>NC_083716.1:12760000-13960000 GCF_028564815.1 Eubalaena glacialis
GCTGATGTATGTCTCAGTATATGTACAATCAAGGTGTACTCAACCATGGGGCTAGAACCCAATTTTCCTCAATCTCAGTCCAGTGCTTTATTTCTGAGAACAGAAGAAGGAAATCTGAGCTACTTCTTAAAGAGGGAAAATGGACAATTCTCTACGGCATGGTACAAAATGCTAGTGTCGCCTTCTCCATAGCTGGGTTTGCCAGCTGTCCAACCCTGAGAGTCAAAACGGCAGGTTCATGCTTCCCTCTACTCTTGCCATCGTATTTGGTGTCACAACACTTTTAGAGGGATATATGGGAATACTCATGGTTGCCATTTCTTGAGTGTTTAGTGACGCTTGCAATGTATCACACACTACACTTCATCAAGGACTTGCTGCCTCCTAGATGAATGTCTTTGGGGAAGGTAACTAAACTTTCCAAGTTTTAGTTTCCTTGTCTATGAAAAGAGAGTAGTAATAGGATTAAGACAGATAGCAAATGTCAGGAGATTAGCACAATGCCAGACACATAGTAAATGCTGAGTAAATCTTAGCTATTGTTATTTTTATTTTGAGAACAACTCTGTGATTAGATACTATCATTATCCTCATTTTATAGATGGCAAAACTCCAAGAGGTTAAATCCCATAGCTAGTATGTGGTAAAGCTAGGATCTAAACCCAGGCTCCAAACCCAAACTATTAGCCTCATCAGAAAAACTGTAACAACCCTGAACCATCGTCATCTTCTCGTTTGACTTTTCCCTTTCACCCTCCATTCTGGTGGGCATCCTGGAAAACAAGATCTAAAGCTTCTGGTTCTTGGGACTTGGGACTTGGCTGGTTTCTGTGTGGATGTGGAACATCTTGGAACCTGGCCTGAATATCCCAACATTGTTTCCTTCAACTTACCTAGGCTTGATGCTTCCTCATTTATTTGCTTATTTAAAGGATGGGTGGAGGGAGGAGGAGGACCCAACTAGCACTTCTCCCGCGTCCTTGTTCTCCTGGCTAAGCTGACTGGTCTTTTGTGATGAATGACAAGGCTCTCACTGCTCTGGGTTTTTCCTCTATAATTCTCCCTGCAAGGTTTCTGTTTCCAACATCATTCTCCAGGATGCTGACATATTTTTCCTGGATGAATCAGGGAGGGATCTCCTTATTTTCCTAGCCAGAGAAAAGTCAGTCTCAGCATTCAGCACCTCTACTATTTATCCCTTCCACTTTCACAAGTGGACCAAGAAAGGGAATGCATCTTTAGCATAGGTTTCATGGTGGCTAAATGCAATTCTAGGGTGTGCTGATACATTACATATGAGGGTATCTCTTTAGGTAGGAATCATCTCATAGCCAAATTGAAGAAAGTCTATTTAGAAAGATGAAATAAAATTACATTTGATATGGGGAATGTTGAGAGCCTGAATAAATGAGATCATTAATGTGTTGTCATTAATGTGAGTCATACCCTGCATCCTTATTTCCACCTTGAATCTAAACATATGTGTTATGCCCCAGAAATGGAATTATGACCCAGAGGTATACCCTAGTAAGGAAGAGCCATCTTTAATCTCATTTCCTTGAGGTAATTTAGAGAATATTTACTATTTCTATGTATTTTTAGTGGGAATGTTTTTAGCTATGAGCCTAATCATTAATCATTGTCCCGTAATCTAGGAAAGAAAGAATAGATTTAGAATGACAGAATGTTTGGAAATAATCTCTCTTTTGTCTCTTCTAAAAGGAATAAAAGATAAAAGTTTTAGTATGTCTAAGGTGAATGGTTTCTAAAATTTGTGATACTTCAGGTTCAGTCAACATCTTTAGCTAATTTATGTAGTACACTATAAAATTTTTAATTCTTGAATAAGTAATTCCCAACTAAGTGTGTTAATTAATTCTCAATTGATTATGCTAATTTACACTAATTACTAATAGAATTACAAAACTGAAGATTAACCTGGAAATTTGGAAGAGCAATGTTTGTGTTAACTAAACAGGAATAAATTACATAGGCAAGAGCAGAGGCAGGGTTCTTTTTATTTTGTTTGGCTAGCTCAATGCCTACAAAGTACAATATAATCTGGGAACATCTGGCTTCAGGATCTAATCCACTTGCAAAACCGTGGAATCCAACCTACCCTCCACTTCACTCCCACATGTATGCTTTGTCTTCAACATCCTGATGTTTTCAAAAGCTGTTACTAACTATGAAAAGATAATCTCTAGCCACAAAGGGAAAAATAAGCCTAGGTCTTTCCACAGCATTTTGTCATTGTCTGCCAAGGCTGTTGGAAAGCCACAGAATTTCTAGACCTATTGCCTATTTAACAGGACTAAGAAAGTATCAGTAACCTTCGTTTGCTGAACTCAACATAAAGACTCTACAGGACATGCTCATTGGGACTGTGGCTTGAATTACAGGGACCACTTTCTTGCTTAGGTTCAAACAGATGTAGGAGAAAATTGGGGTGGGTTCCAAATAGTAAGAGCAAGGCTATTTGACATGATAAGCAATACCATTTTTTAACCATTACCCCTGATTTTATGTATTGCTGTACTTCGCATATTGTTATTTATAGGGCTTAAGGGGTTATATTTCTCCAGGATTTATTGACATTCATTCAGTTGGTCAATCAGTTGGTCACTGGTGTGTGTGTGTGTGTGTGTGTGTGTGTGTGTGTGTGTGTGTGTGTGTGCATGCCAGCTTCTGTTCTTGTCTGCTGTGCCCGGTTCTAGACCTTGAATATACAAAGACAAAAAAGTAAAACCTCAGCCTTCAAGAAGCACTCACAAAAGCAGAGATAACGTCCCACAGTTTTCTCAGCAGAAAATTACAGCTTAAATAACACAGTTTATACAGCAGGGCGGGAAAAAGCCCACTTTGAGAATATGACTCATTGAGCAACAATTTCCACCTCACAGTTCATGTGCTGACCTAGCCTAGACTCGTGGACAGAAGGATTTTGAGTTTGCATATTGTGGAATAATTCACCTCATTCCTAAGCAGTAAGGAAAGGGTCATCTTTGCTTCTTCCACCCCTAGGCTCAAGGAGAGGTATTTCTCTGAGAGCTGGTGGAGAAGAATCCATTGGAATTTGATCTAATCCTCATTTCCCCTCCAAAAGGCTCGCTGACTTATGTTAGGTCCTAAATCTACTCTTAACTCCTAATGAAACAAATTTTCTTCTTCTGAGGTAGAGCACCCCTGGCCCTGGAAGGCGGTGAAGAATAACAAACAAATGCTTCTAAAGTACTTTAAACGTCTGAAATGAAATTTGCCACATGAAAGCCAAGTATTCTTATTAATGACAGGAATTGCCAACATGCTAAGAACAAAGGGACGCTCCAAGCACTTATCATTCATCTTATGCTTTTGAATCCATTGTGCTTTTCTTTAACAGCAAAACCGATCTTGTTATAAATTATTAGTTGTAAATTACTTGTTTAAAATCTCATCCCTGTTCATTTGAGTAAACCATGAGGTAGATTTCTGCTGTAATTTAAAAAGCTCCCAAACGAGCTATAATTCATTTACTATTAACATCCAAATAAGAGCTATAAACCATAAGAAGAAAATGAGTCATGGTTGCATCATAAGAATTAACTTCAGAGAGATATTAAAAACTAAATATTATTTTCAGTACATTGGGATTAACTATTATTTGCAACCCAACCAGTGGCAGCACTCTATTATATGACAGAAAACACAAAATCACATGATTCATCCTGACCTGCTATCTATTAACATTAATCTAGATTAGTGTGTCCCAACCCTAGTTTGTTTCACTCCAGGCATTTCCAACTACCTCAAGGGATGTTATGAAATTCTTCCAAATTGCCTAAACAAAATTAATTTTAATTCACATTAGTATTAAAAATAAATGTATACCATATGGCAGACCAGGGGAAAGAAAATACTAGAAAGTCAAACTAATAACTAGAAAAAGATTCCAACTCATTAGCCAACTTAAGTGAGGATTTACATAACACTTTTGAAGCCACAAATTCTCAGCAAATAAGAGTGTAGTTCTGGAAACCAAGAAAAACATCACTGAGTTCGAAGTCCTCACATTGCATATTCGAGGGCTCTTGATGAAAAACTTTCCTTTACCATGAACTAATTCTAGTTTCAGAAACGTTTACAGACATCCCTGCTCTCTCACAATTTAGGTAAGGATAATGTTCTTCTCCTATGTACCGTTTCATGGTTTATAATACACTTCCGTATGTCGTATCTCAGTTGATAAGAAATGCTGATGACCCGTATGGCCACGGAGAAAGGGAACACGAAAAGGCTATTTCAGTGAAAGATCTTCACCAACTAAATCTCCAGTGGAATAAGGTCGTACTTCATCACTGAAAGTTTACTGTTCACCATGGTGCACTTGGGGAGAGACGGGAATAGTGAAGGCTGCTATTTTGCTTTTAACTTTTCCAGCTCCAGTGTCACATGTAGAAGCTAAATGCTGCATGAACTTGGCCTCACTCTCTCCCAGTCTCTAATAAAGTGGAGGGAGGGACAGTCAGGAGTCAGTGGTAGAAGGGATAAAAGAAAATGATTGGTTCAACACAAATCGACTTTAAAGTAAGCGGTGTGGGTAGTAATCTCTTGGGGAAACTGGGTGAGCAGGCAGCTAGACCACGTGGGTAGAAGGTGGAAAGCTCAGATCCTGGCACTTTGAAATAACACTTACTGATGAAGGCATCTGGGACTCAGAAGGAGATTCAGGTAGGAGTTCACTCACTCCTTAAAGAAGACCGGCTCTCACACGCAAAAACAAAAAGGTTGTGCTTGTTATAACACTCAGGGTACTGAAGAGCATTTTTTAAACCAAAATTCACCCCCATTTGTGCTAATGTGGACCTATCTCATATTCTGATTTTAATGCTCCTTCAGAGGAAGGTAATTGGAAGTAATACCTGGACAGTTTTAGTGTTTTGAGCATGAATATAATTTTTAGTATACCTAAAATTGAATGAATTTTCTGAAGGCATCATTATAAGAAGCAAAACACTAAGGAAGTTGTTAATAATTTGAAAATTCTGGTTCTCATAAGAAATGTTAAATCTGCCTACTAAAGAACTATATCAGACTACATTTAACTCATTGACCCTAATATTAAAATGCAAAGCAGGACGGATATGAGTTTTCATGCTACTAAGTTATCCTTTGAATCTCTTCCTGCAAATGGCAGACACAGAAAGGTATAAACAGACTTTGAAGGGGTTTCTGGTGCTTGTATGAAGGCCAAGAATCATAGAACTAGTTCTTCTTAGCAGTCTAAGGTCCTGGCCTTCAAGAAGTCTCAGTTCAGTGGGATAAAGAGATATACAAACAAACTATGTTAACACATTATAGTAAGGGCTGCAGAAGAGGTACATTCAAAAAATCCTAGAAGTTCATAGAAGGGAGTGAAAATCTCTTTCTAGGAGAGGTGGGAAAGCTTTCTCACAGAAAGTGGCATCTGGGCTCCCAAATGAAAAGCAGGAGTTACCAAGGATAAAAGGAGGGCATTCAAGGCAGAGAGAAGAACAAATGAAAAGTCATGAAGATACGAAAAGGCATGCTCCGGGGAAGAGGGAGAGGGGCAGTGTGCCTGAGGCATGGAGTATGTGGGGACATGTAGAGAATAATATGGAAAGGGCAGCTGTACAAGATGGCAAGAGGGCAGATGTTGAAAGTTCTGGGGAACTTTCCAAGGAAAAAATTAGAAAGCCCTCACAATGCACAAACCTCCAGGAAAACAGTATTGGATTTGGCAATCTCCAACTTATTCCCAATTCTGAATCTTCTAGTAGGTAGTTTATTCAAGAGAGAACCAAGCTAATGATAGAAATCAACAAGAAAAGATTTTTTTTTCCTAACAATAAGCTTAAATTTACTTAATAAAACACACTTATTTTATGTTGAACTCATGGTTGTTATTTTAATATTTTAAGACATTCACCAAAAAAATTAGAAAGGATCTATGCCTTGAATATTAAGAATTGCCAGATTACTACAATTCTATTGGAAAATTAAAAGACATCAAGTATATGAATTTAATGAGACCACAATCCACATTTACAACTGAACACTTAGAAATGAGACCAAATTTTCACCTCCTGTGTTTCCTCTGGCTATAATCTTCCCAACTATACTAAGAAGCTGCTGGGAAGTATGCCTATCATGAAAATTGCTCAATTTTCAAAATGATCTATGAATCATAATGGGACTCTTGGTAGTTAAGTGTCTACAATAACATAAAAATGCCTCCCAGCCCTTTAACAGGTGGTAGAAAGAAGTCAGAAATGACTCTTACAATGGTCTTTTTTACTCCATTTAACTCCCAGCATATCAGACAACATTAGAAGAAAAAAAAAACTAGAGCATGGGTATAATAAGATATATAAGCTTATAGGATAATAATATGATATGAGAGATAGGTCTAGTACAGTGGAGCCAGACTGCCTGGGTTAAAATCCTGGATCCATCACTTACTTGCAATCTTAGGCAAGTTATTTAATCTCTCTGTGTATCAGTTGCTATTAAAATGCATGCGCCAATATCATCTATGAAATAGGGTTATTATAAATGTTCTGAGTATCTTTGCCTCTCCAGATTCTCCTCCAATCTTTCTCCATCCTGCTTCTGTACCCTGGAGGCTGGCCCATAAAAGTGGCAACAATGAGCTCTTCACCCTCTGGCTTTCTGTCCTGTTTGGCTGACGGGAGGCAAGTCAAGAGAGCCAGAGGCCAGAGGAAGAGTGAGGTCAGGGTGTTTATTCTCCTTGTTCCTCCCTGCCAGGTTGCCTTGGTTGTCTGCAACCTACCCTCTCTCTGGGTACATTTAACCATTCTCTCTCCCCGCCCCTTCAGGCAGGCCTAGGGTGGTAAAGGCTCCCTGCTGCTGTCAGCCACTGGATTGTACAATTTCTTATTGCATTTTCTAAATCCCACTCACACCTTTGGAAATATTCCTTTTGTTTACTTCACCTCGATTTATCCAATTAGAGTGTGCCATCTGTTTCCGGCCAGCATCCTGACTAATAGAATGAGTTCCGCTTTGTAAAGCACTTAGAATAATAGCTGGCCCATGATAAGCACTATATAAGTATTCGATAGATAAATAAAATAAATGAGATTTACAAACGTTTTTGTAGTGGATTTAAGCATCTTTCTGTATCCTGTCATACAAAGCAAAATCTTCAGAAACATTTTCCCAAATAAGAGTGTTTTCCTCAGCAGACTTTATGTATATGAAACAATCATCATTCTACTTCTAATCATGTTTTTAGTTCTTTGGTTAAAAAAATTCTAAGTAAAATATTATTAAAGTTGTTTTTAGTTCAATAGGAGCCCATGGGAATTTATGTAACTATATTCACTGTAATCATTACATATAATTATTTCCTCCTTTTTTATACTTTATTGTCTCTTTTCAATATACCTTTTATCACATATACAATATTATCTTTTTTGATGCTTTAAAACAATTTGGAATATAAACATATATTTTTACTCAATTGGTCAAATATAACAGTATTTTGCAGTTTCTAAAATTATAAATATATCTGATAAAAACAATAGGCTTGTTACGTCTTTGCATGAAAGACAAGAGATTTTGTATATTGGATTCCATCTTTCCCATCCTTCATTCTTTTTTATTTTTTTAATTAAAAAAAAATTTTTTTTCCATCCTTCATTCTTAAATCTAAGGTTCTAAGACCCCTGTCCTTCCCTATTTTATTCCAGAAAGTTTATCTACTTTGTGTGCTACTATTTTCTTTTTTAATCACTTAAACCAGAGAGTGGCAGCAGCCTTCTAGTTTGAGCTCTTATTTACTTCCTTCTGTAATGACTGGTGGTTCATCTTAGCATAGCATCTCCATTCAGTATTTTTTTTCGTTCTAATTCATTTCTTAAATGACCTTGAGCAAGCTACCAAAAAAGAAAGTCTGAAACTTTATAGATCTGAGAGTATCCTTTTTTTTTTTTTTTTTACTTTTCTATATGAATGACAATTTGACTAAGCAGAGTATTCTAAGGTCTCAAAGTCTTTTTCTAAGTGGTCTATAGATGTTACTCCAGCATCTTGCAATAATTGCTATAGTAGAGATATATGAAGATAGTCTGGTTTTTTTTTTTACCGCTTTGAAATTAAGTGAAGATGCTGGCTAGAAGACCATCATATAAGAATCAATTGTGTTTTTCTACTTCAGTAGCCAGCATTTAGAAAAATATAATTTTATTTTAAAAAGACACCATTCACAAAACAACTAAACATATAAAATATCTAGGAATAAATTTACCGAAAATTATGAAACTTCATGGACATACATTAAAGAAGACCCAAATAAATGGACAGGTATACTATACTCATGAATAGAAAGACTCAGTATTATAAAGATGTCAATTCCCCTCCTCAAAATCTATACATTCAGTGCAACTGGGACAATTGGTTATTCATACGGAAAAAAATGGATTTATCCGGTATCTCACACCATACAAAATAAAGTCAGTGTGGATTCAAGACCTAAATGTGAAAGCAAAATATTAAGATTTTTAGAAGAAAAAAAAGAGGAAGTCTTTATTATCTCATGGTAGGGAAGCATTTCTTAAATAGGATACAAAACCCACAAACCACATACTCAATCTGACTACATTGAAATGAAAAACTTCTGCTTATCAAAAGATACCGTTTAAAAGTGAAAAGAAAAGCCACAGACTGGGAGAGACATTTGCAAGACATTTTACTGACAAGGATAAATAAGCAACTCAATGAGAAAGAAAGACGATCCAATAGAAAAATGGGCAAAAGACAGGCACAGATATTTTATAGAAAAGGAAATATGAATGTCTAATAAATGAATAAAAAGCATCAATGTTATTAGATTCAAGGAAGACTAAAATAAGATCACAGGGGATACCATTTTGTACCAGCTGGATTGGCCAAAAAGTTAAAAGTTCTGAGACTATAAAGTGTTGATAATGATGTTAAACAGCAGAAACTTATTTATTGATGGGTGGGAGTATAAGGATACAATCACTTTAGACACATTTGATGTTATCCAATAAAGGTGTATATACTCTCCTATGATCCAGTTCTCGGGCAGTGGTTCTCAAAATTGTGCATCAGAATCTCCTGGAGAACTCATTAAAACACAGAGTGCTGTCCCCATCCCCAGAATTCCTGACCCAGTAACTCTGTGATGGGGTCCAAATATTTGTCTTGCTAACAAGATCCCAGGTGACACTGAGGCTGCTGGTACAGGACCACATTTTGAGAACCATTCCTCTGGAGAAACTCTTAAATATGTAAATATGGATTATATACAAGAGTGTCCATAGAAGTATTTTTTGGTAATTAAAAAAAACCTGTAACAATCCAAATATCCATGGAAGAGAGAATGAAAAAGTAAACTGCAATATGTTCATAAAATATTGTGGAGTAGTGAAAGTGAATGAACAGCAGCCATGTGCATCAACCTGAATGAATAGCAGAAAACACAACGCTGAGTAGAAAATGTAAGTTGTAGAAGAAAGCATATAGGATAATACAATTGATTTAGAGTTCAAAAGCATGTAAAATTAAAATATAATTGCTTAACAATAAGCGCACTTATATTAAAAAGCCAAGATAATGATAAAACTCAACATAGTGGTTACTGTGGGGAGTGTGTTTAGAGAAATACATTCAAAGAAGGGCAAATGGTGGACTTTAACAGTACTTGGTAAGGCTTATTTCTTAAACTAGATGGAGAGTACACAAATGTTTGTCTTATTAGATTTAAATTTTTCTTGGTATGTGCAATATTTCAAAATAAATTGAAAATAACAATTATGTTTTAAAAGGAATCTAAACTTTACCTTTCTCTTTGAAAGTTGAACACTCTCATGTCCTAATTTTAGGTGAGTAAAAAGATATTTCTTCCTTTATGAAATTAATTGTTTTTCCGTTCTGAATAGTTTTACTCATGTGTGGCTTTATCTTTTGTGCCTTTACTGTTGTTTGATCTCCAGAATATCTATTTTTTCACACAATTTGGTCTCTCTGTATCAGTCATCTTTTCTTGAATTTTTCATTTCTATCACATTCTAGATATATTTCTTAAGTTTATCTTCTATTTTTCTTGTACTTTCTGGCATCATCCATCTCATAAGGATTTTCAATTCATTGACTAGATTCCAGCCATTTAAATTTAGTTTTTCCATGAAGAAAATGTATGGAAAACACTAGGTTAATATCTGAAACCATATGCAAAATTTATGTTTGTGATTTTTTTATCTGGGACGAAATTCATAGTTTTATCAGATTTCATAAGGTGCTCTATTACTGGAGAATGTTTAATTCTAAGAACTGCTCTTCTTTTTTTAAAAATTTATTTATTTATTTTTATATTTATTTTTTTTGGCTGTGTTGGGTCTTCGTTTCTGTGCGAGGGCTTTCTCTAGTTGCGGCGAGCGGGGGCCACTCTTCATCGCGGTGCGCGGGCCTCTCACTGTCGCGGCCTCTCTTGTTGCGGAGCACAGGCTCCAGACGCGCAGGCTCAGTAGTTGTGGCTCACGGGCCCAGTTGCTCCGTGGCATGTGGGATCTTCCCAGACCAGGGCTCGAACCCGTGTCCGCTGCATTAGCAGGCAGATTCTCAACCACTGCACCACCAGGGAAGCCCTCTTCTTTTTATGTTGGAGAAAAATTTGCTCCACATCATGCTTCTGTTAATTTATACTCCCTTGAATTTTCCTTACTGATAAGAACCTTGTTTTACAGTTATCCTAATGAGGTATCACAGATCAGTTTCTTAGTTTAGATTTTGATTAATATCCAGATATTTTTGTTCAGCTGAGCAAAAAAATTAAAGGCTAAATTTTAAAATTTCTGACCATAGTACTGCTCATTCTATCAGCCTGGGGTTTCATGTTCATGATAAGATACCAAATGTTTTCCATTCTTATCATACAAAAAAGACATGAAAGTGAATACTGAAATATGTGTTTGAAAGGAAAAGGTTATTTTCATTTGGTAGAATTTTGGAAAATGTGTTGGAGAAATTGACTTTTGCCCTGAGACGTTGGATGGGTGGGGATAGGAGGAAAACGTGCTGTAGGGTTAAAAACAACAACAACAACAACAAAACAGGCAGCATAGCAAAGGCAAGGTATTGGGAAAGTGTGCAAGAGTATTGATCCTTTCAAGGAACCAACTTTTGGCTTTGCTAACTTTCTATTTTTTTGGTATGCTTTTTCACTTCGCTATTTTCTGCTTTTTAGTTTTTCCTTCTAATTTATTTGGGTTTACTTTCTCTTATTTTTATAGTCCAAACCATAGGTCATTAATTTTATTTCATTCTTTTTTTCTAATAAAAGCATTTTGAGCTATAAATCTTGTAAGCACTACTGTAGCTGCATCTCACAAATTTTGATAGTTATGATTTCACTATCATTCAGTTTAGAATATTTTCAGTTCAAAATCTATGAGTTACATAGAATATATCATTTAATTTAAAAATATCAGATGGAGAGGATCTAGATGTATTTTTGCTATTACTTTCTAATTTAGTTCCACTGTGGAGAGCACATACAATCATTTTATATTTATTTAGGCTTGTTGAATGACCTAAATATGAGCTGCCTTGCTGAATGTTCTATGTGCATTTGAAAAAGTGTGCACTCTCCTGATATTAGGTATAGCATTCTTTAACCATCCACTATGTCAAGATGGTTGATAGTGTTATTTAAATCATCTATATCTTTACTGATTTTTTAAGTCTAGTTTTTTAAAATCACTTGTTGAGAAAAGAGGGTTTAAATCTCCAACTATAACTGTGGATTTGTCTACTTTCCCCTTTTGTCAATTTAAAAAAATGTATTTTGAAACTCTGTTGTCAGACACATGTATTTATACTACTCATCTTCCTGATGTAGTATATATGTAATCTATATTTGAATATATATTCATATGTAATATACATAAAATCACATTGTAAAACATAGCTGTCACCCCCATAACATTTGTTATATACATTACATCTACATATACTAAGTTTCCTCAAAGTTTTTTCTATCCCATTCTCTCTCCCCTCTCTTTCTAAGACTCCAATCATATGTACATTAGATATTTTGATATCCACAGGTTCCACAGGTTCTCAAGGCTCCATTCATTTTTCCCCCATTTTTTCCTTGTATGTTCTTCACATAGAATTATTTCTATTGATCTATCTTCAAGTCCTCTGTCTATTCAGTCATCTCCATTTCTGTCGGGCCCATACAATGAAATTTATTTCTAATATTGTATTTTTTGGTTTTATCATGTCCATTTGGTTCTTTTTTTTTTTAATAGTTCCTAGCTCTCCATTGAGATCTCAGATTTGTTAATTCTTTGCAAACATATTTTCCTTTACATTCATAAACATGGTTATAATGGCTGATTTAAAATTCTTGTCTGCTAATTTACATGGAAACACAAAAGACCTTGAATAGCAAAAGCAGTCTTGAGAAGAAAAAATGGAGCTGGAGGAATCAGTCTCCCTGACTTCAGGCTACACTACAGGGCTACAGTAATCAAGACAGTATGGTACTGGCACAAGAACAGAAATATAGATCAATGGAACAGGATAGAAAGCCCAGAGATAAACCCACGCACCTATGGTCACCTAATCTATGACAAAGGGGGCCATAATATACAATGGAGCAAAGACATCCTCTTCGATAAGTGGTGCTGGGAAAACTGGACAGCTACATGTAAAAAAGTGAAATTAGAACACTTCCTAACACCGTACACAAAAATAAACTCAAAATGGATTAAAGACCTAAATGTAAGGCCAGACACTATCAAACTCTTAGAGGAAAACATAGGCGGAACACTCTGACATAAATCGCAGCAAGATCTTTTTTGACCCACCTCCTAGAGTAATGAAAATAAAAACAAAAATAGACAAATGGGACCTAATTAAAGTTAAAAGCTATTGCACAGCAAAGGAAACCATAAACAAGACAAAAAGACAACCCACAGAATGGGAGAAAATATTTGCAAACAAAGCAACTGACAAAGGATTAATCTCCAAAATACACAAACAGCTCATGCAGCTCAATATCAAAAAAAAAACAACCCAATCAAAAAATGGGCAGAAGACCTATGTAGACGTTTCTCCAATGGAGACATATAGATGGCCAACAAACACATGAAAAGATGCTCAACATCACTAATTATTAGAGAAATGCAAATCAAAACTACAATGAGATATCACCTCACAACAGTCAGAATGGCCATCATCACAAAATCTACAACTAGTAAATGCTGGAGAGGATGTGGAGAAAAGGGAACCCTCTTGCACTGTTGTTGGGAATGTAAATTGATACAGCCACTGGGGAGAACAGTATGGAGGTTCCTTAAAAAACTAAAAATAGAACTACCATATGATCCAGCAATCCCACTACTGGGCATATACCCTGAGAAAACCATAATTCAAAAAGACACATGCACCCCAATGTTCATTGCAGCTCTATTTACAATAGCCAGGACATGGAAACAACCTAAATGTCCATCAACAGAGGAATGGATAAAGAAGATGTGGTACATGGGCTTCCCTGGTGGCGCAGTGGTTGAGAATCTGCCTGCCAATGCAGGGGACACGGGTTCGAGCCCTGGTCTGGGAAGATCCCACATGCTGTGGAGCAACTAGGCCCGTGAGCCACAACTACTGAGCCTGCGCATCTGGAGCTTGTGCTCCACAACAAGAGAGGCCGCGACAGTGAGAGGCCCGCACACTGCGATGAAGAGTGGCCCCCGCTTGCCGCAACTAGAGAAAGCCCTCGCACAGAAACGAAGACCCAACACAGCCAAAAATAAAATAAATTATTAAAAAAAAAAAAAGAAGATGTGGTACATATATACAATGGAATATTACTCAGGCATAAAAAGGAATGATATTGGTTCATTTGTAGAGACATGGATGGACCTAGAGACTGTCGTACAGAGTGAAGTAAGTCAGACAGAGAAAAACAAATATCGTATATTAATGCATATATGTGGAATCTGAAAAAATTGGTATAGATGATCTTATTTACAAAGCAGAAACAGAGACACAGACGTAGAGAGCAAACATATGGATACCGGGGGTGGGGGGGTGGGATGAATTGAGAGATTGGGATTGACATATATACACTATTGATACTATGTATAAAATAGATAACTAATGAGAACCTACTGTATAGCACAGGGAACTCTACTCAGTGCCCTGTGGTGACCTAAATGGGAAGGAAATCCAAAAAAGAGGAGATATACGTATACACATAGCTGATTCACTTTGCTGTACAGTAGAAACTAACACAATATTGTAAAGCAACTATACTCCAATAAAAGTTAAAAAAAAAATTACTGTCTACTAATTCCAGCCACTGAGTTCTCTCAGGGTCAGTCTCCATTGACTGCCTCTTGGCTCACATATATTTTTTCTTCATGTGCTTAGTATATTGGATGGCATCCAAGAAGTTATGAATGATATATATTGTAGAGCCCCTGGATTTGTTTGTGTTCCTCTGAAGAATCCTGATTTTTTAAAAAAGTTTGAGGTTAACTAACCTCAAACTCCAAACTATCTCCCTTGCAGTGAGCGGCCACAGAAATCTCTGTCCAGTTCCTTTAGCCTTAGCTGGGCTGCTTGCACAGAAGGTCGGGCATCAGCAATGATTTGTGCAGAGTTTGTACACAGAACCTTTTTCCCCCCCACCCGCAGCTTTGGCTGTCTTCTTTCTAAGATTCCCCCCTCACTTTCCAGTTCAATCACCTTGAACTCTGACTTCTGGCTCTTCATGCCAGTAAGACTTCAGGTTTTTTAAGTTTTTAGTCACTCCTATTTGGCAAGGATTGGGTCCTGCTTTCTGGCAAAAATACAGTAATCATGGGAAACTTGCCCATTGTCATTCCCTTCTTCCAAATGCAGACTCCCCTCCAGCATTTGCCTGCTTGGTTACTCTCTGTTGCCTTTGGACAGCTGCTTTTTATATTTTGTCCAGAATTCATAGCTGTTATACGCACAGGGATTACCAGCAGTCAGAAGCCCATTCCGTTTCTTTTTTGAGTTTGTTTGTATCTCATGGTTTTTTCTTTTCTTCTTTATTATTTATCACTTTTTTCCTCCCTGGGCCCCCAGGCAGTTCTTCTGGTGCCCAGAGACTCTCAGCCTCTTCTGACAGCAGTTCCAACAAGCCTCATCTTTCTAATCACAGATGCTCAAATCAAGTCCAAGGGGACAGACAGGGATGAGAATAAGCTATCAACGACCTTGTCTTATACCCACACTTGAGCATTTTCTTCAAAGTGGCATAGTCTCTAGACCTGCAGCCATTTATTCAACTCAGCAAATATTTACCGAGTGTCTACAAGGTATGAGGCTCTGTAAAAGGCCTTTTGGATGCATCGATAAACAAAACAGTCAAATATCCCCTGCCCTTGGGGAAGTAACATTATGAAGAGGGTCTCAGACAATAAACAATAGGCGTAGTAAACAAGCATTAGAGTATGTTAGAAGATGGTATTTGGCCACCTTCATTCTCATTCCCAAAGCAGTCTTGGCTCTCTGGAATCACAATCATTCCAACATCTTCGTTTCCCTTAACTTTACCAACTCTTGAGTTGTCTTCCCAGAACTAAGAAACAGGCAGTGAGCCTTGAAGGAAAAGCACTTGGATTCAGCTGCTGCAGTGACTCAATTTCGCCACTGGGTGGGAAAAAACGGAAGGAGCTGAAGAGTAATTGCAAAGGGATAGATGGCAAAGGAAAAGCCATTATTCAATTATTGCTAAATTCCACCTAATCTCAACTCTCCATGTGACCTCTCTTCTACCTTTAGTGCGAAGACCACACAATCAGGTAGAGTAATTTCATCACAGAGTAGTTGTTTTGTGCCTGAAACTGAGAAAGTATTTTTTTCCAGTACAGGATTTTGTGTGTGCGTGTGTGTGTTTATGTATGTGTATTCTATTTTCATTAATACTTATTTTTCACTTTTCAAGATATATTATATACATTATATGTGTGTGTGTGTGCATGTATGTGTGTATGTATGTATGTGCGTATTCTATACCTATATGTATATCCTTTTCATATTTATTACATGTATATATATGTGTGTGTGCATTTTATATATAGGTGTATATTACATTATATTGTAGACCGTCAACAGGCCACTTTAAACCTTTCTGAAGTATGGCGTTCTTGCTCCCTATATGGTAATTTTACATATACGCTCATCATCATTCATCGTCATTGCTCTCCTTTAACAAGCTTATCATGGTACGGGTACTGTGCTAAGTACTCGGAAGTTTTTAATGCTCACAGTAACCCCACGATGTAGATACTATCATTACTCTCATTTTATAGATGAGGAAACTCAGGAGTAAAGAGGTTACATTGCCCAAGTTGGAATTCGAATTTAAACTCAGTTTTGACTGTTGAAGCCATTATTTTATTTATTTATTTATTTATTTAAAATTTTTATTTTATTTATTTATGGCTGTGTTGGGTCTTCGTTTCTGTGCAAGGGCTTTCTCTAGTTGCGGCAAGCGGGGTCCACTCTTCATCGCGGTGCGCGGGCCTCTCACTATCGCGGCCTCTCCTGTTGCGGAGCACGGGCTCCAGACGCGCAGGCTCAGTAGTTGTGGCTCACGGGCCCAGTTGCTCTGCGGCATGTGGGATCCTCCCAGACCAGGGCTCGAACCCGTGTCCCCTGCATTGGCAGGCAGATTCTCAACCACTGCGCCACCAGGGAAGTCCGAAGCCATTATTTTTAACTAGGGTCAGCACACTTTTTCTATAAAGGGCCAGATATTAAGTATTTTAGGCTTTGAGGGCCGGATGGTGATGTTGCAACTACTCACCTCTGCTGGGTATGAAAGCAGCCGGAGACAATATATAAATGAACAGGTATGGCTCTCTTCCAACAAAAGTTTATAAAAATAGGTGGTTGGCAGGATTGGGCCCCTGAGCCAGAGTTTACTAACCCCTGCTTGTAACCACTAGGCTCCACTGCCTTCCTGACGCCAAAGATTCAGACTAAAACTGAAAACTCCTCCTCTCTCCCACTCCACAACAGTGTTCATCAAAGACACGTCACTTGACTACTCTGGGCTTCAATTGCTTAGTTTCTGGTGGAAATAGAATATCTTGGCTTACATTGCAGTTCTGAAATCTAGAATTCTGGATTTTCAAGAACTGAGCTTAGCCACAAGGAGTGAGTGCCGACACTCATAGAAAAGGAAAGAGCGTGTCGATGTTCATATGAGTGGCTGAATCTGTCTAAAGGAGACATTCAGGTGAAAGTTGTGGAAGAAACTTTTCCTTTACCTCCAAAACAGCACAGGTAATGGTGTACCATATCAGAGCCAATGGGCGGATAAGTCAGAAACTCCGATGTTTAGGGGAAAGAACATGTTCAGTGAATATTAGTATACATCAGGCACAATGCCAGGCTCTTGACAAGCCTTGTTTCATTACAATATCCCTATGTGTGACATTTTGGGAGTGGAGGAGGAGAACTGATAAAATATCAATATTCAGAGCATGTCAGGAAAAAGGCTCTCAGGACAATACCTCATTTGGGAACCTGGCAGGTCCAGAAACGAAATATCATTCGTATGTCCACTGATGACAAACTCAACTACGAAATTAACAGGCCATATGCTCTGATGCATAGGCCAGAGTATCAGTGTATTCATTTATCCAGGAGTATTCACACTTATGGAGCACAGGGGTTGGCTCAATAAGCATTTCTGGAACACCCAACATGTACTAAAGACTTGGGAACAAAGATAGGATAGAGTACGTGGAGTTTGCATGAAGGAACTTTCAGACTGGTCACTGTGGGTCTGTGAGGGATGTGAGGAGTGCTGGGTAGAGATGGACCAGAGACCATCTGAAAGTGGGCTGCACCCCAATACGGACCTACCTTTTGGGGAGCACTCTTCTAGAGCCCACATATGGGATAGGAAGAAGGACACCAACCTGGCTTCCCAGGAGACAGGTCGCCCTTGCTCTGCCTCATCTCCGTCTGAGACCTTGGACACTAATACTAATGCCTCATACACACTGAGCATTTACAGTGCAGCCGGTTCTGTGTGCTAAGTGCCTTACATGCATGACTTCACAAACTGAATCTGAATTTCCGAGTGTGACAGTGTAGGTTTCCCGTGATTCAGCCCCAACAGAACGTTCTAGTTTTTTCTCCTCTACATGCACCCTAATCGGCAGCCACATTACATTACTTTCCATTAATTTTACTTCCAGCCTTAGGTGACACAATCTCTTCGCCCAGATTGCCTTCTCCAACCCACTCCATCATAATGCTGGCTCTCCTTCTAGGCCCAGCTCACATGCTGACCCTTCCTTGAAAATTTTCCTTGCCAGGGATCTCTCTTGTGAACATTAGAAAACTTCACACCTCATTCCTTAACATTTAAGTGCCTTAAAAAAATCCATCTTAATAGTCTCGGTTCTGATCACAAAAATAAATAAAACATTGATCATTGTAAATAAGTCAAACAATAATGGCAACATTTTGGCAAACATGTCACACTTCTCTCATGATCTTAAGTTCCTTAGGGATAAGGACTATATTGCATTCATCTTTATATCCCACCAGAATCTGTCCATTTTAGTTCCAGTGTGTCTACCCCAGGCTTGGTTCATAGGGAGAACGAAGTGGGTCTTTATTTGAATGAAGGAATTATGCTTAGAACTTTTGTAGCTAAACCTAGAGCTGATTAAAATTTTTTTTTTATTTTTCAAATTAATTTTATTGGAGTATAGTTGATTTACAGCATTGTGCTAGTTTCAGGTATACAGCAAAGTGAATCAGTTATACATATACATATATCCACTCTTTTTTAGATTCTTTTCCCATATATTGTAGATCATTACAGAGTACTGAGTAGAGTACCCTGTGCTATGCAGTAGGTTCTTATTAGTTATCTATTTTATATATAGTAGTGTGTATATGTCAATCCCAATCTCCCAATTTATCTCCCTTCCCTTTCCCCCTTGGTAACCATAAGTTTGTTTTCTACATCTGTGAATCTATTTCTGTTTTGTAAATAAGTTCATTTGTACCATTTTTTAAGATTCCACATATAAGTGATATCATATTTGTCATTCTCTGTCTGACTTACTTCACTCAGTATGACAATCTCTAGGTCCATCCATGTTGCTGCAAATAGCATTATTTCATTCTTTTTTATGGCTGAGTAATATTCCACTGTATATATGTACCACATCTTTATCCATTCCTCTGTTGATGGACATTTAGGTTGCTTCCATGTCCTGGCTATTATAAATAGTGCTGCAATGAACATTGGGGTGCGTGTATCCTTTTGAATTATGGTTTTCTCCGGATATATGCCCAGGAGTGGGATTGCTGGATCATATGGTGGCTCTATTTTTAGTTTTTAAGGAACCTCCATACTGTTTAGAGCTTATTTTTAAAATTTTATGTGAGATTTTTGGTCAGTGATGTTCTTAACATGTCTTTATTCCTAGTATTATAATACTTCTCTAAAAAATTACTAATAAAATCATTTTGTTGCTATATTAAGGAAATGTCTGTGCTTTCTTGGAGTGCAGGCCAAATCCATCCCCAATCATCTGTTATTGCTAGAAATCCTATTGCCTCTATCTTCAGACCACTTTGGAGATGAATTATTTAATTCCTGCTGAGAACATTTCAGTACTTGAGGTTGTTCACCTTTCAAAGTTCCTCAGGTATCTGCAAGAATTTGAGATTTAAAATATTCCTGGATTATGGGTCTTCACTTCATTGGAAATTGACTGCACCTTTTTATCATTAAATCATGAGCATCACAGATGACTTTCTCATTTCTGCTGAAGGCATGTTTCTTATTAGACTAAAGCTTTTCATTCTGTACAATTAATGGTTCATAGCACACTAGGGAACATTTATTAATTTTCGTTTTACTTGTTTTTTTGAAGGTTATGGGGGTTAAGGGTTCTGAGTTGGAGTTATTGAAATTTTAAAAGGTGTAAATAGGTAAATATTATGGTTCCTGGAAAAGTGAGACATTTTTCCCTTTAAGCAAGTGATTAATACTACTAATAAAAATGTCATCAGTCTTCCCCAGCAGGGTTATGCAGTGAGAAAGATATTTTGTATGTATGTGTATGGTTTGCTTTCCATATCTAATAAGACATTTCAAGAGACTGCCTTATATAAGAAAATTACTTTTAAAAATAGATTCTTGATGCTTTGTTGATCAAATACAATAATTCTAAATGAAAAATAGTACCTTCCTATGCATTTACTAAAGATTTTTCTTCACTGCATTTGATGGCTCATAGCAGTGTTTGAGATGCAGGGAATTTTTTTTTTCTCTTAACATATCACCTAACATGAATATCATTCTTGCTGAAGGCTGGATTTCTGAACAGTAGGCCTACTTCCCATACTTTTATGGATAGATTACTTACCTCCTTTAGATTTCAATTGAGTTTCATTTACGAGCTAGTTTCCTAAGTAGTTATTTCCTTATGCTACTATTTATAGTACATGATGTTGATTACATATGTCAAATATGTAATTTTGGCACATATCAAGCAGTACGTTAACAACTTTATTGAGATATAATTCACATACCACACAATTTACCCATTTAAAGTGCACAATTCAATGGTTTTTAGTTTATTCACAGAATTGTGCACCCATCACCACAATCTAATTTTAAAACATTTTTGTCACCCCCAAAAGAAACCCTGTGCCCATTAGCAGTCACTTACCATCCTCTGCACCTCACCAGCCCTAGGCAACCACTAATCTGATTTGTCTCCATAGATTAAGTAGCGTTTTTTAAAAAAACAAATTCTAATTATCCAAAAAGTTTGGTGATTTTATAATATTATTAAAGCCAATACAGTCAATAACAATACTCCGGTAAGGGCATTTTTCTTTATCTTCTCACCATTTTTATCTTCAAAATGAAGCATCCGGTTTGCAATAATTTCAAATCCACTGGTAAGTTACAGTAGTAGTATATTTTCCTGCACTGCCCTTCTATTTGGTTGGCACTAGAAAGTTCTGTATCTATACCTAAGTCAATGCAGAAATGTTATGTTAGAAAAATGGTGAATACGTTAATGGTTAGCATGAAGCATACTCAGAGCAGAACATTTCAAGCAACTCCATTGTTCCTCCATTTCATTCTCCAGTTCCTTCTATCTTACCAACACATACATACACATATGTGCACATACACACACACACACACACACACACACACACACGCCCAGAATAGCCGTGGTCACATACTGTGGAAGATGCTAGAGAGCAGACTTTATGCAGTGACAACCAGAAGTAGCAATACATGTTCAGTATTGATACATTCTTATGCACCCCATAAAAATAACATGTGTTGTGTATTGTGATTGCATATACATATGGTTTATTTCTAAAGCATAGTGGGAGTCATGGAACATTCTCTAGGAGTCAGAAATGCTAAAGCAGAAATGTATAAAATAGTATTCTAGGTCGATGTGTATTTCTACTGTTTTTGCTCGTGGCATTATCAGGAAAGCTGGTGGTCGTTCATTTCTTCCCTCACTCGTGCAACATCTATTTTTTGGTTAAAGACAATGTGAAGGGCACAGTGCGAGGCCCCAGGTAATAATGAACACCTAAAAGCCAGCTCCCTTGGGGACCGTTACCCAACCTCTGCACATAGAAGGATGGGCTGTCTTCTCAGAAGGAAAGAGCTCAATGAATCATGCATCTATTCCTTTTTCTTGAAAAACTGCAGCCTATATTTTGCAGGAAAATTCAACATAATTGGTATATACCCATCTTTTTAGGTGAATTAGGTCTTAACTGACAGCTAGCCCATTTTGTTCTAAAATTCAACAAACTCTTGGAAAATCTTATTCCATACAATCTTTTGAATATGTCATTTGCCATTTATATTTGATGGCCTTAAGCAAAAAAAGAGTTATAAGAGGTATTAATGCAAGTAGATAATAAAGCTGCATTCTATAAATCTATAGCAGCTTACAGTAATCATTAAAGCATGCAAAAGTCTTTCATCTATTCAAAAATATGCAGTGCACAGAATGTCTGCTAAGGTGCATGACAAGTCAGAGTTAAATATATATTAATAAATGAATTAGCTTCATAAATAATAGCCATAATGACATTTTAGGAGACAATAAGTCTGAGGATTGTCAGAAAACGGTTGATGTATGAGCTTCACGTCTCAGTGATTCTTCAAAATGAATAGGCTTTGAGAGATAGTTCAGACCCGCGACCAGCCTATTTCCTTGAATAATTTACTTGTTGTCAATTTGTACAGCCACATTACACATGCAAATTGTGCTGCGTGTGCAAACACCACTTGGAGAAGATAAAAACAGATTTACGAAGGCTATAGAGGAAGGATTTATTTCACTTTCTCACCCAGGTCAAGCAATACATGTATCTGACGATTGTGTGTACCCAATTTTGTTGTAATTATATCAGCAAATTATTCCTTATAATCTTATTATTTTTAGCAGTCTCCTTGTGCTTGGGATAATTAGCTTTCTTCACTCAGTGTAAAAACAATTCAACTTGCCAGCCAGACAGGGCATAGCTCCATTATCTGTTTTGGGTTTAAATTTATTCCCTATATTCTTGGACACTTTGTGTAAATTAAAAATTTCATAGTCCCTAATACTGTACACGCTGTTCATTCAGTGATGAATTAAGGCCCCTAAACCTCTCCGTTTGCTATTAGATATCTAACCCACTTTATATGTTAATCTGTGCTAATGAATTCCACAACCCCTAGCCACAGCGAGATGACTAAAATTATTACCACTTACAGAGATATGCCTTTTTCATTTAAAGTTCAAGTCAAATTGCTCCCATAAACAGTCTGCCACACAAAGATACCTCCTATAAAGGAGAGTTACTTACCTATAAGTAGAGTTCTCTGAAAGTAGTATTATCTTGGGATGCACATTCCTAGGGCACGTGCCCTCAGGTCTCTGGCGTGGGTGGGGAGAGAATTCATAGCTGATAGCTAAGACTTTCTTTCCTTGGAGCACTTCATTAGCTCTGTGGCCTGTATTCCTAAGGGTTATTTGTGCCACACCCCTTCATGCCACCAATCTCTTCTTGGCAGAAAACGGGTCCCAAGTGCAGTAGGAGGGCAGTGTAACTCCCAAATGAGGAGTGAAGGACTGGTTACCATAAACAATTGCTGATGATCAGGAAACACATTTTCCATTTTAAAAGACGTTACCTATAAGGTAATATGCCTAATTACTAAAAAAAAGTTAGAGTTTTTGTGTGTAATATGAAATTCAAATGTATATTTGCTTTTTAGATAAACAATATTTTTTATTGTAGAAAGAATACATTGTCATTATGGAAGAACTAGAAAATATAGATAAACAAAAAGAATAAAAATCACACATATTCGCACAGAGTCCCATCATCCAGTGATAGCCACTTCTAGTGTCCGATATCTCTTTTTACAGGCTAGTTCTCTACTTACATACACTTTTAAGATGGCAGCAAAATCACTAGTCTTATCATGTCCCTCTTCAACCCATTCTGACCAGATGTTCTAGGACAGAGCAGCGCCTGTCTCATTTGCCCCTAAGTCTCCAACTTAACCCATTTTAAGATATTTGCTGTCTTCCTCTAAAGTTGAGTGAGTGAGACCCAGAGTTTCAAGGGATGAGCCCTTCACTCCTTCCATCCCTCTTTCCTCAACAGAACATTCAAGCAAGTTCTCATCCTGCTTCAGCTCTAACATACTATCAGTAATTATCACCTTCCCAAATAAACTTTCACAAACAGCACAGCAAGGCACTAGAGTGTCAGGCACGGTCTGCAGGCTGGGTCCCTGTACTAGACTTCACCGGACCTTATACACGTGGTATCCTATTTGTTTGGGTACTGCTTCATATTCATTGCTGCCTCTGCCCTTGATCCTCACAACTACCGTGAAAACATGCAAAGCAGGTGCTATTGTTCCTGTTTCACAGATGAAAACATCTAAGGTCCCGGAGTTTAAGCTGCCTGTCTGGGAGAAAAGAGTTAGTCCCCAGGTCTTTGTGACTTCTAGAACAAAGTGCTCTCCATTTTAATTCTTGTCCTTGATTGTCTCATATGACTTTGGAACTCAGGGCATTTGGTGTGTTTTCAGTATTTCTCCTTAAGGACAGATCATTTCCAAAGGTAAATCTTTGGAAACCTTTTTGGTTAGAAATTCAGATCTTCACACATTATTTTATTTTGAATTTCCTTAATTATTTATTACCTTAAGAAGGCTATCTACGTAAAGCAAATATTTTGCTTCAGGAGAGTTTATAATAGTCTATCTTTTACAGTATCCTCTGCTTAAAAGTCAAAACAACTTCTTGGGAATGAGATTTTTCAGTCCACAGTTAAGAAAATACTCACAGATTAACTTAATTCAATATCACGCCTGGAAGTAGTATGATTGAGACCCAGTTGAACCCTTCCCCACTGTTTGTGCTTTTCTTTTGGCCACAGGGTCACTCACAGTGGTAAACACCCGAGTAGTTAGGATGGCATGTCACACATGACATACACGATGGGAGGAACATCAACCTAGAGGAACAATGGAATCATTTTAAAGTTTGAAACTGTCATGTGGATGATAGATTGGGCAGCCTGCAATTAACCTGAGTTAATATTTGGCAGAGCCAGATGTACAGCTCTTAACATCTAATCTCACAGAAAGTGTTCTTTAGTTAATAAAAACCAAATGTACTTTAGTTCAGCATCTTCTCTGGAACACAGTACATTCACCTCATTGTCTCGTCTCCATTTATGAACCTCAAATGCAGGTTTGGTTGTTGGGTGACCAAGCCCAGAAAAGTGTGAAGTGTGCAAGGATGGGATTCTATGCCTCAGCCATCCCCAGAAGTGTCTCCTCCCTTCCTGCTTCTAGCCTGGCCGTGCCCTTCTCCCTGTGTGCCCTGTGGTCTCCTAGTCCTCCTTCCTCTTGTTAAATCCTCCTGCCCTGAAATCAGCTGGTCATCTAGTCACAATGCAGTGCAGTTGGCTACGTTTTCACTCCCAAGGATCATCTTCATCTTGGTTGGGACGAATCCTGGAGAAAAAATATTTAGGCACCAGGTAAATGTTCCCAGTGACCATCAAATGATGTGACTTCGAACCAGGTTCTTGGGGATTAGGGATATTTTAGGTGTAGAATTGTTGAATGCCATGTGGAAGATCCGGGTTCCTTTCCTGGTCTGTGACAACTTGTTCTCTCTTTTTTGGAATAGTTTACTCATATACAAAATGAGGATAAAAAAGAAATCTCTCTCATATGATTGCTGTAATGATTTAATTAGTTAGTATGTGTAAAAGCAATTGGAATTGTGCTGACATTTAGAAAGTACTCAGTGCATTTTGTAGATATTCTTCCTCTTCCTCTTCCTCCTTCTCTTCTTCTTGGGGTAGGCAAGAAAGAGCATGGGACTGGGAATCAGGTGATCCTGGGCTCAGATCTAGATTCTGCCACTTGCTAGCTATGTGACTGTGGGTACATAGCCTTTCTAAGCTGTAATTTCCTTTGCAATAAAATAAGGATAATAAAAGTACTTTATCTTGTTGTCATGAAAGTTAAGTGAGATAATGCATATGCTATGCATAGTAAGGTGTTTTGCACCTGGCAGGTGCACATTAATGAATTGTTATTTTTGATGCTAATAAAGGCAAAAGACATACATGTATTTGAGGTCAACAGCACAGTTTTCTAAATAATAAATTGCCTCTTATAGTCACTTAACTAAATATGAATGTCAGCTTGTTTTCATTTAAATAGTGGGAGTTTCCAGGTTTATGAATCATAAATACGGTTTCCTTTATGTAAATATTTTTCCACGATTCAAAACAAATAAACAATAACAAAAAACCACAATAGTATTATTTGGAGAACATTCTAATGAAGTGCTAAGGAGGTACTAGCAAGCGGGTTGTTACTAAAAAGAAAAAATTTGTATCTGTGAAAGTATGAATGTTAATTATGTTAAGTAATTATGTTAATAAGACTTCAATGAACAAAAAAGTAGAGAAAAGAAAATACAGAAATTCTATTATTAAACAAAACCGTGGAGAAAGTTCCTTGAGTTTTTTTTTAATTAAAAAATTAGAAAACTTTGAAAATTATTCTTTCTCTCAGTATCTTTAAAGTTCCATTACCATTTAAAGGTAGTTTATGATTATATTAATCTATGCATCAGATAATTGCCTTTATATCAGCAAAAAGGAACCCTAGGTATAGACCATACCAACTGTAATCTACAATCTGGTTCTACCAGTTTCCATTAAATTCCCTGAGTTTTCACTTCTTTTTTTCCTCCATAGAATCTGTTGCCAGATTGTTTATATTTGTACCCTCATTTTCATTTTCTGTTTCAACCATAGACTTTTTCCAAAGTCTATGGTTGAAATAGAAAACACAGTCTTTTGTTTTCAGGTGCAGTCTACTTGCAAGTACTTTTCACCTACATTGTTGCTATAGCTTCCTAAACAGGCTTCCCCAACTCCGGTCTACACGCCTCTATCAACCTGTCCTTTAGCCTCTCCACAATTTGATTTCCACTTTATTTTCCCATTTTTTTTTCCTGATGATGAAACAGGTTCAGGGAAGTTTAAGGAGTTGAACAGAGTCATACGTACCCTTGTGACTTCAAAGTCCAAGATCTTATCACTAAGCCATGCTACTCTTCCCTAAACATGACCTATAATGTCTCAAATTTTCCTAAAATGAATTTCCCTATCAGATACACCTATTAAGTTCTTCACATCCTCCTAATGCCAGTATATAGGCTACCTTTACCAAGAAACTGTCCTGGAATTCCAACCTGATTCCATTGCTTCCTACTTACTGCAATCATAACACTTTGTTCTCTTCTTGAAATAGCATTTAGCATTGTCTGCTTTATATTAGGATTATTTATATCTGTCTGTCTCCCCAACAAGATTTTGGATTCTTGGGTGGCAGGGACCATGTCTTATCTGTCTCATTTAATCATCCTTCCCTTTCATCCTAAAATAGTCAGTGTTTCCCATGGTGCCTTGTATCTAGTAGATATTAAATAAATATTGAATAAATTGCATAAAAGCTTCATTTTAAAATGTAAGAAAGTAGCTTCCTGTGTTTCTGAAAGAAATTTAAGGGGTTTTTTTTGTTCTAATGGCAAGTTTTATGAAAAATAGCTGTTATGAACTAAGTGTTCTTGTATAGAATAATTTTTTTCAACAAGAATGTATTCTGTATAGGTAAGGAAAAGTTTATGCTACATTAACTCATTATTTATCATGTAATTATTGACTGAGTGCCTAACATATAGGACAATAGAGTATGCAGATGTTGGGTGGTGCCGAATATAAGAATGATCAGTCTTGATCTTAAAAACTATAACCTAAATATGAATAAACTCAACAACAACAAACAACAATAAGATTCCATGAAAAACACAAGGATGTTTAAGAAGATACGCACCTATCTGAATTAGAAATGCTTGCATTTCCAGTCATGGTCAAGTAAGCTCCTGTCTGACCAACCTTTCTACTGATGACAACTTTAGACTCTGGAAGAAGCAAAATAACGTCTTGAAGGCACTGGAGAGTGAACAAGAGCAGTCAGATACTGGGGAGTTCAGCTACTTCAAAGAAGCAGACTGCAAGGGATGACTTTATCATTGCTTTCCAGCTCTTATCCTCAGGGAAGTTCACAACTAGCATTATGTAGGAAGGCTAGAAATTGAATGGAAATACAGTCTAACTGGGGAAAGAGTTTGGGTCAATCACAACTGCTAAAAAGTGAAGAGGCGTCTTGAAAAGAAGAGAGGTAGAGAGGGTGAGCCTAAATTCTACTTATAAACTATGCCCTAATCTTTGGATGACCCTTGAACTATGCAAGTGAAGGACAGACTCCCAGCAGCACAGCTAACACTAAAATAGCTGAACTTAGATTTGAACTGCTACCTATCACAGGGAGACAGAGCTTGTACCTTGGGCTTAGCCAATTAACTGCCTGCTTTAAAAAACAAAAAAACAAAAAACAAACAAACAAACAAAAACATGTTCTTTGGAGGAACATAACAGAATCTAGAGTTTCTACAACATGTCATTCACAATTTCCAAGATGAAATCCAAATTTTTCATTATATAAAGAAACAGGAAAATATGAAACATTTTCAAGAGAAAAGAAAGTCAATGGAGACTAACTCTGAGATGACCCCAATGTTGGAATCAAAAAATAAGAATTTTAAAAATAGTTACGCTAAGGACTGAAAGGAGAATACTATACTATAATGAATGAGAGCATAGGAAATCTCAGTCAAGAGATATAAACTATAAAAAAGAACTAAATAGAAATTATAGAACTGAAAAATAAAATACATAAAGTGAAAAATTTACTTCATGGCTTAACAGCAGCATGGATATGACAAAAAAAGAGATTCAGAGAACTTGAAGATACAACATTATAAATCATATAATCTAAAGAACAGAAAAAAACATTTGTAATAAATGATCAGAGCCTCAGGGTCTTGTAGACCAATATCAAAATGGTAAATATTTGAGAAATGGAATGACAGAATGGAATAGAAAAAGTATTTGAAGAAATAATGGCTGAAAATTATCCACATGTGTTTAAAGACATAAATTTTCTAGTTCATAAGTTCAGTGAGCTCCAAGCAAAACAAATAAAATCTAAACTGTGCATCTAGAAACATTATAGTCCAACTGCTGAAAACCAAAGGTAAAGAGACAATCTTAAAAGCATGTGAGAAAAATGGCACATTTAATACTGGAGAACAATAGTTTGATGGATTTCTAACATCTCATCAGAAACAACAGAGGCTAAAAGACAGTGAAACAACAGCTTTAAAGTAATAAAAGAAAAAACCCCACATCAACCTAGAATTCTATATCCAGCAAAGATATCCTTAAAAAAATAAAAATGAGTTTCATTTCCACCTAGAATGTGAAAGCTGGAAAGAGCATCATTCATACTCTAAAATTAAGAAAGTGCTGTATAAATGACAAAATTATAACTTTCCTCGAGCCCATCAGAACACTAAGTTTATAGGACAAACAAGTAGCTAGAAATCCAAGGAACGACAGACAGCCAAAAGGGAGAGGTGAGATGGGAGCACTTGCTTACCTGAGATAAGCACCGAAAGAAGGAACAAACAAGAGACTGAACAAATAGAAAATAACTAGAAAGATAGTAGATTTAAATCTACCCATATGAATAATTACATTAAATATAAATATTCCAGGTACAACAATTAAGGGACAGAAATTGGCAAGATAAAAATGCAGGACCCAAGAATGTATTGTCTATAAGAAACACATTTTAAATGTAAGGGCTCAATATTTTAAGAATAAAATAATGAAAAAAGATGCCATGCAAATATGAAAAAAAAATCCCAAACCTAGGTGGCTATATTCATACCAAACTAAGTAGACTTCATAGCAAAGAATATTACCAAGGATAAAGACGGCTATTATGTAATGACAAAGAAGTCAATTCACAAAGAGGTCATAGAAATTCAAATATACATGCACCTAAAACTAGTTTAAATACCAGAAACAAATTGCTACAAATGAAAGGAGAAATAGACATACCCATAATAAGGATTGAACAAATAGAATATCAGTAAGGAAATAGAAAACCTGAATAACACTATCCAACAATTTGATCTAATTGATGTTCACGGAACAATCCAAACAACAGGAAAATCCACATTCTTTTCAGGTGCATGATCAAAATTTAAAAATTGTATTTCTATTTAATAACAATGAACCGTTGGAAATTGAAATTAAAAACAGTACTATGTACAATATATCACAAAACCATGAAATACTTAGGCAAAATCTGTAATATGTGCATGACCTATATGTTTAAACCCACAAAATATCCCTGAGGGAAATTAAAGAAAACCCAGATAAATCAGGAGATAAACTGTTCATTAATTAGAAGACTCAATAATGTTAAGATGTCAGTTCTCTCCAAATTGATCTATAGATTCAATGCACATCAAAATATTGTCAGTGTTTTTTGGTAGAAATTGACAAACTAATTCTAAAATTTGTATGAAAAGCAGGCAAACTATAATAGTCAAAACAATTTTGGAGCAAAAAAGGAATGTCTTGGACGACTCAGACTATCTGATTTCAAAACTCACTATAAAACCACTGTAGTTAAGACAGTGTGTTATTAGAGAAAGGATATACACATAGACCAGTGGGACAGAATTGAGGGTCCACAACATAGATCTACATATATATGGTCAATCTGATTTTAAACAAAGGTGAAAAGGCAATTCAATGGATGATGGCATTTCAATAAATTGCCAAAAAATAAACCTTGACTTATACTTTGTACCATATACAAAATTAACTCAAAGTGGATCATAGCTCTAAAATCTAAAACTGTGAAAATGTCTAGAATAAATCAGAGGAAAACTATCTTTGCAACCTTGGGCAAGACAAAGATTTCTTAGACATAACACAAAAAGCACAAACCATAAAAGAAAATGTCAATAAATTGAACTTTATTAAAACTGAAAATTTCTGTGCTTTGAAAGACACTTAAGCAAGTCAAAAGACAAGTCACAGACCTCATTAGTCATTAGGGAAATTAAAATTAATACCACAATGAGATACCACTAAGCACTTATTTGAGTGGGTAAATTTCTTTTTAATGTCTTTGCCAAGAGTTTGGAGCAACTGGAACTTTCGCACATGGCTGATGGGAAAGTGGTACAGCCACTTTGGAAAACAACTGGCAGTTACTTATATAGTTAAACACAAACTTACCATACAACCCAGCAATCCTACTCCTAGGTATTGACTCAAGAGAAATGAAAACTTTATTCACACAAAAACCTACATGTGAGTGTTTTTAGCATTCTTTGTTCATAATTCATAATTGGTGAAGATAAAAAACATTTCAAATATCCTTCAACTGGTGAGTGGATAAACAAACTGTTAGAGCTACATAATTAAATACTACCCAGCAATAAAAAGGAACAAACTGCTGATAAATTCAACATGAATGATCCTCAAATGCATTATGTTGCGTGAAATAGGCCAGACTCAAAAGACTACACACAACTGGATTTCACTTATATGACTTCATTCTGGACAAGGCAAAACCATGAGGACAGAAAACACCTCAGTGGTTCCCAGGAGCTGAGGGTGAGAAGTGGTTTACTTCAAAGAGGCATGAGGGAACTTGAGCTTGTGGCAAAATTCGGTGTGCTGATTGTGGTAATGGTTACATGACAATATTCATTTGTCAAATCTCATAGAACTTACACTATAAGGGGTAAATTTTATTGTACTTAAATTCTACGTCAATAAACTTGACTGAAAAAAAAGAATGAAGGTGAAATAAAGATGTTTTCAGATAGAAGAAAACTAAGAAAATCCATTGCCAGCAAAACTACTCTAACAAGACATGCTAAAGGAAATTCTTTAGAACGCAGGTAAATGAAAGCAGATATAAACTCAGATCCACAGGATGGAATGAAGAGCATCAGAAATACTAAATATGTAAGTAGGTGTAAAAAACTAATTCCACCTCTTTATTCCTTTAATATACATATATGGTTTAAAGCAAACAAATACTGGATTGTGGGATTCACAATGTATGTGGCTGTAGTGTATGTGACAATATCAAGGTTGTGTCCAGAACAGTAAATGGACCTGTATAGTTGCAAGGTTTCTATATTTTTCATGAACTGTTAAAAGACTAACTTTAAGTCGTCTGTGAAAAATTAAGGATGAACATTGTAATCCCTAGAGTGACCACTAAAATATAAGACAAAGAGGTAAAAAGAAAAAGCCAGTATATAAATTAAAATGAAATTCCAGAAAGGACCTAGGAAGTGTGCTTGGGAAGAGGGAAGACATTGCTCTAGGGATGGGCAAGGCTCAGAGCTGGGAGGGCAAGATGGCAGGGTCTGTGTGGCTGAGTTTCTGATTTGGTTGGCTGGACTGAGAACATAACCACAGAGTAAAATGTACTTTTCTTTCTATTTTTTTTATTGAAGTGTAGTTGATTTACAATGTTGTGTTAGTTTCAGGTGTACAGCAGTGATTCAGTTATACATTTATATATATATACACACACATATATATGTATATTCTTTCTCAGATTATTTTCCCTTATAGGTTATGGCAAAATATTGAGTAAGTTCCCTGTGCTATATAGTAGGTCCTTGTTGAAAATGTGCTTTTCGTAACTGGAATTAAATAAGTAAATTTACCCAAAGTTTATATAGAAAGCAATTCGAAAAAAATCCCAAGACAGAACCTAGCAAGGGTAAGATGGTATGAGGCAGATCATTCAGGATAGCCTCAATTTAGCAAGTACATGGTTTCAAGTGTTTATTTCCAAATAGTTACAGGAAATTCAGCATAGTCATTTCATTAGAGACAGACAATATCCTAAATGCCAATTAGATTCCCAGGTCATAAAAGATAATTCCACATGGTAATAAAAAAATCAAACAAAAAAATAATAATACTGTATAAGAAATGATTCTCCCTTACTTTGAATGGTGGAAACTTTGGAAAACATTCTGAAGGGTTCTTTTGGACACATTCAAGGTGAGATGCTAGTTCTTTAATTAGTTACTTCACTTTAAACTTCCAGCTTTCTTTTTCTTCGCCAGCACATCATCACTTTGTGCTTGGCAATCAGGATGAGCGTGGTGGGTAGCGGTGTTTTATGTGTCACACACACAAAAAAGACAATGAAGAATAAGACATCAAAGTTATTGGGCTAAAACTGGAAAAGAGGTTTCCAGATGGGGTACCTGTATCTACGAGGAAGAGATTAGCCGACGTGGAATTTCCATCCTGTGAACTGCAAGAATCAAAGGGGAGGCAGAGCACACTTTTTCCGTTCTCTGCACCAGAGGAAAATGTGTCAAGTCAGTCTCCAAGCAGACCACCAGGAGGCCACCTACATGACCACTGCTCATCTGGAACAACTTTGCTATTTTTTAGAATAAATTGAGGATGTTGTGCTGAAGGTAGAAGGGAGGTGAGAGGTGGCATACAACAGGTTGTTTGAGGGGGTTATTTGAAAGTCAGATTTGATTAAGGGAGTTCCTAGTGAAGGGTATCCTCAAAGGCTGGGTTGAATTCATAAAACTGAATGCAGAATATGAATGGGTAGAAAGCAGGGACCAATAAAAGAGCAAAGGCACGAAAGCAAGAATGAAAGGGAATGAATGAATGAATGGAGAAAATATTAGACTTGACGATCAGATTTGTCTCTTATCCTCCATTACCACTGCTTTTATCCAGATGCTAATCATTTATTCCATAATGGTCTTCTAACTAGGTGTCTTTCATGTTGGCTCAACTACTTCCAAATACATCTTTCATAGTCACAAGACTATAACATTACTCTCCCTGGAGGACCTGCTTTTTCTAATTACTCCCTTGATTAGAATCCTTTCATTCCCTCCACTGTGTCAAGGTAGAAATTGTGTGTTTGGCTTAGGGAAGTCCCCCAGAGTCTGACCCAAGCTGGTTTCTTACGTCTTACCTAAAGCACAGCATTCCTGCCATTCTGCATTTGTTGACGTGATACTCCTAAACTACCGTCCCCATCTCTCTCTTTTTTTTTTTTTAAATATGTTTTAATCTTATATTATAAATGTTTTCAACAGATAATTATTTCCTAATAAAACATAATTGCAAATAACTTGTAGTTCCACAAATCTACCACATAAAGAAACTGTGCCTGTCATTACAGGGAAGGAATCCAGTCATAATGACCACCTGAATTCACAAAAGCACATAAACACAAATGTCAGGACTGGAGATGGCACTCTCTCTTCAGCAAAGCCTTGTCTTCTCCACACATGAGGTCCTCCTTCCTCATACTCACACAGCACTCCTGCTTACCTCTAATACAGTCCTCATCACACAGGACTGAAGTTGTCCAACTATGTGTTTTCTCATACCATGAGGGTGGCATTCAGATCTGCATTTGGCAGTAGGTTTTCAACAACTTTTTATTGAATGGATGAATAACCACTGTTGCCAGGGCCATAAAATCATTACAAAACATCAATTCCAAGCAAACATAATTTGTCCAGCTTGGACTTCTTGACATAGATAATAGACAATTATGTGCATGTTTTTAATATTTTCTATGTTCTTAATAAAATTGATATTAATTATGATTGCCACATTATACAATGTTTTACATCTAATTTCTCATATATAACAATCGTGTTATATACTGAATTTACTTATAGTACCAAGACAATCTTGGCATTTTGTAAATACTTTCTTTTTTTAAAAAAATTTTTAAATTAAATTTAATTTATTTTTTTATACAACAGGTTCTTATTAGTCATCAATTTTATACACATCAGTGTATACATGTCAATCCCAATCGCCCAATTCATCACACCACCAGCCCCACCCCGCCACGGCTTTCCCCCCTTGGTGTCCATACATTTGTTCTCTACATCTGTGTCTCAATTTCTGCCCTGCAAACCGGTTCATCTGTACCATTTTTCTAGGTTCCACATAGATGCGTTAATATACGATATTTGTTTTTCTCTTTCTGACTTACTTCACTCTGTATGACAGTCTCTAGATCCATCCACGTCTCAACAAATGACCCAATTTTGTTCCTTTTTATGGCTGAGTAATATTCCATTGTATATATGTACCACATCTTCTTCACCCATTCATCTGTCGATGGGCATTTAGGTTGCTTCCATGACCTGGCTATTGTAAATAGTGCTGCAATGAACATTGGGGTGCGTGTGTCTTTTTGAATTATGGTTTTCTCTGGGTATATGCCCAGTAGTGGGATTGCTGGATCATATGGTAATTCTATTTTTAGTTTCTTAAGGAACCTCCATACTGTTCTCCATAGTGGCTGTATCAATTAACATTCCCACCAACAGTGCAAGAGGGTTCCCTTTTCTCCACACCCTCTCCAGCATTTGTTGTTTGTAGATTTTCTGATGATGCCCATTCTAACTGGTGTGAGGTGATACCTCATTGTAGTTTTGATTTGCATTTCTCTAATAATTAGTGATGTTGAGCTGCTTTTCACATGCTTCTTGGCCATCTGTATGTCTTCTTTGGAGAAATGTCTATTTAGGTCTTCTGTCCATTTTTGGATTGGGTATTTTGTTTTTTTAATATTGAGCTGCATGAGCTGTTTATATATTTTGGAGATTAATCCTTTGTCTGATGATTCATTTGCAAATATTTTCTCCCATTCTGAGGGTTGTCTTTTCATCTTGTTTATGGTTTCCTTTGCTGTGCAAAAGCTTTGAAGTTTCATTAGGTTCCATTTGTTTATTTTTGTTTTTATCTCCATTACTCTAGGAGGTGGATCAAAAAAGATCTTGCTGTGATTTATGTCAAAGAGTGTTCTTCACATGTTTTCCTCTATGAGTTTTATAGTGTCCGGTCTTACATTTAGGTCTCTAATCCATTTTGAGTTTATTTTTGTGTATGGTGTTAGGAAGTGTTAATTTCATTCTTTTACATGTAGCTGTCCAGTTTTCCCAGCACCACTTATTGAAGAGACTGTCTTTTCTCCATTGTATATCCTTGCCTCCTTTGTCATAGATTAGTTGACCATAGGTGTGTGGGTTTATCTCTGGGCTTTCTATCTTGTTCCATTGACCTATGTTTCTGTTTTTGTGCCAGTACCATACTGTCTTGATTACTGTCGTTTTGTAGTATAGTCTGAAGTCAGGGAGTCTGATTCCTCCAGCTCCGTTTTTTCCCCTCAAGACTGCTTTGGCTATTCGGGGTCTTTTGTGTCTCCATACAAATTTTAAGATTTTTTGTTCTAGTTCCGTAAAAAATGCCATTGGTAATTTGATAGGGATTGCATTGAATCTGTAAATTGCTTTGGGTAGTATAGTCATTTTCACAATATTGATTCTTCCAATCCAAGAACATGCAATATCTCTCCATCTGTTGGTATCATCTTTAATTTCTTTCATCAGTGTCTTATAGTTTTGTGCATACAGGTCTTTTGTCTCCCTAGGTAGGTTTATTCCTAGCTATTTTATTCTTTATGTTGCAGTGGTAAATGGGAGTATTTCCTTAATTTCTCTTTCAGATTTTTCATCATTAGTGTATAGGAATGCAAGAGATTTCTGTGCATTAATTTCGTATCCTGCAACTTTACCAAATTCATTGATTACCTCTAGTAGTTTTCTGGTGGCGTCTTTAGGATTCTCTATGTATAGTATCATGTCATCTGCAAACAGTGACACTTTTACTTCTTCTTTTCCAATTTGTATTCCTTTTATTTCTTTTTCTTCTCTGATTGCCAAGGCTAGGACTTCCAAAACTATGTTGAATAATAGTGGTGAGAGTGGACATCCTTTTCTTGTTCCTGATCTTAGAGGAAATGCTTTCACTTTTTCACCATTGAAAATGATGTTTGCTGTGGGTTTGTCATATATGGCCTTTATTATGTTGAGGTAGGTTCCCTCTATGCCCACTTTCTGGAGAGTTTTTATCATAAATGGGTGTTGAATTTTGTCAAAAGCTTTTTCTGTCTCTATTGAGATGATCATATGGTTTTTATTCTTCAATTTGTTAATATGGTGTATCACATTGATTGATTTGCATATTTTGAAGAATCCTTGCATCCCTGGGATAAATCCCACTTGATCATGGTGTATGATCCTTTTAATGTGTTGTTGGATTCTGTTTGCTAGTATTTTGTTGAGGATTTTTGCATCTATATTCATCAGTGATATTGGTCTGTAATTTTCTTTTTTTGTAGTCTCTTTGTCTGGTTTTGGTATCAGGGTGATGGTGGCCTCATAGAATGAGTTTGGGAGTGTTCCTTCTTCCGCAATTTTTTGGAAGAGTTTGAGAAGGATGGGTGTTAGCTCTTCTCTAAATGTTTGATAGAATTCACCTGTGAAGCCATCTGGTCCCGGACTTTTGTTTGTTGGAAGATTTTTAATCACAGTTTCATTTCATTACTTGTGATTAGTCTGTTCATATTTTCTATTTCTTCCTGGTTCAGTCTTGGAAGGTTACACTTTTCTAAGAATTTGTCCATTTCTTCCAGGTTGTCCATTTTATTGGCATAGAGTTGCTTGTAGTAGTCTCTTAGGATGCTTTGTATATCTGCAGTGTCTGTTGTAACTTCTCCTTTTTCATTTCTAATTTTATTGATTTGAGTCCTCTCCCTCTTTTTCTTGATGAGTCTGGCTAATGGTTTATCAATTTTTGTTTATCTTCTCAAAGAACCAGCTTTTAGTTTTATTGATCTTTGCTATTGTTTTCTTTGTTTCTATTTCATTTATTTCTGCTCTGATCTTTATGATTTTTTTCCTTCTAGTAACTTTGGGTTTTGTTTGTTCTTCTTTCTGTAGTTCCTTTAGGTGTAAGGTTAGATTGTTTATTTGAGATTTTTCTTGTTTCTTGAGGTAGGCTTGTATAGCTATATAATTCCCGCTTAGAACTGCTTTTGCTGCATCCCATAGGTTTTGGATCATCGTGTTTTCATTGTCATCTGTCTCTAGGTATTTTTTGATTTCCTCTTTGATTTTTCAGTGATCTCTTGGTTATTTAGTAACGTATTGTTTAGCTTCCATGTGTTTGTGTTTTTTACGTTTTTTTCCCTGTAATTCATTTCTAATCTCATAGCGTTGTGGTCAGAAAAGATGCTTGATATGATTTCAATTTTCTTAAATTTACTGAGGCTTGATTTGTGACCCAAGAAGTGATCTATCCTGGAGAATGTTCCGTGCGCACTTGAGAAGAAAGTGTAATCTGCTGTTTTTGGATGGAATGTCCTATAAATATCAATTAAATCTATCTGGTCTATTGTGTCATTTAAAGCTTCTGTTTCCTTATTTATTTTCATTTTGGATGATCTGTCCATTGGTGTCAGTGAGGTGTTAAAGTCCCCTACTATTATTGTGTTACTGTCAATTTCCTCCTTTATAGCTGTTAGCAGTTGCCTTATGTATTGAGGTGCTCCTATGTTGGGTGCATATATATTTATAATTGTTATATCTTCTTCTTGAATTGATCCCTTGATCATTATGTAGTGTCCTTCCTTGTCTCTTGTAACATTCTTTATTTTAAAGTCTATTTTATCTGATATGAGTATAGCTACTCCAGCTTTCTTTTGATTTCCATTTGCATGGAATATCTTTTTCCATCCCCTCACTTTCAGTCTGTATGTGTCCCTAGGTCTGAAGTGGGTCTCTTGTAGACAGCATATAGATGGGTCTTGTTTTTGTATCCATTCAGCAAGCCTGTGTCTTTTGGTTGGAGCATTTAATCCACTCACGTTTTAGGTAATTATCGATATGTATGTTCCTATGACCATTTTCTTAATTGTTTTGGGTTTGTTTTTGTAGGTCCTCTTCTTCTCTTGTGTTTCCCACTTAGAGAAGTTCCTTTAGCATTTGTTGTAGAGCTGGTTTGGTGGTGCTGAATTCTCTTAGATTTTGCTTGTCTGTAAAGCTTTTGATTTCTCCATTGAATCTGAATGAGATCCCCGCTGGGTAGAATAATCTTGGTTATAGGTTCTTCCCTTTCATCACTTCAAGTATATCATGCCACTCCCTTCTGGCTTGAAGAGTTTCTGCTGAGAAATCAGCTGTTAACCTTATGAGAGTTCCCTTGTATGTTATTTGTCCTTTTTCCCTTGCTGCTTTCAACAATTTTTCTTTGTCTTTAATTTTTGCCAATTTGATTACTATGTGTCTTGGCGTGTTTCTCCTTGGGTTTATCCTGTATGGGACTCTCTGTGCTTCCTGGACTTGGGTGGCTATATCTTTTCCCATGTTAGGGAAGTTTTCAAGTATAATCTCTTCAAATATTTTCTCGGGTCCTTTCTCTCTCTCTTGTACTTCTGGGACCCCTATAATGTGAATGTTGTTGCATTTAATGTTGTCCCAGAGGTATCTTAGGCTGTCTTCATTTCTTTTCATTCTTTTTTCTTTATTCTGTTCCGTAGCAGTGAATTCCACCATTCTGTGTTCCAGGTCACTTATCCGTTCTTCTGCCTCAGTTATTCTGCTATTGATTCCTTCTAGTGTATTTGTCATTTCAGTTATTGTATTGTTCATCTCTGTTTGTTTGTTCTTTAATTCTTCTAGGTCTTTGTTAAACATTTCTTGCATCTTCTCAATCTTTGCCTCCATTCTTTTTCTGAGGTCCTGGATCATCTTCACTATCATTATTCTGAATTCTTTTTCTGGAAGGTTGCCTATCTCAACTTCATTTAGTTGTTTTTCTGGGGTTTTATCTTGTTCCTTCATCTGGTACATAGCCCTGTGCCTTTTCATCTTGTCTATCTTTCTGTGAATGTGGTTTTTGTTCCACACTCTGCAGGATTGTAGTTCTTCTTCCGTCTCCATTTCTCTTCATCTCATGCCTTGACATCTCCACTTCCATCATCCATCCATCCTCTCCACAAACATTTACTGAGCACCTACTGCAGGACAAGGACTGTGCCTTCAAAGGAGTTCACAATCCATCAGGGAAGACTCACCTATGACAAATAATTGTATTTCAGTGTGATGAAGCCCTAGTTGTGCTGTGTATCAACTGTTATGAACGCACAGAGAAGAAAGGCATGAACAGTATGAGTCAGGAAAGGTTTAACTTAGAAGGTAATATTTGATCTAGGTTTTGAAGAATGAAAAGAAGTTCAACAGCTAGAAAAGAGAAAGGTATTCCAGGCCAAGGAAATAGCACATGCTGAATTCCATTCTGGGACTTCTGTAGATTCTACTTACATCATGGACCTCATAATTTTGGTACTCATGGCGTAAAATGTATCATTTATAACCTCATTACATGTCTTGGACTACAACCTTCTTGACAGGTCAGTTCATATACTTCATTTGTATTCTCCTCAAACCTTAGCAAAGTGCTAAGCATTGGGCACATAATAAAGACCACGAAGATGTTGACAGATTAATCTGATAATCTGTCAACGTTTATGTACTCAGTTTTTTTGTGTGTATGTGTTCCCATAGAACTTTATTTATGGACATTAAAATTTGGATTTCATGTAATTTTCACAAGTAATGAAGTGTTATTCGTCTTATGATTTTTTAAAACATTATCTTTAGAGCAGTTTTAAGTTCACAACAAAATTGAAGGCAAGGTATAGAGATTCTTTCCTATATGAATTGCCCCTCCCCCACGACTGATATTCCCCCACCAGAATGGTACATTTGTTACAACTGATGAACCTATACTGATACATCATAATCACCCAAAGTACACAGTCTGCATTACAGTTTGCTCTTGGTGTTGTACACTCTATGAGTTTGGACAAATGTATCTATCATCATGGTATCAGATGGAGTATTTTCACTGCCCTAAAAATCCTCTGTGTTCTGCCTGCTCAATTCCCCTTGCCCCAACAGACACACACACACACACACACAGTTTTTATGTGTAAGGGGAGGGAACTAATGTTTATTGACTATTGACTACATGCTAGGATGAGTGTTAAAAGCTTTACATGTGTTCCTTCATTTAGAGAGATTAATCAGGCAATGGGCTGTTTCAGAGGATGAAGGTGTTAGGAAAAGGGAGAGTGACATAGATTTCAATGCAGCAATCCAGCAATGATTGAAGAGGATGCCTCTGATGGGATTTGATCACTCACTAGGTACTAAGAGAGATGGAGAGAGAAGACACATTTTGCTCCTGAAGCCTCTCTTTTCACGAGCTCCCATCCGGTACACATCTCACTGGGTATTAATGATGTCTACACTTTATTGACTGTGCTATGCTGGGATTTATCAGGAACTTCACTGTAAAAGGGGCAGTGTGTGACAGCAGAAAGAGCAGGAGCTTCAGAGTGCAGTGAAACGTCCCCACCTTAGTTTTGCGTGTTACTAGCTGTGTGACATTAGGCAAGTTTCTTAAAACTCTTGAAGCCTTAATTTCCTTGTCTGTCAAATGGATACAATAATAACTACACCATATGACATATAGTTTATTTGCAACTAATGGTTTATATGACATTAGTTGCAAAATACCTAGCACCCAGAAATGCTTCCTCTCCTACCTTCCTATGTACAACCTATTGGACCTGAAGAATTTGAAAGTACCAGACATGATGAATAAAGAAAAAGTACTTTTCTTTGGCAACATCCTATATTACAGAAATTTTGTTTCCTCCAATATCAACAGTTGCTGATGTCATAGTGTTAGTTGTTCAACATATTCTTGGAAGATTAACATTGTTATCGATGCTTCAATTTGCAAATTAAAAAAAAATTCAGATAGAGAATTTGTCACACAATCCCTAAAGTTCAGAACTCTCTTATTTCTATTCTTTCGCATAAGTCACTAGACTACTTTTTCTTCAATGAGGCATTTTGTACAGATGGAAATAACTATTCTCTTTCTCAGTTTCAGCAAGAAGCACATTTATCATTTGTTCAACAAAGTCATATTCACTTTTTCCAACTGAGAAATATTTAAGGGATTTCATTATATTTGGGGAAATTTTCAACAATCAGATATTTAGCAACTGTCAAAAAAGACCTCCACAATTAATCTTTTATAATATGAGTGTGACTTGTAATCTCTACACTAAGGATAAAAATTACTAAATATAAGGAAAAATGATTCATAAACTATAATATTTCTTGGCAAAGAAAAACTGCTTTATGCTTTTTAAGATGTTTGAAAATTTAAATGAAACTTACATGTTTGAAATTAGTGCCAGATGCAACACAATTCAAGTACAATTCACTAGCTGCATCACATTCACTATGATTTAGTAAAAGATATTCAATAATTCTATGTTTCATAGAAATCTCACAAATACAAGTATTTCATTCACAAAATGCATGGTTTGGCAGGGTTCCAGGGCAGGAATTTGCTGGAGGGAAGGTATATTTATTGACTAAAATAAATCCAATGACTGACATTTCCTCCAGAAAACTGGCAAAATAATAATATTCAGAGATTGAAAGTCTTACAAGCAAAACTGAAAGAAAGGTCTGAGCTATTTACGTTTATTATAGGAATCCAATAATGTCATAAGAGTAAATAATCAGATATTTGAGAATTCTCAAGTTAACACTGAGAACATTTTAAACTACACGTTTTTGGAGTAGGACTTTCCAGAAACCTTTGATGTGAAATCTGGTGGCTGTAAGTCTTTGGAGTACTTATAATTATATTCCCCCTCTATCCCTTGCACATTTATATGCACTAAACAATGAGTATTCTTTGATGGAACCTATGTAGAAACAATCCAGATAGTTCTGAAACAGGCCAACAATATTTCCTTCCTACCCCATGTCTCAGTTCTTCCGCTTCTGTGCTCTCTTTCCCCATTTTGGTTACACCTCCACCATCAGCATTTGTTATGGACTGAATGTTCCTGTACCCCTAAAATTCATATGTTGAAATCCTAACCCCAGGGTGGCTGTATTTGGAAATGGGGCCTTTAAGGAATTAAGGTTAAAAGAGGTCATAAGGGTAGGGCCATGATCCAATAGGATTAGTGCCCTCTTAAGAAGAAACAAACACCAGAGAGTCCTTCCTGCCCCCACCCACCCCATTCTCTCTCTCTCCTTCTCCCTCTCCTTACACAACTGCACAAAAAAGATTTTATGAGCGCACAGCAAGATGGATGCTGCCTACAAACCAAGAGAAGAGGCCTCAGAATGAAACCTACTTTGCTGACACCTTGATCTTTGGCATCCCAACCTCCAGAACTGTGAGAAATAAATTTTTGTTGCATAAGCTACTTAGTCTGTGGCATTTTGTTATGGCAGCCCCAGCAGACTAAGATAGCAATTAAGAGGCTCAATGTAACAGTCACAACAGCATTTTCCTACACGTCCTCTCTTTAACTACTTTTTATGGATTGGATTCAGGGAAAAATACTATTGAGGGGCTGGACACATGTGGCCAGGAGAGTTTCATACAGATCCTTACACCACTCAGCCCTGCTTCTAATCGAGCATCAGAGAATGTGAGTGTGAGAAAGGACTTTAGTAACCCAAGCTTGTCATTTCAGGTTTTGCTATGATTCTGGGGTCATAGAAAACTACTCCATACACCTGGCACATCTTCTGGAAAACAATGGGGGTGAGGTAGTTGATACTTAAGTATTACACTTAAACATCGGTTTATACTAAATTGTGATATGTTATTGAGTGCAATACAAAATTCTTTCACATCTTTAGAATGCTTCAAAGAAAGGCATTATTGGTAAGGCTAATGCCAATACCAACTGAAAATTACTGTGGGCAAGGTAATGCCTTAAGGGGTTTATGTGTATTTTGTTACATAATCGTTACAACACTAGAAAATAGGAATGTATTCTTCTTCTTATTATTACAGAACGTTATTTCAGAAAATGGAAGCATTTCTAAAATAGCCCCACTCCCATCACGGTCATATTATGCTCTTTTATTTTCCTCATAGAGCTTTTTTTTTCCCCCTGTTTTTTTTCCTTTGCTTATTTTCTATGCTTCCCTAAGCCCCTTCTCAGAGCCTAAGACAGTGGCTGCCACGGAAAAGGAGCTCAATGAGCTTTTGGCCAAGGCCACACAGCTGGTCAGTGAAGCAGCTGCCACGATCACCAAACGGTAAGCGCCACTAGAGCAGGAGTAGGGATCATTTTGCTCTAAACATAGGCTGGCAGGGTGCCTGCGCAATAAATATGTACAGAAAGAAAAAAAAGTAAGGAAGGGAGCGAGGAGAAAAGGGTGTATGAATGGAAACGTTCCCAGAAGGGTCTAGAGAGCTTCTGCAGTGACTTTCCGTCCTTGGGGAATGAACTCATTTCAAGGTCTAAGCCAGCACTTTCCTCACCACGGAGTACGGGAAGGAATGGAGAAAGAACAGTCTTTAAAACGTCCAGAAGAAAGAAGAAAACGCGAGAGAAAAGCTGGGAGAAAAGAAGTAGAAAGAAAGGAATCAACCCCTTCCTGCCTATTTAAAAGCATAGCTGAGCGCGGCCGGTTTCCATGGCGACCCCAGGCCAGAACGGCCTTAGCCCATTGGCTGAGATGCCAGAGCCAATGAGAAGGCGCGATGTTGACGGGTCTTAAGATGGCTGCTGGACGGCCGGCTTCGGACCGGTGAGTAGAGCTGGTGGCTGGGCTGGCTCCCCGGCGGCCCGGGCTCCGGTGTGACGGATTTGGGAAGGCCGGGTGCGGGGAGCGAGGGAGCCAGCGTGGGTGGCCTCACAGCCTCTCCGCGGAGCCTTCAAACCCTTTGGCCGGGCCTGCGGGAGAGTCGGCGGAGCTGGCCTCCGCTTTGCTCGGACCCGGCGTCGCAGCGCCTTCCCCATCCTGTTGGTGGGAGAGGGGTTCTCCGTCCCACCCCAGCCAGAGTGAGAGGGGATGAGGAGACAGACTTTCGATCCGGGAAACAGTCTCTTGTTTACAATTGCTCTACCCGGAAGAGAGCTGCAGTCAATGGGAGTGTCAGCAAGCTAGACGTCCTACATCAGAATCTGCAGCGCTTAGTTCTGTGCCGGGAGGGGATTCTTCCCGCTTGGGAATCGGAGTGTGACCCTGCTGCCGGAAAGCCTGCAGAGTTACGGGTTGTGCAGCCAAACAGGAAAAGGTGTACCTTTCTAGAGCCACCCTGTTGCTGTCTTGCACCCTGTAAGTATTCTCACAGCGGCATCCAATTTGAAATGAGCCTCGAAGTGTTATTGGTTACTTGTAAATCTTTCCGTGTAGGGTTTTGAGTCTGGGGAAGTGTTGGCTAAACAAAACACTCACTTTGATGAAAACATATGCATACATGCAAAATCCTGCTAAATAGTTTATCTGGGTAATCAGATTGGTAACTTAAATCCGAAGTCAGGCCTGTGATTCAGTTGTACTTTCTCTACCTTTTTGAGAAAAGGGAGCGTATTTATTTCATAAACATGAATAGGACATTTACATAAATGTTGATGACAGCATGCTTAAAAGTATTTCAGTTAAGTAACTAATTCCCAGTCACAGAAACCGATTATTGTGGAAATTATTTAACACAGTCTTCAGATTGGTGGGTGGTGGCTTGTGACTGTCATACAAGTAAGATAAAATTCAGATCAGACAAGATTCAGATTTCTTTATTTCTAATTGAATATAAAATCTGGGAAATAAGACAGCTTCATTTGGTAAAAATGGAATTGAAATTCTGGAATATTAGAGGCAGGAGACATTTACCCAGTAGACTGCTCAGATTGAGATTTGGTTATACACAGTTGCCTGGACTTCCAGGAAATGTGACATTATTACCCAGACCTCTGAATGTGACTTCAATGTATGTGATTTAGCCTAGCATTTTACATAGCTTTCTGCCCTTAGAAAGTGAGAAGAAAATTCTTAATCAAATGTTAACAGAATTACAGGCTGGAGACATTCTTCAGACCCATTCTCTAATCTGTGTCACCAAGAATATATTACTACTTAAAGTCTGTTCTCTATAGAGTTTTCAAGCTATGGAGTTCTATTTTTCTAAGATAAGTGGATTACAGTGCATTAGGTGAGTCTGTTACCTCATCTGTAAAAGGGGTTTAGATAATAATTCCTAGTGGAAGGGTCATTGGTGAGGATTAAGGGTAAAACAGTGCCTGTCACATTGTTTGTATGCCATGTATAGCGGTGACCTGCTTTGTTTTTCTTTTTATTTCTGTTTTTTCTGTCATAATTGGGGTTTCTTTCCCTTTCTCCAGAGCATCTTTTAGGTGTTCTCTCTGAAGTGCAGAGTCTTACTGAAAACTAGCAAGCTTGCCTGTGGTGGCTGGGTTAGGAGAGAACCCTTATCTTCTGGGGTGTTGAGGTTTAATTAGTATTGTTCTGACTGCGAGAGGATGGAGTGTTACAGCAAAGAATGAGGTGATTCTGGGCATTTGGGCACGTATAATATTGAGATCCATAAAGAAACATTTTGGAACAGCAAGACATCCCAGAGATCTGATCAAACCCTTCATGTTATAGCTTAAGAATGAAGACCCAGACAGATGCAGTGGCTTCCCCACAATTTTGTTGTTCAGGACCAGGAACCCATCTTCTGACTTTCAAAACAGTGTTTTTTTCCGCTGCTCTACCACTGGTTCCCAATCCTTTCACAACCTAGAACCCCTTTTATTATAATTTGATATCTCCGTGGATGCTATATTTTGAAAGATTGTGTCCACTAAACTATATTCATTAATTTTTGTTGTTGTTTCTTCTTTTTTTTTTAAATGAAAATCAGGTCTGTAGCTACCAATCAGAGTCTCTGATGAATGAATGTGTGGTGAAGAATAATGTTTCATTGAATTTAAGTCTCCTGACCTAAAGGTGGATGATATTGTTTGAGGGATAATAAAATATATTGGGCTTTTTGAATATTGAAAGTAGCTTAGAGACCTCCATTACTGTCGTAATAAAACTTTGGGAGAACCTAAGCTGAGGAACTGCTGAGCTGTGTCGTGTTCTTCTAGGTGCATTGCCATCTGCCCAGCTGTGCTAAGGGTAGTGACTGTGTTTGGCTTCCACGGGCAAAAGAAAGCCCAGCCACTGAGACGAGGATGATATGTAAATATTTTTTGTTCATCATAAATCATGTCAGCCCTGGACTAAAGATGTGTTCTGCATAGCATACACAGAATTTTTTTTTGTAGAATAATAGTGGAATTGGAAAAATCTCTCCAATATGAAATGGAGAGGCTGATACTCAAAACCATAGAGAAGAAAGGAATTCTGAATGATTTACATCTTCTTTGGGGCTAAATGATAAAACTAAAATATTTGACGTGCAGGCTAAAAACGTGAAAATTTATGTATTGATACACGGACTGTTATATAGACCTGGCTGTAATCTACACTAAAAAACTTGTTTCTTGTTCTCTGGTATGCCACGTCTCTTGAGAATGGCTGAGTAATTTTCACATGTGAAGGGTAATTTGGAGTGATCTGCTTTAAAATGAAGGAATGCACTCTGAAAGGTGTGAGGTGAGCGACACTTCAAAGAACTAGAGAATCACAATCCAGAGGAACCCAACAGAAGTAACAGGGGGCCTAATAGGACCAGTTGGTACCATAGTACAATTAGAAATGTGTAAATAACATGTATGTGCTTTGAATAGAAAGACAGTGTTTTGGAACGTAAGCCTAAAACAAGTCACGAAGCAGCCACTCCATACTGGCTGATTTGCAGCCAGGCTGCTGTTCAGGTGGGCAGCTTCACTTTGCAGGCTCCTCAGTGAATAATCTGTGCTTGTCCGTGGCCACCAAGTTGCCCTGGTATTTGTGTGTGTGTATGTGTTTTATGGTCAGAGGAGAATGGCACGTCACTTTACAGATATTTAGGAATTAAGTTCAGAAACACACCTTATTTGAACTTTGCCTTGTTTTATGGATTTGGACATAGAGTCCACTTTTTAAAAGTTATTTTAATTTTTCTTCCCCTGTGGGCACACGCAAGAAATTATCATACCGGTCAGTGGCGTCCTGAGGACAGTTCTTAATGCCACATCAGCAAGAACTTATTAAAAACAGATGATTTTGAGAAAGTCCAAAAGTGATAAAAAATGATTGAGGGCTGATGAGGAAAGGCATGCCCTGTCCACGGCAACTGGCACTGCTTCCCAAGGTGAAACCCATTTGGGTGCCCAGAGCACAGACTCAGCCTGTGGAGATACTGAAGCAGTGGCCCAGTGGAGGAACTGTGCCCATCTGAGCAGTCACAGCTGATGTCTGGGCTGAGTGGTACTTGGCTGCTGATGGACAGAGCTTGCCATTTGTATAGAATGTTGGTTCCATGAGGTTAGGCATCTTTGCCCGTTTTGTATACTGCTGTTCCTATGTCTTGAAGAGTGCCTGGCACACAGTGGGCATGCAAAAGATGCTATGGACAGGGAAAAGAAACAGTGGCTTCAAACGTAGAACCCCAATTGGTGCTAAGAAAACTAACTCTGAAACTTGTTACTGTTCTTAAGTCCTGAAATGGGATAGTGAGCCTGAAGGTATATTATATGCCAGTGGCAAAGTCATGATGGAGCTGATTATCACTCCCCTCCCCCTGCTTCTCAGAACAGTAGAAATATTTTTATTAATAGCACAACACCTGTTTTTCAATATTGGCATGTTTTACACTATGTCCTTTGTGCTAACAGAATATCTCAACATAACCTCCATTCCAACTTTTAAAATCCTCAGGCCAGCTTTAGGGATGGATCCAGGTTTTATAGGGCTTGGAGCTTACGTAATTTGAGGTCTCCTCTTTCAAAAAAGGAATACAGATTAAAAATATAGAAAATCAGGTATAGTGCTTTGGAAGGACCTGTGAAAAAGAAGAGCCTTGAAGCTTAGGTTCCATTATCTTCCTGGTAATTTGCTTCTGGTTTTATTGCTCCATTCAGAAAAAGACATCAACATTTTTAATTGAAACTTCAGTCAGACTGTGGAAATCAAGGAAGTAAATGACTTGCATCAATTGCTAAGTGAATGCGCCTAAAACATTAGAAACTTCAAAGCTACCTTATGGATGCTGCCACCCATGATAGAAATGATAAAAATGCAGTACATAGCCACAGAAGTAATAATGATAATGGCAAAAAGAACTTAGCATTAAGTCCCCAGAACCTCCTAAACACTGTGTTGAGTGTTTCAGTAGCTTATCTCGTTTCATCCTCAGAATAACCCTGTGTGCAATGTAGTTACTCCTGTAAAACAGATGAAAAAACTGAGGGTCAGAGGTGTTAAAAATGATTTCCTCATACCACTAATATATGGTGGAGTCAGGATTACAGTTGGAGTAATTAGATGTTAGAACCCTTCCTCTTAAAAAGCCAAGAGAATGTTTTGGTGAGGGTGTTTCAGAGAGCCAGCAACTATGAGGCTGGACCCAAACTGTGAAAAGTGAGAGCTGATTCTTTGGACTTGGGAGGAGGTCCTTAAAAGTTATCAGGCATCCATTATTCAGAGTAATGCAAAATCCCGTCATACTTTGTCTCAGAGACAATGCTGGTGGTTTTCTTACTAGGTTAACGCAATAGGGGGCAGAAAGGTTAGCAAAAAAGATTTCCATCCTTCTATTTTATTCCTTTAAGTTGATAGTAAATCTTGAGCAGTACAGCCAACTTCTCTATTCTAGGCATCTTTTGAATGAACTGGTTTTGGCTCATTACGTATGCTAAAATAGACTGTGTCATGGAGATTAATAGTGAAAATATACTCAATTATAATTTTAGCAAATGATTACAACCTCAATTTTTAAAAATCATTTTTATTAGACTTAACAATAGTTAATGGTTCTCTCTACCAATGGGCTGTATAACTAATGATAAGAATTACCCTGAACTTTAACTTGTTTCCCAAATACAGTGTTATTTTAAAAAGCTGTATGTTTTTGTTAAATTGTTAGGATTATACTCCATTTAGTATTACTTTAGCAAGCAGTATAAAATGTAAAAATAGGACATCCTTTTTACCACCGTACTTTTCTCAAACTATCTGCACAGCTTAAAACTTTTCCTTTGAGTAATACTTTTCCTACTCTGTAGGTAATAAGTCCCCTGAAGTTTTGTACGTTCAAATACAGGCGAAACATCCAATTTTATTTTCTTCTCTAACTGTTACAGCTTGAAATATAGTATTATAATTCTTAAATTACCTGCAGTGTATATTGTTAGGCTCTTAACATTCTTGAGCAGTGAATGCTTTTACTGAATTTCCTCTTTTCTTTGGACGAGATTATCCATATATTAGAGAATCGAGGTTCTGTTGTCGTTAAGTCATTCATCTGTAGGTGTGTCTTGTAACAAACTTGCTGAAAATACACTTTTTAAAAATTTATACAAGCAAAATATTTAAATTATTTTAATATGGAGGGTACATCCCACTTTATACCAATTAAAAAAAAAAGTTTAGATAGACTGTTCCCAAACCATTGGTATAATTATTAGGTTCCTGGGGTATCTTTTAATGGTTTTAAAATTCTTTCCATGTCTACTTTATATGTCTTAATTCATTCTTTTCCCTTTAGCAGAAAAGATGTGGAGTGGGCTGCTACCTCCTGGCCTAAATGAAAGTGATGTTGAGTTGAATTCTGATGATGAAGCCACAGTAGAGAGCTCTGAACTGAACTTACAGGAAGGTAAAGAAGATGGGACCATTACAAACACAGAGATCTCAGATATCCCTACAGATGGACCAAAAACTGAAGCAGAGGCAAATGTAAATGCATATGAAGAGTGTCCCTCTGGAATTCCCTTAAATATGTGGAATGTAGGTTTTCTCTGATGTGTTCTTATTAAAGCCTGTACCTGTGTGTTTGTGCATGGTCCTGTGTGTGTCTCTGCCGTGGTCAGAATGTATATGTTCTTGGGAGGTAAATAGGTAGGGAAGATTGACTCAGAATAATTTTATTACTCTGTGGGTCTGTGGCCAACTCACTGGCCACTCAGATACTTATATTCATTTTTGTTTTGTTTTTCATAAAAAGAGGAAGGGAAAAAAAACATTTAGTAGGATTAGCTACTTGGCCTAACATAATACACGAGGAGTTTCAGTCTTAATCTCTTTGTTGTCTATGAGCCATTGACTTTTACCCTCAGATTATCAGATTGACTTATTTGGAAATAAATGAAGATAAAAACTCAGGTTGTGAAAGTCTCAGACAATAGAGTATCTCAAGAAGAACTGAACTAGTTTCATTAAATTTGTATTTTTATAAATGTTATAGTTTTTTATTACTTAACATGTTATTTTTCAGATGTATGCTTTGCTTCAAAGCATATTTGCTTCTCTTTCTTTTTTTTTACTTTTATGTAGAAATTTCAAGAACTGCATACAAAACATTCTGAACAGAAAACCTCAACTTCAAGATCCAGAAAGAAAAAAAGAAAACGCTCCAGAAAAGGTGTTTTAATTTAGGTTAATTGTCAATAGTGCTAATATTAAATTGTGACCAATTGAGCTCAACAATTTTTAATAACCATAATTTTGAAATAACCGAATACTTAGGTATTGACACTGTGAATTCTTTTTCAGGTAAATTGAAGAATGAAGAAGAATCTCAAAGGTAGGTGGAATTTAAAATATCTTTCTGTCCTAGATAGTATTGTAGAACTTGTACAAATAGTTGAACTACTTACCTCTGAAACGTAAGAACTAGTAGATGTAATATAATTGTAGTAACCAATTAAAAACAGTAAATGTAAAAATGAGTACATTTTGTGTAAAACATGTTATTGTCTCTCTTCTTACAGTGAACAGTCCTCAAGTGAAACCCAGTGGAAGGAGCTTACTCAGTATTTTGGAGTCAACGATAGGTTTGACCCCCCTGTTAAAAGGAAAAAAATTGAAAAGGTAAGATCTTTTTTATTGCATCTTATATTAGCCAGTGGGAAATGTTTGTAATTAACCTTGCCTAAGGTGTTTCTCCTCATTAATTCGTTCAGTGAAGAAGTTAATGTGTTCAAGATGCTAGATAAACAAGTAAATATATAGTTACAAATCGTTAAAAAAGCTGTTAAGAAAGAAACGAACAGGGTATTGTGAAGAAATTAAAATGGAAGCCCCACTTTAGCTGAGTGGTCAGGGAAGGCCTTTCTTAGAGGGTGCCGTCTCACTGAGACCGAAGGATGGGAAGGAACCATCTGTATAAGGAAGGCTAGTGTAGGGGTGATAACCTGGGTAAAGATCCTAGGGGTGGAAGAGTCATCATAGAACATTTGAGTAGCTGTAAGAAGGTCAGCCTGGCTGGATGGGGTCAGTGAGGAGGAGGGTGGGTGGCCCAAGGTAAGATTGGAGAGGCAGGCAGGAAGGCAGGCAGGGACCAAACTCTGTAGGACCTTAGAGGACAAGGTAAGGAATTGGGTTTTAGTCACAATGCAGTTGAGAGCCATTCAAGGGTTTTAAGTTAAGGGAGTGATGGGATCTAAGTTATGTTTGAAAAGACTGCATCTTATGTGGAAGATGGATCTTGGGGCAGCAAAAGCAGATGAGAAGAGGACAGTTAAGAGACTCTTCTAGGCATGAGGTGATGGCGGCTTGAAGAACAAGAATGGTGCTGCTGAAGATAGAAAAGTGGATAGAGTTGAGGTACACTGTAGAAGTAGGATCAACAGTATTTGCCTCCTGATTGCTTAAGAGGTGGTGGGGAGATTTAGGATTATGAGGACAGGGAGAGAACCATTCAGGGTTTTACTTAAGCAATGGTGTGAATAGTCATGTGAATTACAAAGATGGGAAAGCTTTGGAGGGGAGAAGATTTAGAGTGGGGCCTATCCAAAGTTAATTCTGGGGCATGGGTAATATCAGCAAGCAGGAACAGAGTAGATTGTTGGTCAAACGAGGCAGGAGCTTCGAGGAGAGTCTGAGCTTGAGATGCGTGCTTGGGAGTTGTCAGTCTATGGATGGTGTTAATATTTAGTAGAGGCTTGAATGAATGAATAACTTATACGTTCACATAGGGGAATGTTGACAGACTCCAGGAGCATGAAAATTGAGCTCTGGGCCATAGGGATAGAGGCACAGAGGCCTGCTGGTTGAAGCCCAAGGATATTGTATCCTGCATGTATAGACAGGATCATTGCTGTATACTACTGTGTATAGAGATGATTACCATTTTCTGGTTAATCAGTATTTCTTATGAAAAACCTCTGATTTTTAAACCCGTCATTGGGTGGAATTGCCTCATTGAGGGCACGTGCATTAAGAAACTGATACAACAGAGTTTTACATGCGAACCTTTTGATTCCAAGTTTGCCGAGAATGCCTGTCACCTAATCCCTAGAACACTGGGGAATTGGAACCAGGATCACCTTCTGCTGCAAATAATTAGAGCTATTGAGCAATCTCCTTTTTCCAAATGTTCAAGCAGGTGCAGAAATGCTAAATTTCTTACACAGAAAGAGCACTGGTAGAGGTGAAACTAAAACCCAGGCTTTATTGCACCATTCTCAGTTCTCCAGCTTCACTGCCCAGGGGGCTGGTAAGCATGGCAAAGTGTGATTGCTGTGCTCTTGACTCCTGCGATTCTGGTGGGCTGGGAGGAGGGATCTTGTGAGGAGGATGCCCTTGGCTGTACCAAACCTGTTGCAGAGCATGCGGGAGGGGGCTTATGCTGATGGCAGTGGTCCGCGGGCCACCTCTGGCCCACCTGCTTGAGAGTCCCAGCCTCTGACTGGATTGTTCTTTTGAGGGAAGAAATGGTTAAATGTTGGTTCTCATAGGAAATATTTTTTAAAGTTTTATTTGTGAATTAGGTGGTCTTTGATCTTCAGCTGTTTACAGTATTTGTTGTGTTTTCTCATAACTGTATTGACTTTAGAATGTCTGAATTGTTTCTTAGTGAAGTTAAAGCTATGAAATTCAGATTTTAGCCTTTCTAAAAAGTAGAAATTCTGAGGGCATTTGTTTACAATCTATCTGTATTAGAATATTTTTATTGCCCTACATATATGAAATTGTACCTTCTTGATACTGGCAAGATAAGGCCAACTTATTCTTTGTGTAAAATTTGGAATTTGTGAAGAGTAACTTTATTCAAGGATACTAGGATTCCATGTGCAAAATCTTTTAAACAACTCAGTTTTAGGAACTAGTGTTCTGTTTTGCATTGTACATTAGATGAATTCTAGAAAGAATTATGAGTCAAACACCATTTTAAAAAGGAATTTCTGTTTAAGGGAAGACCGCTCTAAATCCTTTTGTAATCACCTGTTGATCTGTTTTATAAGTTTGGCTTTTCCTAATGGTAGGCATTCCTCTGTATGCATGACATCTGCCTAAGAAAGTCATGGCGTCACCTAAACAAGGAAACTGATGCTGGCCAGGCTTGTATCTCCCCAGGATGTTGCCAGCACTTAATATTCTATAAATAAGTGCAAGCATAAGAGGAAGGGAAGGATTTGGTGAAGCCGGATTATCTCATATTCTCTTGGTAGTTCAGCTTAATTGCATGCCAGCAGGTTCACACTCATTCTTTGGTTTGGGATCACTGTTTCACATGCACCCCTTTTGCTGTCATGCCAAAGTCTCTACTGTGAATCCAACAGAGTAAACAGACATTAAAGAATGTCCACACTGGGGGCACCAAGATAAATGCTAAGAATAAATGTAAGTTCAGCAGATAATAGCACTGCCCAAGAAATCTAGAGAGGATCATGAAAATCCGTGATGCAGTAATGGACAAAACTAGCATGGATTTCTAGTCCATTATTTTACTTCTCTGGAGCAGAGGCTGATCTGTTACCATATCTCAGAGACCCTTTTTAGTCTCTTTTCACTCAATCACTCAACTCTCAAGAATGGTAAAACAAAACAAACTTCTTGCGTCTATCGTGTAGTCCTTTTTCTTTTTTATTCTTTTCCTTCTTTCTCTTTCTTTCTTTCTTTCTTTCTTTCTTTCTTTCTTTCTTTCTTTCTTTCTTTCTTTCTTTCTTTCTTTCTTTCCTTCCTTCCTTCCTTCCTTCCTTCCTTCTCTCTCTCCCTTTCTTTCTTTCTTTCTTTCTTTCCTTCCTTCCTTCCTTCCTTCCTTCCTTCCTTCCTTCCTTCCTTCTCTCTCTCCCTTTCTTTCTTTCTTTCCTTTCTTTCTTTCTTTCTTTCTTTCCTTCCTTCCTTCCTTCCTTCCTTCCTTCCTTCCTTCCTTCCTTCCTTCCTTCCTTCCTTCCGTCTCTCTCTCTCCTTCCTTCCTCCCTCCCTCCCTCCTTTCCTTCCTTCCTTCTCTCTCTCTCTCTCTCTCTCTCTCTCCCGTCTGTCTCTCTCTCTCTCTCTCTCTCCCGTCTGTCTGTCTGTCTCTCTCTCTCTCTCTCTCTCTCTCCCGTCTGTCTCTCTCTCTCTCTCTCTCTCCCGTCTGTCTCTCTCTCCCGTCTGTCTCTCTCTCTCCCGTCTGTCTCTCTCTCTCCCGTCTGTCTGTCTCTCCCGTCTGTCTCTCTCTCTCCCGTCTGTCTGTCTCTCCCGTCTGTCTCTCTCTCCCGTCTGTCTCTCTCTCTCTCTCTCCCGTCTGTCTCTCTCTCTCTCTCTCTCTCTCTCCCGTCTGTCTCTCTCTCCCGTCTGTCTCTCTCTCTCCCGTCTGTCTCTCTCTCTCCCGTCTGTCTGTCTCTCCCGTCTGTCTCTCTCTCTCCCGTCTGTCTCTCTCTCCCGTCTGTCTCTCTCTCTCCCGTCTGTCTGTCTGTCTCTCTCTCTCCCGTCTGTCTCTCTCTCTCCCGTCTGTCTCTCTCTCTCTCTCTCTCTCCCGTCTGTCTCTCTCTCTCTCTCTCTCTCTCCCGTCTGTCTCTCTCTCTCCCGTCTGTCTCTCTCTCTCCCGTCTGTCTGTCTGTCTCTCTCTCTCTCCCGTCTGTCTCTCTCTCTCCCGTCTGTCTCTCTCTCTCCCGTCTGTCTCTCTCTCTCCCGTCTGTCTGTCTGTCTCTCTCTCTCTCCCGTCTGTCTCTCTCTCTCTCTCTCTCTCTCCCGTCTGTCTCTCTCTCTCCCGTCTGTCTCTCTCTCTCCCGTCTGTCTGTCTGTCTCTCTCTCTCTCCCGTCTGTCTCTCTCTCTCTCTCTCTCTCTCCCGTCTGTCTCTCTCTCTCCCGTCTGTCTCTCTCTCTCCCGTCTGTCTCTCTCTCTCCCGTCTGTCTGTCTGTCTCTCTCTCTCTCCCGTCTGTCTCTCTCTCTCTCTCTCTCTCTCCCGTCTGTCTCTCTCTCTCCCGTCTGTCTCTCTCTCTCCCGTCTGTCTGTCTGTCTCTCTCTCTCTCCCGTCTGTCTCTCTCTCTCTCTCTCTCTCTCCCGTCTGTCTCTCTCTCTCTCTCTCTCTCTCCCGTCTGTCTCTCTCTCTCCCGTCTGTCTGTCTCTCCCGTCTGTCTCTCTCTCTCCCATCTGTCTCTCTCTCCCGTCTGTCTCTCTCTCTCCCGTCTGTCTGTCTGTCTCTCTCTCTCCCGTCTGTCTCTCTCTCTCCCGTCTGTCTGTCTGTCTCTCTCTCTCCCGTCTGTCTCTCTCTCTCCCGTCTGTCTGTCTGTCTCTCTCTCTCTCCCGTCTGTCTCTCTCTCTCTCTCTCTCTCTCCCGTCTGTCTCTCTCTCTCTCTCTCTCTCTCCCGTCTGTCTGTCTGTCTCTCTCTCTCCCGTCTGTCTCTCTCTCTCCCGTCTGTCTGTCTGTCTCTCTCTCTCTCCCGTCTGTCTCTCTCTCTCTCTCTCTCTCTCCCGTCTGTCTCTCTCTCTCTCTCTCTCTCTCCCGTCTGTCTCTCTCTCTCCCGTCTGTCTGTCTCTCCCGTCTGTCTCTCTCTCTCCCATCTGTCTCTCTCTCCCGTCTGTCTCTCTCTCTCCCGTCTGTCTGTCTGTCTCTCTCTCTCCCGTCTGTCTCTCTCTCTCCCGTCTGTCTGTCTGTCTCTCTCTCTCCCGTCTGTCTCTCTCTCTCCCGTCTGTCTGTCTGTCTCTCTCTCTCCCGTCTGTCTCTCTCTCTCCCGTCTGTCTGTCTGTCTCTCTCTCTCCCGTCTGTCTCTCTCTCTCCCGTCTGTCTGTCTGTCTCTCTCTCTCTCCCGTCTGTCTCTCTCTCTCTCTCTCTCTCTCCCGTCTCTCTCTCTCTCCCGTCTGTCTGTCTGTCTGTCTCTCCCGTCTGTCTGTCTGTCTCTCTCTCCCGTCTGTCTCTCTCTCTCCCGTCTGTCTGTCTGTCTCTCTCTCCCGTCTGTCTGTCTGTCAAGCCAAAACTGTTGCTCAACCAAGGATGTGTATTTACCACACTGCTGTCACCTGCTTCCCTGACAGTGCAGAGAGACTTATATTTTTAAAATGTACTCTTCCTAATATCCAAAGCTGTTTTAAAGTGTTCTTTGTATTAAATACAGCTATAATTGTGTTTCTGGCAGCAGTTCTGAAACTTATCAATAATTCTGTAATCATAACAATTATTTTGTGTCTATGTGGGAATTTCTTTAGAATAAATTTTACTCATTAATTTCATTATAAATGTCTCAAGTACTCTTTAGTTGAATCAATTTGATTAGTCAGCAGTCATTTTTGAAAGTAGTTTTATGTATACTTAATGGATACTTTTTGGCAAGAAAAACCAGAGGTACTTTTAATAATTTTGAGAGTAACTGCACAATGTCTTTGATAATTTTTAGTTGTTTATGAGAGGAAGCTGCTATTGTATAGTGCGGCTTTTTTCAAACTTATTGTTTTAGCAGAATACTCTTTCTTACTAGAATCTTACACGGAGCGCCAATACAAAGATCACAGGCTGGTTGCCTTGAGTGGGTGGGTGTCGGGTGGGTAGGGTGGATGGTGGGGTGGGTTGTAGAGGTACCATGTTGTTCCCCTGGTATCAGGTACAAACCATTCTCTCGTCATCCTTATGTGATCCCCGTCGGGTGGGTAGTATGGCCAGTATTATTCTCACAATACAGATGAAGAAACTGAAGCCTAGCATGATTTGTCTAAGAAAACAGAGCAGGTTGAAAAGTAAAATAGTCCCAAATCTAGATTTTTCTGAAGTAACAGTCCAACTTAGTTTTTACTTACCTGATTCAAATAATTTAGGTAGGCGTGATTTTTATGTAAAAGTAGTAGCACTTAATTCTTAGTTCTGTTTTTTCTTCCTCCTTTATGGAGAGATTACCTAATTTTTCCCCCTAGGTATTTAGGTCTAATCATAGAACAGCAAACTTGAGTGGACACTTCATTTGTATTAAGGTTTGAAAATTGAATATATTATCTGAATAAATATTTACTAGCAAAATTCTGTAGAAATATATTGTTACAGTTTGACTTAAAGAGCTTTAATCGGTATGTTAAAAGAGATTTTACTACATACATATGGATGGTTAGTCCTTAACGTTAAACCTAATACCCATAAATTTCTTAGATATTTATAGTACTGCCTTGACATCTGCAACAAAACTGTTAATTAGAGCTTACTTATTGCCTCGTGGGAACCTGTCAGATACTGGCCTTAGATGATTTTCCACCTGGGACCAAATTGCCATCCCTAAGTTTGTCTGTATTGAGGTATATCTTAAGCTGAATTTCGATTCCTGCCAGAAGGCGTCTTAGGAGCATGCTGAGGACCTGCAGAGTATCAGCAGTGCTTCTGTGCCCCCTGCCACTCCTGTGGTATGAAAGATGCCCTAGATAATTCCCATAGACGTTACTCTGGGGTCCAACTTGAGAATTTTAGAAAGCTTTAATACTCAAATCTTATTTCATGAGACTACTTACTGACTCAAAGTTGAAATCTTGGGTCTTATACTTGGGTCTGAGCCCTTGACAAACTATAATGAAGTCTGTAGTAATATAGAGCTGAACCTTTTTTTTTGTTTTAATGGTATCCTGATAGATATAATGTAAATAGCTTATTTATTGAATGACTTCTATGATCTAAGAACTTTGCTAGGTATTTTACTTTTTTTTTTTTTTTTTTTTACCTTTACCGTAACTTTGCAAAGAATGTGGTACTATTCTCATTTTACAGGTGAGATAACTGCAACCTTATAGAGGTTTAGGAACAAAACCCAGGGTTTCTTGGCCAGTAAGTAGAGGAGCTGTAATTTGAACCCAGGTCTGACCTCAACAACCATGTTCTTTGTAAACTATTATTAACTTTTGGTCTTAAGGTGATGGAAGTGTTTTATCTCAGGATTTTTTTTTTTTTTTTAACATGAGCATTTTGAAAATATTTGGAATGTTAGTATCTTCTTATAGAAGCAGAGAGTTTAGGTGTGCATATGGGACCAGAAATTTTTCAGAGCCAAAAAGAACTATTATATTTTACTTAAATAAATTGCTAAAAAAAAAAAAAAAAAGAAAGAAAGAAAGAAGAAAGAAAAGGGAGGAAAAAACCAGTCATGCGTAGCGAAACTTTGTTGAAATAAAAAAAAAAACTTAAAAGAGCTAAAAACAAAGTTGACTATGTAAGTGGAATTCTCGGATTTTATTTCTAGGAGAGAATTTTGGTCATCCAAGCTGATTCTCTCATTTTCTTTAAAGAAACTGAGGCTTATGAGTTAAGTACCTCCTTTACCTGGCGCTGTGACCATGTCCTCTGACTTCTGGTCCAGCGCTCTTTCCACTATATTAGATGCTGCTTGGAATGGCTGGGGGAATGGGAGTTAGTTGATGGTGGAGAGAGAGATTTGTAATTTTAGCTAATTTATTTTTAAGTGAAAATTATACCTATCAGCCCAGCAGTTCATATAAGTTTCCAGAAAAGGGGAATGTTCTTGTTTTCCACTTTGTGACATTAACTGTAAGCTGTGGCTCTGTGGTAACCAAAGGGAGTTAAGTTAGCCAGTTGATGCAGCAAAATGCCTTGCTAAGTAAGCAGACCACTGGTTTAATTCCTGGGCATTGGTGGTAAAAAGAGATCTGCATTATCCTAGGTCCTGGAGTAAAGGCGTACAGCACCCAGGTCTTAAATAATCTCAGGAAGCCTAAATAATTAGAGGGAAACAAACGGAGCTATTATGTGGAATAAGCAGGACAGGCTTGAGAATGGGTGCTGTTAGGTTGCTGAGCTGAAAGTGCTGGAGAGAGACGTGGCGTGCAGGCACGGCAGCAAGCAGGGAGCGGTTAGGTACTGGGCATCGGGGAGGGTGCAGTGGGGTCAGCGGGTGTATAGGCATGAGGGCACCTGCAGGGATAGAGAAGGTAACAATCGACATGAGACTTACAGGGTGGTTAAGATTTTTCAAAGAGAAACACATCCGGAGGCACAGGGAGTATGAAGAGACTGGTAAATGTGGCCAGAGAATAGGAAGTACAGCCTTGCCCAAGATGGGGCTGAGAAAGCATTTGGGGACCCTGTTGTGAAGGGATTTGGATGCTATTCAAAACGAGTAAAGAAGTGATAGTGTTTTGAGCTGGGTAGTGACATGCTATCTCCTTTAGAAAAACAGAAGACTAGTTTGACGAGGATTTAAATCTTACAGACAGGAGATGATGAGGCCCTGAAGAAGCACAGAAGGGAGACATGAGAAACACTACAGAAACGGAGTGAAAATAAGAGCCAAGGATCGGAGGCATTGAATCTAACGGAGGATTCTCTCCGGGGTGACTAAGGGGGTGGTCACCTCTGAAGGAGAGTCAGGGCAGGAATTGATGGGCTTGTTTTTCCACGTGATAGAAATTGAAGCCCCTACCTCTGCAAGGCCTTCAATATCAAGATAACTAGCAAGTAGCTGGAGACACAGGTCTTAGTACAGGGGAGAGGTCAGATGTTTTGAATTATTTAGAGATATAAAGCAGCTTATAAGAAATAATTGAAGCCCTAGGATTGAGTATAATACTGAGGAGAGGGAAGAGTAAGAAGACAAGGGGGCCAAGCACAGAACCTTGAGGACTACTATAATGAGGGGACAGCAGGAGGAGATAAGGGGCATCAAAGGAGAATTAAGATAGACATTTGGGGAGATAGTTTTAAGAATGAGGATGTAGTTGACATAAGAGATGATGGGAGGACAAATGGTATCATTTATGACTGTAGAGGGAGCAGTTTCAGAGGAATGATGAGGACAGAAGGAATAGAGAAGAATGGGAGATGACATGGGACAACTGATACACTGCTTTCGAGAGAGATGAAGTACCGACATAAGAAGAAATCAGTTTGAGGGAGGTGAGCTGTGTCATCTCATCCAGCCCCTGGTCCAGATTGGGGAGGACAAGCTTATTTATAGGATGAGAGAAAGATGGAGAAAAGAGAGAGAGAGGAGAAAATTTAAAGAGAAGGGTTCTGGATAACACGTAAGCAGGTGGAATTATGATGGGCACAGGAGGTGGGATAAGTCTTGGGAAGAGAGATGATTCTTTCCTGGAGGCAATAAGGATGGAAGAACAGAGTAAGTGAGAAGCGGGTGAGAGGAAGATTATAGAAAGTGCATACGTGCCCTTGGTTATCCTCTTCCCTCTCTCCCACCACCTCAGCCTCTCATGAAGTAGGGGTAGAGTTATAATCTGCTGAAAAGGAAGGAGGTAGGGTTGAGGGTATTTGAAAAAATGAAAAGGACATGCAACAACTTCTTAAAGGAGTGTGGGAACTTTCAAGGGCAGAAACTCCCAGCTGAGTTTGAAAAAGAGCATTTAGTAAAGCCAGTGAATTGAGTCATTTGATTTTCTCTGACATTGCTGGGACACCTAGATGTTAAAGTAGTGGAAACAAGTGGTTGGGAACAACCAAAACAAGATGTGATGTTGGAGAAAGTTGCTTAGTTGCCTAAGGTATTGCTTAGGTCAGTGGTTCTCAAACTTTAGCCTGGTTAGAATCAATGAATTTCTGGACCCCAACCCCAGAGTTTCTGATTCAAATTTGCATTTTTAACAAGTTCTCAAGTAGTGCTAATGCTGCTGGTCCAGACTCAGGCTTTGAGAACTTTTGGCTTAGAGTCTAGTTTGAAAAGGTTAATCATGGGTTGCAGGCCAGAGAGGCAGGATAGGAGACTCCAGGAAGGGGCTGAAGGACTGTGAGAATAAATACGATGGTGACAGAGTATGGGGTTCCGAATGAAGACAAGGCAGGTTCACTGGCTCTGAGGACTTGGGGTAAGTGGAAGGACAGAATCTTGTGTTTAGAGAGAATCCTAGATTGTAAAGCTCTTACATGGCCTAGAGCAAGCGTATTCAAAGTATTGGGCTTCCAGGAAATAAAGAACTTGTGCCTGAGTGTAACTCAGTGTACTACTTCCTTCTTTGAGAAAGTCTTGTTGTCCCCATCCCATACCCTTCCTCCCCTAAAAAAAAGTCAGCTAGACAAACCTGTGCGTAGTCATGTAATTGATTTGCATCCTGGCACAAGCTCAGTTCCTAGACTGGCATCACTCGCAGACCTCAACTGGTACACAGACCGCACTTGGAGAATCCCTGGCCTTGAGTATAGATTCTGGGGTGGGGTGTTATCTAGCAGGCCCTGAAAATGAAGGCTGTTGGAAGAGTGAGTCCAGGATGTTGTTTGGACTATCAGGAGAAGAATTCTGCAGAAATACAAAAAAGAGAAATTTCTGGAGACTGGTGGATGATCACAGGACCAGAATGGGAAAAGGACAGTAGAGCAGCATGGCCTGGGCTCTGAGGCTCTGAGAGGCTATTGAATGCCAGTCTCAGGCTCCAGTCGGGAGCAAGTAAAAGAAGCCTAATCATCCTCCAGGCCCTTGGGTTGTCGAATGAGGGATCGTGAGAAGGAACAGTCTTCACTTTAACACGGACGTCAGTGACAACCTTGCTGGTCTTTGTTTCTGTAATCGTTTTAGGCAAATTTTGTGTGGGCATTTTTAAAATCTTGTTTCAATAAAGGCTACATGGGAGCAAAGTTTCTCTTAGTTGACTGGTATAATCAAGCAGTACACTGCTGGAAGAGACATTCCCTGGGCTTCTTTTATTAGGCTAAGGAGGGAGAAGTCCATTAACTGAAAATGTGGAAGATACACTAGATAAGCCATTGTTGGGATAAAATTTTCTTCTAAGAAGCATATATTAGACTATTTTTAAAAATTTATATTTTCTTTAGTAACTATTTCCATAAGCTAAAACTCAGTTATTTAACTCTAAGAAGCATCTTTCCATAAAGTATGATGTATCCTACACAATCTGTTTGGTGATCCCATGAAAATTTTAATTGTGATTTCCTGAAGTATCTTCAACTAGTAAATAACATTTCCATAGGAAAGTACAATCATTCTTATATATAACTTTCTTCCCGTGTTTAATATCCAACTTAATACCCATCCCATCGTCAGAGACTAAGAGGGGCTGTTGAATGAAAGTCTCAAGTTACAGGAATAGGCCATAGTGAAAGGAGGCAGAGGAAAATGGTGGTTTAGAATACAGGCTCTGGGCAAACCTAGATTCATGTGATGGTGGCTTTAACATTTACAGACCCTGTGACCTTGGCCAAATTAGTGAGTCTAAGCTTCTGTTTCCTCATGTTCAAAACAGGATAACAGTGTAATTTCATTGAGTTGTTATGTGGATTAAATGAGCTTTCTTATAGTACTAAGCACAGGGTGTACCACATAATAAGCATGCCGTAATTTCTAACTTATTATCATTAGCATTATGTTGTTGTTAAGGGAAAGCGTAGTCCTTAGGGTCACAAAAGTTTGGATTTGCATCTCCTTTTTCTTAGTTCAAGAAGTGATAATGACCTTGGATAAGTCATTTAATACCTCTGAACCACCTTCTCATCAGTAAATGGGGGTGGTACCAACTACCATATACGATCATCGTGAAAAGTAAATAGTCTAAGTATGTAATGTGTTTGGTGTGGTCCTGTGACATAGTCTTAATAGCAAATGTTTGCCTTTCTTTCTTGCCTCTAAATTTTACGTTTCTTTTCTTTCTAGTCGGGCCTTGAAAAGAGCATAGACCAGGCTGTGGAAGAGTGGAACGTTGAGCAGGCTGAGGAGCTCAGCAATCAGCTAGCTACTCGAGAGGTGAGTCAGCCCAACTGATGACACTCTCGTGTGCTTCCACATCTTCTAAAATGAGCGTGTGTTCTTTCTGTGATCATGAGTACGTTCAGTATTCAAATATTTGACCTAAGATTTTCCTTTCTGTCCATTTTCTTCCCTCTTAAATCCACCTTTTATTTCGAAATGCTGGGTTTTATTTTTGTCTTTAATGTTATTAAATTATTCTGATGTAAGTCTTATGCTGGAAATAATCCATGATTAATATTCAACCCCTAGATTTCATCTAGTTCAGAGAGCTTTTTGCCAGTTATGATTAAAAGGCTAGCTTGCTTTTTCCATTTGCATCTTTAACTCAGTTTAACTCTCCCTGAGGGCAGCCGTGTGTTCTAATGTCACATCTCTCAACGTGTTCCTAACCCTTGCTCCCCAGAATGCTTTCTTACTGCATATTCTAAGTAGTTCCCTCAACCCTAAAGAATTTTTAGCCTTTTTTTTAAACCTATAGTCTATAGTATAAAACTAATAGGTATACTGAATATTCTTTTTCCAAGTACCAAGGCATCAGAAAGTTCTCACGTGCACCCTCTGGGAGGAATATTCCTCCAATTGGGAATGACTGCCAGGTATCGCTAGGTAAAGTCACACATAAAGAGCTCATAATTGGCATATGTTTTTTTGTCGTTGTTTTGTAGGTCTTTTTTGTCCTAGTTTCTAGGAAGAAAGCTCTATCAAAGCTTTCTTTTTTAATATATCCCTACCTTCTTCGCCTCATTCTTAAACTATAACTACTCCATGGTGTTTAATTACATAGAGAACATCATCGGTCACCTGTGTAAACTCTTGGCATGTGCACTGGTCTTTCTTACTCGCCTGCTGGTGAACATTTTTTCTAAACTGAGACTAGTGGTGAAATTACTATTTCAGTAAATTCTTTTATGGAAACACCATTCCACTGTTACATCCTCTGATGTCAAAACATCTACCATTGGTGGCTGTTTGTTGGCTTGTTTGTTTTCTCTTTTTGGTTGCTGGCCACAGGTATCTTGTGGGATTTATACTTTCATGTAGGGGAGAAAACCAGTTCAGAAGCAAGGCTTAGGGATTCACAGGTTGTCTTTTTTTTCCCCCTAAGCCTTAAAATCAGTTGTCACATTAGATATTGATACTTCCATTTATAATGTTTATGTATATGTATGTGCATTTATTAATGGCTAATCTAAAGAAAATTAGGAAGCTATGAGCTTGAGTTTGGGACCTAGGTAAGAAGCAGCATAAATGGCAGTTACGTGGCCTTTCAAAAATGTGAGATTTTAAAAAAGGTGTTTTTTTTTGGTAAGATTCATTCATCCCTCCTAGCCTATGATATTCTTGTGCTTTCAGTTTGAAAATTGCTCTTTTCATCTTTAAAGTAACCATATTTTGATTTCATTGATTATAGCATTCATTGAGTATAATAGCATTTTATTATTCTCTTTCCAAGTAGAAAGATTCAGGTATTACATTTGAATGCAGTGAATTTGATGGTGTGTTGAATGGTACCACAAACTCAGTAGGATTTCAGTGTTAGTTGTTGGTTATTGTAGTGGCTTCTTCAGTCACTAGGTTTCCTCAGATCTTTGCCTTGCTAAAGGAAGAAAGAGTAATGCAAGCCCTGGTCTATGACGTTAGAATGTGGGCTCCCCGTGATCCATCCGTGGCTGGCTATTTTTCTTTTTGTCTTTTTTCTGTTTTTTAGCACCCATACCATAGGCCAGGGGAATTCAGAGAGAAGCATTTACTTTACTGCAGGCACTGTGTTCCTTTTAGGTAAAGTTAGTAATGCTAAAATTTTAAGAGTTGAACACTTTGATTTTTTTAAAAAAATCTTTTATCTTGAAATAATTTCAAACTTTCAGAAAGTTGCAAAATTAGCGAAATGTTAACAGTTAACATTTGCTTTACCATTCTTTCTAATTTATGTACCTTATTTAGATTTACCAAATATGTCACTGATTTCCTTTATAGCAAAAGAAAATTTTCTTTTTTCCGGTCATGTCTTTTTAGTCTTCTTTAATCTGGAATGGTTCCTCAGTCTGTCTTTGTTTCTCAGGACCTTGGTATTTTTAGAGAGTAGAGGCCACTTATCTTATAGGATGCCCCTCAGTTTTTGTTTGTCTGATGCTTCCTCATGATTAGATTCAGGTTATGCATTTTTTGGCAGGAAGATCACAGAAATGATACTGTGTCCTTCTCAGTGCAGGATGTCAGGAGGCATGTGATATCTATTTGTCCAATTTATTGCTTATTTCCTTTGATTATTTGGGTAAGGTGGTGTCTCCAGGTTTCCCCTCTGTAACGTTACTGTTCTTCCCTATATAATTAATGAGTATCGCATGGAGAGGTGGGAGATGATTTGAGACTCTGTAAATATGCTTTTCCTCACTGTTCTTTACTTGCTAGTTTTAGTATTCACTGCTGATTGTTTTCCTGCTTGAGACAATTATTATTACAGTAAGATCTTGAAAACATTATTTGATTGTACTTTTCATCTTTACCTGGCAAATCAGATCTAAAATGTGCCTTCAGTGAGATACCAGATTCTAGAATCTTTTATGTATCTATGTTAAATCTCTCAGTAACCTGGTCAGTTGGGAATTGGATATAGTTTCCCTAAGTGATGCGCTGAGAGGGCTGGGGTTGCAGTGGCCTTGTGTCCACCAGGGTTGCATGTTCACTCCCTCCTTGTCTGCCTCATCAGTGGCCACGCGTGAGCTTCTCCCTTCCCTGCCGCAGGAAGCTGCTTGTCAGAGGGAACAGAAGTAGTGCCTCCGGGGCCTCAGAAATCTGTGTTTCCTTTGAGAATATTAAGTTTCTGTGTTTTGTTTTGTCAGACTGCTGTTTTAGAAATGGGAATTGCGTAATACTGACTAGGTATTTTCCATTTTAAGAGTTGTTATTTCCTGTCACACTTCATGGCATATGAGATTGCTTTAGAGATTTATACTATTTTTAGCACTTGTAAGGATAGTAAACATTTTTCCCAAGTGTTCTTTTTACTTCCATACAAGTATAATGCTTTGTTCTAGTAAAAGAAATTTATTTAGTGTGGGGTTAAAGAATTCTGATTAAAAGGAAAAACAATAATTTGGGCCCTATTCTTTTACTTGTGTAAGTGGAAAAACACCTGGAAAGTTTTTGCTGGTCAGACACAGACGTTGGAGAGATACTGATGCCGTGTTAATTAAACACCCGCGAAGAATAACTAAAGTAATCAAGATGGAATTCTTGAATAAATAGTTTAGTTTGAGGTTTAGTTTTTCATGTTTATCTCCTTGGTGCCAATCACTGTGGATATGAAAGATGGGATTTTGCGAAGTAAGTAATTGTGAGTTTGGGGCAGAAACCCTTTATGAATTAAATGTATACGTGCATGGCAGGTGTCCTTTTGGAAATCAGGTATATGGGTTTTTAATCAGTACCGTTTTCTTTTTTTTAAGAAGCAGTGACTGGGACTTGCTGATAAAGCCTTTGCTTAGAGGCACAGACCCCAGAGTTCTTAAAGCCTTTTCCAACCATAATAAGTGAAACTAATTTTTGATGTTTAACATTTATAAGCCTGTGAAACCAATAGGGCAGCATCAGTATTGAGAAAAATGAAGCCAAAAGAAGAACCATGTCTGAGAATGGGCCTTGAAAACAGTTCCTCAAAACAGGACAAAACAAAACAAAACAGAACAAACCGGCATGCCAGAACAAAGCTGTCAGTGCACTAGCATTATGACACAGCAAGCACATACTTTTCCAGAATCATATTCCCTTAAATTAATGATGACATTAAAGATGTATTTAATCTGGTTTGGGGGATGGCTCAAGTTCACATGTTGGAAACCTAGATTGTGCTATCAAGTTTGGTTTTGCCGTGTAGTAATGTGGTTGCTTTGGGACTGTCCCTCCTGTTGATTAAATCCTTCTTTGTTGTTAACAGTCTTGGAGGAGAGCTAAAGTGGAAAAGTCCTGTTGATTAAATCCTTCTTTGTTGTTAACAATCTTGGAGGAGAGCTAAAGTGGAAAAGTACACTTGGGTTTGTGTCATACTGATGAAACTGTTCTAATTTGAAAACAAAAGTTCTTTTTCTGAACAATACTATTTATGTATATATATCATACGTGTACATTCACACACGCACATGCACACAGGTGTTTGAGCACATTTGTAGCTTGTTAACCTCAGGCCTGAATTGGAAGAACATTCCATTCATTGATAGTGATCCTCGAAAATGCCATCCTGTGGTACTTGCCTTTTCTGGCACACTATCTTTGTTACAATCCAGATCATACCAATTTGTAGAAACCGGGAGAAACAAGTGTTTCAAAATTAAGTGCTAAAGCCTAGATTTAATAAAGTAAGCTGCACTTCAGCTGAATCTCACATTTTGGAAAGAGAATTTTTCTCTAGGCATCTTCGTGTTAGCCTGCTGTAGATAAAAACCAGCTTGGTTTGGCAGCAGACAGTGAGTTTCTCCCATCGAATGAGTCACACCTACGTTAGCTAGATATATTGCTTTCAGTTATAGCTGTACAATGTCAGGGCAGAAATGAGCGGGGAAGGGAGGTGGCCTGTGAATTTGGTTTGCGCTTTGTATACCTCATGCCCTTAAAGGTTGCCTTTTCTGTAAGTGACTCAAATAGGATGGCCTTCGGCAGCACCAGCTAAACTTAATTCCTTGAAAACATCAGTACATACTTCATGTTGTAATGTTATAACCATTTTGTATAACTTAGAATAGTCATTTAAAAAAATAATTTGCAAGGTTTTAATATTCACATCTGAGATATTTTGGTTATAATCTGCTACCATCTTTGCTAAGGCCAAAACCTTTCAGTTTGGAGTAATGATATAAAATGCTTCACATTTTAACGCTCTTTTGCTCCAACTTCTGAATGGAGGCCTAAGGCAATGACTTCAGCCTTTAGTGCTGTTAAGTATAGTATTTATTTAGAACCTAACCAAGGTATCACAAGTATAAAATGATAAAAAAGAGTATCTCACTTTGATAGTGTTCTTTTTATAGATATAGATAAATATTACATTGGCAGTATGAATTAAACTGAGAATTTAATTTTAACTTTATTAAATTTATTAAATAGACTACCTAGATTTTTGGATTCCAAACATAGGTGAACTTAATAATGTTGAAATAGTAATAGTTTGTTAATATTTAAATAACAAAGGTAGGAATGGCCTTTTTAGAAACTAATGTTTGAATTGATTGAGTTGTATTCTTTCCTAGCTCAATACATTAAATACTCTCTAAATTTGGGCAGATTATTAATTTGTTGCCTAAGTTCTATTTTTAGAGCCATTTCCTAGAAAATCTGAAGGCATTCTCATTGGAGAGGGATATATATATATATATATATATATATTTATACACACACACACACATTTGAGGAGATAGCATCTGTATTTTATGTTAACATGTGAGAAGTGGTCCTTTCTCAGAAATATTTCAGATGCTACAACGCTTGGCCCTAGCATTCAGAACTTTTCCAGTACCATTCGTTGTTAGGCTTTAGCTTCCCTGGGAGGATTCTGGCTACAATTCACCCTTTTCATTTTGATTATTAATTTTATGTCGATGTACATGCTGTGTTGTCTGATGGAATAAGAGCTTGAATTCACTGCCTCCCCCCCCTCCAAAAAAAAACCCTGCCCCAGATAGTACAATTTTGACAGATTTATCCATCAAAGTACCTGGAGCATTCTCATATCTAAAGTTCAGAATTGAAACATTTGTTTACATTTTTGAGATAGAGATGCTGCCAAACTTGATCAGTTTGAAGTTCCTTCTCATCAGTGCTATTTTCAGAGCTTCGATATTTTAGGAAAGGTGTTTGCATCACATACAAAAAAAAGGCTAAATTGAAAGACATTATAGTGAAGCAAGTCTTGTGGTTCTAAACTCTTTGTTCTGTATTCCAGAGAGCAAAATTATCTTCTTCCTGTTTTTGTGACTACTTTTTGAACTATCTTAACAACCATGATTGCAAAGGTAAAACGATTTGTTCAGGTATGAAGCTGAACATATATTCCAATTAGCTATTGTAAGAATTTTTTTTTTTTTTTTTTAAACATCTTTATTGAAGTATAATTGCTTTACAATGGTGTGCTAGCTTCTGCTTTACAACAAAGTGAATCAGTTACACATATACATATGTTGCCATATCTCTTCCCTCTTGCATCTCCCTCCCTCCCACCCTCCCTATCCCACCCCTCTAGGTGGTCACAAAGCACCGAGCTGATCTCCCTGTGCTATGCGGCTGCTTCCCACTAGTTATCTATTTTACATTTGGTAGTGTATATATGTCCATGACACTCTCTCACCCTGTCACATCTCACCCCTCCCCCTCCCCATATCCTCAAGTCCATTCTCTAGTAGGTCTGTGTCTTTATTCCCATCTTGCCACTAGGTTCTTCATGACCTCTTTTTTTTTTTTTTTTTTTTCCCTTAGATTCCATATATATGTGTTAGCATACTGTGTTTGTTTTTCTCTTTCTGACTTACTTCACTCTGTATGACAGACTCTAACTCCATCCACCTCATTACAAACACCTCCATTTCATTTCTTTTTATGGCTGAGTAATATTCCATTGTATATATGTGCCACATCTTCTTTATCCATTCATCCGATGATGGACACCTAGGTTGCTTCCATGTCCTGGCTATTGTAAACAGAGCTGCAATGAATATTTTGGTACATGACTCTTTCTGAATTATGGTTTTCTCAGGGTATATGCCCAGTAGTGGGATTGCTGGGTCATATGGTAGTTCTATTTTTAGTTTTTTAAGGAACCTCCATACTGTTCTCCATAGTGGCTGTATCAATTTACATTCCCACCAACAGTGCAAGAGTGTTCCCTTTTCTCCACACCCTCTCCAGCATTTATTGTTTCTAGATTTTTTGATGATGGCCATTCTGACCGGTGTGAGATGATACCTCATTGTAGTTTTGATTTGCATTTCTCTAATGATTAATGATGTTGAGCATTCTTGCATGTGTGTGTTGGCAATCTGTATATCTTCTTTGGAGAAATGTCTATTTAGGTCTTCTGCCCATTTTTGGATTGGGTTGTTTGTTTTTTTGTTATTGAGCTGCATGAGCTGCTTGTAAATCTTGGAGATTAATCCTTTGTCCGTTGCTTCATTTGCAAATATTTTCTCCCATTCTGAGGGTTGTCTTTTGGTCTTGTTTATGGTTTCCTTTGCTGTGCAAAAGCTTTTAAGTTTCATTAGGTCCCATTTGTTTATTTGTGTTTTTATTTCCATTTCTCTAGGACCTGGGTCAAAAAGGATCTTGCTGTGATTTATGTCATAGAGTGTTCTGCCTATGTTTTCCTCTAAGAGTTTGATAGTGTCTGGCCTTACACTTAGGTCTTTAATCCATTTTGAGTTTATTTTTGTGTATGGTGTCAGGGAGTGTTCTAATTTCATACTTTTACATGTACCTGTCCAATTTTCCCAGCACCACTTATTGAAGAGGCTGTCTTTTCTCCACTGTATATGCTTGCCTCCTTTATCAAAGATAAGGTGACCATATGTGCGTGGGCTTATCTCTGGGCTTTCTATCCTGTTCCATTGATCTATATTTCTGTTTTTGTGCCAGTACCAAACTGTCTTGATTACTGTAGCTTTGTAATATAGTCTGAAGTCAGGGAGCCTGATTCCTCCAGCTCCATTTTTCGTTCTCAAGATTGCTTTGGCTATTCGGGGTCTTTTGTGTTTCCATACAAATTGTGAAATTTTTTGTTCTAGTTCTGTGAAAAATGCCAGTGGTAGTTTGATAGGGATTGCATTGAATCTGTAGATTGCTTTGGGTAGCAGAGTCATTTTCACAATGTTTATTCTTCCAATCCAAGAACATGGTATATCTCTCCATCTATTTGTATCATCTTTAATTTCTTTCATCAGTGTCCTATAATTTTCTGCATACAGGTCTTTTGTCTCCTTAGGTAGGTTTATTCCTAGGTATTTTATTCTTTTTGTTGCAATGGTAAACGGGAGTGTTTTCTTAATTTCACTTTCAGATTTTTCATCATTAGTATACAGGAATGCAAGAGATTTCTGTGCATTAATTTTGTATCCTGCTACTTTACCAAATTCATTGATTAGCTCTAGTAGTTTTCTGGTAGCATCTTTTGGATTCTCTATGTATAGTATCATGTCATCTGCAAACAGTGACAGCTTTACTTCTTCTTTTCCGATTTGGATTCCTTTTATTTCTTTTTCGTCTCTGATTGCTGTGGCTAACACTTCCAAAACTATGTTGAATAATAGTGGTGAGAGTGGGCAGCCTTGTCTTGTTCCTGATCTTAGTGGAAATGGTTTCAGTTTTTCACCATTGAGGACAATGTTGGCTGTGGGTTTGTCATATACGGCCTTTATTATGTTGAGGAAAGTTCCCTCTATGCCTACTTTCTGCAGGACTTTTATCATAAATGGGTGTTGAATTTTGTCGAAAGCTTTCTCTGCATCTATTGAGATGATCATATGGTTTTTCTCCTTCAATTTGTTAATATGATGTATCACGTTGATTGATTTGCGTATATTGAAGAATCCTTGCATTCCTGGAATAAACCCCACTTGATCATGGTGTATGATCCTTTTAATGTGCTGTTGGATTCTGTTTGCTAGTATTTTGTTGAGGATTTTTGCATCTATGTTCATCAGTGATATTGGCCTGTAGTTTTCTTTCTTGGTGACATCTTTGCCTGGTTTTGGTATCAGGGTGATGGTGGCCTCGTAGAATGAGTTGGGGAGTGTTCCTCCCTCTGCAATATTTTGGAAGAGTTTGAGAAGGATAGGTGTTAGCTCTTCTCTAAATGTTTGATAGAATTCGCCTGTGAAGCCATCTGGTCCTGGGCTTTTGTGTGTTGGAAGATTTTTAATCACAGTTTCAATTTCAGTGCTTGTGATTGGTCTGTTCATATTTTCTATTTCTTCCTGGTTCAGTCTCGGCAGGTTGTGCATTTCTAAGAATCTGTCCATTTCTTCCAGGTTGTCCATTTTATTAGCATAGAGTTGCTTGTAGTAATCTCTTATGATCGTTTGTATTTCTGCAGTGTCAGTGGTTACTTCTCCTTTTTCATTTCTAATTCTATTAATTTGAGTCTTCTCCTTTTTTCTCTTGATGAGTCTGGCTAATGGTTTATCAATTTTGTTTATCTTCTCAAAGAACCAGCTTTTAGTTTCATTGATTTTTGCTATTGTTTCCTTCATTTCTTTTTCATTTATTTCTGATCTGATCTTTATGATTTCTTTCCTTCTGCTAGCTTTGGGGTTTTTTTGTTCTTCTTTCTCTAATTGCTTTAGGTGCAAGGTTAGGTTGTTTATTCGAGATGTTTCCTGTTTCTTGATGTAGGCTTGTATTGCTATAAACTTCCCTCTTAGAACTGCTTTTGCTGCATCCCATAGGTTTTGGATCGTCGTGTCTCCATTGTCATTTGTTTCTAGGTATTTTTTGATTTCCCCTTTGATTTCTTCAGTGATCACTTCGTTATTAAGTAGTGTATTGTGTAGCCTCCATGTGTTTGTATTTTTTACAGATCTTTTCCTGTAATTGATATCTAGTCTCATAGCGTTGTGGTCGGAAAAGATACTTGATACGATTTCAATTTTTTTAAATTTACCAAGGCTTGATTTGTGACCCAAGATATGATCTATCCTGGAGAATGTTCCATGAGCACTTGAGAAAAATGTGTATTCTGTTGTTTTTGGGTGGAATATCCTATAAATATCAATTAAGTCCATCTTGTTTAATGTATCATTTAAAGCTTGTGTTTCCTTATTTATTTTCATTTTGGATGATCTGTCCATTGGTGAAAGTGGGGTGTTAAAGTCCCCTACTATGATTGTGTTACTGTCGATTTCCCCTTTTATGGCTGTTAGTATTTGCCTTATGTATTGAGGTGCTCCTATGTTGGGTGCATAAATATTTACAATTGTTATACCTTCCTCTTGGATCGATCCCTTGATCATTATATAGTGTCCGTCTTTGTCTCTTGTAATTGTCTTTATTTTAAAGTCTATTTTGTCTGATATGAGAATTGCTACTCCAGCTTTCTTTTGATTTCCATTTGCATGGAATATCTTTTTCCATCCCCTCACTTTCAGTCTGTATGTGTCTCTAGGTCTGAAGTGGGTCTCTTGTAGACAGCATATATATGGGTCTTGTTTTTGTATCCATTCAGCCAGTCTGTGTCTTTTGGTGGGAGCATTTAATCCATTTACATTTAAGGTAATTATCGATATGTATGTTCCTATTCCCATTTTCTTAAATGTTTTGGGTTTGTTATTGTAGGTGTTTTCCTTCTCTTGTGTTTCTTGCCTAGAGAAGTTCCTTTAGCATTTGTTGTAAAGCTGGTTTGGTGGTGCTGAACTCTCTCAGCTTTTGCTTGTCTGTAAAGGTTTTAATTTCTCCATCAAATCTGAATGAGATCCTTGCTGGGTAGAGTAATCTTGGTTGTAGGTTTTTCTCCTTCATCACTTTAAGTATATCCTGCCACTCCCTTCTGGCTTGCAGCGTTTCTGCTGAAAGATCAGCTGTTAACCTTATGGGGATGCCCTTGTGTGTTATCTGTTGTTTTTCCCTTGCTGCTTTTAATATGTTTTCTTTATATTTAATTTTTGATAGTTTGATTAATATGTGTCTTGGTGTGTTTCTCCTTGGATTTATCCTGTGTGGGACTCTCTGTGCTTCCAGGACTTGATTAACTATTTCCTTTCCCATATTAGGGAAGTTTTCAACTATAATCTCTTCAGATATTTTCTCAGTCCCTTTCTTTTTCTCTTCTTCTTCTGGGACCCCTATAATTCGAATGTTGGTGCGTTTAATGTTGTCCCAGAGGTCTCTGAGACTGTCCTCAGTTCTTTTCATTCTTGTTTCTTTATTCTGGTCTGCAGTAGTTATTTCCACCATTTTATCTTCCAGGTCACTTATCCGTTCTTCTGCCTCAGTTATTCTGCTATTGATCCCATCTAGAGTATTTTTAATTTCATTTATTGTGCTTGTCATTGTTTCTTGGTTCCTCTTTAGTTCTTCTACGTCCTTGTTAAATGTTTCTTGCATTTTGTCTATTCTATTTCCAAGACTTTGGATCATCCTTACTATCATTATTCTGAATTCTTTTTCAGGTAGACTACCTATTTCCTCTTCATTTGTTAGGTCTGGTGTGTTTTGACCCTGCTCCTTCATCTGCTGTGTGTTTTTCTGTCTTCTCATTTTGCTTATCTTACTGTGTTTGGGGTCTCCTTTTCACAGGCTGCAGGTTCGTAGTTCCCGTTGTTTTTGGTATCTGTCCCCAGTGGCTAAGGTTGGTTCAGTGGGTTGTGTAGGTTTCCTGGTGGAGGGAACTAGTGCCTGTGTTCTGGTGGATGAGGCTGGATGTTGTCTTTCTGGTGGGTTCGTCCACGTCTGGTGGTGTGTTTTGGGGTGTCTGTGGCCTTATTATGATTTTAGGCAGCCTCTCTGTTAATGGATGGGGCTGTGTTCCTCTCTTGCTAGTTGTTTGGCATAGGGTGTCCAGCACTGTAGCTTGCTGGTCGTTGAGTGAAGCTGGGTCTTGATGTTGAGATGGAGATCTGTGAGAGATTTTCGCCGTTTGGTATTACGTGGAGCTGGGAGGTCTCTTGTGGACCAGTGTCCTGAAGTTGGCTCTCCCACCTCAGAGGCACAGCCCTGATGCCTGGCTGGAGCACCAAGAGCCTTTCGTCCACACGGCTCAGAATAAAAGGGAGAAAAAATGGAAAGAAAGAAAGAAAGAGGATAAAATAAAATAAAATAAAGCAATTATAATAAAAAATAAGAAAAAAAATTATTAAGAGTAAATTTATTAAGAAAAAAAAATTTTTTTTAATTTTTAAAAATAGATTTATTAATTTTTTATACTAAAAATAAGAAAAAAATTATTTAGAAAAAATTTATTAAGAAAAAAAATTTTTTAATTTTTTAAAATAAAAAATGTGAAAAAACTTATTAAAAATTTTTTTAAAAATAGAAAATAAGGAAAAAATTATTAAGAAAACATTTATTAGGGAAAAAAAAAATTTTTTTAAGCCAAAAAAAAAAAAAAAACAAAAAAACGGACGGACCTAACCCTAGGACTAACGGTGAGAGCAAAGCTATACAGACAAAATCTCACCCAGAAGCATACACATCTACACTCACAAAAAAAAGGAAAAGGGGAAAAGTTAATATATCCTGCTCCCAAAGTCCATCTCCTAAATTTGGGATGATTCGTTGTCTATTCAGGTATTCAACAGATGCAGGCACATCAAGTTGTTTGTGGAGCTTTAATCCGCTGCTTCTGAGGCTGCTGGGAGAGATTTCCCTTTCTCTTCTTTGTTCGTACAGCTCCCGGGGTTCAGCTTTGGATTTGGACCCGCCTCTGCGTGTAGGTCCCCTGAGGGCATCTGTTCCCCGCCCAGACAGAACGGGGTTAAAGGAGCAGCTGATTCGGGGGCTCTGGCTCAGTCAGGCCGGGGGGAGGGAGCGGTATGGAGGAGGCGGGGCGAGCCTGCGGCGGCAGAAGCCGGCGTGACGTTGCAGCAGCCTGCGGCGCGCCGTGCGCTCTCCCGGGGAAGTTGTCCCCGGATTACGGGAGCCTGGCCGTGGCGGGCTGCACAGGCTCCCGGGAGGGGCGGTGTGGAGAATGACCTGTGCTCGCCCACAGGCTGTTTGGTGGCGGCAGCAGCAGCCTTAGCGTCTCATGCCCGTCTCTGGGGTCCGCGCTGATAGCCGCGGCTCGCGCCCGTCTCTGGAGTTCGTTTAAGTGGCGCTCTGAATCCCCCCTCCTTGCACGCCGCGAAACAAAGAGGCAAGAAAAAGTCTCCTGCCTCTTCGGCAGCTGCAGACTTTTTCTCGTGCATCCTCCCGGCTAGTTGTGGTGCGCTAGACCCTTCAGGCTGTGTTCACGCAGCCAACCCCAGTCCTCTCCCTGGGATCTGACCGAAGCCCGCGCCTCAGCTCCCAGCCCCCGCCCGCCCCGGCGGGTGAGCAGACAAGCCTCTCGGGCTGGTGAGTGCTGCTCGGCGCCGAGCCTCTGTGCGGGAATCTCTCCGTTTTTCCCTCTGCGTCCCTGTTGCTGTGGGATCCGCGCTGATAGCCGCGGCTCGCGCCCGTCTCCGGAGCTCGCCTAGGAGGCGCTCTGAATCCCCTCTCCTTGCGCGCCGCGAAACAAAGAGGCAAGAAAAATTCTCTTGCCTCTTTGGCAGCTGCAGTCTTTTTCCCGGACTCCCTCCCGGCTAGCACCGAAGCCCGAGCCCCAGCTCCCAGGCCCCGCCCGCCCCGGCGGCTGAGCAGACAAGCCTCTCGGGCTGGTGAGTGCTGGTCGGCACCGCTCCTCTGTGCGGGAATCTCCGCTTTGCCCTCCGCACCAATGTGGCTGCGCTCTCCTCCGTGGCTCCGAAGCTTCCCCCCTCTGCTACCCGCAGTCTCTGCCCACGAAGGGGCTTCCTAGTGTGTGGAAACCTTTCCTCCTTCACAGCTCCCTCCCACTGGTGCAGGTCCCGTCCCTATTCTTTGGTCTCTGTTATTTCATTTTTCTTTTGCCCTACCCAAGTACGTGGGGATTTTCTTGCCTTTTGGGAGGTCTGACGTCTTCTGCCAGCGTTCAGTGGGTGTTCTGTAGGAGCAGTTCCACGTGTAGATGTATTTCTCATGTATCTGTGGGGAGGAAGGTGATCTCCGCGTCTTACTCTTCCGCCATCTTGCCCCTCCCTCTATTGTAAGAATTTATCATTAGAACCCATGACTCTAAGAAGGCTGGCAGGTACTTTCTATTTTCTTAATTATTGTGTTTTCTAGCCACTGAAGGTAAGGTAAACAAAGTAAAAATGCATTAAATAGTACTCATTTGTACATATTAAGAATTTAAAATTAAATATCTCCATTTCAACATTTTATTTTTACAGAAAGGAGATTTCCTTTTTTGCTAGTACCGGGGGTGTGTATGAAGAATATATTATTTCATACAAAGTCATCTAATGCCTGCAAACTCTCTGGCAAAATTTGTTTTATGCCCCTATTTGAAATTTTCCTACGCTGACTTCCATCCCTTAGTTTTTCTTTCTTTCTTTCTTTCTTTTTCTCTTTCCAGTTAGCAGAGTGTAGGACCAGTTTCTTTGTGGTATATTTCACTGATTAGCATTGGGAGAGAATCTAGGACACTAGGGAGAGAAAGCCCTCACTGAACAGGCTCTTGCTAGTTGGCAGTGATCAGCCACCTGGGGAAGCCGGCTGCGCTCTGCCTGCCGCGGAGGGAGGGGTGTGCGCTTCCATTTAGGATCATCTAGAACTGACTCACTTTCATTAACTTTGGTCATTTCTCAGTGGTTTTTTAATTTAGATGTTCCTCTGTGTGTCATTTTGTAGTCTGTGCATAGTATGCGGGACCTTTAAATGGTGATTTTAATTCTTTGAAGCCTTGTTCTCCTTAGTTCTTAAATGTCAGTTATTTCATATAGATGAACAATTAGCACAACATATGGAAAATAAGCTATGCCTATCCAGGTGAGGGAAGGCCTAGTTGAATTCCTTTACATGGAACCTAAGGATATGTTCTTTCCTATAAAAAATGGTGTACAGCCTTGAAGTTGGGGCATTTTAGAAATGCTCCAACTTCAAGAGAAAAATAAAAATGGTACTGAGGGATGGGTTTTCCTCTCAGGCTTTTAGATACGCTTTTTAGATCTCATTGCACTGAGGACATTTTCTTTTAGCCTCTGGGGTATGATTGGGTGATCGCCTAGAATGGTGTTCCTTATGCTCTCTTTTAATTATGTTTATCTGTGCTTTTAACAAACCTTAAAAAAAAATTTCAGATGTTACAAGTCTAATTAAAGAGACAGACAAAGCACAGTTTATACTGTAGATTTTTTTCTGCAGTTCAATTAATCAGCATGTTTTCTCTTTTAATTAAAACCATTTTAGTAAATTAAAGCCCACAGCAAAACACATATATAATTTGTTTGTAATTAGCTCTTAATTGGTGGTAGTTGAAGCTTAGCACCCATGGTTTCTTTCTTCATGATTGCCATTTTATTAGCAGCCAGTCATTAATTAATCTTTTTCTAATTAGCTTATAAAACTGTTGATGGCACATTATTGTAAATGTGATTTTAAGTTCAAAGCTTGTTAATAAGCTTTCTTACTTAGAAGAACAGAGATAAAGAAATTGCTGAAAACAGTACTACAGTTCTTTAAAAAAACTGTCTTTCTGATGGGGACTGTGTAAAGCATCTAACAGCTTATGGTTAATTTTTTAATGCTGTTTTTCCCCTTATGAATGGAATAAGTTGCTCGAATATAAATGTCTCTATCCAGGAGTGATTTCAGCAGTATAACATCTTTTCTCCCCCCATTGGAATACTGTAATCTACATATAATTTGAAGCCTTAATAGTCCTCATTAAGCCAGGTGTTATATAAACTATTCCACTATGAAATCAGAGTTGAGGATATGAATCAAAGTCTATCTTCTCATACCTCATGGACCAAATACAAAATCTTTTTATAAATTGCAAGGTGAATCATATATACACACACACACACACACATATATATGTAATATGTCTATACAAATATATCTTATAATGTATTTTAAAAACAGGGTTTGTTGGGTTATGCTTTGAAATAAAAACCATTTGGATTTAACTGATAATGAAGTTGTAGGTATAAAAATAAATAACAGGTGTTTGTACAGTTGTGCACACAACATAGATGTAAGTGGTACACAAACATGCAAACCTGTGTGTGCACATTTTAAGATGACAGTGAAATTGGGCTGTTTCCTCTAACAGAGAGAAAAAGACTTGATTTACAGTCAGTGTTTAAATGACTGGATATGGCAGAGCTTATTTGCTGTCCTCAGAGCTTTGGCATCTCAGGTATGACCGTGGAGAGAAAGGTACCAATCCAAGTGGAGACATCCTGAATTTACTATAGCACCTGCCATGTTAAATTGTGGTTTGAGTGAAATACATTAGCCACATCATCTTCTTTATTGAAATATACTAGCGATTTCATAAAACTCCTTAACTGCATGGTGTTCTGAGCTGTTAATATTTTTGCAAAGTTTTGAAAGTTACTAAAAAAAAAAAATAAAGCATCATCAGCCCTTGGAAGTGCTTTTTCTTCTTTACTTTTTGAACTTTGCATGTTATTTCAACTTTGGCTATTTCTCTGCTTGTTTTTAAGAAGGCATTTTATGATGCCATGCAGGAGACACTAGAAAGGGATAGCTGACAAGGAAAAAATTAAAAATTGGATAAAAAGTAAATGAATAATGTCATATTACCAGAAAGATGAGAGGCTAATTTGTGCTGACTTTTTGCTAATTTTGCTCAAGCCTCAGAATGAGGAGCTGTCACCCGTTCCGTGTGGCGCTGATGACGGTGCCAACGATCCATGAAATAAGCTGCCGCTGGCTTTGTTCTGATAAGAATGAACAAATCTGCACAGTGTTCAGCTCCCAGAATCTCATTTTCATACTTGCATGCAGGCGAAAAGAAATAAGCTGTTTGCAGGCTTGATTAATCAGACATTGGAGGGGTTTTTGTCTCTTTGATCTCTTTCGTCTCCTAGGTAACTTGCTTGACATTAATGTTGAGCTCGAGTAAAGACAATCAGGAATTGTCGACCAAACTGATATAGAAATTAAAGACCTTAACACTTTAAGTGCTCCAGTAATGGTTCCGCTTTACTTCAGAAAACATCTGTTTTCATTTAATTAAAGAACAAAAGAGAATGGCATAAATATTTTTCATAGAGACCCATTATTCCATCAAAAGTTAAAGTATGATAATTGGTATTTTTAAATAAGTGCCTTGAAAGTGTTCAGAAGGGAGGAAAACTTCATAAATCTGTTACAAGCTAGTAATTCGAAGATGAGTAAAGTATTTTATGAAATGGATAAGAAGTTTACAGTGATGCTAGATTAAGCTGTTTGAATCAGATGCTTCAAATGATTATCGGCAAACTTTAGTAGGGCAAGGTTTAGTGAGAAAAATGAACTTTATTCTGCAAGTTTGTCTTTTAAAAACCTCTACTGTGTTACAAGATGTGCCATTATATCTATTTTACAACCCAATATGATTTACGCATGCTAAACCTGTAAAATTGAAAGGAATTAAAAAAATGTCGCCCGTGCATTTGCTTGAGGTTATGCAGACGCTTTTACAAATCTTCCAAGTGGCTGTAAAGATGAATGCCTCAAGGGTCCAGCCAGGGCCCTGCTTTTCCAACCAGCTAAAGCCCTTATCTTAAATCCAGGCAAAGTACCATTAATCTTTTTGAAAGACCTTTTATGGCTTTTAATATATCCCAAATTAGAACATTTTACACCCTTGGTTCCTGAAATATGGTGATAAAAAGCCTTTAGAGCTTAATTTTCCTTACCGTTTGCTCTGACCAATTTGCAGTTCTTTGTGATAATGTTTAGACACCTTAATTAAAATGCAGCAAAATATTGGATGTTCTATATGGAAAATGCTGATACTTTGGCTACACATACAAGAAATTCTGTATATATTTTTGTTTGGTTAAAAAAATTTCTTCCCACATTGTGTTGCTATAGTTATCTGATGACCTGAAACAGTTTTTTAATATAAAAACCATTGACCAAGCTTTTGTGATGTTTACATTGGGCACGAAGATGCATTTTTCTTTTTAGAGAAGCGAAAGGGGGATTCTTGTGGGCCTATATTGTTTGTTTGTAATACGGAAACATAGCACGGTATTCTTTTATCTTCTGGAACTTGGGCTGGTCATCTTGCCTGAGAAAACATGTTTCTTCTCAACTGTCTCTTCTAGAGAAGATCTCATGATCCTTTCATATTTCCAAATATTTCCATTCTTTTTACTTTCTCCACAGGAATAAGTGAAACATTCACTTTAAGCATGGGAAGGACACAACATTGATAAGACTTTTCATCATCATCACAAGCTAAAAGATCCTTTCTGTAAAATGCATAGACCAGGCTTGTTTAATGTTTATCAGTTAAAGAACATTTCACTGAACCTAACCCCAGGCAAAATACAGTTAGAAAATACACCTTTCCTACAAACAGGTCTGCTTGAACGTATTGCCTACGTACCTAATCGTTTACTATACTTAATTAGTCTACAAAACGATGGAGCCCTCGCATGTAAATACATGTTTCTTACATTGTAATGAATTCTTTTTAACAAGTTTATACTATGTCTTATGTGGCATATGTGCTCTCAGTCTTTACTGTGATGCTGATTGTGCTGGGTTTGTCCTTCGTGTTGCTAGAAAACTAAAATCTTTTACATTGTAAGAGTATATGACCATGTTGAAGAGGCCCCATTTAAATCACATGACCACGGTCAATGTCCAGACACACTGAGACGCTCTTTGGTTTGTCTATCCCAAAACCAGAAAATCCATACTGGGACATTTCAATAAGCTAAAAATGTAAGCTGCATCTTAATTTACAACAGTTTTAGGGAATAATTTTGTCACGGGGTTAATGGTACATGGCAAATATAGTTCAGGTCATTTTTGTTTCATGCTCAAAAGTATAGGCTCAATTTAAATCTAAGATAAACTAGCTGAGCGGAACTTTTGTTAGGGGGTGATCCTGGCAAAACTATATCATATTTCAAATTTGCATATGCTATCTAAAACATAGGAATATAATTAGACAGACAAATACTGAGTTCTGTGTTTTAGCTTTTGGAGGTGGGGGACAGAGAAGAGACTAAATATTCCTACACGAGTGTGGAGAGACCCAGCGTACACCTTAAACCCAGGCGGCAAGCTGCGTGTTATGACAGTAGACAGTTCATTAGGTGCATTTAGTGTTCCCCTGATGTCCCCCAGCACCCCTGTGGCCGGCCGCCTCGCAGCCAGGTGGAATTGTGAGTAGTTCTGACCAGATGGCTCTGAGCAGAAACGCTGTGTGTCGCTTCTGGACTAAAGCATTAAGAGCCAGTGTGAGGCCCTCCGGCCGTCTCTTCCTCTGCCACAGCACCTTGAAAGCCTCGTGTTGAGATGCTGGCACCGCAAGGTGGAGAGACCTGCCGGTCCACAGCTGACATTAAGTGAAACAAGAAATAAAAGCTCAGCCACTGAGATTCGGGGGTTGGTTTGTTACTGCAGCTTTGACTAGCCTAACCAGACAGGCGTAACTTGATGTTTTAACACTTATGACAAGTGGATGGTGTTTCAGTCGATAGGAAATCCATCTTTGTGATCAGTGATTCCAGAGCATTCTTCCAGAGCTTCGTTTTCTCCTTAGATGATGATGCTACAGCCCTTTGATTCTTAACCTTTTTTTTAGTTGACTTATATGAACTTTTCTGTAATAAAGAACTGGAAATGAAAAGAGAGCCAAAAGAACAGGTCCGGGATTGAAGCGGTCAGATATAACTGGCAACCCCTTCTCCCCAGCTGCCCACCACCCCACCCCACCCACCTGCCCCCAAAGCCCTCTTTTTTTTTTTTTTAATTTTTATTTATTTATTTATTTTTATTTTTATTTATGACTGTGTTGGGTCTTCGTTTCTGTGCGAGGGCTTTCTCTAGTTGCGGCAAGCGGGGGCCACTCTTCATCGCGGTGTGCGGGCCTCTCACTATCGCGGCCTCTCTTGTTGCGGAGCACGGGCTCCAGACGCGCAGGCTCAGTAATTGTGGCTCACGGGCCTAGTTGCTCTGCGGCATGTGGGATCCTCGCAGACCAGAACTCGAACCCGTGTCCCCTGCATTGGCAGGCAGACTCTCAACCACTGTGCCACCAGGGAAGCCCCGAAGCCCTCTTTTTAACAGCTGTATCTGCAGCGCCTGCAACAGTGCCTGGCAAAATAATGCATTTGTGCCCTCGTGATATTGGTTGAATGAATGTCGTGCTTGTGAAACAAAGATGCTGCTGCTAGTGTTGGCTTGAGTGTCAGGAAGGCTCCGAGTTGGTCTGCTTTCCCAGGTGGGCTCACAGCCACAATCGACCCTCCTTCCTTCAGTGGCTTTCCTTTTGGTGTCGACTACCTCAGCACGCTGGCTTGATTGTCATATTGCTTCCATTTACTTACCTTCTTTATGTGTATTCTTTCCTAGACTGAAAAATCAGATCTATTTTTGTTCTCATTTATAAAACCCAGTCAGTGCTTGATGACTGCTTGTTTGTTTCATTCTAAAGGAAACTGTTCTCCAAGATGAGCTGAAAGGAGTGTCGGGCATGTCAAACCTCACTTTCCTAAGTCGGCTTCTTTCCTTACACACGAGCCCCTGACTGCCTGCCGTGCCTCACTGTTGGCCAGCAGGTCCCTAAACCTTGGGCTGTAATACTTTGACTTGAGAGTAGCTTCTGGGTCCTTGCCTCTCGTCCACAAGTCTGCTGGCTACTGAAATGCAGTAGGCTGTGTACAGAGAGAGAAAAGGAAAGAAATCCCAGGAAGAGATTTTTAGCCTTTGTTGTTTAACCTGGGTTCTTAACAGATACTTTTGAGCCATCCATATAGGTGGGCGTTTTTAAAATCAGAGCCCACCAAAACTAGGGGATTACCATGCCTGTCCTGGAGACGCTCGCCGAGGAACAGCTCTGTGGCCAGAGAGCTGTACCATAGGTTATGGCATAGAAGCTGAAGGGCTAGAGAAATACAGAAACAAAGACTTTGTTGGGTGGAGTTAGAGAAGTCTTCTGGGGGTGGGGCTGAGGGGAGGCTTTGTTTTGCTTCAGCCTTCTAGCACTGGGGCAGATGGGTGTAAGGAGGAGCACGCAGGGTGACTGGCAGAGGGAACGCTTCGGTACTGTGGTCCTGGTGCCCCGCCTTTTTGCCTCTTGGCTCCCCTTGTATTCCTTTTTCTATCAGTGAGTGACAAGCGATTGCCCATCACACAAACTGTGTTTATGAAGTAGTAATTAGCTTTCCTGTGTTTTATTAATCACATCTATGACTGCCAATCTGAGCTTCTGATCAGCGTGAGATAACGGGTACACCCATACTGAGTTTCTGTAATTCTAGCCCAGAGCAAAGAAACTGGATGTCTGTCAGCCTGTGCAGCCTTATCGGGGTAAATTCCTGTCTGGCCTACTGAAATGCTGAAAGCGCTTCAAGATCTTCATGCACGGCCCTCGTGGACCCTCGAGGGGCCTTAGTGTGGGAAGGAGTTCCATCTGAGAGACTGGGCGGCTGGTGCAGCTGGGATAAAGGTCTGTGGGAGGTTAGGAGAATAGGGGCTACATCTTTGCATTTGTTGTAATTCGGTGGTTTCGGGGGCCGAGCATAAGAATTTCTATTCTTAGCATGTCTAAAGCAACACTGACATGGCTTTCGTACCCACAAATTCTCGAATATTTGTATCACTGTAATTCTTGTATCAGCTAGAATATTTATTTTCACTTTTCCTCCTTTGTAATTCTTAGCTTGGTGTAAAAATTGCCAAAGCGATTGCCTGCCACAACTTTGTAAAAGCAAAAAAGGATGCTGAAAATTCACAGGTTGCTCGAAAAAAGAAGAAACTTGCCTGGGGGTGAGTTCAAGATTTTTTAAATTAGTAATTCTACTAAATTCATAGGAATTACAGAAATCCTGTGATATATTTGGTGAATCCAGTTTGTGTGTAATTGTTATTCATTTTATTCTTTGTATCTTTGCTGAATGTTTATCAGTTTATAAATGTGGAGGCATTTCTTCCTCCTGTTTGATGTTTATTTTGTAATTGATGGAGTATGTGAAAACTTTTAAAGTTTATTTTACTTTGGCGCTTAGTAAACATGTTACTTCAGGAAAGTATTTAGAAATAAATTGGGATTTTCATATTCTTCATTTTAGGTTTGAAGCAAAGAAGAGGTGGGAAACCAAAAGCAACATGGGATATATGTGACTTGCCAGAGTTCTTCAAGACCTTTGAGACTTCACTTGAGTCTTCAGTTGCTTAATTTACTGAAAAGATTTTCCTGTTCGTGTTAACTATGTCGGGAAATTGATGGAAATAGAAAAAAATAAGCATAAAATTTGGAAGTTGATTATCAAATCTTTTTTCAGTCTTTTTCTAAAGAGCTCATCCTGCTGAAGTGAATGATATGGAGCATTCTGTTATTTGTACAAGAAATCTAAGCATACATACAGGAAAAAAAAGATAGGATTTTATTTATTTATTTATATAGACCTCCAGTATAAAATCAATTTTACTTTTCATCCACTTGGTGTAGCATAGCCAATGAGCTCCTTGTACTTTCTTATCTGTACTCAATGTAACTGCACTTATTCTGGAGCTGTGTTTTTAAGATTGGCATTTGTTTATAATGGATTAGTCATAAGTGCAAGAAAGATACTGTCTTTACAAATGACTTTATCTTAATGTTATAAAAGTAATTATTGGTTCTTTATTGTAAGCAGTAGAGTTGATATTTCACAGTCACATAATAAAAGCAATTGATTAATTTTTATGTACCTTCAGATTAAATATTACAGTTTTTAAAAAGGACAGAATGTAGTATTTAGAGGATGATTTAAATTCAAGTTCTCTGCCTGGAAGTGTCTTCCTAAATCTCTCTCTCAGCCATGTCATTCTTTAAGTTATGAGATAGTTCTTAGAAGAGAAATTGGTATAGTAGTATTAGACAGTTATAACTCAAGACAGTGTAACTCTGAACCTTCTAAGAACAAACATGGTTTGATTATTTTTACTCCTCTTCCCCATTACTCCTGGAGAGATTGAGTGAATGAATGAGGATAAAGGGGATTGGTGCCCTGGGAAGTGGTTTTCACTGAAAGTGTGTTTCGTAGTCCTAACTAGAAGGGGCTTTGAGAAATTGTCACAAGCTGATGGGCAAGACCATAGCTGGATGTTGTGATTTTTTGGGTAGGCCTAGGTATTTTGGCACCTCTTCTTGGTGCTCAGTGGAGGTGAAGAACTGCTTATTGTGGTTTTCATCAGGTCTGTTCCCTTCTTCAGCCTTCATCAGAGGTTTCTAGCTGTCCGATACAAACTTTCTCTAGGTTGATAATATAAATTCAGGAACATAGAAAATGAGTCATGATGATATTATTAGTAGTATTATTTTGTTATTCTTAGACTTACAAACAGTAATCAAATTTTACTTATTTATGGTGGCATATTTTTTTTTCTGTGTTCTGGAATAAGTGAGCAACTAATTGCTATTTACGAGAACAAAAATAATATCTTGCTTCCACTTAGGTGACAAAAGCCAGTATAATAGAGAAAGCAAGATTTTAGGAGATTGTGTACCTTCTTATAGAATTCATAATGGAAATATAGTCAGACTAAATATTGGAAAATCTAACATTTTATGATTTAATATTCCCTGTTGGGTTCTGTGGATATAATCATACACTGCTTAGCTACAGCATCTTATTTCAAACTCCTTATAGGTGAATACAGACTTAGAGTATAGGAAAGTTTCCTCTAAAAAAATCTTTCATGGGGGAAATATCCACTACACAATCCAGTGGTTTTGCCTGAAACATGAAAAATGTTTGCTTTGAGCAGGCAGGTAGTATGAGTATTCTCATGCATAGGGCCCCAGCACAGGCATCTCCCTGCGGTCTCTGCCCCCCTTTCCCCCTGGATCCACTTCCTTAGAGCAGTGAGTGACCCCTGCAGGCACATCCCCACTCTGCTCATGCTGAGGCCTTGCCAGAGTGGCCTCCCTTAGGGTCTGATTTGGGAGCCCCTGAACCCAAAGTTCCCCTGACCCTTCTTCCGCCTGCTCCAGGGCCAGCGGTTGCCCACTTACCCCACTCAGAGGTCCCACGTGGATGGGAGCTTTTTCCCTGAGTAGATGGCATTATGGTGGAATCAGGTAGCAGGGGATTCCTTTGATAAGAGGAGCCATGACGCCTAAGGCCCCACTCTTCGGGGCCTGGGTTGTGAAAGGCTCTGAAACAGTGCAGCCGAAGAGGGGGTGGGAGGGGAAGAGGATTTGAGGGAGAGAAAGGGACTGGTTTTCTTGGGTTAACCCTGCTGGCATGTCATTTGGGAACACTTTACTTTTCATCTGTTTTAATTTGAATTAGACATTTTACTCATTAAAGCATTAAAATGGGGACATTATTCTTAGAAAACCCAGGTTGCCCCCAAAGTGTAGTCATTTGTCCTCTCTGTCTGGTCACAGTGAAATAAAGATTCTTTTTGGATCAGTAATAACTTCAGTTCCTGAAGGCTTAACATGTGCATTTACTACCACCAGAACGCCTGAATTAGATTAGTAATGTAAATGTCAGGTATTGTTAACCGAGATTAATATGTTTCAGGCCATGGGTATGGCATTAATGTAACTACAGTTTACTGTTTGAGTACTTCAGGCTAAAACACTTTACTAAAGAACAGTAATTTTGAGCTTTGCAGCACTGGTTCTGAGAAGTAAAGTTGATAGTGCATTCTTCTTTGGGAGCCCTCAGGATGTTTCTCATTTTCAGCAGAACATTCTATTCTTTCACCAAAAGAAGAGTTTGAATATATAATCTCAGGTTTGCTATAATTAGTTCTGATGACAGACTTAAATACCTTGGCCAAAACTGTAAATCAGTAGTTAAGCAGGTCTTTGCAACTGATCATAAATCTCAAAACTCCATATTTTAAACATGCTTATTTTTTTTTAGAGAGACAGCTAAGGGAGGAGCAGTCCAAGGACAGGAATAAAATGTTACCTGAACTTGACTAACAGCTTAAAACCTCACCTTTAAAATCTACTGATTTCCCTGATACCTATTGTCTAAAATGTTATCTAAATATTTTAATAACTTAGCTTATTCTTTGGTAAGATAGGTTTGAGCTTAATTTTTAAAATATGAAGGTTGATTTTCAAATGTTCAGATTTTCATTTGTCAGGTAAAGATATCACATTTTTAGAAAGGTATGTCCTGCTAAACTATAAAAAATATATGAGGTTAATATTTAAATAAGATGCCAATTGTGAGTAGTTTGTTTTAAGAGGTAACGTTTGAGGAAACAAGAATGTAACATTAACGTCAGGCCCCATTTTGGAAAATTAACTTAGTGAAACCTGGTAGTCAAATTCAGAACCAACCGAAATAATTCAAGTTTTTCCATGTTGGCAGAAGTCGCTTTTATTTTTAGTATCTGGCAGAGCAACAAATGCTTTGCATGTCAGTTGAATGTTTTTTGAAGCCAACTGTTTATTCATTGGCTTAAAATTTACACTCTAGTAAAGTCTTAGCCTTGACTTTCATGAAACAAATAGTAATATTTGGACAAAATATGTACACGAAAATCTTTTTCCAAGACCAAATGTAGATTGGTGTTTGTGGCATCAGTGCCTTCTAACATGGTAATGGATCTGAAAATGCTTTGAAAAGTCTAAGTCCTTATAAACCCAGGGCATGCATTTCAAGGAATTAATTTTTATTATGAAATAATCAGAGCATCTTTCTAGGTTTTCAGATTTAAATTAGTGAGAGACTTTCTGCTAGAAAGTAGAATCTATATGGAGTAAATTTCAATGAACTATCAGAAGACTTTTATCAATTTATTTATTTATTTTTAAAAATTTATTTATTTATTTTTGGCTGTGTTGGGTCTTCGTGTCTGTGCGAGGGCCTTCTCCAGCTGCGGCAAGCGGGGGCCACTCTTCATCGCGGTGCGCGGGCCTCTCACTGTCACGGCCTCTCTTGTTGCGGAGCACAGGCTCCAGACGCGCAGGCTCAGTAATTGTGGCTCACGGGCCCAGTAGTTGTGGCTTGTGGGCTCTAGAGCGCAGGCTCAGTAGTTGTGGTGCACAGGCTTAGTTGCTCCGCGGCATGTGGGATCTTCCCAGACCAGGGCTCGAACCCGTGTCCCCTGCATTGGCAGGCAGACTCTCAACCACTGCGCCACCAGGGAAGCCCAATTTATTTATTCTTGACCTTAGTAGCATACTGAGACAATGAGATCCATTTTTCCATTTTTGAGGTTGGGGTGCTCTGTAGCTTTTGTTAAAATGAGTAGAGCTGGATTCTTTAGTTTTTATTATTTTATCCTTCCTCCACTCTACTCACCTTAAAAGACACACACGCGCGCGCACACACATTCAGTGTTGTAGCTGTAATCAGCACGAAGACATACTGGGAAAGGGGTTCTCAACTCCAGTCGAGAACATGGCAGCGTGTAAAAGATCTAGATGCCATGAAGAAACTTAGAAAGGAGTCAAACTGTTGTGCTCTCGTGTGTAGTTTCTTCAACAGCATCTCCTCCTACTCTCCTGTGAGTATTCTGGAGATATGTGTTCATTTTGCTAGAATTTCTTCAGATACAGCAGTGGTGCCATGCTAGCTCTTATGACCTTGATCCCTGGAACACAACTACAGGCCTTTGGTGGGACTATCTATTAAATGCCATTCAGTACGCTGGGTTTTTAGATGTGCTTGTAAAATCAAGAATTAGCTGAGGGATAATTATCTTTTTATTAATATTAGTAACACCCTTTTTAGATTCAAGTAAAACATAAGAATTTTCCAAGTAGGAGGGAATTTAGAAAAAAAATTGAATTTCAGTACATGCCTTTTGTATCCAGACCAGGTTTCTTAAGGAAACACAGAATAAAAGGGACTGAGATGGGAACGGAGGGTAGTGTCCAAGAGAAGCCTTGGCTCCTGGGTGTTCCTGCCTGGGGTTCCTCCTGTGTCCTTACTGGTGTCATTCTAGAAGGCCCAGCCCCCATCTCCTCCAGGGCCCATGAGCTGCCTCTTGCTGAATTGCTGCAGGGGGCCAGCTATGTGATGGGTATGGAATGAGGTAATCTTTTCCCACTTCTAATTTCTGAAAGGTGTGTCTGTCCAGTTATTACTTGTTCATTGAACTGAAAGGTTTAGAAACCAACATCTATGGTACAAGCTGTAATTATTGATGTCTGTTTCATATTCATCTGTAAGTTCTGACATTTGATCAAGAAGTTAATATATCACTTCATCTTCAGGCTGCATATGCCTCAGCTATAAACGTTTTATTTTTTGATGGATAGTATCCAATTATGACTGCCCAGAATAAAAAGTGTTTTCATTTGTAACGTGAGTGATACTAGAAGTAATTATGAATGTCACAAGGAGTAGTGAAACAATGAAGCCTTGCGTTTCTTTGAATTCCTCCCTACTTGATATCTGAGAGACATTCACTGAACACCTACTCAATGTTAGACACTAACTCGTGCTGATGCAAAAATGAATAAGCACAGTGTGATTGGGAAACATATGGGAAACATATATATAGCATGTTTTGGACAACTTGATTTTTAGGTAGGCTGTTAACACAAAGGAATAACCTACATGTAATAAATTAAATAACTTAGATGTAAAATTTTTAGTTCTGTGGGTATACGTTCTCTCCAGGGTGTGAAGTCCCCTCGCTGGGCAGCTGCTTACAGTCACTCACTAGCTTAGCACTCACCTCGCAGTGAGTGGGATTGACACCCTGACTTTCACCTTATTTCTTAGACTTATGCAGAGGTGAGGGTCACTGATGGGGTGAGACTAGGGGGTGAATGCAACTGTTTTGCACAATACGTCCTAATTTTAAGCTTAAGGTTTTTCTTAGGCTGTACCAACACGTCCCTTATACTACAATGGCTGTGTCACAGTGCCTGCCCATGTTAGGGAAATGTTAACTACTACAAGAAATATGTCCCCAAACTACAATGACTCAAACACAATAGAAGTTTATTTCCTGCTCATGGGACAAAGGAGGATGTTCCTGTCACCAGGGGGCTCTGCTCCATGCAGTCATTCAGAGATCCAGGCTGACAGCAGCTCTCTGACTTCCTCTTCCTAGTAACCCTGGGGGGTCACCATCCCAGTCAACTGGAAGGGAAGTAACCATAGAATAGCACTCAGGGGAGGTGATGGGCCTGGCCCGGAAGGGGAATACATTACTTTTGCTCACTTTGTACCACCTAGAACCTCATTACTTCACCTAACTGCAAGGGAGGCTTGGAAATGTAGACTGTTTCCCAGGAAGGGGAGGAAATACATTTAGTAAAGAGCTAGCCGTGTCTGCCACATGTGACCATCACATGTGACCTTGACTTGTAGTAGCCAGGTGTTACTGAGGCATGATGTTGAATACCACAAACTGCTATTTGTGGTTTGATGTAAGCATTTTACTTGGATGTGTTGACAGAGCTGATCAAAATAGCCGCTCATATTGCCAGGTAATGCGCATGGTAGAGGTCCCGAGCATCGCCCACAATGTATGATAAGTGCTGAAGTAGAATCACATTTCAACAAGACTCAAATGAGAATGTAGTTGCCACCCGCGGAAAGTCATTCAAGGTCACGGCAGAGGCGATGCTTAGTTTAAGTCGAAAAGGGTAAAACTGGGACTTCATACAGGAGACCAGCTGAAGCAAGATCATCCCAGGCGGAAGGAGCAGCATGACACATTGGGGGCCCAGCGAGGAGTTTAGCAATGGGGTAGTGTGGGAGGATGGAGGCCGAGCCGGAGAACGACGGTGCTGGAGAGGGTGGCTGGAGCCCCCTGGCACCCAGACGGTGAGACGCGTGGGGGAGTTTGGACTTGTGTCTCTAGGGAGCGAGGACACATCGACTCATATTAAGCAAGCACGAAATGCATGTTCGCATAATGAGAAATGGGTTGGGAGGCAAACCTGAAGGTAGGGCAGCGAGGGTATTTCAATAGCCCAGGGAAGAACTGATGAGAACCTAAACCAAGGCTGTGGGAATTGAGGGGAGAGCATGAATGTCAGGGGTGTTTGGGGGGAGACTTGATGAGACTTGCTGACTGTTTGCACAGGGGTGCGGGAGGGTTGGGTGCCTATGGACGGTGACGTGGGATGAGTGAGGCAGGTAGCAGAGAGCAGGAAATGTAGGTCGTATTTATTCACCCATGAATTTAGTCGAATTTCGTCGTGTGAAATCAGACATTGAGTAATAGGTCATTTTTAGCAATGCTGGTGATACTTAGACTCACTGTGGCAAGGTTCATGTGGAATTTCCTTCTGGAAGGTCAGAAGAGAAGGTTGTTGCAGAAGACAGGAAAGAGGCTTATTTAAAAGGAAAGAGGCTTATTTAAAAGGTGGAGTGTCAACAGCAACAAACACTGCTGAGCCCGTCGAGTAAGATGACAGCGGCTTCAGAAGGCCCTGGTCATCTTGGCCAAATCAGAGATTTAAATCTGGATCACAATAAGTGGTACCTCAGGTCAGGTTTCTGAGAAGCAACGTCTCAGATGTCTTCTGAAAGTGATGTATAAAGGTGTGCATGTCTGGAAAAACCTGTAAGGGAGAGAGTGAAGCCGATGAGGAAGGGAAAGAGCTGGTCAAGCCTTGGCGCCTCATGGCAAAGGAGCCAGCCTCTCCTGCCCTTATCCCAGTCGGCCAGTGGCTGTGGGCCTTCCCTGGGGCGTCACTTCCCTGGGCAAAGTGGCCTCCCTCAGTGGAGGGCAGTTCTCTCAAAGAGGGACAGCCGGGCACTGTTAACAGCTGAAGTGGCAGCTGGGGGATAGATAGGCCCACCCAGTAAAGGGAGATGCAGGGAGTGTGGATGTGTGTGCGGGACAGGACGGACAGCCCTCATCATGGCAGTTGGGCCCAGCTCTATCCGGGGGAGATAATTTGGACAAACGGTGTGGGGTGGTAAACTTCAGGTCAGAAGGGTTTAAATCATCCCCACCTTGCCTGGTGTCTTGATTACATGAGAAATAGAGATGCCTCATGGAGCTGGGTAGAAGCCTGCTGGATTTGAAATCATAAGTGTTGTGATTATTGATTCCAATAATAAGTGAAACCCCTTAATAACCCTCCCTGAGATAGTATGAAAACCGAGCTGCTTAAAGATTTAAAAAACTCGTGAGCGCCTGCAACCGTGAGTACACGGTAGAAATTGAAACCATCTACTACTATAAGATATGTGCTTAAATATCAATGTGTAGATAAATGTATGTACATATATTGATACGTACATATAGATGTAGAGAGGAGGAGCTCCCATAGGAAGTTCCGTGGAATCTTGGCCCATTAAGAAAAACAGGTTTCTGTGGTTAAATACATTTGGGAAACACTGCATGTTAACGCCACTGTGACCTTGACAGTGCACATCATCAGCACATCAAGGCCTCTGAGAAGTCAGTAACCTCCTGCTGTTTATCACAATGCTTCTCAAATTTGTTTAACAATGTGATCTTTTTTCTTTTTCACCTACCACTTATTAACAATCCACGTGAATGAATCCGCGTATTTAATGCTCTGGGAAACACAAACCTAACTGTACAACATCTAGAATGGTAACATTTTAGACTATCTAACACTGCTTTTGCTTCCGGGAACCCTGTCTGGGAAGGGCCTCTGTGCTTTCCCCCTCTGTGTTTGTGCTGAGCCCCTCCCCTCCCCCCTGTCTAGCCAAATCCATCCTTTATTTGAGGCTCATCTTATACCCCCATTCTCTCAAGTTTTCCTTTGGATCTCCCCCCAGGGTGTGGAAATCACATCCTCTGAACGCTTATATTATGTAGATTTCTGAGTTCAACCCAGACCTACTGGATCTCTGAGCATGTGGTCTGGAACTGTTTTGTTTGATTTTCAAGGTCTCCAGTGATTCTAATGCAGCTAGACTGGCACAGGATTACAGGCCAACATTTTATGTGAATGGAAGGATGGTGGTTGGATGGATGGGTGGATGGGTGAATATATACATACCTGGTCCTTCCAGTTGAACCATTTGAAGTCTTGATGTCTGTATTAAATATTCATGACTCATTGAGAATATAAGCCTTGGAACTATTGGTATCGTTCTACTGAAAAAAACTTTTAAACATGCTGAGAATCAGTATTGTATATGCTCCTGCCTCAAAGAAACACCTTAATTCTACATACATCATATAAAAGTCTTGGCGGTTGAAAAGCTAAAATGTTTTCATTACACGTTCCATACTCTTGGAAGCATCCCTCTAAGGAAGACAATACATATTATACTTTTTTTTTTTTAAATTATTTGCTTTATTTATTTATTTTTAAAATTTTATTTATTTATTTATTTATTTATGGCTGTGTTGGGTCTTCGTTTCTGTGCGAGGACTTTCTCTAGTTGCGGCAAGTGGGGGCCACTCTTCATCGTGGTGTGCGGGCCTCTCACTATCGCGGCCTCTCTTGCTGCGGAGCACAGGCTCCAGACGCGCAGGCTCAGCAACTGTGGCTCACGGGCCTAGTCTCTCCGCGACATGTGGGATCTTCCCAGACCAGGGCTCGAGCCCGTGTCCCCTGCATTGGCGGGCAGATTCTCAACCACTGCACCACCAGGGAAGCCCCATATTATATTTTTTTATAGATGAGGAAACTGAGATGCCAGGAGGTTAAGAGAGAGCTCTAAATCTGTCCCCCTCTCTAGCATACAAGAGCTGGGATTAGGGCCCAGGCCAGGCCTTGGCTCTTTATCCCTCTTCCAGTGATTCTTAGAGTGTGATCCATGCACTACCAGCAAGCAGAAGAATCACTTGTTAAAAATGTGAACTCCAGGGTCCCTCTCTGGGGGTGGGGCCTGGGATTCTGCATTTTAATAAGCTCCTCTGTGATTAATGCACATTAATTCTGAAGGATTGTTGTCTTGGAGTAGCACCTCCTTCCTATGCAGGTAAGCTGGGACGGGAAAGACAAAAACAAGCCAGTGAAACTTGCACGTCTTATCACAAACCATAGGGAGGGAGGGATACCTCAGTATAAATATTGAGTCTAATTCCATTAATATATATGCTCATATTCCCAAAAAGCCTAGCTCTACTCATAAACCATATTCATTAATAAAAAAAAAAAAGGAACAGAAAAAGAAAAGTTCCGTGTCAAAGAACTCAATTGGAATCCTCACTTGGGACTCGCTTCCTTACCAGCAGTGCTCAAAAAGAAAAGAAAAGGAGAAAATCCAAAGTCCGTGTGCATAAAAGTTCCATTCCCCATGGCGGAAGGCTTAATTAAAGTCCTCAGATGTTTCTCTGCAGCTTGGAAGGCATTTTTATGAAATTCACATATTACTAGAAGTGGCTCCAACAGTTCTCGAGGTCAAAAGCTTTGTAAATGGCCTCGCTGCATCAGGAGCACGCCGCCCTCTTCAGGATTCCTGTCCTGGTTCCTTTCCCTCGAGTCTCGTGGTGGGAAGCACTGACTGCTCCAGGATGGCACTAGAGTGTTTTCCACAGTTACAGTCAAATGACAGAATCTGGAAGAAATGGACTTCCCTGCATTTTCTTTCCTGAGTCTTTCAATAAATATGTGTTGAGGGCTTGTTATGCTCCAGGTACAATTGTAAGCACTGAGGATACGGCAGTGAGCAAAACAGAAAAATCCTGAACTTCATGGAGCCCACATTTTAGTGGGAAAGACAGACCCTAAACAAACTAGACAACATCACAGTGGTTCCCAAGGTGAGATGCTGGACCAGCAGCACCTGGGAGATGGAGAAATGCATGTTTTCAAGTTCCAGGCCAGACCCGAGTCAGAAATTGGTATAACAAACCCTGCAGGTGACTCTCATGTACACTCAGTTTGAGAACCACTGAGCTCTCGTGTGGTGAGAAGCTATGGAGAAAAAGACAGTGTCCAGAGCGGGTGTTGCTGATACCAGCAAACGTTAAAATAGTGAAGCAGTTGCACCCTGGACTCTGGAGCAGCCCAGATTCAAATGCCAGCACTACCACTATGAACTGTGTCACCTCAAGCAGGTCACTTAACCTCTCTGTATCTTGGTTCTCCTCCTGAACGGTGGAGCTACTAATAGTACCTATGTGACAGGGCTGTGAGGATTAAAGGAACTGATGAATATGAAAGTGCGCAGATCCTGATACATAGCAAATAATATCCTCATGGGGAGACAGTTCTCTGGGGTTTCTTGCATTACTCACATCTTGCAAGCAAGGCGGAACTACCCTTTTGTTGCAGACTATCTTTGCGAGGACATTTATGTATAAACAGCCTTGGCAGATTGAGATCGTGTCTCCCTCTGGATCAAAGAGCAGCCTTGCTTACTGTCCAGTATGATAAAGAATGTCTTCCTTTGGAGCTAAGGCAGCCATGCCTATTCCCATTATAAAGATCTGGGGCAGGTGTCATCTGGCCCTCTTAGTATCGCACTATTGGAATCGGTGCAAAAAAGTGCTGAGACAATGGCTACTGCTTGTGAGTAATAAATTGTCCTTTGTCTCTGATCCAGGAGTCTAGTATCCTCTACCAGCATCCATGAAACAGTGGCAGGCTGACTTGCTGACTTTAAGTAGGGCGAAATCTCAGCCCCTTCATAGTTCTTGATGATACTTGTATGAATGTTTGGGTGTGTGTTAGTATTACTGTTATTACTCCCCACATGTGCCAAATTTCTGGAAGAAACAAAAATACAACTGGTGACTCCAGCCTTCAGAGAGCTTCCTAATGACCCAAAGAGGTTAAATATCTGTATAAAGATGACAGGAAAGACAGTAAAATGGGTTTGAATCTAGGCTCTGGACTCTCACTCTGTGGGAACTCTCTAAGCCTCAATATCTTAGTTGTCAAGTGGTGTTAGTAATAATGCTTACCTTGTGAACTTGTTGTGGACGTTAAGATCATGCACGTAGAAAGTTTAACCCGAGACCTGGCATTCAGTAAGCGCTCAATTACCATTGGCTCGTATTACTGTATTAATTTTGTGTGTAAAATACGGTCAGAGCATTTTCTATCCTCTCCCTGGATCTTTAGGGAAGTCAGACCCAATACTGTACCGTATTCCAGGCAGAAGCTGCTTTTCAACTACCCAAACCCCAACTCAGTGTATTTCTGGATTCTGCCCAAAAAATTCTCCAAATTAAGCTCCTATAGGTGCGGTGGATAAAGGACTGACTTTAGTCAGAAAGCTCTCAGTTCATATATAATTTGAGGTTTAATATGATAATAATTTGAAGTTTATATGGTTGTTTGTAAAGATTTTATTACTGAACATAAAACTCTAGCACATAATATATATTCAACCAACGTTATTCAGTCCCCTTGGCTGCAACAGCATGGTTTAATGGACCATTCCTTTTTCATGACTGCATCCCTAGGACTTTTCACAATGACTAGCACATAATAGGTGTTCAATAAAAAATTTTGACTGACTGAATGAACCGAAGTACCTGCTAATTAATAAATTCTTATTTTCCCTTCCTTTGGAGACATTTTTGCTTTAAAATGTCCTCAGTATATTTTTCTGAAACCAAACGATTCTTGACAAAGATCCTCAGCTTCCTCTCTGCCACTGACTTTTAAACTTCTGGAGGCCACAGACAGACCCTCTCTCTGAAAAGACACACATGTGAAGATATACACTGTATTCTGATATGATTCCAGTGGTTCTTGGATCTCCTAAACACTTCCTATCTAGAGGACCCTACTTAAAACTCCTGTTCTAGAGTACCCAGCCCACTAAGATAAGAAGGCCAAGAGGGGATGGGATCCCCTCTATCTGTCCCAAATCAGCAAACTAGTATGGACAACCTATAACACAGTGGCTATTTCATCCCTTTAGTCAAGGCCACATAAGACCTACTTCCAATTACTTGTGTTTTAGAAGAGCAAACCTGAAAGCACTTCAGATATTTTGGGTTCCTTAAAATAGATTTGTGGTTTTTGAATAAGCTCAGGGAAATGTTATTGTAAAAATAGGTTCATTCAGTCTTACTGATCATGCTTATCATCCTGAAAAGTCTTAACATACTTTCTGTAACTAAGTTTCTTCTCTCCCTCCATTCTCTAGTTGTGAGAATACCCAATGGTCAAAGATTTAGCAACCTTCTCTGGGCCCTAGGAGGACTGGACAGGAGAAGACTTTCTAAAACTAAATCATGTCAAGTGCCTTGTTTGACCTCAAAAAATACTTCACCAGGGTTGGTAATTGATAGACAGGGAAACTCAAAGGGAGAAATGGGGAATGGATGAAAATACTTAAGTAAAACTGCCCAGAGAAAGAACCTGAAAAGTTCAGGCATAGATTTTCTGCAAAGATGAAAGTATAGGCTTTAGCGTACTCAAGAATTAGGCAGCAAGTTTTCTCCTTTGGGAAGCTAAAAAAAAGAATGATCTGCTGCCCAAGACAAAGAAGAAAATGATTTGGGCCCAGAGGGAGCTGTCACTCATACCTACACTGTCCAGGGGGCTAGAGAAGGATTATAGCCGCCATTTTGGCTTCTCTAGATTGAAGCAGCAAAACAATGTCTAGTAGTTGCTAGGCAACCATTAGCTCATCGCTGCCCTTTTCCATTAAACATTATCTCCCTTCTTAGATTGTCTTAATTTATTTTTTTAAACAGGAAAGGTAATGCAACAGAATTATCAGTGTGACCTAACAATAAAAATACATTTGAGGTAAAGGTTTTTGCAAAGGTTAGATCACTCCTGGGTGGGATGTTAAAAATATTGACCGTTGACTGAAACCTCTTCCCCCAAATGTTTCATCACTTGACCTCATGTTTCCCGATGCCAAAAATAACACTGGAGACATAACAATAATCTCTGAACGTTGTAAAACTTAAGGTCAGAGATTTTTACATTGATCCAGTCTGAATAATCCTCTCAGTGCTCTGCTATGACCTACCCCAAGCTAGAGCTTGTCCTATGGCAAGTTTCTCTACCGGAAAAGAATGGTTGTTAGAGGTGGTGAAATGGAGTTCTGTCTCTGATCAGCTTTGCAGACAGCTGAAAGCATATTATTCACAGTATCTGAGCAGAGACAGGGAAATACCTCCTGTTTATGTAAGGAACAATTTCTGGAACATAAAAATGAAAAGTACCTGAAAGGAGACAGTATGAGTCTTTGTTCAGAAACCCACGTGCCTTCAAGGTTTAGAGATAGATTTGTGACTTTTACAAGAGGATGAGGCGGTACCTAGCAAAAGGGTATAAAGTCAGGATTAGGAGAGTTACTGGTAGCCTGCCATGCACTACGCACATAGGGTCTTGTTTTAAAATTCCAGTGGGTTCACTGTCTGACTCAGGGGACCCGTCTGGGAAGGGATTCAGGGAAAGAAGATGGGCTGATTCCATGGACTGGGGCTCAAACACTTAAAGCCGCACATATAAAGTTAGTTCTCTCACTTCCATACACACCCAAGGTAAGGAGATGAGAATGGGTGTAGGGCCTGGGAGAGTCAAATATGCAAATCACTAGGTTCCAAGCCTGGTTCTCTTGCTCACAAGTTGTGTGACCTTGGGCAACTTTCCTGTGTTCTTTGTTTGCAAGTGAGGGGAATAATATCTACTTCATCAGGGCTGTTATGAGAATTAAACGATATAATGGATGGTAAATGGCAGCCACCATTATTATTATTATTACTTTATTGTTGCTACTAACACCACCTCACTACCAACACTGTTCCTCTACAGTAGAGAAACCTGGCTTCACGCTGCCCCTTTCAGATGTCTGTTATGCCTCCAGGCTGCACTGAGTGTTCTAAATGCAACTGCATCTGGGCTAGAAGAGTGTATACACCGTATGATGCCAACTATGTGACCTTCTGGAAAAGGCCAAACTTTGGAGACAGTAAAAAAGATCACGGGTTACCAGGGCTGGAGCTGGGGAGAAGAGGAGAGACAAAAAGGTGGAGCACAGAGGATTTGGGGGGCAGTGAACACACTCTGTATGATGTTATAATGACGGATATATGCCATTATACATTTGAATGTACAACACCAAGAGTGAACCCTAAGGTCAACAGTGGACTTTGGGTGATTATGATGTGACAATATAGGTTCATCCTTGGTAACAAATGTACCACTCTGGTGAGTGATATTGATAAGGGAGGAGACTATGCATGTGTGGGAGCAGGGTGTATGAGGTAGCTCTGTACCTTCTTCTCAATTTTGTTGTAAACCTAAAACTGCTCTAAAAAATTTGTCTTTACGTTAAAAAAAGAAAAGAAAAGAATGTAGGCTTCCCTCTTGCAGTCACTTTCCTCTTTTTTTTTTTTTTTAAACATCTTTATTGAAGTATAATTGCTTTACAATGGTGTGTTAGCTTCTGCTTTATAACAAAGTGAATCAGTTATACATATACATATGTTCCCATATCTCTTCCCTCTTGCATCTCCCTCCCTCCCACCCTCCCTATCCCACCCCTCTAGGTGGTCACAAAGCACCGAGCTGATCTCCCTGTGCTATGCGGCTGCTTCCCACTAGCTATCTATTTTACATTTGGTAGTGTATATATGTCCATGACACTCTCTCACCCTGTCACATCTCACCCCTCCCCCTCCCCATATCCTCAAGTCCATTCTCTAGTAGGTCTGTGTCTTTATTCCCATCTTGCCACTAGGTTCTTCATGACCTCTTTTTTTTTTTTTTTCCCTTAGATTCCATATATATGTGTTAGCATACTGTATTTCTTTTTCTCTTTCTGACTTACTTCACTCTGTATGACAGACTCTAACTCCATCCACCTCATTACAAACACCTCCATTTCATTTCTTTTTATGGCTGAGTAATATTCCATTGTATATATGTGCCACATCTTCTTTATCCATTCATCCGATGATGGACACCTAGGTTGCTTCCATGTCCTGGCTATTGTAAACAGAGCTGCAATGAATATTTTGGTACATGACTCTTTCTGAATTATGGTTTTCTCAGGGTATATGCCCAGTAGTGGGATTGCTGGGTCGTATGGTAGTTCTATTTTTAGTTTTTTAAGGAACCTCCATACTGTTCTCCATAGTGGCTGTATCAATTTACATTCCCACCAACAGTGCAAGAGTGTTCCCTTTTCTCCACACCCTCTCCAGCATTTATTGTTTCTAGATTTTTTGATGATGGCCATTCTGACCGGTGTGAGATGATACCTCATTGTAGTTTTGATTTGCATTTCTCTAATGATTAATGATGTTGAGCATTCTTGCATGTGTGTGTTGGCAATCTGTATATCTTCTTTGGAGAAATGTCTATTTAGGTCTTCTGCCCATTTTTGGATTGGGTTGTTTGTTTTTTTGTTATTGAGCTGCATGAGCTGCTTGTAAATCTTGGAGATTAATCCTTTGTCCGTTGCTTCATTTGCAAATATTTTCTCCCATTCTGAGGGTTGTCTTTTGGTCTTGTTTATGGTTTCCTTTGCTGTGCAAAAGCTTTTAAGTTTCATTAGGTCCCATTTGTTTATTTGTGTTTTTATTTCCATTTCTCTAGGACCTGGGTCAAAAAGGATCTTGCTGTGATTTATGTCATAGAGTGTTCTGCCTATGTTTTCCTCTAAGAGTTTGATAGTGTCTGGCCTTACACTTAGGTCTTTAATCCATTTTGAGTTTATTTTTGTGTATGGTGTCAGGGAGTGTTCTAATTTCATACTTTTACATGTACCTGTCCAATTTTCCCAGCACCACTTATTGAAGAGGCTGTCTTTTCTCCACTGTATATGCTTGCCTCCTTTATCAAAGATAAGGTGACCATATGTGCGTGGGCTTATCTCTGGGCTTTCTATCCTGTTCCATTGATCTATATTTCTGTTTTTGTGCCAGTACCAAACTGTCTTGATTACTGTAGCTTTGTAATATAGTCTGAAGTCAGGGAGCCTGATTCCTCCAGCTCCATTTTTCGTTCTCAAGATTGCTTTGGCTATTCGGGGTCTTTTGTGTTTCCATACAAATTGTGAAATTTTTTGTTCTAGTTCTGTGAAAAATGCCAGTGGTAGTTTGATAGGGATTGCATTGAATCTGTAGATTGCTTTGGGTAGCAGAGTCATTTTCACAATGTTGATTCTTCCAATCCAAGAACATGGTATATCTCTCCATCTATTTGTATCATCTTTAATTTCTTTCATCAGTGTCCTATAATTTTCTGCATACAGGTCTTTTGTCTCCTTAGGTAGGTTTATTCCTAGATATTTTATTCTTTTTGTTGCAATGGTAAACGGGAGTGTTTTCTTAATTTCACTTTCAGATTTTTCATCATTAGTATACAGGAATGCAAGAGATTTCTGTGCATTAATTTTGTATCCTGCTACTTTACCAAATTCATTGATTAGCTCTAGTAGTTTTCTGGTAGCATCTTTTGGATTCTCTATGTATAGTATCATGTCATCTGCAAACAGTGACAGCTTTACTTCTTCTTTTCCGATTTGGATTCCTTTTATTTCTTTTTCTTCTCTGATTGCTGTGGCTAAAAGTTCGAAACTATGTTGAATAATAGTGGTGAGAGTGGGCAACCTTGTCTTGCTCCTGATCTTAGTGGAAATGGTTTCAGTTTTTCACCATTGAGGACAATGTTGGCTGTGGGTTTGTCATATACGGCCTTTATTATGTTGAGGAAAGTTCCCTCTATGCCTACTTTCTGCAGGACTTTTATCATAAATGGGTGTTGAATTTTGTCGAAAGCTTTCTCTGCATCTATTGAGATGATCATATGGTTTTTCTCCTTCAATTTGTTAATATGATGTATCACGTTGATTGATTTGCGTATATTGAAGAATCCTTGCATTCCTGGAATAAACCCCACTTGATCATGGTGTATGATCCTTTTAATGTGCTGTTGGATTCTGTTTGCTAGTATTTTGTTGAGGATTTTTGCATCTATGTTCATCAGTGATATTGGCCTGTAGTTTTCTTTCTTTGTGACATCTTTGTCTGGTTTTGGTATCAGGGTGATGGTGGCCTCGTAGAATGAGTTGGGGAGTGTTCCTCCCTCTGCAATATTTTGGAAGAGTTTGAGAAGGATAGGTGTTAGCTCTTCTCTAAATGTTTGATAGAATTCGCCTGTGAAGCCATCTGGTCCTGGGCTTTTGTGTGCTGGAAGATTTTTAATCACAGTTTCAATTTCAGTGCTTGTGATTGGTCTGTTCATATTTTCTATTTCTTCCTGGTTCAGTCTTGGCAGGTTGTGCATTTCTAAGAATCTGTCCATTTCTTCCAGGTTGTCCAATTTATTGGCATAGAGTTGCTTGTAGTAATCTCTCATGATCGTTTGTATTTCTGCAGTGTCAGTGGTTACTTCTCCTTTTTCATTTCTAATTCTATTAATTTGAGTCTTCTCCCTTTTTCTCTTGATGAGTCTGGCTAATGGTTTATCAATTTTGTTTATCTTCTCAAAGAACCAGCTTTTAGTTTCATTGATTTTTGCTATTGTTTCCTTCATTTCTTTTTCATTTATTTCTGATCTGATCTTTATGATTTCTTTCCTTCTGCTAGCTTTGGGGTTTTTTTGTTCTTCTTTCTCTAATTGCTTTAGGTGCAAGGTTAGGTTGTTTATTCGAGATGTTTCCTGTTTCTTGATGTAGGCTTGTATTGCTATAAACTTCCCTCTTAGAACTGCTTTTGCTGCATCCCATAGGTTTTGGATCGTCGTGTCTCCATTGTCATTTGTTTCTAGGTATTTTTTGATTTCCCCTTTGATTTCTTCAGTGATCACTTCGTTATTAAGTAGTGTATTGTGTAGCCTCCATGCGTTTGTATTTTTTACAGATCTTTTCCTGTAATTGATATCTAGTCTCATAGCGTTGTGGTCGGAAAAGATACTTGATACGATTTCAATTTTTTAAAATTTACCAAGGCTTGATTTGTGACCCAAGATATGATCTATCCTGGAGAATGTTCCATGAGCACTTGAGAAAAATGTGTATTCTGTTGTTTTTGGGTGGAATGTCCTATAAATATCAATTAAGTCCATCTTGTTTAATGTATCATTTAAAGCTTGTGTTTCCTTATTTATTTTCATTTTGGATGATCTGTCCATTGGTGAAAGTGGGGGTGTTAAAGTCCCCTACTATGATTGTGTTACTGTCGATTTCCCCTTTTATGGCTGTTAGTATTTGCCTTATGTATTGAGGTGCTCCTATGTTGGGTGCATAAATATTTACAATTGTTATACCTTCCTCTTGGATCGATCCCTTGATCATTATATAGTGTCCTTCTTTGTCTCTTGTAATAGTCTTTATTTTAAAGTCTATTTTGTCTGATATGAGAATTGCTACTCCAGCTTTCTTTTGATTTCCATTTGCATGGAATATCTTTTTCCATCCCCTCACTTTCAGTCTGTATGTATCTCTAGGTCTGAAGTGGGTCTCTTGTAGACAGCATATATATGGGTCTTGTTTTTGTATCCATTCAGCCAGTCTGTGTCTTTTGGTGGGAGCATTTAATCCATTTACATTTAAGGTAATTATCGATATGTATGTTCCTATTCCCATTTTCTTAAATGTTTTGGGTTTGTTATTGTAGGTGTTTTCCTTCTCTTGTGTTTCTTGCCTAGAGAAGTTCCTTTAGCATTTGTTGTAGAGCTGGTTTGGTGGTGCTGAACTCTCTCAGCTTTTGCTTGTCTGTAAGGGTTTTAATTTCTCCATCAAATCTGAATGAGATCCTTGCTGGGTCGAGTAATCTTGGTTGTAGGTTTTTCTCCTTCATCACTTTAAATATATCCTGCCACTCCCTTCTGGCTTGCAGAGTTTCTGCTGAAAGATCAGCTGTTAACCTTATGGGGATGCCCTTGTGTGTTATCTGTTGTTTTTCCCTTGCTGCTTTTAATATGTTTTCTTTATATTTAATTTTTGATAGTTTGATTAATATGTGTCTTGGTGTGTTTCTCTTTGGATTTATCCTCTATGGGACTCTCTGTGCTTCCAGGACTTGATTAACTATTTCCTTTCCCATATTAGGGAAGTTTTCAACTATAATCTCTTCAAATATTTTCTCAGTTCCTTTCTTTTTCTCTTCTTCTTCTGGGACCCCTATAATTCGAATGTTGGTGCGTTTAATGTTGTCCCAGAGGTCTCTGAGACTGTCCTCAGTTCTTTTCATTCTTTTTTCTTTATTCTGCTCTGCAGTAGTTATTTCCACCATTTTATCTTCCAGGTCACTTATCCGTTCTTCTGCCTCAGTTATTCTGCTATTGATCCCATCTAGAGTATTTTTAATTTCATTTATTGTGCTTTTCATCGTTGCTTGGTTCCTCTTTAGTTCTTCTACGTCCTTGTTAAATGTTTCTTGCATTTTGTCTATTCTATTTCCAAGATTTTGGATCATCCTTACTATCATTATTCTGAATTCTTTTTCAGGTAGACTACCTATTTCCTCTTCATTTGTTAGGTCTGGTGTGTTTTGACCCTGCTCCTTCATCTGCTGTGTGTTTTTCTGTCTTCTCATTTTGCTTATCTTACTGTGTTTGGGGTCTCCTTTTCACAGGCTGCAGGTTCGTAGTTCCCGTTGTTTTTGGTATCTGTCCCCAGTGGCTAAGGTTGGTTCAGTGGGTTGTGTAGGTTTCCTGGTGGAGGGAACTAGTGCCTGTGTTCTGGTGGATGAGGCTGGATGTTGTCTTTCTGGTGGGCTCGTCCACGTCTGGTGGTGTGTTTTGGGGTGTCTGTGGCCTTATTATGATTTTAGGCAGCCTCTCTGTTAATGGATGGGGCTGTGTTCCTGTCTTGCTAGTTGTTTGGCACAGGGTGTCCAGCACTGTAGCTTGCTGGTCATTGAGTGAAGCTGGGTCTTGATGGTGAGATGGAGATCTCTGAGAGATTTTCACCGTTTGGTATTACGTGGAGCTGGGAGGTCTCTTGTGGACCAGTGTCCTGAAGTTGGCTCTCCCACCTCAGAGGCACAGCCCTGATGCCTGGCTGGAGCACCAAGAGCCTTTCATCCACACGGCTCAGAATAAAAGGGAGAAAAAATGGAAAGAAAGAAAGAAAGAGGATAAAATAAAATAAAATAAAGCAATTATAATAAAAAATAAGAAAAAAAATTATTAAGAATAAATTTATTAAGAAAAAAATTTTTTTTAATTTTTAAAAATAGATTTATTAATTTTTTATACTAAAAATAAGAAAAAAATTATTAAGAAAAAATTTATTAAGAAAAAAATTTTTTAATTTTTTAAAATAAAAAATATGAAAAAACTTATTAAAAAATTTTTTTTTAATTTTTTAAAAATAGAAAATAAGGAAAAAATTATTAAGAAAACATTTATTAGGAAAAAAAATTTTTCTAAGTAAAAAAAAAAAAAAAAAAAAACGGACGGACCTAACCCTAGGACTAACGGTGAGAGCAAAGCTATACAGACAAAATCTCACCCAGAAGCATACACATATACACTCACAAAAAAAGGAAAAGGGGAAAAGTTAATATATCCTGCTCCCAAAGTCCACCTCCTAAATTTGGGATGATTCGTTGTCTATTCAGGTATTCAACAGATGCAGGCACATCAAGTTGTTTGTGGAGCTTTAATCCGCTGCTTCTGAGGCTGCTGGGAGAGATTTCCCTTTCTCTTCTTTGTTCGTACAGCTCCTGGGGTTCAGCTTTGGATTTGGACCCGCCTCTGCATGTAGGTCGCCTGAGGGCGTCTGTTCCCCGCCCAGACAGAACGGGGTTAAAGGAGCAGCTGATTCGGGGGCTCTGGCTCAGTCAGGCCGGGGAGAGGGAGCGGTACGGAGGAGGCGGGGCGAGCCTGCGGCGGCAGAAGCCGGCGTGACGTTGCAGCAGCCTGAGGCGTGCCGTGCGCTCTCCCGGGGAAGTTGTCCCCAGATTACGGGAGCCTGGCCGTGGCGGGCTGCACAGGCTCCCGGGAGGGGCGGTGTGGAGAATGACCTGTGCTCGCCCACAGGCTTTTTGGTGGCGGCAGCAGCAGCCTTAGCGTCTCATGCCCGTCTCTGGGGTTCGCGGTGATAGCCGCGGCTCGCGCCCGTCTCTGGAGTTTGTTTAAGTGGCGCTCTGAATCCCCTCTCCTTGCACGCCGCGAAACAGAGGCAAGAAAAAGTCTCTTGCCTCTTCGGCAGCTGCAGACTTTTTCTCGGGCTCCCTCCCGGCTAGCACCGAAGCCCGAGCCTCAGCTCCCAGCCACCGTCCGCCCCGGCGGGTGAGCAGACAAGCCTCTCGGGCTGGTGAGTGCTGCTCGGCGCCGAGCCTCTGTGCGGGAATCTCTCCGTTTTTCCCTCTGCGTCCCTGTTGCTGTGGGATCCGCGCTGATAGCCGCGGCTCCCGTCCGTCTCTGGAGCTCGTTTAGGCGGCGCTCTGAATCCCCTCTCCTTGCGCGCCGCGAAACAAAGAGGCAAGAAAAAGTCTCTTGCCTCTTCGGCAGCTGCAGACTTTTTCCCGGACTCCCTCCCGGCTAGCACCGAAGCCCGAGCCCCGGCTCCCAGGCCCCGCCCGCCCCGGCGGCTGAGCAGACAAGCCTCTCGGGCTGGTGAGTGCTGCTCGGCACCGCTCCTCTGTGCGGGAATCTCCGCTTTGCCCTCCGCACCAATGTGGCTGCGCTCTCCTCCGTGGCTCTGAAGCTTCCCCCCTCTGCTACCCGCAGTCTCTGCCCACGAAGGGGCTTCCTAGTGTGTGGAAACCTTTCCTCCTTCACAGCTCCCTCCCACTGGTGCAGGTCCCGTCCCTATTCTTTGGTCTCTGTTATTTCTTTTTTCTTTTGCCCTACCCAAGTACGTGGGGATTTTCTTGCCTTTTGGGAGGTCTGACGTCTTCTGCCAGCGTTCAGTGGGTGTTCTGTAGGAGCAGTTCCACGTGTAGATGTATTTCTCATGTATCTGTGGGGAGGAAGGTGATCTCCGCGTCTTACTCTTCCGCCATCTTGCCCCTCCCTCACCAGTCACTTTCCTCTTAAAGTCCAGTGTAGGAGAACGATGTCATCGGAGTCACCCAAATAGATAAAAGTAACTGGGGTAAACGGTGTAAAGGAGTTCTCAACTCCAGGAGAGGCCACGATAAGTGCACGTGACCGGGTCAAGATGCAGGAGGACCAGGGAGACTTCCCTGAGGACGGGAGAGTGGAGCCCAGCTCAGAAAAGGTGAGAGCGTGGAAGCATGCTCCACACCGGGGAACAGCCCAAGGCCCTCTGGTGAGGGGGAGGTGACACTCTTAGAGGCTTAAGAGGATTGGGGGTGGATAAGAGAAATCCAGGAGTGGGGAAGTCAGGGGCGAAGCTGCAGGTCAGGAGTAGAATAAGCCCAGGCCAGCCACACAGCGTGTTGAAGACCCAAGCACTCCCATGATCACTGACATTGGTCAAGCCCACTTGCTGTGGAGGCCCAGAGATCTCAGGGGCTGCCAGCTGCAGGGGCCACCTCTGGACCCAGCCTGCCCCTGCTCCCCGCAGCAGCCCCCTCCGCCATGGTCTCAGCCTCTGGGAGCATTGCTGGTGGCCCTCTGGCTTTCTGCACATCCACCATCCACTCTTAGGAGCTTCACTTAGTCATAGCCTTTCCCTCTATGGTTGAAGAAGTTTTACTTGGTGCTTTTACACCTGCTGTGATCCCCCGTTGTTCCAAAGGGGATAATGGTTCTGGAAGAGGCTGTAGCGGGTGGGGAAACCGTGCTTAGGAATGCAGCAGCTGGACCTCTGGCCGTCCAGAGAAGCTGGCCCTTTCCATCTCAGGACGACTGGGCTCCTCACAGCCTCGCCACCCTCCTCCTGGGCTCTTTGGGAGGATGATTCTTCCTTGTCCTTTGGTGCCATGCAGACACGCAACACTTTAGGAGAACATCAACAGAGCTCCGGGAAACAGCATGCTACAAAATAACCCCCACTGTCATCACGTACATGTTTTTATGATCATCAGTTATTTAAAAGGATGTACTCTAGGTACCTCCTGAGTGATTATTGGGTGGGCCAAAATGTTCGTTCGGTTTCTTCTGTAAGATGGCTCCAGTAGCACTTAGTTGTCTTTAACTTCATTCAAGACAGTTTTGTTAGCTTGTTTGTGACAGCTGTCATATCAGCGTGCGTTTAAAAAAAGACTTAATCAAAATTGGTGAATTTTTGTGTAGCCATTTTAATATTGAAGACGGAAGAAAAAAAGCAACATTTTCAGCATATTATACTTTATTATTTCCAGAAAGGTAAAAACACAACCGAAATGCAAAAAGAGATTTGTGCAGTGTGTGGAGAAGGTGCTGTGACTGATCGAACGTGTCAAAAGTGGTTTGCGAGGTTTCGCGCTGGAGATTTCTCGCTGGACGATGCTCCACGGTTGGGTAGACCAGTTGAAGTTGATAGCGATCAAATCAAAACAATAATTGAGAACAATCAATGTTATACCACGCGGGAGATAGCCGACATACTCAAAATATCCAAATCAAGTGTTGAAAATCATTTGCACCAGCTTGGTTATGTGAATCACTTTGATGTTTGGGTTCCACATAAGTTAAGCGAAAAAAACCTTCTTGACCGTGTTTCCACATGCGATTCTCTACTGAAACATAATGAAAACTTTCTGTTTTAACAACAAATTGTGACAGGCAATGAAAAGTGGATACTGTACAATAATGTGGAACAGAAGAGATCGTGGGGCAAGCGAAATGAACCCCCACCAACCACACCAAAGGCCGTTCTTCAGTGAAAGAAGGTGATGTTGTGTATATGGTGGGGTCGGAAGGGAGTCCTCGATTATGAGCTCCTTCCAGAAAACCAAACGATCAATTCCAACAAGTACTGCTCCCAGATAGACCAACTGAAGGCAGCACTCGACAAAAAGCATCCAGAATTAGTCAACAGAAAACGCATAATCTTCCATCAGGATAATGCAAGATCGCATGTTTCTTTGATGACCAGGCGAAAACTGTTACAGCTTGCCTGGGAAGTTCTGATTCATCTGCCATATTCACCAGACATTGCACCTTCAGATTTCCATTTATTTCAGTCTTTACAAAATTCTCTTAATGGGGGCTTCCCTGGTGGCGCAGTGGTTGAGAATCTGCCTGCCAATGCGGGGGACACGGGTTCGAGCCCTGGTCTGGGAAGATCCCACATGCCGCGGAGCAACTGGGCCCGTGAGCCACAATTACTGAGCCTGTGCGTCTGGAGCCTGTGCTCCGCAATAAGTGAGGCCGCGATAGTGAGAGCCCCGCGCACCGCGATGAAGAGTGGCCCCCACTTGCCACAACTGGAGAAAGCCCTCGCACAGAAACGAAGACCCAACACAGCCATAAATAAATAAAACTAAAAAAAAAAAAAAAAAAAAATTCTCTTAATGGAAAAAATTTCAATTCCCTGAAAGACTGTAAAAGGCACCTGGAACAGTTCTTTGCTCAAAAAGATAAAAAAGTTTTGGGAAGATGGAATTAAGAAGTTGCCTGAAAAATGGCAGAAGGTAGTGGAACAAAATGGTGAATACGTTATTCAATAAAGTTCTTGGTGAAAATGAAGAATGTGTCTTTTATTTTTATTTAAAAAACCAAAGGCATTGGGACTTCCCTTGTGGCACAGTGGTTCAGAATCCGCCTGCCAATGCAGGGGACGTGGGTTCGATCCCTGATCTAGGAAGATCCCACATGCCGTGGAGCAACTAAGCCTGTGTGCCACAACTACTGACCCTGTGCTCTAGAACCCGTGAGCCACAAGTACTGAAGCCCGCGTGCCTAGAGCCCATGCTCTGCAACAAGCGAAGCCACCGCAATGAGAAGCCCACGCATTGCAACGAAGAGTAGCCCCTGCTCGCCGCAACTAGAGAAAGCCCGCACGCAGCAGCGAAGTCCCAACGCAGCCAAAAATAAATAAATAAATAAATTAAAAAAAAAAAAAACCAAAGGCACTTTTTGGCCAACCCAGTATTTTATAAGCATGGTTCAGTTGATGTTGATGATCCATTAGCAAAATTATTTTAGAATAATATGATACTTGTCAGCAAATATAAAAATTATTAATTTGGTCACTACAGTAAACCACCCAGATCATGGGTATCTATCGAGCCATTTCATTAGAGCTGAGATTTTCCTCTGGTTTCAACTTCTAATCAAAAAGTCATTGCTATGAAAAACATCTAAACACAAATCCCTGTCATTTTTTGGTTTTTTAGAACTTTGATACATTGTCATAATAATCTCATTAAATAATATTTTGTTAGGAAAGGATAAAGCATTTTTGACCAGGGGAATTTTAGGGGGATAATAACCCAAACAATAGAATGGCAATAAATACATCTTGCAGCCTGAGAATTTGGCACTGAAAATCAATATTTAATGTTCATTGCAGCATTATTCACAATAGCCAAAAGATGGAAACAACCCAAATGTCCATCAACTGATGAATGGATAAGCAAAAGGTCATAGATCCACACAATGGAATATTATTCAGCCATAAAAAACAACTAAGTACTAATACATGCAACAACATAGATGAACCTTGAAAGCATTATGCTAAGTCAAAGGAGCAGGATACAAAAGGCCACATATGATTCCATTCATATGAAATATCCACAAGAGGAAAATCCATGGAGACAGAGAGTAGATTAGTAATTGCCAAGGAGGGAGGGGGGTATGGGGAGTAATTGCTAAGGGATACAGGGTTTCTTTTGGGGGTGTTGACAATATTCTGGATTTAGGCAGTGGTGACGGTTGTACAACTCTGTGGATACACTAAAAACCACGGAACTCTATCTAAACTTTAAAATGGTGAAATTCATTTATGTGAATTATATCTCAATTTAAAAAAGAGTAGATATACTGGCAGGCCATAACCATGTTTACATTTACGCAGCTGTTAGTGTTATTGTTTAGACAAATGTTCTGCAGATGTGGTCATGGACCACCTGTACTTTACTGAAGTAACCGGTCAAACTGCATTTTCCTGGCGCCACATTGGAATGGAAGCAACAGAATCTGCATTTCTAATAAGCTCTTGGGTAATTTTTTTTTGCACAAAAAATGCCTCAGAGGTTAGGATTTTGCTTTGGGACTTTTAAAAAATCTTTTAATAAACAAGAGATACCATTTGGGCTCTAAGCTCCTAATAGGAAAAACAACTATTAATTGCAGACCAGAGGTATCATTCTGAAATCTCCCCACATCGTCATCCTAGGAATTTCCTTTATCTCCCTCCCACGTTGTGCTCTTATTACCTGTACTCCACATCTTCCTCTTTCTTAATCTCTTGTTTTGGTGGCACTCATCTTCGAGACATTTCTAAGAAAGGGTGCAGAGAAGAAAAATTTTTCTGAGAACTTGCCTGATTGAAATTGCCTTATTCTACCCTGTAATTGAATAATAGACTGAGTTTGAAATTATAAGTTGGTATTAATTTTCCTTCTGAATTTTGAAGGTCTTATTCCATTACTTTCTATCTTCTGGTATTGCTGTTGAGAAATCTGAAGGCATCATGATTCTTGATTCCTTGTGGGTGAACTGCTTTTATTTTTCTTCTTTTTTCATTCTCTCTGGAAGCTTGTAATCTCTTCTCTCTGTCTTCTGTGTTCTGGAAGCTCATGTTGATATGTCTTTGCAAGGTCTTTTTCATTCATTGTCCTGGGCCCTTTCAATTTTACCAACTAATGTTTGTCAATTATGGGAAACTTTCTTAAAATATTTTATTGATTTTTTCCCCTTTCTTACAGAAAAAATCCACCTCTCTTTCTAGAATCTCTTGTTTTGTTTTTGCTTTCATTCTATTTTTAAGATAATATTATCATCTTCCAAGTTTTCAACTGAGGGTTTCATTTCTGCTCTATTTTAAATTCTTGGAGCTCTTTTTACAATTCTCAGAATTTCCCTTTTTATAGTAATCTGTTTTTGTTTTATGGTTGCAATATCTTAGGTCTCAGAGGTTTACTTCTAATTGCAAATTATCTGTTTCCACCAAATTGCTTATTTATGTTCATTTGTTTGGTTTTCTTCTTTTGCATTATAATCCTTGGTTGTCTGGTTATATTTAAGAGTGGAGAGATGACATGCTGATTTAAAGCTCTGAGAGCATGAGGGGAGCTCAAACACCATAGCCTTATCTATGGTAGGATGACCTAACTGGGCTGTGATTTCAATGACAGTGTTTTAGGTCTTGCCTTTCAGACCAGTCAAATTCTCCAAAGATGCCACCACTTTCTCCTTAAAGGTTGAAGTCTTGGCTACCAGCTTTCTGGGACCTAAACGAGTAAATGGGTGGGCATCTCAACTTCCAGCACGTGTACCTTCCCTTATCACCCTGGCCTGGTATGTTTTCCCTCCCTCTACCATGTCTAATATCTCTCAGTCCAAAGACATCCTGTTCGTTTCTCCAGGGAGAGGGTGGGGAAGGATATCAGCTTAAAAGCCAAATGCTTATAAACAGATTTTCGATCAATTCTCCTTACTTTTCCAACCTCCCTTCACCCCCACATCTAGAGGTAACTGGAGCCATTAGAATTTCTTACCCTTTGTGCAGTGAGTGGGTCTTGGCTTTTCCCATCAGCCCCTAAGGATCCAGTCATCTCAGGTTTCTTCATTGTTTCCAGCTTCTATTAACTTGGTTGCTAATGACTCTTTTTCTATTTACTGTCCTTGTAGATATGTGCCTTTAAAAGATGGTTTTAGTATTACGGTGGAAGGAATGAAAGTAGATAAGTTCCATCCACAATTTTTGTCCAGAAATCTCTCTTAGTTTTTTAAATCAACTTCACGGAATGTGATATATGTATAATAAACTGCACTCATTTAAAATGTGCAATCCATTAGTTTTAACAGAAGTATATGCCTGTAAAACCTCTACCACAATTAAGATACGAAACATTTCCATTACCCCAAATATTCCCTGTGCTCCATTTGCAGTCCAAGCCTCCTTCTAGTGTCCCAAACAACCACCAGTTTGTTTTTTAGCACTACAAATTAGTTTGCATTTTCTAGAATTTTATATAAATGGGATCATACAATATTTACTCTTTTTGGGCTTCCCTGGTGGTGCAATGGTTAAGAATCTGCCTGCCAATGCAGGGGACATGGGTTTGATCCCTGGTTTGGGAAGATCCCACACGCCGCGGAGCAACTAAGCCCGTGCGCCACAACTACTGAGCCTGTGCTCTAGAGCCCGTGAGCCACAACTACTGAAGCCAGCGAGCCACAACTACTGAAGGCTGCGTGCCTAGAGCCCGTGCTCTGCAACAAGAGAAGCCACCACAATGAGAAGCCCGTGCGTAGCAATGAAGGCCCAATGCAGCCAAAAATAAATAAATATATTTATTTAAAAAAAAATTTACTCTTTTTGTCTGGCTTCTTTTACTCAGCATAATGATTTTGAGATTCATAAATGTTTTGCACATACAGTTGTTCCTTTGTATTACTAAGTAGTGTTCCATTGTGTGGATATACCACAATTTGTTTAACCATTCTCCGGCTGAAGGGCTTTGTTTCTAGTTTGGAGCTATTGTGACTAAAACTGCTATGAAATTTGTGCACAAGTCTTTGCATGGAACCTCTCATTCATTTTTAATTTAACTATTTCAATAGCCACATACTGGGTGTTGCTGTCCCAACCTTTCCCTGTGCCAGTACAGCCTACACATTGCTTCCAGAACATTCTTCTCAAGGCACAACTCTGATCCTGTCATACCTTTCATGATGTCTCACGGTCTATGAGTAAAAGTCGGTATTCTTTTATTGCCAAGAACATTCACATATCTTTTCACATCACTCATAATCCACCTTTCCTCTGGCCACACCAAACCCACTCTCATCCGGAAACCCCCTTCACACTCCTGGACTCCTGGACCTTCCCCCTATTCTTCCAGGAGAGCCTCACCCATCACTGCACATGAGTTGCTCTGCAGCTATTACAAGTATGGAGGATGGGCCATTGCCTTCATGAAATTCAAGTTGGCCGTCTATCCCTCCTTTAATTCTCCATGACCCTTTATATACCTCTCATGGGCTCACAGCACTTCACACGGAGGTGGCATTCTACCTATTGAGTAAACAAGTGAGTGCATTTATAACTCTGTATGTAAGACATAGTCGACAGGATGCGGTGTATCCTGCATCACGGGGAGATGAAACAAAACATACGAGTTATCCAGGTGACCTAAGTGTAATTAACGTTGAAAATAAACATTTTAGGGAAATATTTCTCAAATGAGTTACAAACGCCTCTGTCTTCTTAACCAGATTTAACTGAACATAATTGAGACCTTGTAATGGTTCAGAGTAATCACTAGAATCATCATTTATAGATTCGTATGGTGGTGCAGGATGTCCACGGGGCAGCTGTGTGCAGAGCTTTCACACCTTCACTAAATGTCCCCATATGGCTGCACTTTTGTACTTTTATTTCCTTTCTCCATTAGGCTGTCATTTCTTACCACACACTGTCTAGTTGCTGCCTTATGTTACTTGTAATTGCCAACATGATAGCCTGCAGGGTAAAGAAATGGGGTCTGTTCCACTGCATAGACTTATCAGTCCTTAAAGATGGCGATCATGTGGTTGTGATAAAATCATCCCAGGCATAGAATAGAGAATGGCTCAGCAGTGAGAGCTGTTTGTTAGTTTACATAGATTACGTCCCCAACAAAGGAAAGGAGGCCCAGAAAGGAGTGAACTGATGGAGATGACATGATGCTTAGCTACAGAGCTGAGACCAGAACCCAAACTCCCTAACTCTTGTCCCAGGATTCACTCTTTCTGCACAATTTATTTACAGAAAGTAGAGTTACACAATTCTACTCTGGTTTATACCTCCATTTTGGGTGACTGAGTTTCTGGAAGCATCACCATCGGATAGGTGTAATTTGATCATGTAAATATTCACCAATATGGATCTCCCCACCTTCCAATGAACTTTTTGAGATAACAAGATTGAGAACAGGACCAACAGCTGTCAAAGGGGGAAAGGGGCTGTTCCTCAGTCCATCTGTGTCGCTAAAGAGGACAGCTGCTGAATGTGCCTGAGGTTAAGCCATCAAATCGTGTGGGCTCAGCCCCAAGGGCTCCCCATCGGTTCTTCCACATCAGTGTTCAGCTCTGGGTGCATCTTCAGGTAAGAGAGGGAAAAATTCTAGTGAAGCCAAACTGTATAAAGAGCTGTGCCTTCTGTGCAGACATTGCTAGTTGCCTGCCCAATGTCTAGTGCCATTTCTTTCTTACTTATATAACCTGATTTTAAATACATCATCTCCCAGCCTTCATTGCAGCCAGGTGGCCGTGTGATGCATTTCTGGCCAATGAATGGACAGGGAAAAACCTCATCAGAGGGAGGTGTACCAATGTCTGTAGTTTACTTTGAAATGCCTCAAAAATCAATCCTGTGAATTGATGGATGGTTAGAGAGCTGGAGAGCTGGAAAGATATGTGATAAAGCAAATATGGGAAAATGTTAATGGTGGAATCTAGTTGCTGGATATACAAATGCTTCCTGTAAAATATTTCCAACTTTGCCATATGTTAGAATTTTTTTTTCAAAAGAAAATATTGGGAAACAAACCTCCCATGGAGAAGGCTTTTGGTCTTCAGCCTCTCATCTTTCTCCTCCTATATGTGGAAAGTGCCATGGCTATCTTGTGACAGCGATGGCTGGTTTGATGTCCACAGGACCGAGGAGCAGAACGACAGAAGGATGTGGGTCCTTGATAAATTCCTTGAGCAGTTACACCAGGAATTTCCTCTACACCTGTTGCTCCATGGGGCACATAAATCCTCATATGTTTGAGACTGTGTTGGCTGAGTTTTCTGATATACTTGGATACTCTAGAAAATAACACTTGTTTGAAAAGTTTCAAACACAGAGTGCAGTAGTAGAGGGAGACAGCCCCACATTGCTTTTTCTCCCGGTGCTGTTCGCAATGTTTGCAATGCGTATGTTGAAACTTTTCCTCTGTGGTCCAGAGTCTGTGAACCTTGTTCTCTTTACATGGACTTTGACAGCAGTGGCCTGATTCCCAAGGGAGGGTCTGAACTCTTGGGTGGACAGCGGCAGCACAGGCTTTTGGGGTCAGAGATGGCCAGATTCCTCATTTTGGAGAAGCAGCCGAGGGGTCATTACTATGGACACAGCTGTGGCTCTGCACGGGGCAAGCCAAAATGGAATGTGAAAACAGAATTGTGATCCTCCGTCAAGGACTGACCTGGAGTTAGGGATTTCCCAATCAGGGTGTTAATTCGAAATGTGTTAGTGTCTCTGGGGATCCCGACATATTGCCAACACGGGCTAATGTCTAACTTTAAAAGCGAATTCCAAAAGTATGGTCAAATAGCAGAACTCCAACTCCTCTTGTTAAAAAACAAATTACATTAAGAGTTCTAGTTCAGTTATAGACTGATTTAAAAAAAAAAAAAAATATATATATATATTAGATTTCCAGTATATTTTCTAGAAATGGTCCAGCAGAGCATTTCTTCTCTCTTCCAGGCCAGGTAAGTTTTTTTCATCTGCCCCTGTCTCAGATCTGTGTCTCTTAAAGCTGGATTCACCCTAAGGGAAAAATACCACTGGCCTTTGATTGTTTCCATGTGGATATGGTCGTCTTGCTTCCTGTTCTAGCAAGTGTTGAAGGTTAATACTCCCATCTTCCAAGTCAGAAGTGGTTCAGAACCCTCTGCATCTCCACTGCTCCTCTCTAGCCCCAAGAAAAAAGCTATTCACATGATGTTTCAGGTCAAGAGCAAGAAAAGGATTTCAGGATTGAAAGGGCTTCTAGGATCTGGTCAGGACCGGCTCTGTTCTGTGCCTGTTGTTACAGCCAGTGAATGTTCTTCCCTTCACTCAGGCCTCTTGAACTATTGGTACCTGCACCACCACAGTGTTTGCTGGTGTGTGATCCAGAAGACAGCATCATGTCAGGGCACTGATGCCGTGGGAAGTGCAGCAGGACACAGCAATTGTTCTTCCCGTCCTGGGGCTATGGGGCCTCCAGAGCAGCCAAGGCCATGGTCTGACTCTATGTAGGTCATGTAGAATGGCTCTGTCCCCCAGTCATGAGGCTCTGGGATGAACCTCTTGGACACTGGTGGGTGTGGGTAGAGAGATTCCATCCAGATCCCCTCGGAATTGGGTGGTCAGACAGTGGAGGGACAGCTGCAGCTTCTAGGTCATGAGTCCAACCACCAGCCTTAGAGATAGCAACCCTGGCCTCCAGGCATGCAACGGCATCTGATCTGGGGTGGGGGAAAGCCAGGGTGTGAGTGTTCCTTGGGAAAGCCTCCTTGCCCAGGGAAAATTCCCTAATTTACCTGTTACATGCTTCTGATGCCCAACTCACTACCTTTCGCTCAGACCTCACCCTTTTGAGCTCAGACCCTATTATCCTGAACGTCTTCTCTCCACTTTCCTTCTCAATGACAAGGTCCAAGGAATCACAGGGACTTAGCTTCCTCCTACTCATCCTCCAGAACTCAGATTAGATGTCCCTCCCTTGAGAAGCCTTCCCTGACTCAGTGTCCTGACCGAGTGCCCTGTCCTGTGCAACATGTGGTTCTGCATCACCTCCACCATGAGCCTTAGCGTATTGTGCTGTCATCCTTGCTCTGTGTCTGTCTCGCCCACTGGACTGCAAGCATAGTGGGAGATAACTGGACCTCTGTATTAGACCGTATGACCTTGGTCAAGTCATTTCTGCTCTCTGGGCCTCATTCATTTATCACAACTGCTTTTCTGTTGTACCAAGGGCTGAGCTGGGAAGTCACTGAGGTTACAAGATGGGTGACTCAAGGTCTCCAGTCTCAGGTTGCTTTTGTAGGAAGTCTTGAATATAAACAAACAAACAAACAAAGAAAACAAAAGCAAGCATGATATTTAAGCTATTTTTTTTTTTTTTTTTTTTTTTTTTTTTGTGCGAGGGCTTTCTCTAGTTGTGGCAAGTGGGGGCCACTCTTCATCACGGTGCGCGGGCCTCTCACTATCACGGCCTCTCTTGTTGCGGAGCACAGGCTCCAGACGCGCAGGCTCAGTAGTTGTGGCTCACGGGCCCAGTTGCTCCGCGGCATGTGGGATCCTCCCAGACCAGGGCCCGAACCCGCGTCCGCCGCATCGGCAGGCAGACTCTCAACCACTGCGCCACCAGGGAAGCCCGATATTTAAGCTATTTAACCACCAGGAAGGTATGGGCATCCACCACTTGGCACACTCATATGGGGGCATCCCAGCTGAGTGTCGCCCCTCCAAGAAGCATGGCACCAAAAGCCCACGGCCATGGTGTAGATATGCGCAAGATTCAGTGATGACGGAAAAAGTAGCCCCAAGGTCTCAGTTTCCACATACATAAAATGAGGGCTTAGATTCGAGCAGAGGTCAGCCAGTGCTAGCCTGACCAGCCAGCTGTTTGTGTAAACAAACTTTTATTGAACACAGCCACGCCCACTTGTTTACCTGTTGTCCATAGCTGCTTTCATGCTACAAGGGCAGAGTTGAGAGGTTGCAACAGAGCCCGGATGGCCCACAAAACATGAAATATGTACTATCTGGCCTCCTATAGAAAAGTTTGCTGACTTCTGGATTAGATAACGTATTTTTCTCTGTGATTTCCTGAGCAGGTAGAACACACAAGTCGCATTAGATGTGGTTTTCTTTGAAGAACTAGGCCGAAAGTCTGCGTGTCCCAAGCAGACAGTGAGTGCCATTCTCTGGGATGATGGGGAGTGGAGACCAAATCCTTGGAATACAGAATGTAGGCTGAGCTCTGTCCTCCAGGGAAATTATTTTTCTTCTGTACAAAAAATTCTGCCCATTGCCATAATGAAGCCCATTAGGGAGTTGCTCACTGTACCAGTTGGGGAGCACGTATTTGCAATTAAAAACAATGAAGCTTCCAGGAAGTCACAGTCAAGAAATGTGCTCAGACGTGTAAGAGCTGATCCACATGCAGATGGAAGGGTCTAATGGGCTTGGTTGGACTGGCTTGGAAATCAACACTGTATGGTTTTTCCTTGCAGACTCCAAGAGAAAGAATCAGTAGGTTGGAACCAGGTTGGCTCCATGAGAGGCTGTGGTAATAGCAGGCTTGAGCAATCCTGGGAGGATGGGATGAAGCCCTGAGCAAGGAGAGAGATTGGTGGAGCTCAGCTGGACTGCTCTTCACTGATGTCTTCCCCTTGATACCCTTCCTCCTCTCAGACCATCCCTTTTCAGTCTTTTCTGTTGAATCCTTAAAGGCGGACCCCAAGTCAAGAGATCTCTTAAGTTTATCTTTGAACCACTGTGGGTGATTGCACTGTTGGCCCCAATTCCTTACCCTTCCCTGCATTCATCCTTTCCTAGTGACTTTGTAGTTCTCCCGCCATCTCCAAGAACAGAGTGGGGAAATATAGTTTCATACTCCTTGAAGTTTGGTTTGGCCATGTGACCTGTTTTTGTTATATATGGGTGAGAGGACAGTGTGACAGCTCTGATCCTGAGCTTGTGTTCCTATGTGTTGTTTGGTACCTCTACCATCACTATAAGAAAAACATGCCTACATTAGGCAGGAGGTCAAAGGAGGATGAGAGACATATGGAGCGGGGTTGCTCTAACCAACCAACAGTCCTGCAATGAGAGCTGCCAAGATGTCTGAAGCAGAGGCCTCAGCTGAGCTCAGCCTAGATCAGCCAAATCCAAGTAGATCCACAGATGTGAGCAATTATAAATCATTGATACTTTAAGCCACTGAAAGTTGGGTGGTTTGTTACACAGCAGAACTGATACCAACCTCCCACAAGCTCTGGAAGAAAGGGTCTATCAGAAAGCAAGAGAGCTGTTAAATGAAGGGTCAGGACAAGTCCACCTACTGTGTTAGAAGCAAACATGGATAACAGCTAACATGGATAGAGCCCTTCTTTATTCCTGGGTAAGAAAGGAGGAGGGGGAGGAGCAGGAGGAGGAGGAAGAAAGAAAGAGGGAGAGAGGAGGAGGAAGGAAGAAAGAAAAGAGGAAGGAAGGAAGGAAAGAAGGAAGAAAGGAAGAGAGAATTTGGGGCAATTGATTGAGGGAAAAAAAAAAGACAAGCCTATAACTTAAAAAAAACAGAAGGGAACATTGCCTGAAGATGCAGAAGATAAGTCTTTTGAAAAACATTTACCTAAGGAAACAAAACTTTTAGATAGCTTCTGCTTGATACTTGTAATAAAATTGGAGAAAATGTGGACTTTTGAGGATAAGAAATTAAGTGTAAGATAAGACAACAGTATTAGCCATATGCACTCTCTTGGATCACTTACTCAGGTTTGCTTGCAAACTGCCATGCTGTGAGGACACTCAAGTAGCCCCATAGGGAGGTCCATGTGGGGAGGAGCTGAGACCTCCTGCAAACAGTCAGCATTAATTTGTCAGCCATGTGCATGAGCCACTTTGGAAGTGGATCCTCCAGCCTTCATATGATGGCTGTTGGAAGAGAGTGCAAGGTGGAAGGTGCAATGATGCTTACAACCTACCCTCAGAAGTCACACTCCATCATTTCCTCAATGTTCCAGTGGTTGCATCCGCATTCAATGTGAAAGGAACAATGCAAAAACATGAATGCCAGGAGACCATCTTAGAGGCTTTGGGGACCATCTTGGAGGCTGACTACTACACTCAGTGTATGAGATACTTGCCTAGTGGAAGAATTTTTTCAGTAAACAATAGTTGCTAACATTTATCCTGTCTTGCTATGTTATAGACACTGTTGAAAGTGCTTTACATGTATTTAAGCTTCCCAACAACCCTATGAGGTAGGTGCTATTACACTCATTTTATAGACCAGGAAACTGAGGTAGTAAGAGTTTAAGTAATTTGCCCAATGTCATTCACTTAGTATAGAGAAAAGCCAGAATTGAAACTCAGGCAGCCTGGCTTCAGAAGCCACACTTGTAAGCACTGTATTATCCTGCCCCTTGATCACACTAAATTCTGCCACCACGGCTTTTTGCAATTGTTTTGTGGGAGTGGGAGTGGAAATATGAAGAACAGGAGGAAGCTAAGAGAGGTGGGGGCAGTTTGTTTGCTACTGTGCTCAGAATAGCAATTCCAGAATCCAGAAGCTTCTGCCCTACTGGAAAGATCCCGATCTACACAGTGACCTTCTCTGCACAACGTGCGGGTGACAGTTGGCTCCCTGTTTCCCGTCACTGCTTGGGATCATCCTCAGGATGCTTGCTGATGGGTGTATATGCCACAACCAAGCTACCCAAGCATCTTCACACCTCCCTAGAAAAGAATACAGTTAACTTTCCTTTTAAATAAACTTCCCAAGCCAGTCTATTAACAGTTATCTGCTCTCTGCTGCCAGGGAATGCAGATGGGTGGGGAGCATCTCACTCACTTGTTTGAGGCGTGTTGGGTAGTAAATTATAAACGAAAATTCAGCCTGCTTAGAATGGCCCTCCCTGTACATTTGACCCCAGGAGAATGTGGTGAATTTGCACCAGAAGAAAGCAACTGGATTTCCCAGGAACAACCTGGGGCTGGAAACAGTAGGTATGAGCAAGCGGCCCTGGTAAGCCATTGAATATAGACATGGTCACTGGGGCCCACCTCCCTCTTCCAAAAGCCCTTGCTTGTGGTCCAACCAAGGACCGCTTGAGGTCATAATAAGAGGAAGCATTCATATAGTGCTTACACTGAGCCAGGCACTCTTCTAAATGCTATATGTAGCAACCTCTTGCTGTAGGTGCAGTCTTACTCCCATTTCACAGATAAGAGAAGTGAGGCACAGAGAGATTAAGTAACCTGCCCAAGTTTATCCAGGTGTAAATGGCAGAGCCAGGAATGCAGACGCAGGCAGTTCAGAGCCCATGTTCATGACCACCATTCTCTATTGCTTTGCAAAGCACAAGAATCCTCGGGGCTATCTGACCCAGGATTCCCAAACATCGCTCACTCCTAAACTACACGCGTTATTTTGCAACATCTGTGTCCCACCTATAATGTTATTTACCTAATATTTTTCTCTGAATAAATCACTATGTTTAATTAAACCCATTTATTTTGAAAGGAATCTTGATATTCCTACTAAAGATGAAAAATCAGCATCCTTTGCCGTAAGTAGAAAGAAAATGTAAACATAAATTCAGTGAAAATAGTGTTACTGAATGTTAGCTGGGTACTGCTGCCCACCTGAATTGGGGGATGGAGAGAGAAGGGAAGGGGGGAGGGTCATGCTCACAGAGCTTGCCTCAGCAGATGCTCTGTTCTCTCAGGGAACCACCTAGCTTCCCCCCTCCGCTCTGAGAAAGCTAGTCTAGGACACATCTCTTCTTAAAGCTGAGGAAACAGAGGCTCAGAGAGGGGAACTGCTGTGCCTTCTAGCACGTTGGTGGCCGAGCCCAGGCCAGCACTCTCGACCCCAGATTCCCCAGCACCTAGGCCCCTACACCTATTTCTAGAAACGTTTCACATAGGCTGCACCTACCAGGTTCATTCCTGAGTGAATTCTGGCAGTTTACATTTTGACTGGAGCTAAGCTGGTCCTCCAGTTCACATGTTTCTGGAGGAATTCCAAGCCTCTGCTGTTGCAGCTGTCATTGTCCATTCTGGAGATAGCCCCAGGCCACGTGTGAACTCAGGACCCCTTGACCTAGTGGGGTCTGCCTGTCACTGTGGTGTGGGTCACTTAGCTTCTTTCCGTCTGCCAACCCATCTAGAGGTTGCAGCTAATAGCATTTTCTCCATGTACTTCATAGGGCTGTTGTTAGAATCCAAGTGAGGTCATGGATTGGAAGGTGCTCTGGTGAAAAACGCTGCTCTAAACAAGCACGCTCGTATTCACCCCAACACTCACTTCTCTGGCATCCACAAGTGATAAGAACCATGAAGGAAGGGAAAAGGCATTTGAACAGACAAAAAGATATCTCAAAGTTGACTCATGGATTCGTGGGGCATCTACTTATCCTACAGCACAAGGTGCCAGTGCTAGCGGGGTATGAAAGAACACAGATAGGGTACCACGTGGCCCCGGCTTGAAGAGATTCACAGTGTAAAAGGCAAAGGGACACCCAGTGCACTAAAGTGATGGGGTTCTTCGCGGTACAGACAGACCCTCACCCTGGGCACCACCAATCTTCCGTAGACCCAAGTCTAACAGGTTTGCTCATCTGTTTTCCTAAATCACATGACTTCAGATCTAACAGATGAAAAGGAGGCAGGTGCTAATTTCTGGGGCAGGGAAAGATTGATTTGTTGTAGAAGGGGGGCCGACCTGGAGGAAAGAGATAAGTAAACTCAGAGTCAGGAATTTATACAATGAAGCCTGAGGTCACTTAGTAGAGGAGCTCAAAACCTTGCACTGACCCTGAAGTTTGTTGTTTTGTATAGTTATGAATAACCCAATATTCATAATCTCCTCCTGAATTGAGGGCTTTGTTTTTGCTGTTGCCTCTACCTGGAATGTTCTTCCCCAGACCTCTGCTGGCCTGACTCTTCAACTGCTTCATGTCTCTGTGCAATGTCCCCAACCTCAGTGACACCCACCCTGGCAACTCTATTCTCAGTTATTTCCCATCCTGGCTCTTGGAACTTTCCCATAGTACTGATCAGCTTTGGACATACTGCTTGTCATCTACCTATCTATCTATCTATCTATCTATCTATCTACCTATCTATCTATCTACCTACCTATTATCTATCTACCAATTTATCTATCATCTATTTATTATCTACCAATTATCTATCTACCTACCTATTATCTATCTTTCTATCTACCTATTATCTATCTATCTACCTATCTATCTATATCTATTATCTACCAATTATCTATCTATCTATCTATCTATCTATGCATCCTCACTTTATCTATCTTCTATCAATTATCTATCTATCTACCTGCCTTTCAATCTGTCAGTCATCTTTCTATCTTGTATTGTAGCTTTTGTTTGACTACTATCTTTGGAATATAAGTTCCATGAGTGCCAGAGTGTTTGTTTTTTTTTCCCCAATAGAGCCTGTGGCCAGAGCATGTATTAGGCACTCAATAAATTTCTGTTGGTTAACCTCCAACTCTGAGTCATTAAGGAAAGGTCAAATTGTTAATATATTTTAAAAAGAGAGCTCTTGGTAGCTGCTTTCGCTCTCATCACCTGCCACATTATAGTGTGTCAATGTGCACACTGTATTCATTCCAGGAGAGTGGACCCCATCTTCCTCAGCTTTATATCCAGCCTGGAGCCAGGGTCAACACAGAGAAGTCGCCTCCCTTCTCCAGCCCCACCCCCTCTCATGGGCTTCCCATAATGACTTGCCTGAAAGAGCTTCTGCAGAGAAACAGGTTTATTTTATTTTATTTTATTTTTTGCCATTTGCCCAATTTTCTTCACAATTTCCTTGTTTCCTACTCGTCTTTAAAAAGTCATTTAGAAGACAAGTAACCAGGATCCTTATGAAATACCTGACATAAAGAGAGAGAAAATACAGTAAATTATTGCAATTTACGCATCCATCCTCAGCCACTTAAAGAAAAAAAAACAACTATAAAAGGCAAAAGTTTCAAATTAGCAACCAAAAATGCCCCGCTTAACTTAAGTACTTTTTAGGCTACCTTTGTCATAGCAACTTGAAGCCCATCTTGGTGGTCACTGCGACCAATTCTATTGAAGCTAAAAATTACCTTAACCGTGTGCATATGCTTGGCCAGCACAGTAAAGTCTGGGTTACAGAAAATTAAAACTTTTTAAATCAGTGAAATTACTTTTACTGGAGCAAAAGAAACCTCTCAAATCTAAGTGTTTTTCTTCTAAAAAAAAAAAAAGCATAATTTGTCATACATTAAAATAACAAAAGGGCTTTGAGAAAGGATTATGGGTTTCTGATGTTTCACCACTAGAATAGATTTACTTTATATCCGACTGATGTTGTAATCTTGCATTCTGAGGTAATGTTTTAGCTCTTTCTCTTCCCATAAATAAAGATTTCAATGATAGCACTTCATTCCTTCTCTAGAGCATTCCTTTGGATTTTTTTCCTCTCAGATTTGTAAACCATTTCACCAGGAAGGAGTACAAATTGGATGCAGGACTTCTGTCGGGGGCAGGGAACTCATTACCAGAGGTTTTCATTGCTAGGAGCTTAAAATGGAAAATGTTTAAAGTCTGGAGAGTTTGAATGGAAATGCTTCGCATCAGATGCTTTTGCTAACCACGAGGAGGAGGAGAAATTCTGGTTTTGAAATGGAGAGTTCAAAGTTCTCTTCTTAAACCCAAAGGCGCCTGGCCCTGGGATTTCTCTGAGCCTGAGACTGTCGATGATGAATACGAACTTAGGGTAATTCTGATTTCAGAAAGAAAGCGCCTGTTTACAGCACTGACCCGCTGATCGCATGCGTCTCCTTTCCCTGTTGCAACCTACAGCTCTCTCGGGCAGTATAGATTTAATTAGGGTGAAATCCCTTTAAAAATTCACATACATATCCCTTCCCCTATAAAGCAAATGCAGAAACTACCCAGGCTTTGAATATCTTTTGAAACTGAACAACTGTATGTAAATAAAGGGCTGTTATTTACCAACAAGAGGACAAAAACCCGGCACCCCTTCAGTTCCAGGCCACTGCAGGACACCTCTCCCGGGCAACTTCATACTTATTAGCGTGATTGCCAACTTTGGTTTGTTATTCACAAATTCACCCTGAGCCCGGCCTTTGAATGCAAAGAAGAAATGGTGTTTATGTTCCAGATTTTTTTGCTTTATTCTCAGGACTGAAGTAAATGATGAAGTATTTTCTGCCTCAGCAGAGCCAGCAGGGAAGAAACGCATGGTGTAATTACCTTAAACAAGCAGGCAAGGGAAATTGCTTCTGGAGCTGCCTGGTAGGAGCCCCGGGAAAAGTGGGGGACACCGGGATGTCCGTCTACACTCAGACTTCCACGTGTCTACTTACATGGGGACTTTAGTCTTTCCCCTTTAGGAGGGACCCACGATGTATACCTTCAAAGGTGGCCTGTGCCCAATTTAGTGACAGAAATGCTCTCTCCAGCCAGTAAAACACATACTATTAATTGGGTATTACTTGGATTTTTTTGAAAGATGAAAATTGATGAACATGTTTAAATGTTTTTAAAGAAAAATCATTGTATTCAAGCCACACAAAATGACAGGAGCAAATCTAAACTTTACTAAAAATAATCTATTAAAGGGGCATCACTTATGACAAACACTTATGGATCTGAAACAAAGATAGCTTCAGACAAAGATTTTGATCGGGACAAATCAATCAATACAATCAATATGTACTTTATCAAAAGTACAAATGGTATTCAGTGTTTGACCTTAAATAATCTCCAATTCTGATATCTGGTTTGGGATCTGGTTCCAATATAGTCATCTTCCTTCATAATCACTAAAAAGAACCTATCAACTATGTCTCTGTTTTAAGCAATTGGGGTTGTCACTGGGGTTTAGGCTTAAAAGCAATATTTTTATTAAACTGTCTTCAGAGCTTCTCTACCAAATAATGATGCCTGATTGTCCTTGCAGAGGTCCGGGGAGGGCGGTAACTACTGCAAAGGCTTGGGCGGTGCCCCCCGCTGCCCCCATCCATGGGAGCAGGGTTGGGGGGTGTGTGGGTGGAGCCTGTCTCCTGGCTCCCCTCCCTGTTTCTCTCTCTGGAGAGGGCAGGCAGATTTCTTTCTCCTAACTTCTCCTATACCAAGTGTGTGCGGTGTTCCTTCTACTACTAAGTAATGTGAGAATAGAGACTCAAAGAGGGTTTTTGAAGAGGGACAGATTAATCCCCTCGGATATGCCTGGAGGCAGGCAAGATATCTTCTGTTTTGTTTTGCAAAATTCTGCAATTAGATGTGCAAAAGTTCCATTTTTAGTAAAGATTTTGTTGACAAATTTCATCCACTTCAGAGAAAAGACACACACACACACACACCCTATTTCCAGGAAACGATTTTGAAGAGAATGTATTTTGGGACAACTGAAAGATTCCTGTGCCACCTCCCCTACCTGGCGGAGTGCCCTGGGCTTCAAAGTAGAGGGTGAGCCCGGAAACTTCTCAGGGTGGACACTGCTTTAAACACAGAACTTGGACATCCCCTTCTTCATTTCAGCCCTAAAATGACCCTGGCAGGTGTCATTATTGCCCCCATTTTACAGATGAAGAAACTAAGGCTCAGAGCAGTTAAGTGATTTACTCAGGTCACACAGAGAGTAAGTGTTGGAGACAAGATTCAAACCCAAATGGCTTTACTCCAAATCCCAACTTCTTTCCTCTGGGTTCTCCTGACGTTCTGCAGGTTTCATGGAAAAGAAAACGCAAGTTGGACATGTAATGCAACTTCAAGCTTAATTGTAACCCCGATGAAAAGAAGTCTGTGTTTCTCTTGTAACTCAAAGATCGATATGTGAAATGGAAGATAATTACAGGTCATGACTTAAATATTTAGTTTTTGCTTAATGTGCACGGAATTCAGGTATTAGTTTCTCATAAATCAGTGCCCTTCAATTTATGCTCCTGGTCACAAATAAACCCTGGAGGTGAGCTGTAATGAGTTAGGCTAAATACGCTGTCCCTTGAAGTCCTTTTCCGCTTCATGTAAAGAAAGGGACTTATCTTGAAATGTCACTGACACCAGAACATCTTTTCCCCTTCCTTCCACTACACTTTGTGACAATCCACCCTCCCTCCACTACCAGTTCAGAAATTGGTGCACACAATTTCCTTTTCTAGTGTTGTTTTTGGGGGTCAGTTCTTTACATCATTTGGCCAGGCTGCATAAAATAGCATCAAGTTGTGCTTTCTCTTTTTAAACCCTCCAGGGGAAGGGAGGGGAGTGGACATATTCTGGGCTCCTGCCCCACACCCACGCTGTGAGCTGAGTTACGGCACTTGGTCTCCCCAACAGCGCTGGGTGGGATGAATCGTGATTCCTGTTTCCTGGATGCACAAACTGGTCTCCAGGAAGTTGAGAAGCTCATGTGCCGAGGACACTGAATGAATGAACTGGTGTGCCCTTCCAGCCTCCCTACCATCTCCCTAACAGATCAGGAAATTTACATCTTGATGCAGAATGTCCTTGCCAGAGCCGCCTGTCACAATCCTGGAAGATAGGCACTGCGTACCGTCACAAATCCCTTCCTCAAGCCCATTTTGAAGGTGGGACATCTGTGAGAAGGTGAATGATTTATCCAAGGTCTCCCTACATTTACTTAGTGGTGGAGTCTGGATTCAAACTGGGGTCCTTTTATTCCTCATTCTAAGCTCTTGACACTTAAAACCATATTTCTGTCAATATCATTTACATTAATTAAAGTTGGATAGGTTTAAGAATAACAAGATTATGGCTGAAGATGAGGGCTATTTTGCCTCTGAATCCAGTACAAGCATATGAGAAGGAAGGTGTCTTCAGAGCTTCATCTAATGCTAGACATCTAGTGTTAATTTCTTACTGATCAATGCATCAGGGTCTTCTCACCCCAAGTGTCCTGCTGAACACTGACTGTGTCCCCACTTGCAGCCCCTAAGTTCCCCATGACTGTTAGGGCTTTATATATTTCTTCAAGTCACATAATTAGGCTTAAATCACTAGTCCTCAGGTTTTTAGCTTGTGTATGGGTAACACGAAAGAGGAAGCTGACAGGATATTTAGCCAAGGACAGAACACTTTTCCGGGACTAAGATGTTATAACCTCGGCCAAGCCTGGACCTCAGAGGCCGCCTGGACCGCAGTGGACCAGAGCATTTATATTGTCCAACCACTGCTCTCTGCCATGCCTAATTCGAAGAGAGGACAGACAAATGCAAGAAGATGGGGTAGGGGCCTGGCAGTGCCAGGGACCATGCCTCAGGGCATTTGTGCCCCAGTCAGCCTCCCATTGGTTGTTGGCCCTAGTGGCCAGGATGGAGCTTGCAAGACTGTGAGGTGATCCAAGCTTCTGTTTTATGCCCCCCTTCGTGGGTCTTCTCAGAGCTCACTGGGGTCCCCGTAATTGGCTGCCTGGCCGTACTCCAGCTCTTTGTGGCCTGGGCCTTTTGGAGTGTACAAATACCAAACGCGATGATTAAAAGCAAGAGCGCTGGAATCTGACAAACCCAAGTTTGCTTCCTAACCACTTAATTGCTGTGTAACCTTGGACAAGTCAGTTAACCTTTCTGAATCTTAGCTTCCTCATCGGTAAAATGGAGATAATAATACTGCTTATTGGATAAGGATTATGTGAGATCATGTATATAAAGTACTCAGTGCCTGGCACATAGTAAGTACTCAGTAAATGGTAGTTTATTATTTTTATTAACTGTGTAGTTTGAATATACAACTTAAAGAATACTAGGCTTAAAATTGTGTAAAGAGCTCTGATCCATGCTGCGACACTGGCTGAACCTTGAAAACATTATGCTAAGTGAAAGAAGCCAGACACAAAAGACCACACATTGTATGACTCCATTAATATGAAATGTCCAGAATAGGCAAATCTATAGAGACAGAAAGTAGATTAGAGGTTTCCAGGGGCTGCGGGGAGAGGTGAAGGGGAGTGACTACTTAATGGGTCCAGGGTTTCCTTTTGGGGTGATGAAAATGTTCTGGAACTGGATAGGGGTAATGGCTGCACAACACTGTGACTGTACTAAATAACACTCAACTGTATACTTTAAAATGATAAATTTCATGTGTACTTTGCCACAGTTTAAAAAAATTGAGTAAAGCAGCAGTCCCCAACCTTTTTGGCACCAGGGACCGGTTTCACGGCAGACAATTTTTCCACAGACAGGGGTGGGTGTGGAGAGGAGGGAGCAGGGAAATGGTTCAGCTTGTAATGCGAGCGATGGGGGAGATGGTTCAGGCAGTAATGTGAGTGATGGGGAGCGATGGGGAGCCGCAAATGAAGCTTTGCTGGCCCGCCTGCCGCTCTCCTCCTGCTGTGCGGCCCGGTTCCTAACAGGTCTCGGACCCGCACTGGTCCGTGGCCTGGGGGGTTGGGAATCCCTGGTGTAAAGAACACCCACTTCACACATGTCGTTATCTAACTGAGGTCACATGTTTACCTTGATAGTCATAAAGGCAGGATCAATCTCTGTACTCATTTATCCTAAAGATTAATTTGTCAAAATCAAAAGCCTTCACATTTTAAATAGAGCTTTATCATTTGCTCGCATGAAACCACATTCCCCACCATACTGTGAGGCAGGCAACAAGTAAAACTGCCCCCATTTTACAGACGAGAAACTTGAGGATCAGCGAAAGTAGGACCAGCTGTGGTTGTTATAGGTGCTGTTTTATAGCGTTGACATTATTTTTGGAGGTCACAGAGCTAATGGCTGTTGGAGGCTAGACTCAGATTTTTGTCTTCTGGTTCCTGGGTCAGTGTCACATTTCTTGACCATACATTGTATATTACACATACCACTTTATTTTTATGTTAATTATTTATAAATGATACTGTATTAGTGTTTATTCCTGGCTGACTCACAGGGAAGGCAGATTTCATCTTTGTGGAGAGCTTGCATTTGGACTGGTGGCTTCCCTTATTTAACTGAAAATTACCGCCTTCACTTAGGGCCATTAGCACATCAAAATGGTGTTTGTTGAGCCAGGAAAAGTGATACATTATGCTTGCATTTATTCTTTGGTCCCCAAAGACTAATTGTTGGTTTGTGTTTTTAAATATGCTTTCAAGTGCTAAGAGCCCCTAATGAGTTAAATTAACAAACCGTTAGGGTTAAGAATAATGGTGTGACGTGGGCACCAGGATGAGACAGTGACGCAAACACTACAAACCCCTCTATTTCTGATGCTATTTGTCACATGACAGAGTGTTTCTTCTACATTGTTATTCAATTCATACATCAATCTTTTTTTTTTTTTAAAGATTTATTTATTTATTGGTTGATTGATTGATTGCTATGTTGGGTCTTCGTTTCTGTGCGAGGGCTTTCTCTAGTTGCGGCAAGCGGGGGCCACTCTTCATCGCGGTGCGCGGGCCTCTCGCTATCGCGGCCTCTCTTGTTGTGGAGCACAGGCTCCAGACGCGCAGGCTCAGTAGTTGTGGCTCACGGGCCTAGTTGCTCCGCGGCATGTGGGATCTTCCCAGACCAGGGCTCGAACCCGTGTCCGCTGCATTAGCAGGCAGATTCTCAACCACTGCACCAGCAGGGAAGCCCCATACATCAATCTTTTGACGTGGGGAACTAAAACTGCCATTTTACAGGTGAGGGCACTGAGGCTTAGAGAAGCGAAGTGGTCCCATTCAGAGCTCGTAAGCGGCATTCAGTTGTGGGTTGTGGTACCCCAGAGCCCACCGCAGAGAGCACCTGTTTGCTGATGGTATCACACATTTGGTCGGGTTTTGGACATGCATGGCACTTATCAGGTTTCTATTATAAACTGCCCAGAGCCCACCTCAATACTGGCTTGGAGGTGATGTCCCGTGATTCCACTTGAAGACCTGACTTATTAGCAGAGGACAATCTCTTCATGCAACTAAGTGACCCATGGTAAGCACCCTAGGAAGCTGTTAAAAGAGATGTTGGGGGGCTGCCCCTAAAATCTGCTGAGGTGATCAGCTGATTTCTCTGAGTGGATGGAAACCCAACCTTACTCCCCAGTGATAAAGCGGCAGCCATGTTTGGAACATCTGGAGACATCCTCTGAGTGGATCTGTTCCCAGGGGGCCTAGGGTACCACAGTTTCAGGGTGAGGTTGTTAATCTTAATTACCACCATCATTTCAGCTTCCTTGGTATTGGGTGCTTAGCGCTCCATGTATGTATGATATCGAATCATCTCAGCTGTCTCATTGGGTCAGTACTATTATTTTCCTACCTTGCAGAAGAAGGTATTGAAGCTCAGAGCAGGTGAGTGGCTTTCCTGAAGGTACAGTAGCCACTGCTCATGTGTCTCCTGTCGCACTTGCTGGCTTCCTCCCTTGGGTGGTTCTAGCATCATTGCTTGTTCTCATGATCTGCTCAGCTGAGCTCCAGAGGTATCAGATTCACCACACCCTATCAAGCCAGGGCCAAAGCTAAGCTGAGGAGGTTGGTGAGAATGAGTCAGGAGGTTCAGGTCACTGGCAGGCCTAAATCAACCACACACAGCCCATATTTTAGGAGACTGGGGAAGATGGGCCAGAAATCGCTCAAAATCAAGGGCCTCTGCTCTGAGGGAGGTGTGTTTCGTTGCACTTAGCAAAATAAATCATCTGGCCCTGTCTGAAGTTTTCTAACCAAAAAGTCTAGCTCCCCAGATTCAACCTCAGCATGGCCTATGTGCTATTCTGAGCCATACAGCACTTATGGGGTCTGCCTGGTGCTAGGGGAATTGGGCTGCTTCTTAATACGTAATAATCGTCATTACCTCTCAATTACTTAACAAATAGACAAGCGCAGGGCCATGTTATTTCAAAAGAGCCTCCTGAGAGTAGGGCTGGAGATCTCCAAGTGCTACCCAGAATTAGCTGGGAGAGGGCAGGCGATCAGATCTTGTAATATGTACCCAGGGGAAAGTGCACATATTATGTACTAGTAACTTAGGCAGTGTCATAACTGTTCCATGCCCTTTCCCTCTAAGCTCTGACCTGGGAGACACCCTGCTCCTTCTTTTCTTGCTAAGAGAGAGCCAGTCCATGGAAGAGGATTCAATCAGGACCCTTCTGTTATTAGCACAGGTGATGAATGGGCTACCTTCCTCTCAAACCTAGCAGACCCACCTCTAAGTTGGAGACCAAGTAGCCATTTCAGGAAAGATGAAAAAAGAAAAAGGGAAAAGGGAAAAAAAATCAGTAAATGAAATAGTGTGGAAAAAAGAAATTAAATTGTTTGGTGTTGTGTAGACCAAAAAAAAAAATAAGTAAAAAATAAAACAAACAACAACCAAAAAAAACTGGATTGTAAGACATCACCCTCCCCTTTTTGGAATTATAGTAGCTACCTTGTGTTTTGAGTTTGCCAATAAGTGAGTACTGCTAAAATTCTATGAAACAGATGCTTTGGGCAAGTTAAACATAGCCCATTTTCTTGAGAAATATATTATTTCCCAAGGCAATTTTTAGTGTCTTAAACAAGCACTGTTTCCTATGAGAAAGTAGGAACAAATAAGACCTTTAGTTTTATACCCAAGAATTGATTTAGATTTAATGTAGATTGCAACTTTGAAAGGAGCTTTGGCTTTTCTGGTGCCATGAAAACTAAACTTAAATTTGGCTTTAACTAAAAATCCTCAATGCATAACGAGGATTAAATGTTAGGGATCTGGCTGCCCATGAAACTTTTGATTTTGTTTTGATTGGCATCTCTGAACACTCAGAGCAGAAGACACATATTTAATTTACAGGAATATGGAGACTTCAGGTACTCTGCTTGCTAGCTTTGTGTGGGTCTTTACACCGAGTGAATAGCTGTGCACTTCTCGTAGAATCAAGGACTAAGGAAGTAAAGGGGAGAGAAGAGATTACCCTTTCAGAACCCCGATTCCCACTAAACCAAAGGTAAGCTCTTTGTAACTATTGATCAGGAAATAAATCCTCTTTAGTATTCCACAGATGCAGGAAAACCTCTTCTCCCTCTGCTTTTCTTCAACTCCTCCTGCAAACACATAGTTCATACTGACCTTGCATTTCTTCTCACAGACTGCCAATTTGGAACTTTTCTGACCTTAATTGCTGAATTTTTTTTTTTTTTGCCTCCTCAAAACAGGAAGTGAAAATTCCTCAGCTGGTGAGTTAAACTTTTCTGTACAAAAAATGTTCCAAACTATTTACCATTTTCAATTCACCCGGTAGGGAAAACAGTAATATATTGCGATCTGAGTCATGTCACTGTAGCCTCTAAAATCTCACATTCAGTATCTTAAAACAATGCTTTTAATTATATTCAGGGAGTAATGATGTAAGTACTTTAGATTTTTCTGTTAAAAACTAGATTATGACTCTACATGATTCTAAGGAACCCATCAATATTTTTGAGGATATATCTATTTTTCTTATTAATGCTCTGCCCAGAAGTACTCAACTCACAAGTCTTTGCCAATGGTAGCTAATGATCAACCACTGCAGAGGTGGTAGAGGGGGGAGTGATGATTAGCGCATATATGTTTATGTTATTTAAGCAGAAAATCCATGTGCCATTGGTAATGAATTGAAGGTTAAGTGACAATTTTTCTTTACAACCACTCTTGTCGTATAGTCTGTGAACTGAAAACTGGATTAACCTTTAATTACCCTCTACGATCTCTCAACCCCAAGACAACATTCCCACTCCTACCAGTAGTATTTGCATATACAATTTAATGAGAGAAACATCTGTTTGCATATTTGGTATCATTAATATTATGCAGATAAATAGATATGCACAGTGTGATGGGCATTCGTGTTAATGTCTCATTTTCTTTCTTCATTTCTAGTCTTTCTTCCTCCACCCACTGATTCAGCTAGACTTGTATTAATTAGAAGTAAAGCCTGTCTAGAGCCAACAGCCTTGTACAGGATGCACAGATGCAATAGGATCTGAACGCCTGCAAAGCCACATTTTATTCAACTGGGGAAAACACTGCTGGGTTTTATGAAATGTACACTTTATAGGCTTGTGTGAGTGTCTGCGTGTGTGTATGTGCGTGTGTGTGATTTAAACAAAACTATGCTTTCCCCTCTTTAATCAAAATTTTAAAGAAATCCTTTGTATGTCTATCTTAGGAAACATTTGCTTTCATACACAGCTTTCCTCTTTGATGACTGTATCAAAAACTTCCTATATGGAGTTTGACAATTTTAGCACTGACAGAGCCCTTGGAGGCCAAGCCAATCAAACCTTTATTTTTGAGCCAGGCTAAGTGACTTGCCTGCAGTCATCTTAGTGGCTAGTGATGTAGCTGGGCCTGGGCAGGGGTCTGAGCCTCTGGACTTGAAGCCTAGTGCTTTGTCGACTGAAATGTGCTGCCTCTCTATGTGAATGAAGTTTCAAGACATTTACAAAAGCCAATAAACCCGTTTCAAACAGTTTTCTAGAAATTCTATGTGGTTATTAATTGAGGCCATTTTAAAAGTGTACACATATGCATTATGAATATAAGATGTACTCTATAAATACAGTCTTTATCAGTAAAGGTTATGTTTTGTGTATAAGTGTTTTGATTTTTGCATGTGCAAAGCTTCTGTTTTTGCATTGATCCAAAGATAATGAAAGATTCCTTAAAGATTTTCAGGGCTTTAATTTCACGGTACATTTTTCAATACTTCTTTCAATATGAAAATAAAGTGCTGCTTCTTTACGCTTTTTAAAGTAAAAAAACTCTCAGTTCTAACTTAATTTCACCCCCTTCTGATCATAAACCTTGAGCCATGCACCATCCCCTTTAGTACTTCCAGCTTCCCAGCATATGCCGTGGAAATTATTTGATAGAGCTACTCCCCATGACTGTATTGTCTCATCAGAATGAAGAAAATTCTTGGCTTTCATTAGTGAATCCATCCTCATTAATTCAAACTAAGTGGTGGTGGTGGTGAAGGGGCAGCCAGATTAACTAGTGAATACTTTGAACCATAGAAATTTTTTATGGGAATGTACTATCCTTACTTCCATGGATGTTCTGTAATTAGAGCTGGGCTGTGACTCTAAAGGTCTTTAGGATACATGATTAACTCAGTTGGTTTGTGATTTCATATCCATTATTTGCAGGCAAAGGTGCATTACTAAACTATTGGAAGCAAATTGTTCTCTAAACACTTTCAAAATTCTCCTTGTACCCTACCTGCTCACTTACACTATCTGTAAAATAAAAAGCATTTCTAGAAAAGAAAAAGAGGGAGAACTAGTTCAGATAGAATATGGGTTACTGTCATTTCCAAATAAGTGAGATATTTACCATATTCTCCAAGTAGAAATAGATACAATGTCACAATTTGATTTCAAAAGATATTTTGAACACCTGATGTGAAAAGAACACTGATCGAGAATTAGGTTTCTATCTGAAGAATAGTCATTCTGTACAATCATTTTAGATGCTCTGTCTCCTACTATTGTCCGGCAAGTAACATTTAAATACTAGGTGAAAATGTCTCCCTGCCAATTGTGACTGTGAATGCCTGACACACCAATAATAACAATATTCAATGTTCATTAACAATAAACATTTGTTGGATGGCTGAATGGATGGATGGATGGATGGATGGATTGTGGTAGCATGAGACATCCTGACTCTGTTAGCCATTTCTAGAATCTGAAGGAGCCCACTATTGCCAATGACCTAAGTACAAATTCTGGTCCTCGGGCAAATTTTCGTAAAGAGAGGTGTCACTATAATTCATGGCTTCTAGCAATAGCTGTTCTATTATGTATTTTGTGGGTATCCAAATATGAATTCCTAATCATTCTAGAGTTGCTTGGGTAGCAAAGTTAAGGTGTGTGTGTGGGTGTGTGTGTGTTGGAGGATTCATAAGGAATCTACCAAAAATTGCATTTAATAGACAATTGGAAAGTACAAATCAGATTCCAGCTTCATGGTGACCCATATATTTTAAAATTTATGCCACAACTTATTCTTGTTTTAATTTTATATTAGACTTGACTTATAGATGCTCTTATTGTGTTTCTGGCTGTGTTCTAAACTCTAGAAGTTATAGTATATGCTCTTGGGTATGCTGATTTATGGGTCATGAATACATTTACTCCAAGACAGGAGGGAAAAGATGTTAGAAGGTTCAGGGCCAGATTTCCCTTGTGGGGTGTTAAGGGTGCATCTGCTGGTCCACTGGTTGGAACTTCTTTGGCTCCTGCCGTAATTGTAGTTCACCTGTTTCTGACTGATTTAGGTCAGAACTCTTGGCATGTGATCAAGCTTCTGGTTGCATTAGGAATTGGAAGCACATATGCCTTACTTAGATGCACTAGAAGAATCTCTGGGGTAGACCTTGGGTTTCCATGGGCCCATCAACTCTGGGGCATTTGTCGCTGTCAGCAATACACTGGGGTGAGGAAAGAAAATACTAGAACTTCTATTAACATATTTTCATGAAAAAGATAAGAAATAAAATAAGCATGACTAGTACTTATTATAATGGATTAAATCGGTACATGCATATAATTTAATCGTACATATACTGGGGATGATCAAATCTTTTTTCAGGGATGGGGAAACCTGGTCAAAAAAGTTGGGAGACCTCTAGTCTGTGGGAAGATGCACTGCATTTCCCAGGACAGCTGATCGGGGCTCTTGTCTACCTTTCCAGTTTTTTTCTCCCACTCCTTCCCGATCATTTCCTGTAGCTCTGGACAGTCTGGATAACCCACCCAACTTTCCGATCTGGGCTATGCTGTTGTGTCTCTCAGGGCCCTTGCACCTGCTATTTTTTTAACCTTAGGTTTTCTTTTCCCTCTGCTTAGTGAATCTTTATTTTACTTTTGTAAACAGTTTCCTGTATTTTTTGGACTGTGTGGGTCTTTCTTTTCGAGGGCCCTACCATCCCCTCCTCATGTCTCTGTTACAGCTTTATGAGTTTATTGTCCTGATTGTCTTCTGAACAGCATGAGGGCAGAGATTGTTTCTTGTGCCTTGGTGCATAAATGCTTGTAGAATGAATGAATGGAAGATGTGAAAGTAGTCTTCACTGACAACTAGCTGCACTGTTTGGACCCTGTGGCTTGTGCAGGTCACCAGGAGGGGTCGCTGTTGGCACTTCTTGTAAGGGGGAGCGCCTAGCTGTCAGATCTCAGCTAACAGTGAGTTCTTTCCCAATATGGCAGAGTCTAATTTCAGTTTAAGTTCTTCCCTTACCCCTTCTCCCACACAGTCACTTGGGAAGGGGAGAGAGACTAAGCCAGAAGGCAAAGCAGAGCCTTGGCCTTTATGATGAAAGTGTTTTTTGTGCCTGGGATACCCTGGAAATTGTAGTCTGGGAGCCCCTGACACGTGCGTCCGTCCTTGGATGGAGTCACAAATGCTACTGGAGAAATTGTTGATGCGGCCTTGCTTCTTCTAGACCAGAGAAGTTGTTCTGGAACAAGCAATGGAATATTAAAGAGGGTTTTGAAAATACCATTGGCTGAGAAACAACAGCCAACACCCATGAGCAGATTTTGTGAGGCCCAAAATCACTTCGCTGCTTCTGAATGCGGCTGGGTTGGAAGGTTCATTTGGCTTCCCTTGGTAAACTGGATAGAAAAATGCACCAAAGTAGGCGAGATCTTTGTATTAACCATAATGTCAGAGAACGCATTGCCATTTGCCATGACAAACTATGTTTTTAAGAGGCAAGCAGTTAGGAAGGAGTTGCTGCAAATAAAAAAGGGGTACAGAATGTTTCAGTCCCATCCTTTAAAATTGCTATTCATTTTTTCCACTTTATTTTAATTCCAAGACATTTTTATACCTTGGTAATAAATTAACATTTCAAAAGTACTTTTACCTGCTGAGATGGTTCATTCTGCTAATATGGGTAACACTGTGGGCTCGAATAATTAGTGTAAATTGCCTTTGAATAACACAGAGCTGGGAACAACTCTAACTTGCCAGGGCTTAATGCCCCTTGCTGTACAGGATGAAGAGTCCTTAATGGGGCCTGGAAAAACAACTAATACCTACAAATCAAAGGAGAAAAGCCGTTTTTGATGCATTTGTCTGAGAGTGTGAGTTTTAAACTAAATTGTTAACACTTCCTCCCCTGCTGAGGGTCATGGATTAGCTAGGCTGGGAGATTCTTTGAGAATCTTTCACACTGACCAGGGGAGGTAGGGGGTTCCAAATACAAGTGTTTTCTTAACCCTAATCCCCACCTCCCTGACCAGGACGGCTCTGCATTTCCCTCTAATTAGGTGAAGAATTAGGAGGTGGATAAATGTGTTCGGGGATGAGGATAAAGTGATTAGTTCACTCCAGACCATGATAGCGATTTTGAGGCGCTACTTAGTTCCTTTCAAGATGATAACTTTTCTCTTTTCTACAAAAACGTATTCAAGCAAACCTCAAACATGTATTTATAAGCAATGATAATTATCTTCGGGCAAGTTTGGGACAGCATATTGACAAACGACTTTTACTCTCCTTTGCATTTATTTGCTTTTCATAAGATTTTTATCCCATAGAGGAAAATCCAGAGCAGTTTCTAATCGGACTCAAGTTTTATAATTATTTGTGCAATCTGAACACAATCTAATAACCTAACCAAAAAATAATGCATTCACATTTAAATGATCCTTTAAATGAAAGGGTGGAAAGGACACATTGCTTAGGAGCTGAGATAAAACCTTTTTGACACTTCTTCTGCATATGAATGGATACTACTGGGTATGCCTTTTTTTTTTTTTAAGATCTTGTAGATATTCTTCACTGAAGTGTAATTTTAAATTTCAGGCTGATGAAAGCAGTTACAGAATAGCTTCAAACTTTGGTGATATTAGCAACCTTCACCCATGACGACTATCCCAGAGCTATCTAGATTTCTAAATCAGTTTCTGCACACAAAACCCCCAGCCAGGTACCAAAAAGAACATATCATCTTTTACACTCCGTTCCAGAACTGCATGCATCAAATTTTCCTCTGCTTTTGCCATTTCGCTCACTTGTAGAGCGAATGTGTCACCTTTTAGTCTTACCTAGTACACGTCTTTTGTGCTATAAACATATAATGAAGATAACCTCAGGAAAAGGAAAAGTGTTAGTGATAAATAACAAAACGTAATGTTCTTCTACCTCTTTTCCGAGGGCGTTGGAAGGCCCCAGGCTTTTTTCCCCTTGGTTCTGTTTGAAGACCCATGAAAGGCAATGATCTAATTGTGACCTTTCAGAACAAGTTCTCCCTGTTTCATCCTTCTTGGACGTTCATCTCTGAGGATTATAAATGAGCCAGAGCAAAACAGAGGTGAAAAGTACAACTGTAGCTGTGTGCTGGGTCTCCGGGCTTAATTTATTTTCTTCTCTCTTTTTTTTTTTTTTTTTTAAGTTTAGGGTTTTATTTTTTTAATCTTATACTTATTTATTGAAATATATGTTAATTTTTCCCCCCTTTTTAAAAAATTGAAGTATAGTTGATGTATAGTTATTTTCAGGTGTACAGCAAAGTGATTCAGTTATACATAAATATATACACGTATTTTTTTCAGATTCTTTTCCCTTATAGGTTATTACAAAATATTGAGTATAGTTCCCTGTGCTATACAGTAGGTCCTTGTTTGTTATTTTTTTTTATATATAGTAGTGTGTATATGCTAATCCCGTACTCCTAATTTATCTCTCCTTTCCCCTTTGGTAACCATACATTTGTTTTCTGTGTCTGTGGGTCTATTTCTGTTTTGTAAATAAGTTCATTTGTATCTTTTTTTGTTTGTTTTTAGATTCCTCATATAAGCAATATCATATGCTATTTGTCTTTCTCTATCTGGCTTACTTCACTAAGTATGATCATCTCTAGGTCCCAGGCTTAATTTCTGAGTTAGTGTCAGCCCATTGGGAGTAGACCCTGCCCCTCCGGATCACATTATGGTGGATCATAATAATGGGAGGAAGGCACAACACATTATTTAAAAACAACAACAACAGCAACTCTTTTAAACGGCTGTAAGTTTTCCTTTCCATTCCTACAAATATCACGGCTGGTTTAAGGTGTGATGCCCAATTACGCTCTACAAGACAGATCACACTACATTAACCAGGATTATGTTGCCTCTTGATCTTATCAGCTTTGTTTCCTAAACTACAAAAAGATCTAACACAGCGCTGGTTAGCAGTTTGGCTTAGACAGTCTCCACAGTCATCCATCACTGTCACTGGTTAGCAAGAGGCATTAGGTACCAAGCAAGGAGGCAGGGTGCTGTGCTGACACGCTCTTCCCGAGCCAGCTCTCTCATCTCCCACTCATGCTTGTCCTTCCTCACTATTGAAACTTTCTTTTCCTTGGTGCAAAGAAATCTATACCTTCTGCCTTCTGAAATCTTAGGCAGTATGTTACACACCTCAATTGTTTGCTTGTTTTTCAATTCTTAGCAGCTATAGATAAGACAGAGAGGGAACATAGAAGGCAAAATATACATTCCTAAGCTAAAAAGAGGGTAGAAAGTCAGATGCTTGAGGGAGAAGAGGCTAATTAGCAGATTAAATCTGACCAATCCCATCTTTTGGGTTCAACTTGGATAAACTGTGTGCCCATAATGGGAATTCTCAGAAGAAAGATACAGTCTAGCAACTGGGATTTAGCATCTTTTTTTTTTTTTTTTTCCCATCAACTCTGGGATTATTCCAAACTTGTCCATTTCTGTTTTCTAGTCTGGCTCTTTTAAAGAGCCCTAGGAGTTAGCTAAGATATCTGGATTCTGACCCACTGTAAATGGGAGCAGACAGCGCCTGCGCTGGGCACTTACCTGCGTTAGGCAGGTATCACGGCTGCCTTGTCGGGAGATGTGAAACAGAATGAGATCTGTAAACAGAATCCGTTACCCTGTTTGTGGTCAAAATCTGATAGGATCAAGTAACTGGTCTCCCAGTAGAAATATCTATGTGTCAAGGAGTAAACTTGATAATTGTAAGAATGTAGTTAACGCAGCAGGAGAGAATAGCAAACCAGCTTAACATTTCTGTTACATAATTACAAGTTCAAGGAGTTCGGCCTCTTATCACTTTATAGTGAGTATAGAAAGTAGGAGTGATCTTCTTTAATTTGCAATTGTTTAACTGAAATGTGAGGTCCAGTGGCCTTTTTCTTCCCCTTCTGGGCTGGCAGACATTGGTATGCAGAATCCATGCGAGAAGGCACAGCACACTATCAGAGGGAGACGTGTTTGATTATTCTTTAAAACCAACTAAGAGAAGTTAATCTCATTGAACTTCTTTTTATTCAACAAAGGAGTTGGATGTTTCCAAGTCTAATGTGACTATAATGTTCATTAAATGGGCTTCTTTACACCTTTAAATGGATTAACGGCACATCTTCACAGTCTAATTATTATACATGTCATTCAAAAAAATCACAGATCTAATTCAGGGGAGGTGATAAAGGCCTTTCTTTTACAATGATGGAAAAGACGCTGCAGTAAATGGGTGTGATTTTTATCTGGGCCATTTTTTTTTTAAAGGGCACATGCTGCTCCGAGGAGGTGGGAGGGGAGGATGTGGTGAACGTGCCAAGTGTTTCTGCCCTGGTAATTTGCGTTTGGAGATTTAGGAGCTGACCATGCCGGAGCTTGCCCCTTCCGGACTCACCGTGCCAGGTACCTTAGTGGTTCCTCCCACCCAAGCCTGCTCGGCTAATGACTTCAGTCTGTCCAAGACAGCTCTTAGGCAGATAAGCGATAAATTATGGACAGCCCTCTTTCAGTGTCAGGCCTTTGAGGCTTCTCTGAGTTCCTTTACCCAGACCTTTGTTGAAAGGCAGAAACACCCTCTCATCATGCCCCAAGAAATAGCAGTTCGGTTTTCACATGTACATTTCGCATGTATCTTTGGGCCCGTACTTGTTTCCTTTTTTGCTGGGGGAGCATTAAACTTGGCATAGTCTGGCAGCTCACTGGTGTCCTAAGAATGTCACAGGCCTTGCTTGGTGCAGGTGGGTACAGAATGTTCCAGAAGCCATCCAAGAGCTGCAGGGACATTTCTCTCCCTAGGGGATGGGAAGTCTAGAGGGGGAGCCCTAGCACCCCACAGGGAGTGATTCAGGCTTTTTCCGGTTTAAAGCTGAAGAACGCAGAGATTCGTCTTCATTCATTCATTTTGCCAGTATTTACTGGGAAATGATTCTAGGTCAGGTACTGGGCATAGCCTATGAGATGCAGCGCAAAGATGAACAGACACAATTCCTCCTCTCAGGGAGCATTCAGTCTAAGAGATACTGATATATAATTTTGTAAATCAAAGGAGTCCCCAAATTTTCTGGACGAGAGGGGCTTCGAGTTGACAATCTGGTTAGAAGTTGACTCTAGAGGACTTGCTTTGAGGTTGTGCTTGCCTAGAAAGCTCACACAGTTTTTATTTACATTATACCCATATGGAGTTGCTTTGTAGTGGTGGATGGAGACCTGGGGGAAGAAATGAAGCACCTAACCCCTCCCTTGGGGCCACCACGAGACACCTTCCTTGGAATCAGTCAACAACCTTTTTACCTCCTAGGGATACTGGGGAGGGATCACAGGTGAGGACGTAGGGTGTGTCTTTGGAGCATCTTCAAGGCATCATGGAAGAAGCATACACTGTGTCAGGTAACCCAGGGGGGAAACGCCAGCACGGCTACTTCCAGCGATTGGCCTGTCAAGTTACTCATCTCTTTAAGTCTCAGTTTTCTCCTCTGTAAATAGGGATAATTATACCCATCTTTCAGTGTCCTTGTGGGGATTTAGAAACAACACAAACAATATATAGAGGGTCTAGCGCAGTGCCTGGCACGTAGTAGATGTTTAGTAAATACTAGTCCCCCTGTTCTTCCCTATCAGCTGCCCCCTTCATCCTCCTCCTCTTCTTCCCTGCCCCATTATTAATTCTCACAGTGAATCATTTTACTCTGAGTTAGGTCTTACTTCATGAACAAAGTGTAAAGCTCAAAGCCTATCTGTACTGGGGTCTTTGCCTTCCGAAAGGAAACTCCTAAGGCATTCAAAATCCTAAGGAGCAGTGGATGATGCCCAGTGGGGCTGACATTTGGACAGATGGACATGCCTTTGATATGGACAGCCACAGAGCCACATGACCACAGATTTGCACAGCCAGAAGCCCCATTTCAGGCTCCGTGGTCTCACTCTAAACCTGCTACCTCAAATGCCACCTTAGGCCTGGCCAGGGTCTGACTTACAGCTCTGGATTATGCACGAGGTTGGTGTGGCCCAGGCTTAGCACGTGCTGTCCCCAAGCCTGAGCTGCCCAGGTTCAAAGCTGAGATGTGACACTTTTGCTCCCATCGCTGCCCATCTTCTGGTCTCCTTTGTATCTGGTGTTCCACAGGATATGGCAGCAATGGGTGAAGATACTCTTAGAAATGCCTGCACTGAGGCAGTCAACTCTTTTCATAAATCATTTAAGATCCATGCTGTACCAACGTCAATTATGAGAATTAATTGCCCCCTGAAACATGAGGAATTGTGCTACAGAGAGTCAACATGAGTTCAGGAACTGTAAGCCTCTTCTTCCTGTCTTCTGAAGACACGCCAGGCAGGTACCTCGATAAAGCAAACATCAGCCTTTCGTTGTGTGCTAGGTACGATGTCCCCATTTCCAAACTAATAAATACTAAATGAGTAAACAATTTTGTTTTCTCTCTGCACTATAAAGAGTCAGTTTTATTTGGCCAAGTAACTGCAGGGAATATCATTACATACTTTTCCAAGAGTGCTTTCTCTAAGCCAGAGTCTGCTCTTGGAAAATGCCTACAGATCAATCTAGAAAGTCAAGGTGGAAAGAGGTGGGGTGCAAACCCAGCTCTCTATAAGAGGCCTCTCAAAATTGGAACTGTCCTCACCAAGAGAGAAATCGACAGTGGAGACATGTATTGTTCACTTACCCATTTACTCACTCACTTGTCTTATTACTTTAATGATGTACCATGGAATATTAAATTTCAGGAATTAAAATGTTACCCAAACAAATACATTTTGTAAATAATAGAAAGCCAGAGAAAAATTTAATTATAAAAATCTGATTTCAGGATATTTAATAGAATTCTAATATTTTATTTTTTATGTATAGACTGTGTATATGGATATAACTTTTATAGCATAAATGTGTGGTTAGATATGTAAATAACCTGCATGTTACACATGAGATGATATTAACACCAAAAGTCTATACTCTTTAGCCAGAAAACAGATTACTACTTGAAGATTTTTCTCTTCCAGGGCATTCTGTGAGATTCCTATTTCCATCTTAGATATACTTGATTCATAAGCTAGGAAGAGTTAAACAGCCGCATTATATATATATATATATATATTTTTAAGAATTTTAGTTTATTTATTTTTATTTATTTATTTTTGGCTGTATTGGGTCTTCGTTTCTGTGCGAGGGCTTTCTCTAGTTGCGGCAAGTGGGGGCCCCTCTTCATCGCGGTGCGCGGGCCTCTCACTATCGCGGCCTCTCTTGTTGCGGAGCACAGGCTCCAGACGCGCAGGCTCAGTAGTTGTGGCTCACGGGCCCAGTTGCTCCGTGGCATGTGGGATCTTCCCAGACCAGGGCTCGAACCCGTGTCCCCTGCATTAGCAGGCAGATTCTCAACCACTGCGCCACCAGGGAAGCCCCGCATTATATTTTAAGTTAATTTTGTCCTAGGTTTATCAGGTAATAGACAGCATGCTTTGATTTGCACTTATGCAGAGACCTGACACCAGCTTCGATGCTTGGGAGGGAAAAGGATCTTTGTTCAGGAAGTTACTTATTGGACAATTAACATGTGGAAACTATACTGAACGGTATGTGCAAATGGTAAGTTCACGTTGAATTTCCAAAGGGCGGAGGCTCATTCTTCTTATAACAAGACCGTGACAACTCTTGCTGATGGAATAAATGGGATCATTATATTTCGGTCTCCAAGTGATTATCAGAAATGAAGCTTTGTGAATTCTTTCCTAATGGGGCCACCTGTTACCCTTCCGTCTTTGTATATAATGGTATTTTGTTTCTGAAGACCTCGGCCCAAGTTTAGCTCTTCCAAATGTGAGGGACCATGTCCTGACTCCCCCTGTCTTGCTGTGATGAATAGATATATTTTCAGCCAGTTATCCACCTTCCACTCAACATGTGATTCTGTGCATCCAAAGTGACTGTGGCAGGTATGTAAAGCGACAGCAAAGCCAGGTGTCCCACCCTCATTGCTTTTGCCCATCAGCAGATTCGGTTGCTGAGACATCCGCAGCAGGAGGTGACTCACCCCCCCCATTACCCCCCCCCCCAGCCTGCTGCCAGCTGCTCTGGGCTTGTGGCAGCTGCATCAGGCCGTTGCAGACACCGAGAGCTGGCAGTGGCTCTCTGTGGCCTGAGGTCAGGCGAACCGGGCTTCCAGGACCTTACTCAGGGACTCAGCCAGAATGCCGGCTCCACGTCTCTTCTACTGGCAGGCTGGCTGCGTACGCTCAAGGCTTTTCCTCTGAGGCTGGACAGAGGATGCAACTTGGCTCTGAGACCACTTGTGTGACCCACAGGCTCTTAGGGGTGCAGCTGTCTTGTAGATCTCTGGTGGATGATTCAAGACTTTTCTCTACCAGGGCATTCTGTGATGGCCCTATTGCCATCTTGTTTGATCTGTGAGATAAGGTAAGAAACGCTAAACAACTCACCATATTTTACGTTAATTTTGTTCTGGGTTTACTAGGGAATAGACAAAATGATTTGATTTGTCCTTATTCAGAGACCCGACACCAGCTTTGGATGCTTGGGAGGGAAAAGGATCTTTGTTCAGGACAAACAACATGTGGAAACTAACCAAACAGTATGTGTAAGTGGTAAGTTCACGTTGAATTTCCAAAGGTGAAAGCCTACTTCTTCCCTTTCTCATGGGGCCAGAAGCCTGCGTTATTGGGTCCACTGATAGCTTTAAATAGTAGACTTTCCCCCAGAGCAGGTGTGGGGTGCGGTGGGGACCTCCGAGGGGTGCGGCCTGGCACAGTGTCCTTACCAGGGGTCTCCTCTTCTGGGCAGAGCTATGTGGACAGAAGACCAGGCCCACAGGAGCTGATCTGATAAAGTACTTTCATTAGGTTGTGCTTTGTGCTTAGTTCTCTGAAACAAGGAAGGGAAATCCTCGGAAGGTCTTTTTCATTTGAGTGAAAAGTGCTTTTCATGGCTTGGGAGTCGAGACTGGGAAATAATATTTGAGTGCAAGTCTGCACAATCACAAGTGCCTGGACGAATTTCCTTACCTCGGGAATTACAGTCCTATAGGTCCATGTGGATCGGGGCCGTAACATTACGGGGAAATATAATTTCACGGTAATTAGGACTTCTCACAACCCACTTCCTGAAAGGTTCAGGTTCGCGCTAGTGAGGCAAAATTTAATCAGTAATCAAAAGCGTTCACTCCAAATATAGGAAGAATCCTCAGGACTTTCTTATATCACCCAAAGATGTCCTTGTTCCAAGCTGGACCCAGTGAAAGTGAGTCCCAGACTGACATCTTAACCTATTTCACTCTCACATTCTCTTGCAAGTGATGGTTCTTTAGAAACATCGCCAAGCCTCCTTCCCTTCCCCCAGCTGGACAGACGGTCACGTCAGTACCCAAGTGGCTGAACTGAGCACTGCCATCCTCATGCAGCAGGTTGTGTGATTCTGATCACAGCCCCCAAAATTGACACCTGTTGAAATAATATTGGAATCACTTTTGTAACTAATCGCTACCAAGACGTCAGCTCAATTAGTCTGACGATAGGACAACCCAGGAGACTCTGTTCCTGCCCAGGCTGATGCTCCTAGCCAAGTCCAGGCTTGTTGTCTATTATCTGACAAGCCCAGGACAAAATTAACACTAAATATAAGGTAATTTAATTAATTTCTCCCATCCCAACAGGCAGGTCCCAGCACCCTGGGCACCCCAGGCCTTCTAGCAAGCAGAGGAGCGTTGCACCCCCAGCGAGTAAACACTTGGGTTGTGCTTTCATTATTTTAAGTGGGCGATTTGCAACCAAGGATTTCTATGAAACTCCTTTGAGTACTAAAGCAAAAGTATAGTTTTTTCTTATCCTTAAGGACATGTAATAAATTGTGTGAAAATTGTTTACAGGAAAACATACCTTGTAAGAGTCAGGATCCTTCAAGGAATATGTATGTGCTTTCTGGAGAGGAGTGGGGAAAGAGAAGAGTGAGAACGGGGGAGAGAGAGAGAGAGAGAGAGAGAGCGCAGGAGACCCTGGTTTAAAAGGAACAATAATAATAAGACAGTCTGAAAGGCTCAAAAAAAAAGAAAAAAAAAAAGCTATAATAAATATAAGAAAAAATACACTTCAGAAATTGTTTTATTACGAAGACCTTCTGTGAGCCGATATTTTTAAGGGACACAAAGGCCCCTTTTATTTCCAAATTTCAACAAAGCTGACCCTTGACTTTGATCCCCAGTGAAGTGAACAGCAACCTATTTAATTATTTCTCCCATTTTCCTGCTCTCCAATAGTAAGCCAACACATAGGACATAAAGCAACAGGTTATGAGCTTTATGAACGCAAATTGCAACTCTTCTGTCTGTAAAGATGAAGTAGACAGTTGAAAAGTCTGGGTGGGAAAAATGAGGCAGCTTGTGGCTGTAAATGTTAGCAAGCTGAGCCCTTCGCTTGTCTATCAATCACTGGAGGTCACGGGGGAATGTGGGCTTTTCCCCCATGTCCGTGGAGTGGGAGAGTTTGCTGAAAGCCAGGTCCATGTTCTCACCTGGGTCTCCCAGGGATGAGTGACAGCCACGCTGAAGGCTGGCTGGGCTCGGTGCGTGTGGCTGGGGGACGTGGCTATTCTCCAGGTGAAGCCGATTAGGTGAGGCATCAAAATGATAAGGAGGTTGCAGCACATTTCCAAGTGTAGATGAAATCATGTACCTGGGTGAGGAGAGACCAGGTCCATAAAAGCCTGCAGACCTCATTAAAAGGCAGATCAGCGGGATGGGCTAAAATCATTAAATATGTTAATTTGCAGCCAGGAAATGAAAACTTGGGGAGAAGCCAGTGGCTGATGGCTTGAGGTTTCATCTTGGATCCCTGGGTTCCTTCCTTGGGAGACCTTGGGCAACCTTGGGTGCTCGAGATACCAGTTACCTTGTCTCTTTTGTGAGGGAGTTGGTGTACGTCATTTAAGTTCACCCCCATTCCATTTAGTTGATCACTCGGGACTCTAGTCACCTTGAGCAGGTGCGTCTCAGCCAGGGACATTAGAATTACCAGGGACCTTTTAAATATCCCAGTGCCCAGACCCATCCCAGACCAATTCCATCAAAATCTCAGGGGAACTCAGGAATCAGCATTTTTTCAAGTTCTCTAGGTGATTATGTGGCCAAGACTGAGGACCACCAAACTCTCATTCTTTCTAAAAAATAGGAACTAGAGGCACCTAATCCCCCCCTCCCCCCCACCATCTCCCATCCTTGAGAAGCACCGGCATTTTCTTGATGGGAAGGGATCAAACAACTTGCTCCAGCTCGCACTCGATTTCTGGACAAATAGCTCAGGAAGAAATTGAATCAGACAGATCACAGGTGTAGATAACAGCAAATGGCAGGGGCCCTAGATCTGCCTGGTCAGCTTGCTGATGGACAGAGCTGGAGAAGGCCAAGCGGGCCATGCCATGCCGAGGTGGAAGGCGTGGGCTGTTTGGAGGAATTGGAGCCCATCTTTGCTTCATAGACTGGAGCTCCCAGCCCTTAGTGAAGCACAGGCATTTCTTACCATGGTCCATTGACTGCCCTCCAGGAGGGAGAGAAAACTGAGACCTATACAAAAGTCAACATGAAAAGCGGGTTAGGGTAAATTACTCTTTTAGGCAAACTGCACTGCCCTGCATGGACCAGTGTCTTCCCCAAAGCTCATGTCCTCCCCAGAACCTCAGAATGTGACCTTATTCAGAACAGAGTAATTGTAGAGGTGGTTAAGATGAGGTCATCCTGGAGTAGGGTGGGCCCTTAATCCACTGTGACTAGTGTCCTTATGAGAAGATGGGGGCAGGGAGACACGGGGATGACGCCATGTGTGTTAGTTTGCTTGGGCTGCCGTACAAAATGTCGTAACAGAAATTGGTTTTCTCACAGTTCTGAAAGCTAGATGTCCAAGATCACGGTGTTGGCAGATCTGGTTTCTCGTGAAGGCTCTCTTCTTGGCTTGTGGATGGCTGCCTTCTTGCTGTGTCCTCACATGGTCATCCATTGACCTGCTACCTATGTCCTAATGTCCTCTTTTTACAGGGACACCAGTGGTATTGGATTAAGGCCCACCCTAATGATCCCATTTTAACTTAATTACCTCTTACAGGCTCTATCTCCAAATACAATCACATTCTGAGGTGCTGAGGTTAGAGCTTCAGCGTATGAATTGGGGTGAGGGAGACAGAATTCCGCCCATAACACCAAGTGATGAGGATGGCAGAGATTGGAGCCACATGGTCTACAAGCCAAGGAATTCTAAGAATTGCTGGAAGAGGCACGGAAGGATCCTCCCCTGGAGACTTCAGAGGTTCTGCTGACACCTTGATTTCAGACTTCCAGCTTCCGGAGCTGTGAGAGAATAAGTTTCTGCTGTTTTAAGCCACCTGGTTTGTGATCATTTGTTACACCAGCCCCAGGAAACTAATACAGCTTGCCTTATGCTTTTTCCTCTGAGCGTCTACAGCACGACTTAAATGTCTAGACACGGTGAAAGCTCACACCCTCCAATCAAGCTTGTGCTGTCCCCGCAGGCTACAGCGAGGGGCAGCAGGACAGCCTCAGGAGTGGATTTCTCACCCGTTGCTACGGCTACCGTCACTGCCACACTCCACATACCTTTCCACAGGGGACCCTGGGGAAGGCCGGGCCAGGCTGGGAGGAGCAGGGCTAGCCCGGGGTTATGGTCAGGAGGGATGCCTCCCGTCACGCCTCGCTTTTTACTGGGGAGTGGTCCTTTGAGCGCAGTGCTGGCTGCAAGTCACTCATCATAAGTTGTGTGTGGGATCCGCTCTCATCTTGGGACTGAGGGGTGATTTTAACAGAGATCTGTTGCCTATTTATTGCTCTCAGCATCCAGCCCAATCTAAGCTCCTTTGCCAGCAGTGACGCCTGGCACCCAGGCCCTTGTGTGGACAGAAGCGCTCAAGCCAGGCGGCAGCAGGCCCACACCGCTGGCATCCTTGTGAAGTGACGGGTCAGTGTGGACCCGCGTTGTTCAGTAAGTTCATTTACAAAAGGAGATTTGTGTGCTCCCCCCTCCCCGCCTCCTTCGAAGGGTCTAACTGACTGGCTTTGGACCATACAGGCAGGTTTCTGACCATGGAAGGCCCAGAAAAGGGGAATAGGCCACAGAGACTGCACGGGGAAAATGTGTAGGAAGAAGCTCCGGCTGCAAAGGACAGAGCACGACATGAACCCCAGAACCTCCAGAGAGTCGAGCTCTGCTGGGGGCCGTTGAAGAAGACGAGGCTGTGCTCACCACGGCAGAAACCTGTTGAATGGGTTTAAACAGGGAAGTGAAGACACAGGAAAGCAGCTCCCGTGAGGTGCTTTGCCCACAGGAAGTCTGTGGTCCTGGGCTCTGCTTCTTGCTGGATCCAGGCACGGGGAGGCTTTGCAGCTGCCACCTCCCCTCTGGGTCTCAGTCAAAGGAGAGAGTTAGGATGCACGACCTCCAGCCTTCTGTGACTTGGTCACTTTTCTTTGCAATCAGTGAAAGCAGCAGGAGCATGCATGATTTGGTTTGGTTCGTTTGTTTGTTTGCTTGCTTTTGGCTCCTAACCTTGCCAGTGAGTCCAGGTGTGTAAATCAGGCCCTTGAAGCCTCTTTGAGAAGGAGGACCCGAGGGGGGCGACAAGGCAGTGCTCAGCATCTACCCTGGCTGTGTATCTGCAAGTAACGAGCACATAGAAGGCTGTGCAGAACCCAGGGCTTGTCTGAAACTCTGCTTCCAGGGGCACTGGGTTTAAGAGTGATTTTTAAATGCAGGAGAAAGGGAGAGAAGGGGCCGAGGAGAAGAAGGGACCCCAAAGTGGAGAACTGCCCCAATTAGATCAGCAAACAGCAGGCAGCCTTTCTCCCTGGCAGGAAGCACCCCAGCACACGATGAGTGACAAGAAGCCGCTGCGAGGTGCCCACTTTTTCAAAGGGAAAATGTAATATGTAAACAATCAACATCTTAACAAGCTATAAACAACCAGCCCTGACTTCTAGCAGATTTACTGATGCCTGAGTGACTAAAATTCACAATGTTTTTTCAAACCAACTCTGTTAATTTGTGGCCTGGTGTTCATTAGGGACCGCCTCCAGCTCTGCTTCCAACTTAATGATGCAGGGCTGGGTCTGAGCCCTTTTCCATCAGGGGTGCGGGCCCAGGGCAGTTCAATCTTGTCTTCTTCTCTTTCTCACCACGGCTGGCCTTGTACCTCACGGGATAGGATATGTTTGTTTTGTTTAAAAATTCTAGCGTTTCAAAAATCACCCATCATTTATCACTCATCTTAGATGAGCAATTGCAGGTCGATGCCGGTGGGATGCTTTTCCTCCAGACTCCTCCTCTCTCCACCACACCCCCTACCTCCTACCCCCCAGGGAAATCAAGAAAAACAAGATTCTACTTGTCCAGGCCCTCAGAGACTCCTCGGAATGGCTGGAATCGTCACAATAAGTGGTAGTAATAGAACCATATACAGGACCATAAATACAAACTGCTCTGTGGAGTGGCAAAAATAATGAAGTAATTAGTTGAACTATTACCAGCACCTGTGACTGATCGGTACGAGCACGTCTGGGCTTTATTATATTATTATTTGTCAGGAACAATGAGCAGATTCTGAAGTTGCAGAACTTCAGCGCTTGCACCCAGCTTCCCTCTCCCGAGGGCCCCAGTCACCCCGAGGGTGCGCGGTCCAGATGGGGAGCTGTCTGCTCAGCCTGTGGAAACCCACGGCGGGTAAATGTGAGTCCTGCTTCCCAACCCATTAGGGTTAATACCACTTTAATTAGCAATTGATGGGCAGCCTAAGAGGTGCTATTTAATGCGCCACTTCTAGGCTAAGCATGTGTCCCACAGACAGACCCAAAACAAGAGACCATCAAGGGAACGGAGACATTCAAAGCTACTCACTACTGGCTCTAAGTGGAAATGACCGTTCGAATGCTCAAACTGCGATCTTGTACCTGGCAGACTGCCCTTCCTCCTTGTTGGCATTTCTGCACCGAAGTGCCCAATTGCCAGTAAAAATAATAATTTGATGATGATAATAATATTTAATGCTTATAGTATTACTATGCACCCGGGCCTGTTTTAAGCATTGTATACAAATTTATTCATTTACTTTTCCCAAGACCAGTGAGATAGATACTGTTATCATTCCCATTTTACAGATGGAGAAACTGAGGCACAGAGAAGTGAAGTGACTCATCCAAGGTCACAGAGCTAGGATTCCAAGCCAGGGAGTTTGGTGGCAAACTACACACTTTTTTTTTTAACATCTTTATTGGAGTATAATTGCTTTACACTGTTGTCTTATAAACTACACACTCTTAATCCTCTGTCCACTGCCCCTCCTCAGTGGGTTCCTTATAGGACTATGGACCAAAGGATACCCACAGTGTGTCTGGTGGAGGCTGGGAAAGAAGGAGAGAGGTAAAGAAGCGGAAAAGAGTCATGCTAAGAACCAAGGCAAGAAAATAGTTTCTCAGACTTGTCAATGGACTTAGGAGAATCCAGCGCCTTCCCTTAGCTGGAGAAGATAGACCTCCCTCCAGGTACAACCATCACACATACTGAGGCACGTGCTAGAATTCTCATCCTTATCTAGAGAAATGTGTGATGTTGACAGAGTACATCCTTTTGTGAGAGCCGCAGATGCACTCAGGCTCCTCTTGGGTTTCCTGCCACGCAGAACCTCTCGGGGTCCACAAAATTTGACTGGCTACTTACCTTATGGATTTAAGTTTTAAACCAATTGAGTTTGTTGAGTTGCTAGCCAGGTGATTCTGTTTTGCAAGTTTCTGTCCAGTGGGAGAGTCATTTGCCATTTCTGGCAGAAGGAAGCTGAGCAGTGGACCTCGCTGGATGACCACAGACAAGTTACCCAACCTCTTTGGACCTCAACTTTTTTATCTGTAAAATGGGAATAATAACCCATCTGCCTCACAGGCTGACTGTGAGGATTCAATGAGTTAATAAATGTTAATCACTAATTACTATTTCTATGTACAAAGGTGGGTTGTCCATGAAGCCAGTGAAACTTAAGCTTCAGTCCCCTGGTCTTGCATTCTTGTGTGCCTCCTCCCCCAAAGCACTATATCTCATCCTCATCATTTTGTCCTTTTTTTTTTTTTTTAATTTTGGCCGCACTGCTCGGCTTGTGGGATCTTAGTTCCCCGACCAGGGATCAAACCCATGCCCCCTGCAGTGGAAGTGCAGAGTCCTAACTACTGGACCGCTAGGAAATTCCCTTATTTTTCTTAAAGAGGGTCCCAGCTTGTATACGCTTTGAGCCCTTCAAAACCTGGATCCACCTGGAATTATCTAGAAAAGGAAGCAGTTGATTTGGATAACTGCTGCAGTCCCGCGTAATGCAAAAATGCAAGCTTCTAGGTCTCAGACATGAACACACGTGTGAAGGACCCTCCTTTGTGGACAGGGTCACAAACGTCTTTCTAAGCAGACAAGGAGCCATAGAAGATAGCATATGCTAGGCCCATGATAGAGTGACCAACTCGTCCCAGTCTTCCTGGGACGGCACCAGTTTTAAAACCTAAAGCACTAAGTCTCAGAAATCCGCTCAGTTCTGGGCAAACCGGGACGGTTGGTCACCCTCCTTGTTGAGGACAGACGCATGTCACTGTTATTCACCACAGAGCTCCCAGGTAGCTGAGTGCCTGGCGCCCGGTAGGTGCCCAGTGACTCTTTGTGGAGTGAGTGGTGTGTAAACCAACCATGGTACCTTGTGAGCTGGAGGAGGGAGAGTGCATGGTGGGCTGGGGGCGGGGGAGAAGGTAGATTGCATGGAAATCCAGTGTGAAAAACAAGCCTGTGGTGGCGAAGTTGCATCAGAAAACTACCATTATTGGGAGGGAGGGCTGTGGATTGTGACGAGAGAAACCCACCCCCCCCGCAAATGCAGGTTGGCTGCCTAGAACAGGGATAGTTTCTGTTCACTTCTGGGTACCTGATAACAAACAGCATGTCTTCCACTGAGAATCTGCCCATCGTCATTTTCTCAGCTCAGAAGCTGCCCCTGTGTCCTGTGTCCAGGCAAAGCCCAAATACAAGCTGGATCTGGCAGGGGGTGGGGTCGGGGGGTGGGAAATGGTGCCGCAGGCAGGTCTGCGGCGGGCTTTGGGCATGCGGGCGAGCTGCTCAGGCCCCGATTCCACATGCTGTGTAGACTCCAATTACCCGAGGACTTAGAGATCAAACAGCCCAACTGTGCTCCACAATAAAAGAGGAGCTCAGTTTTACTCTGCACTGCACACTTCAGCCAGACTGTGCAAAACAATGCCTCGCATTGATGTCCTCCTGAGCCCCAAACCTTCCTGAAATTGTCTCCTCTTATTCCAGCAACATCTCTATAAAGTGGACAGGGGAGAGAGTCAGAGATTTAAAAGGACTGCCCAGGATAGCACGGCTACCACACATGGCTTGAACCATATGCTCCTACTTTGCTAAGGACAGAGAATTTAAAAATTGTCATTGATTTGTATTTTCAGGTGTATTTGAAAAGTGTAGCATTGGAAGATGAGGAAAATTATATCGGCCCTTAGCTGAGCTATGGCATAGATGCTGAGGACTTGAAAGAAAACAGGAAAGCCGGCAAAAGGCCAAGGGCCAGAGACTGGAATTTTTCATATTTTATTTTTCTCCTCTCTCATAGTACAAACATAGTACATCATAATTAGGATTTCTAGTGAGGCACGGCACGGCCAAAAATTAGTCTGTTTTTTTTCCAACAATAATGTCAGTTCATAGGTAAATATTCTGGAAAATGCAATCACTTTGAACATATAAGATTAAGGAAAGCCAAAAGGTTTGGGAGAAAAAATTTTCTTTGTAGACCTCTAAATATGTCGGCAACAATGGAGATCTAAGCCCACAAATCTAATTCATTTTTCCATATACCAGTATTTTAAAACATACTTTTAGCTTTCAGGACAAAAGCTATTTAATTAAGAATAGTGCACTAAAGTGATAAAAAAATTTCAGGATGTTTTGATAGGTGACTTCACCTGCATAACAGTCAGGTTATTCATGTTTCTACTTGTTTACGGGCTTCTCTATAAATGAATGATACAGGTACCTTAAATGGATCCATGGTCCCCTTTGATGTAGAAAGTGAAAAATAAATGTTTGAGATGTAGTTGAAGCTCTGTCACAACATAGGGATCAGGATTATAGCTCAAAAGGCAAAGGCAAATATCTTTTAGGCTGAGCATTCATTACTGAAAGCATGCATTTATAATAAAAATTGACCTTAACGTTAAGAGGAAATGATCTTGCAGGGTTTTCTATTTTGGAGCTAATATGCTAAATTGTTTCTCATTTGATGGTCTTAAAAAGCAGTTAATATGACTTTGAAAGCAGCATTTTTCAAGCACTGTAAACATGCTAGTGTAGAAAACTAGAGAGAAGCAAAACTGTCTCATTTGTGAGATTCCTAAACAATTTGTCTTAAATTTAGTTGTTTACTCTCAAATATTGAACGCTCTTCCCACCATGCCACTATACCCACACATTGTTTATTTAGTGATTTTTGTGAAATTTACACCTAAATGACTTATGGTCACACTTCAAATTGTCTTGAAGATATCTAAAGCTGAAATAATGCAAGAACTCAAAGTGCTCACTCTATTTTGAATAACTTGCCACTATAAGAATAAACCTGGAGATATTTATTTTCTGCTACTAATTTTGGACCTATTAATTCTTTTACTGTAATAGCCCTCAACTAGAAAGTTAAAAATCAGATTGTTGATAATCGTGAAATAGGATATTGTAATCCATTACAAAACGTCACTATTATGCATGTGTGTAAGAATTAAGATGTCTTATGAATTAGCACCAAATGCTGGATAAAATGAGCCGCCTGCCACAGAATCTTCCCCTGTGCAAATTCAGCAATGCTAAGCAGGTCCTCCGGGTTGTAGAAGTCATGTCCAGATCATGAGTTTCTGCACACAGTGACGGTTTCTGTGGGAAAAATGTAGCAGGGAATGTCATGCTACTTACCTTGCTTTATACCACAACTGTTGCAGGCAAAGATTTCTCCGACTGCTTCCCAGTTTTGCTCCGGATCCAGAGAGAAACAGTTTCCCTGACTAGTTACTTCTTAGGTGTTCCTTAGGACATAGAGATTTTGGAAGATAATTTGGCATGCTGTCCTCAGTGGTCCCTCTCAGTTTAAAGCCTTAAAGATGGACAAACGTCCCCTGGCTTCTCCTACAGGCTCTGAAATTCGTAGCAGTCAAACTGGCTCCAAAAACCTTTCCCGGGAAATGAGCACAGTTTATCGTAGAGCCACTAGATGGCGCATGACAACCATTTGTGCCAGCCACCCACGGGCTTCCCATCTGTCAATAACTTCCCAAATGTGTTCTAAAACAATTCCTCAAATGTGTTGTCTAATAGCGACAACTTCGCTATTAGATCATCATCATTTCAATCTTTATATGGAAATTTAAATGGTTCTGATTTATGTTTTTGAATTAGACGAAATCTTCACTGGAAGAGACTATATCAGAAAGTGCATTTGCTATGTACCAAGGTTAATAAACACTGGCACTTAAACCTGAATTAAGACACAAGTATTAAATGTTGGGGCTTCCCTGGTGGCGCAGTGGTTAAGAATCCGCCTGCCAATGCAGGCGACACGGGTTCGAGCCCTGGTCCGGGAGGGTCCCACATGCGGCGGAGCAACTAAGCCCGTGCGCCACAACTACTGAGCCTGCGCTCTAGAGCCCGCAAGTCACAACTACTGAGTCCGCGTGCCACAACTACTGAAGCCCGCGAGCCTAGAGCCCGTGCTCCACAACAAGAGAAGCCACCGCAATGAGAAGCCCGCGCACTGCAACGAGGAGTAGCCCCCGCTCGCCGCAACTAGAGAAAGCCCGCGCGCAGCAACGAAGACCCAACGCAGCCAAAAATAAATTAAAAAAAAAAAAAGTTAATGTGTATCCTACCCATTTATCTACCAATGCTTCAACAAATTTTATTAAGTGAAAATTGTGTAGTAAATGTTACCTGTGCTTCTAAAATGTTGAAAGAACATTTTATTACCAGAAATCAATTAAGTATCTGAAAATAAAGACATCAATTCCATGTTTTACAGTTGGGCCACCAATATAATGTTAAAACTAAATAAGTGCTGGAATTTCAGCAGCTTCATACTGGATGTAGAATAAATCTGAAATTCAGGGACAAAAACGATAAAGTGAAGCACTTTGTAAATTATTTTCCACCCATAGCAAAATATGACCCCCCCTTGCCTTAATAAATGTAAATGCCTATAAAGAAAATAAACTAGTAAAATATACAAGTTCTATAGTAGGGTCAGTTTTCTCTTTTGTGTCTTTTATTACTAAGTATAGGTATGAGATAATGAGATACTCTTAGGAATGAGTATTTTACGACATAATTTTTTTTAGTCTATTTGTTGATAAGCCTTAATAATAATAATGGCTTTATCATGGTGTTCAGAAGGACGTGAGAAGAACTGTTCAAAAGTTAGTTCCACATTTGTGGAGATAATCAACAAATCTCTAAGATCCTTTCCACTTTTAAGAATCAATGATTAAAAAAAAAAGGAGCATTTAAATTCTTTCACCCTTCTCAAAATAGGTGTGATATTTCTTCTAGGCCAGCCTCTACCCCAAAGAAAAGAATGGTCTCACTTTTAGAATTACTGGCTGTTTGTTTGAACTGAAGAATTAGTTGCATTTCAAAATAAAGACATGCCTAATGAAATGATTAAAACATACAGAGCATTAAATTATAAGCAGATGGGGGTGAGAGGGGGAGGGGGGAGGTGAGTGTGCTAGAGACCCGAGACCAGGAACACTGACAGCTTTGGGTTTTTCTCAACAATACAGAAGATGATTGTTTAAGCAATAAAAGATAGAACCACCTCTGAAAGATAAATCTTTTTTTTTTTTTGATAGACAGGAATATGCAAGAAGAGCCAGAAAGTAAAATCCATATGTATTATAATGGTTTAAAGAGATGGCTGCTATTGAAGGAAACTGGATATTCACAATGATGCTGGGAAAGGGAACCAGGAGGCTTGCAAGTGTATCATCATAGCGAGAGGTCCTATGCGAGCGAAGAGGATCAGAAGGGCCCAGAATAAGTCATGGTTCAGGGTTTGCAGTCTTCAGAAAAAAGACATCTCCTCGGCTGTTGTCTGGTCCCAGCTATTCATGTAACCCTGTCTTTCTTCCCTCCTCCCCCAAATTTATGATTTTAAATGCTGCTCCGTATAGTTAAAAGATAAGAGTTTGATGAGATCAAGTTTAGAACAGCTAAAAAAGAACTTTGGCAAATGGGAGCAGTTCACAGACTGTGCAAATTGTCTCAGTGACACTATAGTACAGCAGAATCCATGAGAGTTTTATCTTGGGTTTCTATCAGGCCGCATTCAGGGGGAGCTGGTTCCCTGGAAACAGGCTTTTTTTTTTTAATCTATGTTGTGTCTCTCTCTTTCCTGGATATACAATGGCAGTTTCGACCCATCTGAGTTGTCCTCCCGAACAGCGGCACTGATTGTCTTCGAGTGTGGGTTAATGGATGTAGGTCTAAAGATAAAGGAAATAAACCCTCTAAGATTTTGTCTAATTTTTAAAAGGCGTCTCACCTTCCTAAGTGGTGTGTCTTTGTCCTGGATGTCTGCAAGGGAGAGGACAGCCCTGCTGTGGCGACTGTGGCTGATACCCGGGGCCGGGGCCGGGGCCAGGGCCGGGCTCAGAGTGAGGGCCAGGGTCATTTTCAGAATTGAAAGCAGTTCTTGCTTTAATAACAGAAAGAACACGCTGAAGATGAGTGGGGTGCACACACTCACATACACACACACATACACACACAGACGCTCTCTCCAGGGAAGAATTTGCTGCCCTTGTTCTCTTTCACGTAAGACCCCGTCTCCCATCCGTTTGAGCTGCCCCTGTGCGTGGCCGCAGCACTTGTATGTCTGGCCACGTGGCCGAGAGCACTGCTCTGAAAACTGACCAGTTACTGCAGGATCTTGTTTCTCCAGCACCATCCGTGGACCTTGAGCACCACTAAAACCTAAAGTTGGAGGTACAAGCTGTCCATTCCACTCTGCCTCGTGCCTCATTGAAACTCTCAGAGTCGTGTCTGCCAGGAGACGAGGGAGTGTGTCTCCTTCCCAAATAATTTGCCCCATTACTGGGAAGGTCGGGGTTCAATGGAAGGCTTAGCTACACCCGACCCCATTGGCCTGGTTTGGGAATAGTGACGCCCCTTCCCACCTCCGCTCTCTGACCACTGTAAGACTCTTGTTTCTTTGATTTTTCAAGTTGTGTTGAATGTGTCTGATAGTATGATTCTTTCAGTCCTTGGAAAGTAAATGACCATAAATGTATAAATTTAACATGTATGTACAAAAATATACAAACAATATGTACTGACATTCTACCCTTAAATTTGGAAATTTGACAGTGTTCCCATTCCTTTGTGAGAAAAGAACATTTTTGAAGAGGTTAAGACCATCTATCTCTATCGTCACTGGCTAGAGTGGAGGTTGGGGGCCCAGAAGCTGGGATGGGGGTGGGGAATTACTTGGCAGCTGAAAAAGCAAAGCTTATCAGGGCTTGGTGAGGACATGAGACAGAGCTGCCTGGTGGGGGAACAGTGTGGGGAGGGTTACGCTCCCTGTGGGAATGGAAAGGAGCCGAAGACCCATGAGAACCGCTCCTTCCCTCTGTACGTCCGTGGCCCTGCCCACCGCTTCCTGGTCCTTCCAACATCCTACAGGAGCAAAGGGATGACTGCAACTCTGCAACCAGACTGGGAAGAGGCCCTATCCTGATCTTCGGTTCTGGCTCCGCCCCATCAGACACACCCGCGTGAAGACCTCGAGTTACGTCCTCCAAAAACTCAGTTGAGTGGTTGCCATCCTCATTGCCCTCCTCCTCCTCCTCATCTTCATCATCATAGTAGTAGTAGAAGCTAACCTATTGAGAGCTTACCTCCTTTAAGGTACTGCTGTAAGCACTTCACATGCATCGTGCCATTTAAAGCTCCCAGTCACCCTATGAAGTAATTGCCATGTTCACGCCAAGTCCTGGTCAGAATAGTGCTTGGCCCATAATAAGAGCTCCAGGAAGAACAGTCATGGCCAGCATTCTGTATGAGGCACTTGCGCGGGAACAGTCCTTTGAAAGAGGATGGAGGTACCACAGAGTGATTCATCAACACGAGTTCATTGACTCCTGTTCAGTGTCCTTGTGGAGGATCCCAGGCTGCTGGCCCTGCAGGTCTCACTGCGCCGGCTGTCACGTTGGGCATTTAAAAGTTGGCTGGCTCAGTCTATAGGGGGTTCAGAGACATGCATGGGCTACCCTGGTCCTGGAGACCTGAGGATGAGGAGTAGAGATGAGATGCAGAGTGACAGAAAGTGTAAGGGAGAGCGGCACAAGGTACATGCTGGAGACATATGCCTGTCACACCCTCAGCTCCAGGCAGTATTCCGGGCCCAAGGAGCATCTGAGGAGGTGGTTAAAGATGCAGACACCTGGACCCCATCCCCAGAGATGCTAATTTGCTGAGTCTGGATTTGGCCAGGGAATTTGCATTTTAATCAAGTTTCCAGGTGCTCCCGAAGCTGGGGGTCCAAACTTAAAGGAGACAGATCAGAGTGGATGGACTAGGGACTAGAGGAGGGGGGAGGCTTTGAGTGGCCTGACCTTTATCACAACTAAAGTCATTTTTTTTTTGAGACTAGTACTAACTTTCATATCAAAACCAGACAAAGTCAGTATGAAAAAGGAAAACTATAGATGTCTTACCTATAAACATAGATGCAAAAACTCTAAACAAAACATCAGCAAGTGGAATCCAACAATGTATAAAAAAAGTTTCCATGATCAACTTGGAATGCAAAATTGGCTGAACTTGAAAAAAAGCTATCAAAGCTTGATTGACACATTCTAACATACATACATACATATATATATATATATATATATATACACATATATAAGTATATATATATATTTGAAGTATTAAGACTCTAAAAGAGTTATGCCAATTTTGAAAAATAAGGATAAAGAGGGGAGACTGATTCTACCAGATAGTAAGATAGACTACAAAATTATATCCTTACAACTAAGGTCATTTATCTCAACTCCTCACCTGATTAAATATGGGATCATAACAGATTGAAATTGAGGGGGCCTCCCCACACTTTCCAGAAACATAAACTGCAACTCTTCAGGACTGGGTGCCTGGGAGGAGAAAGAGAGACAAGACAAAATCATGCATCCTGCCTTTGGGAGCTGATGCTCGGAAGATGAAACAAGGCTCAGATTAGCTCTGAGGTCCCCGGAGCGCAGTTCAGGGCTCTGACCAGCCAGGAGGAGGCTGAGGGGCGCCACTCTCAGCCTGTCATCCAGCTGCCCGGATGGAAACAGCTGAACTTCAAAAGAAGCCTGGGGTTTACCCAAAGGCAGCTGTGGTTGTGTGGGTGGGTGACGCACCCAGGGGAGCTGAAAAAAGAGCTGAAGAACAGGAAGAGAGAGAGAGAGGTTCAGGAAGGAATGAACAGCCTTAGGATTGGGCTTTATTTAGGAAGGAGGTGGGCATACTTGGAAATGTCTTCCACATTTGTGTTTTCATCAACACCGAATTGTAAAATCACCCTGATAATCCCTTGAACATCCATGCGGAGAAGTTGTTTCACGGTAATTCCACCTGAAATCCTTTCCTGCACTCATACTTTAAGGATTGCCGTTAAAACGTCCTGGGAGCCAGGAGGCAAAGAACCTGGGGCATCCATGTCACTCCCAACAGATGCTTTTGTGACTTCTCTTTTCCCTTAAGAGGCAGTGATTCTAGAGAGTCTGGCTAAGGGGTGGAGAAAACCCCAAACAAACAAAAGAAAGCCACTCAGGATTTGGAAGACAGAACAGCTAAGAGCCTGAACCATGTTCTGTCTTAGGAAGACAACAGAAGACAGAGCCCCTAGCAGTTTCACAATAGGCGAGATGATGTTATCGAAGGAATCGCTTTCAGTGGCTTAAGTTACGGGAGGGAAAACATGGGCTCAGAGTTTGAAGAAGTTAAAAAAAAAAAGAAAAAGAAAAACCAAACCAGGGATTGTGCAGAACAAGAGAACAAGCAAAACAAGGGAATGAACTGCCAAAGAAAGGGGAATTTCCATCCCTGGAGCTATTCTGAGCGAGAGGAGGGGACTCTTTATTACAGGTTGTTTGGAATAATGAACTCGATCCCAGCGCGATGCATGGGAATGGACTAAATGACCCTGGCCAAGTTCCTTCCAGTCCAAACAACTCCATAATTATTGACCCAGGTGGCCAAGGGTTGGTCTCAGAGGAGGAAGAGTCCATTTTCAAATGACTTTCAAGGGCTCAGTTTGCCAGCAGTGCTTTGTCATTGACTGGATCGTTTTCAAGTCATTTTGTTTGGCAAAAACTCCAATAGGGAGGCCCACTCAGCAACCGGTTTTGAGCCTTTGCTGAGGGTCTCCAGCTTTCAAACATTTCTGGCCAAATTTAATTCCCAGTTGCATCATGCAGGCTCTGGAAAGGTCCCAGAGGTCTCCTGCGGAATTCTGCTGCTCCCTGGAGAAAGGGAGGTGGCAAATGCCCTCCATGTTTTCTCTTGCTAGAAAAGTCCTATCCATTGGCCTCTAAGGCTGGTTGATGGAGTTTCTCCCCAAAGATGTTGAGCAGAGTCTACCTCGATCCTGTTTTCAGTCACTTAGAGTGAGCTGAAAATGACTCTGGCCTCCTGGTCTGCATTTTTGCTGTTTTGTCACCTCCGTAGCTCGACATGAGGCTCACCCCCATCCCCCCCAAAAAAGTCAGACTCCCAGTTGGTTTGAATTCTCCACTTCTCTCTCATCTTCCAGTTGCGGGGAGACCATTTTAAAAAGAATTTAAGGAAACTGGCTTCAACCTTTTATGTACTTATACAATAAATATTTCATGACAATAATTTCATTAAAAAAAAGCATCAACCTTGATTTTCTCAGGCTTCAGCAGCGTGAGGGATAAATGACCCCACCTTGATGAACAAACCACGCCTCCCTGGCTCTGGTCCCCCTTACATAACACGTAACGTGTAGGGCCTCTTGAAGCCTCCGAAGCTTCCTTTTTTTTTTTTTAATCAATTTTATTTCATTATTTATTTATTTATTTTTAACATCTTTATTGGAGTATGATTGCTTTACAATGGTGTGTTAGCTTCTGCTTTATAACAAAGTGAATCAGCTATACATATACATATATCCCCATATCTCCTCCCTCTTGGGTCTCCCTCCCATCCTCCCTATCCCACCCCCATGCTAACACATATATATGGAATCTCAGAAGGTTCTTGAAAGAGCTCTCCCAACAGTAACAGAGAGTCAGTTCACCCTGGCTCCCCTCCCCAGGAAGCCGCACGGAAGGGGCAATTTGTCACCATCCCTGCTGCCAGGACCCACAGTGACAAAATGGATCTCCTGACAAGCTGGCTGGTTCCAGGTGGTTCCAACGTGGCAAAGCCAGGGGCCCCAGCAGTGCTGTATTCCCCAGAGTCCTCTGCATGGTGAAGACACAGGTTCAGTCCTGCTGAACTGTGGAAAGACCCCTCTCCCTTAGCCTCTACCCACCCCACACTGTCTCTATGTCTCTGTAAATAAGGCTCAGACACCAATCACTCTGCTTGGCCAAGGTCTTAATACCTGGTTCAGAGAAAATTCTCCCCCACCAAGGAGAGCAGAATCCCCTCCTGCACTGGGCTCCCAGGGGCCTCACCCAGTCAAGTCAGAATTCAGCTGTGGTTCTTGCTGGCATTTCCAACTCTAAAACCCATACTTTTTCTTTAGTTATACCCTACGACTCAGTAATTCCTTCTCAGTCACTTTTTCTAGGGAAATAATTCTGAGTACAGGAAAGTTCATAGGCACAAAAATATTTACTGAAATATCATTTAGAAGAGTAAGAAATTACAAGTCACCGAAATGTTTGACCATTAAAAAGTGGGTGGGTAAATTATGAAACGTCCCCTTCAAAGGAATGGTGCACAGCCATTAAAAATTGTTTACAGAGGCTTTGTAGTAACAAGGAAAATGTTTGTCAAATAAGATTAAGTGAAAAAAACAATAAGAATACAGAATTTTATATTCAAATGATTGTAATGATATTAAAGAAAACTGAAAATATGCATAAAAGGTCAGGAGTCTTTAGGTAGTAGAATACTGGGTGATTTAACAAATACATCTCTTTTTTTTTAAAAATGACTTATTTATTTATTTATTTATTTACGGCTGTGTTGGGTCTTCGTTTCTGTGCAAGGGCTTTCTCCAGTTGCGGCAAGTGGGGGCCCCTCTTCATCGCGGTGCGCGGGCCTCTCACTATCGCGGCCTCTCTTGTTGCGGAGCACAGGCTCCAGACGCGCAGGCTCAGTAATTGTGGCTCACGGGCCCAGTTGCTCCGCGGCATGTGGGATCCTCCCAGACCGGGGCTCGAACCCGTGTCCCCTGCATCGGCAGGCAGACTCTCAACCACTGCGCCACCAGGGAAGCCCCACAAATACATCTCTTTTTACTTTTCTGAATATATCAAATTTCATCCAGTGAGAGTAGCCCTTAAATAATGGAAAAATAAGTGTTAAAAAAGAAAAAGAAAAAAAAAATCCTCATCCCCATTTCCATACAGGTGAAAATGAAGCCTGTATGAGCTGGTGGAGGACACACAAGTTCAGCATCCCCACTGGACACTCCGGCAGCTAATGTTCCTTTCTAAGTAAACATGACAGAGTCTAAATGCCACACCAGAAGAGTTGCCATCAGAAAAGTGGTCTCTGTCAATTCCAAGTATTTACATGACAGTATGAACACCTATCATGGGTCCAGCCTTATCTCACTGAAAATGAATATAAATTAAGGCCCATTTAGGAACTCTTTACAATTCCAGAAGGAATTATTATCTCTCAGGTCTGCCCTTCCTCTGCTATACTCAACTTGGGGTGCTGAGGCTGGGACTCTGCACACACCATCACTGCTCCGCTAGCGGCTCCTTGTGAGGCTCGGCCAGTAGGGGGAGCAGGAGGGAGATGGAGGAGGAAGGAGAGACTTGCTCCTTCCTCTCGGCTTCCTGTTTCTGAGCACCTCTCCAGACCTTGCTGCTTCACCCCCGCCGCTGCAGTTCCTTCCTGAGACATGGCTGAATCCATTTTGCAATTTTCCCAACACTTACAGAACTAGCCTCGTGGTGCCCCTATAGAGACACATATTCTGGCCAGTGCTTCCTCCTCAGAGGTCTGGGTCCCACCCCACTGCTCCCTCTTCTAAGCTTCTAAATTTTAATAATCCGAACTTTCCTTTTGTTCTTCCATCCCTAGGGGTGGTTGTTGCCTTCTGCAGTAGCTACCTCTGCAATGCCTTAAAGTGGTCTTTTTAAGCCTTTCAGTTACTTAATAATTTTTTTTAACCTTACTAAAAATTCTTTACATTAAATTATCTCTGTTCAAATAGCGGGAATGGCTTCTGTGTCCTGAATGTACCTTGACTGCTATGATACACATTTCCGGAAGGGGAGAGTCACTTGGGTGACTGTCAGGATACCTAGACTATCAATTCATTATCCATTTCCTCTTATAGATATTCAACATTACCTCAAATGAATCCTTCCTATAGGCTTTTAAATCTGCTCAGATCTCACAGAATAAAAATAATCCTTTCTTGATTCCCAATCCACCACCAGTGGCCACCCTCTCTCTTTCTCATCCTCTCAGTAACCAAACTTCTTAAAGAGTTCTTTACTTCTTGCAAACACCTCCTTTGTTGCCCTACTGCCATATTTTTTATCTATTGTAATGGCCTCTTAACTGATCTGCCCTTTCCCACTTTCCCCTCTCCCAGGGCATTCTCTAGATTGCAGCCAGAGCAATCAGCTAAAGAAGAAAATCTAAGTATGTCACCTCTTAACTTAAAGCATGTCAATGACTTCTTTTTAGTCTTAGAAAAAAACTGAAATCCTTCCCAAGACCTCCAAGGCCCTGGCCCACTGCCAACCTCACCTAACACCCTTCTCTTTCCTGTTCTCTGTTTTCCAGCCACCTGGCCTTCTCCTGTTCCCTCCTGTTCCAGGGCCTTTGTACATGCTAGTTTCATCATCTGGGGTGTCTATTGATTCTTCATACCTCAGTGCAATGATCATTTCTTTTTTTTTTTTTTTAATGTAAAACCATTTAAAAAATTTTTTTTATTTTATTTAATTAATTAATTTATTTATGGCTGTGTTGGGTCTTCGTTTCTGTGCGAGGGCTTTCTCTAGTTGCGGCAAGCGGGGGCCACTCTTCATCGCGGTGCGCGGGCCTCTCACTATGGCGGCCTCTCTTGTTGCGGAGCACAGGCTCCAGACGCGCAGGCTCAGTAATTGTGGCTCACGGGCCCAGTTGCTCCGCGGCATGTGGGATCTTCCCAGACCGGGGCTCGAACCTGTGTCCCCTGCATTGGCAGGCAGATTCTCAACCACTGCGCCACCAGGGAAGCCCGCAACGATCATTTCTGAGGGAAACCTTCTCTGATTCCCCCTCCCATGCCCCGGGCTTGGTGAGGGCCCCTTTGCAGAGCACTACGTACCTACCTCTCCTTGCAGACACTTCCACAGTTGCAGTTTTACATTTATTCCTGTGGTTGACTGGCTGATGTTGGTCTCCCCACAAGTTGCATGTTCTAGATCGGGGACCATATCTGTCTTACTACGCCCTTTAATTCTCAGGCCCAGAACTGGCTCTTCCACACAATAGACATGTATTTGTTGAGTAAATGAATGAGTTTGATGATCTCAGGATGCAACCTTCTCGATACCTTTACACCATGGAGTCTTTCTGCATATTTAAATGGAAAATGTTGCCTGGATGTTAAGAAATACTGTTTCAAGCTGAAAGACTACAGATTAAACCACTACAACCTGAAAAGGAAAATCCATGACAGAATATTTTCCTGATTTAAAACCAAAAGAAACTTCTTTTAGGCGTCGTTTAAAATTAGAAATGTATTTTCAAACAGGAAGAAGGCAGATATGTGTTTCATTTACTATCTAAAGCGGAAAAGTTAGATATGTTATAGTAATGGAAGCAAAACCTTTGATAAGAAACAAAACTTAAGTACAATTTGCTGCCTGAATCCAGAAGGGACAACTAGCTAGAAGGGTTTGGAAAAGAATGTCTTTTAAAAACATACACTTTTTATTTTGACATAAATTAAAATTTTTAGAAAAATTGAAAGATAACACAGAGAGATCCCATATACCCTTCACACAACTTCCCTCATTGTTAAACGTCTTATATAGTCATGGCACATTTGTCAAAAGTAACCAACATTTGTACGTTGCTATTAACTAAACTCCAGAATTTATCTTGATTTCATGAATTTTCCCACTCATATCCTTTTTCTGTTCCAGAATCCAATCCAGGGTACCACATTGTATTTAGAAAATTTCCTTCTTCAAGGAAGAAAAAAAGGGCCCCGAAACCTACTACTGATGATATGAGGAGCTGAGTCTAAATTCACTGGCTGAGATGAACTGGGAACAATTTCTGTTAATAAACAATAAAAGTGTTTATTTTTAATAAGTACTTATTGAGCACCTATTGTATATGTTACATTAGCTTTGTATATTTTATATAATATATATTATAACAATAGCTTTGTCTCGAGCCATCATATGCACTACCTGACTTAATAGTTACAAAATCCCATGCCATTGGTGTAATTATCACTTGTTTTACAGATGAAAGAATTAAGCCTTGGGGAGTTAAACTTGCTCAAGATTATACAACTAGTATAAGGCAGAGACTAGTCTCCAACCCCTGTCAGCTTGACTCCAAAGTTTAGCATATTAATCACCATGAGAAAGTGCCAGTTAATGCTCACTACATGGATATATCAGTGGTCCAGTTATCTACTGCTGCTTAAAAAACCATTTCAAAATTGGTTATTTAAACAACAGCTGTTTTAGTATGCTCATGATTGTGTGGGTCAGAAATTCAGGTAAGGCACAGTAGAAATGGCTCATCTCTGCTTAGATCGACTCAAATGGCTGAAGATGACTGGCATGGCTCACTGGGCATTACACGCCAGGGACCCTAGTTCTGGCTCTTGGCTGGGTTCCTTGACTCTTCTCCATATCACAACTTTTGGCCTGGAGGCTCCAAAATGGGTTTTTCATTTACATGTCTGACACTGGGTTGGAGTAGTTGGATGAGCTGGGGCTAGTTAGGCATCTCTCTTTCTCCAAGCAGCCTTTCTACGCAGCTAACTTGGGCTTCCTCACAGCAGGGTGGTCTTTAAGGAATTTGTCTTAGATGGCAGCTGGCCTCCTTCAGAATGACCATGGCAAGAGGGGGCCTGGAAACTGCCAGAATATCCCTTCTTTATTGGTCAGTCAGAGTCCAGCTAGATTCAAGGGAATGGGAGACAGACCCCACTTCTGGATGGGGAGGAGTGTCAAAAAATGTCACCATTTCAGTTCATTGTAATCAGATACATCAGAATTACTCTCAGTGTTTTGGAATACTATATATATTTTACACTGTTTTATTTCTTTTTAGGATAAACGCTGCTTATAAATTTAATGTTATCACTCTTGTATGAGTTTTCAGGTTCTTATAACGGTAACTATACGTTAGATAACTCAGAAATGTCTATAGTGATCACAGCAGGACATCAAGGTGGAGGGTAGATAGAACAGAAAGGGTAACAATATTCTGTTATTTGCAAACCCTGATGGTTAAAACATAATGGCTCCCAGGAGAGTAGTGGACAGCTGAAGAAGCCTTGAAATGGGATGCTGTTATTAATGTTTCAATCTCCTCTGTTTTTATGATTTCCTCTCTCTTGCTTACCTTTATTTTTTTAAGGTGTTGGGTTTTTACTGGTTTCATTGGTCTTTTAGCATTGTATTCCTCTAAATTTTTTTTTTACAACTTTTTAATTCTTTTTTTACTGGTTTTTACTGGTTTCATTGGTCTTTTAGCATTTTATTGGTTTTTTTACTTTTTTTACTGGTTTTTACTGGTTTTATTGGTCTTTTAGCACTGTATCCCTCTAAATTTTTTTTTTAACAACTTTTTTTTTTCTTTTTTACAACTTCGTAAGCCCTTTTCTGGATTTTTAAAAATTAAAGTTTTTAATTTTGAGATGACTGTAGATTCAAACAAGTTGCCAAATATGACACAATTTTCTTGTACCCTTTGCCTAGTTTCTCCCAATGATGACATCTTGTAAACTATAGTATAATATCACAAACGGGATATTGACATTGATAAGGTCAAGATGCAGAACACTTCTATCACCACAAGGAACCCTCAAGGTGCCCTTTTATAGCCACATCCACTTCCTTCCCAACCCAATCCCCCTTTAAGCCATGGCAAGCACTAATCTGTTCTCCATTTCTATAATTTTGTCATTCAAGAATGTAACATAAATGGGAAGATGTATGTATGTAATCTTTTGGGACTGGCTTTTTTCACTCTCTGTAATTCTCTAGAGATTCATTTAGATGGTTGTGTATATCAAGAATTCATTCCTTTTTATTTCTGAGTAATATTCCATGGTATGGATGGACTGTAGTTGAATCATTCACCTATTGAGGAACATCTGGGCTGTTTCCAGTTTGTGGCTATTCCAAATAAAGCTGCTATAAACATACACTTACAGGTTTTGTGTGAACACAAGTTTTCATTTCTCTAGGATAAATTTCCAGGGTCCAGTTGCTGGGTGGTATGATAATTGCACGTTTAGCTTTTTAAGAAACTGCCAGACAGCTCTATTTACAATAGCCAAGACATGGAAGCAACCTAAGTGTCCATCAACAGATGAATGGATAAAGAAGATGTGGCACATATATACAATGGAATATTACTCAGCCATATAAAGAAACGAAATTGAGTTATTTGTAGTGAGGTGGATGGACCTAGAGTCTGTCATACAGAGTGAAGTAAGTCAGAAAGAAAAAAACAAATACCGTATGCTCACACATATATATAGAATCTAAAAAAAAAAAAAAAAAAAAAAAGGTTCTGAAGAACCTAGGGGCAGGACTAGAATAAAGATGCAGACATAGAGAATGGACTTGAGGACACGGGGAGGGGGAAGGGTAAGCTGGGACAAAGTGAGAGAGTGGCATGGACATATATACACTACCAAATGTAAAATAGATAGCTAGTGGGAAGCAGCCACATAGCACAGGGAGATCAGCTGGGTGCTTTGTGACCACCTAGAGGGGTGGGATAGGGAGGGTGAGAGGAAGATTCAAGAGGGAGGAGATACGGGGTTATATGTATATGTATAGCTGATTCACTTTGTTATAAAGCAGAAACTAACATACCATTGTAAAGCAATTATACTCCAATAAAGATGTTAAAAAAATGTATATATATATATACATATATATATACATATACATAGACATATATATACATGTCTATATATAGACATGTATATATACACATATACATATATATGACATAAATGGATCAAACTCTACACACAGTTCTGTATTCTCCTATTTTCACACAATACTGTTGGCACATATGGCCTATTATTGGCTGCTTAGTATTTCATTATATGGATGTGCCATAAAGAATTTAATTTCCTTAAAGCAGACATTTAGAGAGTAACCAGGTTTTGTTATTGATGTCATTAAGGTGCTGTAATAAACATTTTGTCCAAAAAAAAAAAAAAAGAAAAACAAAAGAAACTGCCAGACAATTTTTCAGGGGGGCTATACCACTTTACATTCTCGTCAGCGATATAGGAGTGATCCACTTTCTCTACACCATCTCCAGCATTTGCATTTTTGCTATTTTAGTGTTAGCCATTCTGATAGGTGTGTAGTGATAGGGCATGGTTTCAGTTTGCATTTCCCTAATGGTTAATGATGTTGAACATCTTTTCATGTACTTATTTGCCATCTGTATATTCTCTTCAATGAAATGTCTGTTCATGTCTTTTGCCCCTTTTCTAATTGGATTGTTCGATTTCCCACCATTGAGTTTTGAGAGTACTTTGTATATTCTAGATTCCAGTCCTTTGTTGGGTATATGGTTTGCAAATATTTTCTCCTACTCTGAAGCTTGTCTCTTCATCCTCTTAACAGGGTCTTTTTTGGAGCAAAAGTTTGAAAATTTTATGAAGTGAGTTTATCAAATTTTCCTTCTGTGGTGTGTGATTTTGGTGTCCCTAGTCATTGGCACTAATTCTTTGCCTATCCCTAGATTCTAAAGATTTTCTCTATTTTTTTCCTAAAACTTTTAGTTTTATCTTTTACATTTAAGTTAGTGATCCGTTTTGAGTTAACTTTTGGATAAAGTTCAAGACTTAGGTCAAGATTAATTTTCCCCCCTATGGATATCCAATTGCTCCAGCACCATTTGTTAAAACGGCTATCTTTTATCCATTGAACTGCTTTTGCACCTTTGGAAAAAAATCAGTTGGGCATATTTGTGTGGGTCTATCCCTGGGTTGTCTATTCTGTTCCATTGATGAGTCTATTCCTCTGCCAGTGCTATGCAGGCTTGATTACTGTAGTTATATAATAAATCTTGAAATCAGGTAGACTGATTCTTCTCACTTATTTTTTATTTTTAAAAACTTGTTTTAGCCATTGTAGTCCCTTTGCCTTTCCATACAAATTTTAGAATAATCTTGCCTATATCTACAAAGATCTTGCAGAGATTTTGATATGAATTATATTAAACCTGCTTATATATTTGGGTAGAATTGGTATCTTTGCTATGGTGGGTCTTCCAATCCATGAATAAATATGTCTATTTTTTTAGATCTTTGATTTCCTTTATCAGTGTTATATAAATTCAGCATATAAGTCCTGTACATATTTTGTTAGATTTATATTTAAGTATGTTATTTTTTCAAATGGTAATAAATAAATAAGTGGTATTATATTTAAAATATTCATGTTATATTCATGGCTATTATTTAGAAATATACTTGATTTTTGCATATTTATCTTGTATCCTGTAACCTCGCTAAACTTGCTTATTAGATCTATGAGTTTTTTGGGGTAGATTTCTTGGAATTTTCTATGGAGAAAATCATGTCATCTGTAAGTAGGTGCAGTTTTATTTATTTCTTTCCAACCTGTATGTCTTTTGTTTTCTTTTCTTGTCTCATTACACTGGTTAGAAAGACCGGCACTATGTTGAATAAGAGCAGTGAGAGTGCTTTGTTCCTGATGTCAGGGGAAAGCACTTAGTCTTTTGCCATTAGATGTAATGTCAGCTGTAGGTTTTTGGTAGGTGCTCTTTCTCAAATTGAAAAAGTGCTCTTTCTTCCTATTTTTCTGAGAGGTTTTTTGTTTGTCTTTTCTTATCACGAATGGGTGTTGAATTTTGTCAAATGCTTTTTCTGCATATGTTGATGTGATCATATGATTTTTATCTTTAGCCTATCATTATGATGGATTACACTGATTGATTTTCAAATACTGAACCAGCCTTGCGTTCCTAAAATAAGCTCCATTTGGTCATGATATATAATTCTTATATTGCTTAATTCTACTTGCCAATGTTTAAGGACTTTTGTACCTCTACTCATAAGGAATAATGGTCCATAGTTTTCTTTTTTGTACTGTCTTTGCCTGGTTTTGGTATCAAGGTCATACTAACTTCATATTGGAAAATATTCCCTCCTCTTCTATTGTTTGAAAGAGATTGTGTAGAATTAATGTTAATCCTGAAACTTTCATTAAAATTCTCCAATAAAACATCTGAGTCTGGAGATTTCTTTTGGGGGAGTTTTAAAATTATAAACTCAATTTTCTTAATAGTTAACAGGGCTATTCAAATTATCTATTTTGTATTGGATGAGTTGTGGTAGTTTGGTTTTTTGAGAGTAATTGGTCCATTTCATCTAAATTGTTAAATGTACGTATGTAGATTGAAGTATTTCCTTATTGTCCCTTTGATGTTTTCAGTGTCTTTGGCAATACTCCACGTTTCATTCCTGATATTGGTCATTTGTGCGTGTCTCTCTTTTTCAGTCTTGCTAGAAGTTTGTCAATTTTATTTTTTTTCAAAGAACCAGCTCTTTGTTTCATTGATTTTCTCTATTTTTATATTGGTTTTAATTTCATTAACTGCTGATTTTGTCTTTATAATTTGCTTCCTTTGCTTGCTTTAGGTTTATTTTGCTCTTCTTCTAGGTCCTTGAGGTGGAAGCTTAGATTATTGATTGTATTTTTGATTTCCATCCTTTTATTCCCAAATTGCTTTTCTTGTTACATGTGAAATGAGTTTCTTGTTAGACAGCACATACTTGGGTATGTTTTTTAATACACTCTTCTAATCTGTGTATTTCAATTGGTGTGTTTAGACCATTTACATTTAAAATTATTGTTGATATGTTAGGTCTTAAGTCTGCCATTTTCTTTCTGCTTGTTCACTCTGTTTTTAATTTTTGTTTTCTTTTTCCCAACTTCCTGTGATTCACTTAAACCATTTTTAGAATTCGATTTTGATTTATCTAAAATCAAAATTCGAGTGTATCTCTTCCTAGAGCTTTTTAAGTGGTTGCTCCAGGTATCACATTATATATACATAATTTATCAGTTTACTAGTGTCACCATCTTACCAGTTCGAGTGAAATGTAAAAAAGTTATCTCCCTTTATGTCAATTTATTCTTCTTCATATAATAAGATTGTGTTAAATATTTCCTTTAACACATTTAGAAACATGTCAGACAGTGTTATAATTTTTGCTTCAACCATCAACCATAATTTAAAAGACTCCAGGGAAGAAAGAAAGTCTATTGTATTGACCCATATTTTTGCTTGCTATATTCTTTCCTTCCTCCTGGTGTCCCAAGATTGCTTCTTTTATCATTTCATTTCTATTTAGAGAACTTCTATTAGCCATTCTCTTAGGGTAAGTCTGCTGGCAACAAATTCTCTTAGTTTTTCTTCATTTGAAAAATGTGTTGATTTCCTCCTCTTTCCTGTAGGATATTTTTCTTGGATATAGGATTCTGGGTTGTCAGTTCTTTTCTTTCAGCACTTGAACAATGTTATGCCACCTCCTCTGGCCTCCATGGTTTCTGATAAGAAATTCACTGTCATTAGAATTTCCTCAGTGTGTTTTTCAGTGATTTCAATATTTTTTTTTTCAAGTTTGACTATAATGTGTCTTGATGTGGATTTCTTTGGGCTTATTCTGTTTGGAATTCACTCAGTTTCTTAAATCTAAAAATGTGTGTGTTTTGCCAAATTTGGGATGTTTTAAGTCATTATTTCTTCCAGTGCTTTTTCAGCCTCACTCTTTTTTTTCCCTATCCTTCTGGGAGTCCAATGGCATAAATATTAGACCTTTTATTAAAGTCCCACAGGCCCCTGAGGCTCTGATCCCTTATTTTCAGTCTAATTTTTCTCTACTGTGCAGATTAGGGAGCTATTATTGTTCTGTCTTAAAATTTAATGATTCTTCCCTCTGTTCCCTCCATTCTGTTGTTGAGCCCATATAATGAATTTTTAAAGTTATTATACTTTTCAGAAGAACCATTTGGTTCTTCATTATATCTTCTGTGGCTTTTCTGTAATTCTCTGTTTTTTGAATTTGTTTCAAGTTGTTCATAATTTCTTATCAAAACATTTTTATGATGGTTGTTTTCATATCTTAGAAATTCTAATATCTCTGTCATCTCAGTGTTGGCATCTATTAATTGTCTTTTTTCATTCAGTTTGATATCATCCTGGTTCTTGGTATGATGAATGATTTTGATTGAAATCTGAATATTTTTAGTATAATGTTATAAGACACTAGATCTTATTTTAATCTTCTGTTTCAGTTGGTTTCTTCTGACACTGCTCCAGCAGGAGAAGGGGAAGGGGAGAGAGGCACCACCTCGTTATGGCCAGGTTTCTTCTTGGCCTCTGTTGACGCCTATTTGAAAGGTAGGGGGATGCTTCTTGTTAGTGCTGGGAGGGTGTGGGAGTTCTGGCTCCCCATGAGGCCTCCAGTGACACCCCAGAGTGGAGTGGCCTCTGAATGTTAGAAGGTTATCCTGACTCTTCAAGCGTACCACTTACGACACCACCAGTGGATTGGGGTAGTGGGGACATCTCACTACTGTCAGGTGGGGTTTGAAGTTTAGGGTTACCACATGACCTTCACTGATCCTGCAGGCACATGGGGGTTTGGGGTGGGGCGCTCCTTACTCCCTGTAAGGAATGAAAGTCCCAGCTACATGGCCATCTCTGACACCACCACAGCAAGGGTGGGGTGGGGTTTAGACACCACCTTACAGCCTGGTGAGGGATGATGTCTAGAATCCCACTTGGCCTTTACTGTCATGGGTGGGGCTGGGGCCACAGTGTTTTCTGTGATATTTAGTTACAGCTGAGTAGTTGTTTTCTAAAAGTTTACTACTTTCTTGCGAGGCTGCCCTTTCCTTGTCCCTTGGCTAGAGAGAGCAGGCTTTTTGCTGAGGCTTTTCTGTCTGCATCTGTTGGTATTTGCAGGTTGCCTGCTTCGCCAGCACCCAGTCTGGGATGTCTGAGGCAACAAGAAAAATCATCGCTGTGCTGTTTTTCAAGTCCTGGGATCCCTAGCCCATCTGCCTTCTTCTCTCTGCCTTTCAGAGTCTTCTTATGCTTGTTTTATATATTATGTCCAGGATTTTTAGTTGTATTTTGAGGGAGGGATAGAGAAAAGTACACTGACTTTATCTTCTGAAGCTGAAGTTCTGTTATCTTTATTTTTAAAGAATATAAAGCATTTTGTTTAAAAATAATAATTTTGAAGTTATAGTTTGCACAGTAGGAAAACAAATACAGCAAATATTAAACAAACTTAGATGTGAAACTTAGAGATAAATACTCAGCATGGTCTTTTAAAGAAACCTGCAGTCATTAAGACTATCCAAAACCTTCACAGAATAAAAAGAATGTTCCCTTATATTTAGAATTCTTTATGCTTTCTTAAATACTTTCTTATATTTTATCTTATTTGATCCTGCTGGGAATCCTGTGAAGGAGGTAAGGCATATATAAACATCGCAGTTTTACAGAAGGGGAAATGGGACCATAAAAATCAGAACAAAACATAGGACCCATTAAAGATTTATACTAAACAATTGGCATATTTGTTTCCCTACTCTGAAATAAATAATTCTCTTTTATAGAAAATCATAAAACTAATCTTTCCTGAAGGCTTTCTTCCCTATCACCTAAAAAGAGAATATTTTACCTACTCTAATGCTTCCAGGTTCCAACCATGAGAAGACTTGTTTGGAATCAATGAGAGGATGGGAATTTACTACTTCTCCACCCCCTTCAAAAATTCCACACCATAACTTCTCCAACTCATGAATCATCTTTTGAAAGTCTTGAGTTATATTCTGAATCCTCATCTGGACCCAAGCTGGAGAAATGGCATCTTCTTTGAATTTCAGATTCCTTCCGTGCAATGGAGGCCAAACCCTGCTGAGTTTCCCCTACCTGCTGCTGTATGGGCGGCATGCTGAAGCAAGGGAACTATTCTGAGGAACATGTGATGTTGAAATGAGATGGTGTCCATTCTGACCCTGAATTACAGGCAAAGCCAATGTTTTCTTGGGCACCAAAGATTTTTCCATGACAGAAAAATTCCTCGAGTGTGAGTTTCCATCGTCTGCCTCCATACCTTCTGCAGGAAGCAGACATTACAGAGGAAGTGGTCCTAGGACTTCCTCTCGGAGATACAGCCTGGAGAACTTCTCTGTTTAGTTTGGTTTCTATGTACAGATCTAAGAGATTCAAATGTAGAATCTACTGAAGAGGAGAGGGAAATAAAACAATACCTTAAACATGAGGAATCTTTTATAAAATCATGATAAGAAAGGAAGTGTTTGAGAGTAAGGAATTGAGTGGAATGCTGAGTTTATTTAGGTACTCAATAATGGCTCACCGACACATCCAAGGCATTACGACATGGAGAAACCATTTTCCCAATTAAGCCAGGGTTTGGGCCTTTTGTTTATTTTATCTGTTGCCCATTACTTCTGTCTGAGGCAATTGCTGGCAGTAAGAAGACTCAGCCTCTGTCCTCAGGGAGCTTCCAGCCCTGCTGAAGAGACCAGACATAGAGACAGGAAGATGAGAAGCTGCAAGGGAATAGCACAGACGTGACCCTGCTTCTGTTATTTTTGGACTGGGCTGGCCCTAGGAAGTAGACCTGGGATGTAGCAGGGGGAAGAAGGGTCAGCCAAAGAGGAGAAGAGAGGAAAGGCGCGAGGGTGAGTCTCCACCTGTTCTTCAAGGGCAATGAAAGGACATGCCTCCAGGACCTCTGCCAAGGATATAGTTTATGGAGGGACATAGTGGAAAAAGGGGCCCAAGAGACAGGACAGGTGAGACTTGGACTTTCTTTGGCAAGGAAGGAGCGCTCTTAAAGGCCAGTGGGGAAATGAGAGACACACAGAAGGAAACGCATCAGGAAGATGAACCCAGCAGTGGAGTAGAAGATGGGTTGCAGAGAAGAGACCTGCATACAGTGATGACAGGTCATTTATTTAGAAAGAAATGTTCCCTTTTTGGTTAAACAACAAAACTCCACAAGGGAATAATTAATTTGCATCCTCTTGATCTGTTTACAATTAATATGGTCAAATAAATGTCCAAAAATCTAAATTCAGCCAAGTTCAAGCTTTGTCAACCCTGGGGATTCCCTAATATAACCACGAAGATATTATTCAGCAACCTCTGAGCATCTTCAGAGTCCCTACACCGAATTACGCTCCTACATCCAATTTGGGATGCGGAACTGAAATTAGCATTTTTTTTACTCACTAAAAAAGAAATATCTCACAATTTTGAATGCTAAGTTTTCTCAAAATTGCAAAATTTGCTTCACTTTTTTAATTGAAGTATAGTTGATTTACAATGTTGTGTTAGTTTCAGGTGTACAGCAAAGTGATTCAACTGTACATATAATACTTATATATCCATTCTTTTCCAGATTCTTTTCCCTTATAAGTTTTTACAAAATATTGAGTATAGTTCCCTGTGGTCCTTGTTGGTTATCTACTTTATATATAGTAGTGTGTATATGTTAATCCCAAACTCCTAATTTATCCCTCCCCTTCCGCCTTTCCCCTTTGGTAACCATAAGTTTGTTTTCTATGTCCGTGGATCTATTTCTTTTTGAAAATAAATTCATTTGTATCATTTTTTTGTAGATTCCACATATAGGTGATATCATACGATATTTGTCTTTCTTTGTGTGTCTTACTTCCCTTAGTATGATAATCTCTAGGTTCATCCATGTTGCTGCAAATGGCATTATTTCATTCTTTTTTTTATTGTTGAGTAATATTCCATTGTGTTTGATACATCAGCTGCTTATCCTTCAAGGGGAAAAATTAAATAATTCAAGTGGCTAAACAAGAAACCCAACTGCCAAGTTTACATAAGACTAGAAGGAAGTTGGTTAGGTTTGTCTCAACATTGAGAAGCAGGAATGCCCTTCGAGACCAGATATTACAAACCTTTCACTTTAGAGGTGAGGCCGTCAAGACCAGAGGGGTTTCGGGCCTGCCACTTGTCCAGGTGGTGGCCAGGCAGGACTATGCTGGATCCACCCCATAACTCCACCTTCTGATGTTCACTGGGATACCTGCTCAAACCCCTGGCTGCCCTGGTCCTTGCCGGGCCCATTAGACAATGGGTTTGAGCATCACTTCCCTGGTCTGGGGTCCAAGTGGAAAGTTTCTCTAAGGTCTCTCCCAGAGTGAAGTCCCATGAAGAGTCTATTCCCAAACTCTACCACAAGTTTATTTAACTTTCTTGTTCTCAGTTGCTTCTTCTTTAAAGTGGACTGATACCTGCTCCATGCACTTTCCAGAGCTCTGATTAGGATCAGGGGAGATAGTGCATGTGAACTTTCTTGGAAAAGAATAATTCATGATACAAATATTTCTATGTTAGCTGATTTATCCTCCAATCAACTGTGGATTGGTTTGATATAAGTAGTTGGGGAATAGTTTTTAAGACCCTAGGTTAAGTGCTATTATTCATACTGAAAGCTTTGGTCAGACTTATACGGGCCTGTAGGGTGTTAGAAGAATACGATAATTATTCTAAATATTTTCCATCTCACATCCATAAAGTTTTCCTGAGGACAGAGAGGAAAGTCTTCCTTTCTTGCTCCCAGAAATTTGATTCAACAAAATTTACTGAGATACCACGCTGTAGGAAGAATTATGTTAAGTGCTGAAGAGGTAAGTGAAAAAAGCCCAGCTGCCCAGAGAAAACTCATGATCCAGAAAGGGGAGGAGAGTTATTAGCATCCCAGGTTGAGAATCAAACACGAAATAACTACTGACCTGGGCTGATACACACATGAGAGCACGGGGTAGAGCTGCCCTTCTGAGAAGCAACTGATTGACAAATCAGCCTGAATTTGGGGGCATTGATGCCTGTAACCTTCAGGTTGGGGCTATTTGAAATGACCATCTGTTTGCTCTTAAAGTGCATGTCACACCTCTCCCCATCAGCAGTCACACTGGCCTCTTATGGCACCTAGTTTTGACTAATCTGGAGAATCACCATCCATCCATTTGCCACGTCCCACCCCAGGCTCGCCTGGAGTGATTTTCACATAAGCTCACGTGATTCATATTTTAGACCTTTCTAAGTGGAGTGTAAGATCTCTTTAACCATTTTCTTTTAATGCTTTTGCAGAAATTTAATTTTTTATACATTTTTATCCAATTTCTTTGAAAAAAAATTAAGGCACTTAACCATGATCTGATGAGATAACAAAGTTATATGTATTAGTTTGCCAGGGCTGCCTTAACAAAATGCCTCAAACCACAGAAATTTATTCCCTCAGAGTTATAGAGGCCGGAAGTCAGAGATCAAGGTGTTGGCAGAGCGCACTCCCTCTGAAGGCTCTGGGGAAGGACGCTTCCTTGCCTTTTCCTAGCTTCTGGTGGCTTCTGGCAGTCCTTGGCATTCTTTGGATTGTAGCTGTATCACTGTAATCTCGGCCTCCATTGTCACGTGACATTTTTCCTATGTTTCTTTCTGTGTCTTCTCTTCCTCTTATAAAGACGCCAGTCATTGGATTCAGGGCCCACCCTGTTCTAGTATGACCTCATCTTCATCTAAGTAATGATATTTGCAGTGACCTTATTTCTAAATAAGGTCACATTCTCAGTTTCCAGGTGGACACGAGTTTTGGGGGGACACTTCAGCCTACTACAGTAAGCAAGAGGGACCATCAGCAGTGGGACAGGGGAAAGGGCTTGCCAAATAAAATGAAGAGTAAGGTTGACATCCAGAGTCTGCCATAGACTGTTCCACACTGTGTTAGAAGGTGGGCTGCAGGCTCATGGCTGTAGTTCCTTACACGGTCAAGCTGCTATCATCAAGAGCTTGAGCTCTAGGCTCTGACCACCCAGGTTTGATTCCTGGCTGGTTTCACCAATGTGATTTGGGACAAATTACTTAATCTTCCTGTGCCTCAATTTTTTCATCTGTAGACTGGGATTAATGGCTGCTGGGGGAATAATTAAATAATGCATGTAAAGCACTTGGCACAAGGTAAGCTCTCAGTGAAAGCCAGCCATGAAAATGTTGGCTTTGCAAAGTCTAGAAGGCAAAAAGTAAAGGAAGCCGCAAAGGTCTGATGTGGGAGAGGATTTCAAAGGAGTGATAAAGTCTGGCTGAGGAGTTTAGGAAAGCCTCTGTGGAAGGGGTGGCCATTAGAAGGACTTGGATGTTTGGAGATGGGTGGGCACATGGCCTTTCTAACAGTCAGGAAAGTGTAAGGTCTGGGGGAACAGGGGCAAGTCTGGTTTGGCTGGAGCAGAGAATAAGAGAGGAGGTGTGTAGGGCTGATTGGAGAGGTTGGCTGGGCCCACCCTGGACATCAGGGTGAAGATCCTGACCCAACTGGCACAAGTGGTTATGGCGCCATCTTGCCCAAGTTCTGATGCCCACAGAGAGCCACGACAGAGGGCACTCCTTGGTCTCTGCAGGAGCCTCAATCACCCCATGCCATGTATCTCTGTATTCCCACTGCTGTTCCTCCTCATAGCTGTTGGTTTTCAACCCTGTTGTAAATTTTGTGGCTCTGCTTTGATGTACCTCAAACCGTTCCTCATCTCTCCTCTTTGGTAGAACCAGAACTGCCCACCGTTAGGGTTTTACCCTACCTCAGATGTTTTATTCCAAACTCCTAGTTTTACAACCCTGTGTCTTCCATCTCTCCGCCCCCTCACTTCTTTATCTATAAACAGGGTTATATATGTGACTCTGTGTCTGGTCCACTGTGACCCCTGGATCATTTCCAGTCTGTCTCCGTGATCTGTAGGCATTCTAAATCTTATCTTTGCCTAACGTGCTTCTTCCCTCTCCATGGGGCACTGTGATGTGCTCGCATGGTACTGTACTGTATCGGGGCTGCAGCACGCTGCTCTCCCCCCAGCCACAGACCATAAAATTAAGAATGGCAAGACTCTCTGGATTAATTTCATTCGCCTGTCTTTAAATCCATTAAAGAAAATGCCTGTTTGAATCATTCTTTTGTGAGCCTATTTGTAAATAACACTTAAAAAACACTTCATCTAATTATTCTTACCACAGATGAATGTTAATAGATTGAAGATGAGATTTATGTTTAGACAGCATTAAGGTACTAATTTTTTCTCAACAATAGGAGCTGCCATTGACAAAATTAAAACAGAAGACGTAGACCAACAAAAATTAATTTGCAGCAGGCTTAATAGTTTCTCTAAGCAAAGCCAGTCTCTCCTCAGCTGCCTAAGAAAAGCCATAAAAATTTCTGAGAAGAATCTGGAGTTTAGGATTCCACACTAATTGCTTCCCCTCCCCTTTTACTTCATCTCCTTTTCTTGTTCATCTTGACCGCAGAGGGACATGCAGTTTCCATATCCAAAATGCCTTCGGCTCTGCTGGGGTAAGGAAGTCAGGGGGAGGAGGGAGCAGGCCAGGGAACCACATAAATAAATGGGAATTTCTACATGGACATGAGGATTTTCGTTTTCATTTTTTAAAAATGAGAAGAAGGCACGAGTATAAATTCCAAAAAGAGCAATTCATTTAAGTCTATCATTTTTGGCAACACAATAGAACGCACATTGGGATGAACAGTCACAAATCACTTCCCTTCCCACTGTCTGTTTTCTCCACCATATGTTGTGGAGAATACAATTCACATGCTGAAGTTTCGCCTCCTTTCAATGTGAGAAAGCATATTGCTATATCAGCAGCCTGGTTACCGAGCCAACACTTCTTGGAGCGGTGCGGGTGGGAAGAGAGAGGAAGCGGGGAAGACAGCTAACCCTCCAGTCAGAGTATTTATTTTAAAGCCTGGGGAAGCTTCGAAATAGTTTGCTCCCCAGCAATATGGACTTGAATGAGCCGGACTAGGCGCTTCCTGTAGTTGACTTTCATTGACTCCCAGGACTTCTGGATGTGAACTTGACGGGCCACCAGTGCAAACACGTGGCACGGATATCCCATCAATTTTTTTTTTCAGTTGTTTACCATTTTATACACAAGGGTAACCTTCCTTCTCCATAACCAGTGGGATGTGTGGGTCTAAAGTATTTATTTAGTAGAAAGGTTATGATACCCCCCATTCTCCCCCATGGCCCCCTGCCTCCATTTCCCCTCACCTGGTTCTCCATGACCAGTCAAAAATGGGACAACAGTGATTGGTCAAACAGACAAAAGGTAACTCCATGACAGCCTCACAGTTCCAACCTCATTAGTACTTTGTCGTAGCCCAAAGAGCTGACATACCCACAATGCACCGCCCACCCAGAGAAGACTAAAGCTGTGACAACCCTTCCATCATCTCTGTTCATCAACAACAGGATTGTTGGAGGCTCTTTGTATCATAGCTTTCATAACCTCTGTCCTTCCGTGTAAATGGCACAGATGGTCCTGGTGAAACGAGACTTTCTAGAGACATTCTAAGCCGACTTAGGATGAGGTCAAATATTTGATTAAGCCCTATACTTTCAGTTATTTAAGAAAAAAACCTATGGCCCCACCAAAAAAAGCTTGAGTTTTCATTTACAGCATGACAATGTTTGAAACAATATTTTCAATATGTTTCAATATTTAATCAATTGCCGAATACAAGTTGACCTGTAGGAAACTTCATGAAAAACAAGAAAAACTTTTTTTTTTTGGCTCTTGGGACTTATAAAAATCACAGGTAAAAAGTGAATTTGATTCCTGAAATGATGCATCAAACTCCTTGTCTAAACTAAACTGAACAGATGTGGAAAAAATGAGTCAGGGGCTCCCCATATAATTTGAAATGAGCTTTCAGGTTCCGCTTCCTATGGCTGATTTCAGCCTAAGCCGCCTTATTGCTTAAAATCTGCAACTTGATACTAAAAGCTTGTCAGAATTAAGTGCACGCTTTATAAGTTTACATTTTACAGTCTGTTTTTCTTTGATATTTGACAGGGACACAGGTTCCCATGTCATCTGGCCTTGAAGTACTTTTAGAACTTTCTCCTGGACCAATTTGAGGAAGCTCAAGATTGCAGTGAGTTATGGGCCTTTAAGCTGCCTGCCCAGCCGCCGGCCGTTGGGCCCACACTTGAGGGCTAACACCTGTTGGCTGGACAGAGCAATTAATTTTTTAAAAAAAAAATGCAGTAAGCCGCCAAAAATCAAAGCTAAAGGATAAAAATATAATTTTACCTCCTGAGCTTCCAGGGGTGACCTTTGATCTCGTCCAACGTTTGTGTGGCAGGAGACACCGATCTTAAATTTTCTTCCTAAAGAAGCACTTTGAAAGACACAATTTCCGAGAGCTGGCCGCACATTTTCTATCCTCTGTCATTTCACTCTTGCGTGATTATTCACACGGAGACCTGACTGAGATCGTCACTCACAACAAAGAGCCAGATCTACCAAGTGTCCCCGCTTTAAGAAAATTATAATTGGAAGCTCTTAAATTATACTGTGGTCCATCCCTTGTAAGATCAAGTGTTATTTCCCTAAGAGGTGACAGTTGGGTTTTCTAGTTGATGATTATAATGTGGCATTTTTTCCAGAATACGTCTGTACGTTAAATAGATAACTGTGAACTTCAAAGAGCTAAATACCAACCGTGGGCTGGGGCATGGCCACATGGACAGCCTCCCTCCTTCTCCAAACCCTTTGGTAGCCAAGACAAGGTCACTGATCAGGGTAATTTGCAGGAAAAGTCAATTTCTCAAGTACCGAAGCAGGTGTTGTGGCACTCTATGACAATTTACTGAATCTAAATTGAGGAAGTTGAAAAAACCAAAGGTCATGATCCACAGGAAGAAAAGAGGAAAGGAAATCTCTTTGACTGTATTTTTAACTCCTTTTCAACCAAGACACACTCACCAACCGAGTCGATTAACGCTAAAAATAAATAAATGAAAATCAGAATATCTCACTCCAATCAGCAACTTATCTGATTTCTTTAAGTAAGAGGAGAGGAATTCAATTTTGCTTGCATTCACAAGGAAACAAGCCCAGTTTATAGAAGCTCAAGATCAGGTCTTTCGGCTCATGAGTTTAGAAACAAAAATCAAACCAAGATGTCAGAACTTTCTGTCTTTAGAAAAATTAGATATGTAATATATATTATATGATATATACTACTTAACATAGAGTAGAAAGTATAGTGTAAAGTATGTAAATGATAAACAAATAATCTATAACCTGGATTTTTTCTTTTAAATGAGCACATTCCCTACTTCCGGACCCTAGGAAAAGAGAACACAGCTGAAATGGAAAATGCTTTTAGGAAGGAAAATGTAACATGCGCCTTAGCATCTGTAACGTTGTTGGTGTAGCAAGGAGAACATGGGATGTGGAATAAGAAGATTTGAACTTGAATTTTAGTTAATCACTAATTGTGTAATTACAGCTAATCGTTTAACCTCTTTAAGCCTCCATTTTCTCACCTGTAAAATTGGGGGTTGTCGTACGGATTAAATGAGCTAATATATGGGGGCAACATTTGGCAAACTATACATATTAATTATCATTACTAACCTTTAGGGCATTATTATCCTGACGGATGCTACACACACCACTGGTATGCATGAGGCTGTTATAAGCCTTTGAGGTTTAAAAAAATGAATCAATTAGAAAAATGTAAAATAAATAAGAGCACAGGTGGAAAAATATTGAAGGTGGCAGGAGAAAGACTGGCATTTGGGTGACTTTTCAAGATTTAGTTAAATTCTTCTTGGGAGGTAGGGAAAAGAGACGGAGCTCTCAAACTCCATAATAATGTTTCCAGCAAGAAATGTTTTCTTAATGCAGGTAAAAATTTAAAAAATGAGTTACTTTTAGTTAATTCCAACATTCAGCCTAAGAAGAAAGTACATTTGCTTGCTTGTCATTTTCTCTTATTCCAAAGAAAATTCTCATTCAAACAACACTATTCATGTAACCCGAAGATTTCTGAGTTCTAGTTTGTAGGTCAATGATTTCAAGCAATATGAAATGCAACAAAATTCTCTTCCGGCATAATCTGAATGCCTCCCTGGGAACTCACGTCTTTCGTCTAACAAGGTGTTGCAGGTCATAGTGTGCTAGCCACAAGTTATCATAAATGTCATGTATGCCAACCTCCTCGCTTTATGGATGGGGAAACTGAGGACCAGAGAATGGCAGCAGTTTGGTGACTCTGCGTATGTCACAGATCCAGGACTGGGAGGGGCTTCGGGTCCAATGACTAAGTCCAGGGCTTTTCCTAGTTCCTAAATGTCAAGTGCTTAACGTTGCAGCTAAGCCAGGGGGGACTGTGGAGGTTGCCAATGCTACCTGTAGCATTTTGACATTTAAATCTTCTCCATTCATTTGTTTTTTTAATTTATTAGTGTTAGTGAATATCTTATATAGAACACAGAGGGCAACCTTAAAAAGCATTACACACTCCATACATTAAGAATTGAAATATAGGTTGAATATTACTTCTTCCAGACTCATATTCTCACCTGCTCCTAAATTTTATGATGCTTTAATATTCCTAGTTTAGTTCTGAAGTTACTTTCCATGTTTATGTTACCTCCCCTTGGGTTTAAATATACTTTCCCAAAGGTGCTTCTTAATCTTAACCACGGTGTTTGCGCACCTTCTACATTTATTGGAATATTTTGATATTGATCATTGAAAATTCAGCATACAGAAACATTGGTCTATAAGGAAGGCAATAATTTAATTGTTGATACATATTTTTACACTTGAATACTTAATCTGAAAATAGTTTGCTTTTTTATGTTGGTACTCATTGTTTGGTAAAACAGATATTTTCCAGTGGCCATTCAAATAAATTGCTGGAAAATGAATTCTATTTTAACTATCAGGATACTATGGTCATTTTGGCTTTCAGAAACTAAGTTACAAACATGTGGAGAGAAATGTTTCCTGCGGTGGTCAGTCTCAGAACATTCCAGCCTTTCACTCCAGAACTGGATGTCTAGTCTAGAGGGTCATTTATTTTAAAGTTTTTAAAATTACATTTTAAATATTGAAATAATTTTATATATGAAAAAGTCACAATAATAGGACAAAGAGTTCCCGTATATCCTTCATCAAGATTGCCTATGTTCACATTTCACCACAGTTACTTTATCACGCTCAATAGAGAGATAGAGATATATATATATTTTCTGAACCATCTGAGAATAAATTGTAGACCTGATGTTGCTTTATTCCTGAATACTTCAGTGTTTATTTTCCCAGTATAGGGACATTCTCTTACATGGCCACAGTAAAATAATCAAAATCAGGAACTTAGCATTGACACAGGACTATTGTCTAATCTACAGACCTATATATAGTCTACAGACCTATACTTATTCAAATTTCTCCAATTGTCTCACTAATTTTGTTTCAATATTTTCAATATTTCATGTCATCTTGCTCTACCTGATTTATTGGCAATTCTATAAACCAGAGGCTCCTGTTCCCATAAAAAGAATTAATTTATCTATTCTAGATATATTAATTATAATAAATTGTTCCTATTGAAGGAATACTCATATTTAAATTTGTAGACCAGGCCCATTAGAGTGCCTTCTAGTGAGTCAATGCAAGTCACACGCTCTTGTCTCAAAAGCATGTTTCATGTGAAAATTGTGAACTATAGAGAACAGTATGGAGGTTCCTTAAAAAACCAAAAATAGAACTACCATACGACCCAGCAATCCCACTACTGGACATATACCCTGAGAAAACCATAATTCAAAAAGAGTCACGTACCACAATGTTCATTGCAGCACTATTTACAATAATAGCCAGGACATGGAAGCAACCTAAGTGTCCATCGGCAGATGAATGGATAAAGAAGATGTGGCACATATATACAATGGAATATTACTCAGCCATAAAAAGAAATGAAATTGAGTTATTTGTAGTGAGGTGGATGGACCTAGAGTCTGTCATAAAGAGTGAAGTACGTCAGAAAGAGAAAAACAAATACCATATGCTAACACATATATATGGAATCTAAAAAAAAAAAGGTTCTCATGAACCTAGTGGCAGGATAGGAATAAAGACGTAGACGTAGAGAATGGACTTGAGGACACGCAGGGGAAGGGGAACCTGGGACGAAGTGAGAGAGTAGCATTGACATATATACACTACCAAATGTAAAATGGATGGCTAGTGGGAAAGAGCTGCATAGCACAGGGAGATCAGCTTGGTGCTTTGTGACCACCTAGAGAAGTGGGATAGGGAGGGTGGAAGGGAGGCTCAAGACAGAGGGGATTGGGGATATATGTATACATATAGCTAATTCACTTTGTTATACAGCAGAAACTAACACAACATTGTAAAGCAATTATACTCCAATAAAGATGTAAAAAAAAATAATATTCCCCGCTGAAAGAAAAAGAAGAATTTATCATCATCTTATACACTTTATATTTTTGGGCTTGCTTACTTTATGGCTATAAACACCACACCATGAGGATAGTGATCTTTGACATTTTATTCCCTTCTGTTCCCCCAAACCTAAAAATATGCCTGGCATATAAAAAGAAATCAGTAAATAATTGTTGAATAAATGAATTAATTGAAAAAAAAATTGTGAACTTACCTGAGTGTTTGTGATTTGCAGGGATGGGTTCCCCTTTGCAGGGGTGGAAAGTTAACCACACATCTGCAAGTAAGTGCTTTGGAGAAATAGCTTTTATCTTGAAGGCAGCTTCCCCACTGAGGCTGTGTTCACTTGGGCAGCTTATTCTTGGAGTTTCGATTTCCTCTGGTCAATGGGACACACGAGCTCTTCCTTCGTGAATTACATGAGGTAAATAAAGCATTAGGACTGGGACTGGCCTGTTAGGGGCCCCATCGCTGATAGACATGGTTAATTTCATCACTTGAATGAACTAACAGGCAAATGCACTTTGTTTTGTGTGAAACAGGAAAAAAATTATTTCCAATTCAATGGAAAGCAATTAACACATTGATTTTCCACGGCTTTTGTAAGCAAGCTAAAGGGATCCTAGCCCTCCTCATGAAAGAAAAACTAATTGCACCCTTGTCTTGGAGCTTTCCAAATTAAGAGAATATATTAAACTAAGAGCACAGAACTGGGACAGGGGCTATTTTATTTGTATACTGCAATGGATACTTTGCCTACAGTGCATTAAATGATACACCTACAAACTTTCTAACTGATCGTCAAGTCATATTTCTATTCCTTGCCTAAGAGGTCTTAAAATAAGACAACCTATCACAGAAGCTAAAGAAAATTAGAAAGGACCTTTCTTATTTTCCTTTCTTCCTTCCTTCCTTCCTTCCTTCCTTCCTTTCTTTCTTTCTTTCTTTCTTTCTTTCTTTCTTTCTTTCTTTCTTTCTTTCTTTCTTTCTTTCTTTCTTTCTTTCTTTCTTTCTTTCTTTCTTTCTTTCTTTCTTTTTCCTTCTTCCTTTCCTTCTTTCTCTCTTTCTCTCTTTCTTTCCCTTAGGAAGAGACAAAGAAGGAACACCTCCAGCTTGGGAATGTGACCCCGAGCTGATTAGCCAGGCAAATAAACAAATACAGTAAAATATACAAATAGAGGTTGCCACACCTGCAGGCATGCGGGCTGGGTGAGAGGGGACCACACTGGCCCCATTTCCACCACCACTGACCATCCCGCAAGTGCAGCTGTAACACCACTTCGCCTGCAGCAAGGTCAGAGTACAGCAGGACAGAAACAGAGGCAGCATTGTCTCATGTCCACACGGAATACCATCCAGCGTGCTCTGACCTGCAGCTGCAACACGGCCTCCCCAGAAAGCCATCTGCCCTCACCCATCAGCCACCCTTCTTCCATGAACTCACCATCCATAAAATGCCTGATCTTGGCTTTTTAAACACTCTTCAATCCTTTGGTGAACGTGAGACTTCTAAACTTTCCTATTTCTACAAATTGCCTTTAAATGAGAAGTTATTTGGCCTGTGGTGGGCACTGTCACCTGGAGCTCAATGAAAGCTATGATTAATGAATGATAAAGCCAGTTCATTGAGCCATGACATTGGTACAGCACTGTCGTAAGCAGGAACTAATTATACATGGAAATAATCATTCAACCTGAGAAAGGTATTTCCTATTCATTAGAAAATACTATGAAGAGATAGTACTTAAAAAAGAAAGTTTTCTATGCTATTGGCCAAAAGAAAGGATTATTCCATTCTTTATAATGAATTCATCAGGAAACCTCAAATTTGAATTTTGGCTTAGTTTTAGGCTTTACTTTCTGGTGAAAAAAAGTGTTACATGATTACTTGATTATAAACAATTTACTGCATGACTAGTTCTTGAAAAATATATGTCTTTAAATTAAAAAGTTCTCAATTTGTGTTTCATTACTGAAAAACTTGGTAGGAAAAAAATGTTTTCAAGACTATAACACAAGCTTAGGGGAAAATTTTGGTCATTATTTTTCATTTACTTTCTTTATTGAGCTAATTTAATTATCATAGAGACACAAACATTAGCTCCGGTACTGGGCTTCTCACATCTGTTAGTAAAGATTTGATTAGGGCTACACAAATGTGCTAGATTAAACTATCTAGTTGGTGAAATTCAAGCCACCTGGATATTTTAGCAACATCAATAAGAATAATTCTCTTTTTCAAAATCAGTAAATCCAAGCTATATTAAAAAGAATTAATTAATGAGTGCCAGATAGCGAAAACAAACATTTGACAATGAATCATATTATCAAAGGTTTTGAGGGAGATCCTTCTCAGCTTATGTTTAGATGTCAAATTATATTACCAAAGCTAAACAATCTGTTAAAATGATGTCTTAATGAGATGTCTCCTGTGCTGTACTTTTTTAAAAACTTCTTAAATATTTATAGTAGAAAAAAAGATATGTTCTGTTTAACAATGATAATCAAATCATAAGACATTTGCCCCAAAATATTGCCTTGGATATTTCCAAGAGCTGTTAACATAATTTAAATCCTATAAGAAAAAGAAACTATTATAAAGTTTGCTTAATGTATAATATGTATCTTTTGAAGCAGCACAAGGCATAATTCACAGGAGAAGCTCCATAAAGATTTGGGGATTGAAAGGATTAATATATAAATATTAGGTGTTTTATAGAATATATAAGGAATTCTAGAATTGGAAAGGACCCCCAAAATCAACTAGTCCAGGGCTGGCCAACTTGCTCTGTTAACGGGTAGATAATAACTATTTTAGGCTTTGGGGGCCAGATGGGCTCTGTCACAACTACTCAACTCTGCCCCCGTGGCTGCAGATAATAGTAAACTCACAGGCATGGCTGTGTTTCAATAAAACTTTATTTACAAAAGCAGGCAGCAGACAGATTTTAACCCACCTGTCGTATTCTGATGATCCCTCATGGAGCCCAACTTCCGTATTTTGAAGATCAGACACCTTAGGTCCTTTGTGGGAAAGTAACTCACCCAAAGTTAAACAGTAAGTTACACAACAAGTGGCAGAGTTAGAGCTGAAATTGGCCTTTCCAGCTTCCAGGCAGGCGCTCACAATGGGCTGAATTAATTGCAGTGACACGTGGACAGGTGGCCATGTCCAAATGGAAGGTCTGCCTCTGTATTAAAGCACATCCACATGCTGCATGCATTGATGTCTATAGAATTGTGATGTGTAGATGATTCTTCGAGTCTCCAGAGAATAAGCTGCTTTTCAGAGACCTAAGCAGAGTCATAAAGAATATTTTTTGGGAAAGGAACACGAACAGCCTGACAGTTAGCGAAGCATGAAAATGCTTGACTGAAAAACCACACATGGCTTGCTTCCTTAAAGACTATTTCAATCCTGGAAAACTGTTTCTATTGAATATTTATAACAGATATGATTGAATAAGAAGAATTTAAAGTAGAAAAAATCCTGTGTGTTGTGATTCCAAATTAAATCTTATTTTCATGGTTGCCAGTGTTTTGCATTCCCCATGTTTGCATTGTATAAAAAACCCATCTTGTTACAATGCCCTTTTCCAGCACCAAATAATAAGATTTCTAGATTAACACTTGAGTTGCCAACATCCATTTTCTGGTGGGGTTTCCCCTTTTCACAAAACTCATTTTCATTTGGAAGGAAGTGGAGGAAACGGGTCCCTAGGACATCCTAAACAGAGAAGTGGATCTGGGTTTTTCTTCGAGAACGTCTGTGGATGTCGCCTGGAAAGGCTTGGTAATCACCGCTGTGAAACTGACAGTCCAGAAAGACATGATTGATGAAAGGGAATTGGATGTTTGAGCCAAAATGGACCGTCATTAACTAACTGAACCGAGTAAACGAAATGGAGTTTCCAAGGGGCAGTGGGGCACATTCTTCTGGAAAAGGTGGGCCCAATGTTCAGGATGTGTTTTACCGAAGGGGGTGGGGGGAGTGGAGGGAGCCATTACTTAATGGCTCCCAGCTTGCGAAGGTGAAATAACCCACGCTATATAGGTTTTCTCTCTTCAGCAGTTCTGTGTTGATGTTGATTCGCACATTTCTCACTGAACAGAAGAAGGTGCATCTTCTCATGTGTCATGCATTTTCCGGTCTTGAAATCACAAAAAAGGTTTCCATACTAATAAATGGAAATAAAATTCTGCTACTGTAATTGTTTTCTAGCTTAGGCGTTTTCTAGCTTTTAAACCAAGTCAGTAAATCAAGCTGTATTATTTACTACTTTTGCTTGTGTGAGCAAACGAAATTGTATATATGCATAAGATAAAATTATGCACTTGCGCGAAGTCATATTTTTTAAAAAAGGAGAAAAGAAATATTAATTGATCTTTTTTTAATATCTTGTGGGGTTTTAATTTTTATTTATTTATTAAAACTTTTTATTGAAGTGTAGTTGATTAAAATCATATTTTTATACCTGGTTCTCTTTTTTGATCAAAATGACAGTAGATATTTTATAAATCTTATTTATTTTATTATACCTCATATTAGAACTTAACTTTAAAGTAATAAAAAATAATTTTATAATACAATAAAAAACAAATCCGTACAATTATTGACATATTGGAGCATATAATGTGTTTTTTTTTTTTACGTTTTCTAATAAAAAGTTTGTCCTCTCTACCCCACGCCCCCAAAAGAAAAATCCACCAGATTGCTTTAGGTCAAGGATAACAAAAGCATGAATGATTCAGATGAACACCTTTTGAACTTTCCTCAGGAAGACTTGAGTGGTAGGATAACTTAAAATCTTGACCAGAATGCATGCAGGTGGCCATTTCTCGGCTTGAAACATCTTGAAACAGTTTCGGTGCCTGGTAAGGAGGCTCCTGGTGTCAGTGTGGCTTGCTCAAGAGGGAGGGAAAGAGAGTATGCAAATGAGCACATATGCATTAGTTCAAGAGCAAGACTGAGCACCTTAAAGGCTAGAAGCCCAGAATCACATTACCCTCCTCTCGAAATATGGCCAGAGTACATCAAGTGACCAAAAATGCATTTTCATTATGTTTTATTAACTGAAGGAATTTTTGTTTTCGTTTCTGTAATAAACTATTAAGGAATACAGGACAGCCTGTAATATACTATTATTGTGCAAGAATAACAAAGACAAACAATTAGCAAACTACTGAATTAGAGTGGATTTACTATGGTGGAGGTTTACCTAAACGAAAGTCTGGGCCTTGATTTTGTGTTAACGGATGAAAATCTTGGCTGTGCGCTGTCTGAGCTATTCCTGTTCATAAAATAGAACCTGTGACAAATGTGTAAGACTTTGTAATATACATTTTTGTATTAACTTTATTCCTTGCTTCATGTTATAGTCATACTTTTTTTTAAAGAAATCATGTTATCTTGAAGAATTTCATGTATCTTTAGAAATACTTTAGGTCTTTTTTGGAAATAGAAAGTTATATATATACAGTGTGAATTTTACACAGTCATGGAAATTTAAAGACGTTATGATTCACTGATAGGCACAAATTATAAGAAAACCTGAAGTCATTAGCTCAAATAAAGGATTAGAATTAACAATGGAATTGAACCTAGAGTATAATTAATGAAGTCTCTAATTGTTCTTCCTGTGTTAGTTCATTAAGCCTGACTATCGAGTGGATAGTTGGGCATCTGTCTCTAACATCTGTTGTCTCATTGATTCCCTGGGTTGAATGCGTCAATGCCTGGGAAGAAAGGTATGATTTCCCTCCAAAACTTGAACATGCTGGAAAAAAAACAAAACCAATAACCATTCTCTAATATGATAGCATGATAAAGAACCACCTTGAGGGGAGTTTAGCTAACCTAAGACTTACGTGAAAAAATTAGAGATTATGTTAAATGAGTTCACTAAATGAAAAATATAAAATATAGTTTTCCCAAGAAGCTTCTTTTGCTTTCACATTAGCTGAATTCAATTGCAATCAAAAACATATATCAAGCACCTACATTGCACAATATGTTCTTGGCTAGTGATGGCTTTCATTGATTGAGCACTTATCTTTTTTTTTGAATTTTATTTAATTTATTTTTTATACAGCAGGTTCTTGTTAGTTATCTATTTTATACACATTTGTGTATATATATGCCAGTCCCAATCTCCCAATTCATCCCACCACTACCCCACCCCCACTGCTTCCGCCCTTGGTGTCCATACATTTGTGCTCTACATCTGTGTCTCTATTTCTGCCCTGCAAACCGGTTCATCTGTACCATTTTTCTAGGTTCCACATATATGCATTAACATACAATATTTGTTTTTCTCTTTTTGACTTACTTCACTCTGTATGACAGTCTCTAGATTCATCCACATCTCTACAAATGACCCAATTTCATTCCTTTTTATGGCTGAGTAATATTCCATTGTATATATGTATCACATCTTCTTTATCCATTCGTCTGTTGATGGGCATTTAGGTTGCTTCCATGACCTGGCTATTGTAAATAGTGCTGCAGTGAACATTGGGGTGCATGTGTCTTTTTGAATTATAGTTTTCTCTGGGTATATGTCAGTAGTGGGATTGCTGGGTCATATGGTAATTCTATTTTTAGTTTTTTAAGGCACCTCCATACTGTTCTCCATAGTGGGTGTATCAATTTACATTCCCACCAACAGTGCAGGAGGGTTCCTTTTCTCCACACCCTCTCCAGCATTTGTTGTTTGTAGGTTTTCTGATGATGCCCATTCTAACCAGTGTGAGGTGATACCTCATTGCAGTTTTGATTTGCATATCTCTAATAATTAGTGATGTTGAGCAGGTTTTCATGTGCCTCTTGGCCATCTGTATGTCTTTTTTGGAGAAATGTCTATTTAGGTCTTCCACTCATTTTTTGATTGGGTTGTTTGTTTTTTTAATATTGAGCTGCATGAGCTGTTTATATATTTTGGAGACTAATCATTTGTCCGTTGATTTGTTTACAAATATTTTCTCCCATTCTGTGGGTTGTCTTTTCCTCTTGTTTATAATTTCCTTTGCTGTGCAAAAGCTTTTAAGTTTCATTAGGTCCCATTTATTTATTTTTGTTTTTATTTCCATTACTCTGGGAGGTGGCTCAAAAAAGATCTTGCTGTGATTTATGTCAAAGAGTGTTCTTCCTCTGTTTTCCTCTAAGAGTTTTATAGTGTCTGGTCTTACATTTAGGTCTTTAATCTATTTTGAGTTTATTTTTGTGTATGGTGTTAGAGAGTGTTCTAATTTCATTCTTGTACATGTAGCTGTCCAGTTTTCCCAACACCACTTATTGAAGAGACTGTCTTTTCTCCACTGTATATCCTTGCCTCCTTTGTCATAGATTAGTTGACCATAGGTGCGTGGGTTTATCTCTGGGCTTTCTATCCTGTTCCATTGATCTATATTTCTGTTTTTGTGCCAGTACCACATTGTCTTGATTACTGTAGCTTTGTAGTATAGTCTGAAGTCAGGGAGTCTGATTCCTCCAGCTCTGTTTTTTCCCTCAAGATTGCTTTGGCTATTCGTGGTCTTTTGGGTCTCCATACAAATTTTAAGATTTTTTTGTGCTAGTTCTGTGAAAAATGTCATTGGTAATTTGATAGGGATTGCATTGAATGTGTAGATTGCTTTGGATAGTATAGTTATTTTCACAATATTGATTCTTCCAATCCAAGAACAAGGTATATCTCTCCATCTGTTTGTGTCATCTTTGATTTCTTTCATCAGTGTCTTATAGTTTTCTGAGTACAGGCCTTTTACCTCCTTAGGTAGGTTTATTCCTAGATATTTTATTCTCTTTGTTGCAATGGAGAATGGGATTGTTTCCTTAATTTCTCTTTCTGATCTTTCATTGTTAGTGTATAGGAATGCAAGGCATTTCTGTGAATTAATTTTGTATCCTACAACTTTACCAAATTCATTGATTATATCTAGTAGTTTTCTGGTGACATCTTTAGGATTGTCTATGTATAGTATCATGTCATCTGCAAAGAGTGACAATTTTACTTCTTCTTTTCCAGTTTGTATTCCTTTTATTTCTTAGTAACTATTGTTACTATTTCATGGCTGTTAGCATTTGCATTATATATTGAGGTGCTCCTATGTTGGGTGCATAAATATTTACAATTGTTATATGTTCTTCTTGGATTGATCCCTTGATCATTATGTAGTGTCCTTCCTTGTCTCTTGTAACATTCTTTATTTTAAAGTCTATTTTATCTGATATGAGTATTGCTACTCCAGCTTTCTTTCGATTTCCATTTGCATGGAATATCTTTTTTCCATCCCCTCACTTTCGGTCTGTATGTGTCCCTGGGGGTCTGAAGTGGGTCTCTTGTAGGCAGCATATATATGGGTCTTGTTTTTGTATCCATTCAGCGAGCCTGTGTTTTTGGTTGAAGCATTTAATCCATTTGCATTTAAGGTAATTATCGATATGTATGTTCCTATTACTATTTTCTTAATTGTTTTGGGTTTGGTTTTGTTGGTCCTTCTCTTCTCTTGTGTTTCCCACATAGAGAAGTTCTTTTAGCATTTGCTGTAGAGCTGGTTTGGTGGTACTGAATTCCCTTAGCTTTTGCTTGTCTGTAAAGCTTTTGATTTCTCCATCGAATGTGAATGAGATCCTTGCTGGGTAGAGTAATCTTGGTTGTAGGTTCTTCCCTTTCATAACTTTAAATATATCATGCCACTCCCTTCTGGTTTGTAGAATTTCTGCTGAGAAGTCAGCTGTTAACCTCATGGCAGTTCCCTTGTATTTTATTTGTCATTTTTCCTTTGTTGCTTTTAATAATTTTTCTTTGTCTTTAATTTTTGTCAATTTGATTACTATGTGTCTCAGTGTGTTTCCCCCTGGATTTATCCTGCCTGGGACTCTCTGTGCTTCCTGGACCTGGGTGGCTATTTCCTTTCCCATGTTAGGGAAGTTTTTGACTATAATCTCTTCAAATATTTTCTTGGGGTCTTTCTCTCTTCTCCTTCTGGGACCCCTATAATGTGAATGTTGTTGCGTTTAATGTTGTCCCAGAGGTCTCTTAGGCTGTCTTCATTTCTTTTCATTCTTTTTTCTTTATTCTGTTCCGCAGCAGTGAATTCGACCATTCTGTCTTCCAGGTCACTTATCCCTTCTTCTGCCTCAGTTATTCTGCTATTGATTCCTTCTGGTGTATTTTTCATTTCAGTTATTGTATTGTTCATCTCTGTTTGTTTGTTCTTTAATTCTTCTAGGTCTTTGTTAAACATTTCTTGCATCTTCTCGATCTTTGCATCCATCCTTTTTCTCCCTGAGGTCCTGGATCCTCTTCACTGTCATTATTCTGAATTCTTTTTCTGGAAGGTTGCCTATCTCCACTTCATTTAGTTGTTTTTCTGGGATTTTATCTTGTTCCTTCATCTGGTACATAGTCCTCTGCCTTTTCATTTTGTCTGTCTTTCTGTGAATGCGGTTTTCGTTCCACAGGCTGCAGGATTGTAGTTCTTGCTTCTGCTGTCTGCCTTCTGGTGGATGAGGCTATCTAAGAGGCTTGTGCAAGCTTCCTGATGGGAGGTACTGGTGGTGGGTTGAGCTGGGTGTTGCTCTGGTGGGCAGAGCTCAGTAAAACTTTAATCTGCTTGTCTGCTGATGGGTGGGGCTGAGTTCCCTCCCTGTTGGTTGTTTGGCCTGAGGTGACTCAGCACTGGAGCCTACAGGCTCTTTTGTGGGGCTAATGGTGGACTCCAGGAGGGCTCATGCCAAGGAGTACTTCCCAGAACTTCTGGTGTCAGTGTCCTTGTCCCCATGGTGAGCCACAGCCACCCTCCGCCTCTGCAGGAGATCCTCCAACACTAGCAGGTAGGTGTGGTTCAGTCTCCTATGGGGTCACTGCTCCTTTCCCCTGGCTCTTGATGTGCACACTACTTTGTGTGTGCCCTCCAAGAATGGAGTCTCTGTTTCCCCCAGTCCTGTCGAAGTCCTGCAATCAAATCCCACTAGCCTTCAGAGTCTGATTCTCTGGGAATTCCTCCTCTCGTTGCTGGACCCCCAGATTGGGAAACCTGATGTGGGGCAATTGAGCACTTATTTTGTATCAGACTTGGTATCAAGGGTTTTACATACTTTATCAAATTTAATTTACTCCTGCCCTGAGGGCCAGTGATGGTATTCCCATTTAGAAATGAGTACACTGAGGCCCAGAGACTTCATTTGACTTGCCTGGTTTCAACCAGTAAATGATGAATGAGGCTCCCCACTTGCTTCCAGCACTGAGCTTTTATCCAGTACTCCGAGAATAAACTTGCTGCCTCCAGAAAGCTGTTTGTTGCATGGCTTAGCTCAGGCTGCTATAATAAAAATAGCATAGACTGGGTGGCTTAAACAATACACATTTATTTCTCACAGTTCTGGAGGCTGGGAAGTTCAAGATCAAAATACTGGTAGATTCAGAGTCTGCCCATGTCCTGGTTCATAGATGACTGTCTTTTTGCTGGGTCCTCACATTGGTGTTTTATAAAGGCACTAATTCCAGTCATAAGGGCTCCACCCTCATGACCTAATCACTGAGGGCCCCAGCTCCAAATACCATCTCATTGGGGTTTATATTTCAACATATGGATTTTGAGAGGTCACAAACATTCAGCCCATGACACAGAGGGCCTGCAAAGTTTTTTCCCCTTTTCTTTGATGGTCCGGGAATTAAACTGTGAATAAGGATTTGGGATGTCAAAGCTAAGACACAAAAATCTATTACTTGCTACTGATGGCCAGTGTTGAGGAGGGAAAGAGATACATTCAGAGATGTGTCTAGTTGCTTAGCTCATTTTAATCTCTGCTTATGTGGATTGTACATGGTCCACAGTGTGGCAGCCCCTGACTATTCATCATCTTTAGGTTCAGAGCTCTACTGGTGATGAGATAGGAGATGGGCAGATGTCTTCTCAGATAGATGACTATCAGCACCATGGACACAATTTTCAGAAACAAGAAGTTCACAGCCAGTGTGTGGGCCTTACCACATGACCTTTTCCCAGTAGGAAGGCTCTTAATAGTCTCACTGTGCTCAGAGACTAACAGTGTAGAGAAGAAAGAAGTTTATCTTTTTCTTGGTTTATGAAGACCTTTATTGAACTGGTGTTCTAGATAACACACTCATTAAGAATTGGAGAGCAGAAAGACCTAGAAGAAGGCAGAGGTACAGAAAGAAGCAAAAGATGTCTTTATCATTTGATCAGCTTGTTAAGTTCCAGGACTTTACATTAAAAATAAAAAAAAGAATAGTTGCTTAGGCTATTATTAAAAGGGAACAATAAAACTTTAGCTGAAGAATAGTTGCTAGCAAAAGCAATTCCAGGATAAGTTAAAACATACAGGCAGTATGCTGGGTTAAGATACTTTCCCTCAGATAAATAAATGTATAGTAAAGCTCACTGCTACTTTTAAGATAGGTTGGCTTCAGCTTACACTGGCAGATGGTTGTATGTATAAATATTTGCTCATGGCCATTACTATTATTAATGTATAACATTTGGGAAGTTTCAGAGTTCCAGTTACATGGATTTATTAGGAAATGTTCTCCTGTATGGAAGATGTTCATTGCTACAGTTTTCCCCTTTTGCAGTGAAACAAGTCCAGTAAAAAATCTGAGAGTGGACGCATTGAAGAGGGTAGGAAGACCAGTTTTATTTTACCCATGTCATCCCTTCCCAAAGGTGACACAGCTTGGTGCCTAAAGAGGACCCTAAGCCTGTGATTTCTCCCATGGGGGAAAATGAGAGCAAAGTGAGCACTTGGCTTCCCCATGCTTGCAGCATGATCCCCAGGAGGCCCACTTCCATCCTGCCCCATGCAGAACACTGCAGGGGATCAGCGGGGCTACATCCTCTGGGGGCGGTCAGGAACAGCTAGGAGCAGAGAGAGAGGGGATGGGAATTCACAACAACAAGCATGTGGATCTCAAAAGTGTGGCCACAGTCCTTCTCACTGGCTTGCAGACTCTACCAAGAGGCCTGTCCACGAACCCTTCAGGACAACCAGCTTGCAGAACCCCCAATCAGCCAAGGTACCCTGCATGCCCCTGTGCATGGCACCCTACATGCCCTTGCAAATGATCTATGTGAGGCCCCACTGACAGCACACAGATCTCGATAGTAGGGATGGATGTCAGCAGCCGACTGGACTCAGCTGGACAGGACTGGGCATACAGCCTTGAAACTTCAGGGTATTGTCCTAGGGAACATGAACTGGAGCACCCAGTCTGGCTTTTTGGGATCAAGAGAAGGCACACCGTCCTAAGACTTCCCCCCTTAGAGGGAACAAGAGGAGCAGAGCTGGTAGACCCATAGAAAATATCTTAGATACCCCAGAATCTCTAGCTGGGCTGACTGGTGAAGTTCATTCTTCCCTGAAGCCAGTCACTAAAAACTGGAGCTGGTGACAGCAACAGGAGGCTTCTAGGAACACAAAGACGCAAGGAAACATGGCACCTTCAAAGGAATGAAATCAAACTACATTGGTGGAGCACGAAGAAATGAAGATTGATGAATTTTCTGGCAAAGAATTCGAAATCATCATCTCAAAGTATTGGATTGGCCAACAAGTGCCTTCAGTTTTTAAGTAAAAATAAAAGACACATTTTTCATTTTCACCAAGAACTTTATTGAACAATGTATTCACACTTTTGTTCCACTACCTTCTGCCATTTTCCAGGCAACTTTATAATTCCATCTTCCCAAAACTTTTTATCTTTTTGACAAAAGAACTGTTCCAGGTGCCTTTTACAGTCTTCCAGGGAATTGAAATTTTTTCCATTAAGAGAATCTTGTAAAGACCGAAATAAATGGAAATCTGAAGGTGCAGTGTCTGGTGAATATGGCGGATGAATCAGAATTTCCCAGCCAAGGTGTAACAGTTTTTGCCTGGTCTTGCGTTATCCTGATGGAAGATTATGCATTTTCTGTTGACTAATTCTGGATGCTTTTCATCAAGTGCTACTTTCAGTTGGTCTAACTGGGAGCGGTACTTGTTGGAATTAATCGTTTGGTTTTCCAGAAGGAGCTCATAATCGATGACTTCCTTTCAATCCCACCATATACGCAACATCACCTTCTTTGGAAGAAGACTGGCCTTTGGTGTGGTTGGTGGGGGTTCATTTCGCTTGCCTCATGACCTCTTCCATTCCACATTATTGTACAGTATCCACTTTTCATCTCCCATCACAATTTGCTTTAAAAACAGAACGTTTTTATTACATTTAGGTAGAGAATCACATGTGGAAATCCGGTCAAGAGGTTTTTATCGCTTGACTTTTGTGGAACCCAAACATCAAAGTGATTCACATAACCAAGCTGGTGCAAATGATTTTCAACGTTTGATTTGGATATTTTGAGTATGTCTGCTATCTCCTGCGTGGTATAACGTTGATTGTTCTCAGTTAATGTCTCGATTTGATGGCTCTCAACTTCAACTGGTCTACCGGACCGTGGGGTATCGTCCAGCGAGATATCTCCAGCACGAAACTTTGCAAACCACTTTTGACACGTTCGGTCAGTCACAGCACCTTCTCCATACACTCCATACACTGCATAAATCTTTTTTTTGCGTTTCAGTTGTGTTTTTACCTTTCTTGAAATAATAAAGCATAATATGCCGAAAATGTTGCTTTTTTTCTTCTATTTTCAATATTAAAGTGGCTACACAAAAATTCACCAATTTTGATAAGTCCTTTTTAAAATGCATGCTGATACGACAGCTGTCACATACAATCTAACAAAATTGTTTCGAATGAAGTTAAAGACAAATAAGTCATCTTATTTGGCATCTACTAGAGCTATCTTACGAAAAAAACAGAATGAACCTTTTGGCCAACCCAATAGCTCAGTGAGCTACAAGAAAACACAGACAATTAAATTAAATCAGGAAAACAGTACATGAACAAAATGATAAATTTAATTAAGAAATAGTAACCGTAAAAAAAAAGAAACAAACTGAAATGTCTAAACTGAAGTATTCAACAGAGAGTTTCAGCAATAGAGGTTTGGAAAGACACTTCATCAACAGAGAAACACAATGGCAAATAAGCACATGAAAAGATGCTGAACATCATTAGACGTCAGGGAAGTGCAAATTAAAGATACAGTGAGATACCATTACATACCTATTAGAATGACTAAAATTAAAAGGGTGACTGTACCAAGTGCTGGTAAGGAGGAAGAGGAATTGGATCTCTAGTACACTGGTGGGAATGTCAAATGGAAGAACCAGTGTAAGACAGTTTGGCAGCTTCTGAAAATGTTAACTATTCACCTGCCATATGATCTAGCTATTCTACTAGGGGGTATTTACCCAAGAGAAATGAAAGCTTATCCATAGGAATACCTGTACAGGTTCACAGCAGATTTATTTTTAATAGCCAAGATCTAGAGACAACCAAAATGTTCAACAGGTGAATGAATAAACAAATTGTGGTATATCCATAGAATGAAATACTACTTAGCAATAAAAGAGGAATGAACTATTGATAGACACAGCAACATGGATGGATCACAAAACAATAATACTGAATGAAAGAAAACAAACAAGAGTACATATTATATGATCCCATGAATACAAAACTCTAGGAAATGCAAACTAATCTACAGTGTCAGAAGGCAGGTCAGTAAGCACCCGGAGATGGAAATGGAGGGGTTTGAGAAAATTTTAGGGGTTATGGATAAGTTCATTATCTTGCCTATGTTGAAAATACAGGTCAAAATTTATCCATTTGTGTGCCATTTATCGTATGCATGCTTTTTTAAAAAACAAGCAAAACTAGGAAAGTATATTTACAGCAAATATGGTAATCACATCACATCTATAATAGATAAAAAGCTTGTGTACATTGACATGAAAAATACTAATAGTCCAAAAGGTAAATGGGCAAAGGTCATATACAGTTTTTAAAAAATAACAAAAATATAACTAGTGCTTTAAGAAAATGTTCAATTTCACAAAGAATTGAGGAAATGGGAATTAAAACAACTTAAAAATATCAATTTTTACTTTAGGAAATATCTTTAAGTGATTAAAAAACATTCATCAAGGTATGATGAAATAGTCCCTCATATATTGCTAGTGAACATGTATATTTATATTTTTCTTTTGGACAAAAATTTGGCAATGTGCATTATCTACACAAAACAACATACAACCTGAGCCTTGAAAATGAACTTGACAGTGACCCAGTAATTCTACTATTGGGAACCTATCCTAAGAGAAAAAATTCCAAAAATGAAAACCACCCCTTTTCCCAAAGATATTCATGGCAATAATATTTATAATAAGGAAGTCTTGGAAACAGCCTAAAATTGAATCATAGGGATTTTGTTTTTAGTGTACCAATTATTTGAAAAATTATACAGCCCTATACATTTACAAAGATTTTATAATAACTGGGGGAAAAGGATAAAAAACCAAAAACAAATAAAAGTACACACAATCACATATTCATTACAATTGTATTTTTTAAAAGTATTTTTTATAAAGAAAAGACATAATAGTAAAGATTGGGTTTGAATACATCAAACTGTTGACGATGGATTTCTTTGAGACTCTAAATTTAAAGCTGATTTTCTTCCCTTCTTTCTGATCTTTGGATGTTTCCAATTTTTTTAGTGAGTGTGTTATATTTTATATTAAGGGGAGAAAAATTCTTAAAAAAAAATACAGAAGCAGAATGTTGGCCCGTTATTTACGAATTTTATCTTTTTGAGTATAAAAGTTTGAGTTTCATTTTTTTTAGTTATTTGTAGGCCACTAAATATGGGGTGTTTCCACCTGCAAAATGATATTAGGAAAGACCACTACCCAGTTCCCATTTTTGCCACCAACTATCTGTGTGGCAAAATTCTGTTTGTCTGAATCTGTTTCTTGCTCTTCTCACTGAGAGAACTGGACTAGTTTTTTTTTTTTTTTTTTTTTTAATTAATTAATTAATTAATTTTTGGCTGTGTTGGGTCTTTGTTGCTGCCTGCCGGCTTTCTCTAGTTGTGGCGAGCGGGGGCTACTCTTCCTTGTGATGCGCGGGCTTCTCATTGTGGTGGCTTCTCTTTGTTGCAGAGCATGGGCTTCAGTAGTTGTGGCACGTGGGCTCAGTAGTTGTGGCTCGCGGGCTCTAGAGCGCAGGCTCAGTAGTTGTGGTGCACCGGCTTAGTTGCTCCGCGGCATGTGGGATCTTCCCGGACCAGGGCGCCAGCTCGAACCCGTGTGCCCTGCATTGGCAGGTGGATTCTTAACCACTGCGCCACCAGGGAAGTCCCGTGGACTAGTTTTGTACATTCTTACATCATGTATTTCTGGAGTACCTGTTCTGGGCAAGCCCCTCGAGGTGGGAGCAGGGATCCTGGAAAACCTACGCGGCTCCCAGGATCCAAGGTTTCCTCTGGGAGCTGGTGTGATGAACAGGCTTCTGAGAGCTGGCGATTTCCCATGAGCCATCCTCAGCGCGCGGGGCTGGTGTCTGAGAGAACAAACACTCAGTGGTCTCTCTCACTGAAGAGTGAGAATAGGCTTCAGATCAACAGGTAAATGCACGTTTATCTCAGAGGTATGTCCAGATCTAAGCCAAAAGGACAAATAAGGTCAGAGGAAAAATTTAAAAGATCAGACCAAAATAAAGCCTAATATTTCTTAGAGCCCTCATAATACATCCACCATCAACTCAGAGAAGCAAGAGAAAAAAACGGCAGTGTGTGGGGATAGTTCAGGAGGAGGTAAACGCCAAATAGTAGTGATGTATGTGTTGAGGGCTCAACTCTGGACACTATGAACTCAAAATGTGTTTACAACACAGTTTAATTGGTCCGAAGAGTGAGGGTTTTATAATAACTGGAGAGGCCAGTTCTGAATGGGTCACAAGTTCTACTCTCACTGGAAGATGATGTTGATCTAACAAACACCTGGACCCCAGAACACGTCCTCCCTACCTCTGGACATCCTGTCTGCCTTTTCCATCCTGACTTTTTAATGCCGATGACTCCAGGGGAGGCCAGCTGCTACAGACACTCTTTGGGAAGAATGTGCTATAGCTGCCCTTAGCCCAGACCAACTTTATGCTTCTGATTAAAGCCTGAAAAGAGAATCTATTTTGACTTCCTCCTATATGTAAAAAATGATCATTTGCTGATGGTTCCTGGTGCAATTCAAAAGGAAAATTATTAGATGTATGTAGGCAAGTACCAGCTTGCCATGACAGTTTCAGCGAAGATGTCGAAGGTAAAAAATATATTGCTAGGAGTTTTCTGTTTGTTTTCATTATCTAATGTTCACTGGGTTGGCAGGAGGTGGGTGTGTGTATATGCGTGTTTCCATGTAGGGAGAAAGTGCAACGTTATTAACATTTTCATCTGCAGAAGCTGATTGAAATTGCGTTCACTGACTCACAAGTGAGATGCATTACAGGACGCTGGTTGGCACTGTCTTCTGAAAAGCACACGGTGAATAAGAGATGGTCAGGCGGGTATGGGGGTGGGGCAGTAGTGGCCACTTCCGAGACAAGGGTTTTGAGGGGTGGTTTTAAAGGGGTTTGGCTCAAGTTGGAGGACCCTCCAGGCTCTGGCGAAGGGTTTGACCGCTGTTAATGGGTCACACTCTGGCTTGTCATATCCTGAGGAAAAGCGGATCGGTTTTCAAAGTCCACGAGTGACAGGATTATTGTGTAAGTGCTTCCGAAATGCTTTCATCTTGACTATTCTCGTCTGAAGCTGTTGGAAGGGGCTTTGCCAAGAAAAGCAAAGAATAAAATCGAAACATGCCCGGTGCTAATGTCCTGGGTTTCACAAGTGCAGCGCCAGGGACTTCAATTCTGAATGGGATGCCCTCGGAGCAGCCCGGTGCTGGGACGGAAGCTCAGCACAGGACTGTTCCCACAGCCGAAAGGAAGCAGTAGATCCAAACCACGTTTCTTCACCCCGGGCAGAGCCGTCATGCATGGAGATTTTCCACTCCAGCCGGGAGTGTCAGAACCTCAGCAGTGACAAACCCATCCAAGGGGTACATTCTGGGCCAGGGAAACGACCCAGTTTTGTGCACGACGCACGGGATAAGCGCGCTTTGTTCCCCAGCCCTCCCTTGAAGAGGCCCGACGCTTTCTCAGTGTTCCTCTCCATCCTAACACGCTAAGCGATTCTTAAGTGTGGGGTTGTGGTCCCCCCTGCACCAACATTATCAAGAGCCAGCGTTAAGATGCAGATTCCTGCCTGCAACCACCCCCAAACTTACTGAATCAAAATTTTGGGGATCCACACCCCGCATCTGTATTCTTAAGCACAGGGAGGTTTGAGGAGCCCCGAGAAAGGCCGAGAGGTGTGGTTTGACTTTTTTTCCTTTAGTTCTGCCTCAGCAGCAATCCTGCCCTGTGTGCTCCTCCTTTGGCCCCCAGACTGGAAACTGGGACACTAGGGGGCCAGGTACATGGGACCCCTTCACATCCAGCCACCTCCTGGGACTCGTTTTATAGAAGTCTTTGGTAATCAAGCATGGGCGCCTCATCACACCTGCCCACCTCAGTTTCTCTCCTGTTCACTCTGCCCTTTGTCTCTGATCCCCACCTACCCACCTTGGGTCCTCTCATGCAACCCTTTTCCACTCGTCCCTAAGTACCCTCCAGACTGGGACCAGGGTACCTTTTTTTTGCTGTGAACAGACTGACTTTTGTCACTCGCAGTTTCTTTGGAAATTCTTTCCTTCCTTATTGTAATTTCCATTCCGGCCAGGAGTGTCAGAATCTTTGCAGTGACAAATCCATGCGTAGACTACATTCTGGGAGGACCCACTGATGGCAAAATATGTGGAGTGGGACGTTTGTCTCCAGCATGTCTACTTCCCCTCTGACAAGTGTCCTGTATCCTGATCTACCGCCTGCAAGCTGGAGGCCCAGGGAAGCCAGTGGTGTAGATCCAACCTAAACCCCAAATCCAGAGAACCGGAGGAGCCAATGGTACGTGTCCTGTTCCAATGGCCCGAGAACCAGGAGTGCTGCCAGTGTCTGAGGGCGGAAGATGAATGTCTCAGTTCAAGCAGAGAGCAAATTCCTCTTTCCTCTGCCTTTTTGTTCTAATCGGGCCCCAACAAATGGGAAGATACCCACTCACGCTGGGGAGGGCGATCTTCTTTATACAGTCGATCAATTCAAATGCTAATTTCTTCCAGAAACACCTTCACAGACACACCCAGTAAATAGTTTTACCACCTATCTGGGCATCCCTTAGCCCAGTCAAGTTGATATAAAATTAATGATCACAATGATCATAGGGGATAAAAATAAACGGATGGCATAGGAACCTTACGTGACTCAATTGCATCCTTAAGTGTAAAGAGTCTGGGATAAATCTGAGTTTTTGTTAGGGATGCCAATCCAGTAGTGGTCCTCTAATTTCAGGATGACGACACACAGAAGACTCCGAGTCCCACAGCTCCCTCTTCCTGTGTCTCTGTGACTCTGAGCAGCGTAAAGCAGTGTAAACACAGTGATGTACTTTGTGGAGCCGAAGAAAGAGAAAAGGAATCAAGAGAACAGATGGGAGAAAAACAATGTTCAGATCGAGATGATATATTGAGGCAAATTGAACAAGCCATTCATTCATGCCCCAATGAATGGAATTGTGTTATCTGACTTAGGGGTTGCAAGATTACTGATACTTTTATTTCTACCAGCTCATGAAATTAGTTGATGTTGGAATAAATCTTTGTTAAGTGAAGCAGAATGCTTGAGTTATTTGGGGACAGACCAGAAAATCACCATGACCTTTGAAAAAATTGTTTAGGGCATCTCCTCTCACCTTGCCTAGTACCTCCATTGTCACAGAATGTTCTATTTAGAAGGAAACCTAAAAACTCTCATATGTGTCAATTACTATTAGAGTAGGTACCTGGCTTTTTAAAAATTGCAAACCTCATATCCTTTCAAGGACATTTCAGCTTGGAGTTAGCATTGTCTCTTCATGTGTGTAGTGTCATGAGAACACCTTGGGTGTAGTAGAAAAGAAATGGAATGTACAATCACCCAACTTCCCATGACATATTAGAGAACACTGACGCAGCATAAAGGTGTTTAGATAAACTCTTCCTCAGGTCCTAGATGATTTTTGGGAAGAATATCTCAGAGTCTCTACAAAACCTTCAAGAACAGATTGTCTTCAAGATTATCTACCTTATATTGTTTGTTTTGGGCACTAAACTGACCTGTTAGTGAGGGTTCATCTCATTGATGACTTGCTTAGAAACTCAGATTGGGATGTCATTTTCTTCACTTCTTGTCTTTCACCCTTTTGCACCCACTTCCCTCCTCAACATTCATCTAAGCAAACACCAAGTCTAATTAGATCCTGTATCCATCGCTCCCTTTTCACTGTCATTCTCATAGTCCAAGTACCATCATCTTTTTCCCAGACCATGGCCATAGTCCCCCAACTGCTTTCCCTATTTCTTCTTGTCTTCCTCTCCCTTCCCTATCCAATCTCCACACAGCAGCTAGGATGATGTTCTCAAGACACCAATCTGACTGTATATTATCCCTGCTGAAGGCCCTTCTGTGAATTCCTCTGTGATACTTTAGCTTGGCCTCCAAGGCATGATCTGACTTCTGCCCCGACGTCCACTGCCCTCTACTGCAGCACTTTTCAAGCGCTCCCACTCTCACCATGCCTTAACCATGCAGACCTTCACCCCTTTCCTCAAGTGGATCAAGATCCTGCTGATTCAAGATCTTCATTCATGCTGCCTTTTCTTTCTGGAACTACGTAGATTCCCCCAACTTTGCCTCAACCTCACAAACTTGCCTGGCCAGCTCATTTTCAACCTTCAGTCTCACCCTAAATATCAGTTTCTCAGAAAGACCTCCCTGATCCCTGAGATTTAGATTCCTTCTGTGAGATGTGCTAGAGCTGATGTAGAAAACTTTGTCTATAAAGTGTCAGAGAGTAAGTATTTTTGGCTTTGCTGGCCATTTGGTCTCTGTAGCAATTACTCAACTCTGCAAGTGTAGTGGAAAGCAGCTGTAGACAATACCTGAATAAATGAGCATGGCTGTGTTTCAATAAAACTTTATTTATAAAAACAGGCAGTGGGCCAGATTGGGTCCACAGGCCATAATTTGACAACCCAGGCCTTAGAGCATCCTACTCTTTTGCTTCATAGTGTTTACAATAATATGTAACAAGGTCATTATATCTGAATGATTATGGGTTAATATCTGTCTTTGCTCTCTAGACTGCTTTTTCATGAAGACAGAGATCAAACAGCAGCACCCGGGGGGACAAAATGTACCCAAATAAAACAGCATGTGACTCAAGCCAAGCTGGTTTGTCTCATCCGACTTTACTCCAAGTCTTCAGCTTGAGCAATGAGGAAGAGACTTGTGGAGGACAGTAACCTCCACATATACAAGTTGGAGCTGCTGCAACCTTCTTGGCATCATGCGGAGCCCGAGAATGGAGTCAGCACTGGGGAAGTAGGTCTGAGAAATAGAGAGAATAAATTGGATTGTGACTATATCATTAAGGCCCTGAATCAAGCCTTACCTGACATATTCTCTAGCTCTTGTTTATAAAGTTACATAAACCAATATATTCCCATTTTTAAATTAAACACATTTAAATTAAAGTTTTCTGTCACATACAATGGAAAAATATTTATATAAGGCCTGATATTTTCTCATTTGCACAGTGGGAATAATAAAACATACCATGAAGGGCTATCATAAGCATTAAAAAAATATATACATACATATAAATGACTGGGTATTGTACACAGAAACCACCCATGTTTATTAAATAAATGAGTAATTATTTTCACTAACAAATACATATGATTGTATGAAGGGTTATTTAAAATAATATATCTTTACCCCCTCATCCCATTTAAAATTTTGATTACGGAAAATCTTGTCATTAGTGTCATTTGGAAAACGATCAAAATGGAGCTATCATCTCAATATATAGAACAAGTCACCATGAAAAGGGGATGCAATAATGATAATAATAATAATAACTTGTTTCATCCACAATTTCAACAATAGATATCTTATGTAAAAAGAGATTTGCAGACACCTCAACAAAAGAAGATATACAGATTGCAAATAAACATATGAAAAGATGTTCAACATCATATGTCATTAGGAAAATGCAAATTAAAACAACAATGAGATACTATTATCCTCTATTACAGTGGTCAAAATGCAAAACACTGACAATACCAAATGCTGTCAAAGATGTTGAGCAACAGGAACTGTCATTATTTGCTGGTGGGAATGCAAAATGGTATGGTTACTTTGGAAGACAGTTTGGCGGTTTCTTATAAAACTAACCATACTCTTACCATAAAATCCAGCAATCAAGCTCCTTGGTATTTACCCAAATGAATTGAAAACTTATGTCCACACGAAAACCTACACATGTATGTTTATAGCAGCTTTATTCATAATTGCCAAAACTTGGAAGCACCCAAGATGTCCTTCAGTAGGTGAATGGGTAAAAAAAACTGTGGTACATCCAGACAATGGAATATTATTTAGGGCTAAAAAGAAATAAGCTAGCAAGCCATGAAAAGATATGGAGGAACCTTAAATGCATATTACCAAGTGAAAGAAGCCAATTTGAAAAGGCTATAGTCTGTATGATTTCAACTGTATGACATTCCAGAAAAGACAAAACTATGGAGACAGTAAAAAGATCGGTGGTTGCCAGGGCTTTGGTGGGAGGGAGGGATGAATAGGCCAAGCACAGAGGATTTTTAGGGCACTGAAAGTAATCTGTACGGTACTACAAAGGTGAATACTTGTCATACATTTGTTGAAACCCGCAGAATGTGCAACACCAAGTGTGAACCCCCGTGTAAACTGTTGACTTTGGGTGATAATGATACATCAGTGTAAGTTCATGGATCGTAACAAATGCAGCACTGTGGTGTGAGGACGTCCACAGCGGGGGAAGTTGTGTCTTTGTGGGGACAGTGGGTTATATGGGAACTGTCTATCCTTTCTGCTGAATTTTGCTATCAATCTAAAACTCTAAATAATAGTTTATTAATTTCAAAAAGTATTTTAAAAAAGAAGCTTGCCCGTATAATGGTTCAAATAAAAATTATTCAGAAATCAGAAATTTCCTTCTTCCCCCAAGACAGTACTTTTGAAGAATCAGAAAAGAAACAGAGGAAAAAAAGAAAACAACTGACCAAATCTCCAAACACACCTGAGGAATGAGCAGGCCGTGTCTTTGGTACCAGCTTTTCAATCTTCATCATGAGTATGAAGAGAATAGTATTTGTTTTCTTCTGTTTTATGACCCAGGAGTGTGAATAACCATTGACAGATGCTTGCCAAGACATGAAAATAGTGGGAATGCATCTGACTCAGGGAGCAAATGATACAAAACTGAGAACAGAACAAAGATGACAAGACCTAGAATATAAATGGGAGCCAGTTTCCCCCTTTATGGAGCCACCCACTGGCTCCTCACACCACTTAGAATCAAAGCCCCAGTCCTTCCAAGTACCAAAGAGGCCCTGCATGAGCTGGCTCCAGGCTCCTTCTCCCACCTCATTTCCCACCACTCCTTCCCTACCATTCTGGCTTCTTTTTTGTTTCTGCCTCAGGGCCTTTGCACTTGCTGTCCTCTTTGCCCAGAAAATTCTCCTTCACCTGTATGACTTCCTGCTACTCATTCTATTCTCTGATCAAATGTCATTTCTGCAGAGAGGACACCTGTGGCCCCAAGACTTAAAATATCAACCTCCCTCCAACTCTCTATTTCTTTTCCCTGCTTGAAGTCTTTTCACATCACTAATCACATAAGTTATATATTGCTCTGTTCTTCTGTTCCATGTCTGTCTTCCCCACCTGAATGTGAGCTCCGGAGGACAGAGTCCTCTGTTGCTGGGCTCCCTTATCTTCGCCTCAGCATCTATGACAGCGCCCAACGCACAGTAGCAACTCAATACATATTTATTGATTGAATTTGTTGCAACCAATTTCTATATGTCAACTTGGCAATCGCATTAAATCCATTGTTTGATTTTCTGACAATCAAAAGAAATCTCAGTAACTACAAACCTCCCTGGGACAGCTCACGTGTCTCCAGTGATGCAGGCGTAGGTGGCTGAGAGTGTTACCGGCCTCATTTATTCCAGATCAAACTCAAACACTCATAATGTAAAGAATATCACATGCGTCCTCATGGAACTGAGACATACTTTTCAAGAGGATTAGCTTATAAGAGTCAGATAATCCCACTGGGTTGAATAAATAGATCTTATAGAAATTCCTGGGGCACGTTCAACATAAGGCCTTTCGCTAAAATTAAATTAGCAACAAAATGAGCTTTTCTTGGGGTAAATTCAAGTGGGTTTTCTTTTACAAGCTGTTTTAAACTATCATAATCTGATAGGCAGGGTCCTCCCCCAGACACACACGGTATTTCAAATGCCTCATTTTGGAAACGTGTACCCCCAAGCCCAGGAAAGAGGGAAGGAAAGGAAGGCTGGAACTCCCAAAAGGCAGTAGCCAAGTTTGCAAAGAGAGGGAGATTTGGGACCTATAAAAAAGAACCTAAGAATTTCAGTAATTTAGGAAAACTACTTGCTCATTATTGCTGCCTGTGACAATGTGAAACAGAAGAACAGTGATGAATAAAATAATCAGCCTGTCAGTTGCCTCCCGTCCCCTCAACAAACTGAAACCAAGACTGTGATTATGTCACAACTCAGTAGCGTTTGTCAATAACTGTCACTGGGGCGGTGACCTAACCCAGGGCACGTCCACAGAGCACACACAACGCTGAGGTTTGCTCGCCTCCTACAAAAATGTTGGTCCTGGCGAGGTCAGCAGAGTATCTTCCTCCCACTCGGGTGCAGCGCTGTCTGCTCCTGACTGATTCACACACTGTGCAAATATTTTACTTTCATACATCATCTGTAGCAAGTGTAATACTGAGATTTAAAGGTAAATAGCTAGAGAAATTGCAGTTGCATTATCGGGCTGACATTCCTATCATCGCAAATCAAATTCCGCCGTGTGCAGCCCAAAGCAAATAGTGGTTTTAGTCAAAACCCTTTTTTTGTGGCTTCCTTCAGATCATATATACAAGGCTGTGATTTTGGTCAGCAAATAATCAAATAAAGACATATTTTGTAAGGGTTATTCCCAGTGAAGGAGCTGAACTCTTTATTTTAAAATCATCCTGTTTTCTTCTCACTAGAAGGAGTCAGAACTAAACTGGGGAGAATTGATGTACTGGGTGTGATTTAGAACAAGAAGAGAGTAAACTTGAACTGAAATATTAAAGCACGCTTGGTCCCTGAAAGGATCTGGTTTAGCCACGGCAGACGGCTCAGCTGAAGGGCTTAGGCCTGAGGTGGCCTCTCTTCTGTGACAGTGCAGAAGTGAGGCATGGCGCCTGGAAGTGAAGGCAAAATTCCAGACGGGGAGACATTCACTTATTCATTCAATCTTTATGAAGCCAACCCTGTGCCAAGTTCTGTGCTGGGACTTGGGGATATAAACCAGCCCTCCTGCCCAGTTACTTATATAAGTATCAGGACAAATGATGCATAGGCGCCTATGAATATGAAATAAAATTTATTACTTACACAGTAAACAGCGAAAGGATTCCCTAAGGAGAAAGGCTCTGGAGTGAAGTAAGAGCAAAACTGGATGGGGGCTTTGAGGGAGTATCTGGGCTGGGGGTTCCCCAGCATGGGCTACAGGTTGTGCTATTTGACATTTCCGTGGGCATAGAGGTGACAGTCCCTTACATGGGGTCACACAGGTGATAGGCAGGAGGGGCTATGCTACATTCTCCGGAGTGTCTTCCCTACTCTGCTGGAGGGCAGAAGCTGTATCTTAATCATCTTTACAAACTCCATTCTGCTAGCAATGAATTTACTCAGTCATTCTTACTGGCTTCCTGGTTCTGTTTCTCTGAGAACCCTGATTGATTCTGTCTTTCACCACTAAGTATAATATTAGCTGTAGGTTTTTGTTAGATGTCCTTTACTCAAATTGAGAAAATTCCCTTCTATTTCTAGTTAGCTGAGACATTTTATCAGGAATGGATGTTGGATTTTGTCAAATGCTTTTCTTGCATGTATTGAGATGATGACTTTTGGTTTTTTACTTTGTTAATATGGTGAATTGTATTGGTTGATTTCCAATGTTAAACCAATCTTGCATGATGGTCACGATGTATTTTTTAATATATATATTCTTGGATCAGTTTGCTAAAATTTTGTTTAAAATGTTTTCATCTATGTTCATGAGAGATATTGGTCTGTAGTTTTCCTTTCTTAGATTGTCTTTACCTGGCTTTGATATAAGGGTAATGCTGGCCTCATAGTTGCAAAGTATTACCTCCTGCACAATTTTCTGGAAGAGTTTATGTAGCACTGGTATTATTTATTCTTTGATACAGAATTCACCATTGAAGCCATTCAAGACTGGAATTTTCTTTGTGGGAAGGTTTTTTTTTTAAAATTTTTATTGGAGTATAGTTGCTTTACAACGTTGTGTTAGTTTCTGCTGTACAGCAAAGTGAATCAGCTATATGTATATATACATCCCCTCTTTTTTGGATTTCCTTCCCATTTAGGTCACCACAGAGCACTGAGTAGAGTTCCTTGTGCTATACAGCAGGTTCTCATTAGTTATCTATTTTATATATAGTAGTGTGTATATTTCAATCCCAATCTCCCAATTCATCCCACCCACCCTTCCCACCTTGGTATCCATGTGGGAAGGTGTTTAACTACAAATTGAATTTCTCTAAGAGATATCTATTAGAAATTGAATAGATTCAATTTCTCTGAATAGATTATCTATTTCTTTTAGAGTGAACTTCGATAATTTGTGTTCTTCAAGGAATTAGTTCACTTCATCTAAGCTCTGAAATTTATTGACGTAAAGTTGTTCATACTATTTCCTTAGTATCTTCTTAATATCTCTAGATTCTTTAGAGATGACATCTCTCATCCTGATATTGATAATTTGTGTTTTCTGTTTCCTGACCAGCCACACTTATTAATCCTATCAAAGAACTAATTTTTGTTTTATTAATTTTATATATTGTTTTTTTCTGACTTTTATTGCATTGACTTCTGCTCTGATCTTTATTATTTCTTTTCTTCTCCTTACTCTAAGATTAATTTGCTTTCTTCTAGCTTCTTAAGATAGGAAGCGAGGTCATTGATTTGAGACCTTTATTCCTTTCTGATATAGTATTTGTACTATGAATTTCCCTCTTAATACTGCTGTAGTGCATTCCCCAGCTCACAGAGTCTATGGGACTCTGCCTGAGCTTATCCTCTCTGCACTACTGCCTAGAAACTCTCTCAAGGCAGCAATCTGGGGCAATCACAGGGCCTATCTCATTTGCCTCATGTCTCTCAAGGATCACTGTCTGCTTTTGCTTAATGCACAGGGCCTTGAAAATTGTTTTTATGTACATTTTGTCTCTTTATTTATTTATTTATTTCAAGTGAGAGAGTAAATCTAGTCTATGTTCCTCCATCTTATCCAGAAGCAGAAGTTCTTTTGTTTGATTTTTAATTTGTGGAGGTTTTTTTTTACACAAATGCTTTTACTTTTATGTAGTTAAATATCTTGGTAGATTTATTTACATTTTTTCTGTCTCTTTTATCATAAAAGTCTACCCTCCACTAGAAGCCTGAATCACACATACCTTTGTTTCTTCTTCTGATTTTCATTCATTCACAAACTTATCTGGATTTTAATGTACAATGTGAGATGAAGCTCTAAATTATTTCCCATGTGCCTTCCTCCCCCATCCAAATAGCCAACTGATTGTCCCAGCATCATTTGTTACAATGCTTCCATTAATTTTGGATAAACTCCTATCATTATATTTTTATAAAGAATATAATCCATTGCTGGGATATTCCTTATGTTACTCTGATCTTTCTTCTCCCCTCTCCCTTTCTTTTTCTTTCTCTCCTTTTTAAAAAAATAATAGTACGTTTTAAAATTGTTGTTTTACCATATTTTAAACATTGTTTTACAGTACTGTTTACTTGCTTCCATCAGTGATATGCAGAAGCTGGCTTTTACCAACTCATACGAGCCAATTCTGTGCATGTCTTTCCAATGCCATGTTCAGTCATGTCATGTTGGTAGCTTGAAATTGACCCATAATGGACGTATTCACACCATAGAAACTGGCAAACACTGGACACCATGGTTTTTTGTTTTTGTTTTTGTTTTTCCCTCTGAAAGCCAGTTTTGACAGCACACCACCAGGGCTCGTTCCTCCTCATAAATCTTTTTTCAAATTGTTCGTTATTCACATCTATTGTACCACATGAACTTTAGAGTGCTTTTAAGATTTTTGTTGACATCATATTGAAGCTCATTTAATCTGGAAAGAATTGACATCTTCCAACTTATGACATTCAATCTTCCCATTCTAATTAAATGTCCATAACTTCATTTAAGTTTTTTCGAACAAATCTCTTCAAAAAACTGGTTAATAGTTTTCTCTGTATGGGTCATATAAATTTTATGGGGTACATTGTAAACAGTATTCTAGACTGAAATTGTGATAAATTTGCAAAATTGTTGACCCAAAAGAAATGAGAATGAGAAGAAACGTACCTAGATGTCCCTTGGAACGGTGAATTTTATACTCACCTATAGCGCAAACAACATCCTGCCTCATCTGACCCCAAAGAGGCAACAGACAAACAACGTCTGGGATGCTCATTCTCAAAAAGCAAACCAAGGGACAGAAGGCAGGTCATACCAGGCAAAGCGAAAGGGTCTGGACGCTTTATTTTAGAGAAGAGAAATCTAATGTATAATGATAAATAATATAAAGACTCTCCTGAAAAATATACTGAGGATTTCATTCAAGGATGAGCACTGGAAACAGTGGAGAGGACATTTATACAACAGTCAGAATTAGATGAATGGACATTTCAGTTTCTTTTGATTCTTGTAGGCTAAGATTTAAATTTTCTCTGGTTATGGTGAACTAACATGAAGAAGCAGAAGTTTCAGCTTAATGTAAGGAGAATTCCAACTCTATTAATGCAAACAAACAACAAAAACAACAGAATAAACACTAGAAAAGGGTTTGAAGAAGGCTGGGTATTCTCCAGCTGAATATTTAGCAGCAATCCTGGGTCTGTGGCAGCAAATTGGGAGATGATGGTCTCAATATGGCAACAGGGGTATTTTATTTACCTGGCAAAGTAGCATCAAAAAACAAAATCACACTTGTGTGTCTCAGGTGGTGGAAGATGCATTCTCCCATCTGCCACAGGCCATCTACTCTCTATTGCTTTTTATCCTTCTACTGCAAGCTGCTCTCATCACTTATACAACCTGGCTGTTTCTGAAGGCAGACACATATGAAACCTCTGGTTTAAGCATTCAGTACTCTGAAGCTGAGGTATTAAAAATCCAAAGCCAGTCTTAGAATTATAAAAACCTTACCACAGAATTTTAAGCTGAAAATGATTCTTCACATCTTGGACTTTTAATCTTTTTTTTCTGTACTTGCTAGCATAATTCACGTTCATTAGCAATGATTCCAAATTAGCACTTAGGGGCAGGTAATGTTTTCTGCTCCCAACTGAACGTGGTAACATTTCCACTTTTAGAGATGACTTTGCTGAACCACTTTCCTGGTTGATTAGGCCATTAAGTATTGAATGGTGAGGCCCAAAGATCAACGATAAATAAAGAAGTATTAATTTATATGTTCTTAAAATACATTTCTAGAGAATAAGACAATCTTTGTTTGTTTTCTGCATATAGAGATGTCCTGGAGCCATTTTGACCATCACATAGACAAATGGATAAACAATAGTTCTAAAGGTTCAACTGCTACGAAGCAGAAAGTGACTTATAGAAATAAATCCTAATCATAGAGGCATATCATGATTATTGAACTTCTAACCATGGTTCTTGACCTTTTGCATCAAATGGTAACACAAATGTAAAAAAATAATATAAAACTGAGTACATGGACCCCTAAGAGGTCTGTGTCAATGTCTCAATCCACTTGGCAAGCTTGTTCTTGCTCTTGCCCTTAACTTCTTAGCTTCAACTTGGAATGAGAAAATAAGGAGAGAAAGAGCCCAATGGAGAGCAAATGTCACACCCTCAACATGGCTTTAATATTTAATATATGAGAAACAATATAAATTTGGGTTGAAGAAACTGTTTTTTCTTTTCCTTTATATGCAGCAGCAGAATTCCATACACAGTGTTTTGAAAACCAGAGCCTCCTGAATAAGAGTTTAAAGTTATTTCTTAGTATTTATTTAAGGAGTTTTGAATAGGGTCATATTTTAAACATATGTATAAAACAGCATTCCATAATTGATTTATTAACATGTGAGGTCATATTTATGATTTCTTTCTGAAATATTTAAAAGCAAACTAAAACTTCATAATCCTATAAAATCTATTCATCACAAACCTGCTTCAAAAGTTCATAAAAAGCACAAAAAGAGCCAGCATATTGTATTTAGTTACGGTTGAAGTTTGTACTCCAAAGGATAAATGAATACGATTTGTATTTGCTATGGATAGAGCTGGGTTTTATTCACATTGTATTACATCTCAGGAGAGAGTTTGCTAAATAAGTCCAAATGGCAGAGATTCAGAAATCCAGAAAAATGCAAACATCACATTTTTTTTCCATGATGGACAAGACAGGAATGATTAAGAAATCCTTTAGAAAATATTGCATTTTTAAATGTTTTCAAAAGTCCACAAAATTCCTAAAAGCTAAATCCCTTCCCATCCTATTCATCTTTATCCTGTCATTGGATGTGATCTTTAAAAATATAATGTGCATGCTTTGCTCTGCTAAGCCCTTTTAATTTAGGTTTCATGTATCCTTTATATTCAGATACATTTACTTGTCACTGTTCCCTGCTGATCTCAATGGTTACCAGAGAAAACTAAGGCCCTGTGTTGGCTCATAGATAGGATTGGTGATTTTTTTGTAGTATAATATCTGGGTTATCAGAAAACCCCTTCTTCCTGTAAAAGTACTCCCCCAAAATTGTATGTTAATATCTCACTTCTTTTATCAAGGGTGTCTGGAAGAGGGTGACATATTGAATTAAATTTATTCTAACTTGTAAATGATTGTTATTAGATCTCTTAATGAGAATAGGTTTTATTAGAGGGCAGGGTAGAGATCTGGCACTTATAGGAATCTTTATAAGGGGAAAGAACATTTCTGGGGAAAGGGCAAAGGTGAAGAAAAGAGAGTCTTGGGTTTTTTTTTTAATTGGAGTATAATTGCTTTACAATTTTGTGTTAGTTTCTGCTGTACAATGAAGTGAATCAGCTATATGCATACATAGTCTTGGGGTTTTAAAGATGAATAGCCTGTTTCACAATTTTCCTGAGAAAAGAAGTAAAGAAAGTGACAGTGCCTGAGCCCAACTAATTGCCACAATGGCAGTGTCACACATATGGACCTGTTTACTCCAATTGTAACCTTGAGAGGCTATTTTTTTTTCTTTTACAGATAGGAGAAGTAAAGCATAATTCTTTTCAAGTGGATAAAATCATGACTGTCGTGCAAATATACTTGTCAGTGGTTTTATTTAATTCATTCGTTAATGAGAGCACCAGCAAGATGTAATAGGTACAACGAAAAGCCTTTGAATAAAATTGATCAAGAATGCTGAAATGATTTTGCTCATAAATGCAAAACTGGTCAATAGCTACATGGTAATAACCACTTGTATCTCCACAGGGATAGAGTTCATTTACATCTGCATGGGCAAGAATCATTTGCATCACACTAAGATTCCTGCAATTTATAGAGTAGTAAAAAAAACAAAGGTGTAGACCCCTAAGAATCCGATAACCCCCTGGAGGATCTAAGAATCAGATAACCCCCTGGAGGATCTGTCTAGACCAGGTTTTCTTAATCTCATTTTGGGCCAAACAATTTTTCACAGTGAAAGCCTGTCTTGTGCGTGATAGGATGTTTCACAGCATCTCTGCTGTCTGTCCACTAGATTCCAGTAGCACCCCCCAAGTTGTGACAACCAAAAATGTCTGCAGAAATTGCCAAATATCTCTTGGGGGACAAGATCACCGCAGGTTGAGACACTGGTTTAAATAATGCCCACCATTCCATTGAAGGGATACCAGTCAACTCTGCCCATTTCCAGGTCTTCCACAATTTTTCTGGATGGAATGAGACTGAGAAAAGTTAAGTACTTTGGTCAACATTACATTACTACAAGGTGGTGGAATGAATTACAAAATCATTCCAGAGCGTATTTCTTTTTTTCATTCCACCTCTGTGAAAATAGGAATTGGTGATATTTAGCTCCCTACGTGAAATTTTCCCTTAATAATTATAATCCAAATAATCCTGGACCTTCTTGCACTAAGAACCATTTCTGCTTGGTGTTACTATTAAGAGAAACACAAATCTAATCCAAAGGTCTAGAAAATGTCTTCACTGAAGTCTGTTGATGAGGTAGAAAATGAGAATTTCATCACATAAGAAACAGCAAAACTTCTTAAAACCTTTTGTAGGCATCTACCTTCTGAAGCACCCTCACTTAGCTTTGTAGCTGCTTCCCTAATATCTCTTCTGTCTCTCTGAAACTCCAGCTTGCTTCTCTCACATGTCCTAGTCCCATGCTCCAGAGAGAAGCAGCGTTATGCCCTTAAACAAATTAATTTTGTCTCCCTACGTTTATTATTCAATTTATTTCTTTACCCCTTACTCTGATCAACACAAGAAAGAGGCTGAACGGGAGAATAAAAAGTAAAGCTGTAAATCCTTACATTTTGGTATTTTTGATGCTATGCAAAAATAAAAAATTCTTCTACAATAAGAAAGTAGATAATAAAACATTTGAGGGTGTGTCCATTGAAAGAATCTAGAAGCAGTGATACTCCAGGAACAATGAGCACTGCCAGTGCCCAGATCTTGGCTTCTAAATACCAAGATCTCCATTACAGGAACCAGGGCTCTTTAGAAAAATGTGCTGGGGGAGGAAAACACACAGAGTGAGCCTGGAACATCTTGAACCAGAAAGGGAGGAAGGGCTCAAAGATGAATGATGAGGACGTGTCAAAAAAATACAGGCGCCAGCTAAAGGAGTTCCCATTGCCAAATTTAAAACAATTTGAGCAGCAGAAAGAATAATGGCAGTTATGGATCATAGCACAAAGAATCCATGACTCCACAGTGATACTCAAAACAAAAAGAAAAACAAAAACCTTTGGGTGCTGGGAAGAGAAGGAGAAGGAAAAGATTTTCTTTACCAAAAAATGCTAACTAATAAATGTAAAGGGAATGATAGAGATAGTATCTACAGTTTGTCTGCAATTATTTTAATTCCTCTAATTACCAAAGTAATTACATATTTTTTTAACAAAAATTTCTATCTATCCATCCATGTATATATACCTGGAGTTTATATGAGTCTTTAGGTTCCCCTGCTAAAATAAGTTTGAAAACTATTGTTATACAGCTTATTTTATATATTTTATTTATATGTCGGCCTAGATTTCATTGCCTAGGTTTAAGAAATTTAACCATACTTTAATTGTGGTCAATTTAAAAAGTATTACTTTATTATGTTAAAATGGACCTCCTCATTAGTAACTCTCTTTGTATATCTCGATTGTTTCCTCCAGATACATTCAGAGAAGTGGAATGGCTGATTCAAAAGACAAAAACAGTTTTAGAATTTTTGGTATAGATTTTCCAGAAAACTATGTACCAATGTCTCCTTTTGGCAGTGGGCTTGCATGATGTTGTGATTTATGAATAGTAACAGTAATGCTGGTTCCCATTTCCTGGGCACCTGCACTATGCCCCATAGTTTGTAGACATCTCTCCTATAGTCCTTCCAACCACCTTGCCAGCTTGGTCATCTTTTCCCCATAAAAACGAGGACCTGAAGCTGGAATTAGAGGTCCTTTCTCTGGGTCTCTAGAACCTATGCTCTTTCCACTTGGCTGAGCTACCTGGCATGATGTGCTAAAAACAGGGTCTCATTTCCTGTGTCTCTGTGTCTCTCCATGTCTAATTTTCACAAACTGTAACTTGCTTTTTACTCAGGAGAGGGAATAATCTGTTTTCTCATCCTATTTTCTTCAATTCCTAATTGGGATCCCATTCCCCAGAAGGCTAGCTCAACCTAATGCTCCCTTCTTCCCCCACACCTCATAAGAGGTGTATGAACAGGACACACAACACACACACACACACACACACACACACACACTCATTTGATGTTTCCAAGTCTAATCCAAAATCATATGATTCTTTCTCTCCATTCCATATTCTTTATCTCCCTTTATCCACAGGGAGGACCCTGGTTCCCAACAATATCAGTATATTTATTTATTTTCTCAATCTTACGATACAATATTTCAGAATCACTCTATCAATACCACTATCAAACAACAAATCTACTGAATCAAGTTGAATTCCTTGAAATTCCTTTATGTCCTTAGCCTATATCCCACAGCGGGTCTCCAGTCAGAGGAAGATGCTCAACACTTATTTAGATTAATTCTTTTTATTTATTCTGTGTGGTTATGTTATCAATTTCATATACAGTTAGATCAGTTTATTTCCATTTGTATTCAAACTTAGGATCATCTCCATCTTTTCTAATTTAACTCTATATTGGAATATAAACATGATTCAGAAGTCAGAACTATAAACTTATCGAAATCTTACTTCCTCTCTATCTCTTCAACTATGTTCCCACCTACCTCTTATAAATAGCCAATTTGATTCACTTCTGGCTTATGCCAGAAATCTTATTTTTCCTTCTGTCTTATGTATAAGTAGCACATTATATACGTTCTTTTTCACCTTGCTTTTTTCTCACTTAATATATTTGGAAAATTATATCTATCAGTTCACAGAAATCTTTCTCATTTCTTTGGTTTAAACATCTGCTTACTGCTCCTCTGTGTGGCTCTATCATTGCTTATTCAACCATTCTCCTAAGTATTGGCATTTAGACAACTTCCAACAATTTGCTATTATAAATCACAACTTCAACGCATAATTTTCTGCATAATTTTTTGTATTCCTACAGGTATATCTTCAGAATAATTTCCTAGAAGTTGGATTTCTGGGCCAACAGGTAAATGCATACATCATTAGCAGTTGCCTCCTAGCAAGGTATGAGAGTCCATTTCCTCAAAGCCTCATCAAGAGGATGTTATCAAATTTTTGACATTTTGCCTGTCAGATTCAGGAGAAATTATATCTCTGTGAAGTTTAATTTGCATTTCTCTTATCATAAGTGAAGTTAAACATTTCAGTGTACAAGGGTCATGTGTATACATACATTTGAATACATTGTGTGTATGTATATACATCTATATATTTTTCTGAATTTTCTGTTTATCTCTTTTGCCCATTTTACTGTCAGTTTTTTTTCTTTTTCTCCCATAATTTTTAAGAGTTCTTTATATATAAGGGGTATTAACCTTTTGTCTATGATATATGTTGCATGTATTTTATTCCAGTTTAACATTTGTGTTTTGACTTATGATCTTTTTTTCACACACGAATTTTTTTTAACTCAACGTTTTATTTGTTGCATCTGGATTTGGAGTCATAGTTGGAAAACGTTTCTCCATGTCCAAGTTTTATAATGAAATTCACCTGTGTTTTATTCCAGTACATATATGGTTTCATGTTTTACCTGTAAATCTCTCACCCATTTGGATTTATTTTTGTGTATGGTGTAAGGGAAAAGAAGATTTAAAAATTAATTTTAAGGTTGCCATTTGCCTGGCTTGTGATTTCTTTCAGGAACTTGCTAGAATGTACGACTTATAAAATGCAAGTGCTATGAGGACAGGGGACACTGAAGTGGTAACATTAACGTGAGATTCTCATGCATGGGAGATTCTCTTTCTGAAGGGGCTGGCTGGTCCTCAAGCATCACTGTTCAGAAGCCTACAGTATTCGCACTGAAGGCGTGAGTTGGGACCGGGCCGAATCATTGGTGGCCAGGCAAACTGCTTTCTGGCAAGAGGGTAAAAAAACAATGAAGAGAAGTCAGGGAAGGGGGGAAATCTGAGCTGATCAGTGATGGGTTCAAAGGAAGGGGAGTTACCTCCTGCTGACCTGCGGAGGCTGAGAGGAGCATCAGAGGCTGCAGTTCTTCAAAGGGCCAAGAGATGGTCAGGGTAGAAGATGGGTGTCATGGGGTGACCAAGAAGCCAACCAGGAAGAAGGTGGGGCTGGCGGGCGTGGTGTCCCCACCAAGATAGCTCTTGTTAGGCTGAGTTCTGTGCTCTAGATCTAAAGTGTTGCATTGAACCCAGCATTTAAAGTGATCTGTATTCTCCAAACTTGGGGGTGGGAAGAGAGAGAAACGTCAGCCATCTGAGGGAGTTTTATGGATAAGCCCCAGGAGCATTCAAACATGCATCGTACAGAATGAAACACAACTTATGAGGATTTAGAGAGATTTCTGACACAGACCATGAAATCTGGCTCGCGGAGACATCTATGAGTCAGGGGTATTCCTCTAAGCAAAAACAAACTAATTCCACTAAGTGAATTATTGCTGGATATGAGACCAAAAGAGAGTTAGTATTTTATTTTAATCGATAGAATTGCCGCTGCTTCACCCATCATCTCCTGACCTCTCAGTGGCTGGGTCCTCTATCACCAGGATGCAAAGATAACCCAGAGGACCTGTGCCGGCTTGTGGCTGAACCAGGATTGAGGAGCCCTGGTCTTATGTTCATAAACTAAAGAAAGGCCCAATACAATACTTTTCACCTTAAAATGACATCACCTGTCAGTCAAAGTCAAGAGAGCCTGGTAATGGGTTCAAAATACCATTTTAAATATAAGGGAGTGGGGCAAGGAGCCCCTGATAGGCTCAGGTAGCACTCTGGAAATGGGACCCAAACAGGTATAAAGGAAACAGAGTGAGAGTGGTTACTTCCCCTCCTGAGTAAGCAGCGGGCTATAGTCTGAGTGTGGGAAGCATCCTGGCATAAGGCAAGAGAGAACCAGAGAAAGGACCTCCAATTCCAGCACGCCTTGTTCCTTGCTTTGTAATTCTGGACAACTGTGTCTTTTTGAGCTCCAGGTCCTCGTTTGTAGGGGGAACAGATGACCAACCTTGCAAGGTGGTTGGGAGGACTAGAGGAGACATTTCTTTAAACTGTGGGGCAGCTGCCCGGAAAATGGGAACCAGCATGACAGCTACTGTTCATAAATCATAACGACATGTAAGCCTGCTGCGGGAGGGAGGTATTGGTACATAGTTTTTCTGGAAAATCTACACCAAAAGTTTTAAAACAGCCTCCACCATTTGAAGGAATCATTCCACTGCTTTGCCTTTATCTGGAAGAAACAATTGGGATGTACACAGAAGATTATGGATGAGGATGTCCATGTTAGCATCATAAATAAATACATATTTTAAATTTAGCATAATAAGTTGGGGAACAATTAACATATGGTTAAGCTAAAATTTTCAAACTTAGACAATACAAAGCTAGGCAGAAAAAAATTTATGAAGCAATAGTTTTCAAACCTCTTTAGCGGAGAAACTCAAAAATCTTCTATGGAATCAAAACACATACACACACAAATATGTATACACACATATGTTCACACTCACGTGTATACACACATATATACATGTATATGTTCACATCCACATATATACACACACATATACATATATATAGGAAGATGGATATATAGAGGTATAGATAGAAATACAGACAGATTTATTATCAAGTATATATTTCTTTACATTGGTAAGTAGGAAAAATTATTTCAAGTCATAGAGACAAACTGTAGATGAATTTGTACTAATATGTTGATAGCCATATGAAATATTGAGATAGTCTCTTACTATGTCTTTGCCCCACGGGTATTTATTACAAGTATAATTGAAGTTGTCCTCTGCTAGGACAGAAATGCATGTTGGGCTTCTTAATAAACATAACAAAAATCAATCTTGCTGTCTAATCCCAACTTGGCAGCCACAAGACATAAATTTCTTTCCAATCAACATAGAGCTCTTTTCAATCACCTCTCACCAGACAGCTCATTTTTGAATTGACTGCTCTGTATTGTCCATCAAGGCATGATTGAGACTGCAGATGCTTGATGGAGATGCCTAAGGTTTTTCTTTTCAGTCCCTATGCTCCAATCTGATGTCACGTCGAAGAACCAGACCGTAATGTAATGTAGACACAACCTCTGCTAAAAATTACTCCAATTAAACATTGTGTCTACCTTTCTATCATAGGTTGGAATTAGAAGCATCAATAAAAATAACGTCTGCATCTTGCATAACCTACTTTTTGATGAGATTCATTACCCTATTAAATGTTATTTGATGAGGATATATATAGTAAACTCTAAGATTTAGTACCAAGAAGTTTGCCCCTCCTGAAGAAGTGGTAAACTACTTTTTACCAGACAATGAAAGGTATGTCTCTTGCTGGATTTTCCTTTTCACCTTGGCTATCAGGAAGATCAGGACTAGATTTAGTGTCCAACTAAAATACGTATTTCATTTTGGTATAATTATTTCACTTTTTTATGTAATTTCTGACCTTGCTTGACTTTATTTTAACTATCCTGATTACAGATTGTTGTCATTCAAAAACACGGAGATGAAGAAGTGTAATAGGCGTGCTCAGGCAGAGGCTTCCCAAGATAGCTCTGTGATAGAAACTCAAACCAAGCCTGGTCCTCAGCCTTGTTGCTCTAGAAACTGGATGCTTTCTAGAACAATAAACTGGAGATGATTATTCTCTTAAGGACTATGTTAAGCTAACCAAATTCATAAGAAACCAGTAGTACTAATAATCATGATATTAATGGCTAACATTTTTTGAATGCCTATTTTGTTAAATATACTTGCAAGCAACCAAATACAGCAAATAGTTTATTGTAGAACAATAAACTAGAGTTCATTTGTCTCTTGGAGACTGGCCCAAGTCAACCAGATTCACAAGAGACCAACGGTGATTGCTAATAATCATGATGACAGTTGTTCCCCTTGTGAAATATTCTTACAAGCAACCAAGACAATCAGTACAAATTGAATAGTGGTTAAGAGCAAAGTATTTGGGGGCATATACCCAGAGAAAACCATAATTCAAAAAGACACATGCACCCGAATGTTCATTGCAGCACTATTTACAATAGCCAGGTCATGGAAGCAACCTAAATGCCCACTGACAGACGAATGGATAAAGAAGATGTGGCACATATATACAATGGAATATTACTCAGCCATAAAAAGGAACGAAATTGGGTCATTTGTAGAGATGTGGATGGATCTAGAGACTGCTATACAGAGTGAAGTAAGTCAGAAAGAGAAAAACATATATCGTATATTAACGCATATATGTGGAATCTAGAAAAATGGTACAGATGAACTGGTTTGCAAGGCAGAAATAGAGACACAGATGTAGAGCACAAATGTATGGACACCAAAAGGGGGGAAAGCAGTGGGGGGGTGGGGGGGTGGTGGTGGTGTGATGAATTGGGAGATTGGGATTGACATGTATACACTGATGTGTACAAAATGGATAACTAATGAGAACCTGCTGTATGAAAAATAAATAAATAAAATAAAATAAAAATAAATTAAAAAACAAACAAACAAAAAGGCACTGAAAAACCAGAACCTAAAAAAAAAAAGAACAAAGTATTTGGACTTGTGTCTGGGTTCAGGACCCAGCTCTGCTACTTAGTCAATGTGAGTTGGGGCAAATTACTTCACTTTTCTGTGCCAGTTTTCTCATCTATAAAATTGAGATGATTATAGTAGCTCTCTCTAAGGACTGTGGGGGGATTATGCACATAAATACTCAGCACAGGGAATAGAAAATAAACAAATGGAAGTCTTGATGATGACGGGTGTGCAGGTGATGAGAAGGAGAATTCCCACGGGAAGCCAAGTCATAATCAAAAAGAGAATCCAGGAGTGAGGATGGATTCAGGAACCAAGGGAAGTAAAATATCTTAACAAAGTGTCTCCCATCTCACCTGGCTTGACCAATCTCCCCATTCCTGGGCCTGAACCTTCAGGTCAGAGCATGAGGCCCATGCAGCCCCCCGCAGCACACAAATTACATCTGTGTTGGTTGTGTCTGCATCTCTTTTTGGCTGGAAGTTAAGCACAGCCGTAGACAGCATAGCCTCCAATGGAGGCTCACTCGTCCCACCCCTTGCATTCAGTTTCCTTTCACTGTACAGACTTCCTTTTTCTTGGGAAAGAGATTCAGGCATGTTGGCACCATAAGTTTTTCCTGGTCATGTTCATGGACAAGATTGTTGTCATGTCGCCTCAAGCATGCATGCCATTTTTAAAAGGGATATCATTTTAAAAATTGTGTTGATTTTACCCATTTTGTGTTAATGGATAAACTTTTTTTGTCCACTTATTGTGATCATTTTAGCCCTTCGTGCTGTCCGCCCAGGTGTCTATGTGATTTGGGTTTTTTTTGTTTTGTTTTGTTTTTGTTTTACTGGAGTTTGCTTCATATTCTTTCTTTTCAGCTTTGAAAATAAGCAGGTAGAGTGTTAATATTTTTAAAATATAATGATATTTGTAATAACATACTTCAAAAACTTTTAAATAACTAATGCATTGGCCAAAGGAAAAATAATTTTATTAATTTTAAAACCTACACACCTGCTTGATGGTGGGAAAAAGCAGAGGAAACAGCAGCTGGTTTAAAAGCAATAACGATGGTGACGCCATCATAGCAACACCATGTGGTTTTTCTTTGCAAATCCAAGAGGAAGAGCCAGACTCCAAGAAACCAGAGCTATTTGCCTTGGTACAGAAGTCATAGTTTATTTTCTTCTTCCAGTGAAACACTATTCAAATTGAGTATTTATATTCTTCCTTTCACTAAAGTGCAATTGAAAATGAATATGAATCTTGTGGGGATTTAAACACTGCATATTGTCTAGTTGACAGAGTCATTTATAAAAGTCGGGATATTTTATACCCCATCAGAGCTTAATTATGGTTTATAAAGATCGCTAGCGGTTGCAATAGAAATATTGTATTCTTCCTACCCCCGATGACTTTCCTTAGTTATTTTATGGGGGCCTTTAAAACTCATTTAAGTTTTGCTGAAGTTCTTCATAAAGATAGAGACCAACCATTCCACAGGGGAATTTAATCCTCTGCACTTTCCCTCTTCCCCCCAGAATTTCTTGGAAAACCATAAGTAGGTCAGTTCCAAATTCTGTCCCTTCTCCTAACAGACTTTTGAAAGGAAATGCCCTCAAACAAGGAGGTGATTGAAAATACACATGAAACGCAAGACATCTGCACTCACAGAATTTCAGCTGATTTAGGCCAAAGAATAAAAAATGAACTGCTTGGTAACTCCAAGGGATGGAAATTGCTGACAAAAGGTATCTTTGCACAGGAGATCTTAACACTCTGACTGTGAGGGTGAAAAACTGAACAGATGGCACCTCTAAATGCAAGGCTCATATAACCTATTTCCACTCGTGTTTTTCTTAAACTTTTATTTTAAATTTGGTGCTAAGAACAACAACAAAAAAAGTGCGTTAATGGCACCATCCGGGGACAAGCTTGCACAAGCTTCTCTTTAAGACCTTGATTAATGCAGTTCTAATTCAGCCTGTAGCTCTCATCTTTTTCCTGTTTTTAGTTTTTCTGGGAAGCAATTAAGGTGAGATTTCAGGGGAACCAGGTTATTCAGTCAGATAATGACTATACTAGGGTCTGTACTAGAGCGAGACCTCTGATGCACTTGACATCAAAATGGAAAGCCCAAATGGTTCTCCCGCTGGCCTGTCTGCCTTGCCCCTTTGTAGATTTCATCAATGACAAGTTTATTGAGCTGCAAGTATGAAAAAGGGGCAAGACAAAAATCTTACTATATAATCGTTTATGTGTGAAACACGATGGGTTGACGATGAACCATAACTTAATTGACAAAGCAAATTGTCAAAACATGTCCATCTTAAGTTTAGCTGTTAAGTTTTGAGCTGGATTCTAATACAAGGATATTTTAGAATGTTGGGAATCTACAAATTCCATCCCTCTGGTTATGTAATACAATCAGTTGGCTTTGCTGTGTTGCCCACAGAACAGGTATTCAGGGAACTGGGTTTTTCTCTTGACACGTGTATATGTCTTATCTTCACAATCAAATCTTAAGGGTCCTCAGAGTAGGGGCTTTTATTTACTTTTAGTAAAAGTATCTTTTACTTCTGCACTTGTATCCCCACTGCCCCAATTGTGTGGATCAGGTGAAGCACTTACTAAATGCGTGTCAACTGAACTCTAGTCAAGTTTCAAGCGTGAGTGGAAAGATCACAGCAGATAATTTACAAATATAAAAATCTAGAGACCAGATGTTCAGGAAAGTGAGGGCTGAGCCAAATAACTTCATGCAAAAGTGAACAAGCCACGTTCTAAGTAAACTTCAGTTCTCTTCCTGTTGATATATGTTGGGTGTCAGCTACTAGAAACATCATTATTTCCATGGAATAACTAGGTAACCCCGTGGGAGTTCAAATGCATCCATCAAAATCATCGCTCCGCTCTGTGCTGGCCCCAGAAAATCACTGCATCGGTCAGGTGTTTAGGTGCAAGCAAGGCACAGAAACTGACACTGGATAATTTAAACTGCAAAAGGTACTGGGCAAATTATAGTATTTCTGAAGGGCTCAGAAAGCATGGCTGGGGGCAGGAAGCCAAGAACAAGACCCAGGTGATGCTGCAGAACCAGGCTGGTGGATACCACTGTGGCAGTCACTGGGCACAGATGCCAAGGTTTGTCCCACCGTGCCCTCCACCACCAATGCTGGACGTTAGATGCTGCCGCTTGAACAGCTGCGATGCCCACCTGTGGAGATTCGATGCAACTTTTGCTGCTGATGCCAAATCCTAGCCCCTGGGTAGCACCTGCTTTGTTGCTGCAACAGCTTCTGATTCGAGACGGAGGGCTCCCCACCATGTGATGGGTGGAGATTAAGCTACGTGCTGTGCCCTACAAGCCAGGGAAGGTGGCAAACAAGAACCAAGCACTTTGAGCTTCAATAGAAGGAAGAGGGCTGTGTGTCATATGAAATGGGCCTGATCTAGGGGCGTAGTGTTTTCTAACCATAGGAGGGGTTTCAAATACCAGGCAAACAAAACTAATGACAAATATTCACCATTTGATCAAATCTGGAGTTCTCTGCCGGACTGGCTCTCCCCTTGCTCTCCCCAGTCTGTCCTGCTAAACCTCCATTTATCTCCTACTAAACTGATGCCTTGTAACACTCTGCTTACCTATTTATCTCCTCATTAACCCATTGCTCCCTGAGGATAACAGTCCTGTCCCTTCTCTCTTGTATTCTCAATGCCCAGCCCGGTCCCAAGCACAGTCAATAAAGAGTTGACTGATGGATACACATTTGTCTCCTTCGAAGCTGGTCTCTAGGACAGCTACAAAGAAGGAGAGTTGGGGCAGCGAGAAAAACTCTTGTCTTTAAACTTCCTAACCACAGGCTTCAGAGCATCTGTGAGTCTGGAAAGTCTACGCAAATGTTTGTGTGCAGGTATGTGTGTGTGCATTTCTCTGGGGAGAGAATCCATTGTTTACACCATTTTCTCAGAGACATTGAAGATGCCAGAAAGAACCCTTAATATGTCTGATTATGTTTGATGCCTGCGTAAAGGTAGACAACGCTTGCTAAGAATACTTTGAAAACACATCAAAATCCCATGATAGGGTGTTTTTGTGGAACAGAGCATCATGTTCTTTTCTGTCTTTTAATATATATTTTTAGAAAGATAAAATGTCAGTACATGTGCATTTATTGAACTATTAAAAATGTGGAATCAGTAGCAGGAAACGAGGCTGAGACACAAGTTTGAAGTCAGGGTCTACCGTTAGTTGCCCATCTTGGATAATTAGCCAACTTATCTGAACCTTGCCTTCTTCATGGAGAAAGTACACGTAACTCCTGCTTCAGAAGGTTACTGGAAAGATTAAACGAGACGGCTTGAGTAAGCATTTGGCAAGGACTTAGAGCTCAACCAACAGCATTTCCTTTCTGCCTGTTCAAAATATCTAACAATCATGCAGGCAAGAATTCTGAGTTAAATTTGCTCCAGTATTAGAAAGAAGTCCAGTCTTAGAAGATTGCATTGTTCTTAGCCTCTGATGTCAGTGTTTGGGTATCTGGTGTTGGGATTTGTCTCTCCACTTTCAATGAGCACTAAGGAACAGAGTGGCACGTCAGTTGAGAGAAGAAGGGGTTTGATTTTCCCTACGAGGTCACTGAGATATTGGCAAGTGAAGGTCCTTAGAAAGTGAGTGGCCCTGGGGCCGTCTCTCATGAAAGGAATGACCTGGGTAGTTTTGAAACGCCAACTAGAAAGGCCAGCGGGCTAGGCAATTTTCCTCCCCCCTCAGAGCAGAGAACCCTGAGACCCTCTCTTCCAGAGATTCCTCCTATCTTTTCTTGGCCCCGACCCCCGACCCCCAGCTTTCTTTCCCTTGGGCCGAATGTCCAATGGGTCTGAGAACCAGTCAGGGATTCACGAGAAAAAAAAGATGAAGAATTATCTATATATTGGGTGGGCCAAAAAGTGCGTTTGGGTTTTTCTGTAAGAGGTAACGGAAAAACCCGATTGAACTTTTTGGCCGACCCAATATTTTGCCACCTCTAAGTCCTGACATATTCTATACTTTTGAAAAGCATTTCCATCAGAAGAGAGAAATAGTAATCAAACCACTAAAGGAGAATTCAAGTGAATGGTTCTGGTGTCAGTGCGATGAGTCAGGCATCCTCTGGCAAACTGAGTTCCCTAAGCCAACATGAGGAGAAATAGAATTCACCCTGGCTTCCTCAGGCCTGCGAGAGGGACACCCACTGCCTTAGAAAATAGAAGTAATTTATTCACGGGAACACAAGTAAGAAGTGACGGAACCAGGTGTCAAGCCCAGGGTTTGGCTCCCATGTCCTGTTTTTAACCACTAAACCACATGCCTTTGAAGCTCTGGAGTGAGTTTAGGATTCCCCGGAGGAAGCCTCCGTTTGCTGAATGGCACCTGTTGGAAGATCCAGTCCTGTCTGTTGGTTCTCTCTTGATGGACTCTGATGATCGAGAAAAGGAGACTGACTACAACCAGGGAACCTGAGTCTTCCTCTTGGGTGGGTCAGATCTCCCAAGTATGGAAAGAGTCCAAGACTCTCATCTATCAGGAGGATACACCAGCATCCAGACTCTCTCTTGAAGACCAGTGTGTCCTCCCAGCCAAAAAGTTCTGGAAGCAAAGTAGAAATGAGAGTTTTGCGCTCTGTGTAAGCCATCAGAAGAAAAACCTATGTTAAGAAATTTTGTCATTTGTTTAAAAAAATGAGGACAGAATGATTTGTATTAACTAAACAGGTTAAGTTTTGAAGTATTTGATTTGTGATCCAAAACATAGCACATATATTGTGATATAAATGGTATGGGTTTTAGATTATATTTTTCATCTTCAAAGAGTTACATTTCAAAACATCTTGGAAGAAGACTTCTTTTGTGGTTAAAAAAAAAAAATCTGAGACACTTTAGAGTTGGGTAGGCCTCTAATACTTAGGAAGTCCCCCATCCGTCCCCAACTGTACACATACTCTCCTCACCTCTCATGAAGCCCGAGTCTCTCCTACACATTAGTGTCTCAAACTGGTCCCTAAACCAGTAGCATCGCCATCATCACTTGGGAGATTTTTAAACCTGTGGATCTCAGACCTACTGATTGAGAGTCTGCATTCAGTCAGATCCGCAGGTAATCTGTACACACATTACAGTTTAAGAAACACCATCCTTAGCAACAGTTCTCAGCCTTAATCATACACTGCAATCCCCTGAGGAGTTTTTAAAGCAATGGACGTCTGAGCCTACCTCCAGTAATTCTGGTTTAATTGTTCCTGAGCAAGGGGAGTTTTAAATGCTTCCTGGATGATTCTAATGGGAGCACAATTTTTAAAAAAAAATTGTATTTATTTATTTATTTTTGGCTGTGTTGGGTCTTCGTTTCTGTGCGAGGGCTTTCTCTAGTTGCGGCGAGCGGGGGCCACTCTTCATCGCGGTGCGCGAGCCTCTCACTGTCGCGGCCTCTCTTGTTGCGGAGCACAGGCTCCAGACGCGCAGGCTCAGTAGTTGTGGCTCACGTGCCTGGTTGCTCCGCGGCATGTGGGATCTTCCCAGACCAGGGCTCGAACCCGTGTCCCCTGCATTGGCTGGCAGATTCTCAACCACTGCGCCACCAGGGAAGCCCTGGGAGCACAATTTGAGAACCACTGCTCTTTTGCACATTGAACATGTGGTCGCCCTACCTTTTCTTGAATATATTCAGAGGCGGCAACCCGGTCCATTCCATGATAGTGCAATGTGCCACTTGATGTTAAATTGGAGAAATATGCCTTTTGGTAACTTTTATTCTCTTGGCCCAGCTCTGTCCTTGGAGGATTTACAGAAAGTGTCACATTCCCTCTAGGGTGACCAACTCATCCTGGTTTGCCCAGAAATTTCCAAACATTAGCACTGATAGTCCCTTGTCCTGGAAAACCCTCAGTCCCTGACAAACCAAGATGGTTGGGATAATGTCCTCCATCTAGGTCTGTTCTTCCTCAGGCTAAAGATGAATGTTTTCTTAATTGCATTTATCAGTCCTTACCTTGCTAGGGAAACATCTACATCTGTTGTCCTATGGTACCGGATCCATCAACACAACTCAGAATGGCATGGAAAGCTTAGGCTGCAAGCTCCAAAAGGAATTGTGATCCATGCAAAATAAACTGGTCTTTGAGGAACTTCTGTTTTTTTAAAAAGAAGATTGAGTTTAAGAGATGCTGCTTTGAAAATAAACAATGATCAATTACCTCCTTCCAAAAGCATCTCTTGTGTTATTTTCACAAATTTTAGGTGCAGAATACAACACATAGCTATTATTTTATTTGTTTCTCTATCATCTTCCAATGTAATCACTGGTCATAATTAGAGAACAATGAAAGCACTATAAATTGTAGAATCAAATTTTTAAACCAAAAATAATCAACCACAGGTAATTATTTTGTTTTAAATTATTGGGTTGGCCAAAAAGTTCATTCTGGTTTGTTCATTCGGGTAACATCTTACAGAAAAAACCCGAACGAAATTTTTGGTCAACCCAATAATTAAAAAAATAATACTACTAAAAATAAAATGCCACATGAATAAATGTGTTTATTACAGTGTAACTTATAACTGTGAAGAGAATTGGAAACAATGTTAATATATAATAATAAGGGTAAGTAAATTACAAATTAATCACTTGATAAAATGTTATTCCACAATTTTAAAATATGGTTGTGATGACTAGGTAGCAGTATAGAAATGCTTATGATATAATATTAATTGAAAAAATCAAAACACAAAATTAAATCCATGCTGCGATTACAACATGTACTCAAATTACAGTTTTAGATGAACAGAGATGGAAAGGAAATAGACATGACAGAAAGGGTGGCACGAGTGCTCATGACCTTATCCTTTATTTTAATTAGGCTTCTGTTCCTGTTATTAGGGTAAAAAATTATAATAAAACATGTATTCTCTCAAACTGTAGTGATTATTTTAATTTATTTGCACTTATTTAGAACATTTCTATACACAAGAGATGGCAGAGGAGAGTGGGTGAGTCCATGTGCTTACAGCTGACACGGAGCACCTCTGTACCTCAGCTTCCTCTTCCAGGAAATGGGCGTAACAAAAGCTGCCTCACAGCGTTGTGGTGAGGGTTAAATCAATGAATCGAATAATACTTATAGAACAGTGCCTGGCACATAATAGTATTACAGTAGATACATATACAACAGTAAATTATTATATATAATTATTATATATTATATATGTTACACATTATATATCTCTATATCTATCTATCTATATTTTTTAGAAGACTAAGAAGAAAAACAATCCAAAATACAGCTTCCTGGGGTTGGCTCTCCTCAAGGGGTGTGTGTGTGCTTCACTTCCAGTGTGTCTATGGGTGTGAGTTCACGCAGGTAGATGCGGACGTACACCTGTCTGTAAAGCTACCTACGTACCTGTGGATGGGACTTTAGGATCATCTACTCAAATCCTTTCATTTTATCAAGGAGGATGCTGCAGCCCGGAACTGGGGCGCTATCCTCATCAGATCACGGAGTGAGAGCAGAGCAGGTGGAAATCTGGGCAGCCCCGCTGGTGTCCCTGAGCACCAAGCAGGGCCCTCGCTGGACAGCATCACCTGGGGGCGAACAGGGCAGGCTGCGTGGTGAGAGGGTTCAGGCTTGAGTCTTGGCTTTTCTATTCCAGGCAAGTGGCTGAACCTCACTACACCTTCGTTTCTTCACTTGAAGACCAAGGATAATAATACCCATCTCATGCTTGTCATGAATATCAAAAAAATAAGATGCACAGCACCTCACACCTAGTGAGAACCAATAAATGTCTGTTATGATTTGATTAGACAGAGTTTCCAAGGGGCTGCAATTCAACATTGTTTCATTAAATAGAGAAAAATTTAGAAATTGTAAGTTGTCCTTATGTTTAATCCCAAGGAAATAAAGAATAGTCACACTTCTTATGTGTGTAGAAATTTATATAAGCAAACTCAATTAATTCCTAAAACTACCCTCCTAGCGGGAGCAGTATTATTATACCCATTTTACAGATAAGGAAGATGAGTCTAAGAAAGATTCACTTATTCAATAAAAGATTTATATTAGAAGAAATAAAATTGTTCATGAACATGAAAACATAATCAAATTCACTAATAATCAAAGAGATGTATACAAAATACCAATGAGATATCACTTTTAATACATCAATTTTTTTCCTTATTGTTTTTGAATAAGATTACTCAAAACTTAGGCAATTGGAGTGAAATGAGAATTCTTATATACTACTTACTAGTAGGAATGTAATTTGGTACAACCCTTCTGGAGAGCAATTTGGTGATGTGATTCATGAGATTTAAATTCATGTTCATACCTTTTGGTACAATATTTTTATCTCTTAAAAATCTATGCCAAAGAAACAACCCAAAATGTCAGTAAAGATTGACACACAAAGATGTTTATCAAGTGTTATTTATAACAGCAAAAAAGAAAAAGAAACCATATAAATGGTCAGCAATAGACCAATGATTAAGTACATTTCACGTAATATTATACAACTGTTAAATGTGATGTTTATTAAAGCATGGGGGAAGGCTGGTATGATGACACTGAGTGAAAAACAAGGTACAAAATTATAGATACAGTATTATTACTGTATCTATATTAAGAAATCATAGAAAAATTAAGGATAATTTACCTACATATTATAGTTATTAAACTAGATGATTCCTTTTATCCACTTTATACGCTTCTTTACCTTCAGTCACTCAAAAATGATCATGCATTGATTTAGAATTAGAAAAAGTAAAATGAATCTTGTCCAGCACATAATCCAGGGCAGAGCCAAGATTTAAATCAGGCCCATGAGACACCGAAGCTGCATTTTTTTCTACCACATCAGGGATCTCAAAGTCAGAAGCTACAGGAATTATCGGGTATGCTCAATGAGCTAAGGGGGATAGTGTGTGAGCCCTAGGAAATGGTGGGGCTTTTGGGGCCCTGGAGGCCACGTGCTCCCCCTAAATGGGGTGGTCACTCCTCTCTTCCAGCCGATCTCTGCCATGAGGAGAAGCCAGGCCCAGTGTTGACAGATTTTTGGATTTTTTAAGAAAAGCCAGAAACACAACTTTGAATGTTAAATGTTGATAACTAATTCAAAATATTTGAAAGCACCATGCAGGCTACAAGAAGCTGATTTGGAATATCTGCTCTATATCACACTCCCCTCCCTACAGCCAGGTTTCTGTCACCTGAGTGAATCAATCACCTATCCTTGTCCTGTTCCCTTAGGTCCAAGCCATGCCAAGTAACCCCCATATCCAAATCTCTGGCAAGGTGCAATGAGCTTTGATCAAATCACTTACACGTGACACACCATAAAAGTGAAACTGACTTCAAACCGTTTTTCATAATAATATTTCCCTGAGACATGGTTTAATCCCAACTTTAAATTTAATCAGAAGTAAAAAGTGATGACACGGCCCAGGCAATCGTTTAATCACAATGTAGAAGTGGACATTTTTCTGGGTAGAAAGTTTGGGTATCAATATCTTTTCCCTGAATGATACTTTACAGGTTATATCATGTCATAGATGAACAAAGACAGAATCAGGTGGAATCTTGTATATACAAAAAAGATGCCTGGTAAAATTCTGGGAGAAAAAAATAAGCATTCTTGCAAAAATGTTTACAAGGCTGCAATTCAAACGCCTAGCCAAGCATAAAAATGTTATGCTTCTGGGAAAATCTCACCCTCTATTTACGCACCTGCTTTCTCAATTTTTGTTTTGAGTTTTAATTAATAAGTTAGAATCTGTCCCTTTCCCCCAACCTGTAACAACAAGGACCTGACGGAATCAGTAGCATTTTCTATAATGTAGGAGAGGGTCTTTGCCTACTTTTACCCAGTAAATCTCAATTCACTGGCAGAGAGCTTTGCAAATATTTTGTAGACTGAAATGTTTAGGCGTTTTCCAAGATTAATTATTTGCTAATATCCCAAATTACCCTCTGTAGGTACAGGCTGCTGTTTTTCTTCCTTTGGCATAGTGCTTTTATTTTGACAAGATTGTGACAAAGGATTAATTGGACCCATTTTATTCTGCAAATGTTGAACTCTCAGGAAATTCACTAGTTCCACTTCTAATCATAGAGCTAAACTGGCAAGTGGGCAGTTAGCAAAGTCGACCGCACATCTGCAAATATCAAATGTCTGCGAACAAGACGAAGAATGCTCTCTCTCCTTTCTGGTCAGATGGTTTCATTTAAGATCCAAAGGGTCAAGGGTCACAGCATGACCTCATCAAATTAGACCCAACTGAGAGAGGTGTTTAGCACAACAGAAAGGAAATAATCTGAAGGACATTAAATGCAAATGAAATTGCCATCTGCAAACTTCAAAAAACACCTGACCTAAAAAAATAAATCTCCCACTTAGAGCTGAAACCTTGCCTCCTTCCCTCGTCCAGAGTGGACACAGAAGTTTGTTCTTGTAGCCTCCTGACAATCCCTCAACCTGCCAAAGTCCATTTGCATTTAATATTCCCTTCTCGTTTTTTTCTAGTTGAAAAATTTGACAGTGATCTCCGAGGAACAAGAAGAGGGAAGTTCAAGCATGAATATTACTCCTTTGCCTCTTGTGTCTGGATGATCAAATTGGTCACAGGAACCTTTGATTTCTAAAACTAGAAGCCTGTCACTTTGGGGCAAATTTGTGTGACCATTAATGGGAGACTGTGTAAATTCATGGAATGAAGCTATGAGACAGAGGTTCTGAGGGAGATGGGAACTATAGTTTATTTTATTTATTTATTTATTTATGACTGTGTTGGGTCTTCGTTGCTGCACGCGGGCTTCCTCTAGTTGCGGCGAGCGGGGGCGGCTCTTCATTGCGGTGCGTGGGCTTCTCATTGCGGTGGCTTCTCTTGTTGCGGAGCACGGGCTCTAGAGCACAGGCTCAGTAGTTGTGGCTCACGGGCTTAGTTGCCCCGCGGCATGTGGGATCTTCCCTGACCAGGGCTCGAACCCGTGTCCCCTGCATTGGCAGGCAGATTCTCAACCACTGCGCCACCAGGGAAGTCCCTATTTTTTATTTATTCAGAATATGCCAGGAACAGTGTAGGTCCTAGGGATACGCACTGCTAAGCCAGGCAGACATGGTCCCTGTCCTCACAGAGCTCACAGACAAATAGTGACTAGAAATTGTGCCAAATACTGGTTCATCACAGTGGTCACTCAGAAATACCCAAACACCACCCAGGCGGTCTTGTCCTGCCCAGATCCAATCCAGACAGAGAGGAGAACAAGGCACAGTATGTGAGCCCTTGCTCTTGTCTAGGGCACAGGAGTCAGAAAGGCCCTTGGGTGATAGTGCTGCTGGCTCTGTCAGCCTTGCCAGGAGCATGACCTGTGCAGGACCCCTCGCCTGTGCCTGTCTGGCCCTGGTTTCTTCATCAGGCTGATAAGATCGGAGTAGGGCTGTTCTATTTGTACAGAACTTTCTAACAACATAGACTTCTGGCAAAATCCAGCCAACAGCTCCATGAGGTGAGCTTCTCCTTACTGGCTCTGTTCCAGAGAGGGATGGAAAACCAGTAGCTAGGAACGCTGGGGCACATGGGTGCGGGTAGATGACAGCTAAGGCCAGGTCCAGTTTCAGCATCACAGAAGACTGAGAGAGGGTTTGGTTTTGTTTTTCAGTTGTAAAACTATGATCCTATTCATTTTAATAAAAATCACTGTGCACATTTCACCCACATTACATTAGGGAAAGACTCTCATTTTCTCAAAGACATCAGGTGGATGGTGCTTCCTGGAGTCATTCATGGCTATGAACCTGAGTAACTTAAAACCAGCATCCCCTTTGACAAAATGTAAAGTTCCTTGAGAGACTATGCCTAATAAGTTCTTCAGACATCCTCCGATGCCTCTCATGGGACTGACATGATCAATAAACACTTGCGATTTTGATCAAGGTCTGTGAGATTTCTCCTGGGGATGTGTAGGGCTTGTCCTTGTGGCACTGCTGTCACACACAACAGTGGGAACTGGGAGCCTGTAGTGTCAATGGCTCTGTCACTTGCAGGCTGTTTTATCTTAGGCAAATTCCCTAAGGTTTCTGAAACTCAGTTTTATTATTTATAAATGGGACTGTAAAAAAAAATTGGCCTGCAGGGATTTTATAACTGTAAAGAACTGTAGAAATGAGAGGGTCTACCATTGTTCCTTATCAATGTTGGGCACCACGTTTCCCTTGAATTACGAGGAAGAAATACTGGAAATGGGAAGGGCGATCTTCTGGCATCAAGACTCTTAGGTGTCTTTTTGTTGCCAAAGCGATCCGAGGGTTGAACAATGATCAAATGTGCTTCAGAGATAAAAATAACCTCACAGTTCTGCCTCACTTTTTTTTTTCAGAACTATATAGAAGGCAAGTAGGGATCAAGGTTCATCAGAAAAAGTGAAAAAAAAAAAAAAAAGATTACTGTCCTGAGCAATGTCTTGTTTGTCCACTGACCAGGGTCCACATCCATTACATCATAGTAACTTATTCCTTAGAACTTGCTAATTTATCCTGCGAAAGAATCTGAGGGTCAGAAAGAGAGAAGTCTATAGATGCCATGGAGCTAAATGTGAGAGACAGGGGAGGTTCCCTTGATGATTTCACCGCCACAACATTTGGGGTACGTAGGATCTTGGGCTTCGCATAGCAGTTTTTGCTAAGACCCGTGCCAGGAGCACAGGCAGCCATGCGTGCTGTGAGGGTACACAGAACAGGGAAGGGGACAGCAGGGCAGTGCCAGGAGCAGAGGGGAGGAGAAGAAGGTGTGGTCGGAGAGCAAGAAGGACCCCCCCCAGCTCTACTTGGGGGCTCAGTTCACTCATCAAAACAAGAAAAGGACTGAACCAGATGCCCTCCAAAGACTTGGTAATGATACAGTGGAAAATTCACAGGCTTAGGCAGTGGAGGGTCTGGGTCTGGAGAAGCAGCCCTATCATGCATGGGTTATGTGATATTCTACAAGTCACTTTCACCTCTCTGAGCCTTGTTATTCTCATCTGTAAAATATACCACTAATACCTATCTCACAGGACTGTAGAGAGGGTTAAGTGAGAACATCAAGACGGCAATCCTTCGTTAAGTGCTATACAAATGTCAACTTGTTTGTGGCCCCAGAAGTGAAGGGAAAAGAATGAGGGAGGAGAAACTGTGCCCTGAAGTATATCAGTGGTTTCTCTCTAGTAAGATGGATATGAAATATTCGTAGCTAAAACTGGCTTCCCTGGAGCTAATGCGCTATATTCCAGTATTTTTCATCACTAAGCATTTTTAATGCATCAATAGATAAGAGAAGCCAGATGGAAAAATCTAGACCCGGCTGACGAATAAAGGGACTGGATATCCACGACGGTGTTTTGGCCCTTGTGGATGAGACACAAAAATACATCCCATGTTGCTGGGGATCAAATATTGCAATACATTTTTGGAGCCAGTGGTGATATAGGGTAACTTCATCATCCTGGTGCTTGCTAGGAAAGGAGAAGGAGGATCTGGGCATGAGGCCTGACTGTCATCTTCTTGGATTTGGGGATGATGACACCTCATTCATCTTATGTCATTTCAGAAAATGGCCAATCGCCTCCCTGCCTTGGAACTGGGTCAGGGAGCCGTGGTCCAAAGAGGCATTTGTTAGTGGCAAGAAAGCAGTCAGTGCGTGGAGCAGGGGATTTATGAATTTGAGGCCAGGAACGCTGGGCGTGGGGCGCACATCTGGCCACAAGATGCTTTCTGGCCGCCTCGTGAATGAAGAGGTTTGGTCAAAGGAGGTCACGGCGGGTTCAGTGGGATTGCGAAGGGTGGCGGGTGCAGTGAAAGTAAACAAGGTGCCCTCATGGCTTCAGGCTTCCCCGGAGGCAAGCGGAGAAGAGGGCTGTGCTCATATTTATCTTCAGCATCGCTGCACTATTTCTAAGCTCTTGGAAATCCAAAGCTGACAAATCGCTCTCATCAATCGAGATTGAAAGTTTTGTATGAGAACAACAACAGCTGAGACGCTGCCTAAATAAAAGAATACTGCTCTAAAGTAGTTACTAAAAGGGTTAAAGGAAAAATCTATCCCTATGCTATCAATCCTACAAAGTAAGTCGACAATCAATTCCACGTAATTTCTGCATAATAACTATCGCTGTTTTCCTAGATTAATTAAAAATATTATATTGGTAAAGCTTTAAGTGAATTTCATAAGGGTTTTTTTTGTGGTTTTTTTTTGGGAGGGTAGCAGAAGACAGCTCTGTTATATACAGAAGATAGACCTACTGTCTATAGAAAACAGAAGACAGATCAACTCATTTTTGAGAACTATAAAAATAAGAGTCTTTCAATGAGATAGAAAGGGCTTTTTATTAAGGCAGAAAAAAGTCACATTCTCCTGGTATTTCTTGTACAGGAGCATTGAGTGTGGTTTTCTATGCCTACCGTGGTCTGGCACAGTACGTGTCTCTTATACCGATTTCTGTGGATTGCATCACCAAATGGAAGCCTAGCTCTAGTTCCACCTGGACAGACATGCCTGGCTACATATGCAACTTCAGCCTAATGCTAAGTTTTCCCATCAAGTATTCCCTCTTGAGCATCCTCTTTCATCAGGCTAGATAAATGTCTTTACTGGAGCATTGGGGCTCCAGGAAAGCTCCAATATGGGAGTTCCCCATATGTAAGGGGAAAACATTTAGTATCAGATTATAAAGTACATTTTTTAAAAAGACAAATTCATCAAAAATCTGGGGCCTGGAGTCACCCAGAAAGAGGCGCTCTCATCCACTTCTCCACACATGGAAGAGGAAATGGGAAACGTTTTCATACCATCACTGTGTTCTCTTTTCTTGGGTGACACCTAAGAGAAAATGCCTTGGTTATCATATATTTTGGTCCAGATGTAAAATGTCTTCAGATACCTTCTTAGGAATTTTTCCATTTGGAAGAAGAGATGAGCATGAGAAGGATTATCTTTCTAAGAAATGACTACTGGTTGGGTCACTCCAGGCAGAACAATGGACCCCAGGGAAAGAAGGGGTCAGGTTGCTCTGAACGCTTCATGCAAATGCATGCTCTTCAGAAAATACACTTAGGAACAGCAAACAAGTAGGTAAAATTTCAAATACTCTCAAGGATTTCTGAATCAGATATAACTACCCAATACTGATCTCCCCAAATTAGAATAGTCATCCCTGAAGTTTCAGGCTGGTGGCATTCTTCAAGACCTTTCTCAATTCTCATCACATAATTTGTTTTCTCATTTTACACTCATGAAAGAAAACCATCACTCCTTCAAAATGAAACTGGTCAAAGTTTTGAAAATCTACTTCATAGCTAACTATTAAGTTTAAAACAGCAATTGATATTTCCCAGAAGTAATACTAACACTCTATAGGACAGCTTAAAAACTTATGAAATATACACCTAGAAGAGTTGCTTGGTCCTTGTTTAGGATAACATGAATTTGGGACGTAGATGACATTTCAAGGAGAAAATTTTTTTAAAATGTTATCTTTGGACTTTTTAAGTTGATGTGAATTCTTTATAACAAGCATGTATCCCTTTTACAAAAAGTGGTAATTTTTCTTAACAAGTGAGGAGCAAATATATTAATAATGTTTAATTCTAGGTACTGGAAATATACAGGATTGTTATTTTCTCTTATACACTGTTCGATATCTTCTAAATTTCCCAAAGTTAAGCACGTTTTAAGAGTAACACTGAAGAGGAGATAATGTAATAACAACATAATCATCATTGTCTATAATTTTAAGCAGCTTTTTAAAGAGACACTTTATTGAATGTCATCAATTAACTAAACGTACAAATATGTAACTTTTCAAAATCTATCTTGTTAAGTCTTGAGTGATAGATTTTCATCACCAAGATATATGAAATTTTTAAGCTCAAATAATTTATGTGTTTTAATTTAAGACATCTGTTTTTCATCTGACTCGTTAAAATACCTTCTGTACAATATTTAGATTTTTTTTTTACTCAGCATCATTTAGTTAGACCATCTTTTGAGTTTGAGAAATTTAAAAAGTCCCAATACACTGAATGTATAAATCATTAAAAAAATGCAAATTGACAACTCTGTCCTGTCACACCACATCATTCCCCGAGCTGCAGGGCTGAGTTCTCAAGAGAGATCATTCGTTAGGTCCATAAAACTGTTCTCTTCCTCAACAACAGGAGAATAGAAAACTAGTTCAGATTTTCACAAAGTTATCTTTCCTTCCTTTGTGCCTCTTTGAGTGTTTGCTTTACCTCTTTAGATTCAAGCCCTTCTACAGAAGGCAATAACATGTAATCAACACGTACAAGCACCCCACAGGGTACCAGGCCTTATTCTTGGTACCGAAGCGGAGTATGAATAAGACACAGTTAAGTCATCAAGGAGCTTATAATTTACTAAGGGAGACAGAGCTGTACATAATTCATCTAATAATGGCCACATGTAGTAAGTGCTTTGATAAGGCCACAAGGAAAAATGGGAGTATGACTCAAGAAGAGATTAATTCAAGTGTGGAAGGGGGAGTAAAGGAGGAGAAGTCATCTGAGCCAGGGTTTGAAGGGTGGTCAGTAGGGGATGCACATTCCAAAATGAAAGTCTGTAATGAGCAAAAGACTAAAGTGATGGGGACAGGACAACTTACAGCGCGTACAAAGAATCACAAGAAGACGGTTGTGGTTGGTGCTTGGAAGTACATTTGGGAGAGTTGTAGCGAAAGATAAAGTTTGAAAGACACTTTGGGTCAGAATAAGGAAAGACATGAATAACATATTAAGGAGTTTCAAGTTTATTTTAGATAATAGGGGAGGATGGGTATTGAAGGTTTTTAGGCATAAAAATTACATGACTGTATTTGTACTTAGGAGGCTAACTCTGGCCAACAGTGCAGCAGATGAGTTAGAAGAGAAATACACTGGAGACAGAGACCAGTTAAGAGCATATTGCACTAAGTAAAATTTTAAAAAATGGCCTGAATTAAGATAGCAGAAGAGGACATGGGAGGATATTTCAGATCTTGAAGAAGATGGATGGAAGGATAACGTAGAGACCTATTAGATGCTGGAAAAGGAGAGATCAAAGATGATCCCCAGCTTTCACATGGAAGGAACCAGAGCATGGTTTTACCATCAACTGAAATAATTGAGGCTGTTAAGGAAAAACTTCTAAAACTGTAAAGAAGTTAAAAAAATTATTTCATGCCTTTTCAATGTCCTATTGGAGCATTGTCTAACAATCTCTGATTCTTGAGGGAAATGTAATTTTGTTTGACTTCCTCTTTTTTATTGATTAGGGCCCAGAATCAGGAAATTATGTTAACTTTTAGTCTTGTATAAGCTGCAAGTGATTTTTGTGTGGTAGAGATACAAATGATTTCTGTCTAGTGGAAAGGAAAAACCTAAAGGTCATGGTAGTGTTGACCTATAGGACATTAAACAGTTTTGCATCTGACTTAGTAATCTTATTTCAGCATTTTTTTTTCATATCCTCTTTGAACCAGATTTGCCATCTTGTAGTTCCCTCATTAATTATTTATATAAATACTTGACACATGCTCACTATATAGTAGCACTATATATTTTTATGAAAAGTATGTTTTTAACTTCTTGATAATTATACATTGAGAGGGTCTAACTTATAACATGGAAATACCAAGGCTCTCCTTGTGTTAACAAAACAATATATTAAAATTACCCCAAATGAGGATGTTTAACAACAGACAAAGTATGACAGACAAGTATATTTTGGTTGGAAAGATAGCATATCTTAAGTACTTCGATTTTCCAAAACCCTACACGTGGCTCACTTAAAAATATTTCCCATTAGTGCAATTTATCACCCTCCAGTATTGCAGTGATGTTAGCCACATTCTAGCCCACATCTTCTATTATTTATTTAAGATAAATTTCCAGGATAGAATTGCCTGTTTGAAGGGTATGCACATTTTTCTAAGGCTTTTGATATGAATTATCAAATTGAACTACAGTTAATATTCCTATCAAACGGGATATGTGAATACTCATATTCTTGAAAAGTTGGCAATAATGAGAATTGTCTTTTCTTTCTTTAATCTATACCAATTTTATAATAAAAAATTGGTTTAAAGTATGTCAGATGACATAGAGAAAACCTCACCTACTCCAAGTGTATTATTTAAAAGCTGATAAAATAAAAATAATAAATGCATAATTGAGCCAGACACTAACAAAGGAAAGCACCAGAACCAGTTCTCGCAAACACAACAGTGAGTAAAGGCAGCAGCTGAGGAGCTCATGGGAATGGGAAGTGGGCATGGCTGGGGAGGGAGCTTCAGTGTTGTCCCTGGAAGGCAAGTGTAGAGTACAGGCCATCAGCACACCCAGAGTTTGAATGATGCTATGTGCATAAGGCAGGAGTTTCCCATATGATGCTATGTGGGAAACTTTCTTATCCCTCCCTTGAAAGAGGGATAAGAAAGTTTCCCACAAGCCCATGAGATAGTCAGTAAGCCCATCAGCATGTGGGACCACGGTGGGAAATAATGTCACCCTCAGGAATTAGAACAAGACTGTCTCACACACCACTGTGGTGTCAGACTTCATGCACCAATGTGGGAAAGGCATTCTTTTTTTAAAAAAAATATTTATTTATTTGTCTCCGCCAGGTCTTAGCTGCTGCACATGGGATCTTCATTGCAGCACACGGGATGTTCCTTGCGGCGTGTGGGATCTTTTAGTTGCATCATGCGGACTCTGAGTTGTGGCATGTGGGATCTAGTTCCCTGATCAGGGATTGAACCTGGGGCCCCTGCATTGGAGCGTTGACTCTTAGCCACTGGACCACCAGGGAAGTCCCCGGGAAATGCATTCTTACTGAAAATTAATTTAAAAAGTGATCCTGGACCAGCAAAACCTGTAGGAACCTACAGAAATGAGAGCGAAACCACTATGTAGGAATGCTTTTACAAACTAGGTAATGAGACTTCAAGGAAAACAACCACTGCTAAAGATGAGCTCACAATGGAAAATTACAAACCACATGAGGAAAACAACCACCATGGAGGAGAGTCAGGACACATAATAATGGAAAACATGTACTCCACATACTGGATATAAGAGAATAATTTGAAATAGTCTTTAAAGTACTTAAAATGTTAAGGAAGTTAAAAAAAAAAAAAGCCATAATACAGGAGCATAACACTATTAAAAAAGAGAGGGAAAGCTAGTTTGAAAACTGACCAAAATAGAATTTTCAAAAACATATGGAGTCTGGATCCCACCGCCAGCATTGTGTCAGTGTATCATAAAAACAATAAATACTTGTTGAATGAGAAAAAAACCAATTTACAGGATAAATGGTATATCAGACACAGCTATACTAAAGCTCGTATCCAGAAAATTGATAGCATACAACTCAGTTATCTGATCTCAAAGCAATTAAGTCATAAGTCAAGTACAAAAAGATGGTTTCAAAAATTGGAAATGAAAAACCAATCCCAATTGTAAATCAGATATAGATTACAGAAGAAATCACATTGGAGATTATGAAATATTTAGATCTAAATAATAGCAAAATTCTCCATATTAAAATATGTGGGATGCAGCTTAAAGAGGTACTTCTTAGAGTATCTTTTTGTGACTGGCTTATTTCTCTTAGCATAATGTCCTCAAGTTTCATCCATGTGGAACAATGTATCAGAATTTCCTTCCTTTTTAAGGTTGAATAATATTTAATTGTGTGCATATGTATATATACATATACCCACACATATATAATTATACATACATATATAGATATATTAAATATACACATATATAATTATACATATATAGTTAATATTTTATATATACACACACACACACACACACACACACACACATACACCCCATATTTTGCTTATCTATTCATCCATGAGGGACACTTGGGTTGCTTTCACGTTTTATTGTCTCATTTATGAATTGTAGACCTACTCAGCATCCCTAAGAAAGAGATTTGATTTTATTTACATCTGAACTGTTAAAATAGCTGAAAAATAAAATTATGACTGAGTTAGAGGGCTGAATCCCAAATCTCATTCAGAAGTACCTAAGGACACCCCTTACTCCATTCCCATATGCCACAAGAATGGCCTGAGTGCTGAATGTTCATAGTCAGAATCCTGAGGTATGCGTGGCCCTTTTTTTCTGAATGAACTTGAGATTAATTTCTATTAAAAGATTAACAACTCAAATTTAATTAAATTCTATATTTTGAGCCTGTGAATCATATTGTTTAAGAAACACTTATCATTTTGTTTTGTTGTTTTGGATTAGCTGTTTAAAGACAAAAGACTTGAGGTTCCAATTATTGTTGCCAAAAATTAATTTAAGTAAACTAATTGACTACATGCTGCAAGCTACATACAGTCTTGGTGTTTAAATAATTCAATTCCTTGCAAAAGTGAGTGTGAGCTTTGTACCCTCTTATAAAGCAATGCTAGATCAATCCATTACTAAATACTCACCGAGCATCTATCCAGTTAAGCTCTGCCCTGGCACTGGGTGTGCCCATAGCCCAAACTATTATCTTTCACACATAACAGGTGCTCAAGAAATACTTGCTTTTGACTTGTGGAGGACACAAACCGAACCAAGACTCAGCTTTACTATCAAGGAGTGAATATGGGGAAGACAAAGCTTATGAGAGATATAAAAGGCCAGATATGATTAATACTCAAACAAATGACTCAGGCCGTGAGTTCAGAGGGGAGAAAGTAGGAGCACTATGGATGCAAAGGTCTGGGAAATCTTCTTGGAAAAGAAACAAACTGATCAAGCTAAGTGTCCTTGGCTTTGAAGGAAGGATAAGAGAAAGGAATGGGAGGAAAGGAAAGAGAAAACATGGGGAGAGGAAATAACATGACATTTGGTACTTCGTACATACTCTTGATGCTGTTTGCTATTTTTTATGTGCCTATGATTTGAATCTCCAGCTGAGGGGAGGAATAGTACATAAAGATGATGATGATAATGATGGTGACAGTGATATCTACTGAGCTCTTACTATGACACAGAGACCCAAATGAGCACTTTACATGTATTATCTCATCTAATCTTCACAAGAATTCTATCAGGAAGTACACATAAAAGAGGTCCAAACAGCTTAGATAACCTGCTCTGATCATATAATTAGAAAAACATGAAGCATGGGCCTGAATACAAACCATCAGGGTTCCAGGGCCCATGGTCTCTCGTTGAGTGGTTCTCCTTTGCATTTCCTAAAGCTGTTAACACAGGGCTTAAACACAAGAGGTGCCTGGTGGATTTTCATCTGTTAAATTCTGAGTTACTGAAGCTAAGGGTGTTTGATGGAAAGCAATACAAAGGGAAAGAAAAGCCACAGAAGAAGAGGGGTTCCAGAATCTGGAGGACGTTGAAAGCGGAGTTGAGGAATTTAGGGAATAAGGAACCTTCGATGATTTTGAATCTAAATTTGCATGAAAGTCTGCCTCTTCGTCCTCAGCTTTGCCATTCAATTTTCCACCTTAGAGACTACTCTTTGCCTCCATACAAAAGGAGGAGAAAGAAGAAATCTACTTTGCACGAATAACAATAATAACAGCTGCTCTTAGTGGGGTGGCCCTTCCCGGTTTCCCAAGCATTTCACTCAGTGTCCTGAGCAGGTATGTCAATTTCTAACAGCCTGGTTTTTTCCCCAGAGCCAATTTCTTCAAAGAGGAAGAAACACTTCCACTTTTCTATTTCTCTTCTAAAATCCTATCATCATCCCCTGTTTCCCTAAGTTGATTTTTTTCATGGGTTCATGTCAATCATTTGAATCACTTATTTATTCAACAGATATTTCCTGAGGGCCTACTGTGTGTCAGATACTGTTCTCAATACTAGAGACACAAAATTAAACAAGGGAGGGAGAGTCTCTGCTCTTGTAGAGTTCCCAGTTTACCTGGGAATACAAGCATTAACCAAGGAATTAAAATACACAGTGAAGAATGTTTGGGAGGTGAAATGCAAAGGCGCTGGGGAAGCTTATGTTGGGCAGAGGCCAAGGAAGTTAGGGAGAACTGATTTTCTGTGGGCCATGCCATTGAAACCAAAATATGGAGGAGAAGCAAGAGTTAGGCAGGCCAAAGAGGTGAGTGTGTGTGTGTGTGTGTGTGTGTGTGTGTGTGTGAGAGAGAGAGAGAGAGAGAGAAAGAGAGAGAGATGGAGAGATGGAGAGAGAGTTGTTCAGAGGTAGGAGCGCTGGCAGATGTAGGGAGATAAAGCATGAGGGTGTTCCAAGCTAGGGGAAAAGTCTCTGCAAAGGCCTGGGCATGAGGTAGAGCCTAGCGTTTTCAAGGAAAGTCAAGTGGGTGGCCTTGCAGAGAACAAAGATGAGAGTGGCTTGAAAGCGAATGATTGGGTCCATGGGTATGGCACCTACAGGCCTTATAAACCACGTGAAAGGGTTTAGACTTGATTCCCATGTAATGGGAAGGCACCGAAGGGCTTCAGGCTGGGGTGGACATGATCCGATTTGCATTTTTGAGCATGGCTGGCTATTGAATGGAGAATGGCTGGAGAAAGGCATGAATGGAGGTTTGGGGACCAGGCAGAAGGCGGTCTGTCATTCAGGGGAGAGATGTTGGGGGCAGAGGGGAAGGGAGGAATGGATGGAGCCCAGACAAGGCTAGAATCAATAGAAAGTGATGACAGATGACATGGGCGAGGGGGTCCTTGCTGTCTGCCAGGCTTCTGGCTCCAGCAGTTGGATTTTCACTCTTCACACACCTCACTGTTTGCATAATTTCCCCACCTTTCTACTGCATACGGGAGAGATCTACCCAGAAACATGGAGCAGGAAGGTGGGCCATTTGCTGAAGAATTCATTCTTGCTGTAATATTAACTATCAATAGTTTCCTCTGGCAGTCCCTAAAAATTCTTATTCAAGAATTTATAGTCCAAGAAATGAGAATATTGTGTGCTTCCCTTTCAAAGGGCCCTCCACAGTGCAGAGATTTACTGAAAACAAACTTCAAACATTCCTGGTGTCCTTCCACCCATTGAGATCAAAGTCCTCAAGAGTCATTGGCTTGGGTTATAATGACCACTCAGAGTTTAGGTAAAAATTAATGAAACACATATTTTGGTTCAATGTAAGGAAGGACTTTTCAAAGAGGAAATGAGCTGCCTCAGGGGCATGCATTACTCACATCTAAGACTCAGCTCAAACGTCACCTCTCAAGATGCCAGCCCTGAGTCCTCTGGGCAGAGGCCATTATTCCAGCCTCGATGCCCCAGTGCATTGTGTCCTTCTCCACTGTAACGTTCACCTCCTCTTACTACATCTCATTACAAAAGACTGTCAACTCCTAGTCTTATCCATGATTGTGGTCTGACGTGTGGAAGGCACTCAAATATTGAATGGATGAGTGAATGAATGAACAATGTGAGAGGTTTTTAGAGGTTGGGTGATGACATGGCTGTGAGTTGAGGAGATTCAAGTGAACAGTTAAGGGGTTGGATCATAAGACTTTTAAGATACTTTCTATAAAAATCACACCCTTCTTAGCCATGAACAACCTCCACTTTTTACCTGAAGCCCTCAGTCCTCATGATCATGGGCCAATGCCTCAGGAATTTCTTCTGAGCCTGAATCTTTCCACCTTGTGACCCCCACTTATACAGCTTTCACTTCATAATTGGCTTTCATTTCTGATTCAGATTTGGCCATCAGGACAGACTTTTTCAGTTCTTGCAAGGGGTGCCGGGGACACCGTTTTCCCTCTTCCTTGCTCTATACTCTCCAGCCAAGCACTAGTTTCCCCCAAGACATAAGCCGAGTCTCTGCATAGACAATCCAGGTGAGGGCCCCAGAGCTCTCCTAAGAGTGGGGTTTAAATACATTTCACATCATAGTCTCTGAGTGCTACATCAGGATGGATGTTTTGTTGAGGATGCTTAATTAACCCTCAAGTCTTGTGCTTGTTCCTCTGTAAAAGTTTCCCTACGAATATTACAGGAAAATGCAGCAGAAGATGTATTTTGTGGCATAACCAGGTGTATTAGTTTCCTGTGGCTATTGGAACAAATTATTAGAAACTGGGTGGCTTAAAAGCAGAGGAATGTATTCTCTTACAGTGCTGGAGGCCAGAAGTCTGCAATCAAGGTGTTGGCTGGGCCATGGTCCCTCTGAGAGTTCTAGAGGAAAATCTGTTCCTTGGCTCTTCTAGCTTCTGGTGGCTCTAGGCATTCCTTGGCTTATGGCCTCATCACTCCAATCTCTGCCTCCATGATCAATGGTCTCTTCTGTCTCAAAACTCCCTCTGCCTCTCTCTTACATGGATACATTTGATTGTATTTAAGGCCCACCCAGATAATCTAGGGCACATTCCTCCTCTCAAGATCCTTAACTTCATATTTTTCCCATACAAGGAATATTCACTCATTTGCCATAAAGGATAATATTCACAGATTCCAGGCAGGAATGAGGACATGGATATATCCTCTGGAAGACCTAGTACACTAGGTAAAACTTACTTCGTCCTATCATTTTTGGAAGATGTTAATGTTATTGAGAAGGCCATTGTATACTAGAGATGGCAAGCCACTGAGAAAGCAGGTAAAGGATCCGGAGCCCAGAGAGGTTAAGTGACTTGCCAAAGGTCACCCAGTTGTAGAGCTAGAACCAGGAGGTCCCCAGGCATCCAGCCCAGGGAGCTTGAGTCCCATATTATGCAATAATCCCAGTAGAAATGTTATATATGTGCTCATTTAGTTTAAAAAATTAATCCCTATATTGAGTTTGTGTGGGTGACAGGGTGACCTTTTGAAAGGGAAGCCACTTGATACAAAGCAAGGCTGAAGCCATTTCATTTATTACCATCCCTCTGTCACTGGTGGGGAATAAAATGCACATGGCTTAATATCTCACCCTGTGGTACTTAAGAGTGATGTGAGCAAATTCCGTAGAAAAAATTTTCAGAGAGGACAGAGCTTATCGTTTTCATAGAAAAGTGAATGGAGGAGGCTTTGGAAATAAACCAATACAGGCTTGAACTGCAGTTCTTCCAGTTCAATGGTGGATCTCCAGGAAGGTGATTAACATCATCAGCAAATGGAGAAAATACCCACCACAGTGGGTTCAAATCTAAAAATCCATAAAGCACCAAGCACAAGGACTGGCACGTGGTAGACTCTTTATCAGCAATCGTAGTATTATTGTCACCCCTGTACTGATACATTGGAGGGGAGAGCCACGTACTTTCTAAGCAAATTATGTATGTCTATCTGAAAACAACAAGAAAAACAAAAGATGATCTGAAAAAGACAAGAAAAACATGTGGAAATACTTCGAAACTCATTTTAACACACTGTTTGTTTATTTTTTTTACCAAAGTTATAAAAATTTGGCTATTTTTGGAACTAAAATTATTGTCAAACTTCACAGGTCTTAAGTACTCTTGGGCCATATTTTATTCTCCCAAAACATGCAATATGTTTACTTACGTCAACAAAACTTCACTGAACACTTAGCATGTGCAAAGAATTATACTGGGATTTACAAGCGCCAATTTTAAAATTATATTAAGAACAAAGAGCTATTTGACCAAATAAATGAGTGTTCTAAACGTACCTAGACATTTAAGGATAGAACCACTTTAACAGCACTGCGGAGCACACGACTTCCGTAGAAGTCATCATTTCTGCTTTTACCTGCAATGGAATAAGGCAAGAATCACTATATTTAATAACATAGTCACTGGATCAGATCAGAAGCTTAGGCTAAAGAACACTGTATAACTTAACATAGTAAAAAATACAGTATGATTTTCGAAATAAGGTATGAAAATCAAAACAGAACAAAATTGGAAATAATTGAATTCATTTCAAAAGAGGCCATATGAAATAGCAAAGAGCACAGCTTTGGAGTCAGACAGCTGGCTTTGAAACCTGGTTTTGCCCCTCACCTCATGACTGAGGACATGTTACTTCTCTTTGCTGAGCCTCAATTTCCTCATCTGTAAAATGGGGATAAGGATGACTGTTTCACAGGACTGCTATGAAAAGTAGTGCTGAGGATTAGGCTTAGGGAGTATCAGGTACACAGTACGTGCTCAATAAATGCTGTCTATCTATGAAAAGAATCGGTAGCAGAGTTGACATCATTAAAAGAAGCATCAGACCACTGTTTGTGTCCAAATTTTTAAAAGGCATCTCTCCTTATCATTTGTGTTCTATTTATTTGTGTTAGTCAAGATATATTGTTGCCAACTAGAAAGGTTTGTTTCATTGTTAGTCTCATTCATATATTCATTTCAGACATTAACGGAAGTGTAAATATCCTTATACACTTACCTATGCACCTACCACAGTGGACTTTCCTCTGAACTCTTTGCACTGAAAAGCACACTCATCTAAATGTTAGGTCTAAAACACTCCGACATAGCTCCCCTCCTCTGGCATTCTTCCCCTTTACACACCAAAAAGGAATCAGCCTGCATCGTTCACTATAAACCCTGGCAGGGAGTTCAGAATTTTCTTGGAGGAAAACATGTTCTTTCCTTTTTATAGTTTGAACTTGATGGAAGACAGCCCAAATATTCAATACAATAGCTTGAGCTATTTTTTTCTGATAGAACCTACATTCCCAAGTGTGAGCTAATCCATATTTTCCCATGGTCCTTGGACAGAAATAAAATGGATAAGTCAACAAATCTCATTTTGACCCATTCATTATAACAACCCTTTCATGAAAATGTATGCTAAAGTTATTCCAAAGGAAAAACCCAGTGGGCCTGAGGTACAGCTCCATCCATTCCCTTTTCATAATTGGTACTAATAAGAATTAGTAGCTTGTTTGTGTTTGGGGGCAGACCTAATGGAGAAATGAGCACACTTGGGTAATAATGTAATGGGATTTTAAAAAAACTTACGGGAATTAAAAAAAAAAATTACCCCAGGGCCTATGCTCTGAATAAGGGAAAAATAAATTTCTGACTGCCTTCATTCTGTCACAAAAGTTAATGTACTGGCCAAAAATTCTGCCTAAGAATACAAACTGGAGCAAATTATAGGAAAAAATCAAATTGCAAAGCTTCTGCTAATGTTTTGCTTTGCTAAGGGTGTAGAATCTTTTGCGAAAGAAAATACCTTGATAGGCTTTCTTGAATGATGAAAAGTCTGAAAGGAGATGGTTGATACAAAAGGCCCAAGTTATATCAGATAACAAAGTTGTAAACAACAACCACCATGGCTAGGAGATGTTTCTCAGCAGTAGATGGGAAGGAAGCTTGGGGGGTGATTTCTCTGATCTGGGAAGAGTGGGAGCAAGCTTGGGCAACATGGCAGCCTGTTAAGCAGATCCTGAGGAGGAAGATGGTCAGTGAGACATCCCTAGTGACAAGGTTGGCAAAGGGTCTTTTAAGAAAAAGCAATGACTACTGTTTAATTTTAAGCAGTTTCTTGTTGTGCATGAGATTGCCAGCTTCTCTAATATTATCAACCTTCTGTAAACATCTGTGTCACACAGCAACCTTGAGTTTGTGGTACTTTGGAGAATAAACTTAAGGAGACAGTGATCACATAGGAGAGAAAGTAGATGGAGAGAGGATGGCAACAGGAGGCAAGATGGGAAGTCAATGGGATCAGGAATCTGGAATGGAAATTTAGTAGAGTGTACGTTACATAGTATACGTGATAAATATATTCTTTTTTTTTTCACATCTTTATTGGAGTATAAATGCTTTACAATGTTGTGTTAGTTTCTGCTGTACAACGCAGTGAATCAGCTATATGTATACATATATCCCCATATCCTATCCCTCTTGAGCTTCCCTCCCACCGTCCCTATCCCATCCCTCTATGTTATCACAAAGCATCGAGTTGATCTCCCTGCGCTATGCAGCAGCTTCCCACTAGCCATCCATTTTACATTTGGTAGTGTATATATGTCAATGCTACTCTCTCACTTCATCCCAGCTTTGCCTTCCCCCCCCATGCCCTCAAGTCCGTTCTCTACATCTGCGTCTTTATTCCTGCCCTGCCACTAGGTTCAGCAGTACCGCTTGGAGGCAAAAGACCTGTACTCAGAAAACTATAAAACACTGATGAAAGAAATCAAAGATAACATAAACAGATGGAGAGATACACCATGCTCCTGGATTGGAAGAATCAACATTGTGAAAATGACTATACTACCCAAAGCAATCTACAAGTTCAACGCAATCCCTATCAAATTACCAATGGCATTTTTCACAGAACTAGAACAAGAAATTGTACAATTTGTATGGAAACACAAAAGACCCCGAATAGCCAAAGCAATCTTAAGAAAGAAAAACAGAGCTGGAGGAATCAGGCTCCCTGACTTCAGACTATACTACAAAGCTACAGTAATCAAGACAGTATGGTACTGGCACAAAAACAGAAATATAGATCAATGGAACAGGATAGAAAGCCCAGAGATAAACCCACACATGTATAGTCACCTTATCTTTGACAAAGGTGGCAAGAATATACAATGGAGAAACAATAAATACATTCTTAATGAATGAATAGAGCTCTGGAAATACTGGGATAGGAATGCTTGACTTCCAAGAGCCTGAAGTATTAGGGGTGTATCGAGTCATTGTATTTGGATATTAATTTAAAAATGCTCTCAGAAGCTTGTAGGAGTTGGGGACACCCAGGCTACATTTGTTAAGACCTAGATATTAGAAGATCAATGTGAAGAAGATGCTTTAAGGTGGAGGATGAGAAAGATGAGAAGTTGAGGATGTCAGTTCTAGAGAACTATGTTTTGTATTTCTCATCTTGCTTATGTGTTTCTGGGAGGGAGATATGGGAAAATTTCCTTAGACATTTCTTTAAACTCTCCATTACATTTGAAGTGGAGAGGTCCAGTTCCATTAGTGAGAACAAACACTCAATGACATTTTGTTTCTCTCAAACAAAAGAAGACATTATGATAAAAAAAAAAGGTATCAGGTGACACCTAGGATGGGGTAGACATGGGTCATGAAATCTCATAGCCTGGGACTCTTGGGACTTGGGCTGTTTAAAATTATAAGGGCATTCCACTAAACCATCCAAGGGCAGAGAACATGGAAAAGACAGCTGATTTGCAAGTCCAACTTCTTGATGATGACAGAATATATGAAGCTGCCATTTTTGTTCTCTGTCTTGGAACTGTGGCATTTAGCCAAACTCAGATCAATGGCTCAAGAAAAGACTGGTATTGTGTTCCTTGATGAAATGAACATTATCTTCCCAAACTAGCAAACATTATGTTCTCCACTAAAAAGTCCTCAAAATAAAACATGTAAAGGGTAAAATGAATTAATAACTGACAGTATTTATTATTAAATTCCTAGATTTGAGCAATACATTTGCCTATTTTTACTTATCAAAACATTTCACCTTTTAGAATAGCCCCATTTCAGGCTGAATCCACCCAAAAGAGAAACTCAGAGGAGAGAAAACAAGAATTCCTTTAGCTCTGTGGTTATCAGTGAGGGGTAATTTTGTCCACCAGGGGTCATTTGGCAATGTCTAGAGACATTTTTAGTTGTCACAACTTGGGGTGGGGGGGTACGACTGGCATCTAGTGGGTAGAGGCTAAGAATGCTGTTAAACATACACAGTGTTTAACATACACAAGGACGGTCCCCCACAGCAAAGACTCCCCCAGCCCCAAATGTGAATAATGCCAAGGTTGAGAAACCCTACCTTAGCACTAAAGGTTTGAGGCACTTCCAATCATTTTTAATTTAACAATAAGATCTTAATGAAGCTTAATGTATGCCCAGGGTGTTCTGAGTACTGTGAGTTCAGAGTTCTACTCTGGAAGACCTCACAGCCCAGAAGGAGAAACAGGTAAAAAAAAATGGAACCAAATACAACAAGGAAAGAGTGTTTGCAAAGGCATATATGATGCATTTTGGCAGCGTGGGAGAGGCTGAGAGTAATTGACAATGAGAAGCAGTGAAGTGTTGCCAGGGATTGAGTTGTTACCTTTTGTTCATTTATTCATTCAGCAAAATTTTCTAATGCTTGGCTAAGATGTGCCCAGCTTTGCCCTAGCTGGAGATAATACTGTTCTGTGAGTCCTTGACCGGAGATTTTAAAGGTGGATGAAGCCAAGCCTATGAAAACCCATTGGACTGAAATCTCTTCCTCTATGCAGATAGATGTAAGGTGGTTTTCCTTGTGCACAAGTAATGATATTTGAGACTGATTTCCTGATGTGCTGGGTATCTTGGATTTACCTTAGAGACTGCCCAGGGTGGGGGCAGAAGATGGGGGGGGTTGTTAATATGGTGGGTTTCAAGTTCTTCTATGCCCACCGCTGCCCAACTGCAGAGCAGTTGTTTCTTACCTGTGTACATATAATGAAGTATATTAGAGGATCCCTTTTTAGAAGGTTTAAAAATCATTGGTTTAAGGAATTCATTTTGCCATAGTGGAAACCAAGAAATGACACTGATGTGAATTAAGGCAACATGGTATAAAGGGAGCAATATTACACAGGCAGACAGGAAGCCCAAGTTCTCATTTAACTCTGCTGTTGACAAGCTGAGTGACCTTGGGCAAGTTACTTCATCCCCTGGGCCTCAGTTTCTTCACCTAAAAAAGGCAATGATTATTCTAAATGATCTCTGAGGTAACTCTCAGCTGTAAGAAGCTATTATGTAATTATATGATAATACTGATGAAATAAACAGGCAGAGGAATGGTTTGATTGCACAGACGACAAGAGTAAGTAAAATTCTGGGAGTCCTTTTCTGAGAGAATGGACACTTCAAATTTGAATCAATGTAGTAGGTGGGCATATAAAGAGTTAAAGCTTCCTAGCGTTCTGAGTTCAAGGTCTGAGAAGCATCCCTGGATCTTTCCTTAGTCTCACTAGATATGCAAATGAGAAAGAATTCACTGCTCTCAAGGTCCCATGTAAATATCAAGTAGCAATGGAAGATATTTATAAGAGAACTCTGCATTTAACCTACAAAGCATATAGCTCAGTGGGTTCATCAGGTATCTAGCAAAATACCAGATGCTCAACACAACCTTTTTTACTGGTTATCTGGTCTATGCAGGAGGAGAAATAACTGAACAGCAGGGAAGGGGAGCCTTATTCCCCCTTCCCTTTCCCTTAGCAGGTGGCATGGCCTTTTTAAGTCACAGGACTTCACTTGCAACTGCACTGACTTCAGTTCATCCGATGAGCAGGTTTCTGATAATAAGAAATATAACGCCTTTCATTCATCCGTTCAGTCAACAAAGATTTATTGAACACCTGCTCTGTGCCCTAGAGGTGCGGCGCTCTCTTGTTCCCAGTACCACCTCTAAAGATGAAGATGGTTTTAAAACGATGCCACCTGTCCTTCCCGTAATCTCTGTTGTCCAGAAGCATTCCATTTTCTGAAACCACGAGTTACTGAACCTTAGCATTGCAATTTTCCCAGCATTTCCCCTCTTTGTGTTTTATAACTCCATGAAGTCACATCTCCCCCAGGCTATTGGAACAGTTCAGCTGAGCCTGAAACCTACCGAGAAAAAAGAAACGAGAAAAAAGGAGAGGGGGAAAGTTAATGGTAAAAGCTATTAGCATGGCGCCACACCCACGGGTCCAACAGGTTCTGTGATATCCTTACAAGCTTGGTTAGTGAGGCATGCCTCCCCGGGGACGTGCTGGGACGTCCAGTTTCTCTAAAGGACCCGCCAGGCCAAACTTCCTGGAGAAAACCCCACTATCCATAAAACGCATTTTGAGTCACACCAAAGTGCACAGTGACCCTTAGCTTTCCTCTTCTGAACAAATTGTTTAAAGACCAAGATGTGTTGGGGAGATACCGGGCACTGGAGAATTAGCCGCAGGTGCTATTTATAGAGCCACTGGGCTCTGCAGAGTTCCCTCTGCCCAGGGAAAGCCATTAATCTTCTCCAGCAAAAGAAAAAAGAAGTAATAAACATAATAATGATTTAACGTAAAGGAGGGAGAGAAAGCACTGAGTCTAATACTAAGGTGGATCTAAGCCAAGAGATTAGTTACTCCCCGTGGAAAACAACATGCTCACACACACGCGCGCAAGCATGCACACATGCATGCACACACACGTAGGAACATTAAAAAACGCAGGCCAGCCTAGTCCCTGCCACCTCCCTAAACCACCGCTGCGGTTTAGCCTCTCAAAAGAAGCGGTTAAATGGCTTTTCTTTTTCCGAGGCTGACAGACATATGTCTCCAAATCTCGCACTGCTACAGAGAATACTCTCTAGATACGCTGCTCTTGAAACAGAAAAGTGAAGCCATTCGAGGTTTATTAAACCCTACTGTGCCCAATAAATGGAATAGAAAAGAATTAATTCCTAGTTGATTACCTTTATCAATAAAAAAATGCCAAGACGTATTTTTAAACACTTCTATTTTAGCATCGTTTCACTCACGCTCCAGTGTGAACACCTAGCAGGTCTCAAGAAGCTTGAGAAAAACGTTTCTGTTTTCGTAGATAAAAGAAATTTTGACCAGTATATATATGAACGTGAAAACTCCTAGTCAATAAAGGGTCTTTTGCATTCAGAAATTCTCCTTTTCGTAAAGTTCTCATGGATGGGAAAACGTAAATTATGATGAGCAAGATACCCAAAGAGATAACTTTTTTCCAGAAAAGATGCATAAAAATAAATATGCTTCCAAAGGAAGTGACTGTCCTCATTTGAGTCTTTAGAGTTCTCAGAGAGTGTCAGTTAGCGGGAAGTATTTTCATTACAAACAATTCTGCCTTTTTAAATGGTAAGTATCCTTTATTCCTGGACACCAACCAGAGACAATAGAAAGAAAGAGAGACCTAGGCATCCAGGCAGAAAACGGGCCTTGTAACGCAGCCAAAATGAATTTAGAATTCTTGTGCAATACAATGTTAAGGCAGGAGTGTTGAGTCGAAATGTGTAATGAACTCCAAGTGGCTGCCTTTCAGATCTCAAGAGCTGAAACTGACTTGACGCCGGGACCTTGCTTCCCTTGCTCAAGTATTCAAGTGGCACAGGAATGACAATGAGGACGGCACAAAGACCACCACTTCAGCATGGTGTTCACGGATGGAGACGGGCCAAATGTGCGGGGGCAACAGACCCCCCCAAACACATTGTGGGTAACAATTGCTCAAATTTGGTATCGCCTAGGGAAAAAAAATCAGGGACAGGCGGCCATTGAGTAAGCTCATGTCACTTCGGGGAAGCTCTTTGAATGCAAAAACACTAGGTACTTTTCATTAATATCACATAGGAAGGGGAAGAGTATATTCCAGGACTTTGTTAAGTAACACATCTCTTATTAGACATGAGATTGTCATTATGTTGACTAAATTGTTAGTGATGTGAAAAACATCATCTCCTAATTTGTTTATGTTAATAATGCCTATTGTTGCCAAGACTGTTCATTAGGGTAAACCTGTAAAGTAGATATTGCAGGTATTATCATCCTTGTTCTGCAATAGGAAACTGTAGCGTGGAGCACTGATCACTGCATGTGAACGGGATGGTAATTGAACTTGTGCTAGAACCTGGGTCTCCTAATCTCTATTTTACTCATCATTGCGCCATAGCAAAGGTAACACGGACCCAAAGTCTCTAAATGCAGGTATGGTATCATTGGGTCAACTTGTTGGAACGTGGTCCGAATAAATCAAAGGCAATAAAAACTGTAGGCTGAACTGTAAAAAGGAACAACTAGTATTGCTCCATTTCATGGCTACAAACCACATCCCTAACTTCGTTCAGCTCCTTTGCAAATATGTACCCGAGATCAAAAGTATTTGAAATAAGGTAAGAGGATAGATAGACCAGCAGAGATTTCTTATTATAAATGGGGGGAAGAAAAAAAAACCAAGGTAATTTTGAATTACTTGTAAGTCAATGATGAATTTTCACAATAAAAGACATTGCATTGTCATAAGGTTGGAAGAATATAGCTAACTTTGAATTTTTCTGCCCGTATGGGAGAACAGAAAACCACACCACTAGGGTAGCCCCCACCTTTACACTCCACCCAGCGACCACCCAGCCTTTACACTTCACAGATTCTCCAAATTACAATTACTCTGGTATTTTGTACCTATCACAACCCAAAGGATGGAATTCAGATAAGGCAGAATTGCCTTTGTTCCCATTTAAAGCAGTTTAGAACTTTCTCCTTATAAAAGTTTCAACAACTACAAGGACCCGTGACCCAGATCCACATTAAAGTGACATTATTATAGTGACCCACGTGACATTATAGTGAGGCTCCACTGATGTCTAGTCCACGGTGCCACTGGCTTTCCATGAGGCTTTTCTCTGACAGTTCCTTTATTTTCTGTGTAATACCCGATGCCTCTAATTTGCATTTCCCCCTTTTGAAAATGCCCTTTTAAAAACTTGCTGACTAAACAGAAATGTTCCAGAAACTTGTGAATGAAGGATAAGAAACATTCCGTTTTTACTTCTTCTAATACAAGACGATCTGTTTCTGAACACACTTTTTCAAGGCTATTAACGAACCATATCCAACTTCCAGCATGTGAGGTTTATTTTGTTGGAGTTTGTTTTGTTGGCTCCTTTATCATAAACATATGAGCAATATGCATTTTTACCTCCTCAGGTTTGTATGATGCAGGATTCTACAGAGGGAGAGAGGAAAAGTGGGAAGAGTTGAAAGGGTGACATACTCTGGATGCGAGAATTATATGAAATTGCAGAATATCCCTATTCTAGAAGAAAACCCCAGTGATGGGTAAAATTGCAACATAATGTATGAAACCCTGAGAGCCCATTTTTCAAATGTCCTATCTCTTCCTGAATCACAGAACTAGTTAGAGACAGTGAGCAGATTAGCCTCCATAGTCTTTAGCTCTAATTTTTTTTTTAGGGCAGTGAAATGAGTCTGTATGATATTATGGTGGATACATGACTTTATACATTTGTCCAAACCTATAGAATGCCCAACACCAAGAGTGAGCCCTTATGAAGACTGTGGACTTTAGTTAATAATAAATCAATATTGGCTCCTTCATTATAATAAATGTATCACGCTAATGCAAGATGTTCATGATGGGGAAACTCTGTGTGTGCTGGGGGGCTATGGGAACTTGACTACCACGCTATTATATCAACAAGATTTTATGATAATATCTAATGAGCAATGTTTTGCATCAAAGTTTTCTCATTTATCTTTCAGTGGTTCCACCACTGATTACACACAAAAAAGTAGCTTTGATGATTCTTTCTTCTGATGGTCACTTCTTAGATATCGGAGGGTCACTAGGCTGTGCGTGAATATGTTACTATTCACACAATAAGGACTACACTAAGAGGAATTCCACCTGAAGGAAAAAAAGACAAGCTAAGGTTCTGAGTTTCTTGTTAAAAGAATAGCTGAAACCAATGACATTTAATTCTCTCTTTGTTTAATCTCACAGTTCTTGCCATTTCCACATATATATATCAACATTTGTTCTAGGTGAAAATAAGCAAAAACAGCAAAATTACACTTGGCCATCCAACATTGTAGTTAAGATTTGTTGCACGGAAAGACATTTTTTTATAAGACCAGTGAATAATATTATGAAACAAGTTCCTATGCTGAGGAAAGCCTGTTTTTCTTAAAATGGGGAAACTTTATGGTCTAGATGACTTTCAAATAATGGTCTCTGGGCTGTCATTGAGACTTTGACAGTATGCAGATGAGTGCCCCTCACAAAAGGGTGGTCACCTTCAATAGACCATAAGAGGCTACTGGTCCACCCACCCCAATGAGGGTTGAGATCACACTGAGGAAGCAAAGTCCTTGATGCAACAAAGCTACTGGGAAGATAATAAGTTGTTCATTTGGCAAGGAGGTGGCCCAGGTGTCCCGCTTTGCTTTCCCAGGCACAGTCCCAACCGGAAAAACTGGACTGGTGGCACCCAGCCTGACAACACCAGGGTTCTTTACTATTTGGCCCCAAGCAGGTGGGTGAGTGCCTGTTTGGAAGGCTGATTAATCAGTAATTCAAGGAGATCAAAATCACAAAATTAAAAGACAGAGTTCAATCATATCCCTTAACAGAAGGAATGTCCTAATTGCTACATGCCCAAGGCAGGATATGAAGAGAGTGTGGAAGGCAAAGCGAACCCCTCCTCCACTAACCCGGTGGAGGTGATTAGCAAGTCATTTTATACCAAAGCCCGAAAGACTCCCTACCCCAATCCTTCCCCAAATTGCAGTTCACCAAATTTTCCCTCCTACTGCTAAGTAAGGCTGCCATGCCAGCGAACGGCTAGGATTTACTTTCGTAAGAATTGTAGGACAGACGTATCAGAATTCACACACTGCCTCCCAGAGGACATGCTCATTTATAATTTGGCAGGGTCCCGCTTGACACTCACCAGTGGCAGATTTGTGAAGACAGGACTTCTCCTACAAGCGGTACCTACTTCAGCGGAAGGGAAGAGTTGACAACACTCATCCAGTCTCCCATCAGGGCTGTCCAGAGTTTCATGACAGCCACCCTACAAGGCGTGATCACTGAGACAGCTCTGACGTCTGATCCAGCAGGGAAGGGTGCCCTCCATCCTGGCTGAGGCTCTTAGCTGCACGGTGTCATCAGCACCCACATGGTGGCCACTGCTCTTCCTGCCTCACGTTCTGTAAGCTGCATCCTCAGGTCAGAATACAGTGAAGCAGTTTAGGCCAATGCTCTGCTCCCAGGCAGCTTTCAAAGGATCTGGATTCTAAACCTTCCTCGGGATGTATTTATTTCTGGCTTAAAGAAGATTCTTTCATGACTCTCTGAGTTAAGATGTTATCACAACAATTGTGAACTTAACTTGGTGAATCATGTAGAATATTTACTTGGGCTTTCTACACACTGCTCCGAACAACATCAAGTCCCTCGTACACATAACTTAAACAGCTTTAGCTTTCTCAGTGATGTCACGTAAGATGTTTTTAAAAACCTTTGTGTCCCCAGATGTAGAGAACAAACATATGGACACCAAGGGGGGAAAGTGGCGGGGTGGGTGGTGGTGGTGTGATGAATTGGGAGGTTGGGGTTGACATATACACACTAACACGTATAAAATGGATAACTAATAAGAACCTGCTGTAAAGGGCTTCCCTGGTGGCACAGTGGTTAAGAATCTGCCTGCCAGTGCAGGGGACACGGGTTCGAGCTCTGGTCTGGGAAGATCCCCCATGCCTTGGAGCAACTAAGCCCGTGTGCCACAACTACTGAGCATGTGCTCTAGAGCCCGCCAGCCACAACTACTGAGCCCACATGCTGCAACTACTGAAGCCCACGCACCTAGAGCACGTGCTCCACAACAAGAGAAGCCACTGCAATGAGAAGCCCACGCATTGCAACGAAGAGTAGCCCCTACTCGCTGCAACTAGAGAAAGCCCGCGCACAGCAACGAAGACCCAACACAGCCAAAAATAAATAAATAAAATAAATAAAATTTTTAAAAAAGGAAAAAAACCCCACAAACCTGCTGTACTAAAAAAATAAATAAAATTCTAAAATTAAAAAAAAAAATTCTTTGTGTCCCACAACTGCCTTCTACTGGGACAAGCCAGATGCTCGATTGCTTCTGTCCCTCTGAAGGTTTTGTGAATGAGAAAGCAGAGTTAATACTAAACCTTAGCTAAGTAAAGCCTACAAGGTATTACTGGATAACCCTACACCCGGTAAAGAACACCATATTTATTTTCCTTATTATAAAGAGGTCACTGACTCCAATTTTTTTCTTAGGCAAGGTTATATGATCATATTCTAATTTCCAGGGAATGTAGAAAACTCCAATGGTATTCTGATAAATGTTCTTATTACTGCTTCCAGATGAGGAAACCATGGACCCTGTTGTTGAAGAAAGCACAGCCCATCCCTGGCAGAGCTGGGTAAGGTCATGTGAAAATCCAGCAATCCGCTTGTTAAAACCCAGCTAAATGTGAGTCCATCCTCACTGTGACAAGACCAGAGCCCAGCGCCCAATCAACCCGTCCCCAAAGGAAGGGCTTGATGGGCTGATAAGCATTTCAGTACAATCATCATAGAAAAACCCCAGTTGTACAAGGCAAACTCTGCCACAGGGATATTTTCCTCACTTGGATTTTTTTTTAATCTGGTGTTTTTCATCTTTACCACTTTCTTAATTCAGTTACTTTCAGTGTCTTTTGGAGTTAAGTGACTCTTGTAGTTTGATAATGGGAGATGATAAAAAAAATCAGGAGTAGTAGATCTTCAAAGTTCTCATCACAAGAACAAAAAATTCTATCTATGTTGTGCCGATGGATGTTAACTAAACTTATTGTGGTAATCATCTCACAATATATACATATATCAAGTCATTATGTTGACACCTAAAATTAATACAATGTTATATATAATAAAAATTCCCAAAATTAAAAAATCAGGAATAAACCAAGGAGGTTGAAAATTTGCAGTCCTGTAAATTAAAAAAAAATTTATATATGTATATGAATGAACAAGTCAGTAATGGGAGCATTTCTTGTTTGTCTTAAAAGAAATCTTTATACCTTATTAGCAGTTGAAATATAAAGACAGATGAATACACTTAGCACAGTGCCTGGCACATTTAGGCGCTCAGGAAGTAGTTGTTTTTATGAATCTCAGTGTATTTGGGGTATGGGATCTTTGTGAGCCTGTATGATATTTGACAGCAATGTTAAAAGCATAGCTCTTGTGCTCTGCATAGAACTGTAGCGGCTCTGGCCGATGTCCCCTTGCTTCCAATTTCATACTTCTCTAAACCCTACCCAACAAGTCTGCTAGATGCAATTTGTAAATTTGCATAAACAAATGTAATATTTAAGAAAACTGAGCAATACCCTATATTAATATACTATATTATATAGAATATAGAATAATAATATAAAACTGAAAGCTATGTTGCAAAAGAGAAAAATACAAAAATTATATTGACCTTAGAGCTGGATTACAAGCGGCGCTTGAAGCTACACTCTGGTGAGCCTACATTTCCCAAGCACTATGGGTTTCAGGGACATTTCATGATCATTAGCCTTTAAGGGCACTTAGTTATTGCGGCTGTGGGAGCCCGGGAAGCCCACGACAATGATTCACCAGAAAGGAGGGGTAAGATTTTTCTGGTCAGAGGAGTTTTGCTCAAAATGGAAAATCTCTTGAGATCCGTTGATTGGATATTTTAAAATTATTTAACGATTTGCTTATACGGCGCTTAAATTGGAAGAAGGAAAGTCCTCAATGGCCAAATATATTATCACTGAATTTCACAGGAAAAAAAGGAAGAAAAAAATTCTTGTTTTTATTTGTCTCTTGTCAATCGACAAATCAGTGGCATATGCTGATGACAGATTTCACCCTGTGGTACTGTTGCTCAGGTATAATTGCTTATGTCTTTAAAACAGAATACATGTCAGAAAAAACCTAAGTAGGTCACCATCAGAGCTACTCAGAGAGGATGCTAGGGGCGTCTTTTCAAATGACCTTACTTCAACACTCATCTTTCATTGACGTCTGAGCGTTCACTCAGCGCAGAGAATAGCTCCTTGAATCGAAAGGCTGTAACTGTTTTTGTGAAGGAACAATTGATTTTTGTTTCTGACTTCACATATCATACTGAGTTTCACAGCCACGTACATCAATACAAAGTGATTTTTAAAGAGCTCAGATAGCAGTCATGTGTGGGCCACGTATGTACATACATAGATCTTTTTTATTCCTAACAGGACAAAGAATAAGGAGCATAGCATAATAAAGTTAACTTATTTATTTGATGAAAAGGTTTTCTACTTTATACCATGCGATGTTCTTTCCATGCAGAAAGCACCAGTTACTACCAGCCCCATGGGAAAAGTGGACACTGGGACATGGATTTCCCATTTGATTTTTTAAAAACTGCGTGTTGATGGAAATTATGACTCCATCTTTCAATTAAAGGAGAACCTTGTTCTCCAAATGCTCTCCTGCACATCCTTCTGCGCTAGGCAGCCTGAACACAGTTTGAGATTGGAAAGAGGCCGCCCAGTGTGCTTATTAGGGAACTTTCCTGGCAGACCACTGAAAAATATCATGAAGTGTGACTCATCACATCTGCATCAAGTTATGAAAAAAGCAAGGCTTGTTAACCTGCTGTTTGGAAACCAGAACACTTTTATCGGTTCAGATAATTGCTAACCCCTTATTCACTGCTCAGCACTGGACAGTTCTTTACCTCCTAAGATCCCACTAATTGCTGACAGATTTGATTTCTCCCTGACAGCAGGAGTCCTGTTTCTGGCCTTTACATCAAGTAATTGCTTTATTTTTCTCCCTCTGCTCTAAAAAACGGAATTCCCTTCTCCCCTGCTTGAACCCCTTTAATGGCTTCTTTCTCTGTTATTAAATCCTTGCCATTTAAATCACATTTAGCGATGTTTTGAATAACTGATTCCAATTACTAAAGCTCTTACCGAGAAGCAGCTGAAAACGCAAGTCATTACTTGCCCACAGACAAGCGGCTCTACCTTGCAGCCAAGTCTCTGGTGAACTGTATTGTGTTTCTTCTCAGTACGGGGCAATTTAGACGCACAGGAGGCTGGTGCTCAGCAAATAGACAGCTGCCGGAGCGCTCCTCCACTATCATCTGTGCCTAGGAGATATTAGACTTTATATTTATTTTATAAGTAGCCCAATTCCTTAAAGAAATCATTCCCTCCTTCCCATAGTGGCTGGGGTGGGCCACGTGGAAGAGCAGAGATGCACAGCTGACCGCTCTGTGACCCGCCGTGAGGCTGCTCTTCAAAGGTCTACCGCAACCCGCGGTGGGGCTCACACTCAGCAGCGACCCGGCCACCATGATGCCAAACCCAGGGCTCAGCTGCATCAGATTTGGCTTCGACAGTCCACAGTTTGTTTTCCCTTGACGTTGCGGAGTTTTTTTAAAAAAAATCTCTGCCGTCTTGTCTTCCCCCTCTTCCCACGCTGTTGGGTGCTGCCGTCCTGTTTGTGTTTTTATTTACTTGGCAAAGAGACGCATCTGATAAATTTTACGACATGACCATATTTCTGTTATCATCACATCGTTTCAGGCTTTGGGTAGATCCTGTTTCTCAATCCCATTGGATGTAAGATGATCAGAAATTTTACTCTGTTCCTTTAGGTAAGTCTAATCTGACACACTGTTTTGGCCTCACTCATATCGTATATTTTCTTGCCCTGTTTGTCCTAATGAAACGTGATTTTGTTGGGCACAGTATTGCATGCAGGAAAACCTCTGTTACGGAAGGAAATTCAGCAGGCGTGGCATTCTTTATACGTCTTTGGCATTCTTATTTGAAACACTGAATAACCAATTAATTGTGTAAACACTTGTATAACGCGTTGGGTTTAAGTGGTTCACCATGTAATCTTGACGTGGCCTGGTCATCACAGCTCTCGGGCGTATCTAACTTAATGAACTGACAAATGTGAAGGCAGACTCATACCTCTAATTTTATTAACTAACTGGATGTCTCCGCTATGACTGGGGCTAAGGAAGGTTATCACTAATTTCAAACTTGGGATTGTTAGAGAAAGTAACAGGTTTCTCAATTTTATATATTACATCTAGATGTGAAAAGAGTTTTGTGTGGGAGGCTGTATTCAAAAGGCTTAATCAACATCATCACTATAAAAATAAATGATTCATGGGAAAGTTAATTAATTCTGCTCTGTATTGTACTAGACTTTTCTCTACTTTGGTGGGGCTCCAACAGATCTATATAAGTCAATCCTATACCAGATAGAGTGATCACGTTTCTTCCTAAAATTATGAACATTTTGGTTTTCATCTTTTTATTAAAGTAGGCAATTTAAGTAGGTAATTTAACTTGGAATCCATTATTCTATTATTTGACCCCCTTCAAAACAGTGACAAAAACACAAGCGTCTAAAAGAATTTAAATGAGGTGTCAGAGTGTTTCAAAGTCCTCACGCCCATGGAGATGCAAGAGGGCAGGGACACATAGGTAAGCAGCAAATTCACTTGGGATTTTGTCTTTCCCATTTTTAAACATTGCCTCTTAAATGATTTATGCTTGATATTTGTGAAAAGTGCTACCTTGGATGGCCCAGAGACCCCAGTCTTCTATTTCATGTGGAAAAGGAAACTGGGATAGTGGCACTGCCCATCCTAGAGACTGTATTATTAATGTGCTTCAAATCTAAGGCCATTACTTCGTTTCCCTCATTCAGCCTCAGAACCAGGGTGGTGCTTATTCATCCACAGAGACCGAAACCTTGTTATGATTCTGGGACTGAGTACATATCAGTGGAAATTGTCCAGCCTCCCCAGGCATGTATTATGATAGGTAGCCCTCCGTTTCTGCGCAGCACCCCTCCTCGCTCTCACCTCCTATCAACTCTTTGTCCAGGAATTCATTTGCAGAGACGCTGCCAAAGCCTCAGTGCTTCTCTTACGAAAGTTCCCAAAGGAGCTCTCTGGGGCAAACAGTGTACTGTAGGGATCATCAAGACAGTGTAGCTTTGGGCTTTAAGTGCCAAACTCATCAGGTCAAGCAGATGGGGGGCAGGGGAGAGTCTTATTAGAGCCATTTCAGTGGCGATAAAAGCAAGATGAATCAAAATTTAATGTAGATAAACAGTTAGTATAGTAGTTCAGGGCTCAGACTCTAGAGCCAGACTGCCTGGATTTGAAATCTGCTATTTATCAGCTGTGTAACTTTGGGTGAGTTGTCTAATCTCTCTGTCTCTGTGTCTCCAATGGGGATGATTCTAATAGTATCTATCCCATAAGATGGAGGATTATATGAATTAAGCTTGGAGAACACTGAGAATAGGTCCTAGCATGCTGTAAAGACTCCAAAAGTACAGCTTTCATTAGTCAGCCTCTGCACTGCATCTCCCCAGTCATCTCCCCTCCCTGAATGATATTCCCTTTTCCTTAACTGCCAGAAGCATCCAGAATCCTCTGGTAGTGCACTCTTTTTCCTTCCCTATCAAAACTCATGCTCCAAGACTTTATGTAGTCTTGGCTGATAAAAAGGTTATTCTTACCAGGGATACTTGTGCTTAATAAGGATCTAAAATGAGCTTGAAGAAGATGTGAATGGTGTCCTTTTAGATTCTAGCCAAGAGGTTTGTGATGTAGGAGTGTAGGAGGGGTCTTCCTAGGGCCCTAAATCATGCCATTCTGGGGGTTGCCTCCTCTGTCACCCTGACCATTGGACACTCCTTGTGGAAAGAGAATGATGTCTGCTCATCACAATATTTTGCTGAACAGCCCTGACCAGCTCACGGTGATTTTTGATCTTCCTGTCTGCATGTAGAAAACCATCTGAGAATGAGGAGATGAATTGGTGAGCTGCTTCCTGGGCATGGAGTCAGCACCATCTTTCCCTTGGTTGAAAAGATGCAACTTGACATTCAGATCCTACTCATGGGGCTCCTGACAAGGGTAAAGGACAGTGTACAAAATGCTTTGCATTTCATCATGACAATTTCACAAAAGTGTCAGCATTCCATCCAGCAAAGTTTCTTTTGACCCTAACTATCTCCATGGAGTCATATCTACAAGGATGGAGGAACTTGCACCTCTTCTCAAAACACGGGCTTTTCCCCAAAGGACTTTCATGTAAGTGGCATTTTGTTTTGTTTAATCTAGTATAGGTGATGTGGACCAGGGAACGGTGGCCGTGAAGGAGCTGGTCCATGCTGTCTCTCCTCAGGACAGGGGAGCCATCCTGCTGGTCTTGGGGAAATGGGCCCTGAACTAGGATTCAGAAAATCTGGCTTCCCGCTGATGAGCTGGCTGGCCTTGGGCAAGTCCTTTCCTTCTTGCCTGAGTCTCCTTAGTCACGGAGCATTGAATTGGATGATTTCCACAGTCCTTTCAATCTTCAAGGTTTAAACGTCTTCTGTTTCCAGGAATCCAAGGTATGCTTGCTTATCATATTTATGACTAGGTAGTCTCCCAGAGAGAGAAACTTAAATAGTATCATTAAAAGTTATGTTAAATATTCCAAAGAATTGTGTCTGGCTGTGTGTGTGTGTGCATGTGTGTGCATATACATATTCATCCCTAGTTACTCACTCTAAGCTAGATCTACTAAAACCATCATTGTTGCTATAGAGCTGGTCTTTGTAAAATATTTTAAAAGAGTATACAAGAGGGACTCTAAGCTTATCAAAGTGCCTCAGAGTTACAACGTTTCCTTAAATATTTGATGCCATTCATGAGAAGGAAGGAGACTGATAAGACTATTGCATCTTTACCTCTGGAGTTCTCCAACGAGATAGTTCTGTGCAGCCTTCATGTTTGAAATCAACCTTGGAACTCATCAGGAAGATACATTTTTACCCAATGCTAAATATATTTTTTACTTGAATTTAAAAAGAAACCAGACAATAAAACACAACATTATTATTTATTAATGGTAATTATAAGTTATTAATACTATATATTAATATTATACTGGATATAATATACTGTTAAGTGTTATCATATATTATGTTATATATATTATTGTGTATTAAATGTTATATATATGTGACATTATATGTAATATGCAATATTACATGTAATATAATGTTGTTAATAATCATAATATTAATATAGCATCAACATTGACCAAAATAATTGGATTCCTGAGAGTTTGTAAGTTCTTAATAACCTGGTAAAGCCATCATGAAATTCATTTAGAGCATTTCATTTACCAGACCACATCTGTGCCCTTAATGAATAGTAATTAAAACTCACAGCAGCATTCCCATTAGGTGACAGAGGGTTATTATACACACTTTCTAAAATAGATAGACTTTAGACCATGTAATCTACCCTTCTATGTGGGTGTCAGCATTCAGGAGGAAATTGAGACTTAATTCTAAATTTTCCATTTCTAGAAGACTAGGTACTCTTTTAAAAACAACTGTTATATCTGAGAGTCAAAATTCTAACTTGACCACTTGTCACTCTAGCAGGGAGTGGTGGGAAAGTACTGTGGCAGATTCCAGTCCTGGTTCTTTAACTTAGGGTGATTGCCCCAGCATAAGACATCCATCCTCTCTGATCCTCGGTTCCTCATCTTCAGAATGAGAGGTTGGACTATATCCTGCCCAAGATCATGTTTAGCTCGAAGAAGCACTGAATTTCTCTCTGCCCCAATATTCCCGGCATCAGCCACTGTGGCCAGCAACATACTCTGTAGACCCCAAGCCACCTCTTCTTGAGAACAGACTCTTTCTATTAAGGAAAGTACAAACAGTCCCTGAGTGCCCTACTCCTTCACCTCAGAGCTTCAGTCCTTCTTGTTAGTGGGCTAATGCCTCTTCCTCCCCCTTACCATGCCTGGCCTGTGGCCCCTGACTGCCTGGATGATGGATGCTCAACTGCCTTCTGTAATAAATGTCTTTAGCGTCCAGTCTGCTGTCCACGAGCACACTCACCTACTGTTTCTGGTGAATTTCTTATCTATCGTGAGACTTCATGGGTCTAAACTCTTTTTATCTTCCTGGTCCTTTTCTTCGCTTCCTCGGTCCCTGGTCCAACTTCTACAGGCTGTTGCTATTCCCTAAGGTGGCAACGATTGCCCTCAGCAAGACGGGTCTTATTTTAGTTCCTGCAGAAGCCAACTCTGAAACAAGGATTCATATGCAAGTAGTTTATTTGGGAGGTGAAGGAAACATGTAGGGGAGCGGGGAAAAGAGGCAGGGAGGTCATTCAACCCCAAAAGGAGCATTATCAAGCAAGTTACCACAGTGGATAACTGGACCTTAATCCCCACAGGGAATTCTGGGAACCAACGTTGAATATGTGCTCAGAGTTACACTTCTGAGGGGTGAGAGAGCTGGGATATTTATACACCGACTGCCACTGTCATTCAAATGAAAGGAGGGTTTTAATTCTCATGTACTTCCTGCCCACCCATGCTTAGCCGAGTGGGTTCCGCTCACCAGAAAAGGCCCTCAGGTAGAGAGGTGCCAGGGTTAGCAGCTGGGAGACAAGGAGTGTGCAGGCCAATAGTAAGACTGGGAGAAGTATGTGCAGGTGCTCAGAGCACACCTGGGTTCAAATATAGCCACCGGAATTGCATCACTTCAAGGATTCTAACCGTCAGGTAAAGGGAACTCAGTGACGAAACCATGGCTGTCAGATCTTAGCAGCAGCCTGTACCCCAGCTTGGCCTCTTCTGTGCCCACCTTTTCCTTCTTCCCAGCCCCTCACTTCTTCAGCTACTTTCCCTTCTTGTGGCCTTGTTCTTCTGGCTGCTGACTCAACGCTTCTTTTCTCAGCTAATGACCAGTTGTTGTCTTACAGCTGAGTTTTCTGCTCCCCAAATCTGGTATATTGCTACTGTTTCTCCTTGCTCTCTCTCCTGAACTATTCTATGAAAAGTCCAGTGGTTTAAACTTCCAATATTCCCCCTACTTTTCCTGGCTTTGGCCTCAGAAGGTCAAAAATAAGGTTTAAGGGATGTGATAATGTGACACCTCACATTTGTAAGGCACTTTACAGTTTATAAAGAATTTCATGGCAGCTTATTGGGAGAGCATGAAGGTTAGAATGAAAAGCATTGAATTTGCATCTTGGCTCTCATACATACTCTGTGATGATGGACAAGTCATTCCTTCTTATTAAGTGTCAGTTTCCTTATCTGGAAAATAGGCATAACAATGGTGATACCGGCCCTCCTCACATCGCAAGTGTTGCATGGTTGAGCAGGGCACTGGGCTGCAGACGGCTATCAAGGATTTGATCTACATGTTGGTTATCTGATTTTTCACGATTTTACTATCTGATTTTCACTATTTACTATTTTCACAGCAGCCTTGTGAGAAAGTGGGCAGGGTAATGTTTTCTTTGTTTTGAGGGTAAAGGAACTGAGACTCTCTTCTGACTCTAATGCCAGCATCTGTAGTTCCCAAATGCATGCAAAGAATTATTGTAGCTTCGAATCACATCGCATTTAAATACATTTGCAACGTTACATTCTTGAAGAGAAAAGCAAATACATGGCATTCTTTGAATAAGTACAGTCACAAATCTGAGATCTTGGAACAACTGAAAGAGTATGAGACTTGGATCCTTAGAAAAAGTTTTGCTTTCTCTCTTAAAATTCGCCATGTAGTTAACTGGATTAGTCATTTGAGATTCTAAAATGTACAAATAGGATTGGGCTAAGAAACCAAGAACCATGTGCTTATCTGTTATTGCTTCTTTAAAAAAATTCTCCCCAATGACTTTTAATTTCCTAGATAGGGGGCAGCCAGCCTTTTGAAGAAACTCGTTTATTTTAGCGTCACTCCAAGTTTCTAATGTAAACGTCTTAAGGGCTGATTTGGAGGAACTAGGACAAGACATTTCCACTATTGCCTGAAGACAATTTGCATCTCTTAAAGATGAAGAGGCAGAGGGTAAACATAAGCTGAAACTCATCATGACTTACATAGCATGGAATTTTTTTATATATCATTTCACACAAATCCATTTTTAAAAGTTGAATTATGTGATTTTTAAAGTCAAATATCTGCAAGGGAAATTGGACTGACCCGACTCTGCCTCCAAGTTTTAAGGGTAAAATATGTTGTGAAATTTGAAGCAATTTTGTTTTCCATGCACATATTCCTTTTTTAGGAAGAAAATCTTTCTTTGCTCCACATTCCTCTTTGTGCCCACAGAAATGCTTGATTTGGTTTGGTATGAGTCAAACAAACTGTTCTCATCACAGTGGAGCAAAGGCAAAAAAGAACTTTTCATTCAAGTTATGGGTTCTGGAAAAATTTGTGTAAAAGCATTCTATGTAACTGTAGTTGTTGGCCACTCTTTTGTGAGTTATCTGTAGAATAGTTATTGTTTCCTGCACCCATCAAGAAAATAATGGAGTGGGAGAAAATTCAGCCTATTAAAGTGTAGGGAGTATAGAAAAGTGCTTATAGCACTCCTCTTTTCCTCCATCATATGAATGTTCATGCACGTCTATGGAGAATTCTTTGTCTTCTATCTTTCCATGCTTCCCCCAAGATTGTGCCCTGTCAGCCCAGCAGGTTTAAGAGATGAACTACAAGATGGAAACCATATCTAATGCCATTTTCATCTGATGATGTGCCGTACGTATTAACTCTCATCTGCCACTCATGCTATGATTTGGGTAACATGGTTTATATAAATAATTATCATTCTTAAACCACAATATGTAAAGTGTGGATATTTAACCAAAAAAAAAAGAAGTTAAAATGAGCCAAAGATAGAAATTAGACAATTAGGCATTTCTTCTAATACAGAAAGCTTCTCAGCAAGTGAAAAAAATACCATCATGATCACAGGGGAATGAAACGAAGACCTCAACAAACCCTCTTAGAGATTGTTAAAACCCAATCATCCAGTATAATAATTTGGAGATGATAGCATAACTTCTTTGATGCACTAAGGACACAACTAATGTCAACTCTGAAGCTCTTTAAAATATCTAGTGTAACAGGCAAAGCTGAGATATTAAAACTAGAGCATGAACGGGCCTGATAAATCAAAGGAGACTGGAGCCCTGGTGAGGAGCCCTGAAGGTTTCAGTGGTAGTGGTGTTGGGGGGCTAATGGAGCCTCGTCATGAGTTCCAGGAAATGACCTGAGAAAAAACTCTTAGGATCCTAGGTCCAGGAGGAAACTGGAGATCCCATCCAGTCTGCCCACCTGCCTCAAAGCTAGACCACAAGAAAACTTTTAAAAATCCCATGGAGTTTACACATTGCAAATTAGTAGCATTGTTGTATAAGAAACCTTAAAAAAGAGATAATCTGTTTGTTTTCCATTCTGAAAAACCGACACCAACCTAAAGGAGTTAGTTCACGGCTCTAAAATTGTTGTTGATTCTCAGGTAGAATATTGTACAGAAGTGCCAGGCATCATCGCTCACAATGCCTCTGTTCCCTTTCAAAATCAGCTTTGGAAACATTTAAGTCTTGGATGGTTTGTCATTCTGGTTTGAGATCTAGCATGACTTAAAAACACTAACCAACAAGTAAATGTCAAAAGATGAAAAAAATCTACCACATTCTGTTTTTCATAAAAATATAGATTTAATAAATTTCTAAAGGAGAACAGAATGGTCACGTTAGAACACTGCCAAAGTTATAAACTTTGACAGTCCCACATACTGAGATGAACAGGAAAATGCATTTCACAAGAAATAAAATACATTTTTTATCCGCTGGGTTCTCTGAAGAAGAAGAGAAGCACATCTGTCCCAAATTTCTTCGAAGGAACTGAATACATTCAGTTTTCCTGAGAGAATAGGCTTACTCTTTCTACTGGGTTATCTTAGAGGACTTTTAAAAAATAATTTCAAAGCTATAATCAAACAATCAAGGAGACAAATTGAACAATCTTTATCTCAATTAACATCTCAAAGCTGGAAATAAAAATTTCCTCAGATGTAGGAAGAATATCAATATGAGTAATTAAATATTTGTAGGGTTGTTTACCACAGGGTTGTACGAAATAATTATAGCATTTTGTGATGTTATTGTATCATTTTAAAAATGGGATAGTCATAGCCATTTCATAGCTCTTGTGTCTGACAGTACTAAACATGCTGGAAGATGTTTCTACTTCTATTGTTTCTGCTGTTGTGGTCAACATTGTTGTTGCTGTTATCATTTGTGTTATAATTCCATTCTAACTGGCCTCTTTGGTGACAAGCTGTAGGAACCTCAGTGGCCAAGGTTACAGACAAGGATGTCTGAAAGCAAATTTCAGGTCTCACATTCTCTGGATTTCTAAGTAGGAGGTGTAATGAATAGGACTAGGTTACCACATCCGAAAAGGACAGGACAATAAGGGCCATGACTGAAACCAAGAAATGCAGGGCAGTGTACAGGAAAGCCCAGTCTGAAGACATTTCTTCTCCCACTGTCATGCACCAGTGCTGCTTGGAGTCTGGGTCCTGAGGCTGCAGTCAGGGGGTGTCCCCAAGTGCCTAAGGGCAAGACGCTGGGAGCAGACACATTCCATCACTTCACCACCTTCTGAAGGATTTTAAAGCGTACTCTGGAAAAAATATTACAAAAGAGCAAATATTGAAAACATTTAAAAACAATTCTCCAAAATGGCAAGAAAGTCTGAATTTGATGTTCAGATAAATAATGCTCTTTGTAGGTGTAAATGACATATCAGGATCTCAAAGGACCAATTCAAGCAACCTCTTCAGGTAAGGTACAGACTCTGGTCCACCGGGGTACCATATTCTTCAATCTAACAGTGCCCGATCCAGAAGAGAGTCTTCACAACAATCTGTGTTCACAATCTTCACGATCTGTGTCTATGTTGCTAATTCAGTAAATGTAGGAAAAAGTCAAATTATCAAAGACATCATGGAAACAAACTGACATTTTGGCTCTATGTAAACAAAAGGTCTGAAGTGTTGATTTTCAACTAGTTGTTTTGTTCCTGCATAAAGTTACTCTGTAGACACTTTTCTTGTGCTCCTTTTAGGAGAAAAATCCTTCAAAAGTCAGTGGCATTGCAAAGTTTTATTTTTATTTTATGTTTCTTTTGAGAAAAAGAGTTAGGGGAATATTTCTTTCGGAACGTGCCTCTCTAACCCCAGCCTGCTTCAGAAATGTTCAGGGTGCTGGTTTAAACGCAGATTTCTGGAACTCATGAATGAGTCGGCATTTTTGACCTGTGGGAAAAAGTGGAAAGGTACATAAAAGCATAGGGTAAGAGATGTCTTTCAGGAAAATGAATAATATGTGGAGTGCCTCTTAATTCACAAAATTAGAAAAGGAGTCTTATGCTTAAATGTATTATATTTAGATTTTCTGATATAACTATCTCCAAGTCTAGTTCCAAAACCTAACTCTATATCAGTCTTTCTTGTTTGTTATATATTTTTGTCTGATTATACAAGTTCTGTTTTTCATAAAATATAGATTTAATTATTTCTAAAGAAGAGCATAGTTTTATGGTAAGCTGCCTTTTTTGGGGAATTAATTAGTATATAAACAAAGGAAAGTATGCCTAGAAAAAATACAAGAAGTATGAGTGGGAAAATGTTAGCTGGAGAAAGGATTTTTCTCCCTTTTTAATATCTATGTTTTACATAACAGGAAATCCTCTAGTTTATTTTTAGAAGGATGTTACATACATGCCTAAAGAAATAACCATAATCTGCTCTTTCATGAGAATACAGATAAGACCTACTGAAATTCCTAAATACTAGATTTTCTGGAAAGTTCCCAGCAATCACAAAGATAGCCTAGTATGAACAAAACTGACACCATCAGAGGGCAGAGCTATTGAGATCTTTAGATTCATAATCACCATACATTCTATTACTTGAAGTTTCTAAAGAGTAGACTATTCCTTGAATTAAAATCTTCCTTCTCTTCTACTTTTGATAAGTAAATCTAACCTGATGACTACCCAAGAACAATAATATCTGTGCACCAGGTACCCTCCTCTAGCTTTTTGGCACCCATCCTAATAGTCTTTCTGTCTCTCTGTCTAGTTTACATCTGAGCTTTGAAGACAGCCTCTCTCCCTTTCCTTCCTCTATTATCCCCCAGTCTTTAAACACTTACCAACTCTCCATCTGATAGAGGGAAATTGAGCTTGGTTACATTCAGAATTATTGATGTGCTTTTGATATGTCCAAAACGGATGTAAATGTGCCTTACATCTGCAAAGAAAATTAAATACTTGGATGATACAGTTAAGTAGAAATTATATTAGTATGTCATCATGTTTGATAACTGAGCCATGTTAACTGTTATTATAAGATATCAAAAATCATTATTCCTTTCTTACAAAAGGCTGTTATATGTCTTTCCAGATTTCATGTATCTTAAGTTCCTAACCTTGCATATTATTATCACTATTACCTAAAAAATGAGAGCCAAAATTTGATGGATGAGGAAGACATTTACTTAGATACATCCAAAAGCAGAGATGAACAGACAGAGGCAATTTTGGGAACAAACGTCTGTATCTTTATTGATACAATAGTTTCTCGATATAAAAAGGCTGATCAAAGAATTAAGTCATTTGAGGTCATGATTTCCATTTCCCCTGCCCATAGATTGGAGATGATACAGCAAGGAGAAAAACAGTACTGGAACAGAGTTAGGAGGCCTGGGTCCTAAGTCTGACTTTATGACCAATTAGTTCTATAGCATTGGGAAAATAATTTATATTCTGTTGAATTCAGTTTCCTCATTTGCAAAATAAATGGGTTGGGTTGAATAATCCCTAAAGTCACCTCTGGTGTTAAGGCTTTAAAATGGACATGAATCACTCTATACCTATATAGTGATTATATATATGATTATATATATATATGATTAAGACTCTCATTTCCTTCTTTACAAAAATTCCAGATAAAGACTTTTCTGCAACAATAAAGCCAGCTAACAATGAGAAGGCAAGTAACCAATAACATTTTTCAATTTGTCCAAATGAACGATAAACAAAACTCTATGCAGATGTTTATTGTTTCAGAGAAATATCTCTAGTCTGTGAGGTACAGAAATGGAGCAGCAGAAAAAAGTTAGGTATCTGTCTCTTAGTCAAACTAAACCCACAAATAAAATTAGATTGACCTAAATGATAGAAATCTTCTTGGAGCTATCTGTTCAGAAAGCCCTGGCAGGAAGAAGCAGGAACTAAGTGTGCTTTCCCCAGAGGGTCCTTTGCAACAACAGTGGAGCGTTTGCCTTAAGAAATCACTTTTATGCTTCCAAAGTAGTTTAAATAACCAAGTGAAAATATACAGAAGTGCTCTCGCTGCTGAGAGAAATTCTTATTCCACACTGAATGATCCACTGACTCAATTCCTCACTGCAAACGGAAAACCCTTTGTTCTTTAGAGCCTTAGAGAAAGTAAAGAGAATCACACCAGCCAATAAGCACATTAAAAGTGACATGGATTTTCCTTTTGAAGTAAAATGTACATAAGAACTTGTGTGATATACCCAGATTTGCTACTGCTGCAGTAATTTCTATTCAATGCCCTAAAACTGATGAGATGTGCGCCTTCTTATTGGAGAAATGTTGAAAATTTACCCATCATTGTTGGTCTTTCCTCTTTTTCTATCATCTTGGACTCAACTAGGCTGCTAAAAGCCTCACTAAGATTTTTCCATTGGAAGGTGCCAGAGTCGCATCAAGAATTAACCCTGGTGCAAATGACATGATACTATACATAGAGAATCCAAAAGATGCTACCAGAAAACTACTAGAGCTAATCAATGAATTTGGTAAAGTAGCAGGATACAAAATTAATGCACAGAAATCTCTTGCATTCCTGTATACTAATGATGAAAAATCTGAAAGTGAAATTAAGAAAACACTCCCGTTTACCATTGCAACAAAAAGAATAAAATACCTAGGAATAAACCTACCTAAGGAGACAAAAGACCTGTATGCAGAAAATTATAGGACACTGATGAAAGAAATTAAAGATGATACAAATAGATGGAGAGATATACCATGTTCTTGGATTGGAAGAATCAACATTGTGAAAATGACTCTGCTACCCAAAGCAATCTACAGATTCAATGCAATCCCTATCAAACTACCACTGGCATTTTTCACAGAACTAGAACAAAAAATTGCACAATTTGTATGGAAACACAAAAGACCCCGAATAGCCAAAGCAATCTTGAGAACGAAAAATGGAGCTGGAGGAATCAGGCTCCCTGACTTCAGACTATATTACAAAGCTACAGTAATCAAGACAGTTTGGTACTGGCACAAAAACAGAAATATAGATCAATGGAACAGGATAGAAAGCCCAGAGATAAGCCCACGCACATATGGTCACCTTATCTTTGATAAAGGAGGCAAGCATATACAGTGGAGAAAAGACAGCCTCTTCAATAAGTGGTGCTGGGAAAATTGGACAGGTACATGTAAAAGTATGAAATTAGAACACTCCCTGACACCATACACAAAAATAAACTCAAAATGGATTAAAGACCTAAGTGTAAGGCCAGACACTATCAAACTCTTAGAGGAAAACATAGGCAGAACACTGTATGACATAAGTCACAGCAAGATCCTTTTTGACCCAGGTCCTAGAGAAATGGAAATAAAAACACAAATAAACAAATGGGACCTAATGAAACTTAAAAGCTTTTGCACAGCAAAGGAAACCATAAACAAGACCAAAAGACAACCCTCAGAATGGGAGAAAATATTTGCAAATGAAGCAACGGACAAAGGATTAATCTCCAAGATTTACAAGCAGCTCATGCAGCTCAATAACAAAAAAACAAACAACCCAATCCAAAAATGGGCAGAAGACCTAAATAGACATTTCTCCAAAGAAGAGATACAGATTGCCAACAGACACATGAAAGAATGCTCAACATCATTAAGCATTAGAGAAATGCAAATCAAAACTACAATGAGGTATCATCTCACACCGGTCAGAATGGCCATCATCAAAACATCTAGAAACAATAAATGCTGGAGAGGGTGTGGAGAAAAGGGAACACTCTTGCACTGTTGGTGGGAATGTAAATTGATACAGCCACTATGGAGAACAGTATGGAGGTTCCTTAAAAAACTAAAAATAGAACTACCATATGACCCAGCAATCCCACTACTGGGCATATACCCTGAGAAAACCATAATTCAGAAAGAGTCATGTACCAAAATATTCATTGCAGCTCTGTTTACAATAGCCAGGACATGGAAGCAACCTAGATGTCCATCATCGGATGAATGGATGAAGAAGATGTGGCACATATATACAATGGAATATTACTCAGCCATAAAAAGAAATGAAATGGAGGTGTTTGTAATGAGGTGGATGGAGTTAGAGTCTGTCATACAGAGTGAAGTAAGTCAGAAAGAGAAAAACAAATACAGTATGCTAACACATATATATGGAATCTAAGGGAAAAAAAAAAAAAGAGGTCATGAAGAACCTAGTGGCAAGATGGGAATAAAGACACAGACCTACTAGAGAATGGACTTGAGGATATGGGGAGGGGGAGGGGTGAGATGTGACAGGGTGAGAGAGTGTCATGGACATATATACACTACCAAATGTAAAATAGATAACTAGTGGGAAGCAGCCGCATAGCACAGGGAGATCAGCTCGGTGCTTTGTGACCACCTAGAGGGGTGGGATAGGGAGGGTGGGAGGGAGGGAGATGCAAGAGGGAAGAGATATGGCAACATATGTATATGTGTAACTGATTCACTTTGTTGTAAAGCAGAAGCTAGCACACCATTGTAAAGCAATTATACTTCAATAAAGATGTTTAAAAAAAAAAAAAAAAAAAAGAATTAACCCTGGGATTAAAAAGCTCTAGTCACATTCATTTGCACTTCCTGCCTTGCAAGAATATGAGTGGAAGGGGACACGAGGTAAACCTTCCCAAGAGTCCCAAGGACTAACTGGCTTAGTGAGTTGGTTAGTGAGTTGAATAGGAGTGTCATGTAGGGAGAGGGAACCAGACAGGAAGAAGGCAGTTTGGAAGCACCAGCTCTATCAGAGGCATCACCATGGTAGGTCAGCAGTCACGTTCTCCTCCAAGATGACCAATAAGCTCTCAGACTCAAGGAATACCCCCCAACCTAACAGGGCATAGAGTTTGCATCTTACCAGATGATGGATCTTGAGCCAATGTGTTAAATTTTTGACAGAAATGTAGCTTTGCAAGGCACGCAGGCTGACTTTGTACTTCTGAACAATGCCAAAGATGAGGAAATAGTCCTGGAGTAAAGATACAAGATGGATTTGTTCCAAGGTGGTAGATCATTTGAAGACAGTGACATAAAAGAATCTGCCATGGCTTATCATATCTATCATCTACTAGTAGCTTCTGGAAAACAGTTAAGTTATAGGATCTCGGATTTTCTCTTCTATTTTTAATTTTTAAAACAAAATTTTTTGATTATCCTTATTAAAGTTCAATAATTAGTATCTTAAGGAATTGTTAGCACAGGCAACAGGGAGAAATGAATAATTAGCCTGTTTAGAGAAGTGATATTAGACAATCTGGGTGATACAGGAAAAGAATATGTTTCCCTTAATAGTAGGAGACTTTGTCCAATTTAGTCATCTAATTACACCACATTTTAGTCAGAAGGTGGTAAGAGTTATTTTGGAAGCCTTGCCATCTTTGCTTTTTGCAATTGGAACTGTAGTCTTGGTATGTACAAAGATGTAATATCCACAGGTTTTATTCTACCTTCTTTTCTTTGAAAACATTAAGATTATAAGCTGCTATACAATAAAGTTTACCAAAAGTTCTGTATAAAAAGTAGCTCTACGTTATATGGTAGTTCTATTTTTAGTTTTTTAAGGAACCTCCATACTGTTCTCCATAGTGGCTATACCAATTTACATTTCTATACCTGGAGAAAACCGTAATTCAAGAAGTTACATGCACCCCAATGTTAACTGCAGCACTGTTTACAATGGTCAGGACATGGAAGCAACCTAATGTCCATCAACAGAGGATTGCATAAAGAAGATGTGGTACATATACACAATGGAATATTACTTAGCCATAAAAAAAGAACAAAATAATGCCATTTGCAGCAACATGGATAGACTTAGAGATTGCCATACTGAGTGAAGTAAGTCAGACACAGAAAGACAAATATCATATGACATTGCTTATATGTGGAATCTAAAAAAATAGGGTGCGAATGAAATTACTTACAAAACAGAAGTAGAGTCACAAATGTAGAAAACAAACTTATGGTTACCAGGGGATGGAGGGGGAGGGATAAACAGGGAGATTGGGATGGACATATACACACTACTGTATATAAAATAGGTAACTAATAAGAACCTGCTGTATAGCACAGGGAACTCTTATCAATACTCTGTAATGGCCTATGTGGGAAAAGAATCTTAAAAAAAGAGTGGATATATATATATATATATATATATATATATATATATATATATATATATATATATATATATAAAACTGATTCACTTTGCTGTACCCCTGAAACTAACACAACATTGTAAATCAACTATACTCCAATAAAAATTTTAAAAAATAAAAATAAAAAAGTAGTTCTGCAAGTCAAATTATTCTAAATGAAACAACTAGTCATTGCTCCTTAAACAAAACATAAAAATTCTTGCCCTCTGGTCCTTGCTTAGGCTGTTTCTTCCACCCAGGCTGCCCTCTTGATATTGCTGGCTGCATAAACAAATCATAGTATTGTTTAATTCAACAATTATTTATTGAAACCATATTATGTACAAGACATAGTTCTAGGTGGTGGATGATGAACAAAAACAGACAAAAATAGCTACCCTCATGGAGTTTCCATGTTGGTGGAAAAGATGGATAATATCAAGTTGAAATGGAAATAGCTAGATGAGGCTTGGTGAGAGGAAGTTCATCTATTTGTCCCATGTTTAGGATCCATCTCGGCCACCATGTCCCCCACCCCATCCTCATTTCACTCACCCCTTGCACCAGCACTAGGTGGCCAAGGAAAGGAACTGCCTGGCAGGCACAGGTCCAGCTTTTTGTCAGCCCAGGCACTGGCTCTTTCCTCTGTAGTGAATTCTCTCTGGGGCTCATCACTGTGAGACACAAGGATGCTTTTTCCCCTTTTCCAAAGGTCCATCCACATGCCCCTTCCAGATTTTTTGGCCTCCAATATTTTAATCTTAGTCATTCTAGGCTCCTGACCAAATAGTGAAACCATTTGCTTCTGCCCAGAAATTTGTGTCTATCCATTCTTTAGGCCAATTCTGCCTCCATACAAACTGAACGATCAAGCATACTGCTCACAGCTGTGTCTACTAGAAGGCCTTTCCTTCTCCACTGACTTTAGGGCCACCCTTGACTGGGGCAGTAGTCCTTTTTAGGCTGATAGCAACATATCATGCCAAGCCATCTGTGAACTAAGCCTAAATTTTTTCCTGTAAGTAGGTTATACCTTTCTACTTCCACCCCATGATGTCATAGGTATGAGCTGAAGGAGAGGTGTTGGTGCAACAAAGGTAAATGCCATGGACATCTGGACTATTTATATAATCTACTTGTGCCTTCTTGACACAATTCCAAATGTACCCTTTCATCACAATGGATTGCCACTGCGCCTACCCACCTGTATGACACAGAGAATCCAGATTATGGTGGACAGTTCCACCTGCACAGACACTTTGATGTCCCACAGTCAAGTGCTCAGTATTACTAAGGCCAAGAAACAACATCAGGAGCTAATTTACAAATGACAAATGGTTATCTGTCATAAGAGGCAGCCTCCTGCTTCAGAACTTTAGAGGGCTACGATGTCACCCTCCAAAGGGCTTTCCAGAGATGATGCAGAGCATCCTTACACACAACAGAAGCCACCTTCAGAATACGTTTCATCATCTGGGCCAAGCTACAGATCAGTTGCACCATTGTTAGGACCTTAGTGAGGGGCAGCAAATTCCCAGTCCTCTCCAGCTCTCATCACCTACAGGTCAAGCAGTCTTCTGTAACCCAAGGACCATCCTCCAAAGAAGAACTTCAGATGCTGGGTTTTCAAAGCAAAAGCACACTAAGATGTGAGAGGGATTGCACAAAAGAGGGATGAAGAGAACTGAGGGGATCAGAGGGGAACACCAACATTATCCACCACGTCCACTGTATTCACCAAGGTCCGTCATATTTTGCCAGACAGGCGAAATGTACAGGGGTATAATGGAGACCACTAGCTCTGTGACCTGAGGTCTTTGCAGGTGATCCTAGCAACTCCCCCTGAGATGTAGTATTACTTCTGATGTACTGTTTGCGATTTTAGCAGTTTGCCTAGCCTGTACCCACTAGAAGCCAGTGGCATCCCGTTCCATCCCTCCCCCAGTTATTACAACCGAAAATGTCTTTAGACATGGCCAGATATCCTTTGGGGTCCCCAGTTGAAAACAACTGTTCTAGAGGACCCAGCCTCCTTTTAATCAAAGGTCTCTGTGTCTGTGAACTGACTTAGATCTGGTATTCGGGTGAGGGACCATGATTTTCCAAAGCAGTGGCTGATATCAGCTTTCTGCTTGCCAGCTCACGTTTTTGAACTATTATTTTTATGTCAGCCATGTAACTGACTAGTTGAGCTTTCACATATTGCCACAGGTTCCTGTAAGGTCAAGGCATCCTGCGTGCCACTCCAGCCTTTCAGCTCATGTTAGTAATCACATCTATCTTGTCTATATTGACCAAGGGCCTCTGCCAGTCCAGATTTCCATGGTTCTCCGGGAGCTCAGTTCCATGAAGCATCTCCCACCATCCTTCCAGCCTGAAATGGTTAAACGCTTTTCCTGAGTGAACAGGTTAGAGATGCACTTCATAAGGCTCTCATGAAGGTCCAGCAGGATTAAGGTATCCAGAGCGTTTTTTCCCTCCTTTCCCTGTTTTACTGTCCTTGTTCCTTACTCCCAATCCCTGGGGATCACATTTCAAAATAAACTACCTAGATATAGACCTTGGTTTTTAGGGTCATTTTTTGAGGAGTCCAGGCTGACTCTTGTTATCAAGAGTGACCCTAGGAAGCGGGCCCTCTGGGTAGGATATTAAAGCTGGATCACCCACCAAGCATATGATAATAAGAATCCCATTGCTAGTGGTAAGTGGGGTGGTGATAACCCCTGGCATGTAGACATAGGTGAAAAGTATCTGCGGCACTTGAATGTTCTGGGGGCAATAGTAATTATGTGGATTATGGAGTGGACTGGCTTTTGTTAAAGTTTTTAGAAATCTGGGGAAGGGGGGAAACAATGAGCTCAGATCACCAACTATCAACTTAAGGCATGCAGTGAAATCCTGAAGGACACCTGGCATATTAAGAAGCTCTACATCTTCAACAGCCACAGAAGAGGCTGCTGAAAATTAGACCTAGGATCTGTTTGTGATGGGACAGAGCTATAAAGGAACCTGTTTTGGCTGTGCATTTAGGCTTGTTTATAGCTCTGCTTCATATCAAGAATCTTAACCTCGACTCCTTTAAAGAAGAGACTGAAACAAAGGCTCATCATTGGTGGTTTGCTTTGGAATATGAACCCCATAAAGCAGGAGTAAGGGATAAGTACAGGAAAACACAGGCGGAGGGAAAAACAGTCTGCATGGCTCTATCTGGTAGGACTTTCACAAAAGTCTTATGAAATGCATCTCCAAACTGTCTGCTCAGGGAAGAATGGAAAAAGCATTTACCCATTGGCTTCTATCCCTGATTGATCAAGGATTGCTCCAAGGAATGTGAACTCCCCCAAACTTCTGGATCATGCATGAGTTAGTTCCACCTGCATCTTATAAGATGTCCCATTCCATGGTGTCAGAGAAGCCCCAGGGCAGAAAGCAAGAGAGGCAAGACAGCTTGCACATCTGCAAAGCTGGTTGAAGGCTTCATGTAACTGTTCCCCAGAGCAATGGCTAGAGTAAGATGTGGGGCCCATATAGTTTAAAGTAATGCACAATATATATGTGATGAAGCTAGAAAAGGCAGCTTTTCAGGGAACAGGAAATGATCCATTGTGTCAGATGCCATTAATAAGTAGGATGAGAACTGACTTTCAGCAACATTGAAGGTCATGATGACCTTGACAAGAGCAGTTCTAATGGAGTGGTGGCAGGCAAAACCTGATTCGTTCACCTAGACTCAGCTCCTCTTTGATATTTCAGGCTACGGAAATGTAAGTCACAAAATAGATCTTCCTCAATTTCTGCCGTGTAACTTTCAAATCTACCTTGGCCACCAGCCTTGACTTCTTCCCTTTAGATGCAAGGGAAGAGGCAGTCTCTTCCTGCCTAAGGGTTATCCTGTTCTCTCCCAGCCTTTTAGGTCTCTTCATTATTCACTTTTCCTTCTAGATATTCAATATCTCCTTCCCCATTCAGTTTTTCCCACCCTGAAGCCACCACAGAGTCTGGCCTATTCACTAAACAATGCCCAGAGTCTAGAACAAGCCTTGGTATACAGTAGACCCTAAATATATATTTGTTGAATGATCAGATAAATGAATTTTAACCACTTCTTTACCTGTATTTTGCTCACAGTAGTCCCTGACTAAGTACATGTGTAAATCAATCAGTGTATAAATGAGTGAATATTTTCTTGGTTACCCCAGCTGGAAGAAATCTCTCTTTCCTCTGAACTCATATGTAACATCTCTTTCAATGTCAACACATTATTCTATCTTTAATTCATTTCGATATGCATCTCTCTTACTGACTATAAACTCTTTGAGCTCAAGAACAGGATCTCTTTTATCTTTATTTCCCACCTAACATATATTACCAGACATTACAGAGAGCAGTACTTCAATAGATATTTGGTGACTGACTGCATGAATGAATGAATCAACAAATGACTAAAAAGGACAAAATCTGACAACTCGTAAACTTGTACATGCTTAAGACTATTGAATCCTTTCATACGTGTCCCAGATCTGCTACCGCTCTCCACCAAATCCACCACTTGAGGTTTCAGAGACTCAGAAAACTTCATTTCTTCCCTCTGAGCAGTGGCTACAAGAAGCAGCAAGTAGCAAAGCACTCATGATACCCATGGGCCTATTGGACTCTTTTCCTTGGCCACTAACTCAATTTGGTATCGTTTAGCACATTACAAGATTGTTCAAGAGTACTATAAAAGATGTCAGACACCATCAGAAACCACTTCAGAAAATCATTGCCTTGTAGCTGGATCAAAAGGTGAACTCCTGGAAACTAGCAATGCTAGAAAAACAGAATAAATCATTTTTCTTCTCTACCTCTTAGAGATTTGCACCTTTTTGCCCCAAAGAATGGCCATATTTTCTGAAATTTGAAGCTTCCATAGTATATTTATAAAGCATTTGTGCAATAATAAAACATCTACCTGATTGAAGAGGAATAATCCTGGGTTCTCACTCCTCTTTGCAATTATTTTGGCCTATTTTCAGGTCATTTTATTTATTCAGGTCAATTATTCAGGTTATTTTATTCTGATGCCATTTTCAAAACGTTGATGTAATGACAATCATGTTTATCCAAATTATCATCAACATCATCATCCTCTTGAATTTTCAATAAACTTTATTGAATGAAAATATTTTAAGTTGACTTTAAAAAGCAAGGTGGTAAATGTTTAACTGCTTTAAGCATATTAATTCAGGCAAAATGCAAGGCTCAGTATGGTGATACTTTTAGATTTTTATTTATTTTTCTTTCTCTCTCAGAGGAGAGTTGCAAGAACAGTTTGGTCAGAGTTCTTATGTGAAAGTTAGTGCACCCCAATTTATTTTATTTTATTTTATTTATTTATTTTTGGCTGCATTGGGTGTTTGTTGCTGCGCACAGGCTTTCTCTAGTTGCGGCGAGCGGGGTCTACTCTTCGTTGTGGAGCGCTGGCTTCTCACTGAGGTGGCTTCTCTTGTTGTGGAGCATGGGCTCTAGGCACATGGGCTTCAGTAGTTGTGGCACTTGGGCTCAGTAGTTGTGGCTCACGGGCTCTAGAGCGCAGGCTCAGTAGTTGTGGCACACAGGCTCAGCTGTTCCGTGGCATGTGGGATCTTCCTGGACCAGGGCTCGAATCCGTGTCCCCTGCATTGGCAGGCAGATTCTTAACCACTGCGCCACCAGGGAAGCCCTGTGCACCCCAATTTTAACCCATTTATTTCTTGGAGTCTCCAGTTGCTTCCTGCTGTCTACCCCTTGCCTCATGAACTGGTTGGTATTTGTGGTTGAGATGACCTCACCTCAGCCTGTCAGGTAACTCATACTAAGTTGTGAATAGATTCAGCCAGCATACAACAGTATATGTGTCTGCAGCAACTCCTCTTACTAAAGACACACCAAAGCTGGGCTTTCTTAAAGGAGTGTGGGAAAGGGAAATGAGATGTGTGAAAAATTAGGACTTTTTTTTCCGGTCATTTTTATAGCTTGAACGTGGTTTATCTGAAATTTTGTGAACTTGATATGCTATTGGGTTAATGCATCAAGGCTGCAGAGTTCAAAAAGAGATGGTTTGTTTGAAATTATGGCACCAAAATGTGTTTCCACTTAGGATTTTACAAAACAAATGCTTTGGAGATTTGGAGAAGGGTACAGCAAGGAAAGAAAGAACTTTCAAATTTTATTTTAACATTCAGTTCTCTGTACTAGAGGAATTCGGTCCCAGTACACTATGACAATCACATCTGTCAAGCCCCTTTCGGATTCATCTCAGTCTTGAATGCAACATTAAAAAATGCCCATGAGGGTTTTGTTCCTCTGAAAAATGAACATGCTTTGCTCTGGAGATGCTTCTTAAAACATTGTTACTTTCTTGAAATGTTACGAGACCAAAATATATTATGAACTATACCTTGGACTCCCTTGTTCAAAAAATGTAAAACTACAGAATTAATCAACTAAACAAAAATGTATTTCCAAGTGGACAGTTTTGTCTGAAGATCTTTTTTTCCTACTTTATATTGAATGACCTGCAATATATCAGATAAGGAACGTGTGTGGTTGCGCAGTGTGTATATGGGGGGTGCTTTGTTGTGGCTGATATTTTCTGCCTTCCCTGGACCTGTATGAAACAGCATTCATTCTTTCATTACTCTACCTTCACACCATTCACAGAGGGACTAATGGAGGGTACAGAGACCTGGCAGAATGTTTGAGAGGGAGAGGTGACCAGGGGACTCATGCAATTTGAAAAAGTCAGTTCTGCTAGGAATACACACCCATACTCTTCAGAATCACTCCCTTACACTGTTAAGCTTCAAAAGGCTGAAAGATAAACACACAAACAGAAACTCTTTATGGGAATAAATTTCCTAAACTTGTCATTCGTATACGACCTTCAGAATTTTGGCATATTCAAGTATCCTGTTCCTTGATCCTCGTTAGCAAATTTAATCTTTTTTTTAAAGAAAACTTAAATTTATTTTGCTAAGGGGAAATTTCTTTCACTACCGTCCATAGATGTGCTGCTCACATACATATTTTTATATTTCTGTGTTTTTATATATTATGTTATAATCTATAAATATCTAATAATAATATTTATATATTATAGTTACATGCGATATATATTTTTCTGAAGCATTACATATTAAGTATATAAATGCTCTAGAAAAAATTTTGTGATCTGAAAGCATCTCATTTTGGGAAGCACTGTTTTGAAGTATCCAAAAGTAGAAAGATTTTGAAAAGAAAATTGAAAGGTTTAGGTGAGGAAGCCAACAGGATCCCGCGTGCGGGGGAGCCTCTCATGGATGCCGCCCTTTTTTTGCTTGATGGCTCCCTTCTCTTTCTTTTTGTTCCCTCTGTCATGACTTTTTCCAGCATTCCTTCCAACAACCGTGTTTTCCCCTCCTTCTATCCCTTACCTCACAGAGGTTACTCATAATCTGTGTTTTCCCCCGCCAAAAAAAAACAAGCATGAAACAGTCACATACCCAAAGGAGAGTAAGCAGACTGTTACACAGAGACCTTATTTCACTGTTGAGAAAAGGATCCCCAAATCCTATTCAACGTCCAGTCTTCCATGATATTGTGCGTGTTAGTTACATGTACTTTTCAACATATTGGAAACATGAAACCATATTGTAAAATTAGAGTTGACTCTTTTTTAATATATTCACTGCAATAATAAATTAAGGCAAACCTTTTTCTTTTTAGACAGTGATAAGAAGTCCATCTTGTTAACAACAAAAAAAATTAAAGCTATCTTTTATCTCTGGGAAATTAACCTTCCATTTCACTTCATTTGAGTACGTAGAAAGCTAGAGCTGGACTTAGAAATATGGCACTTCTCAGATACTAATACAGAAAAATTAAAAGTGAGTATCATTTATTCCCTTTAGTTTTCTTAATTTAGCTAGAAAATGGCTGCATGACAAAATGGGGATTTTTTTTTTGTTTCGATTTGATTTGCTTTTAAGATGAAGATTATACCTAAAAGATATGTCAAAAACAAGTAGTTTTAAAGTGTTTTAAACTTAGGACTTTTAAACGTAACATTTATTTTGTTTAGCAAGCTTGCTGACACTGATGATTTTATGCATAATAGAGGAGGTTTTAGTAGGATACAAGGATCTTGTTTTAAATAAACCCTAAATATAATAGTCTGCTCGTACAAAAATCCTGATTCAGGCAAAAGACAACTGACTCTACCCATGCCGGTCCTCAGTTTCCTCATTTGTAAAAGGAGTGGGTCCAGTGAAAGGGTCTCCAAGCCCCTTTTAGCTCTAAAAGTTTATAATTCTGAGCTCCTATATTTTTCAAAGATATCAAATATTATATGTTAGTGTTGAGCAGATTACTAAAGAAGCAAACACAAATTAAAATACTAGAAAAATTATGTACCTATTAATTCATTAATGAATTGTGGACCCTACACTAAATATTTGTATAGTCACAATTTTCTGCCTTAAAATGATTTCAAGTCCAGTGACTAGCTCAGTTGTGTCATTTTAAAATTTGTAATAAAAAATAGTAAATATTCGATGTTGTCACTTACCAAAATTGCATTCTGTGAACAAAAAATTAATGAGTTAAATTGTAGCCACATCATATGTCTTATTTCAGGGCTTGATTCCAGTCTGAGACAGATACATATGGCTGCCTACCTTTAAACTCAAAAAAAAAAAAAAAAATTGCAACTGTGTCTCTTTCTGATTTAAGGCTTTAATGTTAATATGCTGTTTTATATGCTCCTTAAACTAAAAAACTTAGTCTACATAAAATACAAATTATAAGTCTAAGCAGGTTATCCTGAACAAAGGCTGAGAGGGAAAGAAGAAGTGTCATTGTTTCGGCTGATAAAGGGCAGATGAGTTGATGGGTTTCTATTTAAGGCTGGGATTTTAACACAGGCTTGGAGTGGGGTAAAGGTGAGGCTGGGGTTTGTAGGAGTCCCTTAAGGCCCAAGCTGGGGCCTTGCATTTCCACTTTGGAGGTTATTTCTAAACGAGATTAAACATACTGTTATTCTACTTATTTTATGCTGTAAGTATTAATTTGTTAAATAGAATCATCTAAAGTTCACTAAAGTTTATAGAAACTGATTTGCCATTTCTTCATATTTTTTTTTTTTTTAAATGTGTTCAGAAGCCTGGAGAAACACAAGTGACTTGATTGTGACTCTGTGATTGGCTTCTGGATGTTTACACATCGGTGACCACCAGAACCCAAGTTCCACAAAAGCTTGGATGTTTGTCCGTCTCACTCACTGGAGTATCTCCAGTGCCTAGAACAGTCCCTGACACATGTAGACACTCGAACAAAATTTAATGAATGAATAAAGAGAATGAATATATTTTGAATTTGTGTTCTCAAAATGTCCATATTCTTCCTCTCAATCTCTCTCTTTCTTTCTCTCTCTCTCTCAGGCTTTGGGAAAACATGCAGGGATTAATTGATAAACAATGTAATCTTTTCAGTCTTTCTACAGACTATCCCTCAAATTGTGCTCTAATCTTACCTTTAAAACCAGCAAAAAGTGAAATAGCAAATCCCAGGAAAGTTAGGCAGCAGCAATATAAAGCCCAAATAAACGAGGAAGCATTTTTTTTTTTCCTCAATTTGACCAGTTAACTCTCAAACTCTCTCTCACTCAAGGCTGCTTATATTGGGCAGAAGAAAACGAATGACTGAATGACTGACTGAATGAATAAGGTTGGGGAAAACTATTTTATCTCCTCTTTGGAAACATAATAATTATAGTAATAATAGTTAATATATACAAGGTGTTTATGTCAGGGTCTGTTCCAAGGACTTCATATATATCAACTCAAGTGGTTCTCAAAATTGCCCTGAGGGATAGATGCTACTTATAGTTCTATTTTGCAGATGAAGATACTGAGGTGCAGAGAGATTGAGGGACTTGAGTCTTAGTGGTGGAGTCAGGAGTCAAAGCCAGCAGGAGCTCCAGAGTTCAGGCTATTGACTGCTTTGACCTACTGCCTCTGAGACTCGTTAAAGAAATGTCTTTAGCTTTCTTTAACCCAGTGTTTCCAAACTTGTGTGACCATGACATACCAATCAATATGTTTAGAATAAAATGTGGCAAACACTGAAGCAGAATATTTCTTTGGTTCCTTACAAGTCAAAATGTTGTAATAGGAAAACGAGTTATAATCATAAATGTTCTCCTAATTTCAGGAGGAAGTGAACATGGATTGAGTTTCAATTCTCATCCTTCCCATGCCATGTAACTCACTTATCAAACAAGGGAAGGAGGCGAGATAGTCTTTGCCATCTCTTAAAAATAAAACTTAACTTCTTTGATTGCTATTCATGAGATACAAACCAAATAGAACTATTCAAAAAGTGCCTCGCTGGCAAAACAACGTGACAGATGAAACCATGAAGTTCATGATGAAAGAATGCTAAGAAATGTTTAGTTCTTCAAAGTAATTGAAACCTGGGCTTTACCATGTAACCATGAGCCATTCCAGCTGCCAGAATCCTTCTCCGAGCCACCAGAGGGATCTTAATGGGCCCCACTGCAAAAAGTCGAATGAACAACCCTGCTTGTTTGCACACGCTTGCATATGACCATAAGTGGGGGAAGTAGGTTTGGCTAGGTAAGAAATGTATTTTTTTAGGAGACTACAGAAGATGAGCTTGTCCCTTGAGAGGCACGCAGGCCAGGCCTGCCACATGAAACAGGAGTTTGAGCATCTTTAGCTGTATTTTGAATCCCTATTCCCATCCACCGAGATTAAGTTTAAGGTGGGGAAGGGTGCAGGTGGGAATGATGGGAGAGTAAGTCCCACAGGTAGAAAAAGAAGCTGCCAAGTCACTCCCTCTTCACGCCCAGTCATCTGAGACAGCCATCAATGCCAGCTTTGTCCTAAATGAGAGCTTTGGCCAAGCAAAGGCCTCTTGCAACACATGGACAGCTTTGGTTGACTTTCATCACTACTCACTGCTGGATGGGAGTCAATATGCTCTCAAAAGGAAAGGGTTTGGTGAGCTGAGGCTGTCTGAGTTTTCCTCGAAGCTTTTTTTTTTTTTTTTTTTTAATTCTGATTCCTGCTGATCTACAAATCAGATAGGATCAGAATCCAGAATATAGTTCCTGCTCTGTAATGCTCAGCATAAAAACTATACTGTCAATCCTACTATTTTAAATAACGAGTAGAGGAAAACTGTTGTTTTAATTATTTCACTACTAAGCTCTAAGGTTTATTTTACTAAATATCACGTTTAATGTTATAAGTTGACATAACTTTTGAACAAAGGAAATCTCTTATATTGATGGCTGTAAGGAATCACATGCACATCCATTCTCACAGTCTTCCAGAGTTAAAGGTACAGTATGAGATATATCATTGGAATCCATAATGGAATCTTTGAATGGTTCAATGCATGGCTTGAATTAATAAAAACATAGGGAAATTATTCTTTAAAACCATGAATTCACAACTACAAAGCCTATTTTTGCTTTGCTATTATTAATACAATAAGAGGTTTGACTTTGACCTTGGAATCATAAACGTGGAAAACATTAACAGTATTATATTGACATGTTCTGAGCCTCTCTTTTTCTGTATTAAACTGAGGCTTCTGATAAGTTTGGTGGAGTCACTGTGGCACCAAATAAAACTAAACAATTCGTACAGACTAAGATCAAGGAGGTCTAGTGAACCGAAAGATTCCAGCTCCTCGATAAAAGGAGGTCTGTTTGAAACCATTGGCAATTATTAATGTTTTAAAACTGTAATTTAAGAAATCATTCTTTGTAAGAATAAATATTAACCTTTTGGAAAATCTGTCCTTTATAATAAGCTATATAGCAGGGTTTTCAAAGATATTTCATACTCATGTTGATAAAAATGTCTTCGTATTATTAACTTAGCTTTTTCCCTTTAGCCATGATACTTTTAAACTGTCTAAGAACTAATTGGAAGGCTGCAGTTTTCTTTAATGTAATAGCACATTCCTTATAATAAAATAAGACACCTTTTAAGGTGTTATGAGTTTTTCCTAGAAGTATTTAATACTTAAGGTTGGGTTTTGACAACATAAAATACAACGAGATTTTTGTCCTCCAGGTTGTCAGTTAGTCTCCTCTGGGGTAATAGAGTAGCAGTTGGTTGCAGGCTGTGAGTTTTGCAAGGCTGCTCTGTACCTTTGCAACAGGAAAACTGCATGTGGTGTCACAGCTTGCAAAGGAAGACACAATGCTGTTTTTCTCTTGCTTTTCAACCTAAATAGGCCAATAGCCATGAATCAGGCTTGGATGGAACATATTCCAGAGATAGGTATATAACAAAGAGAAGGGGGCTTCCCTGGTGGCGCAGTGGTTAAGAATCCGCCTGCCAATGCAGGGGACACGGGTTCGAGCCCTGGTCCGGGAAGATCCCACATGCCGTGGAGCAACTCAGCCTGTGCGCCACAACTACTGAGCCTGCGCTCTAGAGCCCACGTGCCACAACTACTGAAGCCCACGCACCTAGAGTCCGTGCTCTACAACAAGAGATGCCACCGCAGTGAGAAGCCCACGCACCGCAATGAAGAGTAGTCCCCGCTCACCACAACTAGAGAAAGCCCGCGCACAGCAACAAAGACCCAATGCAGCCAAAAATAAATAAATAAAATAAATAAAAATTCTAAAAAATGTTATTAAAAAACAAAGAGAAGTAGCTAGGAAGCCATTGTCACTGGTCATCTGGTCATGATATCTCAAGCAAGTATCCAGTACTAGCTTTCCCCAAATAGGATAACAGGCTGAAAGCTTGGTTTGAAGCCTATCGTAGCCTCAAAAGAGCTTGCATGAATCCAAGTGCTTATAAATATTGCTGACTACACCTCAATGGTTCTTTAGACTTCATGTTTTCTTAGACTTCCTGCAGAAATTACCACTTTGGGAAAGTTGGCAGGATGAACCACATTTCTGGAGATAATTTTTGTCAGAGAAAAGGCAAAAAAAAAAAAAAAAATCATGAGCTTTAAGAGGATATTTTCTTTTTGCTTTTCCAGAATTTATTACATTTATTTCATAATTCCAAAATCAAAAGAGTCACTGATCCTTATGTGATTATTACATGCCATCAGAATGTTATCACATGCTAGCATTTTGCCATCATTCACAGGATTCTATAAAAATTAAGTGTTTTTACAAGTGACAGTTAAAAATGAAAATATCTCTGTGGAAATGAATATAAATAATTTAGAAATACAGAAGCCACAAAACAGATGACAAAGGAAAAGATCAACAGACTTGACTACATAATTATTTAAAACATGAATATGACAAAAGCCAAGACAAGTACACAAGGAGAAAATATCTGCTACATAAAATCAACACAATAACATCTAGAATACAGAGAAACTACTATTCAGTAAGAAACTCTTATTATTGACTAGTTCACAAAGATATATGTTTCAAGGATGGAATTTTTTTTTATAATAGCAAAAAACTGGAAACAAGTATCCATCATTAGGAGGACCATTAAAAAAATAAAGCAATAAAAAATAATGAAGTCTATAAGAGGATATTTTCTTTTCAACCTGGTCAAAATATATGCAATTTTAAAATAAACTGTAGTGCTGTGTACAAAACTGTAGTGCTGTGTACAAATTACCAAAATGGGCTTTTGAGCCTGTTTGGTCTTTAATCACATTACAGAGGCAGCACTCCATCAAGAGAAGACGAGGGTGGAATCCACTTTTTAGCTGAAAATGTTAGTAAATGTTGGTTTCTTAACAGTTAAGCTAAGCTGTCTCAAAACAACAACAAAAAAAGCAATTTGGATTGATCTCCTCAGTCTCAAAAAGGATGTGCTTTCATCCCAAATGTGTGTATATTTATGGTAATTGATGTGTTCTATTGATTAACTTGACAACTGTTAATGGGCCCCATGTTACCAGGATAATCTGACTCCTTTTGAAACGCCACTAAATGGAGATATTCTCAAACATCTTGGGTTACAGTTGATGTCAGTTCTTGGTGTCCTTTAGAATAGCTTTAGTATATCCAAAAGACTGTTTCTCAATTTATTTTGGTTTAAACCACTGGCATTCAATTTACCTAAGGAAAACATTATGCTTAAGGTTGGGTTGTGGCAACAAAAATGAAATGGGATTTTTGTCTTCCAGATCGTCAGTTAGTCTCTTCTGCATCAATAGACTTTAAGGGTAGCTCACAAATCTCTTTAGTCTATGTATAGGTATAGGAAATATTAAGTTTCTAAAGGGGTTTTGAATAACGTTTGGTTTCATTAGTTAAAAACCTTCAAACATTTTAAACTTTGTTTTTACATTTAATATATTATATTTTCATTTTAAGTACTTCAATTATCTGAACTACGGAAAGCCCAATATATACTTATATAGCTTTTATATATTTAGTACATTAAAGACACAGTGACACTAAAGTTCTCTTAAATGATACACTATTGTATATGAGTTTAGTAAGATTTCATTTGAAAAACTCTAGTCAAAATAAAATGACCAATTACACTAAACTGAAGGGTGTCGAGGATGCAGGACTTTCAGTTTTTTGTTTTTGTTTTTTAAAATTTTATTTATTTATTTATTTATTTATGGCTGTGTTGGGTCTTCGTTTCTGTGCGAGGGCTTCCTCTAGCTGCGGCAAGCGGGGGCCACTCTTCATCGCGGTGCGCGGGCCTCTCACTATCGTGGCCTCTCTTGTTGCGGAGCACAGGCTCCAGACGCGCAGGCTCAGTAGTTGTGGCTCACGGGCCTAGTTGCTCCGCGGCATGTGGGATCTTCCCGGAACAGGGCTTGAACCCGTGTCCCCTGCATTGGCAGGCAGATTCTCAACCACTGCGCCACCAGGGAAGCCCCAGGACTTTCAATTTTAAAACAAAGACAGTCTCGAGTAAAACCAGGACAAGCTGGTCACCCCGAGTAAAAATCACGATTACAATTTTCAATTGAAGTTATAAGACTGTCATTCCAAATAGGCCAAATACATAAAATAACAAATCTGAATGACCCCCTTCATAGCCCCCAAACATTAATACTTCAATTTTAATCATTGAAATCCTTTCTATACTTAATTCTAAATCTTCCCAGAGTTAAAAGACTCTTACTCACTGAAGGAAGCTTGTTGCCATACCAAGTAATGTAGGTTACTTGTGAACAGAGATTTTGGCCTAAACGGGGACTGGAATTTTGTTAAAGACTCTGATGAGTCTCACTGAATCTTGTTTTATGGTTGAAATATCATGGGCTTCAAATCATAAAGGTGAGCTCAACATCACTAATCATTAGGGAAATGCAAATAAAAACCACAATAAGATATACTTTACATCCACTATGATGGCTAGTGTCAAAACCAAACAAACAGAAAATAACAAGTGCGGGCAAGAATGGGAAGAAATTGGAACACTTTTGCACTGTTGGTGGGAATGTGAAATGGTGCAGCCACTATGGAAAACAGTATGGCTGTTCCTCAAAAAATTTGAAATAGAATTATACTACATGATCCAACAATTTCACTTCTGGGTGCATACGTAAAAGAACTGAAAGCAGGGTCTCTAAGAGATATTTGAACACCCATATTCATGGCAATATTATTCATAATAACCAAAAAGTAGAAGCAACATATGTGTCCATTGATGGATGAATGGCTAAATAAAATGTGGTATATACATACAATGGAATATTATTCAGTCTTAAAAAGGAAGGAAAGTTTGATACATGCCTCAACATGGGTGGACCTTGAGAACGTTATTCTAGGTGAAATAACCCAGTCACAAAAAGGACAAATATTATATGATTCTACTTATATGAGGTACTTAGAGTAGTCAAATTCATGGAGGCAAAAAGTATGAACTGTGGTTTCCAGGGAGATGGGAGGTTGACATTTAATGGGTATAGAGAGTTCTGGTTTTACAAGATAGAAAGAGTTCTGGAGACTAGCTTCTTAACAATGTTAATGTACTTAAGATTACTGAACTGTACACTTAAACATGGTTGCTACGGTAAATTTTATGTTGTGTATATTTTACCACAATTAAAAAGTGTTTTTAATTATGTTAAGCATCAAAAAGTTTGATAACGACCAGCAATGATGAAGATGTGTGGAAATAAGAACCCTCCTGCACCGCTGATGAGAAAGTAAAACAGCCTAGCAGTTCCTCAGATGACTAAACGTAGAGTTACCGTATGCGGATATGTCAATAGAAACTTCCAAAACTGAAAAGCAAAGAGCAAAAACACTGAAGATGGGACAGAATATTCAAGGACCGTGAGCAACTACCAAAGGTGTAATATATGCATAATGGTAATACCAGGAAGAGAAGAGAGAAAGGAACAGAAGAAACTTTGGAAGCAATAATGACTATGAATTTCCCCAAGTTAATGTCAGATATCCAGGAAGCTTAGAGAATACCAAGCAGGATAAATGCCCAAAATCTAGGCATATCCTATGCTAACTGTAGAAAATCAAAGATAAAAAACACTTGAAGCCAGAAGAAAAATGATGTACTGATACATGCTAATAACATGGATGAACCTTGAAAACATCATGCTAAGTGAAAGAAGTCAGTCACAAAAAAACATATGTCATATGATTCTATTCATATGAAAATCCAGAACAGGAAAAAAATTTATAGAGATAGAAGGTAGATTAGTGGTTGCTTGGGGCTGGGGGGGAGAATTATGCGGAGATAGGGGGCTGATAGCTAAAGGTTCAAGGTTTCTTTTTGAGATGCTGAAATTGTTCCAAAATTGACTGTGGTGATGATTGCATATATCTGCAAATAAACTAAAAGCCACTGAATTGTACATTTTAAATGAATGAATTGTATCATAAGGAAATTATATGTCAATAAGGCTCTGAAAAATATTTTTTTAAATGTGAAGGTGATTGGTCTCAGTTCATATTGCCTAGTTCTTTGTCTACTCACAGAACTCTGAAACGCTTGCCCAAGTTGAGCCCTTGACTAGATTTTTCATTTCTTTGGCTCTTATGATTTATACACATGTTCCAAAATACTAAAGACCTTTGGATCCAATGAGAGCCTTAGCTATACAAATGCATTTTCTATCTAACCTGATAGAATCTTGCATTCTTTCCTATTCTTAGGACCATACAACTCTTAGGGATATTTAAAATGATATCCAAAAAATTCTGGAGGCCTCATGTAGCCACCACCACACACAAGAGCATTGGGCTGCCAAATGAGCTATTGGTGAGACTACTACTATTTCTAATGTACTTCTCTGTGGCCAAAGGATACTTTTCAAATAGTAATAATTCTCTGAATTACCAATTTGCCAAATCTATAAAATTTACCACCAAAACTTTTCAAAATTTGATATTATTGCCTATCATAAAGTTTATATAAATTGGTAAGGGAGGGGATGATTTCTACAGTTTTAACAGGAATGTTAAATTTATCAAAAGCTAGAGATCATAGGGTGATTTAGTCTTGTGAATATACTTAATATTTGGAAAAGGAACCAAAATTTTCAGTAACTATTGGTTAAGCAATAAATGAATATAGGTGACTGTGGGACTTATGACTTTTAATACAGAAATGTTGTAGTTCATACTGTTATGGGCTGAATCGTATCTCCAACAAATTTATAGGGTGAAGCCCTAACCCCTAGTTGGACTGTGTTTAGAGATGGGGCCTCTAAGGAGGTAATTAAGGTAAAATAAGGTCATAAGGAAGGATTCCTAATCTAATAGGACTAGTGTCCTTACAAGAAGAGGAAGAGACCCCAGGAATGTTCACACACAGAGGAAAGGCTACGTGAGACCAGTGACAAGGTGCTACCTGCAAGCCAGGAAGAAAGATCTCATAAAAAACCAAGTCTGCCAGAACCTTGATTTTAGATTTCCAGTCACCAGAACTATGAGAAGATAAATTTCTGTATTTAAATTACCCAGTCTGTGGTATTCTGTTATGGCAGCCCAAGCAGACTAACACAATACAAGTTTAAAAAGTATTTTTTTTAAATTTATTTATTTTATTTTTTTGGCTGTGTTGGGTCTTCGTTGCTGCACCTGGGCTTTCTCTAGTTGCAGCGAGCAGGGGCTACTCTTTGTTGCAGAGCGTGGGCTCTAGTCACTTGGGCTTCAGTAGTTGCAGCATGTGGGCTCAGTAGTTGTGGCTTGCGGGCTCTAGAGCGCAGGCTCAGTAGTTGTGGCACACGGGCTGGGTTGCTCCGCGGCATGTGGGATCTTCCCAGACCAGGGCTCGAACCCGTGTCCCCTGCATTGGCAGGTGGATTCTTAACCACTCTGCCACTTTAAGGAAGCCCTAAAAAGTTTTTTATAAATTCCTTTTTTCTATCCTGACTGACCCTTGAGCCTTTCTTAGATGATTTTACTAACTTCCTGTCACACAGCAACTTCAACTTGTTATGTTTATCAACTAGAGGCCAAAATGTAATTTACAATGTGATGGCCCCTGTATCTTCCTAGTTATTTGTTTGTTTGTGTTGGCCTTACTTTTTTCATCTTTTAGTGTTCTTTAAGGATTTGTTACCAGGTTACTCTTTCTTGCGTAATTCTTTATTTATGGCTAATGTATTTTGAATTTGAGATTCTTCTGCTCACAGTAAGTATGGTAACCCCCTCTTTGTATCTTCACTTCACTCCTGCATGTGGACACGCTGTCCAGAGGACATGACCCCATGGTTTCTATTAGGAAGCAAGATTTCAGCAAATCACGTGGCTCAAGTGTTCAAGAGTTTATCAAAGTTTTGGTTTTACTTCAGTTTTAGTTTTGTTGTATTTTTTTTTCACCCTGGCCATTTGCAGTGAACTTGTCAGTGCAGTTCAGTTATAGGTCAAGTTTCAGGTGTTTAATATTTGAGACATTGAGCACTTCTCAAAAGCTTAAAGCACATGCAAAATGTTCATGTTGACTGATTAACAGTGAATTAAGAGAAGTAGAGAAGGCTGGCTTGAAAGTATGTTAAAATAAAAACCCATCCCATTGTTTATAAATCATAAGAAGTCAATACAATTACATTCGTAATTTGAAATACACAAGATATTTTTCTTTCTTAAAGTCAGACTATGGTAAAACCTATGATATTCTGGTTTGGCTAACCACTGCAGCTGCAGAAAAACTAAAGCCAAATGAAAGTTTTGAAAGAAAAAAAAATCCCTAAATGTATTGCAACCATCTCATGCATCATGGTTACTGATAGTATTAGACAAAGTTAATGGAAATGATTTGATTTTCAGCAAATTGCTCACTTGACAAACTGGTTTTCCAGCAAGTTGATTTTCTCCTCTCCCTTTCTGAATGTGTGCGCCATAAATATGCATCCATACAGAAGTTTAAGCAGTAAGGTAAATGCATTCGGTAACTGTGAGATTTTTTTTTACTACATTATCATCTCCATAGCTAAAACAAAAGGAAACCACCTCTCTGTCAAATAACATGGTACATTTGTCATCTGAAAGGACAGCCTTCAAGTTGGAAAAGTTTTTAAGCTTAATGGAGGTTACTAGTGACAAATTTAATCTCAATGGAAACATTTTTTTGTGTGTTATAGACTAACTAGAAAGATCGCTTTATTCATCTGGACATTTTAAAGCACTTAGTAAAACAGCTACTTGACATTTAACATTTTTCCCTCTTGAAAACAAATTTATCTTTATAACGGTTTGAAGTGATAAATATACTGAATGGAAATGAATACTTCACATGGCACCGTTAATGGGAAATAAATAGATGTTTTAAATATTTGCTCCTAGAGGTCTCTTCTTGAACTTAAGCATAAGTTATCTAAACAGTTGAAAAAAGATTTATAGTTATGAAGAGGCCTATATGTCAAGGAAAGTTTTATGATATGTTCCATAATAAATTAGCAATAAATGGATACAGGTGACTGTGGAATTTATGACCTTTAATGCTTTAATACTGCACTAAAGAAAAACTAATTATTAAGGTCCTAAAGGGTAATATAAGAATACCATCTACAAATTGTCAAATTAAACCGTTAGCGCTAGGTATTTGAGGTAGTTGCTTTTTATGTGGCTCATCCTGTGAGGCAGATATAGATAAATACAAAAAACTTCAGTGCCATCAAGTAGTAGAACAGCAGCTGTCAGGCCTTCTAGCTGAAACTAAAGAATTACTTCTAAAATTTGTTTCTTCTGCTTAAAAATAATCATTCTTTTAGCACTTTAGTGAAGGGCTATGTCATACTGGAAAAAAAATGATTAATTTCACGAGATCCTCTCATAGCATTTCTTGCCCATTTCCCCCTCAAGCGCCCCATGAAGATGTCTGAACACAAGAGGTCCCAGAAAAAGTTGTCTGACGAAAAAAAAAATCAAATTTAAGCGAGTTGCAGTTTTTAGAACTGTCCTTAACGTAAGAAATTTCAATTAAAGCACCCGTTGTGGTGAAGCATCTCCACTTTCATCCTTAGTTTTTCACAAGAAAAAAAAAGAACTCACCCTTTTCTTCCTAATTTGAGCCTCACCAGGAGGTAGATGAGTTTATTTCCTAGAGGGAAGAGGCTATTGTAAAAGTTGGCCTCTAAAGCGATCTTCCACAGTTTCCAATCTCTCACCCTTTTAATCCATTCTCCACACTAACACCAGAATGGTCTTTATTTTCAGGGGGAAAAATGTGATTATATCACATCTCTGCTTAAAATCCTTTGCCGGGCTTCGGCTGCTTAGCCCAACTCCTAAGCGAAGCAGAGGCCCTTTTGTGATTTGGTCCCCCCTGTCTCTCCGGGCTCCCTGCCTCCGATCGGGAACGCTCGGCTCCGCGTGATGGACCACTGGCGGCGCGTGCGTGGCTTGCCCGTGATGCTCAGCGTTCTCACCCTTTGCTTCCGCTGCTTGAACAACCTTTCTCCTTATTCTTACTTTTCTTTCAAGGACCAGCTCAAACGCCACTTCACGTGTCCTGTCATAAGAGTAACTATGGTCCTGTCAGCATCCATCACTTTCGCAATGATTCCACTTCATCTGACCCCTTTCCTCGCATTATGGTTAATTGTCTAGATGCCTGTCTTGTTACTCAAGTGAAAATCGTGGACAGCAAGGACCTCGTCTTGCTTCTTTTCATTCCCAGCATCTAAGTCTATAGGGATATAATAGTGTTCAGTAAAGTTTTATTGAATAAAAAAGGCTGGGGAAAGGGAATTGAGAGGGGGGAGGTGATTGGAGATAGATTATGAGTCTTAGACAGGGGTCAGTAAACCTTTCTTGCTTGTAAGTCCAGAGTTAAGAGGAAGTCTTGGATAGAAACCAAGTTAGCCTTTGCCCAGGTTTCATCATTTCCTTAAGAGGCTACTAAATAATAGCATAGAAAAGAATATACATTATCTGAGATTGAAAGATGGGGGAAAGTTAATAAGGAAATTATAACTATAATAACAAGGAAAACAAGGAGGTAAGATCTCTCAATCTGGGAGACTACTGTATCACAGGGAAAAGGACTTAAAGCTAAAACTAGAATCAGAAGACTGAAATGAAATCTCACCTCACTCTGTGATCTAATGGAAAGTGTTTATTTTTTCTTACCTTGTTTCCACTTCTGTGAAAATGGGGATAATAATGGATACTTCCCAATGTTTTCAGGTGGATTAAAGGAGATAATATAAATAAAATGATGATAATAATACCTACCATTTATTGAAGATCTGCTATATGAGAGGCTTTGTGCTTTATATACATTACATTTAATTTCATTTTGAAAACTGTACAGTGTTTTTGTAACCACCCTGTTTATCACTTAGACATTGGTACTCTTTTCCAAACAGTCATGAGAAGTCTGACTTCTTTAGATTTTGTGATATCAGATTCTTAGCGGAGAGACGGGCTCACCGAGTGTCTTTACCTTAGACAAAAACATTCCATAAATATTTCCAGTGTGTGCAAGTGGTTGATGTCTAGCATTTTAACCATGTGCTTCCTTAAAAAGAAGGCCAGTTATAGTCAAACTGTGAAAGAGGCAAAGATATCTGTCATTTTCATATTTCTGTCTGTCTCTCCCTGTCCCCAATGACTGCAGTGTTTTTGCCCCAGGGTCCCCTGTGACCTGCCCAAGGACTCCATATCTGGTGCTCAAAAATGACCTCTTATCCTCCCCACAACCTAGTAAAAGATCCAGAGAAGCTGATGAAACTAATTCACCCCATGGCAAACTAAGTGTCTGCTTAAGTCTTTCTGGGTGGGTATTTATAATTTTAAAGAAGTATACAAATTAATGAATCTATTTAGTTAAGAATTCTTCATTTAAAGACTAGTCCAGAGGCAGATTCACTTAACTTTCAGGGCCCTGCATTTGCTTGATCCCCCTTCTAAATGAATATTTACCCAAGTCATTTATGTTTAAGCCTCACAGAACTTGTAATAACCCCTAACAAGTCCTATCTAAAAGGTTCCAGCACAATTCTTCTTGGCTTATGGCTTTGCCTCTGGGATTGGCTCATTTTCTTCTCAACCATTTTCCATGATCTCTCATTCACTGACTCTCCCATGATCTTTGATTCACCATCCATACCTTGGGTAAATCTAAGGCTGGGCAAGGCAGTAAGGGTATCACCAGAAACTCCAATGTTACTCCAGCTCTCTATGGCTCAAAGTGTACCCTCCAATTCCAGCTCTCAGAAAATTCCACCCTTCACCTCTTGAGTTTAAATGAATATGGTTATGATCACCCTATGCTAATAAAACATATTATTAAAAATTTGCAATGTAAAGGGGTACCCAAGAGTGTTTCATTGTGGTGATGGAATGCTTCTGTACTGGATAGTGTTGGTGGTTACATGAACCTATACATGCAATATAATACTACACATCAAAAAAAGGGGGGGGTACATGTAAAAACTGATAAAATCTGAACAGGGCCTATAGTTTAGTTAATAGCATTGTACCAATGTCAGTTCCCTAAGGTACTATGGTTATATAAGGTATTATCATTGGGGCAAGCTAGGTGAAGGATATATGGGAACTCCACTATTTTTGCAAATTCCTGTGATTCTTAAATTATTTCCAAATAAAAAGTTAAAATATAAAATGGGTTATGTCTAAATTCATCTGAATAATCTTTTCAAGTTTGGGGTTTAGTTGGAAATACTGGGAAAAACCACCTTTAACATACACCCACTCTTACCCTCTGCCCAAAATGGAAGAATGAAACAACAAAGAGTGTAGAAAAGTCTCAGTTTTCACTAGCACCTTGTTTTAATATATATTCCAGCGCAGAATAAAAAGTCTTGCTTTCTTTTACACATCTGCCTTTCTCTAAGTGCCAGAAGGGTAGACGGCAGATTTTGGGGACCTCCCACTGCGATCCTTTTCCCCACCTATCCCTAATCTCAAGCAAGAGTCAGGAAACTGTCTGAAGGCTGATGTGAAACAAGCATATCTTATCCAAGGTGGTTTAAAGAGGATGCTTTCATTGAGTGGAAGGTCAGACTACCTCAGTGATTTCTAAAATACACAGACTGTGCCAGTACAATATGAAGATTTCAGCTGTCTGCTGCTAAATGAGAAAAGCAAGAGAATAAAGTACACAAGTTATTTTAAAGTTGACATATCTGCTTGGGGGAAGGACCAATCTTTTATCCTGACATTATGTCCTTTGAATTTTGTTTGTGCATGTTGAACTTTATTTATAAACCCCATTTTGTTTTTATACTGTGTTTTATGAAATGATGATAGAAGATAATTGTTCATTTACACTTCTTGGCAAAATAAAAACTGGCAATTCTAAGTCACCTACCTTCTAATTTCCTCAATCTGTGAAATCTGACATCCAAGAACCACTGGATTAAATGTCTTTAAAGCATCTTTAATGTTTAATAGGTACTCATATACTTAGTCATTTATTTTGCTTATTATTTGCAAAGTGTAGTTCCAGTAATTATGGGATTCAGCTCTCCAAAAACTAAAGATAAGACAGGTGCAGAAATAATAATAATAATGCAAGGCAGAAAGTGAAAAGTGCGTGCAATTTTGGAAAATAAGTTGGAAATTTATTCTGACACCTATAAATACAGGCAAAGTTGGAAAAGGTGAGAACCGAGATGTCAAGTGGCATGAAATTCGTTGTGTAGACCTTTTGGGCAGAAAGGGAGTCTCATATCAAGATTGACAAGAGTGAAGGCTGGAGAAAGGCAAAGACTGTTAAACTTGAAATAAACATGCACTACACTAGATCAAGTTTAAAGGGGCTCAGACATGAACCAGAACACATGTCTCAGGGGAATCCTCATAGCACAAAGGGAATGAAGTCATTTATCTCTGTACCTTAAGCAGTTTAATAATGACACTTGTTTTTACATGCTGAATCTGAAAAAATATTGTCTGACCACAGAATTATTTGATATTAGATTTTTTAAAGCTGAATCCTTAAAGCTAGTAAATTTAAAAAAAAAACCAGTATCTCAATATTTGGATTTATATACATGATGAGAAAAAGGGAGGGAAAAAGCAAGAAAGAAAAGGAAAATGTGAAATGAAAGACAAATCAGGAAAGTTATCACTGAGAGAAATAAGGGGTTGGGGAGGAGGGAGCAGAGGAAGGCTGGTGATGGAAGAGACTTAGAAATTTCTCTGTTGAAAAGAAGGTTTTGTTTTCTCACTTCTTATTGTCAGTTACAGCTTTGTTCATGAAACATATAAATAGCTGTGAGTCTGAAAGCTCCAGTGTGGTGGCTGTATTTGTTTTAATGTCTACATAGGTGAAATACCACTAGTTAGACTCATCATTAATTATGCTAGGCATTTTATCCAACATATTTCCAGGAATTTTAAAACTTAAATCTATCAGTTTCCCCTAGTTTCTAGGCTTCCTCTAGTACATTAACAGTATAATACAATCTTGAAACTACATTATAAGGGCTAGAAAAACATAACAATTTCCTATTTCATAAAGCATTATACTTTATGGCACAGCTTTCTAATATGATTATGTATAGTGCCAAAGAACTGAAAATTCAATTCTCTAGTCCTTACCGCTTTTTTTCCCCTAAAGATATCTGGGTGTATTTCAAATGTGGGTGCTATTTTCGCTACCTATTGCTGTGTAACAAACTACTACAAACATAGCAGCTTAAAGCAATACATGTTTATTATTTTAAAGTTTCTGTGGTTCAGGAGTCTGGCATAGCATAGCTGCTCTGCTAAGAGTCTAACAAGGCTACAGTCAAAGTACTAGCTAGGTTGTGATCTCATCTGGAGACTTGACTGGGGAAGAATCTGTTTCCATTCTCATTCTGGTGGTTGACAGAATTCATTTCTTGGTGCTGTATGACTGACATCCTTAGTTCCTAGAGGCTGTCCATGCTACTTGCCACATGAACTTCTCCATAGGCAGTTCACAACATGGCAGCTTAATTCTTCAAGAGCAGCATGAGACTGAGATCTAGAAAGAAAGTCATATAATGTGATGTAATGGGAGTCACATCCCATCATCCTTGCCATATTCTAAGAGTTAAAAGCAAGTCACAGGTCCTGCCCACACTCAAAGGGAGGAGATTATATAAGGATGAGAACATCAGAAAGCAGGGTTCATTGGGGGTCACCTTAGGGTCTGTCTGCCACAGATGTTAAAATAAACCTTTTATATTTTGATATCCTTTTACACAGACAAAATTTAAAAGGTGAAAGTGACAATATGGAACAGTGTTTTTAATAGGGAAAGAGTTAAGGTCTAGAGAAAAAACTTTAAAAGGTACTTTTAACAAACTCAGAGTATAATACATAAAATTCAAGTTTAGGTTTTAAAAATTATTTAACTAATGTGGAACTGAATATATATATATATATATATATATATATATATATATATATATATATGTTAGCTAACTGATTTCTTGAAATGTTTAAGTGCTAGCAATAGTTTTACATGCTCCAACAGTATTCAAAAATAAATAAAGCAAAATAAAAGAAAAAAAGACTAGTAGAAAATACTTGCAACAAACTTAACAGAGAGAAGATTAAATCCAAAATACATAAAAGCTTCAACAAATTACTGAAGATAAATTAAAAAAAAAAAAGAAAAATGGACAAAATATGAATAGGCAATTCACAAAGAAACTGTATATTAAATAAAGAAATAAATGCTCAATTAAGTTTACTTATAATTAAGTAAATAAATTATCAAAACAATAATAAAATATAAATGTTCACTCACACAATTGAAAAGATAAAACAAACAAAAAAAAGATGTGTAATCTCAAGGGCTTTTAAGGAGGTGAGAAAACAGGCACTCATACATTTAGTGAAAAGATAGGTTTTTTGGAAGGCAGTTTAGCAAAACCTATAAAATTTTAAAAAGGCTTACTATTTGACCCAGCAATTTCATTTCTGGGAAACTATCCTAAAGAAATACTCCCACTTTTTAAAAAGCAATTCACAGGGATATTCACCGTAGAATTTTATAACAGTAAAACACTGGAAATAACTACAATGTACTATAATAGAGAACTGAATAATGATAGATTCATGCTATGAAATTCTATGAGGCCAATAAAAAGAAAGAAGTTGACTTATGTGTACTTGCCTAAAAAGAGCTCCATGACATATGGAGTTTAAGAAACTGAAGAATTTATATACATATATATATATATGTGTTGATCTTATGTATATAAACAAGATACGTATAGATAGGTACATATATGTGTGAAACACATAGAAGAGGACTGAAAGAATGTACATCCAACTCTGACCACGCTCACCTTTGAGTGGGACACAAGAGTAGGAGGGTGATCAGAGACTCTCACACTTTGTTTTGTGTCACTTGACTTGTTTGTCTCATGTGCACTAAGAATGCACAAGAGTAGAAATTAATGAAGTGCTACCACATTTTTGCCATTCTAAATGGAAAAAAACACTTCAATAATTAAAAATAATAAATATTTTTAAGCCAACCATCTAAATTTATTTATGTCCTTCCTTGAAAACTTCTTGCTAAGTCAGCTAATTTTCCAGCATATGATAAATACAAACAAGAGATTCGAAATTAAGGGTCACCATCTATTTATCATCTATCTATCTATCTGTCATCTAACATCTACCTATCTACCTACTTATCTAACAATTTTCTATCCCTGTTATTTATACTCTCTGCCTTCCCTAAATAGTTTGTACTGCCCTTCATGCTGGTCCTAAAATGTATAGCTTTTTCCCCACAGAACATTTAGTTTTCAGGAGCCAAGAAATGACAAGAATAGAATGGAAAAATAACAAGAATGCATAACAAAAATACCAATATTAAAGTAGTCCTGTGTCAACATACAGCTCTAGAATTTTGGCATCATCTGTAAAACCTTTCTTGCCTATGTTCAGGTTTTCCATCTAAAAGGTTCAGTAGCTCTGTTTTCTTAGCAAAATGATAACAAGCTGTAAAGCGTTCTGATTTATTTTGTCACAGTGAGGAACTTTTTAATATGACCTCATGTCACTTTTTGCTGATATGAATGTTTGTTGCCGTAGTCAGTGCATTCTATTATGCATTCTATTATGCATTCTATACCAGCTTGCAAGCAACATTTTTTATAAAGTTTAAACTTCTTTTACATCGAAAAAGCAACTAAAGAGCTTAAAAATTAAAGCAAAAATTAAAAACATCTGGTTTGGGGTCTTTGCATTTGATTGGGTAAATATGTATATAAATTATACTTAGACCTGAAGGTAGTCACTGCTCATTTTTACTTTATGATTACCTCAAGTCAATGTCGTGCCTTGTAAAAACATACCTATGCTGCAGTTATTCCATAAACTCTATGAAATAAAACACATCTTTCTGGCTCAGTGAAGTTCAGAAAATCTGGGTCTTCGCTCCTATAAATGTATCATATTGCATTTACTGGCTAATAAAGTCTCAAAGAACAAGATTGCCCTTCTTCTCACAACTTGATCCTTTACAAATTTACAAATGTAATGCTTTAACCTACTTGAACTCAACTCTGGCTCCCTGAGGGAAGATCCTAACCAAGTGGGAGTGTCTGTTCTCAGTTAGCTGGGCCTGGGCTCCCAGCAGCGGCCGCATTGGGAGGGGGCAGCCGTGGGAGGGGGCAGCCGTGTGCCTGAAGGGTACAGTTGGCCTCCGCTAGAGGTTTGTGTAGCCTGAGTTAATGAGGTTAATAAACCAAGGTCAAAACAAGCAGACAAAAGGAGAGAGTGGGCACTGAGGAGGCGGAACACAGGGACCAGGTACCAGAAGGTTTGGTCACAAGACAAGGGCGAGACCTGTTATCAAACTGGAGGCCAACTCCCTGAAAACCAAACAGAGATAAAAGCTGAAGAATAGGTGACATTCTTCAGAATCAAAGTATTCGTTCCCTCCTAGCCATCAAATGCTTGGAGAAATATTTCTCTGCAGAGCTTCTGTATCTAGACAATCACAGCCCCCTTACCTGAAAAGCCTTTGTGACATTCATGTGGCCTTATGGAGGGTCTCATGATAAAAGGCCCTTATTCAAAGCCCACCCAGAACAAGTCATTTTAGTTTGTTTTTTGGTTAAAAGGGTATAGTTTGAAAAGGGAAGCTCCAAAGGAGGTAAATATATAAGAAACTGTAATGACACTGTAGGCAGTAACTTGAACGTGACCTTGTATAAAAATGGCAATTTCTTTATCAAACAATGAAATGTTTTGTCTATACAACTCCAAGCATTCTGAACTAGGAACAATAAAACAATGAGTTTGCACTGGAAGTAGAGGGAAAGTGGAGAAAAGTAAAAACCAAAGAAGAGAGAAGAAATGAGAGGTAGGGAGAGGGAGGGTTAATGTGTTTTCTCTCCAAAGCAGGGGAGCATGCTTCACCTGTCAGATAAAAAGAGCCCATTTCTGCTGCAAACTATCCTCATGGAAGATTGGATTTTTTTTTCTGAGTTCCCTGCATGTTTGTCGTTGAGTCTGATCACTTAATAAAATGGATAATTAAAGCTGTTTGCTAAATAACTCCAAAAATTGCTTCAGTTTCGACACCACCACAAAAATGCAACCCATACATTTCCTAGGTAATTTGAAATCAAAGCTTTGGGATCTAAAAGAATTACCTGGTTTTCCATTCTGCTCTGCTAGTTGATCTTCATTGGAAAAAGAACAAACGGTTTCTTAGAGTCTGCAATGCACACGCTCCATTTGTTTTGAAGTTTTTAACTGGGCAGATGCACTATCCATTACCCGTGGTTAAGAACCACTCTTAACTACCTCGCCGCCTCCTCAAAGAAGAAGCAGTGAGTGATCATCATCAAAATGTTGACAGTAAAATGTCTGTTTCACTAAATTTCAAAATAAACCACTAAAAGCACTGTGACCACTGGCCACCTTGTGCTCGTTTCCTTCATCTTTTAACAGTTCAAAATTTTATGGAAAACAAGTACTCTTCATGAAAATGGTTGGAGCTCTGGCTGTCCCTAGATGAATGTGGGACCCTCCGGAAATAACATCGCATAAGGTCCCCAATTGCCAGCATTTTAATCCAGGTAAAAAAATCAAGTGATCTGAGTCTTTGTGGCAACCCTAAAGAGCAAAAGGTCAGCCAGAAGGTCTGCAGGTGGTCTGTGGAGGTGAGGAGGGGCAGCTAAGGAGCATTGAAAGGCTACAGCTTCTGAAGAATGTTCTCAGGAAAACAAGTACCCGTCCCCCACCCCAACACACACACACATTTTTCCTTCCTCACTCCACTCCCTATAAGAGGTTTTGTTTGTTTGTTTGTTTGTTTTGTTTTATTTAGCATATTTGGGGACCAACCGCCACCATCTCATGAGTTGGCTGAAACGACCATCTTTGATTAACATATGGAGAAAATCCACCCTCTGTTTTGGAGCTGAAATGCCAGTTGGTCTTTGTTTTACAAATGTGTCTGTAGTTTTATCTTTACTTCTGATGCAGATGAGGCACTGTGACTTTTTTTTTTTTTAAGATTTTGAATGTAAGAGAAAAACTTCCCAGTGAAATATCTGTTTGCAGTGGTAATGTGCTTGCCTGAACATTTTGGGAAATATTTGCTTATTCTTTACAACAAATATTTGGCAGAGCAACTGTGTTTTAAATAGTAGCTAAAACTCTGTAGTGGAGATATGATTACCCAAGGAGTGGTAAACATTTCAATTCAATTCAATGTAGTATTGCTTTCCTAGTCTATGCTTAGCACCCTCTAAGTGCTGGAAGATATCAAAGAAGTGTAAGAAGCAGCTCCAGCTTTTTGCAATGTTATTGAAGAGAAAAGACAGAAATAACAGACGGTGCAAGAGAGCATGAAACGAAGTACCAACATGCGTCCTGCCAAGGACATATTCTTGTTTTAAGCACTAAAGGAAAAAATAAATTGTACTGAAGCTCTGCTAAGAAAAATGGCTTAGCTCTACTTTCATTGGAGGTAGTACGGTACAGTGGGGAAAAAAAAAACAAAAACAGATTTTTAAGGTCAGAGCGTAGCAACCCAGGTCAGTGGGGTGGCAAATATCTAAGCCAGAGGGTTCTTACGCAGACTTGGGTTTGAATCCGGACTCTTCCTCTGATTCGTTTTGTGATCTTGGACAAGGTTAGTTTCCAATTGCAATTGAGGATAATGATATAGTACAATTGATTTATTTCAAAGTCTCAATGAAGTGGGGTATAAACATGAACTGGATTTATGTTTATCCAATCACTGCTTTTAACATTGTTTTGGGAAAGCCTATCTTTCTCATTGGAAGGCTTGTAATTTCTTATCCGTGGGATAAGTAGTACTGACGCCAGGAAAAATGTCCGGTCCCCGTGTTAAATGTTACTGAGATCAAGCAAAATCACTAGGCAGTTTGGTCCGGAAAACACTTGTTTTGGAAGATAACATCATAAACCCATTCTGGAAGACAAGAGTCAACTAAATAGCTTACTGATCAAGACTAGCTACTTGCTCAACAAGGTTCGTTCCAAGACTGGAGTCTTGATTTGCACTTAGCCAAAGCTGTTACGTCACAGACTGCCCAGTCTCACCCAGTGACCCCTACTCCTGCCTCGCAAAACCTGCCCCAGCATCACCAGCCCAGACCCTTAGGCCCTTTCCCAACTCCCCACTTTGAGGCACCCCTGAGACTTTGTCAAGGTGGTGTTCTCTCTTATTGCAGTAGGTCTAATAAACTTCTCCTGGCTTGATCAATTGGTTTTCTGGCGGTTTTTTAAGAAGTTAATGATCAACACATCCCTTCAGAATATCTTCAGCAGCTCTCATAATATTCTGGCCACTCTGGAATTTAAACACAAACCTATCTGGTCTGGCTTATAAAGTTCAATTTACATCTTCTTCAAAGCACTCACCCAACCTTACCTTACCCCAGATGTGTGGCTCAAGGGACCTGGGAGGGTAAGGCGGGTTGGCCTTCCTTTTAAGTGGGAGTGAGGCAAGAGGGGGAGGGGACATGGCTTGAGATGACCCTTCCCCCTTTGAAGAACTCACACCCCTGGGAAGAGGAATGTAACTGGTCACTAGCTGGTTGTATGGAGAGGTTTTTCTCATATTGCTGCTCTAGCTGGTTCCCTGGGTCCCTATGTCCACCAGTATGGTGGCCCCTGTGTAGATGGTGCCCATGGCTTTCTCTGGGCACAGTCAGCATCACGCTGCTCCCTCTATCACTGATGTCCTTTTCAAAGAAGAGAATCCTATCCATCACACCTGCCTCACAAAACCTTTTTTGGTACAGTGCTACCCTGCTCTGCCCCCTCCTATAAACTTTCTGCTCCTTCATATGGAGCCACCAAGAAAATGAGAATAAAACAGAACATTGTAGTGAGAATTAAACGCACTTCTAAAATATATGGCCTACAGACAATAACTAGAAGTCTTCTTTCTTCCCTGTTATAGAGGATACATTGTGATGGTGATACTACCTTTGTAATTAAGAATGAAATATGAGAATATTATCTAAATTTACCATTTTCAAGTATATAAGAAAAGGTTCACGAACATTTAGACTTCAAAACCAAACTACAAACTAATGCAAATTTACCATCAAGTATTTAAAAATTCTTGTCCAGACCAATAAGGAAAAAAATTTTGGTGCCAGAGTGATGCTCTATTTTGACTTTTTGTTGTTGTTGCCTCTTAATAAATAAACTTTAATTCCATGTCTTAAAAATGGATACGTCGTTGTTGATGTGGTTAGACTCTATTCAAGGTGTGAAATTAGTATGTGCCAACATGAAAGCGGGATAGTTTTCTTAATAACACTTTCCATGACATGTCTTAAAGACTATTGCTATTTGGGGGAGAGCCAAAAGAGCAGAGTGAGAAATATTTACAGCATATGACTGTAATAAAAAAATGTAATCATGAACAAACAATACGTTAAACTGGTAGGACATAGTTTATATTAGATCACAGGAATGAATATCAAAAATACAGGCAATATTTTTGAAAAAACAACCAGCAGTGAAAAATTTATTTATAATGCAAACCAGACACTCCAAAATAATTTGTGGTTTACTTAATTCTTACCGTTCATCCTATGTTCTTTTGAATAAGCTGAAGGAAGGCACCCGAGTAACTACCTCAGCTGTTTCTGATTTTGATTCTGAATTTTCAGTGAGATGAAAACTCTAGTCTATACAACAAAAAGAGATGGCATGTCATTTTTAGAAATTTAGATTTTTTCCCCCTCATTGTAGATACATATTAAAAAGAAATGTATTACAATAAATTACTGTATTTCCAAATTGTCTCATTATTTCTCGGCAAATAATAATTACATATAAATTCTGAATAAAGGAATATCACATTGCATCTTATGCGTTCTGCAATAGGCACTCACAGAAAATCATTACAGTAATAAAACCAGCTGTATGTAATAGAAAGCAAATGATTTACAATGTTACTATGAGAAACTACTTTATTTCATATTATCATAAAAAGAATAGAGCTGAATATTTGCATGACAAACAGAAGAATCCAGGAAATTCCAAATGCAACTCAGTTTTTTTTTTTAATAGGTATTAATGCTGGTAGGTGATTTGAAAGCTTTCTACTCTAGAGAATATTAGCAATTATAATTTGCAGTCAGTATTAGTCCAACAATTGAAAGAAAAAAATCTACAAACACTAATAGAATATAGAAATAAATACTTGGAGTAATATCGGCTTAGATCATACAACATCGACATTACAAGAGCTTACATTTAGTGATTGTGAACACTTTATTTCATTAAGCTGAGAAGTAGAATGCATTTTTGTTCCTAAATGAAGCTTGACCTTGAAATTTGACCCACACCAGAAGTCTTCAATGTCTGTGTTTTAATGTTTTATATGTCATTCATCGTAGCTGCCTACCAACAGCCTACTCCAAGAGAATTGGCTCTGTCCACTTCCCTAATAAAGGCGAAATCCTCTACAGACTGTGGGGTCCCAGCTCTCTCCCTCCATCCAGCCACAGCCATGGGGATAGAGTCAGAGCTACTCTGATATGCCCTGCCTCAAGAAAAGTTGAATTGGGCCTGTGAGACTCTTAACATCACCAAACCAGAGCAAGGTCCCAGGATGCAGATATTTACACCTGAAGTCCAAGCTCCAAGTCCCTTGTTAGAGCTACCAAATAAGAGTTGTCTTTAGTGATCATGCTTTTTAGAGAAGCACCTAGTATAGGCTGTTTGATAACTTTTATGGTGGAAGCAGTGGGTGGATATAAAACATATTTTAAACATAATTGAAAAAATACACTAAATGAGTACAGGAAATAGCTCTTGGTTTATATTTTCATTACTAATCATCATATATCGCAATGACATTAAACTATAATACATCCAATACTACAACAGAGTAGGCCATCACTTTGAACCTTGGTGTTGTTCTAAGACGTCTTTGCTCCCTAAATTCTAACATCAGTTTTACCTCATGGATGAAAGAAAGCTCTAAGTGATTAACTGTATCAAATGTTGCTAATCTGTCCAATAAGATGAGGACTAAACATTGACCCTGGCAACATGTAGGTGTAGAGTAGGGAAGACAAAATCTGATTGGAGCACTTTCAGTAGAAAATGGGAGAAAGAGAGAGCAAATTTTGACAAGACTTTCAGGAAGTTTTCCTCCAAAAAGAAATAGAAAAGTGGGGTGGTAGCTGGAGGGGATGTAAGGTCAAATGAGCGATTGTTGTTTTAATATGAGAAGTATTAGAGAATACGTATATTGATGAGATTTGATACAGTAGAGAAGAAAACAGCTGAGATGCAGGAGGGAGAAGGGAGAATGGAAGATGCAAAACCTTGAGACGACAAGGGATGAGATGCATTACCTGCGCAGAGGAAATGTCCTCAGGCCGGGGCACAGATCAGTGATCCGCTGCAACAGGAGAGGAGAGTGAAGGAGAATACTGGAGCACCTTCATGAACCATATTTCCATTAATGCATGCAAAATTTGCAATAACTTTGCAAAAAGCCACACCACAATATCAATTTCAACTGCCATTGGAATCATCCAAGGCTCTACATCTTTTCCCTGCTTGCTGTTGAGAGGTCAGGTGTCCAATCCACCGCAGGTGATTTTTAGGACCAAGTTCACTAGAGACATCACTTCAGGTTAATACATTTGTTGTGTTTGTTATATATGTTAATACATTTTAACATTTAGTCCTAATGTACCACCATAAGCTGATAGAAAAGGGGATCCAACACCATCTTATAACATCATGGAGGGACCCCTCAAATCCATGGGCTCTGGCAATCACTTCACTTTGCTTATAATGTATTACCCCTTGTAGTGAGTATAGTATTTTAGGCCACAGCCTCGGGTGATATGTAAAAAATGTAACTATTTTCCCTATTATTCAACTTAATCTCTGTTTTGATTCTCCCATTTCTATCCCTGTCAAAATTCATCCAGAAAACATAACTGGATAAATTTAATAATTTCAGGTTTCAAACTCAGGTAATAATTTCTGCCTCCCTACCCTTCTCCCTGGGACGGAACTGAAGTTCTAAGGGCTGAACTGAATTTGAGGCCCAGGGGACCAGCCAGGGTGCGTCCATGGCTGTTGGAATCCGTTCCAAATAGCATCTCCTTATGTATAGAAATATGTGTAGGTGCCATCATGGTCGGTTCCTGGTCTTGGATCCATGTACTCCAAACCTTTCCAGTCCTGATTTGGACGATCATTTAAGTCTACCAGTGGTTTCTTAGTCATTTTCACACCTCTCTGGGGAAGATGAAATTCTCAGAAGTTTTCTGGTGCCTCTCTGATGACAGGAGGCTCAGGGGGTTACCTTGGATCTTCTCTACCTAGGGTTCCCCTGTCCTGATGTTCTACTGCTACAGTTGCTGCTCCAAGGCAGCGTGGTGCAAGGGATTGGGGAGCTCTAGTACCTTGCTCACTTTCAAGGACCCTCCCAGGAGACAAGATATAAGTGATAACCGCTTTTGGTCTGGAGGCTCTGTCAACAATATGCCCAATTCTTATGCTCAACAAGAGCAGGAAGAGAAATGTCATGGAGACATTAAAAAATATCAAACAAGCTTGACCTTCTGTGCCAGTATTCTTATTTTTTTCCCTTCTCCCTGACCAGTAAAATCTTTGTCCAGTCTAATTCTTCCATCAATTGCATTCTTCCAAAATTCTTTGTTTACTGCATAAACCTTGGCTTTTGTTACCTCTTCCCTTACTTTGACATGGCAAAGCTGATACTGGACCCTGGTGCAGTAAGTCTGGTTTTCCTAGCTGCTGCCTGAAACTAGGAGGAAAGTCACAAGGGGACCAGGTATAACTAAGAATGAGAAGCACGTAAGGAGTTATCAACCTATTATCAACCTTACAACCACATGAGCTTGCTAAGGTGTGTTTTTCCAAGAGGGCACTGGGATTCTCATTCCATAATAAATTTAAATTTAGTCTAACTACAGTATATTTGACCCATCATATATATTTATCTATGTAGCTTTCAAGTTGTTATTTATTCATTACCTTATAAATTTGATTGAGTTGAACTTAGCTTGAATGATGGTAAACTAGAATTTTCTTTCTTTTAAATCTGTCCAACACTTATCCTTCTAAGCAACTATTGATGCTAGAAGAAAAAGTGTGAATGCTAGTAGGTACGCATGTAAGAGATACAGGACTAAAAACTATGATAAAATTTCATGTTTGTAAAATTCTTTATAGTTTACAGCATGTTTTTCCATACATTATTGTGTTTTACTCTCCAGCAAATGTCTAATAAACATAATTAGTAGGCTGAGGTGGTATGTGAGCCTTGGTCTCCTGAATGAAAACCCAACAATTTCCCAACATTGGGTTATGAAAGCAGAAGAATGAAGTGATATCAGAAGTGACTTTTTTTTCAATGGATAGCGTTCACTAATGCATTACAATCCCTCTGCAGTTTATGGATGCCAAACACCACAGAACAGGCTGCTGCCCCAGGGAGTATGCCATGAGCTGCAAAACAGACCAATTGTCTTTTGTTTGTCTCTGCGCTTTCACTAAAGCAGTGTTAGGCTCTGGGATTGTGTCAAGGATGCTACGATAATGCTTAAAGCCAATTGAGGTACAAGAGTTGTTCAAAGGATATGAAGGATTTGGTTTCCAAGTTTCCTGCCTCATCCTGATGTGAGCGATGCCTAAGAGGACAGTCTACCATACAACCTTCCTCCTTCTTTGTGATGGGATAGGAAAAGGCAATGGTGATGTCTGTGTTGGCTGTAGCTTTATCTCTTTCCAATTAAATGAGAATGCAATGTTAAAGAATTTAGCGTAAGGTGAGCAATCAGCAAATATTAGCTATTATTATTAGTACAGAGATAACATGCTTAAAATTAGAGTGGTACATGGGAGTTCGAAAACACTGATTAGTCGCTGAATGTTTATGTTACTAGGTGTACCAAAGGATGTCGTACTTTTGTTTTTAAATTCATCACAATTCTAAGTAAAAATATAGTATATTACAATATTATCTGGTATATGATCTATTACTTAAGTTTCTAATTCAGCTACTTGTAGAGATAGAAGGTACATAATTTAGGGAGTCTTCGTTATTTTTCTGCAACTCAAAATCTGTCTAATTAAGTTGTTAAAATGATACTTTAAAAAGTCAGTATTAAATATTAAATGAAGGTCTGAAATATTAAGGAGTTATTTTATTTTTATTTGGAAAAAAGTGTCTAACAACATTGGGTTTGGCTTGAAACTAAAGTAACTCAGGGTCTCCACTGCCTGGCTGTCTCAGCTTCTCCGCTGAGCTAGAGAAGCACCTCCTGCAGCTCCAGATCCTTAACCCCCTGGTGAAGAATAGCCCAGAACAACCGTGCTGCTAGCCGTTGTCTTCAGATATGAGGAAAGCCGTTGCAAAGAGAAGTGGAATTGTACCACCAACCCAATAGCAATGAATATCTTTTGAGAACTCCCTATGTGCCAGGCCCTCTCTGAACTTTACATGATCCCTCATTTCATCCTCCCAACAACCCATTTGGCAGATGAGCAAACCTAAATTTAGAGAGTTTACATCATTTTCCAAAGGTCACACTGGTAGTTAGTGCCTAAGGGACAAAACTTTTCCTGGGATGGGCACTCAATGAAAGTTGAGTGAACGTTTCTATCTGAGTGAGTGCCTGTATCCCAGGAGCTTTGGAGAAAGTCTTGTTTTAGAAAATGTTGCAAGCCCTTGATTCCTGAGGTGCCTAATGCACCGGACTTCATTTTTACAAAGCTAGTTTGCTCCATTCCTTTCCAATGTCCAAGTGTGTGTAGTAAAGGAAAACAAAACCCCTTGAAATTACAAAGATGATTTAGTCAAAACTTGAGCTTAGAAATTCATACAATGCACTTTGCAGTTTGGACAGGAGTTTTTTAAAAAAAACTTCCTTAATTTTTCTTAAGACCTCAGGTTACAAGAGCACAGTTACAGGCACAAATTACACAATCTAAATACCTTATCCTCCTGGGTAAGCCTGATAAACAACCACGGTAAAACACAGTTGCTTGTTCATGTGAGTCCATTGGGAAGTAGTTCTGGATAACCTGAGATCCAAGTTTGGAAGTGGAAGAAATGTACAAGTTGCTATTTTACTAAAGAAGAATTTAAGTTGCTCAAGGTCATACATACTGTTGGTTGGTTGACCCAGATGGCCTCTCTCAGTCCAACATTCTTTCCATTATTCCTTTACTTTTTGGAAGCAAGTGTTGCTTTTAGGTCTACTTTGCCAAACTAAGTCTGATGCTTAATTTTGGCTACGTAGATCATCAATGATCATTTCAATAACTAGAAAATGATTATAATGTGATTTCGAAATCATCGTTCCCTATATCATAACCTATAAGTGCTCGGAAGGTGACCTAATCCAGACCATGTAAAAGATAAGCACCCGGTTCTAAGCCAAAACTATTTTTATTATCAGACATTCAGATGGACTAAAACATTGTTCAGGCTGATTGAAAACTGCTTGGCAGAAATCTGACCTTGGAACAAGAAGAGTTGGGTCTAGCCCTCAAAATGAAATGCTTTTCCCCAGGCTTTATATCAAACACACAAAATATAACAAATACTTTTAAAGTCCTCTACTTTGTTTTGGATAGATTAAATAAGTAGAAAGGGAGAGAGAGCACTAGATCTTATGTAGGGGGAGAAAAACGTCCCATCAAATGGTTTTGCCAGCTGCTCACCAGTTTAATGCTCTCCAAAAGAACATATATATTAGTTCCCGAAATACTGTAATTCTAATCCCTTATTATTTGTTTTAAAAAATCCTCCATCTTGGATTTTAACTGGTCATGAAAAAATATTAACAGATGTTTACAAAGTACAAGGATGATAAGTTTATGTAACTCTGATAAACATTTCTTTCAATAATAATCAAAGTTATCCCATCCTTGTTAACTTCCACATAAATCCATAAAAGTAGCAATGTTCTGGAAGATTTCAGTAAGACTCATGATGGTGATACAATCACAACTTGAAGACAGATACCTGTGTATTTGCAAAATCTTTCTCCAATAGCAATAATCTCTGCTTTTCAGTAATTGTATACATATATAAACTTAGTTTATTTTATCAATATATACAATATATGTATACATAGAAACAAATCATATATATTAACATATAACATTATGATACATTATAATATATGATATCTATTAAATTATATTATAAATTATACATATTATGTATGCATATATGATATGTTATTAGATATTATATACTATATACAACATGTAAAATTTATAATATGTTATATGCTTATTATATATGTAATATATAATATATTATGTAAAGTATTTTATCTATTTATTTTTATATATAACTTTGAGAATTCTGGAGGTGGAAGGGGCCTCAGAGGCACAGAAAGATTATGACTTGTCACGTCTACAACTCCTTAGTTGCAGAGCCAGAATTAGAACTCATGTCTTCTGATGCTCAGGCCCATGGGTTTTTCACACTATCATTCACAAACTCCTAATAATTTCATTGTCAGTTGTCAAAAAGAGGCATGATTACCAAAAAAAAAATTCCCTGCACATGTGCATAGGAGACATATATGGATATCTCTGCAGCATTGTCTATGATACTGAAAAATTAGAAACAATTTAAACATCCTTTGGAAGGAGAAAAGATCAAATTGGGCTTATTCATTTGACCCAATACCATAAAGTATTAAAGTAAATCAGTTCACGTTCTGTTCATTAACATGTATTGACTTTGTTGAGGAAACAAAAATTGCACAACATAATAGAAAGATACCATGAAGAGGAAATTAAAAAACATCCATACAAAACATTTTTATGTACAAATATGTATTCTGGTCCACAAATTCTTACCCTTCTCAGCATGTCTTCATAGATTGAAAAAGCTACAAGTGATATGAATAGAATTTAGGTTTATTACTACAAATGAAAAGTTTAATACTTTTCAAAACCCCTTTATGTAATTTCTTCCAAATCTTGAGTAGTTAGTGTCAATTTCCTCATTCAGGGTCTATAAATAAAAGTTATATTTACTTCCTTTCTGTGATGATCATTTTCATCTGGGAGAGAGAGCTCTCATTTTGAAGATCTTTTTCTCCTGAATTAGAAAATCCTTCATTAATAAATTACATAAAAAGGGGATCTGCTTTAGTATATTGACCAAATTCAATTAGATAATGATAATGCAATTTGCTTCTTTGTGTTATGGATGTACTACTTAAAATTATTAAATGATAGAAAATGCTTTAAGTGCTTCCTATTATAGACTCTTACTTTACAAATGAATAAACAGAGGTCCAAAGAAGGAAAATTACTTCCCTAAAGATATGTAGCTAGGAATCCGTAGCCCTGGGATTAAGACACAGGCTGTTGACTACAGCACTTTAAACTACACACCACACTGCTTCTCCTGCAACACAAACTGTGTCCATACACTGCCCAATCCCAGAGACAAATTAATCAGTGATAAAAACAAAACAATCACCAAAAAACCCCAATACTAGTTAATAGCTATTATAATTTCTAATCGGCTTGCCAAGTTTACTTTTCGACTGATTATGTGGAGTTTATCTATGTACGTATCTCCAACATAACCCTGAGTTTTGCCATATTGTATATGTATATAAATTTTATATACATTGAGTTGTATGTATATTTGCAGCATGTGTGTGTGTGTATCTGAAGTCTGAAGATTGTAATGGTACATTGGGAAAGCTTCTTGTTGCCCTATGTTTCTGAACCTCCATCTGGAAAACAATATCTGGTACATAATGTATATGTTATGCAATGTATATGTGGGCTATTTAAAAACTAAGAGCACTATAATTGTCCTACAATAGATTTGCAAGTCTTAATTTTGAAGATGCTGATGCCCAAAGGGGGAAAAAAATTGAAAGATTCACGATGATGCTTAGAATAAGTCTCCTTATGGGATTTTATTAAAGGTGCAGCACTTAGTAAATATTTTCATCTGTGGAATCCTCCGCGATTGAAGAATAAATATTGATTATTTTTACTTTCTGGACAAATCATTTTTATTCATTGCAGCAGTATTGTTAACAGTTAGAAATTTCAGCATTTTCCTCCTTTAAGATATGTTATTTTCCCAAGCCCTTGATTTTTGGAATTACACCAAACATTTCTGGACATATCATTAGTCATTGGATAATTTTTAAAAAGTGACTCCTTTAATTCTGGTATGTTGTCCTTATGAATGCAATCCTTTTTCCCTGTTTAAATTATGGTCCTTGTATATTTTAAAATTAGTAAAAAGAATCTTTAAACTGTAAGACAATAAACATTTTTGATCTCACTTTGATCTCAGATCTTACATAATTACCATTATATTTCATAATGAGCCAACCATATATTTGACTCGACTGACATGTTTTTACTCTTAATACAAATAATCAAAAAAGAAAAAAAACCACTTTCTTATAGAAAAACACTTTTATAATGCAATTCAAGATTCTATTTAGTTCATTTTGATTTGTTTGTTTATTTGCTTTCTCCAGTGCAAAAATACGCTATTTTCTTATTTTGGCTTAGAACATTAAGTCATGACTTCTGATCTTGCCAGATAGTAAAACTAAACAATTTTGGATCTAGCCAAGTTTTGGGAAAACTCAGAAGAAATTTAGGTGCCAACAGGGAGAGATGTTAGTAATTCCATTTGTTCAGCTCTTGCTTTTAGAGTATTCCCTGAATTTTGCTGGAGTCTGTTACTGCATTGCTGTAAACCATTGCTGCCAACTTCTACCCTAGAGATGGCTATATTTCAGATGGGTGAAATGATACTTGTAAACAAGTTTATAATCATTAATAAAGCTTACCAAACAATTTTAAGATCTTTAGAAACACACATTCACTATTACAGTTGCCTATTTCTTATTTAATTACAACTTTTAATAGAGACATGAGGACTTTTAAAATGCAATTTATAACAATTCTACACTTGTTTTTTTTCATGATGTTTATCTTGTTTTTGTAAGTTTCAGGTGTCAATTTATTTCTCCATGGACATCCTGGTTGAAATTTCACTGTTGACTATTCCAATGCACCCTTTAAAAATCCCTGAGAATATTTTTCTTTCAGGTTGACAACTGCCCACTCTGGGATCCAGGTGCAATATTAACAGTATGATGATTTTGTTCTGTTTTCTACACATGGCTTTTTCATACACTGGGTCTCAGAGATGGAAAATTCTGCCTCTTTTTTACATTTTGTAGTAAACTTTCATCAGAATGACCTAAAACCAGGTCTTTTCATTCTAGATGGCTCAAGATTATTCAAGATTCATCTGTAGTTTGGTTCCCTGAATGTCTTGGTGGTAAATTAATCTAATGTCTCTTTTTAGAGTGCCTACTTCATGCAGAGCATACACCAGCCACTGTGTCTAAGCAGCACTAAAAAACTGTGGTTTCCAATAAATGAAATCTATAGATGCGAGCAAGTGTCAGTGGGTCCCTGAAAGAATGTGCTGGAATCTGAGTAGTTTTGAGGTTTGTGGTGCTGTCCTTTAGAGTCAGGAGAGTATCTTCTTTCCACAAGATTAAAATAAAATATAACGTTATCCCCTCTCCCCCTAAGGTTTTCCAACTGTATGGTTGCTCTTCTGACACAAATGCATTGGTCCCTCCCATACCTCCATTCAAAAAATAATGAAAAGACCCTTGTTTCTTAAGAGTTTTAAGTGCTGCAGCTAGTATCCATGAGGATAGCGAGAAAACATGGAGAACACAATGTTCTCCCCAAATTGAAAAGTTTTAAACATTGCCTGAAAATAATAAACACAATACCTTACACTTTTATAGTCATTTTAAGTTGGAAAAGTGTATGCACATCTATCATATTGTTTTACTCTCAAAATTAGTCTTGTAAAGGGAGAAGGGCATTTAATAATTGAGCATCTACTGCCTGCTAAACACTGTGAAGGGATGATCCATGATACACAAGGCAATCCAAAGAGGTTAGACTTTCCTTGGGAAGATAAGACATGAACAGAAATAAATACAATAAAGATAGAATGTCTCTTGCAATAAATAGAGGGAGGAAGGGAGACTTAGAATTATGTTCCATACTATGCCAGGAAATGAATATGTATAATCTCTTTTAATACCCCTCCCAACTCTATAGTAGCAATTTTATCAACAATTTATGGACTAGGAAATCCAGGCTCCCAGAATCTAAGTTCCTTGTCTCAGGAAGCTAAGTGCCCATCACAAGCTTTGTACTGAATTTCTGGCAGTCAGGACATCAAGCAAGCCTCCTGACTCATCAGCCATTACCCAAACTTTTCCCATTAGATCAGGCTGGTTTCAGAAAAAATGCAGTATTAACACATCCACATTTTCTTAACACCGTCCCTTCCATTCCAACAGCGCTGGTGTCCCTCAGGACTTGCCCTCAGGGCAGGTAAGGAACTTGTCCGTTGCCCTTGGTGAGGGAGGCTGTTTGCTTTTCTTAGTTGACTTAGCTGAATACACCAGAATCACCTCTGCGTTTGGCTTCTGAAGTTAGATAGACTAACAGACTGTGAGTGCCCAAGGGGGTCCTTTGGACGCGTAAGCCCACAGAGTGGCGATGGCGTCTCAGACTTTACGGAAACCTGTTTTACCTGTGAAGAAAACGAGGCTCAGGGAGGGGAAATGACTTGACCAAGGTCATACATTCGATGGTGGCAGATGTGGGATCAGAACCAGGTCTTCTGACTCCAGCCCAGTGCCTCCCGGGATCTAATTTATTAACCCCTGTGTTAGCTTTGGAATCTTTTATCCGCTTCCCTTTCTCCTGTCGTCTGAGTGGGGGATGTCATTCCAGTCAATTAGCAGCCTTCTCTCGTTTCAAAAAGAAAAGAGTGGATAAGGGGTTGGGGAAAAGTATGTTTTCGGCCAGTTAAAGGGACTGATTTATTTCACCACCATTCATCCAACGCCCGCTCGGTGCCAGGCACTGGGCATCCACAGTACAGCAAAGACAGCTTCCAAAGATTGAAACTGGGTCTCTCCCAAGACCGGGCGTGCCCCGGGCCTTGACTGCCTCCTCTCGGAGCAGTCTCCCGCTGTCCCCAGAGGCCCCCTGCCGGCCCGTGCAGATCCCCACGTTCCCAGCGCCCAGCACGGTGCCAGGCCCAAAGCGGGCACGAAACTGCTCGAGGAACATCCAGCACTGGGCGCCTAGCTCACAGCCTCAGCGACCGCGCGACACGCCCCCGGTCACCACGGCAACCGGGGAGGTGCTGACCCTTGACCCCGGGGCCCCGCCCGGCCCTGCCCCGCCCCGTCGCATTCCCGAGATCAAGATGGAGAAGGACAACCCGGAAGTGCCGCCGCCCGCCCGGTGCTAGGAGCCGCCGGCTCGGCGAGGCCGAGCCCCGCGCCCGCCGTCCTTCCGCCAGCGGCCCACCCCGCGGTCCTCCCGCGCCGGAGCGGCAGCGTCCCCCGCCCCCGGTCCCACTCCACCCCACAGCGACCCGCCCCCGCCCCCAGGCCCGCCCGAGAGGAGGAGCCGAGGCGAGGGGGAGGAGGAGGGAGAGGTTTGCGAGAGGGAGCGAGGCCGCACGAGCCGCCGGCGGTTCGTATTACCGGGGTCGGGAGGAGGAGCCCAGCCGGGCCCGCGGACCAGCGCCGGCCGGGCGGGAGGCGCGGAGGAGGCGGGCGGGAAGCCCGGGGCTGCGAATTGGGGCGGGGGCGCCCTCCCACCTCCGTCGCCCTCCGTTCGGGCCTTGGCGGCCTGGCCTCACCTGCCCGGAGGCCTGGGAGCCACCAGTCGCCGCCGAGGGCGAGTCCCGGGGGCCGGCGGAGCGTGGAGGTGCGGACGCGAGGCGCGGGCCTCCGCGCGGAGGCCTGGACTGCGCGGCCAGGTGATGGTGGGCCCCTGTGGTTCTCCAGAGGAAAGGGGACCCCCAGAGCAGCTGTGCCCCCAGGCTGCCCCAGCAAGGCGTTTGGACATCAGCCCTAGGGAAGTCGGGCAGCTGTGAGTTTGCCTGTCTCCGTTAAGTGTCCTTAGGATGCAGTGATTAAGGAGTCAGGCTCTCCCTGCGGGAGGGGCCCTGCCTGCGCTGGTGAACTCGGTGCAGAGAAAAAGGACAGAATGATGCTTTCCGAGCAAGCCCAAAAGTGGTTTCCGACCCACGTGCAGGTCACAGTGCTCCAAGCCAAAGATCTTAAGCCAAAAGGCAAAAGTGGCACCAATGACACATACACTATAATTCAGCTGGGCAAGGAAAAGTACTCCACCTCTGTAGCTGAGAAAACCCTTGAGCCAGTCTGGAAGGAAGAGGCCTCCTTTGAGCTGCCTGGTTTGCTAATGCAGGGGAATCCAGAGAAATACATCCTTTTCCTCATAGTTATGCACAGGTCCCTGGTGGGTCTGGATAAGTTTTTAGGGCAGGTGGCCATCAATCTCAATGACATCTTTGAGGACAAACAAAGAAGGAAAACAGAGTAAGTTATGTAATTTATTTTGAATTGGGGGGAGTTTAAGTATTATCTCATTTATGGATTTCCTGTTCTTGGAAATTATTTGTCTATCTGGGGCATTGGTTTTTGGACTGAAATATGACCCAGTTTTAAACACCATATTTGCATGAATCTGAAGTAAAAATAGCCCTTGTGAAGAAACATTTTTTAAGTGGAGTCTTTAATGATCCATTACTCTCTCATTTGTTTGAGGTAAACATCTTCAATAATTGAATATTTTGCGCAGGATTTTAAGTAAACATTGTTTCACTACTTAATAAGAGGACTGGACCATAGTGTTGACCAGTTAAAACAACATGTATGTAAATTGTTACAATCTTTAAACATTAACAGTTTTTCAGAAAATGGAACATCAGAAAATTAAGTCTGCCAATATGACGTCTTTTACATATATACATATATATATATTTTAATTGAATTCTGAAGCTGTCAAGTGGTAAATTACCAAATTTAGAACTCAGTATTTTATTTCATCATTATAAACACAGTTGGCTTTTATTTTAGCTCAAATTTAAGGGTCAGTACATCTTGATGGAGTCTAAAGCTATTAAAAGAAAAAAGTTTTAAAAGTATGTACAGATATCCTCAACCTTGAATGCAATTACTTCAAAGTTAGTTCTGTAAAGCCAGTGTGTTTAGACCATATTAAATACTGGTCAGATCGGAGACAGTGATTAAATTCTTGTGATGAAATGATTTAATGACATCTTCAATAAAAACATGGGCTTTTTAATATGACTTCCAAACTTAGATTAGATATATTCTAATTTAAAAAACCATAATATAAGTTAAAACTAGGATATATGTCTTAAATTGAAAATAGTATGTTTTCTGAGATACAGATACTCACCTCTTGCTTAAACTTATAATTTCTCTAGTCTGAGAGAACATTAAAGTTGATGGAATTAGTGAGAGAAAAATATAGGTTGAATTTATAAGAGGACTTCAGATTTCAAAAATAGCTTTGCTGTTTCAGTTGTAACTGAAATTTATTTATGCTTTTAAGAAGAACTTCTATAATAACTTTCTTGAAGTTCATGTTATTTTCTTATATTTTAAAACAGCCATCTCATGTTCTTTCTGTACATATCTTCCTGCAAGCTTCTGTTGATTGGAGTTTTTATTGAAAAAAAATTTTTTTAATCAGGTCTTTACCTAAGGTTTAATATATGTAGGGTAAAAGGGTAGAGAGATAAGTAATACTAGGAATGCTGGAGGAAAATGGTAAATATTTAACTGAAGAGATGAAAATATTTTAAAAGGAGAGAAAAAGGTTTAAAGAAAGTGTAAAGTTGAATATATGTCAATGATTTTAATAACACTGTTTGATACCTACAAAGTAGCATTCAGTTACTTCTGAGGAGTTCTTCATCAAATTTAAACTGAAAAATGGATAATCACCAAATAATTTATTTCAAACTGCCAATTTTAGATGACCTTACTAAATAATATTTAGAAGTGTTTTGAATGTAAACTTTTAAGTATATTGCATCTTCAGATTTCATACTGCATTTACAGTACTTTTAGTGTGAATGGATGATATACTACAGGCCTTCTCTGAAATATAAGTTTTCCAAGTGAAAGTAGGCCCAACTGTGTGAACCCAGAGAGTCTGAGGATGAAATAAGCTTTTAAAGTTTCTTCCTGTTTTACTCCTTATCTTTGGCAGGATCACAATTACGATAAAGTTGGCTGTAAGCGATACTCCAATATCGTAGTCTCCCTACAGAAATTCTCTATTGGCTACTATATGGAATGGATTAGAACTTTCGGGGAGGAAAACGCTTCTAAATGTTATCAAGAGCGCTTGTGATGTTATTGCATTCAAAGTGATTTTCATACGTTATTAAATCCCTAACATTTTCTTTCTTTGTGGATAAATGGGGACCACATATTTGATGAGATCTCTTTATTGGTAATATTTCTAGTTTTTTAATATAGTTAATAGCTTCCTTTTCCAGCACAGCTGTACATATGGCCCAGTAAGAGACAGACTTAAGTCACCAGTGTATTGCAGGAAAGATATTTAATATTCTGCACATTGCTGAGCCTTGTCAGCATATTCCCAAGTGTTTTTTAGAAAACCGGTATGAGTGATGAAGGCTACCAGCTGATTTAGAAGTCCCGTGGAACTGCTGGGTGTGACACTTTCTACTCTTGACACTGAAGACAAGTATTTACAGCTTGTCTTCCAGTTGTGTTATGATAGGCCAAGAAGTGTGGTGGCTAAAACTATCATTTTACTTATTTTTATACCTTGAAATTAAAAGCCTTTTTTTTTTCTTTCAAGGAGAGGGGAAGAGGGGCCTGAGCCAGAACACTTTGAGTGGGGCATGGAAAGAGAACTTCTGTATCTCCCACTTTAATGGGTGTCTGGGTCGGTTCTGGCACGAGATTTAAGGAAACAATACAGTATTTAATAATAGAATGGTAAAATAGTTCATGCTGTTATGTAATACCGATTGATTTTTTTTTTTAACAGCAGAAGTGGGTGATGTTGATTTTTTTTTTTAACAGCATAAGTGGGTGATGTTGATTTTTTTTTTAAATGCTCATGAAAAGTAGTAACCATCAGAGTCCCTAGAGTTAGGTATGACTCAAACACATGCAGATTTTAGGACTTTTGTGTGCGGCTCTGCAGTGCACCTGCGTCCTGGCCTTTGGCACCCTTACTGCCAATCTTGTCCCATTTCTGACCACACAGTACCAATTGCTTGGGAATAGTTCCCACATGTGTGGTGGTTTTTGAACATGGACCTGTGCCCACTAAAAATTGAACAGAGGCCATATACAGTTTAAATCCAGCACTCCAGAGGTGAAAAAAAGATCAGCATTAATCCACTAAGCCTCAAATGCTATGTCTTCATTTTATCTTTTTGAAGCCTGGGAAAACAAGTGCTATCTCTGGAATGATTCTTGAAGGTCTCATTAAGACTTCCCTATTATATCACTTTCAAAACAAAGCAGCTAGAGTTATTTGTCATGCCTATATTTTCAGTTGGTATATTTGTTAAAGTTCTTCGCAGTTGGGTTTTTGGAGGGTTTTTTTTTTGACTAGGAGGAAGGAAAATACTGTTTTTACAGTTTATATTCAAACACTGACTTGCTTTATCCATTAAAGCTTACCTAAGTGTTTATCTTTCCTTACCAAAGAACAAAACAGTGCAACACATACACACACACACACACACACGGAGTTGTAGCATGGCTGTTTTAAGAATATAGTTCTAGAAATGAAAATTCAGTAAACATTTATTTAGTGCAAGGCAAACTGCCTTCAAGGAGCTTACACTCTAGCAGGACAAAACCTACATTGCCTTCTTTGTTGGCTCTCCTGTCTCCTGATTAAATACAGTGTCCTGTAAGGTACAACCTGGTATGCGTTTAACCTTATTAACGTGTGTGATTCATTAGATACAAAAGAACTACTATTTTCATGCAGCCGTTATTCATCAATTTTGGCTATTTTCCTTGTTGACTCCAATCTGACATTGAGAAGTTACTTATTCTCTGTGCCTCAGTTTCCTCATCTGTGAAATAAGGATGTTAGACTGGATGATTTATTTGGTCTCATTTCTAAAATTCTATGAATTTCGATTACCCTTACTCCCTTACATTTACTGGGTTATTGCTTCATTTTTTCCTCAGATTTGCTTTGACTTGTTATACACATGCAAACCCTATATGCTTGGAGTTTTTGTTTGGTTCGTTTTGTTTGGGGATTTGTGGGGTTGGGGGGTGCATTTCTTGCAAAGTGGATTCACCTATTTTCTATATAACCTGAGTTGTTAATAGAGCATTTCTCATGGGCCATCCATCGGAAGGATTTCTCCCCCATGGAAAATGCTCTGTTTCCCCAAACTGTGAGTTAATAATTGGGTATATAACCTTGCTTCATTTCCAGGCTTTTCGAGTGCTCAGCTTTGTTTTGTTGAAGGTTCTCTATTCCACAGAATTTATTGCTGTAATTTTTTATTTCTAGTCTCTGAGTTTTCAGATTTCACCATTTGCCTCAGATAAGGGATTTTCTCTAGGGTCTCAGGTTAATGCTTTCTATTATAAGGTATTCTCTTTTAAAAAAGTTGCTTGTTTTGATGCAACTAGATCTTAATTGATTGAATTGCTTCAAATTAAATAGAAAATATTTTCTCTTGCATGTTACTTGCTAAGATGTAGCTGGTATATATATTATGTGCCAGTTTTCTTTTGCCTGGAAAGGCCTTTGAACCAGTCTTCCAATTGATAGTAAATGTAGCTTCTTCTGGTATATCCTGTAAAATTAGATCAGAGTTCCTTTTGTAGCTAAGAAAATTTAACACTTGCAGAGCTGTATTTAAATGATGACCTGTCTCAGGGACGGATAATATACTTCATTGTTAAGTAATGTGAAAACATTGTGGAAACTCTCTTCTAGGCTGGAGTTTGTAGTTTTTTTGGCTGTTTGCCCTGTAGACTGACCACTTGTGACACCAACAGCTGGAGAAGTTCTCATGGATAAAAATACTGTAAACAAAACCAAAATAAACTTTGCTTCTTACACATCATTTAAAAATGGGCAGTGTAATTCACTGAAGTGACTAAAAGCATAAGATATGGCTCCAGTTAAAATAAGTTTTATTTGGTATTGTCACAGTAGCAATAGTTAATGAAACAAACAAATAGATTCTAAGAGGAAGCATGTAAGCTTTCTGTTTTCATCAAAAATGCTTTACAAGATTTATTACTATTTGTCACTTCTTGCATTTTATTTAATTTGCATATTTTATTCAGGAAGAGGCTTTGACCCATTTTATGTGAATGTAAATTATATCATATGCGATTTTCATGATTAGCAAACTATATGGAGTAGTTTCCCATATTAACAAAATTCTTTTAATAGCTTTTGCAGAGGAACTATTTTGAGATAGAGGCTAAATATTTATTATTTTATTAAAAAATTAGTCATTATCATTTTATGGTGCTCAAAAATAGTTTGTATTGATGAATTATTTCAGGGTCTCTATCTTAGTGTCTTTTAATGCTAAAAAATGTTCTTCAGCCATTAGCAACACTTACCCCAGATGGAAACATAATAGGCTATGGTTGGTAAGAATTTTCGATGATGAGTGATTTTCAAATCATGAAAGAAAAAGTTGTCTAAGTAGCTTTTCAAAAAAGACTGATTCCTTCTGTATATGCCACATGACAGAGACTTACCTGTTTTTTAAATGAAGCATTGAATAAAACCAGAAGCACTCTGGCTGACAATTTCTCCTTTAGTGCTTAGATTGCCTTGATGTAGAGTAACTTTACCTAAAAAGCTATATGTATACAACAGAGCTCAATAATCCTCTCTTCATTACATGTTACAACCCAGTTTTTCCTTCTCTTTAAGGTGGTTTAGTTTAGAATCCAAACAAGGAAAAAGAGCCAAAAACAGGGGTGAGATAAAGGTCAATATTCAATTTATGAGGAACAATATGACAGCAAGTATGTTTGACTTATCAATGAAGGACAAAACAAGATCTCCTTTTGCAAAATTAAAAGATAAGATGAAAGGTAGAAAAAATGATGGGACATTTTCTGATACATCTTCTGCAATCATTCCAAGTTCTCACATGCCTGATGCCAATACTGAATTTTCAAGTAGTGAAATACAGATGAAATCTAAACCAAAAAAGCCTTTCCTTTTGGGTCCTCAGCGACTCTCTTCAGCGCACTCAATGTCTGATTTAACTGGGGCCCATGTATCCTCGGAGAAGCTGAAGTCTGGCACCATTGCTCAAACGCATCTTCTCGGACACCAGATAGATTCCTTTGGAGCAGTTCTGGAAAGTGGTAAGTGACTCATGCATTCTTTCTTGTTGATCCTCCGTGGTTTGAACTACCCTCTTAATTTTTAAAGTTTGACTTCAAAGTTAGAGAATAAAAATTGGAGTTTCTTGCTAGTATTTTCTAAATTTAGTCATCAAATATTTATTGAGTACCTACTGTACTCAAAATTGGTAAGTTTATTAAAGGCAGAGCTTGTCTGCATTCAGTACTGTATTTATATTATTAGAGAATAAAAATGAGTCTTGGTTTCTTTTCATGGCCAGGCTTCTTTTTCTTAACTGCCGTTTCTCCTGTCTCAAAAGCCTGAAGCATAAATGAATATTCCGTTTCATCAGAAAGTTCCTAGAAAAGAAACCTTTAATGTTCAGAAGTAAGAAAGTAAATTTAATGCTAATGATGAAAAAAAGTCTGAGAATTTATAGCACTATGATGCCAAGCAGAACCTTTAGTTTTGACATTATAATTTGTTTATGTGATTGTTTCTTTCTGAGCTGAGTAAATTACTAATTGTCTAGCAAGATACTAATTGTTATTAGCCTACATACCGCTGTACCTTAGCATTTTAAGGTTGTTTTCCTTGATTATTTTAAAAGGTTAATATCTTTAAATAGCTAATTGCTCTCATTCTAAAAACAGCAGTATGCACACAGAACGTGTCAAATAGTGTGATGTAATGTGTCACTGATTATGTACTAACTACAAAATTGTTTGCAGGAAGTCTCAGATCTCCACACAGAAGAACATTAAGCTTTGATACTTCTAAAATGAACCAACCTGACAGCAGTGTGGGTGAAGGTGAATCGTCTTTCGGAAGACAAAATGACCCATTTACAAATGTGACTGCTTCATTACCCCAAAAATTTGCAACACTGCCAAGGAAGAAAAATCCATTTGAAGAAAGCAGCGAATCATGGGACAGCAGCATGAATTTATTTTCAAAATCAACTGAAGTAAGAAAAGAAAATAAAAGAGAAAAAAGGGAGAAAGTTAGCCTGTTTGAAAGAGTGACTGGAAAAAAAGACAGCAGAAGATCTGATAGACTTAACAATGGGGGATCTGATAGCCCTTGTGACTTGAAATCACCTAATGCATTTAGTGAAAATCGTCAGGACTATTTTGATTATGAGTCAACTAATCCGTTTACAGCAAAATTCAGGGCTTCAAATATAATGCCATCTTCAAGGTAAGCTTAACGGGGGGAAATTGTGCTATTTTGGAAAATATCGTACTTGAAAGTATCAAATATCCTTTTTAAATTCCTTTTATTTTACTTGAAAAAAAATTCTTATCTTATTTTTATAATTAATTTTGGAGCCGGGCAGTGTTGCATACATCTTTGGAATTGAACTTTTTATCTTAGAAGGATAAAAGATTCTTAATCCCCACTGTAGTTTATTTCTACTTATGTTAGCCAGAAGCTCACCGAAACTTACGGAGAAAACAGCATAGCTTTTGATGAGATGTAGTGGGAGTGAATCACCAGTGGGTGTTAATTCAAGCCAGAAATTTAGGTGATAAGTTGTGTTTCTAGATGTTATTTTCCGGAGATTAGTTATGGACCAATAGCAGCCTATGGACTATTCTTTAAGAAATGCTGGCTTAAGTATTAATGGTTTTCATAATAGGTGTTAACTATCCTTATTAAATGGCTACTTAGAGTAGTTTTTATTTGTGAATGTTTATTGGAATTTAGTGAACCTTGTGGGTACTATAAATACATCAAAGAGTATCTGTAATGATGACTTATAGAAATAATCTATCATGATAAGGTTTAGATTTTCAAAATCTGTTCTCAGTTATGTAATAGTACTTTTGTAATTCCTTAGTACAGGTTGGAACTGTATGGTTTAAATAAAATGATGGATTTTGCAGAAGTGAATGGTGGAATAGCTGATTAAGGAAACCTCAAGCAAAGAGTAAGATAAATTTATTGGAATCTTAAGCAGTCATCATGGAAGAGCATGGTAGACTGTTTGCCATGTAACATAGACGTTCTTTCCCAAGGCAAGGACGTATGGTGTTCGGACCCCAGTGGGAAACCTGGCTTAGTAGCTCTGCGACCTCTCTCAACCTCAGCATCTCCATCTTTGAAATAAGGAAAATGATACCTACTTGATAGGATTGGGAGACGATAAATGATAAAGTACATGGTACAAAGCCAGGCCCCAAATAGGGAACCCATAAATGGTGGTTGCTGTTTACATTGCCATGTCATACTTTGTTCAAGAACAGTGCTTTGTTTTGTCCCACTATAAACAGAAAATAGTACTAACAATTGCCCTTTTAGGCTTGTGATCTCCTGCCTGTCTTCTGATCTTCTAAAACATGCATTTAGAGTTTTCCAGGGAAAGTTTGTGTTTCTTTTATCAATAAATGGGTATTTGCTGTGGCTTTAGAAAGTATTGTTCAATTTTCTTTATAGACCGTCCTCCAAAGAAATATGTTTTTATCATATGGTATTAATATTTTATGGTTAAACCATATGGTTAAACCATATATCCATGGTTTTGTTATGCTATTCTCAGACATTTCATTTTGGTATTTTACATAGTGTACTTCACATATTGCGTTAAGTCTTAAGCTACAGAGGTAAATAGAAACGTATTTGCTTTTTTCCCCTCTTTAACTGAACTTTTTTTGAAGAGGATTACTGTAAAGAACTGAGATAGGGGCTTCCCTGGTGGCGCAGTGGTTGAGAATCTGCCTGCTAATGCATGGGACACGGGTTCGAGCCCTGGGCTGGGAAGATCCCACATGCCGCGGAGCAGCTGGGCCCGTGAGCCACAACTACTGAGCCTGCGCGACTGGAGCCTGTGCTCCGCAACAGGACAGGCCGCGATAGTGAGAGGCCCGCGCACCGCGATGAAGAGTGGCCCCCACTTGCCACAACTAGAGAAAGCCCTCGCACAGAAACGAAGACCCAACACAGCCAAAAATAAATAAATAAATAAATAAATTAAAAAAAAAAAAAAAAAAAAGAACTGAGATAACTTAGAGATTGGATAATTTACATAATGTTAGAGTCAAAGAAAAGCAAGAAAAATGGGAAATGATAGGAAAATAATTTTTAAATTATGGCAGCATATGGAAAAATAGGTATCCTCAAATTTTTAATTGCCTTATACCTGGGCTTATTTACGTGGACTTAAAAATTAATGTTTTAAAAGTGAGTGTGGCATTTTGTGAAATTCAGGCTTTGTTTTGGGTTACTTCAGTATTAATACTGTATCAAAATTAGAGCTGTTTCATGATGTTTGTATAAAATGATTGCAAATATGTGAAAAACAATAGGTTTTTTTAACTTTAAGAATTTCTCGTCTTCATATTCATGAGATGCCAGCTGTGAGGACAAAAACATTTGTAGATTCCTGCGAAGTTACTCTTCCTTTTTGTGTCACAAACCATCTTTGTGATAAATGTAAAACATTTGCAATAAAGGGGTAGGTCTAATTAATAGCATAAAAAAAGAAGGATTGAATATAAATAGATCTAGGAAGAGAGTGCAGTTCAAATTTTTGGAAAGCAACTTTGTCTCGAGTGGAATTAGGAAGGATATAGTCTGAGGTAGTTTGGTCTATTCATATTTATCCTCCCAGTATCATTCCTCAGTTATATGGGACATTTTATATTTCTCACCTTAACATCTAAACCAAATGCACTTTTGAAGCTGTAGACTCACATCACTAGGACACATGCTGTGAATTATTTTTTTCTGTAGTGCTAAATAGATCCATTTACAGAGTCTCCTGGACTCTTTTTTTTTTTTTAATTTATTTTCATTGATTTATTTTTTTGGCTGTGTTGGGTCTTCATTGCTGCACGTGGGCTTTCTCTAGTTGTGGCGAGCGGGGGCTATTCTTTGTTGTGGTGCGTGGGCTTCTTCTTGCAGTGGCTTCTCTTGTTGTGGAGCACGGGTTCTAGGCGCGCGGGCTTCAGTAGTTGTGGCACGTGGGCTCAGTAGTTGTGGCTCGCGGGCTCTAGAGTGCAGGCTTAGTAGTTGTGGCGCTCGGGCTTAGTTGCTTCACGGAATGTGGGATCTTCCCGGACCAGGGCTTGAACTCGTGTCCCCTGCATTGGCAGGCGGATTCTTAACCACTTGGCGCCACCAGGGAAGTCCTCTTCTGAACACTTGTGACTGATGTTTTTGAGAATGCTGAACAAAGTGAAGGGTAAAATATGTAGCTGTGGAACTGGATTTTTTTCTTTAATGAACTGTCTCCGCTGTGATTGCAGGTACACAGGAACCATATTTATTACCCTCTGGGTGAATAATGTGTATGATTACAACCAGAGAATTTTCCTTATGCCAAAAAAATTTTAAATACTAAGGAACGCTTTCTTGAAAGTTAGAGTTTTTATTTCTTTGTAAGTAAAGTCCACCTGAAGAAATCACGTAGTAATCACAAAAATTACTGCATTTTGGTTCTGTTCTTGGAATAGATCCCATAGTCTTACATAAAACTGAGAGAGGAAATGACTTAGGCTTTTTGTTGGGTTAGTTCAACAAAGAAATAACCCATTTTATATAAGGGACTTGAGCATCCAGAGAGTTGAGTAATCTCCTGGGGTCCTAGAACCAGTACCCCACAGATACTGAGGGATGACTGTATACCAGTTTCAGGTCTAGTCCCATGAAAACCTACACTTTTCCCTGCAGTTACTAATTCTCAGTCTCTTTCCTCTTTCCTTCCCCCACTTCTTTGAAGCCTCTCTTACTCTTGGAGGAAGAGGTAGCTGTTCCTTGTGCTGCAGCATGTTCTTACCTAGATCTTCCTTTCTGTGGGCATCTCATTGTTCACTAATGTGACCAGCCACTTTTTTTCCCTCTCACCTCCATGAACAACATGAGGGCAGGGCCTGCATTTCCTTCATCTTTCAACCCTTCATCTCCAGCATGATGGGAGGTAGCTGGTATTGGAAAGCATTTTTTGAATAAATGAACACGGTATAGCAGATGGATTTCCTAAAATGCTACTTTCATTCTCTCATTCCCTTAGTCTCCTGCTTCCAGCTCAGTGTGGGCTATGAAGGTCTTTCTGATAGACCAACAACAGATCCATAAAGACAGGTGTGTGCATTTTTTATATACAACTAAACATGATTAGAAATCTAAGTGAGTTTTAAGGGACTACCGAACTTTAATATTCATATCCTAATTAACATATTTCTGGAGTTTGTTAAGAACTCTGTATTACTTAGGACAGGTTATCAGCTGCAATAAACAACCTCAGATCTCATTGGTTTGTTCCAGTAAAAGCTAATTTTTCCTCGTTGTCACAATCGAGTTCTCTGAGACGGGGCTGGAAGAAGTGGCTGCTTTGTTCCGTGCTATTGCTCAGCTCCACGCAGTTGCTCAGGAGCCAGGCGCCTTCCTTCTTGTGATGCCGCCCTTTAACACCCATCCTCCAAGGCCGTGCAGCAGGGAGAGAGGGTGGAGGGTCACATGTGGGACGTCTTTATGTGCCAGGCCTGGCAGTGGTACCCATTACTTCCACGTGTGTCCCATTGGGCAGCGCTCAGTCATGTCCCAACCTGAGTGCAGCCAGTTAAGAAACATGGTTTAGCTGTGGACCCAGAGAACACTGAATTGGGTGTGGTGAGTGTACCATATTGTGTGTGTCCTGGAGGCCAGTCCTAAGAAGTCTGGACACTGTCTAACACTTGGCATGCTGTAAAAGTCCTACTACACATGTATGTGAAAGGGTAGCTGGGATTCTTATAATTTTCAGGAAAATGGTTTCTTAATTTACTGTTGGTATTGAGTTGTTTGTATTTTAAAATTGCTGTTCCTCTTGCTTTTTAATGACAAATCACAGGTAGTTTAGCAGAATCAGTATCAACTAATTTGTTATGTGGTTAACCCTACAATTTGTAAAATAATGATTTTTTGCATCAGCAGTAATTAACTTTCCAAAAACAAATATTCCTGAATGTTTGTTATACCATTTTCAGTAATTTGTTCACAACCAGTTCTTCTTTAATACTGGGTTATTTTCCCTCTGGAAAGTGGAAATAGGTGGGTATGTTCACCAAACCAGATTTCCCTTTTTTTTTACAGAGACACAGCTAGACCGTTCACTTAGGTGGGGACATGTGACCAAGTTCTGGCTTATTGAAGACTTAGTGGAAGAGATGTACGGTGGGCCCTCCATATCCCCAGGTTCCGCATTCGTGGAATCAATCTCGGGTCGAAAATATTTGGGGGAAAAAATTCTAGAAAGTTCCAAAAAGTAAAACTTGAATTTGCTGCATACTGGCAGCTACTTACATAGCCTTTACATTGTATTTACAGTATTCACATAGCACTTACATTGTATTGGGTGTTGTTAGTAATCTAGAGGTGACTAACAAAGTATATGGGAAGGATGTGTGTAGGTTACATGCAAATACTACGCCATTTTATATAAGGGACTTGAGCATCCAGAGAGTTGAGTAATCTCCTGGGGTCCTAGAACCAATACCCCACAGATACCGAGGGATGACTGTATACCAGTTTCAGGTCTAGTCCCATGAAAACCTCCTATACAGTCCTCCATATTGCCTGTCTTCCTCCATACCCTAGGCTGAAGGTTGCCAAATCTGGCTTGCTGCCTGTTTTCGCAAATAAGGTTTTCTTGGAGTGCAGTTCGCCCATTTGTTTATGGCTGCTTTTGTGCTATAATGGTAGAGTTGAGTAGTTATGACAGAGACTGTATGACCTACAAAGCCAAAAATATTTATTATTTGACCTTTTACAGAGATAGTTTGCTGAACCCTGTACTAGCTGGATGGAGGTCTTTAAGAAGGGCAGAGCCATAAGATAGGGACAACCTGGGTCCCTGAATGCATGTGGAAGGCCACCTGATAAACAAGAATAACTGTTGAACCTTGTCTTGAATGATAAATTTTCAGAATATTAAGTTACTGTGATTTTTGCATTTATTTATTATAGCACTTAGCATCATTATTATTTATCATTTACGGCACAGAGGCCATAGTGCCTCTTGTTCTTTTTAAGAAAGCCTAATTCAAAAACCTTTCAGAACCACAGGTGTGCAACACCAAATCCAAACTCCTGTTCCTAATTTTCAAGGATTATTGTATTTTAGGCTTTTCTTAACTACCCAACTTTTCTTTTACAATTCCTCACCTTTCTGTGCCAGGTGAGTTCATTTCCTTACTGCACCTCTCTACCCTGAGGTCCCTATAAGCCTGGCCAACTCTGTTCCTTGGCTCAGCTGTGGAATGCACTCTTCACTCATCTCTGAGTGTCCTAAGCCTAGCTGTCCTTGATGTTGAAAACTCTTTAATCCTATTTTGATTGATAACATAGTGTTCCCTTCTGTGGAATTCTGCTGATACAGAACATAATTGCTGTACGATGTTCACTGTGTCTCAGTTTTAGTTGTCCCAACTAACCTGTGTCAACTGCTGAACAGTTGTGCTGAATCTTCTTTTGTGGGTGCCTGCAGCACCTAGATCACTGCATGTCATCAGTGCTGATCATTGAGGGCACCTGGGGATTTTTTTTTTAAACTACGGTTTGTTGGGTCCTACCTCAGACTGAATTAGAATCTTCAGTGAGTAGGCCCTGAAATAAAAGTCAACATTTAAAGAAAAAAAACTTCCTGCTGATTCTCAGGCTTAAAAATTGTTGATCTAAATTATATCATCTATTTCATAACAGTTCAGTAAGTACTTATTTATGAATAGGAATCAGGAGTCTTGCTGGTAAAGTCATAGTTGAATGGACAGTTTAGTCATATTAGCTTTGTCTACAGGGCCCTAACTAAGTAAAGGGATCAGTGAGGAGATCGGCTTGACTAAAACAGGGATGTGGAGAAGAGTATGGATTTGGTTGAATGGCTAAGAAACATCTAAATTCACTTAGGCATTGAAGACCAGGCAGAAATGTCTGACTGTTAAATATTTATGGCATCTGTGGATGGATTGTTTTTCAGGATTCAGGTAACACCAAGGCATCAGTAGTGATGAACAACATTTAAAAAATATGCTTGTGTTTGTATGCTACCTATAATAAATCGAAGAGAGACTACATTTGTGAGGTATATTCTTCTGAGGTTCCAGTTTAGGATGGAAGAATACCTCCTGGTTAATTAAGAGAGTTCATTAGTATAAGGAGAAACTTTGTGGTGTACGTCTTATTCTGAAATTTAAAAAACATAGTCAATAATATAAGCATCCTCTGTAGGAGGAGCTAATGTTTGATGGTACAGGTAGCTCATCAGAGAGCAGGACCTTACGGGAGATATTTTTACCAGAGAATTTTGTTTTGGGAACATCCTTCTATTTATGACCTGCACAAAGAACACACTTTCCCTTCATTATTTCCTGCCTTGTTGTAGTTGTGAATACCGTATAGCAAACTCCTAGTTGCGCTACGAGAACTTAATGGTATGTTGTATAATAACATGCCTAGTATCATTGATCTTATTAGAGCATATATGCATATATTTCCTTTTGCAGTATTTGCTGTGGAAGAACCTCTCTTCTACTTTGCTCTGAACTTAGGCCAAACAGGTATTTTTTAGGGCAGTACATAAATAGTGTCTGAGGGCTTCCCTGGTGGCACAGTGGTTGAGAATCTGCCTGCCAAGGCAGGCGACACGGGTTCGAGCCCTGATCTGGGAAGATCCCACATGCCCCGGAGCGGCTGGGCCCGTGAGCCACAACTACTGAGCCTGCGCGTCTGGAGCTTGTGCTCCGCAACAAGAGAGGCCGCGACAGTGAGAGGCCCGCGCACCGTGATGAAGAGTGGCCCCCGCTCGCCGCAACTAGAGAAAGCCCTCGCACAGAAACGAAGACCCAACACAGCCAAAAATAAATAAATAAAGAAAGAAGCTTTCATTTAAAAAAAAAAAGTGTCTGAGATGACGCTCTCATATTTATCACTAATATTTTATAATTTTGCATGACAGTATGCCTTTTCCTTTCCGGATCAGGTTAACCTACTTCTCTTTTCCCTTCCTCCGTCCCTGCTTTCTTTAATCAATTCCGGTGATGATTGTACCATACCTTTCTTAAAAGCTGCAAAAAAATTAGTTATCTAGAATGTATATTTAAATGTGTCTCTAATTTTCTCAAATCAAAAATCACCATAGGCTTTTAAGCATGTAACCATTATTATGAAGTTGTATAATATGTCCATAAAAAAGACTTTACTGTAGACTTATATTTTTATTTTAAAAAGTTATAGTAAACAGATGATCCTAAAGAAAAGACCTATTCATAGTTTTAAAACCTTCATGTTTATAATGCTCCTTATGGACATTTTTTTTTTTTTCCTGTATAAGTTTAAAGCTCAGTCTTTGGCTTAATAAACCTTATCCTGCATAAGGTTTACTTTAATAGCAATATTTATTTTTTATCCTTATTTGTCTAATATTAAAGATAATCTCCCTGTTATTCATAGCAGCCTATAACTCTCTTACACAGCTGAAAATTTGTAGCTTCATTTATGAGACAGAAAACAAAAACTTGACATGATTTTTGGAGCCATTAATCCATTAGTGCCCAGGGATTTACAGAATGTATCTAATGAAACAATGACTAGGAGCATGAAATATGTGATGTGATTAGTTCCCTTAACACTAACTAGAACTTTTATGCTTAACTCCCCAGACACTACTGGAAACTTTTTTACCCTTTGTCATCCTAATGCTCATTCTAATAGCTCTCGTTAATTGGTGCATATCCCCGTGGGTTAATTTGCAGACACCAGCCATGCCACCCTTTTGCTAACTTACTAATGCAAATTGATATTTATAGACTTCAAAATTGAAAACAATAAAAGCTCTAACAAAAAGACAGACTTTGCTAAGTTATTATCATTATTACTATTTTGAGCTGAGAGATTGAGATACACAGAGAATCTGTGAGAGAAGAAAACAAGCCAAAAAAATCCACAGAAACTACTGTAGGCTAATAAACTGATGTGAAAATTTCTCAATTTACAGCACTTGACAGGTGCTAAAAGAAAAGCATCTTTAATTTTAATGTGTTGTTAGGACCTCTTTAGAGAGACTGTACAAGTTATTAACAAGGTCCTCTGAGACAGGAGACGGGTAATTAAGAAGACCTATGGAGATATAGTTTAGGTAATTAACGAGCTCTTAGGCACTGGACACAGGATAACACATAGCGAGTCCAATAGTTAAAGAGAACAGGTTGTTATGATATGATCAAATACAAGATGTAGTATGTAGGTCTTCTTGAAGTTTCTGATAGAGTATTAAGATTATATTCCAGTGACCTTAGTGCACTAATTTTTGTAAATCATATATAAATTGTTTGCTTTAAGATAGAATTTGAGAGGATTATTTCTTTGTAAAATCAACAAGCAGAGAAGCTTGTTACATGTAGATTAATAATCTTCGTTAATTGCCATTAATGAACATGTATATTTTAAGAGCAATACATTGGAGAGACATAAATTACGTGATTCTAAATTTAGACTTTTATTCCGTTTACTTTTCACCTGTGGCCTCTTGGCTAAAATTGTCTATTCCAAATTGGCAGTCTACTTTCCTTGTCCAGTTTAAGACTGTCAGGATCTAGGGCAGAGAGAAGACTGTCCTTCCTCAGTTTGGTTTTTACATAATATGCAAAGGTCCCTCCGGTCATGCTCTTATGGTACTTTTAAGTCTGAGACTCGAGAGTCCCAATTTCAGATACTTGGTCTAATTATTTCCAGTGTAAATTTGAAATTGTTGGGGTATGAATCGAGTTCTGGTTCAGAAAACTCCCAGTCAGCGAACCTTTATTATAAACATGTTATACTCTGAAGATTAAGAATATGAAGAAAGCCCTGCAGGTCTGATTCATTCCATTGCTTCCGGTGTGTGGCTGCTCCAGGCCATCAGTATGACTTTTTCCGAATTTCAGATCTGATAATCAAATGATATTTTCATTTTCATTATTTTGGGATGAACAGCAGTACTTGAATAAGATAGAGCAATACTTGCTATAGACAAGGACAGCAGAGGTTATTAAGATATAAATCCTGCTCTTAGAGCTCATAAAAGCAGGCATGTAAATATTAGGTCTAAATTCCATGCTCAGGACTGGACGTTGTATAGGCATTGGGGTACTATGAAAGACTTTTCAGTTGGGTTGTGATATGATCAGAGCAATATCTTAGATAACTCTGTAGCATGGTGGGGGGGGGGGCGTCTGCTGGGGCCAGGAGTGGGGACAGGGAGGAGGCTTTGGGGCAAGAGAACAAGTTAGGAAGTAACTATGATTGTTGAGGTGAGAGTTGATGGAGGTCACTTGACAGTGAGGATGGAGAAGAAGGGAACATCTCTGAGATACATTTCTGGGCTAACATAGATGGGATTTAACCATTCTGCTTTGTGTGTGTGTGTGTGTGTGTGTGTGTGTGTGGAGGGGAGGGATGGTGGGGGACTAGTAAAGGAGAAAAAACAAGGGGGATTATTCCAATGATGTGTCTTCAATCGGTGTCTTCAATTTGATGAATCACAGTACTGTAAAAACTGTATTACAGCAATGTCAGGTCTGTAGTCTAGAATCAAACTTGGCATTTTCAGTCTTGATGGAGATGGTTACTTTTTTTGTGTTTTTAGTGAGGTGCTGTCTTGTTTATTTTAGAATTTTGTTTTTAGAGAATAGGAATTATGTGTTTTGAGTTATTCAAGACAAGCAAGTTAGTATCCACATAATAAGAGTTCTTGAGAATTTGTTTTTGAAAGCTGGAAAATATTTTGGCTTCTTTGAACCCAAGAATGCAAATTTCTGTAACTGCTTGTGTACTTAATGCATTTAAAATGTGTTCACCTTAACACTGTAATTACTCCATGTATTTCTCTCCAGTGGTTTTTGGCTTTACCAAACCTTGCCCCCTTTTGTTAGCGTCTCACTAAGAGAATAACTTCTTTCTTTTATACTTTTCCCTTACTTCTGTATACCACTTTTTCAGGCCTCCTGCTTCTATGTTTAGAACATTTCCTTTTGGACTACTGTGACCATATCACCTGTGGTTACCTTTTTTCATAGCAATGAAGCTTTAATTTTTAAAATACGGGTGCTGTTTCTATATATTTAATATATGGTGGTAGTGTTACCTGATTATTTGATGCGTTAAATATAATTCAGTATTATTACATGACAGGTAATAATTATAATGTAAAAGTGTAAGAATTAATATAAATATTAAACTACAGTATTATGTAACTATTTTGAATATATTATACATCAAGTAAAAATGTTTTACGTATTTTATATATTTATTTTAAGCTTAGATATCTTTCTGACAAAAGTGCTAATACCACTTAAATAGCAATTACATGGATCAACTTGTCCAGGATAAAACTTAATTCAAATTGCCAATTTTTAAAATTATTTTCACAGACATGTTTGTAAAACTCTACTAGGGCTAGGGGTGGATGGGTTGAAGATAAGATTCTTAGGTTACTAGTAGCCTCATAAACCAGGGAGAGGGATGTGTAAGCAGTGACCTGTAATCCAGGCAGAGTGAACTGTGTTGAACACAGCATTTGCTGCGGGAAGGGAGAGGAACAGCTTGCTAGAAATTGGGAAATGCTTCTTCAAGGAAGAGGCCTTTGAACTTTTGTTCCTGACCATTGAACATGATTTTTTACGTTGGGGAATGAGTAGATAGACAATTGTTTTAGTAAATAGCAAGAAAGCTTATTTTAAAAATTGTGAGATGCATTTTGAAGGAATGTTTTGTAAATTGTGACTGTGTACTATTATATCATTAGTTGTCTGCTAACTACTTAGTAATTTTACCATTGCTTTTCTAGTTGGAGCTATAGTCTTTGTCTGTCATTCCCTGCCTGGTAGGTTCCTGAGGAAGTATGTTTGCTATACTTTAGGCTACCAGGAGCCAATTAGTGAGTGCCCTGCAGCAGCTCTGCATTAAGTATAACAACCTCTTTGTTATGGAGCCTGGTGTGGGAATGGGGGTATTCAGGTTAATCACATATTTTGTTTACTTGAGGTGTACAATATATTGTTTCATGTAGATTTTTTTCACTTTAAAAGAAATTAAATGCCCCAAATAAATTTAAAATGGAAATCATACCAAACATAATTTAATATTTGATTCAGAAGGTATATTTGATTAACGACTTCTGCCTGAGGATTTTTCAGTGTTACATGAAAGTATAAATATAGTTATAGAATATCTAAATACAGTAATAGTAGAATATCCTAAAGCGAGTATAGGATAGGTTTAAGAATTCAGGTTTAGGACTCAGGTCTGGATTTGAGTCTTTGGAATAGCTATATGACCTTACTTAGCCTTTCTAAGCCTCATTGTAAAATGGAATAACAACCTTGGTGTTGTGGACGAGATTAAATGATGTAAGGCACATAAAGTGCTGAAGGTAGGTTTGCCACATCGTGAACCTGGAAATGGTAGCTCTTGCTATGATCTTATTACAAAGCATCTACAGAATCTGTAACAATTGCTTTAAATAAGTTAAATGAAATTATTTACAAGTAACAATATATTCTCAACTTTAAAAACCGTAAATAAAAGAACTTAGGAGCTCATGTTTTTCACTGACTGATAAAGGACATACATTTGGTAGAAAACAATAAACTGGATAAAAGTTTTTTTCAAGATGTATGTTCAGTAATAATCTTTGATGAAATAAACTAAACCACATTGAAATTAAGTAAAAGTATTCCCTGTATTAAGTAGAAAATTTATTTTATGACTTTCAAGGCAAAGGTATTCTAATCAGTATTGCTATAAAATCCTGTGTTCAGAAATTATCACATAGCACTAATAAGGACAGTGCAGGGTAAATATCTAAGCTGTGGCTTTACCTTAAAGCATGATGAGGTTTTCATAAACTCACATGACTGAGTTCAAATTAAATTGTTCAAAACTATCATAGTAAGAAGGATAAATGCCGCTTACTAAAAACTCCTCAGAGTCCCCTTTGGGAAAAGGGTCCCTGCCTTAGGAAATTCACCCAGGTGGTAGTATATCCCTTCTAACCAAGGTTTAGAAGTTGGCTCTTTCATTTCTTTGTCAGTGAAAGTACACTCTTTTGTCTTTGTTTTTTAACCAAGAGCATAAGATTCTACTCGAGTAGTCTCCGAGCTCAGCGTTCTGAGAGATAGTATAATGTACAGTTTCCAGTAAAATCATTGTACTTATCTGTTTTGGGGAGGGGGCTGGAGAGTGTATCTTTACACAAAACAGTAAATTCTTTTCTAGCAAAGTTTTATTAATTTTGTAGCCCTGCGAAACCAGCTCTTACTTGCCAAGAATGTTTTAAGGCTGGGCTTTTCAGCCTAGGGTGTAGCATGGCCAGAAATCCCCCAGTCACCCCAGCAGCTCTGCTTCCAAGGAGGATGCACAGGAGTTGGGGGTTTGTGTCACCCAATGGAGGGGCCCCAGGAAGTCTGGTTGCCTTGAGTGCCTCTCCTTGAAGCGTCTGCAGAGATGACAGGTTAAGGAAGCAGTTGCTTTCTGGCCAGGGGGCCTCATTGCAGGGTGTCCTTGAACATTGGAGGCCTTCCTGGTGACCAGAGGGCACCAAGGCTTCTTTTCTAGAACTTGGCTTTGTCCTGGGTACAGAGCCAGCTTGTGGTACTTTTGGCCAAGGGTGTTGTGGGCCAACTTGCTTTGCCCCCCACCTTCCTGGAAGAGTTACCTCTGCCCAGGTTGTCTTCAGCCTCTCCTCACGGGAGAAGGCTGATCAAGGATGCTGGGTTGGCCTTGATCGCAGACAGAACCTGTGCTCCGTCAGGCCCTGTCAGGGGCCCTGGTGCCTTGTTCTCATCGCCTTTGTCCAGTTTCACTGTTTGGCTTCCAAAGTAAACAGAACTTGCTTTCCACTCCCCCGTACCCTCAAATAGACTCTAGTGGATATATGGCAGACAGTGGACCAGGGTCTACTCAGAGCAACAGGATAATCACAACACAGTTTCCCAGAGTGACAAGGTTCCTAAAGATTTAAGGAGAAAAGATTCTTTTTCTATTAAGAGAAGCACAGTTATGATAGGGAGTAAAACGTAAAAATCTACCTGAATTTTTAAGTTAAATTTGAGATGTCAAGGCAATTTTATGCTTGTTGTCCGATTTATTCTCATGGATCAGGGGTACTAAAGAGAACAAAGTTTGAGAAGCTTAGTTTTAAAGAAATGGAGAATTTTTGGAATTCATAGAGATTACGTTTGGAAATTTGGGAATTGTTTGATTGACTGTGTTTTAAATAATCATTTCTTTTCTTCACCAGGAGAAAATAGTAAGTTAAACTTGATTGAACGTGATATTCTTGATGAAACATGCCTTAATTTCATGGATATCTTTCAGTCTTCAAGTTTTAGGACTTCTTCAACAGTATCGTCATTACCATTTCATGATGGAAAAGCAGCTAGGTCTGAATTTGCTGTCCATGATCTTTGGTGTCACTGACCACAATTTCCTAATTGTCTTGCCTACAAGATCTCATAAAAGATATCCTGTGAGAATAATAATAAGTAAATTACTGTTAATCCCCATAGACATTTATGAATTAGGTTCTGTTTTGCCATCGCGGTATTAGTGTGCATGCCCAGTCCCAGGAGAGATAATGGAGTATTTTAATCTATAATAGCATTAATTTGATTTGGTACTCACTCCCCCCCCCCCCAAAAAAAAAAACAGAAAGGAAAAAAGCAGTATTGAGTTGCACTGTGGCTCTTAAGCCCTATTTGCATGTGTAATAGACATAATTGAAATGTGCTAAAGGTTGAGTTTACTAGTGGAATCTCTCTTTGGACACTTCATTTTTTAGGGCTTTTATAAAAGGAATCATTAAGAACATTTCTTTAAACTCCTTTAACATTGAACCTCTATGGAATAAATGTTTTCAGGATTTACCAGAAAATTTTCAATTGAATCTGTATTGTGGTCAAATACCTAAACTGGTAGACCTGGTTAGTAAACTGGATAAACCGGCTAGTTGAATGGATTATATTAGAAGTCACCAATTTGAAACTTATTGCAATTCATATTGGCAGTTTTAAGTATCAGAGTAATTCTTTCTGTCTTAAAAAGAATGGAAAAATATTCCATTAATATGCTGTCAGGTCTAGATAAAAGTGATCTTTGTTATTCAGAAAAACGATATCCTCTGCTCTTTGGGGACTTGATACCTTGTTGTCAAAACCTGTATTGACCTACTATTGATTTACTCAGTCAGCTATTAGCCCAATTTTTATTAAGCACTGGCTGTTAATTTGTTCAGCATACATTTGTTAAGCATCTGCCATACCCTAGGTACTATGTCAGATGCTAGGACTGAAAAGATTGAGATATTCCTTCCTTTAAGCAGTTTGTAGTAGAAAGAGGTGGGGAGGCCAGGGATTAGCATAGATACCCAAAATGCAAACTTTAAAAAAAATTCATTTTTAGAGCAGTTTGAAATCACAGCAGGATTGAGCAGAAGGTATGAGATTTCCCATATACATCTTACCTGCACACACGTAGCCTCTCCCATTAGCAACATTCCCCACGAGAGTGGTACATTTCCTAAAATTGATGGACCTATGTTGACACGTCATAATTATACGTAGTCCATAGTTTACATTAGGGTTCACTCTTGGTGTGGTATATTCTGTGGCTTTTGACAAATGTATTAATATAATGGTGTGTGTTCATCTTTGTAGTATCATACAGAGTATTTCTACTGCCCTAAAAATCTTTAGTGCTCTGCCTATTGACTGGTCCCTCCCCCCAAACCCTTGGAAACCACTCATGTTTTTACTGTCTCCATAGTTTTTGCCTTTTCCAGAATGTCATATAGTTGGAATCATACAGTCTGTAGCCTTTTCAGATTGGCTTCTTTCACTAAGTAATGTGCATTTAAGGTTCCTCCATGTCTTTTCATGGTTTGAGAGTTCATTCTTTTTTTAAGCACTGGATAATATTCCATTGTCTGGATGTACTAGTTTATCCATTTACCTACTGAAGGACATCTTGGGTGCTTGAAAGTTTTGGCAGTTATGAATAAAGCTTCTATAAACATTTGTGTGTAGGTTTTTGTGTGGACATAAATTTCAACTCCTTTAAGTAAATACCATGGAGTGCAATGGCTGGATCCTATGGTACAAGTTCCTGTTGCTCCATATCTTTGTCAGCATTAGGTGGTGTCAGTGTTGCGGATTTTGGCCATGGCAGTAGGTGTGTGGTGGTATCTCATTGTTTTAATTTGCTTTTCCTTGATAGCATATGATGTGGAACACCTTTTTATGCCTATTGCCATCTGTATATCTTCATATCTGTTGGGATCTTTGGCCCATTTTTAAATTGGATTTTTTTTTTCTTACTGTTTACTTTTAAGAGTTCTTTGTATATTTTGGGTAACAGTCCTTTATCAGATATGTCTTTTTCATATATCTTCTCCCAGTCTGTGGCTTGTCTTTTCATTCTATTTAACAGTGTTTTTCGCACAGCAGAAAATTTTCATTTTAATGAAGTCCAGCTTATAAATTCTTTGTTTCGTGGATCCTGCCTTTGGTGTTGTATCTAAAAAATTATTACCATACCCAAGATCATCTACATTTTCTCTGTGTTATCTTCTAGGAGTTTTATAGTTTTGTGCTTTACATTTGGGTCTGTGATCAATTTTGAGTTGATTTTTATGTAAGGTCTGTATCTAGGTTCATATATCTGACATTGGAATAGCACTTTGTCATACAAAACATTCCATTTTAACTCTCTTTTAATCCTAATTCTTTGAAACAGGTGGTGAAATTTCTATTTCTTGATTAAAAATAAAATATGAAATTTAGAGCAATTTAATAGGTTGTACCTGGGTACTGGGTGGTGGGCAGTAGGTTTGGAAAGATAAATATAGTCAAGCCCAATAGGCTTTGAAAGCCAGGCTAAGAAATTTTGTTATTGTTCCAGAGGAAGGTGGAGGTCAGAAGTTTTTTGACAGAAGAATAATGAGGTTAGACTTCAGCTTTAGAATGTCCTACCCAGCCATGTTGCATAGGCTGGATGGGGCAAAGGAGGAGTGACAGAGACTGAGAGGAGGCTGTCACAGTGGTCCGGGCTGTCAGTCCAGGTGGTTGTGTGGTCTCGTGAGCAGAAAGGTAGCTGTGAGAATGAGTAGTGAGGAAACGGTGAGAGACCCATGTCCAGAAGCTGAATGGCGAGAATCTGGCAGCTTGTTGATGAGGCATACAAGCTGGAGGCTGGAGTCAAGGGTGCCTCTGAGGCTTCACCTTTGGTGACCAGGAGACTGGTTGTACCAGAAGGAAGAAAATCAGACAGAACTGATAGAAAAGTCAAGATGATGACTGGTTTGGGAGAACTTTGAGGTAAGTTAAGTGCAGGTAAGATATCCAGTCTGAGACTTTAAACAGACATGTGTAAAGGCAGTATTGCAAAGGATAAAGTGATTGTGGTTGAAGATTAAAGATTTAGCAGTCATCCGTCCATATAGTGGTGGCAGTTGAAGTAGTGGTTTCCAAGATAGAGTGGAAAAAGAGGTTTGAAAACAGAACGTTAAGAAATAGCTAGTGTTTCCCCCCTAGGGTGAAACGGGGAAGAAGACAGGTAATCAGAAACATAGGAGAAAATTTAGGCCACCACATATCACGGAGGGGGAGAGGCTCAGAAAGAACAGTCATCAAAGGGAGCTGAAAGGTTAAAGAGAATGAGGCTGTTACCTTAAGTAAAAGTCGTTTGTTGGCAGTGAGTATCGGTGGCGGGGGACGTGTTTCAGGTTATAGCAGGTGAGGCAGTGAAGTAACGAAGACAGCAGGAGTTACTTGGGAGGGACCTGGGAGGGATTAGAGATGGGCAAAATAAAAGTGGTGGAACATCTGAGGGGTAATGGACTCTAAGTATGCTCTGGTGAGACTGGTGAGGAAATGCAAACAGGTTAGGAAACGACTCGGATGACAGCGGGGGTCCACAGAGCAGGTCTGATGGGGCGAGGGAGTGGGAGAATCGGAAGGTGAGATGGATCAGGTGGAATTTCAGTTGTATGAGGTCTTACTGTGAGTGATCGCATCCCACCTTATTGGTTGCTGTTCCTCAGTTGAGAGAAACTCCGTTTGTGAAGATGTGTTATAAATTGTAAGGCAGTGTATAAACGTGCAGCGGTACTATTCAAATCCCAGCCACTTCGGTTATACCATTTCAAAACTGCAGTTTTTCTTTGGCTTCCTTTCTTTCTCTCCTATTTTAAATTATTAAGTGAATAGTTTTTGGCATTTATTATATATTCTTGTATCAGTTAAAGTCCTAGCAGGAAACAAATGACACACTCAAAACGAGTAATTGAAGAAAGTTTAGTGAAGATATCATTTATAGAGGGGTGGCCAGGGTTAGGACACCAAGGAAGAGATGGTAGAGCACTAGGGACCGGCAGTGTCTGGAAGGGGCTGCCATGCTTCGGTGTGAAGGAGCCACTGCGGCTGTCTGTACAGAAGCTACTGCTAAAGCTGCAGTGCAGCAGGGGGGCTGAAGAGGTTGGTAGGATGGGGCTGGAATAAATACCCTGTCTCCCCTTCTTTCTGTCCTCCAGTCTCTTGCAGGTGCCTCCCAGTGGCAGAGCACAACTGGAAGCCAATGGGCAAGGGGACCCAGGCGATGCCCTTTCCAGAGATCAGCCTTCTGGGGTGCAGGGAGGGGCAGAATGGAGCAGGAGGGGCAAACAGAAAAAAAATTCAGTACCTGTTGCTTTTCAGCCTTTGTTCTATCTCTTTAAGATTGTCTAAGTCTTGCACTTTTCTTAGTCATTCTGATTGGAAGAATCCTCAGGAAATTGTGTTGGCCTCCTTGAATCCAGCTGTGTCTGAGCTCCCAGTAGGACTGAAGACGTTGGAACGCCCGTGTGGGACAGGTGCAGTTTATGGCTAAAGAGCTTGGATGGTGGTCTTTGGCTGCTTGTCTTTTTTTTTTTTTTTTTTAGATTTATTTATTTATGTACGGCTGTGTTGGGTCTTCGTTTCTGTGCGAGGGCTTTCTCTAGTTGCAGCAAGCGGGGGCCACTCTTCATCGCGGTGCGCGGGCCTCTCACTGTCGTGGCCTCTCTTGTTGCGGAGCACAGGCTCCAGACGCGCAGGCTCAGTAGTTGTGGCTCACGGGCCTAGTTGCTCCGCGGCATGTGGGATCCTCCCAGACCAGAGCTCGAACCCGCGTCCCCTGCATTGGCAGGCAGATTCTCAACCACTGCGCCACTAGGGAAGCCCCTGGCTGCTTGTCTTTGAATCCTGACTCTGCCCCTTAGTAACTGTGTTACCTTGAGCAGGCTTCTTGACTTCGCTGTGCCTGTTTCCTCTTCTGTAATTCACATTGTAAGATTGTTCAAGGATTAAGTGGGTTAACATGCAGAGTCCTCACAAAGGTGCTTGGTACCATGGTTAAAGTCCAGTAATACCAGTCGTTGCTAGGCTGGTGTCATTACTCTCTGCCCTTGCTTCGCTGTAAATGGTGTATTTTTCTTTTCCTCTTTTCAGACTCATTAAAGGTTTTGTATTATGTTATAGTTCTCAGTTTACACCCCTTCCCCTCAACTACATTTGTCACCAAAGTGAAGCTCCAGGTCTCCAGAGCCCACTCTGTCAGCTAAACAAGAAGATCAGTAGGATACTCTCCTTTGAAAAGAATTAATATCCGAAGTTCTGTGATAAAGTTATCCTTATTTCCTATACACCGTAAGCAATTGAATGGTGTTTAAGAAAGTTACTCCTCCACTCCGCTTTCCTCTCTTTGCCCCCCCTCCCAGACAAGCAGGACACCTCCTGAATTTTGCAAATAACTTGAATTGACTTATTAAATACAAAATGAGTCAAGTTGTAGGCCAAAGTAGACTTAGCTTTATAATTCTAGCAGTAACAGGGCTTGGAAAGAGGTAACATGGAAGATGTAATAATAGTTGTTTTTAAATGCCTTGGAAAGAACTTCAGGTGGTGTTACGTGACTTCCTGAAAGATTTAAAATCCTAGAGCCAGGAATTTACACAGTTTGCATTGTCTTATACTGACAAGGCAGCTAGTTAATCAGTTTTAACAGATCTTTGTTCTTCTGTGGGCTTTTTTTTTTTTTTGTCATGACGGACTTTTTCACTGTTAATAGTCTCTTCCCTTTCTTAGGTATTCTTGCTTCAAAAGAGAGCAAAAAGAGTTTTAAAAAGAGAAAAGGAAAGACATAGAAGAAAACTCTGATCACTGACACATGCTTTAGTGATTTCTGTAGTGGTCAGTTTTATCACTTTATAAATGTTGGTTTGCTTTTCTGGCTTATCTGTGGAAGACTAGTCCATAGCAGAAGTTGAAGGACAGTTTCAAGTTTCACCAATTTACTTACTCAGTATTTATCCTAACTTCAAAGTAAATTAATGTGACGTTATTGAAGAGATACTAATGATTCCTTGAAATACATTTGAGTACTGTTAGTTTTAAAATTTAGAGTTTACCAGGAAAAATTCTTTAAAATTTGGAAATATCACAAGGTAAAAAATAAGCTTTTATTAAACCTAAAAACTTCAGAATGTTAAGGTAAAGCATTTTATTGGTTTAAACTATTTTTAAAAATACGAATTTAAAAATATTTTTATCAGTCTCAAAGTTACTTTAAAATCCTCTGCTGCCATCAAACTCTTTCAGTTCTGATTTCAAAAATTAATTTTTTTGAATTCTGAAGTTTAAATTTGTGTAGACTTTTTCAGTGTGAGCATGTCTAAGTTTATTTTTATACCTGATTAAAAACACCGTTTTCCTTAACCTGTCAACAACTCAGCTGAGCAGACTGTGTTATTCAGCATCTTGTCTGACATGAGGAAGCAGTCCAGAAAGAAAGATAGCACAAATTGGTGCCACACTTCGATAGAGACATTTTTCCCCGAGCTAATTCATCCAGTTCAGTTAACTCTTTTTCCCCACTTAAGGACAGATCAAAAAAAGCAGCTGTGAATGACTAAGTTGGTCATGTATTTGACACGTCAGTTTGTGAATATAAAGCCGAACACAGGGGAGGGGTTCTGCCTTTAGATTCCAGACAATGGCCAGTACCAGAGCCCTGGCCTCAGATCGCTGCACTGGGCTGCTGGAGAGTGTGGGCGAGCTTAGGTTACACTCAGGTACAATGGCAAAGAGCTGGGGCTCGCTGTGCTCCATACCTCTTTCCCTTACAGTTGTGACCATTCTTGAGAATTCTCAGACACTTTGCAGGTTGTCACTGAGTTTCACTTTAGTCCCATAGGCTAAAGCCGTTGGATAGTACATATGGTTAGGTTTGTGATTTTGATAAAATTTTTGTCCTAAATGTCTGTTCCTTCAAAACTCTTATTATAATAAATATAATACCAGCATTTCTATTTCTCAGTTCAATAATTTCTTCCTGAGACATATAATGAAATTTATACAGTCATAAGACTGTTTACTCTTCAAGGATGTGATAGGATAGATAATGAAACATCTAAATAACATTTATGAAAGATTAAATTTGTCAAAAATGGCCTATTGCTCTATGGATCCGCTCTAAGAGCCTCATCTTCTGCATGACAACCCTTCAAGGGCTCCTTCCCATGCTGCTGCCTGCGTGCCAGTCTCCTCCGTGTCCTGCAGTGGCACCGCTGTCCGGCAGCCCCAGACAGCATGTGTCTTCAGAGGCCTCTTTCTCTGGCCTGCCAAACCTAACCGTCATGTCATTTTAAGTTCTACTTTTTCCTTGACTTAGTAGACCTTCCTTGACTAATGCTGCAATAGAACGTTTCCTTCCTCTGGGTGGTCTAAGAATTTAACTCTCAGGAGTGCTCTCGCCCTACAAGGGCATCTCTCCTGTGTGCTTACTCAAAACATCAGATTAATCCACGTGTCCTGTGTGTTCAGGGCTTCAGCAGTGTGGCCTGTGCTCACTAGGTAGATCTATGAGCAGAACACAGGGCTAGGACTGTGTCACCTCCAACACTCACCCACTGGACAACCTCACACAAGCTACCTAACCTCTCTGTGATTCATTTCCTTCTTTTGAAAATGAAGATCATACTTACCTTAAGGGTTATGAAGATTAAATGAGTTAATTTTGGTAAAGTGCCTAGCACAGTATCTGGCACTTTCTAAGTGCTATGCAGATGTTTATTAAATAAAATAATTTACTGAACATGTTCTGTCTGTTAACCACTGTGCTGAGTGCTTTACATGTGGTCAACTCATTTAATCTTCCCAGTAGTCTTACATGATAGATCCTGTTACCATCCCCATTTTACAGAGGAAGGAACCCAGACACACTCAAAGGCAAGTAAGTAGAGGGCAGAACCAGGATTTGAGTTCACACCACCTGGTTCCAGGGCCCTCAAGCACTTCTCTGCCTGTAACCAGTACGGTGTGCCGTTACACTGGATGTAAATCAGTTTGTCCTCGAGAATGTCACAGTCGGATGGAGAGAGATGCAGCAGAATGCGTTTCTTGACCTATTAGAGAGCAACATGCTGTGAGATCACGGGGCGAGGAGAGATTAGTCCCACTGGTCCCTGATGTTGACCTCCTTGTACTGAAAATCAGGGAGGCTGGGAACCGTGCGTGTTACCAGCTGCTCCCCCGGCACTCTAGGCCTAGGGGTACCACGTGATAATGTATTTTGGGTTTGTATTTGTTTTCTTTTAAGCCACTTTTCTGTCAGGCTTTTGAGACTTTTCCGGTACAGTGACTCTAGTCTGGGACCATACGGAACACCATAAAGACGGTGAGGTACAGGGAATGGGAAAATGTGTCAGCCGAGTCGGCCTGTAAATGGTGCATCGTAGGTGTTTAAAACATGTTTCAATCTTCCCTACCATGTCACCCAGCTCTACTGAAATACCAAATTTATCCACAGGAGTTCTAGATAGAAAAGGTCAGCAACCAGTTCTGGAAGCTAGTACTACAAATCTTAGTCATAACAAATGAAACCTTGGATATGTGAGAAATTCTCTTGAGGTGGTTGTACATGCCTGCATGCCCTGTAGGTTTACAGCTGGGGATATGTACTTGTAATAATAGGTACTTTTCAGTGTCCAGACTTTTTGTGCATACAGTCAAAAGTTTTAAAAGTGAATTTCTTCAAAGGATTCCAGTTATTTGGCTGATAAAGCACAGATAATGAAAAAATATATTTTACAGTTAAGTCTTTTTTTTTTTTTTTTTTTGGAATGAAAAGGTTCCTAGGACAGTAATGCTTTGTAGAGGTTCTAATGGCTAATACTCTTAAGTGCCGGGTAAAAATTAAACTTGAATAGCAACGATGAAATATTTACTCACCAGATGGCTTTGAAGTTTAGCTTCTTTTTGGTTCCAGCCGCCTTCCTAATGGACATGTTTCAAAGAAGAAAACGATTACAGCATTCAGCTGTGATGTTTTCGTCCTGTGTGCATGCAAGAAATCCATTTTGTTTTGGTGCATTTGGGTATTTAAATTTTGAAGACCAGCTACTTAGAAATTCATTAATGACAGAAATGGTTCACACAGCTCCGAATTCATTCTCCTTGATAGGATAACATTTAAAGGTTAATTTTTCTAATATCTATAGAAATAATTGTTTTAAAAGATTGCTTCAACTCTTTTAGTCTACAGTCTTGGTAACCTAAATTTATTTAAGTCTCTATAGTTTTATATCAGAAGGCCTAAGGTAAGTGAGTGTGTGTATATAAAATGAATAATAACATTATAGAATTTAATTTTATAAAATATCTCACTAGGTAAAATCGCTTATATTTAAAGATGTTTAGAAACTACATGTTAGAGGTACAGTTCTTCAGTTCTAATAATACTGAAGGGTTTTCCTTCAAAGTTGAAAATTGTAGCTGCTTTAGAATGTTTAGTAAATATTGTTTTTCTTTTACATCCTGGATTAAATTTCACTCAGGTAACATAGGAGTTTAGAAATTGTTATTGCAATGTTGGTTAAAATGTTCTGTTTTTATGTTTCCTCCCACGTGTACTATGATACGCTTTTAACATTTATGTTTGTCTTTTATGGCTCAGTTTTCATATGAATCCGACAAGTAATGAAGACCTCAGGAAAATCCCGGTAAGTTGCAGAGGGGGTTAGAGAATTACCAAAAACCAAGCCACAAGCTGTCTTTCTGTCTGGGGCACATTTCTAAAAAGGCCTCCGTCTCCTTGAATCCCTCAGTTACCCACAGATTATAGCTTAGTGTGATGATTTAGGGAGAAAGAAAAAAAGCAAAATTCAAACTTTATCTTTAATATACCATAGGGTGTGACTTATGTATGATCTATGGAAGTGTACGCAAACATTATAGTTATAATTGAAGCCAATTTAGAATATACAGATTTTGTTTGCAGACTGTTTAAAAATCGATATGAAAGCTGTATGTCAGGTCAACATTATAGTTGTGAAATAAGAGCATGTGGAGAAAGCTAGCATTTTGTTACTGTTGTTGTAAATCATGTTGAGGGGAGAATAAACCTGCTTGTGAACATTTAACAGTAGGAAGAGCTTCCTGGCCAGAGACCCATTTAACCAGAAGTGCGTGTGAAAGATCCTTTAGAACACTTACCTTCCAAGTCAGAACAAAACCAAATATATTAACAGGCTTCGTAGCGACCAGCTAAATTAACTCACATATTTTGCAAGGATTGTTCAGATATCTTAACTTCATTTCGTTGTTATTTGAAGGCCGGTTTTCGACCTCTGTTCCGAGTTTCAGTACATCTTCAGTCTATTCTAAATACTATACTAAGCCTAGAGAGAATAAGTTGCTTTACAAAAATATGGTCACCATGTCTTGGTAGGAAACTAAATTCTCACTGAATAACAGAAATAGAGCCTTTATTCCAAGAGGCTGGTGGTTGCTGTTGGAACCATCTGTCCTTAATGTGTGTGATCCAGATGTATAATAAGAATTTTTCAAAGCAATAACATATCACAATCTTCTATGGTGTGATAGGCTGAGAAGAAACCATGGTGTTGTGTAAACCGTTCTAAATGCAGTCATTTGTCTTTAAAATGGTAGAAAACATTAAGAGGCAGAGGACTTTGTACTGTGTTTTTGCTGTTTTAATGTACATGATGTGTACGTTTTGATGTTTCATAAATACTCAAGTCTTTATATTATGGCAGACTGGCGAGAAACGTCAGAATATATGAAGTCAGCCTTTGATCAGATAGTAAAATGAATTCTATCAGGCGGTTACTTAATCTCAAACAAAATGCGACATCAAAAAATCGATTTAATGTGCAGCTATTGTTTATTAAGTAACCTTAATTACAATTTCTATGTGCTTGTAAATGTACTTTTCCAAATCTTGTAATTTATTGCTGTAAAAGCATCCTTAGAATTCTTTAAAGAAATAAAATGTGAAAATTGTTTTAGGTAAGGGATTTAAAGGTGATAAAAGAATCCTTGATGTGTGATTATTTTTCTCCGGAATACTAACTATTCTAAATGACAGTTAAAGGATTACTAGGTGTTGTTAATTTACTGCAAGATACAATTAAGAGGAGAAAGCTCATCCTCATACTGATCGTTATTGAAAAAAAGTATTTGAACAAGTTTTATGTTGAAGATTATAAGATGTTTGAAGTAATTTACCTTAAGTTCTTCAGTAATAGCTGTCCACCAAGTTATATTTTTTTCCCCTTCTGGACATAGTATTTTGTAATTAAGTTTGTATGTCTTATATGCTAGTGCCAACACCTGTCTGTGAAAGCAGTGTTTAAACAGGAGCAGTAGCCAGTTGAAAGGGCAGTGTGAGCTCTTTAAGGCCTAATTAAGAACTGAAAGGGAGATGAAGGGAGTAGCACAAAAGATGTGAAAGTAGCTGAGATGATATTCCCAGAGCAAAGTTCCTCATTAGAACAATAATGAGATGATCAGAGAATGCCAAGCCTTCATCTTATCTCTCTCTCTCTCCTCTAGTTGCCTTGGATGTCAGTTAGTACCCCACCAATATTTGGTTACCAGGACAACCTTTCTTTAAATCTTCAGTTATTTTGAGTCTTGATAATTTGCTTTTGTTGAAATTTAAATATTGTAAAAAATATACATTTCCTAGTTTAAAAGGCTAGACTGTGAGTAAAGTAAAAATAGATCACTAGTAATTCTCAAAGTATTTTGCACAACTGTTATTTAAAATTCCAGTTAGATAACTTAATGTAATAATTCTGTTCACTCACCCAACTCTTATTTTCTTATATCTGCATATGGAAATTTTTAACAGAGTTTGGGTAGGAATGAAAAAAGATTGGTTATGAAAGGGGAAGAGAGAAGAAAAATTTACATTAAATTTCAATATAAGAAGACATCTTAAAAACATATGTGCCATCTATATCGAGTGCTAGAGGAAAAACTATTGAGTACTTAGGAGTCCCATGTTAGGTTATTTGAGTCTTTACCAGTTTGGAGATTTCTCATTTTTAGTTTTTCCAAGAATAGTATTAGAAGTATCTTTTGAAAAAATAATTCATTTTTATATTTGCCTGAGAGTTTTCCTCTTTAAGCAAAATAATTTTTGTAACCAGAAAATATTTTAATTTCCTACTGTATTAGTTAATATTAATCTTTATTTTATTTGGAATTATATCAACAAACAGAAGGATAGATGTATTTATTGAGTATATCAGTCAATTTAAGAATCTTATGCCTAAAATTAGAAGGTTTACATGATTTTCAAATATGGGATAAAATCTGGAACTAAGCATAAAACTGTTTTTAATTATTTTATATTCTTTTCCAGAATATAGTTTATAGTACATGTGTTTCTAAGATTTTTTTTGCATAAAAACTCGATGCAGAAATTTGGGGTAAATTTTTCACATAAAAGGACAAATGGAAAATTTATTGTTCAGGTCAGAACTGTATTTCCAAGAAATCTGTTTGTCCATAAGTATTAGATGGTTGTGAGGGGGAAAAATAAGCCAAATAATGGATTTGTATATTCTAGATTATGGCTTATATCTTAAGTGTTGAACAATATTGTGGGATAATAATTGATTATTTTGAGAGATTAAATTTTAGATTGATTTGTATCATGGCATTAATTTAAACTCCTTATGTCAAAATAAGAATTTTTTGACATGTCTTTCATCCTCATTGTCTGTAGAGAAATGTTAAAAAATTATTTTAACTGCATTCTGTGGTAGCACTGGTATAGTGTTAAATGTAACAATATAAATGATTTTCTAACTGCATATTATCACTTAATTAGTTTGGAGAAATCAGTTCATATATGTATAATTTGATTAAGAGAGGCCCAGTCTGATGCTATTATTATGTTAAATTCAGAAAAAAAGTAAAACAATCAATTGGTAATGAATCCCATTTAGTTTAATTTCATTAATCCCTGCAGTTCTCACAAGAACTGCTATTTTTCAGTAAATATTGTATTAGAAAAATGAAATCACATTAGTTGGACATAATCACTTTTTTAGAATGCGGTTCTGAAAAACCTCTTTGCAGACCAGGAGATGTTAGAGTTGAAAGGGACCTTAGAGAACATCTCATTTATCAGAGAAGGAAAGTGAGACTTAGGTGGGTTTCTGTCTCAAATTTGTGCAGAATTACTTAGGTTAAAGTAAGAAACTTTAGCTTATTTTTAATTAATGTTTAAAATGCACTTAGCTCTATGGTATGTCTTATCTTTTCTACAGAAACCTGCTGAGTATAATAAATGGCAATAGGAATGTGTTTAGGAAAATCTAAGTTTTGTATCTCTAGACTACTTAAGACCAATTAAACTAGTAAATAGGTGTGTATATTTATTCTAACAAAAAGTTAATTGATCTGAAAGAGAAGAGAATAAAAAGTAAACCAACACATATCTCCAGAATTGTCCTTTAGTTGTCGTAAAGCAATATTCTGAAATGTTTTGGGGGACAAAGGTAATCTAATGCATAAAGTTGTATCTATACCCAGTTTCTAATGGTAAAATAAGTCATTTTTAAACTTCCTTTTAGCATCCTGTCTATTCTGTTAATCTAGTAGAGGCTCCTAACTTTTGTCTTTACTATTTAAATAGCTTTGTAACTAACCGCGGTCCCTCTAAATGATCTTACCCACTGCTGCCATTTTCCTAAAACTTAGCTTTAATCATCTTTCCTCTGTTTAGAAACCTTCAGTGGGCTTTCTATTTCCCATAACACTAAGTGTGATAGCATCAGACATCCCTGATGGTCTGTTTGGAACCCACTGTTTCAGCCTCTCTCTCTGTGCCCTGTCCTGAACCTTATTTCCCAGCCGTACTCCACTGATCACCTTTATTGGCCACTGTGCCTTGAACCTTGCTTCCTCCTTTGAACAAGCAGAGCCACTGCTTGAGATGCCCATTACGCATTTCTGCCTGGCAAAATCTTTGAAGGCCTAGTGCAAGCTATATCTTCTGTGCAAAACCTGAGAGATTCTATGGATTGGAGAAGTTTTCAGCCAGGAATATTGTTTTGCCTTTATCCGAGAGAAGGGAGTGTGCTTGGGTAACACAAGCATCAAATTGGTATCTGTGCTCTAGCTTGTTTCTCTGGTGCAGCAAAGTCATGGGGGCTGGGGAGGAGGGGATAAAAAGTTACACTTTGGCTTTACTGATGAAAACTCCTGGATGCATAGCAAATTAAAATAGATCCTGAAAATGAATACAGACAAATTTAATTCTTATGACAAAAAAGGAAAAAAAAGACCTTTCTACGTTCACCAGTCCTCGTTCTCCGTCCTCCACTGAATAGATTAGATACTATTAGTCCTTAAGAGCAAGGCCAATTTCCTCAGTATTTGAGTATATTTTCTTTAAAGCCAAATGGAAATGTTTGGAAAGAAAGTGATGAAAACCATTTTAAGTTGTTGAATGTAGTGATAGAACTATATATAAGAAGGCATAAAGATTGCTACTTTATATTTTGGCATTATATTTTACATAATGAAACATCTAAATATGCACTTTAAATAGATGATGTTACAGTGCCTTTTTGATTAAATTTCTGAGAAATATTTTTCTTTTCATATTAGAATGCTTTGTAATGAAAATGAATTGAATCAATGCCTTTTTTTTGGTTTATGTTTGTACCTTTGTGTTAAGAGAATTTTCACCAATAGAATAAGGTTAAACAAAATAAAGTAAGTGAAATGGGAGAGAATGCAGATATACTAATCTTAAGTGTTAGCATGACTGTAGTTGAACTCTTGAGTTTCCTGACAACCAAGGCAAAAAGGGAAATAAAATAAATTGTTTAGGTATTAGTACTAGGAGGAGAAAATAGACTAGTTACTCAGAGGAGAAAAGGTTCTATTTGCCTATAAGTTAAAACAGTAGTTACTCCCATGGAGCTTCTTATAAGGGATGCTCATGGATTTAATTCTGAATGCCATCAACATTTCATAGCAAACTGGAGAGGCAGAGTTGATATTGCTGTTTCTTGTTACCATCTTCAATAAAAAGGCAAAGGCATAACATTAAACTATAGTTCAGCGGAAGCAATTCCACGAGGACTAGACTAATATCCAAATGTATAGTTTTCAATAGCTTCTAATATTTCCTAAAGTTAATTCTTGCAGATCTTTTGATTTTGTCTATTTTAATTATGTTTATTATTGAACATTTTATCTCTTAACTTAATCTTAAGTTACATGGTCAATTTCTTATATTTAAGAATTTAGAGTTGTGATCAAGGCTTTGGTGCATCTGCTTTAGTCCCTTCCTCAGAACTGGCTAGCCATTCTGTGAACTGTCACATTGGTTCTAGCCAAGGATAGAGAAAAGTTTGACGAGGGTTTGAAACAGTTGAACTTCAAAATAACTCATAATTTGCCCCTGATGTGCTATCTATTAAAGTGACCGTCTTTATCCTATTCTAGGACAGCAACCCTTTTGATGCCACTGCAGGCTATCGTAGTCTGACCTACGAGGAGGTACTACAGGAGCTGGTAAAACACAAAGAGCTCCTTAGGAGGAAAGACTCCCACATCCGGGAGCTGGAGGACTACATCGACAACCTCCTTGTAAGGGTAATGGAGGAAACGCCCAGTATTCTCAGAGTGCCATACGAACCATCCAGGAAAGCTGGCAAATTCTCCAATAGTTAATAAGCCAATGGTACTGCATTTATAATTGGGGAAAAAAGAAAGGAAGAAAGAGAGAGAAAAAATAGAAGAAAAGCTTGTTACTGAGAGAGACCACACTATCAGGTTTTGTTACATACTCTCCTTCATTGTGAAGAATTGTTTCACCTGTAAATATTAGCAGGGACTATCAAGAGTGACCTTTGAAGTGAGCTAAATAATTTAAACCTTTCAAGTGAAAATGGGCCAGATTCTCGTGAACAAGCAGTTCCTTAGGATTCACTTAGGTGCTGGTGCCGGCCCACTAATCTGCCATAGGCCTAGAAGTATCTTCAGAAGTACATGACTTATTCCTCAGGAACAGGTTTCTCATCAAGCAGAATTGATACTGTGGTTGGTTTCTCAGAAGTCAATTTGTACAGATTTAGCTGCAGGAATACTGCTCGTTATAAACACTACTAAAAAAAAAAGTTCATATTTTATATGCATATATGTACATGAATAATCTGTTCATGTATCTTTGTATATAAAATACATGCATATACCTCATATATACATGTGTTTTTAGAACATTTAAAGACAACTGGTTGCCTCTAAAATTAGGATACCAATTAGGATTTCTTAATTTGAAAATATATGTGTGCTCTATCAATGCAAAACAAATCATCATTGCTACTATGATGGGTTGTTACACAGAAGCTGCTTCAAATCACTCTTGACTATGTGAACCTTGGTTTCAAAATAAGCTGCTACTATATATTATTCCAGCATCAAATCTTTTCTCTTTTTCCAAAAGTAATGATCTAAAGCCCCTTTTTAAAGAACGATGTATTTTAGGAAACTTCATTAACTTTGCAACAGCATGAATTTCTTGAATTAATTTTTTATCTTAGTATTTGAGTTTTGTTTGAGCTGTAAGCAGAAGATAAGCAAATGTGATTTGTTGAGATTCTGAATGTCTTTAAAATATTCAGTACTAGCAAAGAAAATATTAGGAAGTTATATCTGAAGATAATTTGGAGGGGGGCGGAAAGTAGGTGATCATTCTGATGCCTGATAACCCAAAGCAATGAACAAATTCTAGGAATGAAGAATTAGGCTTGGTTTCAAGTTACATAAATAATGGAACAGATGGTTGCATTTGGTTTCTGAACCAAAATAAGAGTTACTAAAGGAGGGGTGAGTTTTTAGAATAGATCTTTACTAGCACGACATTTTACACTATTCTACAGCCACCCTGGAAGAATAAATCAATATCACAAAATTGTGTCAGCTTTGTTTTTAAGTCTGCTCCCCAAAAATGTTGACTACTCTCATGAATTTTCTTTATATATTTGTACAAAATTAGTCTTTAAAGTGAAAATGATATAAAAATATTACTAATCATCTGCTGATATTTTAACTTTAAAAGTCTGAAATACATACTATGAAATACTGAATCTGTGTTTTCTAAAGGAAATTTAAGATGAAAAACTCACCTGTATATGGAGACATATATTCCCCAATCTTTTACCAAATGCATTTCTGTCTAATATTTATCTCTACTAAGACTTCATTGAGAGTTAAATACAAAGCACATAAAATAGTTTTGCTCAGTTTAATATTTTGAATCAGATAATACTTGGCCAAGCTTATATTCACAAGCTAAAATCCCTTATTATTTGTATTTTTCTGAGTTTCTTCAGTTTTTCTATGAGAGCATAAATTTTGAAATTCTGAAAATTTTTCTGAAATACAAAAAATTAAATAATTTTTAATAGGAGACAAGGAAAAATAGCTTTCACCAACTTTTTCCTCCACTTCCAAATTTCTGTAATAAACCTCACAATCTGGTATAGAATTTTATTTTCCCATTTGAGGTCTTGGTAGTTCTTTTTAATATGGTGCCATTTTTAGTTAACATTTATTAAATGTTGCACAGTTCTTAGTATTTGTTTTTTTCTGTTGTTAGTATAACTGAGGCTCTTCTTACACTTTTAAAAGTACTAAAATCCATGTGTTTGCAGTATTATGACATTATCTGCAGATATTTTAATATGCTTTGGCCAAATTTACTCTTTATAGAATGAACCACGATGCCAGTGTTGTACTGGGGATATGTTTTATGTAAATAGAGCTCATGAAAAAGTATGGTTAAGGGACTGCCATTCTTTTTATGAGGAAATTCATTTTTAAGGAGGATTCTTTGCCTGTATAAAAACTGTTAAGGATTAGACTTATCCATACGTTAATGATTTGGTTATAACTGCATCAATATTTTTATCTTTAATTCTGAGACAAGACTTGTATTGAAAACTGAATCTGCATTTATCACTGCCCGAAATGTTCTGTTCCGATGTTTATGAACTTTCTTTCACTCGTGACCTGGAATCAAACTGACTATATATATATTTTCATAATCAATCGGTCAATATAAGGAACTAAAAACAAAAAGTAAAAATGAGTTCCTAAGTAAACATAACAGTGTTTCCTGTGTTTGTGGGCAGAAGTGCAAATAGAGTAGTTTTAATTTTTAGCGTTGTAGAAAAAAAGGCCAAAAGATCACATTAGTTTATTTTTGCAAACTATAACTTTTAAGTATTCTAATGGTATATTTTGTTAGTAACTTAGACAAGGAAATAAAACATATGTACTCATTAAATAACGTGCAGCACAATAGACTTATAGACAGAGTTTACTTTTGCTTTTATGCTTAAAAAAGGCATGCTCAAAAATACTTCCACCAATAAGAGGATTTTTTTAAATTGCAGAGTTTATAATAGTCTCAAACCTGTCTTAAGCTAACATACTTCTGTTACATAATTAAAAATATTTCTGCCAATATTTTTAAAACAGTATAGTTTTACAACCAGCTCCCCTCCCAGTTCTAAAATTCAGCTTCAAAGTATTGAACATAACTGTCCTACCACTTAGGCTTCAAGTTCATTTATTAAATACCAGGGAATAAATCTTAGAATTGTATATAAAATGATGTGTCACCCATTCACGAAAAATATTTAAGTATTGCTTTTTGCTGCTGTATTCTGCATTGAGCCTAGTTTTGCCATCCTCCCATGAATGTAGTATTATCCATAGATTATACATAACTACATCTATTGCTTTTAGCAGTAAGTGAAGATTTCGTTGTAATTTTCCAGCTGTGAAAATGTCGCCTGTATTTAAAGGGTTTCATGAATGGAAACCTAAGTAAAACTCAGCTCGCTAGTTGACAGACTTGCTTTCCTCACATCCTTCACCAACTCCTCCACCCTCACACCCCACTGCCTACCACCCCCATAAGGGTGCTTATTCTTTAGCAAGGAGAATCTCAAAAAAAAAAAAGAAGAATTGCTGTCTTTAATATATCTAGAAATTGTTACGCTAGAACTTTTTCTTCCTCTTAGGTTTTTAGGAAAAGCAGCCTACCTTGGATTTGTAAAACAAGGTGAAACTTTCTGATGTCTGTGTGCCCATATGTCTTATAGATATGGTTGGTGTCACTTGTGTGTGTGTAAATGAAATATGAAGCATGCTCATTCCCTCGATCTCTTTGAAGTAAAAGGGAAAGGATCGCAGTGCTGCTGGTTCATGATTGTACCTGGAAGGGTCTGTCAGCACACACTGAAAGCCCCCATTCTCACAGATTTATAAGTTTAATAATCCAGATGCAATCATTAGAGGTATTTAATATGCAATAGGTAGCATCTTAACTAATTAATCTGCATAAGAAGGGTTTTCTGGTGTATTTAATAAGAAATGTAGAAGCTCTTCAAGCATTAAACTGGAGTTGACATTTTATTTCATTTATTTTCCATGTCAAAAAATACACTCTTACAATGGAATTGAAGTCTGTAACAAATGATACATTTGGGCCTGTCAATCTTCGATCTTAGGGGTGGTTTGATTTTGAGGTACAAAAAAAAATGCTGCAGATCTAGAAATGTATATATTTAGCAGGTATTTGAAAGATACAAGCGTTATTTATAACTGAAGAGTATTACACTTAGTAAAATGCTCTAGTAACTTGTATACATTTTTGCAGGTACAAACTCCAAAGTATGTAAGCATTATGTAACATGACAGTTGTATAATTTATGTAATCTGATGGATGCATGAATCAGAATTTTTATATATGATTATTGGTTTATTATAGTTGATTAAAATGTTTAATCTTAATTTGGTTGTCATAATTTATCGCAGATAAAACAGCATGAATATTCATTTGTACATGAGCCCTCCTTTTAAAAATACAGTAGGATGCCTCTTATTATTTGATGTATGGCAGCAAGTATTCTGTAAGACCTACAGACTCACTTCACTGTGAAAATAGTTTTGGAAAGTAAGGTTTAGCGTGGACACTGTTTAGCAGCCCTTTGTGTATAAGACGTCCCCTCACAGGGACAGAACTTACTGCTTGGTAGCAAATTACATCTGCGTATTTATACAGAGGCTGAGACCTATGCTGAGTGCTTTCTCTTTATGTGTTATTTCATTTATTCTTCACAACAGCCCTCTACGGTAAGGACTGTACAAGCTTTCAGAGGAAATTGAAGACAGCTAACAAAACAGCTATTTGTGGAACTCAAGAGTAGAGTAGAGTTGGCAAAGCCATGGCATTTCTCACTACTTGTTAGTGTCCAGCTCATGGCAGAGACCACTAATTCATGCCCACTTCCAGCCCTCTGAGCCTGCAGTCCAGGTATATGCCTGTCCATTCCAGATGCTGTCTGAGGGAAGCAGGAATCTAAGGGCCTGGGACGATGGTGTGGGTGTGGGTGTGGGTGTGGCAGAGTGTTAAGTAGTTGTATTATTCTAGATTATGAGACGTGATCCACACGTAGTGGTCCCGTAATTAGGTCACACACTCTTGGAACAAGGGAGTTCTCTGCAGGCCAGAACACCTTCCTGGTCCTTAATTGCCCTCAATTTTAGAGGCCCATTTATTGTATCTTTTTACTTCCCCTGGTATTTCTCTGGATTGTTCCCCTTTCTGCCTATCTGCAGCACACACGTTTATTTTTTCTTAGTCTACTGAGACAGAGATATTTGAGGTAATTTGAGAGTAGAGAGTTATTATTCTGTTAAAGTGGCTGTTTTCCACATAGGTTTGTTCTAATGCCGTGCCTCTCTCAGAAAGGCCAGATGGAAATGAAAGCGAGGCCAGGGTTGCTAAACCCGATCATCTCAGAGCCTGAAAATATAGATTTTATGTGAAATATGATTTCCACGTGTTAGCAACTGATTCTTTAAAAAAACAAACAAACAAAAAACCCACAAAACCGCAGGCCACTAGTGTGCAGTCTTTTCCTTAGTCAGTGTTTCTCATGGACAATCATCGTCATCATCATCAGAACAGTGCAGAGTATAGTTGTTTACTTCCGCCACAGATGATCTTGTGTTTAATCAAAACCTGACTTGGCCAAGGGGCGTGCGGGGCATGTGTGATGTGTAAGACGGAATTACAGCTCAAGACTCCTGGGAGGGAGGGGGAGAGGATAGGGAGTAAGTATTCAGTGACTCTAGAGTTTCAGTTATGTAAGATGAATAAGTTCTAGAGGTCTGCTGTGCAACATGGTGCCTACAGTTAACGATACTGTATCGTGCATGTAAAAATCTGTTACGAGGGTAGAGCTCGTTTGAAATGTTCTGACAGCAGTAAAGAAAAAGCCTTTCCCAGGTAGGCCCGCCCCTGAGCCTGGCAGTGTAGATGCTTTTCAGAGGGAGAACAGCACAGTGAATCTGAGTTACAGCCCAAGGGCCACCGCTCTGCTGTTTAGAGCCTTTTAGAGTGTTATCTAGTATCTGATACATACCCTTTTGTGGTAATTATGATTTTTCAGTATCTTATTTATGACGGTCTTGCCTTTTGGTAAAAATCTGTATAAAAACTATTAGTGTCCCAAAGATCAGTTTAGCACTTAATACTGTCCTGTGTTAAGGTCACATCATGTATGGTATGTGACAACTTCCGGTCATCTAAAGTCAGTGTGGTGTTTGTGTGTGTGTGTGTGTGTGTGTGTGTGTGTGTGTGTTTAGGGTATAAAATACATATTTCAATTGAAATATAATGGTCATGGATTCCGTAGTTTCTTTGATTTTGTACATCCACCATTTAAAATTCTACTGTACTTTTGGACGCCAGCCAGATCAGGAAAGCTGGATAGTTAGATCACTGGTTCTCAAAGTGTTGTCCCCAGAGCAGCAATGGCAGTATCACCTGGGAACTTGGGAGAATGAATGCAAACTCTCAGGCCCTACTCCAGACCTACTGCATTAGAAACTCTGGGGGTTGGACCCAGAGAGCTCTATTAACCAGCCCTCCCGGTGTTTCAAATGCACATTCAAATCTGACTACCATTGAGATAGAGACCCACGCCCCCTTTTTTCTTAGTTTAATGTACTTTAGAGAATTTTTTTTTAACTTAATGTAATTTTCCTTGCCAGTCCTGAATTTATTTATGAACCTGTTTTTTTAGTTTTTTGATAAAATGAATATTTTGTGTTTTAAAGAAACAAGTCTGATGAAACTTCATATAGATAGAATGCTTGTAAGATAATGCACAATGCGTTATGCAGAGTAGATACATAGTTAATACCGTTGATTCTTTGATACGATGTTTTGTTTGTGCAGTAAGATTTGCTGTTGTGATGGGGAAGGCAAAAATGCACATGGGCCTTAATGCGAAACTGCCAGAATGTCTTCCTTTGTTCTGACGTGGCGGCCAAGCTTGATTAAGGAGGGCATCTTTCTCAGCCTCACAGAGGCCTTGAAAACTGAGGTAAAAGACATTAGTGTAGAAAGGAAACAGAAAATACAGGCACATATGGAATGCGGTAGAATAAAGTTTTTGAATGTATGTGTGAAATTGGGCAATGAACCTTAATATAACAAGTGAAGCCAACTTGTGACTTGAAGTGAGAGGTTCTGTTTAACAGGCACTTTGTAACTTTGCTAGTTACAATCATTTTGTCAAATAGTTCATAAAAAGCTTACATTATTTTCACAATCAAAACTGAGTCGGTTTCTCGTTTCTAGGGAAATCTAGAATGAAATGTAAGAGTCTTGTTAGATCTTGGATCAGATACTAGAAACACTGGATGATTAGGAAAAGACCATTATGCATTAGGTTAAAAATAACATAATTTAAAATAAGGGTAGTATGAGAGAGGAACATCCAATAGCAGAGTATTTTATTGGTTTTTATTCCTCGGTGGAAAAATGGCTAGAACATTAACAGTGTAACATGGATTCAGAGACATCTGAACACTGGCAAAAGTTGTTGGTTTTTTTTGTCTTGTTTGTTTCAATCATCACTCTCAAACCCGCAGTGGAAACTTCAGTGCCAAACATTAGATTAGCCTCTGGCAGAAAGGGAACTAGAGAGCACAGGTCATTAAAATCACGGCCGATTCTGAATCCTCAACTTGAACCTGTGCTTTCAACCTCTTTCAGCAAAATTTTGCTAAAGTTAGACAAAGAGTAACAACATTGGCTTATGAATTTCATTTCCTTTCCTAGTTATGAAGGAGGCATTAATGAGGGGGAAATGGCAGGAAAAGCCTGGGGAATTGGGTGGGGAAGGCGGCAGTGGGCCAGGCTCACAGGAAAACTAGTTGCCAACCTCAGATTAATTTAGGTTATAATCTGAAACCATATAGGACAAGCACTTTTAAGAAATAAGTCATTTGTCATAAACTGTTGACTGATCCAATAGCAGTATTTAGTGTTTTTATGTTTACATTTAAAGATTTTTTATTAATATACTGTTACTGAACATCTTTCATGATTTATAAGCTATAAAATATTTTAATCCTTGACTCATTTTTTTACCAAGCTATTCACTTAATGCTATATAATATGTAGCACTTGAGACCATCTGTTAGGAATACTTGAATAATATGCACACTGTGAAGATATGTACAGCAAATAAAGCAGAAAACACATGAAATATTCAGGAAGAGTTTGTGAAGACAGTCCTTGCATTTTAATTAAAAAAAAAAAATGTGGTCTGAAATCTAGCAGGAAGTCTTTCCAAAACTGAAGCTCTTTTCTTATTCTGGGCAAATTGCTCTGCTGAGTGGCCTTAAGATGTCACTTTGACTTTAAGTGAATAGATCGTAAATAAAAATATTGGCATTAGTACTACTTAGAATTGTCCTTCTGAGCATCCCTCATTAAGTGTGAGAAGTTACTGCAGAGTAACGGCGGCAGCTGCATGGGAACCAGGATAAGCAGGCTGTTTTGTGAAGCGGGCCCAAGAGGGAGGCTGGGACTAGGACAACCTGGGTGCCTCGGGGTCATCCCTGGAGGATGGATTTGGGGCGAGCATCAGGTTGAATTTGGTAGTCTTGGAAACACTGAGCTGGGTTCAGCGAAATCCTAGGCCTTGGAGGGTACTTTAATCCTGTTGGAGGTTGAAGCTCTTTATTTCTTTCCTTTGAACGGGTGGAGGGTGGGGGCAGGTTGGCGCCCTGGGTGCGTCTCCCCAGAGCAAGGGACCTTGTTGTGAAAGATTGAAAGGTTTCCTAAGTCACTCAGCTGCATGTAGACACCTGGATTCTTAGTCCACCCACCTGTTAGTTGGGAGTGATTCTAAGGAGCCTCGCTCACTCCCAGGAGGCTTGTTGTCACTTAAGGGTCACACCACCTGATGAGCTTGTAGCCTAGACACCTGTCATGATGCCTCCTGCCTCTAAGAATGGGCCAGAATGGTATATACGTGGGACAAAATTTAGTTCCCACCAGGCCACGGGAATGTCTGGCCAACGGTAAGTCTTAAGCCTGGTACTCACCCTTTAGCGGTGCCTTCTCTAACTGCTTTCAACTCTTGTGTTCTGATGCCTAAACCAGATGTCCTCGGAATCAAACCTTCTCTTTGTTTAGTGATTGTTAACCTTTTGTTCTCACAATAGCAGGAGTAACCTCACTCATTGGGTGGACCTCAAACCCCAAAGGCACATCTGTCAAAAGCCTTAATAAGACCACAGCTATGTACCACATCTTAATTTCTGATTGACTATTGCATACAACTCACTATTTGGGGATATTAGCATATTATTTCAACCTTTTGTCTGATCCTTACTCTTTTTATCACAGACATCCTAGGTATTTATTATTATCCACCTAAAATAATTTGGGACTGTTCCTTCTGTTGATTTCCACAGAGTGGCCAATCATTTTATAAGTGCCTTTCAGTTGTCTTTGTGCTGAGTTCTTCCTATTTGTGGAGGGAATCAACCAGTTGAACAAGCTTCACCTAAGTTTCTCTTCCATTTGGCAGTCAGTAGTGTTCGGCACTCTCTAGTAGCTGAATGCATTTCAGTATGCATAGTAAACTTACTCCTACCTTTATTATTTTTATACCCATATTTCTCTTTGTCCTGACTCATTTATTTCATCGTTTTGAATTGTATGTATGTTTGTAAATCACCTCAGCTCTTCTGTGGGATGGGGCATCGTATGAATAAATTTTTTATTTGGCATTTCTTCCAATCCTTCTCATTCCGCTGCATGCAAAGTGCCCCAACTGATCTTTGCTGACCTCCAGCAAACCACCGTCTTGTACATTTATTTGTCCTTGTTTTTGAGTCTACTAGTTATTTAAAAACTATATACAAAGAACTCCTGGCAAAGACTTTGAGCCTCTAGTCATCGTATCCCCAACATCGATGCGTAGCGCAGTGCCTGGTATTTAGTTGGTACTCAATAACATTTGTTGAATGAGTGATCAGATTATTTTTTGTTAACATCCGTATTATTGTTACGAACATCTGTTATCAACAGTGATGTTATCTTCTAAGGGAGCCAGCCCCTTTGAAATGAATAAAAATAAAGGTTTTTAACAAGCAGTGGAAGTTGGATCTAGAGGAGACATGATTGCTACCAAAACCTCGCCAGTGTAAACTGGGAACAGGCAGAAATAAATGTTCGTCTTAAATTATAGGCCGTCTACCAGAGTTGAAGAAGCATGTTAGTCAACTTCACTCCTTCCTTTACTTTAGTGGGGGCTGGTCACCTGCAGCTCTTCATGTTTGTTCCCTTGTCTACACGCCCTGCTCGTTTGTATGCAAGCCCAACAGAACCAGCTAGCTGGTCACCTTTGCTGCCCTCCCATTTAGAGTTCACGTGTCACATTCCAGGTCCTCAGTAAATGCCTGTTAGAGGAGGGAGGGGAGGGAGGACTTCAATGGCTGGTGCTTTGAAATATGGTGTAAGAAGGTTGTACTTTTTCGTTGTATGTGATTTGGTTGGCAGCATGCTGAGATTTTAATTATCTGTACTTTAAAATATTGCAACCATGGCTATTACGAAAACACTTTCCATTGTCCTTGATGAAGGGAGGCGTTCTCATTCTAATTTGGCTTATATTTGTAATTAATGAGAAAGAAAGAAACCTTGAGTGGTCCCTAATTGAAAACAGGGAGTACATTGATCCACTTTTGTTCAGGAGTCTTATGGAAAGTTTAGATATAAAAACAGTTTTCTTAATTATATCATGATACAAAAATAAATAAATCATTTCGATAAGAACACCAAGCAAGATAGGCTTTTCTAAGTGAAGTGCTTTCTTTAATATACATGTGTTTCGTTGAATAGTCAGGAAAAATGAGTCCAGAATAAAGCCTCAGTGCAGCGCGGTAAATAGATTTCATCTTGAGTGTTTAATTGCTCAATCAACAGCTGCTGTGTCAAGGAAGTTGGTGACGCCTCCTCTGGGCTCTCCTAGCCACCCATTGATCCACCCTTCTTTCCATCCTTCAACTCAACAAACTGAATACCTGCTATGTGCAAAGCACTGTTCTAAATGCTAATGATAGAGTTGAGCAAGATGGACAAACGGAAATAGGGCCCTGATCCATCAGTGATGTCTACCAAGGGCTCATGAAGTCCATGCCCCGCCCCCATTTTTTAAGGAGCATTTTTGAATCTTTTAAGGCCTATTCAAGTTGGAGTAACCAGTAAAGTACTCTCGAGTTAATCATAGCAGCACCAACTGACTGCACTTGAGTGTTGCCTTCTTGTGAGGGTAGAACTTCATGTCATCTGACAAATACTGATCCTAGACAATGAGGTAATGGTAGATGTATCTGGTAGCATGAAGAACTAATGATGAGCTCATATGCAATTTTTCCATGATTCTCTTTGTTAACCCATGAGTTTAATTTTTTTAAAAAATATAGTTGAAACCTGAGAGGTGTTCCAAGCGAGATTGGAACAAACAGAAAAACCACAGAATTATCTCCAGTATAGGGACATTTCTTGGATAATTAAAGGTAATGATGTGAATGGTCTATGTTATCCTTTTCTGCATTGCAGAGAACTCATTTTCATTCACCACTTGGGTTGCAGCCGTATCACTGAGAAATGAAAGATGAATGAGAGTAAATTGTATTTAAGAAAACTTCATCAACATTTATGACACATGAGTTTTTGGTTTGGAGAAAAATAAGTACCAACTGCTGAATGGATTTAGAATTGTATTTAAAAGGATGTTTTTTGCCAGTAGCTTCTAAATCAAATAAACTAACTGAAAATGTTTCATACCCAGGATCTAATGAGTCTGATTTAGCTTTTTAATTGAGAGTAATTACCTTCAAAAGATGAAAAACAAACATCAAAGCAATGGGGAAGAGGTGGGTCAGTCAATAAATAGACTTAAGGCAACTGAATTCCATCTGGAAAAATATACAAGTTCAAATCCACACCTCACTCTTTATACCGAAATTAATTCTATATGGATTAAAATTTGAAACATAAAATATGAGATGTATCAAAACAATGTGGGAGTTTTGTTCTGTTTTGTTTGGTTTACAGCAGAGAAGACCTCTCTATTCAAATCACAAAACCTAAAGCTATAAAGGAAAAGATAGATATATTTGACCACAGACAACTTTTAAAACATTTGAACACCACCCAAAAATCCAATAAACAAAATCAAAAGGCAAATGGCAAAAAGGGGAATAGATAGCAGCACAAATGACAGACAAGGTCTGATTTCTCTATAATATAAAAAGCCCTCATATACCCATAAGAAAAAGACCACTAGGAAAATACTCAGAAGGCAGACAGAAGAAAAATCCAAATAGCCTTATGAACATCTGCAAATTAGAATAGACAAAGAAGATGCCATGTTTTACCTATCAGGTTGCTCAGCTGTGTTAAAGCACAGGCTTGCCAGGAAAAGGGGACACGGATACTAGGTCATTTGGGGTGTAACTTGAAGCAAGTTCTTTGGAGGGCAATTTTATAATATCTATGAATATCTTAAATGTGCATCCCTTTTGATCCAGCAATTTTATTCCAGGAATTTATCTTACAAATATTCTGGAAAGTGTATACAAACATGTATTTGTCAGGATGTTGACTGCAACACTGTTGATAGTAACAAAATACTAGAAATTGGCCACTAGTCAAACACTTTATGTTGTCTAATGGAATAGTATGAAGCAAGTAAAAAGCACAAGATCCATGCATAAGCTGGTATGCCAAAATACCCAATTACTTTGTTAAGGGGGTAGAAAAAGGCAACAGAAAAATACAGATAGAGTGCTCTAGTAATTTGCATTTTATTTTATTTTATTTTTAAAATTTTATTTATTTATTTATTTATGGCTGTGTTGGGTCTTCGTTTCTGTGCGAGGGCTTTCTCTAGTTGCGGCAAGCGGGGGCCACTCTTCATCGCGGTGCGCGGGCCTCTCACTATCGCGGCCTCTCGTTGCCGAGCACAGGCTCCAGACGCTCAGGCTCAGCAATTGTGGCTCACGGGCCTAGTCGCTCCGTGGCATGTGGGATCTTCCCAGACCAGGGCTCGAACCCGTGTCCCCTGCATTGGCAGGCAGATTCCCAACCACTGCGCCACCAGGGAAGCCCCAGTAATTTGCATTTTAAAATACGTATGGGTATGTATGCATTTGTAGGAACATTGCTGGAAGAATATTGAGATGGTGGTTATTTCTGAAGAATATGCTGGGTTTGCAGAGGAGACAAATTTGTTTCTCATAAATCCCTTTTGGTTTGTTTTAGTCTTTCATCATATTCTTGTGCCATTTTCAGAATTAAATAAGACACATCTTTTGATTAATTTAGGAATATTTGACTTTTAGCCTGATTTTAGACTTCAGCCACCCTTATATGATTTGGGGGCCTGTATCAGAGCCTCAAGTAAACCACTACCCTGCTGAGGTGAGTGGTTCACCATGTGGTCAAGAAGACGAGCCAGGCTCCTCCATTTGCAAAACCGCCAGCTTTCCCACTCACACATCTGGCATCCAGAACACGTGGGGCCCTTCCCGTTAGAAAACAGAATCCCCATGACCCAGGCCCTCCATGAAGATTGATGCTGCTTCTGCTGGAGAACCACAGTGGAAGGTGCTGCCCATCATGTTTCTTATGATACATTTCTGGTAGAATTCAGCCCAGGAATTTCTTTTGTAATTTTCTATAGGAGGTGGACAGTGAAGTTCTAGAATTGACTTTCTTTACCACATTGCTTTCTTTGCCTAGAATCTTAACATCAAAATCAGTGTTCAATTCATAACTGGCTTTTTGATAACTATTTTAATGATCTGCTTATGACCAAGGTATTTATTGAAAATCTTTTTTTGGAGAAACCATGACATCAGTGTAAATAGTAAAGAAAAGAACAGGTTTAATGCTACTCTGACTAGAACCTCTTCTGTCCTGTAGGTGAGATGAAACCTTTAAGGTATGTTTTCCTTCTAGGAAAGACAGTATCTCCTGCATAGTATTCTTGCCAAAGATAAATTAATTTGAATCTAATCATGAGAAAGCAATCAGACAAATCCAGAACCTAGTTTATTCTAGTCAGTTATCTTATAAAACCTCAATGCCATGAAAAACAATAGACAACAAAAAAAGGGTTGCTACAAATTAAAATAGTCTCCTGAGATACAACCAAATGTATTGGTCAATATTATTGCCCAAATATTAGATTCTGGATTAGGAACAAGAGGCCAGAAAAAGATATTTGGGGGACAGTTGAGAAAATTAAATATGAACTATAGATTATTAAATAAAATTAATATTAATTTTCCCAGGTATGTGATGGTTATGGCCTTATTATTAGGAAATGCATGTTAAAATATTTAGAAATGAAGCATTTTGGTGTTTGCAACTTATTTTCAAATGGCTCGGGGGAAAGGTTACAGCTAGAAAGCTAAAGCAAATGTTAACAAAATGTTGACAATTTGTAAATCTAGATGAAGGATATATGGGTGTAAACTGTATTTTTCTTTCAACTCTTCTAAGAAAGTTTGAAATTTTTAAATGAAAAAAATGGAGAGAAAAAATCTAATTTGACTCATAAAATCATACTGTTCGAGAAACAGACTCACAGAGAACAGACTAGTGGTTGCCAAGGGCGAGGACAGGTTGGGGAGGGATGGAGTGGGAGCTTGGGGGTAGCAGATGCAAACTATTACATATAGAGAATGGGTAAACAGCAAGTCCTACTGTATAGCACAGGGAACTGTATTCAATATACCCTGTGATAAACTGTAATGGAAAAAAGTATAAAAAAGAATGGGTATATATATATATATATATACATATATAAAACTAAGTCATTTTGCTGTGAAATTAACACAACATTGTAAATCAACTATACTTCAATTTAAAAAAATCATACTGTTCGTAAACAGTTATAGCAAAAAATAAAAAATAAAAGAAGAAAAAAGACTTTTTTAGGTTAGGCTTCTTTGTGCCATCCTCCTGATTTGACATTTATCCCTTATTGTTACCAGGTGAGGACATTCTCTTGGTAACGTCCCTGCCACTCCTAGTTCCTTTGGCCTGTTCTGCCTAATGGGCAGCCCCCGCCCCTCCGAGGCCTCCATTTCTGCACTCTGGTTTCTGCCAGGCTCCTTGACCTGCCTCCTTTACACCTCATCCCAGTGGAGAGTGTTTCTATCAGGGTCCCAGGTGGCTTGTTTTTCTCAACCTTTGCCCTCGACCCCCTTGGCTCCCCAGGTGTCTCTTCTTTCAGACCTCTCCCCCTCCTCCTGCCTTTGTCTAATTAAACTGAAGTGGTGCCACCTGGCCAGGTCTTCCTTCCTGGGCCTCTTTGGGTGGGTTTTCCCTTTTTCCCCCTCTGGGGCTGTCATGAATTTCTTGTCAGCATCTTTGGCCTTTCCTGCCCTCCTTTTCCCGCAAGCTGGCCCTGTGGCTGCCCCAGGTGTCCGGTTCTTAGCTGTGATGGAAATTGCTGATGGCCTTTTCAGAACCAGGAAGACCCGATTGGGACAGCCTCCACGCCTTTGCAGACACAGATTCCAAACATGGGTGCCCGTTAGGTTGACTGCTCGAGCTGGGGCACGTGTGTGTGTGTGTGTGTGTGTGTGTGTGTGTGTGTGTGTGTGTCAGCCTATGTGGCTGGAAGGGGTGCCTTTGCCTCTTCCTCCCTGGGGGCCCTCCTGCCCCTTCTCACCCTGGTGTTGACCTTTTCACTTTCACACTTTGAAATTTAATGCCAAAAGCTTTCCTGTCATTCCACTGGAATCCCAAGGACCCCCAAAACAACACCCAAAACAAATAAATCTTAAACAGTCAAGGCTAATTTAATGATTTACGTTCTGGGTCCATTCAAGCAAGGAAGCCAACTCATAGATCAATTCTTACCTGGATTTCCCAGATTTGAGCTGTGATCTGGCCGATGGGGTTGGACCCTTAGTACGGTGACTATAGTATAAAGTGTATTGTGAAGAGAAATGAAGGCTGGAAAATTATGGGGACCAAGAGACAGTCATGCTTTGGGCCAGAACGTGCAATCTACAACTTATTGCTGACCTTAGTGAAATACTTAAGCAAATGAGCAGTAAACACAGCTACAGGTAACGAGGTAGCAGTCACACTGCCTTCTTCTCTTGACTCTTGGATATTCTTCCTTAAAGTTTCCAACAGTTGAGAAGCAGAGATGAATAAAGATGGATGGAGGATCCAAAAAACTGAGTTCTAGCCGTGACCTGGCCACTGATGAGCTTTGCAATTTTGTTCAAGTTCCTAAACTTGATTTCTTCTGTTTTCCCATTTCATAAAAAGAGGAAGTGGGTTGGAGGGCTGGTAGATTTGATGATCTCCAAAGTCTCCCCCAGACTTAAAAGTCCACGTCTGGAGTTTTACATTCTTCCCCTCTATTTTTTACAAAGTGCCTTTTAAACATCGAGAGGAGGTCTTACTGTTTTTTGTAATTTGAGAAGCTCAGTTTTGAGCCGTCAACCCTGATCTGAACCCAGGGCTAAGATGATACAAAAGGAACCCTGTGAAAATCAAAGACCACAGTGTGTGGGAGACACCTGCAGAGCATCGACACCCAGGTGTCTTCCTTATTGATGGGAAGCTCAGGGGAGCGACTCTGCAAACACCCTTGGATGCCCACGCCTGCGTGTCTGCATTCTACACCACAGAGCCCTGCACGATTTCATCACCTCTCCCTAAGTGTTTGACGATGGTGACTTTGATCTGAGCCCGAAATCCCAAATCAGAGTGATCGTTTGTTTAAAATTGTCACACATCCGGAAATTCTAAAACCCAAAACAGAAAGCAGTATAACAAGGAGTTTTCTTTCTAGTCTGTTCAGGTCATTAAGGAGCACTGTCCTGATTCAGATAGCTGCCTATGCTTAGAATTACTGAGTTTCCCCAGCAACAGGTTACGGAAAGAGTATACTAAGTCATGAAACAGAGCAGAAGTAAAATGAACAGGTAGAGAGAAAAGTATGACCAAGTAATTCCTTTGACAATTACATAATTTAATCTAAATAGAAGGCAGATTTAAAACATGGATCTAAGGAATGAGGTGAATTTTAAATCTGGAGGGGTATTTGCTAACACGTATTCTGGTTACCACAATAAGAATAGAGTTGAGAATTCTAGCCCTAGTGAAGCCGGTATCATTTTAACACCACATTCCCTCTATTTTACGAAGCATTCACCTCCACGGGTGTATGTCTCTATAGAAAGGCAACAATTCCCACTCTGCTTCCAGAAGGAAAAAGCCTTTGGAAGCTTCCAGCTTCTCTCCGCCCCTGTCCCCCGCCAAGAGGGGGCGTGGCTTACCTGATTGACAGGTTTGGGAAGGGAGGTGCGCGTCCTTGGCTCCGAGGCAGCTTGGCCGCAGGCTGCCTGCCTTCTGGGGCGTTCGGTCACGCAGTGAGCTCACAGACTCACATCTGTAGGGGGACTTCCAGTTGGCCAGAGCTGCCTATGACTGGGGGGCCAACTCCATCTAATTCAGGGTGAAGGATTCAGAAGCCCACTCTATTCACAATGCCACCATGCCCTCTAATTTAGCTTTATCTTGAATAAAGCTGATTTTTTTGTCTCCGGTTGTCTGACTCCTCTGTGTATCTCAGGCAGGGAAGAAGGGGGTGTTATTTATTGTGGTCGCTGCAATTTCAATAGGTACCTACAGGGAGCCAGGTTCATTTCCAGGAACTGAGTCTATAAGAAGGCTAACACTTGGTCTTTGTCCTGAGAAATCTGCAGTCTAGGATTATGAAATTCAATTTCATTAGGTTTATTGTGGATGGGGTTCTTCCTCACTCTTTTTTTTTTTTTAATCTCTTTGGGTGTTATCATTGTGTCCTATAAATAAGTAAACAGCGTTGCGTTTCTAATGTGAATTACGGCAGAGCTATTTTGGTCCTCTTTGTATTACACTTAGGTTTTAACAACTCACAGAGAACAAATTTGATTGTGTTTATATTTAAATGTTCTTAATAAGGGAAACAGAAGGATTAGATTCAGTAAAAACAGGAGCAGCATTCTGAATGTGTTTAAACAAGTTTTCCCCACTGATAAATAGAACTATTGAGCATCATTTTCAACTAGACTGACAAGAAAAAAGTCGTCAGTTCCCCTAAAGAATTTGTACAATGCTCCAGGCGAGTTACAGCTGGATCCTCTTAAAGAAATCAATCTTTCCTAGTAAATGACTCATAAGACCATTTAAATCTATGAAGCTTTTCAGTAAATTTATTCAATTAAAAGGATTTTCAATATTTTAGAAAATATTAAATTACCCATAATATTCTTGCAATGGCAGAATGGAAAACAAAACACAGCACACACCCAAGCAGCCCTGCTCCAGCGCTGACAGCCTCTGTGTCAGCAATGCCCTTCCAGCCTTCTGACAAGCCTCATGTAGATTGATGCAAGTTACTTTGGTGTGTTAATGCTGACAAATTTACTGGTCATTCATGATCATCACCCCTGCTGCTTTAGGGAAAACATTTTTTAAGTTCTAAGTATTGGGGGATTATATTATGCCATAGTGAATAGGGAAAAAACAACTTCTGTAATGACAAGGCAACATCAGTAAAGACTCTGGACCAGATAATCATAATATGCTCTTATTAGAGTAACCTCTCTGTGTCCAGGGTGTATTTCACCTCAAATTGGGACTGTGACTTTTTTTTTAAGTCACTTGAAAAAGTTCACTTTACAGACTATGCTTTGGATTTCTATTGGGTGGGCCAAAAGGTTTGTTCGGTTTTTTCCGTAAGATGGCTCTAGTAGCACTTAGTTGTCTTTAACTTCATTCGAAACAATTTTGTTAGATTGTATGTGACAGCTGTCATATCAGCGTGCATTTAAAAAAGGACATCAAAATTGGTGAAGTTTTGTGTAGCCATTTTTTAAAATTGAAGATGGAAGAAAAAAATCAACATTTTTGGCATATTATGCTTTACTATTTCAAGAAAGGTAAAAACGGAACTGAAAAAGTTGCAACTGCGTTTTGCAACTGAAACGCAAAAAAAAGATTTGTTCAGTGTATGGAGAAGGTGCTGTGACTGATCGAACGTGTCAGAAGTGGTTTGCGAAGTTCCGTGCTGGAGATTTCTCTCTGGACGATGCTCTACGGTCGGGTAGACCAGTTGAAGTCGATAGTGGTCAAATCGAAACAATAATTGAGAACAATCAGCGTTATACCGCGCGTGAGATAGCCAACATACTTAAAATATCCAAATCGAGTGCTGAAAATCATTTGCACCAGCTTGGTTATGTTAATCGCTTTGGTGTTTGGGTTCCACATAAGTTAAATGAAAAAAACCTTCTTGACCGTATTTCCGCATGTGATTCTCTACTGAAACGTAATGAAAACATTCCGTTTTTAAAACAAATTTTGACAGGCAATGAAAAGTGGATACTGTACAATAATGTGGAATGGAAGAGATCATGGGGCAAGCGAAATGAACCCCAACCAACCACACCAAAGGCCGGTCTTCATCCAAAGAAGGTGATGTTGTGTATATGGTGGGATTGGAAGGGAGTCATTGATTATGAGCTCCTTCCAGAAAACCAAACGATCAATTCCAACAAGTACTGCTCCCAATTAGACCAACTGAAAGTGGCACTCGACGAAAAGCCTCCAGAATTAGTCAACAGAAAACACATAATCTTCCATCAGGATAACGCAAGACTGCATGTTTCTTTGATGACCAGGCAAAAACTGTTACAGCTTGGCTGGGAAGTTCTGATTCATCCGCTGTATTCACCAGACATTGCACCTTCAGATTTCCATTTATTTCAGTCTTTATAAGATTCTTTTAATGGAAAAAAATTCAATTCTCTGGAATACTGTAAAAGGCACCTGGAACAGTTCTTTGCTCAAAAAGATAAAAAGTTTTGGGAAGATGGAATTATGAAGTTGCCTGAAAATGGCAGAAGGTAGTGGAACAAAAGGGTGAATACGTTGTTAAATAAAGTTCTTGGTGAACATGAAAAACGTCTCTTGTTATTTTTACTTAAAAACCGAAGGCACTTTTTGGCCAACTCAATACTTATGTAACTCATTTTTCTTTGAATTTGACAAAACATCATAGCTGAAAGTACATTCTAGTGATTGGAATACTGATCTGAATAGATGGAGGAATACAATGGCTAGAAAGGCAGTTCTCATCCATCCCACCTTGCCAGTAGGTGGAATTCACAATTTAAGAGGTATAATAAGATTTTGGCTTTGCCTTTTGGTGTGTAGTGAGTCAACTATCAAATGGGGAGAATCACCTACCTTTCAGGTCTGAGGATGAACACAAAGAGCTTTTAAAGTCTGTTGAGGTCCCCAAGAAAAATGATTGTGTTAATTCTGCAAGTACTCATTGGACTCAGAGCAATGAAGTATCACTTTCCATTAGACTGGGAAGAAGAAAGTTGGACGATGCCAAGTGTTGGTGAGGATGTAGGAATCTCTGCATCTTCCTACCCCGCCTGTGAGACCAGAAGGCAGTGCCGTGCACAGTAAGCATGAGTGCCTTATGACTCAGCAATTCTGCCTTTCAAGGTGTGTCCCAAGCAGATGCTCATACAGGTTTCTCCAGGACTGGTACAAGGACGTTCATTGCAGCATTGTTTCTCATAGTGGGACTTGGAAGCAGCTGGGAAGAGTGGGCATGGTGGGAGGTGGGGGGTGGAGAGGAGGAGAGGCATACCACAGATGCCCTGCAGCAATTGGAAATAACAGAATAGATATCTACAATGCAACATAGGTCAACTTGGAAACATAGTCCTGACAAAATCAAGAAACAGAGTAAGATCTATATAACAGCACTACTTATGTAAATTAAAAATACATGCAAAACAGTATTCATTTTACAAGAACACATACAAACAAAAGTTTCGAGTCAATTGGAGTGATTCCATATGGTAGGGGTGGGCAGTAGGAGTAGGGAATAAAGAATAAATAAACAGTGTAATTAAAAAATACGAAAAAGGGGGTCACGCATAGAACAATAAATACCGTATGGTGTAATGGTGTACTATGAGCTGAGGATGATGAGCTCAGACCTCTGCATTTCAAGTACCGCCTCTCCGCCAGCTCTCTCTCTCTCACACACACAGACACAGGATTGCCCTGTGGTGACGTATGGGCCAAATCAGGGCCTCGGATATATTTCGTTTGGCCTATGCAATACATAAAAATGGTTTGAATTAGTTACTAAGACTTAAAATCCAGCTTTTCAACTACTCTTAAAAGATCCAACCAGCTTGGGCTGAGGGTCTCAGTCCCCAGTTGTGCCCGGCAACTGCCCCATCTAAAATAAGCTTGCAGTCTCCTGGCCATCACAGCCCTCACCCCACCGCATCCCTGACAGAGGATGAGGGTCAGCTCCCAATCACCTTTGCATTATGTGCTAAACCAGATGCTTCTCCCGTTCTGTTTCCTACCTGTGCCTTGAGCTGGTGCTGCCAGACATAGATGTCAGCTGCCTTCCACGTCCTTTTTCCTGCCATATCCTCTCAGAGGTTTGGTTCAACCAGACCAAGTGAAGGAAAGGGAGGAACAGGGATAACTCCTAAAACTGATTAAAGCATGTTGGGCGGGTGTGGGCCTTTCCCTGAAATGAAGGAGACCCAGGTAAGATCAGGCTTGAGGGGAAATTCAAGAGCCCCCCACCCTTTTCATCAGGAGATGTTTCAGATGCCCTTAGGAAATCCAGATGGCACAGTTAAATAAACAGTGGCTGTGTGAATGGGGAGTTCTAGGGAGAGGTGAGAGGTCAAAGTTAGAGGAAAACCAATGGGCACCATCAACAGAAGTGTGGTATTTAAAGTTCTGGGACTGGATGAGATGACCCAAGGAAAGTGCAGAAATAGAGAGGGGGAGGGAGATTTAAAAAAAAAAAAGAAAACAAGGAGGTATGAAATAATCTCTGTTGAGAGGGGGAATGTGAATGAAATATGAAAATTTAGGAGAATTCCCTGGCAGCATACTTTTATATTTTTCCTAGAGCAATAGTCAATTGGATAGAGCTCAAAAAAATCACGTTAAGTGCAAAATGCATGCTGCAGAATGGCCTGTGTAGTATGGTACTGTTTATGACTATTGAAAAGAATATTCATGTTTATTGAAAAGAATATGCAAAACAATGCAACGTATTTTTTCATGAATCTATGAGGCACAGCCTTTTGAGAGGGACCAGGGAGAGTGGGGCAGGGGAGGGGAGCCATGGAACTGTAACGATCTCTAATGTTCTTTTATTTTTATGATTTTTAAAAAGATTTTTAAAAATAAATATGATGCTGAGCAGTTTTAGTGAAAGTGCAGATGAAATTGGGAATATTGGAAATCTGTATAGTAGTTCAACTACAGCAATCTGTATATAAAGTAGATGTAAACTCTTAATGGCATGTGTGATGGTTAATTTTATGTGTCAGTTTCACTGGGCCACGGGAGGCCCAGATATTTGTTCAAACATTATTCTGGGTCTGTTGGTGAGGGTGTTTCTGGATGAGATGAACATTTGAAGGGGTAGACTTAGTAAAGCGGATTGCCCCTTCCCTAATGTGGGTGGACATCGGCCACTTCATTGAAGGCCTGAATAGAACAAAAGCGCTGAGTAAGAGGGAACTTCACCTGCCTGACTATCTGAGCCGGGACATTGGTCCCGCCCACAGATTAGAATTTACACCATCAGCGCCCCTTGTTCCCAGGCCTTCAGACTTGGACTTGGGCTACACCTCCAGCACTCCTGGGTCTCCAGCTTGCCGACAGCAGACTGGAGGACTTGTCTGCCTCTACAGACTCTTGAGCCAATTCCTTTAAATAAATAGATAAACAAATAAGTAAACAAACAAACACAGCACATAATAACAAAATTATTCTTTGTTTTATTCTCAGCAAACTAAGAACCAGGTCACTCAACATGTCTTTTATTGCTGGTGCAAGTTTTTTTTTTTTTTCCTTCCCTCAAATGCATTTTTGTCAAAGTAATAAATGCAAATAATTTTAAAATGTCAAAAATTGCTAAAAGGGAAAAAGTTAAAAATAATAGTTCCATGCCCTCCTTGCCCACTGTCGAATCCTACTTTAGCTAGAGGCCTCTTCTATTTCTTTCTTCCGACATGTATCTCCATTTCTCTCTGTTAAATGTATAGTGCACTCCATCATATCATGATTTTTAGGCATTTTCGATTACTTTTCTCTTGTGTAGGATGAGGTCAATTTTATCTTATACTTACTTCCATTCTCCTCCCGCCCTCCCTCCCATCCTCAAAATACAGGTGTACCTCAATTTTAGGTTAAATCCGGATTGAATGTTTTAATTAGGATTACTCTATGAATCTTAGATTAGTGGGTCTTGGAGCCACACTACTGGGTTCAAAACCAGTTCTGCCCCTCGAAGGCTGTGTGAGCTGGGCATTATTACAAGTACTTTATAAACAAGTACAAAATGGTTGCGTAAGATGTTATAGATCCTTGATAGTAAATCCTTGATGAATTTGTTCTTTAGAGTGAATGTGTAGTTTTCTATATTTTAACCTTACAATTTTCTTAATTGAAAGCTGCTTTGCTTTGTCGGCTTTATGAATGCTTCACAGAGTCACGGATACATCTGTGAGTAGTGTCACTTCTAGGATTGTGCAAGCATTTGTGAAGCAAGTGTCTGGAGACCCACTATGTGCGATGGGCCCACTACATGCTCCAGGCATGCTGCTGGGCTCTGAGGATCCAGTGGTAGAGATGAGCACAAAGCCCTTATTCTCATGGGGCCTCCAGTCCAGGGGACGCCGGGGCTGGCACTGAACACACAATCAGATAACCCGGCTCGTGAGTACAAGTAGTAGTACGTCTGGGAAGGAAAGAATGGACTTCTGTGAGTCTGTAAAGTCAGGGAATCTACTTAAGACCAGGAATCTGACAGGGCTTCCCTGGGGCGGTGACCTCTATGTGGGTCCTAAGACGGAAGACTGAGCCCAGTGATGGGGGAAGGGCGGACGGAACAGCACGTGTGAAGGTGAAGGGCAGAAAAAGAGTTTGACGTATCTTTTCATTCAGTGCTTTGGCTAGGGTGAAGGCGATTGGTGGAGACTCATAAAGACAGCCATTTGGAGAGAAGGAGCTCACACCCACACCTTTCATCCCAGGTTGCCATTGGTAACTGCATTTGTTACTCAGTCATTCTTGGTCTTCTTATGGCCGGATCTTATCAGGGTAATCCCAGTGGGAAGAGGGGAAAGGTGTGGTTTGAGTGGACAGTGGGATTTGACTTAACCCCACACCTTCCTAGGGAATACCCTCCTTTGAAAAATACCCCTTAAAACGACAGACGCTTTTTTCAGGTGGCGCTACAACACAGTGTTGTTGGTTGCTTATCAATGAAGCAAAGTAACCCCAAAGGCTCATCAAAGGCAGTGAAGACATGAGGTTTGATTGTGCCAGCCTGCTTGGTGGGGGGCAAGATGGGCCACATCTTGCAGTGAACCCTCCAGGTGACCTTGGGCAAATTCCTTCTTAGAGATAAGTTGTTATCAATGCACAGTAGCCAGGCCCCTGTATGAGTTTCACGGAACCCATTTCTGGACCACAGAGACAACCCTGACAACCCCACATCCATCAGAGAACAGGTAAGAATATTTCAAAGGCAAATATCAAAGTGTTTGATGGGACCTTCTAAGCCATCAATACTCAGTGAAAGCCCATCTTTTGCTCTGTCTTAAAAACCACAGTAAAATAGGCCAGGAATGTAGCGAGTTTTCTTTATTTTTATTTGTGGGTATGCAAACAGGAGCCAGCCACTCCTGGGAAATTGATGTCATTGAACATCTGTGCTCACCTTCTTTTTAAAAATGAGTAAGCAAATCAAATCCTGAAAGCAAAACTCTTCCCCAGGTTATCTCTGCTATCTCCTTAGCACCCTCCTTTGCTAACCTTTCCTTTGTATGTGACAAGTTACATTTATCAGGGCCCCAGTGCAGGTTTTATTCATGCAGGTTTCATTATTTATTTGACTTTTGCTTTTCTTCTGACCTTTTGCTTTTCCAAAGCTTCTCTGTAATCTTTGCTTTGGCCCCAGCATCGTGAGCTTCTTCCGGATACCCCCTTGCCTGGGATTATTCTGTGTTTTCTATTTTATTGGTCTTAGTCTTTACTTTTCTTTCCTCTTGAACTTCTGACCTGAATTTTCTGCTCTTGTGTTCTCCTGTATGCATCTCTTTCTCCTTGGCTTTCCTCCTATTTTATTTTTCTCAGTGGTTTCATCATTTGGAAAATAATCAAGGTAGCGTTAGCGTTACTAAACACCTAGTCTCCATCAGCTGAATTTAGTCACATTAAGGTCTAATCACTGAGCTATATGGATTATGATTCCATACTCTCCTGCTTTGGTCTGTGACATGTATTTTCAGCAAGGTGCAAACCTGCCACATAACCTGGGAAGAAGTTTTTTTTTTTAAAAAAAGAGGATGCTAACACTTTGGCTATAATAATACTCATTTATTCATTTGTTGAGTATTTATTGAGCTGCTATTATATGCTAGGCACTGTGCTAATAATTGAGCATAAACTAATGAATAAAATAAACATGAGCCCTGCTCTTAAGGAGCTGAGCTCAGAATTAATCCAGTCTGTTTGGTGGTGCCATCTAAAACACTGGACTTGAAATAAATCGACCACTTGGTGTGTCCGTTTGGGGAAGTGTTGAGCAATCAGGGCCCTGCTTTGGTGTCATGAACTCCTGGGGTTGTGGGTAATGAAAATCCTCCTGAGAGAGAAACTGTGATCCCCCTGGACCTAAGCCTGACCAAGGGACCGAAGTGCAGCCCCTCCACAGGCCAGTGGCCAAGGTTATGGGGTCTGGCATCAAAAGACCTGGGTTTAAGCCCAGGCTCCCCTACTAACTAGTTGAATGACCTTGAACTTGTTACTTACATTCTCTAAGCCTCATTTCCCCACAGTATTTCTGTGCGACACGAGCAGCTTTATAGTCAACGTGCTTAGTGTAGAGCCTATAGCACAGAGTATGTGCTCCATGACTGCTGGCTTTTGTTATCTTCTTTTATCATTAATTGCATTGCTGAGGGAAGTTATTGAGTTGGTTAGCTCCCAAAAATTTGAGTGAAAGTGATGAGCCATGGTAACTCCGAATGATGGAGAAGCCAGCATAGTGGTTAAGAACTTGGGCTCTGGAGCTGGACGGCCTGGATTTGAATCCTGACTCTGATGCTTCCTAGCTGTGTGGCCTGGAGCAGTCAGTGAGTTTCTCAGAGCTTCAGTTTCCTCATCTTTAAAGTGGAGCAATTGGTCGTTGTGAGAATGAAATATACGTGATATACCTAGAAAAGGGCATGAGATGTAGTCTTGGTAAATGTCAGCTGCTGGTATGGAAGGGACCTGGTTGATGGGAGGCAGGAGGAATGGAGACCGAGTCAGAGTAAGGTAAGGATGGGCTGTTGTCCCCAAGAAGCCTGGGGCAGGGCTCTTAGTAGAGTTTCTATTGGTGATGGTCTGGTTTTTCCCACTCCTTCTTGCTCCTTCCTCCTCTAAGGAAATGTACCTTGAGATCCACAAGGCAGAGGCTGGCAGCCCTCTGGAACAGTCTGCCCCTGCAGATGATGGAGTATGCAGTCATGCAGAGGCGAAAGGATAGTGTCTGGGGTGGGAAGCAGAAGGAGACGGGGTGGGAGCAGGTTCACCCTGATGGACCATTGAACACAGGTGATGGGACAGGAACGAAGGATCAAGGACAGTTCGGTGTGTGCTGAGGAAGGTAGCCGTGGGAAGGAGGAGAAGGAGAACAAGAGGGGACTGGTCGCCACGTGCTCTCAAATTTCATGTGCAGAAATTTGGAGCAAAGGCTGAAGTTGAGATTAGACCTTCACCGGGAGAGTGAGCTGCTCACAGCGTAGAATCCACACTGAGTGATGTTACCGTGGTCAGTTCTCCATGTTGCCGTCTTCCTGACCATCCATATGCAGTTCGGGGTTTCCTATGATTCTTGGGAAGCTGACGCCAGCCTCCTACCCCAGGGTGGAGCTCCTGATGCAGGTGAAGCCAATCAGCACTTATTTTCTTCTTCTCCTTTCCCCACAGTGACTGGTTCTAAAGAAGGCATGTGCCTAAGCTGGTTCCATAAGGTAATCTCAAGTCTTTGGTTCTAGGATAAAAAAATAAGTGAAATAGAAGTGTATGTTTGCGTAAAAACCTGTACATGGATGTTTATAGCAGCTTTATTTGTAATTTCCCAAACTGGAAACAACCGTGATGTCCTTTAACAGGTGAATGGTTAAAAAATGCTGGTGTATCCATACAATGGACCACTGCTCAGCAATAAAAGGAATGGATTATTGATACACACAACAACCTGAAGAAATCTCCAGATAATTATACTGAGTGAAAAAAGCCAATCTCAAAAGGTTACATACTGAATGAGCACATTTACAGTCTTCTTGCAAAGACAAAATTATCTATGTGAAAGGGACCTTGAAATGTTTGGTAAGGAAATGGCACCCTTCTTAGCTTCCAGAAGTAAGTTTACTTCTTTTCGTATTTTTTGATGATTGGATTTGGGAGAGTGTGGTTAGACATCTGTACTTACTCCATCATCTTATTGGAGGCCTACCCCTAATATCTTAAACATTAGTCGTTTGTTCATTCTTCTATTTATAAAGCATTCATTGAAAACAGTACATTTTGGGCCCTATGTTTCTCGCTATGGATAAATAAGTTAACAAGACTGACATGATCTTTGCCTAATGCAGCTTGCAAGCCAGCAGCGTTCTTGCGTCTTTCCCCAGGACCCTAGATAAACTCATTGTATATGGTAGACAATCAACATAATAGTTTGGTAATGAGGATACACCACCCGTGTTACTGCTTAACCTTCCATGGTGATCATACTATGTTCCAAGCACATTAAGCTCAGAACCATCTCCAATGCCCCACCTTGATCCCATTGACTAAACCACGCATAAAACTTCTCAGAGATTTAATCACTGTGCTGTGATGTCAACACATCTGGAGTCTAAGTTTTTCATTTCTTTTAAAGCCAACAGAACAGCCGAGCCCAGTGTACCCAAAGAAAGTGCCAGGAGATATGTTCCATCCACCTGATGTCCTGATGTGGCAGTTTAATTATCTTTTGTCATTAAGGAGGTTTTCCCTAAGTGGTGGTAATGATACACCTGGTGAAACGGACACTGCTTGGAACTCATGTCCCCAACAGTATCAGCAATGAAAAATGAGGGAGGACAGCATGACTGAACAACCAAGTTCAGTGGCATTTAGCCAGGCCACTTGTAGATTTTGCTGCTGAGCGTTTGAATCCAGCTTTGGAAGTGTGTTGCTGGTAGAAGGCATGCTGATTGTAGCTATAACCTGGGCTCCTTTCTGTGACAAACTTGGAGGAAAATTCCCTACCCATAATATTGAATTTTACCTACATAATTCTTCTACGAGCTCTTTGGGCTTACCTTGTGTTTTTCATGCTTCTTAATTTCACTGAGCCAGAACCATAGGATTGGGGCTAAAGTAGATGATGTTTCTGAAGGAAACAGACCACTTATTCGTCCCAGGTGGCCCTGAAGCTTTTGATCCTAATATAACCATTTTTAAAGCAATGCCTGGGACTTGTAAAATTGGTCATTTTATTACAGAAATGCATTATTCTTTTGGTTAGAAAATGCCCTCCTTGGGAGCTGCCACCAGACTGGTCAATGATGCAGTCAACTTTTGCAGTCGCTTTCTAAGCAGATGATGTATCAGGTTTTTAAAACATTTTTGCTTGTGTGGCTTAGGGAGAGAAAAATCATTCTTTAGATATAGTAAGATACAACTGAGCACACTTGGACAAGAAAATTACTCAACAAAGCCACAGTTTATTTTAAATGGCATTGAAACAGAAATTTGCTAGTTCATAAGTTATAATTAACAATGGTGCTAAAGCTTTGCAACTATCACTTGTTATCTCACCCATCTCACTTGATCCTCATAATGACCATATGGGATGGGGAGGGCAAGAGTCACTGTGCCTACTGGTCAGATGAAGAAAATACTGTTCATGGAACAGAAATGATTAAGTCTTATGTGGCTAGAGACAGAGGCGGGTCTAGAATTGATGACTTGCATTCCACTGATCTTTCCAGACTGTGTTCTTGGCTCATTCCAAATCCAACAATGTTCTAATGCTGGGAGCATCTTGAGAGGAATCTTATGGTCCATGGGTTCATAGATGAGTTGAGTTGATCTCTTCTGCAAAATGGTAAGGCGTTAGGTGGTGATATAGGCAAGAAAGAAGCAAAATGGAAAATAAGGAGACCCTCCCATTTCTTCTTTTCTTTTTTTGTTTTGTTGGCTAATGAGAAAGCAGTTGAACTTGAAGACCACTAGGAACACAGCCTATCATCTGTTATTTTGCTTATAAAGGACCAACTTCTTTTAGTGACCAACCCCACTCGATCATCATCTTTTCCAGTGGAAATAATTCCGTTAAGAGCCATCCTTCTCTACGAGTGCACCTTTATGGAGCGGACCAGAGGGAAAAGTAATTGAATTTAATAAAAGCTGTTCTCAATATAAAGCCACAGGGAAATACATTTAACTTCAAAGCCAAGATGCATGGTTCCTAAATATAATTAATTGCCTGGCTGTTTCTTCCATCAAATCTCAATTTGACAGTAAAGAAGTGAATTCCTTGGCATTTTTTATTTTATAGTAACATGAATTCTCCATTGATAATTATGGATAGATTGATAAAAGTCAGTCTCAGAAATGTCCCTCTTTAGATTAATCAAAGTTGCCACAGCTGTAACTTCTTGCCCCATCTGTTTAGGAGAGCTAAAAATAGGATTAGGTAATCTTAACAGAATTGTCAAAGGGAAACTTTCTGCCCATTAACCTCCTTCCCACCTCCTTTTTTAACACTTTCCTTCACAAGAAAAAAAAAAAAAAATCTTCAGAGAAAATTCTTCCCTAAGCAACCCCATCAAGAGAATACTTCTATTTTTGGTGCCCTTGTTTGCAAGTGCTAAGGATTAGTTAAACACAGATTTAAAAGTTGGGAAATTTGCTCAGCAGTGTCAGAATCACACTAAAGGGCGAATGCCTCTAACTCAGCAGATTAAGAAAGAATGAGTGTAAGATGTTCGCAGGGAAGGCTACACCATCCCTGCTGGAGGGACTTCTGACTTGCATGGGGCATCACTGTTCTCTGGCTTAGAGCTCCTTTCCTGGTGACGGGCCACTGTTATCTAAGGACAGGCCCCTTTGTCCTCTCCCCTCTCCCAAGGGAGGGGAACTTCTTCATTCTGTGAAGCTGTATATGTAGATCTAAGAGGGGAAAAGTTGTTGCAAGAACTGAGACTAGAGAAGACCTCTGCCCCAAATTCTCTTCCACAAAGAAAAAGCACAGGACATCCTGGATTGAGTCTGAATGGGAAGTTGACCAAAGCAACATCTGAATCTTTAGTATCACAAGTCATTATGAGAGACAATTTTTCACCAAAAGGCAGCTTCACACCAAATTGCTTTCATTTGGGAGTACCTTTAGGAAAAATAATGGACAGTTGAAAAGAAGATATGGTAATACATACATGAACAAATGTATTTTTAAAATTAATAATATCATATTTCCAACAAAATTTGAAATAAAAAAGTTATATGTGTGAAAATATCAATGCATGGTTATCCATGATTGCAAAATACTAAAATCACATAAATCTCCAAAAGAAAGGTATTGCTTAGATAAATTATAGTCCATTTACTTGGTAATATAATAATGTATTTATTAAAATGTAAGCTACAAAGGGTGGAAGGAATATGGAAAAGTGTTTATGGTACAATATAAAATTTAAAACCACAAGTATGTACATATACGACTACAACTATGTAAAAAAGTTTAAGGGCAAAGACTAGAAGTAACTATATAAAGAAGAAAATATTTATGTTGAAGTAGTGAAATTACAGGTGGTTTAAAAACTTCTACACTTTATTTCATGGTATGAGAGATATATATATATATATATATATATATATTTTATATATAATGAAAAAACATAGTAGAAAAGTCAAAGCTGCCATTAAGCATTTACAAAGTTCTCATCGAGAACTTTTAGCTTTTGTGCCTTTCATCCACCATCGTTTGACTGTTGGATTTTAGCCACAGGCCCAGAGAAGAGGAGGGGCTGCATGTGACTGGAAAAGCATTGCTTTCTCCATCTGCCCTGCGAGCCAGACAGACCCTTTGATTTCCCTCTGTTCACAGCTCTGCGTTCTCAGAATTATCTAATCCTCAGCTGGCCAGATGCATCAGCAGTTGCGCTGGGCCTCCTTTGGGTTTTATGAAGAGCAAGCCTACTTGAATGGCCTGAGATGATGGAATGCTTTAGGATGACTCAGTTCCCATAAGGAGGAATTGATGATGAGCAGTTAGGAGCTGGGGGGACTGCTGACTATGGGGATTAGCCTACCTACCCACCTTTCCTAAAGAGCAGCTCCCAGATTACATTTCTAGAAGGCTACGGGGTGCCCTTGGTCTGGGAATGGGCTGACAGGACCACTCAGGAGGCTGTCTCCATCAGCCTGGAAGTCAGCTTGTCCCGGGCGTGAGCCTCCTACAGCACAGCCTGGAAAGGACTGGCCAGTGAGCCCCTCTAAATCTAAACAGAGCATTGGTCCTCTGATGGTGGCCCAAGTCACCTGGCAAGAACAGGAGGAAGGAGCTGACTTGTCTCTTAGACCCATGTGCTGGGTAAGCAGAGCTTACGCAACATGGAAGGGGAACCACGTGATCTGGCCCACGTCCACCTGCCCACTCTGGCCCCTCACTCACTGCCCTCCACCCCACTGGGCTTCACTCATTGTATCCAACATGCCAGATACTTGTCCATTTCAAAGATTTGTGTCTTCTCTTTCCAATTCTAGGAAGATTCTTTCCCCCTTTCTCTTCTCCAAGTCCTATTTCTTTTCATCCTTCTTAACTTAAAGAACCATCATAGAGGGGGCTTTATCTACCACCTATTTAAAGTGTGTTATTCTCCAATTTGATTATTCTCTATATCAACTTCTTCTTTGTTTCTTTCCTAGCCCTTGGCCAGAGAAAGTGTAATTTTTACTTACTGGCTTTTGCTTATTTGTTTTTTCTCTGTCTTTCCTGCTAGACTGTAAACTGCCTGAGATTAGGGACTATGTTCGTCTTGCTCACCATTGCATACCAGCAACCAAGGCAGCGCTTGGCACAGAGTAGGGTCGCAGTTAATATTTGCTGAGTGAATGAGTAAGTGAACTCTTGGATGGGAGGTGAACCACTCACATTTTCTAAACAGAACCTCTCTCCGAGTGTCTGGCCTTGCCACACTTCATCACAAAGCTTGCAGCCTACTGCCCATGGCCACTGTGGCTTGAGGCTGGATTTGATGTTCTCTGAGTCTGAGACAGTCCGAATCACCCAGGAGAGCTCCCATCCTGAGACCTCAGAAGGGGAGTGACGTAGACTGAGGACCATCCATCTTAGACCTGCTGACCAGCAGGCGGCTACTGGACCAAGTAATCCTCAGGTCCCCTGCCAATCTGGGGTGGGGGAAGGAGGAATGCTAGGGTGAGCTCGGCGATTGGAAGAAAGATTTGGTCATCATTTACTAAATGACATAAAGATGCTTGAACCAATGTGTATCAAAACAGGAAATGCCTGAATAGCTTAGGTTCACATCTTAACACCAGTAGACACTTGAAGACAACGTAGCTGTGAAGAAATCAAGAGCTACATGCAGGACGGGGCCCTGGAGAATCACTGCTTGACTCTCTAGTGTCCAGAGAGGGTGCTGTGGGTGGGAGAAAGGGAAGGAAAATTCTAGCACAGCAGTCTTTACTGATTTGAGCTCTGGTTTAGAACTTCCTGCATGCCCATCAACCTCCATCCTGGTAGGAGATGCAGCCATCATATTTCTTTAAGACTCTTGATTCAAAGTCTAATTCCCTTGCTTATGTAAGTTTTTTTTTTGAGAAAGCCTTTAAAAAGTCTCTGCCAGCGATTACTCATAATTTTTTTCTTTAAAAGTGTGAGCTTAGTGTTACTTATCATTGTGCTCTTGTGGCTCGAGATAAAGGCAGAAATAACATTTAAATGAACATCTCTGGTCAGTAAATAGACCAAACACTGGAGGAATCCCACCTTCTAATTTCTAGTCCTCAGTAGTATTTTGGAAGGTGGCAGTTTTATTCATTCTCTAGCTTTCCATTCTTACAAGCCAATAGCCAAAAACTCTCTTTAAAAAGTGATCATGCCGTAATTTGTCTATTTCCATATTGGAATATTTCTAGTTGCTTCCACTTTTACTTCTATAAATTATGCTATAAGGAACATCTTTGTATGCATACACGTTCGTTCTCCTAGGAAATTCTTGGTCTCCAAGAATCAAATGCAATGGGAAACATTTAAATATTTTATTATGAAATATAACACAACATGTGTATATACAATACATATGTATGGATTAAAAAATAATTATGGAATTAACACCTGTGAACCCACTACCCAACTCAGAAACTAGGATGTCACCAACACGTATGAAGCTCTCCCTTCCCCCTGACTATACCTGTTCCCTGACTGCTATTGAACTTGTCCTGGTCTCTCCCTCCAGAGATAATCACTATTGTGAATTTTGTGATTGGCATCCCTTGACTTATAGTTTAACCACACATGTATGCATTCCCTAAAATATACATATATGCATATTTTTATTTTTGTGTGTTTTTACCTGGATAAATGGACCCATACCCTATATATGCTTGTGTGACATACTTTTACTCAATGTTTCTAGGATTTATGCACATGGATATACGTCAGTACTTTTCATTGCTGCATAGTATTCCTTTGAGTACCTATATCACTGTTTATCAATTTTACTGTTATTAGCAGTTCAGTTGTTTCTAATTTTTGCTCCATAAACAATGCTGCCATAGGCATTTTGTCCAGGTCTCCTGGTGTACACATGCAAGTGTTTCTCTAGGAGTGAAATTTGGGTCACGTTCATGCTATACATGTTCAAACATAAGAGAACATAATTTAAATCTGCGTGTTTTATAAAATGAAAACACAGGCATTTTTAAAGCGGCCAAAGGAATGTTCCAGGGGTTCCCTGATGTCCAAGTTGGGTGGACAACACATTTGACACACAAACATACAATATTTCTAACTCTTCTGCACACCAGCTGCCCACCCACCCATAAGGAAAGAGTCACTTCTGGCCCAGGTGGGAGCCATGGAGAGCCCAGCATTCTCCCGAGCTGGGGAGTGTGACGTCTCCTTAGTGACAGACAGGCACAATGCTTTCACCAGCCTTTGGGAGCAACGCTGCAGGAACACCCATTTACCAAGTTCTTCAACTGTGTTAAACAAATCATCAGGCGAGTCACATGTAGTACTTTGTTATCTCATGTAATCTCTATGGCTACCCTTTGGCATACAGAGTATAGTCCCCATTTTGCAGGTGGGCAAATTGAGGGTCATAGAGGTTGAGACATTTGTTCAAGGTCACTGTCAGTAGATGGTGAAGGTGGGGTTCTGATCTTGCCTCATCATTTCTCTTCATCGGTGATAATGCCTGGCACGTGGTTGGTGCTCAGAAAATATTTGCTAATGAATGAAGGGAAGAAAAAGACACAAAAGACTGTGCTTAAAAACAGAACAAAACAAAACCCAGACTCCAATAGGCTCAAGAATCCAGCTTTAATTATCTGAGAGCTGTGATTACCCCCCTGCACCCAGACCTGATCCTGGTAGCAGAGCTGAAGAGCAGGTTGGAAACTGCCAGGATGTCTTTGCTGCAGGGAATGACCAGGGCGCTGCGTGGCCACCTGTCTTGGGTGAATCATCACGTTTTCTGACCTTCAGAATGACCTAAAGTAAAGGAACAGGTGGCAGAGCTGCCGTTGCCCTCCATCCGTAAGGACATGGCATGGGCCAATCTGTGCTTGCTCAGGAAGCCCCCAGATATTAGGCCGGCCCCCTGCTTTTCACTGCAGGATTTCAAAGAGACTTATAAATAGGAATCCCTAATCCACCCAAGCCCTTGGGGAGGAGGTGGTATTCTCTCCAGGTGGGGAGGGACTGATTCATTGTGGAAGTTGTAAATCAGGGGGCTGGGGAGCCCAGGGCAGCCCAGCAATCCTCCGTACTTGAGAGTCCAAACGTGGGCCCAGGGTCCAGCTGCAGCCCTTGTCACAGTGTGATTCTGGGACTCGCCTGAGGTCATTGGAAGCCTGGGAATGAGGCCGAGGTGCCGGGCCCAGGTGTCCCCACACTTTGGTACCTGAAAACCCATCCCTAAGTGTTGCCTGTCATTCCTAAGAGCTCAACAGGCAGCTCTCGTAGCCAAGTAGAAAAAAAACAAGAGAGCGAACAATGTAGGGCCGTTGCAATAAATTATATTGAGGCTGTCATGGAAAGGAACAGTTATTCCTTTAAAAGAATTAAACTAATTTTAAAACATGGATTTATGGTAAGGGCTCCATAATCAGCCTACATTACTGCTTGAAAGAACAAGGGCATTTAATAGTAATAAATATGTGTTTACAAATATGTATGTGTGTATATATACATATTTTGTAATACACTATTTTAAAAATTTCATGCCTTTATTCTTGACCAAGGTAAATTCTAGCTTCTATCCTTGGCTGCCTTGGTTATAATGTGTTGTTCCTGCCACCTTCATGTGTGAATGGGTATTAATATATTTTTATGTACTATGTTTAATATTTATATATACTATCTTATATGTATTATATAAAATATATAATAGATTTATATATTTTATGTTCTATGTTTTTATATATTTTACTATAGTTTTATATTTTATATTTTTATAAAATGTAAGTATGTAGTTATACAATTACCTTTATAATTTATATATAAATTTAAGATATAATTGTATATAAATTACTCTATATTATATATACTTTTATAGTCTACATATAAATATATGAATATAATATTTTAAATTTCTATATTTATACTTACATAATTTATTTATAAGTATGTAAATAGAATATTAAAATTAAAAAATGCTTATACGTATTTAAATACATATAAGTGTATACTATGAATTAGTGCACCTTGGCATATAAAGGGGGGAGGGGTGATCAATATCAACACAGCTCACATGAAAACAAAAGATGGGTGATTAAAAATAAGAAGGGCAAGTTTCCCCCTCCTGCTGTGAGATAATAGCAAATCTCCCAGGCAGCCCAGGTACAGCCTCTGAGCTCTCCTCACTGCCTATCAGTCTTACAAGCCTGGTAAAGCTGCAGGCTTGTTAATCTAGGAGGCTGTACAGATGGACTAACTGAAGCTTTAGTCATTATACTTAATTGGGCGAGTGGCCCTCAGAGCTGTCTATAAACTGTGTGTTCGCAGTGAGGTAATTAATAACGCCACTTCCTTTTGGGAGACATATCATTAGCCATTATTTCTAGAAACATGACATTGATCTCTTTATTCAGAGAGGTAATTGCAGGTTTCTGAAAAGGGTGTATGGTTTACCCAACAATTCCCCGCAAATGACATCATCTCTGAAAAGTAAAACCCACAAAATCTGTCATTTTGAATCCATAGTTGGGATTTTGTTCCCTAGGTGGTAAAAGAAGACGCTGGAAAAAAAAAAAAGAAAAAAACTATTTTGGTATGGAAATAAGAGTGAAAGATAAGATTTGGTTTTTTGGATATTAATAATTTCTCTATGAGGCTGGTTAAGGGAGTTGAGTTTGCGCTTGTTAGGATTACAGCAAGACGTGAAATAAAGTAATAGTAAGAAATTTTGAAAGGTTTACAACTGTCTTCAGATAACAGTTTTCTTATTGTGTCTTACAACATGCTCACAAATGAATTGATTTCACCATTAACATGTGAATACTCATGCATTCCAAAATCCAACTTAACATTTAAAGGAAGTAGGGAAACGCAACACAGGACTTGACGTTTTGCACTGATTTGATCCCATACTGTAAAGCCAGAATCATAGGAGGATTTCAGAATAACCTTTGCCAAAGCCTGTAGCTGACTTAACCATCAACAATCCTACTTTCAGTGTCCACATTAAATTGAAAAAAAAATCTAACTTTGCCACATTTCACTCTTTTTAGGGACTTTATGAGGTAGTGGTAGGATTAAGGAGAAACAAGACCTTTATTCATTTGGATTATTTTCTTGCCAGTTTCAAATCCTTGCCTGGTTTTTAGAACAACCTGAGTCCATTTGAGAAAGGAGAGTTTAGCAAATTAGAACATGGTAGCTTATTTCAATCAACTGCAAGATAATCTGCTTCCCAACTCTTTTGTAAACATTACACTGTGAACCTTTCAGATGTTGATCACTTTTTCAAACCATGATTTCTCCAGAGCATCTTTCTTTTTTATAACCTTGTTTGGCACCAAGTTCTCTGCTTTTTCAGGTAGAGTTCTAAATGGAAATCCTAAAACCTCTACACTTGCCATAAACCAGCATTCCTCAAGGATACTAAATGGGACATCAAACGTGCAAGAAGCTGCAAATAAATTTGGAATATGATGTATATTTCTGTTCTCCTCTTGAAAACTGATTGTGTATATTGGAATATTAAAGGCCCTGAGAAGGCCTGTAGTGAAGGAAGCCGCTGAGCTTTGCTCACCTGGAGGAAGTTTTGTAAGCTGTCTATTCTTCTAACTTTTCTGTATTTTTAAAATGTTTATAATAATGGGTTAAAGCAAAACTATTTTATTTTTTCCCCCACAATACCTGTTAACATCCTACAGAGTTAGTATTTCTTAAAACCCCATAGGACACATTGTCCTAAGTGACTCCACTTAATCTATTTGTTGAGTTTCTGTTCTTTTCAGATAAACAAGAGAATCACCTGAATGTGGATTGACTGACTAAATATGAAAACTTTAAATTTGGAAACTTTCGAGCATCACAGGTGTGAATTCATTTCTCAGATATAAAAGAATTTTCATTGTTAGTCAAAGCTGGTTAAGATGGCATTGACAAGACTGGATTTGCATTCAGCCTAAAAATAGGAGGGAAAAGATGTTTTTCATTAAACAGTTTTAATCAGCACTACATTTAAGTTCCCAGAAATAAATTCAAAATTTTAAGAGTAACTTTAGTGAAAGAAAATGTCTCTCTTTTAAATTTTAGGTTCGAATAAATGATGAAATTAAAAATGATGTTCAAATGCCTAAATAATTATTTTAAAGATAATCATAAAATGTCATTTAATGTCTCAACACCAAATGGGTAGGTATTGGATTGGAAAATTTGGCATTTTAGGGTTTTGGAGAATTGAAGAAGGTATTTACAGCTTATGGGCTTTAAAACCATAATCTCATGATGAATTTGGTTAATGTTATTAAAAGCCACATCTTAAGTATCTATTCTTTAGTTAATATATTAAGTTGATTAGTACAGCTGTCTGTTGGATTTTATTTTTAACCTGGCAGGAACATATGTATTTTAAGCTAAATTTAATCTAAATGCTCCAATTTATCTTCAAATGCTTTACTTAGTTAATTATGCAGACATATCTTGCTAATGCAGCAAACAACTCTATCCAAGATGTACTTTGGATGCCTAATTATCCACAAGAATTAAAAATCTTTGATTAAAACAAATCACTCCCATTAAGAATCACACCCTCTATTTTTCTCTCCTAAATTCACACCCTGACATATCCTTGTTCATTATATTTACCACCAGTGGGGATTTTCCCAGGGAGATGGGGACACAATGGGATAGCCCTGGGATGGAGGCCTGGGGCTAGGTACTTCGAGGGTTTCTCTGAAGGGCGTCCTTCTAGGGTTTGTTAGTTTTAGGGATATTAAAATATACTGATTAATCTAATGCTTTCCTAATGTTTTGGATTATTCTATGTGTGACAAAAACAAAGAAAAGTCTTCTAAGGGGTATTTAAGTTAAGCAAATAAATTCTGGCTACATCAAGTTAGTGAATCAAGATGTTTTCGTCTTTCCTTTCCTGCCTTGGCGGGTCTGATAAAATCAGAAACTTCTCAACTCTTTGGATTTTTAAGTAGGAAAGAAAGACCAGATTTAGGCCTGGATGCCTCTCCCTGGGCCCACTGAACCCGAACCAAGTGGCTGTGGATTGCAGAAACAAGAGTTTCTTTGTCATCTTCATTAATCAAACCCACCAAGCCAGATGAATGGGAGGCATTTTTTAAAGTAAAATAATTCACTAGAATTTGGATGTGTTTCTCTTTAATTAATTTGATGAGCCCCAAGTCTGAGGACTTGTCAAACACCTGGTATTAACCCTGTGCTACTGACCTAGGGAAAGGCAAAGGGATGGACAGGGGGAGCGAGCTGAATGGGAGGCCTTTTCTGTGCAGCCTGTGCTCCAGATGAAAAGAATCATTACCACAATGATACTTCTAATTATACTGTCATTAGGATATGTCTTCGGTTTGCTGTGGGGCTGGGAGCCTTGCCTTTAGACAACATGATCCAGGAGACGGGGAAAGCGGGGAGGCCTGGAAGGCACTTAACCCTTTCGCTAGATGCACACAGCTTACATCCTCAAATCATGGAACCCAAGAGTGTCCTTCCCACCTGACGTGTAAAATGTGTCCAAACAAGTGATACATGTGTTGCTGTAAGAAAACGTATCAGTGAGGGGATGTTCACACAGCCATCACCCATATCATACGTGGCATTTCCATTCTCTCATGTCCCAAAGTTCCGCCCAAGCTCAGCCAACGGACACCTTGTTTACTGTGGAACGTATCGGTCTAACCACCTCTGCACCACTGGATAACAAATGACCAAGCAACAGTGCTTTAGTATTCTTAATTCTCATGTGTGTTTACAAAAGCAAAACAGGTTCTGCAGAGTTAAGGGTATAAGGCAATGTGTCTGTCCTCAGAAGGGTGCAGCTCAGAGGGGGAAAGTATAGGCTTTGGTGTTTGATGGATCTGGATTTGAATCTCAGCCTGTTAACTTGCTAGATTTTTGGCCTTGGATAGATTACAAATTTCTAGGAGTAGATTGCCTCAGCTGTAAAACCGGGATTCATTATAGTACCTACTTCACAGAGCTCTTTGGAGGAATACATGATAATTCACGTAAGTACTAAACAGTACTTAGAAAATGTGTAGCAAACACTTAAGAGGATGGTTGTGAAGTGGTAGTTTTAAAAAGTTTTCTTAAAGTGAGTCTACGTTCCCCAGAAATTATCAATCTATCGGAAGTACCTGATAGCCTTTTGATGAAGAAACCTATTCTGAGGTTAAGGGCTAAGTGACTTTCTGTAGATTCCAGTTGCAAAGTGCCTAAAGAAGGCTGGTTGGTGAACTAAAGTCTTTATTTTCTAAGTCTGCTTTGAATACCACAAGCTCCTCAAAACTGTTTTGGAATAAGCACCTGGTAAGACACATTTTCCCAATAAGATAGCATGCTTTATGTTGGTGATGTTTGGATAGCGAGAATGATACTGTTAGGAAGAATCTTTGACTACCTGGGGGACTTTATTCAGGATAATGAACCCCAAATGGGGTCATGGATTTTAGCATGAATAAATCCGATCCTGGGCTTCCCTGGTGGCACAGTGGTTAAGAATCCGCCTGCCAATGCAGGGGACACGGGTTTGAACCCTGGTCCAAGCAGATCCCACAGGCCGCGGAGCAACTAAGCCCGCATGCCACAACTACTGAGCCTGCGAGCCACAACTACTGAAGCCCGCACGCCTAGAGCCCGTGCTCTGCAACAAGAGAAGCCACCACAATGAGAAGCCCACGCACCACAACGAAGAGTAGCCCCCGCTCGCTGCAACTAGAGAAAGCCCACGCACAGCAACGAAGACCCAACACAGCCAAAAATAAAAATAAATAAATAAATTAATTAAAAATAAATAAATAAATCCGATCCTGTTGACATCTTTTAAAAACTGTGTCTACCCCCAGCCTTCAGCTGAAGCTGAGATTCTAAAAAACATTTTATTTCATATATTCTTCATAGATATAAATGGATTTAATGCGTAGGATGAGAATTTGAGCTATTGGGAAGAACAGCACTATTTATATTAAAAGTATTCTTATACTTCATCACTATTCTTCTTAGGATAGCAAACATATATATGTTTGTATTGAACAATAGTCTAGAGAAACCACAATTTAAACTATTTCAAAATAAGTCAGTCCTGAATTTCACACTTAGAGGGTGTGGATTTTTCATGACACATAATGAAAAGCATATATTGGGAGGATTTATTGTACTGACAAATACTACTCAAGATCTACTGTGGTGAGTGGTTTGGGGCTGGTACAAAGCAAGCATGAAGGGGAGTAGGTGTCATCAGAGGACACACACATACACTTTCTCTCTCTTTATGCAAATTTTATACAAAATACACATATGCAAATATACATTTATATATACAGCTCAGACAGTGGTATAACTACATATAAACACATTCCAGATAATTATTGACCACTAAAAACATATTCAGCATTTTTGTCATACATTTCTAACTCAGTAAAGGGATTTTCATTAGGTGAAATTATTATTATTTATTTTTAAGTCCTTGCTATGATTATTTTAAAGTTTATACATCTTGAGGGTTTTGGTATCATGCTAAAGTCATATTATTCTGAACTCTGAAGGATCGCTAAATCCAGGATCTAGTTAATTTCTATGACCATTGTAAAGATGACATTGTATTGCTATGAATTTTAATTAAAATGGCAGACTTTGTTTAATCCTTTTATTAAAAAATCTCCCTACAATGCAAATAAAAAGTTTATGCAAGAAAGCAGTTAATTTTTTAGATGTTTGGATATCATTTCTGTTCAAATCTCTTAAATGGAGCCCTCCATCAATCCATTTTTTCCTTAGAAGGCATTTTTCCACCTATTTTGTACGAAAAGTAGAGCCTGGAATTTGCTTTAAGTATAATTAGGGCCCTAAAATGTATGGTTGCTCTCTGAAAACTATATCTCCGAGCTCTTTTGCAATACAAGTTAATTAACTGGATTTAGATATTTGCAAGATGATATATTTAATGGGATTACTGCTCATATAATGTTCTCAGTGACTGATTTGCAATCTAAGCTCACGGATCCGAGTGCTGAATTTCCAGCTCTTTGAGAGTTAATGTTGTGTTAAAGGAAAGTACAATTTGAACCTCATTGTTCATGAATAGGTGAGTTATTCCTGTGAAATGGAGCTGGGCCCTACAAGGGCTGCAGCGGGCAGATGCGTGATCAGGAGCTCAGAAACCATCACATTCCAGACACTGCCCCAGGTAGCTGGATCCCCACACCTGAACTCCTGACAAGTTCAAGGCAATTGTGTGTCTGTCAAAATATAATGGCCCATTATTCACCGTCTGTCTCCCAAGTGGGATCAATTAGATGCTCTGCTCCACAGGCTTAAAGATAAACACCTATGTTTTGGTTGGTTGAGAGTTAAAATGAAACCATACATAACCATTCTGCATCCCTAGACCTGACCATTGTGAGCACTAAATGTTCTAAATCCACCTTTCAATGCAGTCATTCAAAATATTTGTGATTATTTTATCAGACTAGGTGGAAAGGTAAGTAATAATTTGCTCTGAAGGAGGATCAGTAGAAAAATGTCAGCCTTCCAAAAAAAAAATCTCTTCCTAGTCATGTCTGCCTTTGTCTTATTCTCTCTTTTTTTGGTTAAGCAAATATATTTCTGCCCATCAGTTGGGCTCCCTCTAATGTTATGGCTTCAGCCACTGAACATGATATCACTAATGAATATAATTTAAATCTTCCTGATTGGAGGACTACATAAAAATAGCATTTTAACTAAAATGTTGAAAATTTTATTAAATGTATAAATATTAGCTCAGTCAAATTACTATTAAGAGAAAATGTAAATCCTCCCTTGGTTGGAAGGCTATATCGCGACACATCCAGTTTCTCGTTTTCATTGGAACTTACTGAGTGAACGGTTCTCTGTATTTGACCCAACGAGATCATTTCCAGAGATCCAGAGATGCAGTCTGTGCCTTGTATCTGAGCTTCCAGATCACCACTGAACTCTCCCAAGCAAAAGGATGACTTTAAAAGGAAATGTCTTTCCATAATATAGACATGACAATTTCCCTCCGTATTTAGTTAAGTATTCATAAGGGTGAGCTATTAGGCAAAAATGAAAGTATAATTTGAATACAGAGGTCAAAAATCAGAAACTAGAATCACCAAATGCAGAGGCTAAGTCAACGGAGAGGTCATTTGGTCTAGTTCACTTTATGGATGAGTAGGCTGTAATCCAAAGAGGTCAAGTGCCTTGCTGGATGGTCCAGGCTGAAAGGGGAGGGTAAATGGGCAGGCCCTTCACGAGTAATGGCTGGGGCTAGCACCTACCTCAGCAGCCCTGCAGTGATTTGGGGTCTCGCTCTGAGGGCTCCTAACTTGAACTCTTGGGGTATGCACCCACCCCCCTCTACCCCTCCCCCTGCCCTTCTAATTTGCCCAGAAGCTTAGGGGTTTTCTAAGTCCCAGAAGCCTTCTTTCCCAACCCACCTTAGATGAGGCATCACTGCTTTTCTGTATGTTTATGTGTTTCAGCTTTGGAGGTTCACGTAAAGAACTATTTTCCTACCTTATTGAATTTTTCCTAAGTCAAGGGAGTTGGATACAACCTCCTAGCCCTTTTCACCTCATGAACCTCTACCCTTCCTATAGATCTCAGCTCATTTTCAAGCCTTTCTTGACCTTCACAACCAGGTCAATCCCGCTAGCGCAGGTTTCCATCACATCATGTATCTTTCCTTTGCAGCACTCAACATAATTGTAATTTTATACGTATTTATGTGCTATTTCTAATATAACTTTCTATTTTGAAGTAAAAACTCACAAGATTTTGGAAAAGTTGTACTGAGAATTCTTGCGTACTCTTCACCCAGATTCTCTGCTGATGACATCAGTGATAATATGGGATATAACTGCAGTATATTGTCAAAGCTGGGACCCGACAGGGTACAATACTATTAATTCAGGTAAAAATCTTAACTTGGATTTCAACAGTATTTACATGAATATTTTGTGTGTTGATTTATGAAATTTTAGATTCTAGAAACTCTCGCTACAATCAGGGTACAGAGCTGTTCCTTCACCACAAAGAAACTCCCTTGATTGCTGCACCCTTTCTCCAGCTTTAACCCCCGGCAACCAATGACCTGTTCTCTATTACTGCAGTTTTACAACATTAGGAATGTTATGTAAATGGAATCATACAGGGTGTAACTCTTTAAGAATGGCTTTTCACACTCAGCATAATCCATCCAGGTTGTTTGCATCGATCAATCATTTGACCCCTTTTACTACTGAGTAATATTCCCTGGTATGGATGTACCACAGTTTGTTTATCCATTCACCTGTTCAAGGATATTTGGGTTGTTTCCAGGTTAGGGTTATTACTATAAACTTATATGAACATTCGTGTAGAGGTTTTTGCGTGAACATACATTTTCATTTCTCTTGAATAAATGTCCGGGAGTGTGACTGAAAGGGTGTGTGTTGTGTGTATGTTTATAAGAAACTGCCAAGCTGTTTTCTAGCAAGCCTGTACCATGTTACATCCCCACCAGCAGCGTATGAGGTGTGGTCTAGTTGCTTTACATCCTCATCAGCACTTGGTATCAACAATGTTTTTTTTTAAATTATTATTTTAGCAATTCTAATAGGTGTGGAGTGGTGTCTCATTATGCCTCTATTTTTATGTACATAACCTTAATGGCTAATGATGTTGAACACCTTTCCATGTGCTCATTTGCCATTTATATGTCTTGTTTGGTGAAACATCTGTACAAGTCTTGCCCATTTCCTAATTGAGTTGTTTGTTTTCTTACTGTTGAATTTAGAGTACTTTTTATATATTTTGGATACAAGTCCTTTGTCAAATATGTGATGTGCACATATTTTATTCCACTCTGAGGCATATCATTTTATTTTCTTAAGAGGGTGTTTTGAAGAGCAAAATTCTTAATTTTGGTTAAGTCCAGTTTATCTATTTTTTCTTTTATGGATCATGCATTTGATATCATGGCTGAGACATCCGTGTCTAAGAAAACTTTGCCCAATCCTTGGTCACAAAACCCCCAGCTGATTCTATCCAGTTGGAGCATCAAGAGTTGGGCCAGCTTAGGGTCCTTTCATATGCAAATATCTATGATGGGTTCAAAGGAAGCACTGAGTCCTTTAGTTCATTACAACAAACAGAGAGTGAGGGCCTCCTAAATGCAAAGTGTTGTTGACTGCAGAGATAACATTGACTTTGCCTTTGCAAATGTACAGTCAAGTAGGAGTGGGATCTCCAGTGAATAAATGGCTGTAATAAGGGTGATCAAGGAAGGTCTCTATTGGCAAAGTAGGCAAAGGCCACATCTGTGAGGGGAATTAGGAAGCCTCCATGGACCAATGGGATTTGGTAACCAATAGGAGGATGTCAGCAGGCAGAAGCTGGGAGTGGAGAAGGGACTTCTGATGAAAAGGACAATGTAAACAGAACTTGCAGATAGAAAGTACACAGTGTGTTCAAGACAACACAAAGCATCCAGTTTCAGAGTGGAAGAGGAGGGGGAAGATGATGGGAAGGTGGTTTGGGAGCATGTATGAAGGCTTTGAAAGGCAAGCAGAAGTCTTTCTACTTAATATTCTAGGAATAGATGGAACCAAAACGAGAACTTTTGGCCAGAAGATGGACTAGATATACTTCGACTTGGGAATATGTAGCTGGCATGGGGCGTGACATGGTTCTTGGACTGGGGCAGGGAGAGAACACTGGCTGCTATGACAACCCAGGTAAGCAGCCTTTGCTTCGTTACTTGTGTGTGATGGGTGCTAACTCATTATAGCTTCATGGGAAAGAGGAAGAATGATAAATAGGACCTGGGAGTTGAATACTCCTATGAATTATCTGTTAATGAATGAAAGATGTGTTTCTTGAAACAGGCTTGCATTTGTCCAAAATATTAGTTATCCAAACAAGATTTTGAGCAACAAGAAAAATTATGCATGTGTTAAAATGACGTTATAGAAGACCATTAGTTATATGGTATATCCCAACTGTGCAAAAAGCCTCCAATTGTTGTATGTAGAAGAGCTAATTCTACTGCCCCCAGCTTTCAAAACTAGGACATTATAGCTTCTCTAAAAATTGAAGGAGTTTATAAAAAACTAAAAATAGAACTACCATACGACCCAGCAATCCCACTACCAGGCATATACCCTGAGAAAACCATAATTCAAAAAGAGTCATGTACCACAATGTTCATTGCAGCACTATTTACAATAGCCGGGACATGGAAGCAACCTAAATGTCAAATTGACAGATGAATGGGTAAAGAAGATGTGGCACATATATACAATGGAATATTACTCAACCATAGAAAGAAACGAAATTGAGTTATTTGTAGTGAGGTGGATGGACCTAGAGTCTGTCATACAGAGTGAAGTAAGTCAGAAAGAGAGAAACAAATACCGTATGCTAACACATATATATGGAATCTAAAAAAAAAAAAAAAAACCAATGGTTCTGAAGAACCTAGGGGCAGGACAGGAATAAAGACGCAGACGTAGAGAATGGACTTGAGGACATGGGGAGAGGGAAGGATAAGCTGGGACGAAGTGAGAGGGTGGCATGGACATATATACACTACTAAATGCAAAATAGATAGCTAGTGGTAAGTAACCGTATAGCACAGGGAGATCAGTTTGGTGCTCTGTGACCACCTAGAGGGGTGGGATAGGGAGGGTGAGAGGGAGGCTCAAGAGGGAGGGGATATGGGAACATACGTATATGTATAGCTGATTCACTTTGTTATACAGCAGAAACTAACACACCGTTGTAAAGCAATTATACTCCAATAAAGATGTTAAAAAATAAATTGAAGGAGTTTATACTCGGGTTGAGACCAAATTCTGTTTAGGGGAAAGATGTACTACACATGCACTGTAAAAAGCACAATCCCTCCTAGTGATCTTGGACAAGGTGATAGCTATCCATGGGAACTGCAGCATGACTCACAGCAAGTTCAACCTAAGCCAATGTCATTGGGTACAGAATTTTTTCCATGACATGATATCTAGGAAATTACTGAACTCTAAAGACAAAATTCTGGATTTATTTTCTCAAAAAACAAAAATAAAAAGGAAATGAAGGAAGGAGGAAAGGAAGAGAGGGAAGGTGGGAAGGAAGGAAGGAAGGAAGGGAGAGAGGGAAGGAGGGAGGAAGGAAGGGAGGAAGGAAAGAAAAAAGGGAGGGAGAAAAAAGAAAAGAAAACCCCTTAGTCTTACACATTTCCATAAAGTACACCTATACTCCTCCAATGTTCAAACGCTGAGAGATGGCTTTAATAAAGAGTATGGAATTATTCATTTTGTTACTTGTGAGAAGTCAATCTAATCATTTTTTGAGAGAGAGGGTCCCACAACTACACACATCCAGAGGGTGGTGTCTATACTCCCTGGCCTCTCTCACTTTAGACTTCATGCAAATTCTGTATCTTAATTTCAAAGATCCTAAAATATAGGTCCCCATATGATTTTTTTTTCTCCAAAATCTTACACCACTGAGCCTTCCCAGCTGTTAGAAAGACGTCGACTCTCAACATCATCAGAGATGAGGATTCCTAGTCTTATTTTTAAAGGACCAGGAGAGAGGAAACCACTCTCAGAATTTTTGGAAACCAACACACCAGGAACAAAATAACCCATTAAAATTCAACACAATACCCTGGATTCCTGTTAGTCATTTTTGAAAAGAGAAATGGGCATTGGTTACACAAAGATAAGGCCAAGATGCTTAACAGCAGGTAACTGAGATCCTCTGTAGCAAGTGGAAGGAGGAAATGGGGGCCCAGTAGAGACAACTTTAGATTTTGCCAGGGGGAAGCATGTCACCTCCATCCAGCGTGCACCATGGCTTGTCTCTGTCGCCACCAGTTTAAACAAACTTTTTAGTGTCCTCGTGAATTTGTATCCTGAGATATTAGGAAAGAACAGTCCTTCTGTGTATTAACGAGCAAGTGGTCAGGTCACTCCTGCAAGCAAATACTTTAAAAAATAACACTACCAAGGCTCTGCCTCTGCCTGAAGCAAGCACGCATTAACTCCTTCAGAGAAGGGGCTGAAAAGCTTACATTCAGGATACATTAATCTGAAAACAAGTGTACTTTTGTGTCTGGGGAGGATTCTTTTCATTGCCATCAATTTAGTACATCGATAGACGGAGATTCTAGCTTCGCTATCAGGTTGCCCTCCGAGCCGAGACCCCTCCGAGGGCCATGCTGAGTGAAACTGTGTATCCTCTCTGATTTCTCCCCATCATCAGGAACACTCTTATTTCCCTTTCCCTTCAGTAACCTGCTCTGAGTTTCTTGGGAGGAAAAATGACCTCCAGGTAATATGAATAGTTATTCGGCTCTGCTGATGGTATGTGAACTGGGGGCAAAAGAAACATACACACAACACATTGCAATAACAACGAAAAACATTTTGCCCTTTTGCACCAACACATCATCGTATCGTATCACAGATTTTGGCACTCTGGGGGTGACATCTAGGCACTTGCAGGCTGATAGCACTTTTCTCCCATGCTGTGAGTTTTCTGAAGATGATACCATGCTTTGAGTTAAATTCTACTGATGTTGGGGAAAAAAGTGATTTTTTGCAACTTGTGCTCTTTGGGTGATCAGAACCCTGTGTGGACGTTCAGGGGTTTTGTTTTGTTTTAATGCCTTTGTTGTCTTAGTAGTTAGAAGAGTTGGAAGTATCTACAAAGGAATTTCTATCTTTTACGTTTGTAATACTTAGAGCATCACATACTTCAAATGTTTAATTGTTAATTACAATTCCAAAATAATAATATTAATGGATTAAGGAGTTACCCTGGGCCAATACAGAGCGAGACACTTTGTCTAAATTAGTACTAATCCACATCATACTCCAACATGTCAGAGGTGACAACAGTGAGTCAGGAAGGTTTGGTGACCTGCTCATCCAACGCAGTTCATTCATGGCCACGGAGGCAGCTGCAAAGCCACGTCCTTCCACCACATGACGCTATCCAAGGGTGAATGTTGGAAACTTCAACAGAGCTTCATCAGCCAGGTAGTTTTCAAGCTTGTGATTCGAAAAGAGGGAGTTAAAGTTATTGGTTCCCCTTCTGTTGGGGTTTTTTGGTTTTGTTTAAACAAAAAGAAAAGGATAATGAATTTGAAGGGGCTTAACGTCGTAAGTTCTAGGTCTGTGTTTTCAACAACTGTTTGCTTCCAAAATTGTTCATGTTTCCAAATTCTAGTTCTGGAAAACTCAAATTATCCAATCAAAGATGAGGTTATCAATGTAGGGTGTGGTGTGGCTCAAAACTCTGTTCCCCTTTATTCTTGGAAAATCTGCACCCCAGAAGCTAGAAATAGCATCAATTGACAAATCGGAAAGGGCCCTTAGCCATATTGAATCCAACCACTTTCATTTCCCCCAGATGGGAAGCTGAGGTTCAAGGTCGCTGACTGGACTAGGCCCTGGGTACCCTGCCTCCCTCTCACCATTGTAGAGATTGTCTGGGGACTGCTCAAAACAAGGTCCTTGCCTTCCTCTCGCTGTCCCTTGACCGCCCCCTTCCTTCCCTTGCCTTGATCTCTGGTGTCCTTGGTCTGACCTTTGCTGATCACTATCTTGAAATTACTTTCCTTCTTGACAAAGGCCCCAGATGTGACCCCATGAGAAGGAAAGCCCATCTCCTCTACCGCAGCAGCCTGCCTCCTCAGCCCTGAAAATTGAATTTTAAAAGCACTTTGCAAGTCTTGTTGAGTTAATCCCCATAATCTTGGGGAATGGAGGTCACTATTAATTTCCCCATTTCACTCCTTGAGTGAGGAAATCCAGAAGCCAAAGTTTCAAGGGTTTCCCAGGATCCCTGGGCACTTTCCTTCCTGAGGAGGAGAGGCTGAGGGGGAGTGTTGGGCTCAACCCTCTGCTGCTAGGCTCTGGCTCTCCCCTGCCTGACTTCTTCTTGTGCTTCTGGGCTCTCCCAGGTGTGCTGGCACCTGTCCCCTGGTGAGTGGGGAAGGGGATGGAGGAGAATCCTCTTTCCCATCACTGCTCAGGGGACTTCCTGGGTTTTCTTTCATTCATTTAACAAATATTTGCCAAGTGTCTTGCAAGTACCAGGCCTTACGATAAATGCTAGGGATATAATAGGAGAACAGACATGTTCATTACGCTCATGTGTTCTGTAAAACTCAGAATTTTGGCCATTTATTCTTTCATTAATTCCAGTCCTTCAGTTTACTCCCCAGTCACTGTGGGAGCACCTAATCTTTGATTTTCAGAGAGAGCTGAAGGAAGGAGGAGGTACCTTTATGTTTTCACACACACGTACCCTCCAGGGCTGGGGTGCATTTTAAGCATCAGGAAAGGATCCTCTCTGCCCCCCCACCAAAATATTTTCTTTTCTGACTGTGATGGGCTAAATGTTTATGTCCCCCCAAAATGTATGTGTTGAATCCTAACCCCCAGTGTGATGGTATTTGGAGGTGGAGCTTTGGGGATGATTATTAGGTCATAAGGGTGGAGCCCTCATGAGTGGGATTAGTGTCCTTATAAAACGGACCCCAGAGAGCTCCTTCACCCCTTCTGCCACACGAGGACACAGTTAGAAGACCCTCTATGAACCAAGAAGTGGGCTCTCACCAGACACCAAATCTGACCATGCCTTGACTTGGACTTCCAGCCTCCAGAACTGTGAGAAATAAACTTCTGTTTTTATAAGCTACCCACTCTATGGTCTTATGTTACAGCAGCCTGAACAGACTAAGACACCGACCTTCCTAATCTGGAGGATGTGGCCAGTATCCCAGTCATGTCCCATTGCATGTTTGCAGTGCACTCATGCCCTGCCCAGGATAACTTCCTGCCATGTGGTTTGATCCATCCAATGCTGAGTGCCTTCTGTATGCAAGCCAGCTCTGTTCCAGGCATCCTTCTCCTCACCTGTGTTGTTTAAAGGAAGTTAGTGCTGCGTGCAGGGCCCTGAACACTTGTCCAACTGCTCATTGTCAGTCAACAAACGTGCACCGTCCCTGTACGGAGGGTACAGCAGTGAACGAGGCAGACACAGTCCCTGTCTCACTCTAACCCAGTCCACAGTGGAGAGTCTAGACCTTGGCATCTTTGTTATTGCCCAGCATGATAACCAAGCAGTAGACAGCACTTCAGAAGCTACCAGAGGCACCTCCTCTTAAAAAATTACAAAGTTTCCCAGTACAAAAGCAATAGGGTTCACTAGATTTTGAAAACAAAACATAGAAAGAGGAAACATCATCAGCTCTAGTACTACTCCCTGTTCTTTCCAGTCTCTTTTCTCTGCATTTTTACATAGCTGTGCTTACTACACCAGCAACTTTTATTTTTAACCCTGCTGTTTGAGAACATTGTAGCGTGAATGTTTTTCGTGTGGTTACAAAGTCTCATTGAATATTTTTAATGACTACACAACATTCTAGGAAATCTCTCAAGGCTCCTACAGACTGTGTTTCCCGTAGCTGCTATAACAAATTACTACAAACTTGGCAGCTTGGAACAGCAGAAATGTATTCTCTTACAGTTCTGGAGGCCAGACATCCAAAATCAATATCAGTGGCCGAAACCAGAGTGTCAGCCGCTCTATGTTTCCTCCGGAGGCTCAAAGGGAGAATCAGTTCCTTGCCTCTTCCAGCTTCCAGTGGCTGCCAGCGTATCTTGGCTTATGGTCACATCACTCCAGTCTTCAGGGCCAGCATCTTTACATCTCTCTCTGTTGTGTTTTCACATAGCTTTCTCCTTTTCTGGGTGTCAAATCTTCTTTTGCCTCTCACTTACGGGACACTTGTGATTACATTTAGGGCTCACCTGGATAATCCAGGATAATCTCCCCTTCTCAAAATCCTTAAATTACTCATATCTGCAAACACCCCCTTTCCAAATCTGTAACATTTACAGATTCCAGGGTTTAGGACCTCATATCTCTAGAGGCATTATCCAGCCTACTAAAAGGACAAATGAGAGAAAATCAACGAAGGAAAAAGTAAACTTGTTGGCATGAAGGTAACTAAGGCAGGGAAACAACGTTCAGAGAAGGCAGGGATCAGGTGAGCTAAACTCCAGAGATCAGTAAGGTCTTTATAGCATAGATGGAGGAAAAAGAGGGGACCCTGATGGATGAGAAACAGTAATACTAACCCCCATTCTCCTAGCCTTTTGCAGCCTGCAGTGTGCTTTCATAACCATTCTTTCATCTTTTAGATATTCCAGAGTGTTTCTGAACCCAGACCTTGATGTCAAGTGTATGGGCCTTCATGTCACAGAAATGCCACTTCCTACTGGGTGACTGGGAGGCAGAATTTCAACATGTCCCCTAAAACTCTTGCCTCCCTGTGTACATGTCCTGTGTAATCCCCTCCCCTTGAATGTGGGCAGAACTTGTGATATGATGGGGTTTCACTCCCGTGATGAGTGCACATTATATGGCAAAAGTGAAGGGACTTTCATAAGGTTAACAGCTGATTTCTCAGCAGAAACTCTACAAGCCAGAAGGGAGTGGCATGATATATTTAAAGTGATGAAAGGGAAGAACCTACAACCAAGATTACTCTGCCCAGCAAGGATCTCATTCAGATTTGATGGAGAAATCAAAAGCTTTACAGACAAGCAAAAGCTAAGAGAATTCAGCACCACCAAACCAGCTCTACAACAAATGCTAAAGGAACTTCTCTAAGTGGGAAACACAAGAGAAGAAAGGACCTACAAAAACAAACCCAAAACAATTAAGAAAATGGTCATAGGAACATACATATCGATAATTACCTTAAATGTGAATGGATTAAATGCTCCAACCAAAAGACACAGGCTCGCTGAATGGATACAAAAACAAGACCCATATACATGCTGTCTACAAGATACCCACTTCAGACCTAAGGATATATACAGACTGAAAGTGAGGGGATGGAAAAAGTTATTCCATGCAAATGGAAATCAAAAGAAAGCTGGAGTAGCAATACTCATATCAGATAGAATAGACTTTAAAATAAAGAATGTTACAAGAGACAAGGAAGGACACTACATAATGATCAAGGGATCAAACCAAGAAGAAGATATAACAATTATAAATATATATGCACCCAACATAGGAGCACCTCAATACATAAGGCAACTGTTAACAGCTCTAAAAGAGGAAATCGACAGTAACGAAATATAGATCAATGGAACAGGATAGAAAGCCCAGAGATAAACCCACGCACCTGTGGTCAACTAATCTATGATAAAGGATGTACAATGGAGAAAAGACAGTCTCTTCAATAAGTGGTGCTGGGAAAACTGGACAGCTACATGTAAAAGAATGAAATTAGAACACTCCCTAACACCATACACAAAAATAAACTCAGAATGGATTAAAGACCGAAATGTAAGACCGGACACTATAAAACTCTTAGAGGAAAACACAGGAAGAAAACTCTTTGACATGAATCACAGCAAGATCTTTTTTGAGCCACCTCCCAGAGTAATGGAAATAAAAACAAAAATAAACAAATGGGACCTAATGAAACTTAAAAGATTTTGTACAGCAAAGGAAATTATAAACAAGACAAAAAGACAACCCTCAGAATGGGAGAAAATGTTTGCAAATGAATCAATGGACAAAAAATTAATCTCCAAAATATATAAACAGCTCATGCAGCTCAATATTAAAAAAACAAAATACCCAATCAAAAAGTGGGCAGAAGACCTAAATAGACATTTCTCCAAAGAAGACATACAGATGACCAAGAGGCACATGAAAAGCTTCTCAACATCACTAATAATTAGAGAAATGCAAATTAAAACTACAGTGAGGTATCACCTCACACCAGTTAGAATGGTCATCATCAGAAAATCTACAAACAACAAATGCTGGAGAGGGTGTGGAGAAAAGGGAACCTTCTTGCACTGTTGGTGGGAATGTAAATTGATACAGCCACTATGGAGAACAGTATGGAGGTTCCTTAAAAACTAAAAATAGAATTACCATATGACCCAGCACATACATTTCTCTGGCATATACCCAGAGAAAACCATAATTCAAAAAGACACATGCACCCCAATGTTCATTGCAGCACTATTTACAATAGCCTGGTAGGTCATGGAAGCAACCTAAATGCCCATCGACAGATGAGTGGATAAAGAAGATGTGGTACATATATACAATGGAATATTAGCCATAAAAAGGAATGAAACTGGGTCATTTGTAGAGATGTGGATGGACTTGGAGACTGTCATACAGAGTGAAGTAAGTCAGAAAGAGAAAAACATATTGTATGTTAACGCATATATGTGGAATCTAGAAAAATGGTACAGATGAACTGGTTTGCAAGGCAGAAATAGAGACACAGATGTAGAGCACAAACGTATGGACACCAAGGGGGGAAAGCGGGGGGTGGTGGGGTGGGATGAATTGGGGGATTGGGACTGACATATATACACTAATACGTATAAAATAGATAACTAATAAGAACATGCTGTATAAAATAAACAAATTAAATTAAATTAAAAAAATAAAAATAAATAACACACACACACACAAAATTGAAGGGATTTTGAGATACAGTTATGGTCCCTTAACAGTTAACTTCGAATTAATTAAAAAAGGAGGTTATCTTGAGAGAACATCACCTAATCACACAAGCCCTTTAAAAACACCCATCGTTAAAGGTCCCAGCACGGTGTTAAAAGAACTTCCCACGCAGCTCGACCTGCAAGTTGACCTGACTCTTGCAGTTTGTTGCAGCTCATGAAATGATGAGGGTGCAATAAAGTCCAGTTTATCCCAAGCATCTTTCTAATGGGCACATTATTCAGTGACTAATACAAAATATGGTTCTACCTAATGTTTGTGGTGAAGCTACTCATGGGTTTCCCTAATTAACCACCATAAAAATTGTGAGAATTTTAGGCTCGTTTTAACATTAATTATGACTTGCAAAAAGCATGGTTAAAAGTTTGCAGTGTGAAATATGGCCCTTGAGCAAGCAGGAACTTGAGTCAGTCAGCTTTCCCTTGAAGTCTGCATGAATGATAACTGTAAAGTAGTCCATTTCTCTGGCAGGTCTGATTCAGGGTGTATATTACACAGACTGTGCATTTTTAAAAACAACAACTTCCACTCTATATTAAAGGCTTAATAGCTTTTTCTAGTCATTGAATTCAGTCTTCACATGCAATTTAAAACCCAGTAATAACTTTAATAAGGTACATATTAGAAATCAGGGTGTTTTTTTTTTTTTTTCCTCTATATCCACACTAGCATTTATAAACCAAGAGATACTGTGTTTCAAACTCTTTCTCTGGCTTCATCATTTTGTTGGAAAGAGAGAGTAAGGGTTAGCAACCTTCCTCAAGTAAACTTTCCCTAGGAGCCGGCTCTGTGCCCAGGACCGGGATGGGAGGACGAAGATGCGATGAAGCTGCCCTCTGGCCACACAGAGGTGTCTGGCAGGTGGATTACAGGGCAGATCATGAAAAGAACACCCAGAAAGGAGGACCTTCACTTTCCCAGCGTGAAAATGGCGTTAATGTCTTTTTTTAATTAGCAAAGCAGTTTTGCCTCCTGGTTAAATCTGGATCAAGACTGGTGTTGCCACATACGAGCCATGTGACTCAGGCAAGTTAATGATCTTTTCTGGGCCTCTGCACCCCATTGCAAACTGAGGGCAACAGTAGTACTGATGTCATCCTGTATCAGTTGTGAGGCTCCAATGTGGTACTAGATGTAAAGCATCTAGAACACAGAGGAAATGCCTCTATACTTTGGTCAGCATTGCGACTCTGAGCACCACCAATGCATACTCACTGAAATCAAGGGGAACAGTTCAGAAAAAGAGGAGGGTGAACAGCGAAAATCGCCTGCACTCCCGCCACCCTTAGATATTCCTATTTTGGTGGCCATATTTCCACTCATCTCTTATTGAAGAGAAACATGCCCAGAAATATATTTTATGTAAATAGATATTATATTTTAAAAATATATAAACAGTAACCTTTTTTTTGGTTTACTTCTCTCTCTTTTCCCAGCCTCCTGCCCATCCTGCTCCTGGGATGTTAAAGCAAACATTGATGTGCAACCTTCTACATCTTCCTTGATCCTCCAACAATCAACGTGTTGGGGAGGAAAAAACTGAACTTAGTCTTGAAGGACAACCAGAGTACAGAAGGTAGAAAAGAGGGAAGAGTATCTCAGGTAAGTTTCTCTTACTGCTTAAGCCTAGAGTTATAGGAGGGGCTTAAGATGGGTGTTGCGAGCAGGTGAGACCAGATGGGTAGGAGTGGGGGGCCATGTTCAGGAGTTTTGATATTGTCTAGAAGGGTATGGGCAAACAACAGACTTTAAACCAATTTTATCACATGAGCGTTTGGAGGAGATCACTCTGGTAGCAGGTGGTATGTTGATTTAATTTGCCGGAGCAATTGAAGCTGCAAGTCAAGGAGATCAGGTGGGATGGTAGAGGTGAAGACATGGGGACATTTCAGGGGAAAGGCCACAGGACTTCTTGGCCAGATGCTCAAGACTTTGACCATCTTGAGCACATGATGGGCTCTCAATCAATACTGAAAGATGGAATCTCACAAGAGAAACTAGCGATGGATGAGGAGGAGTCAACTATGCATACTGATGCTGAGTCATTGCCAAAGCGCTATGACACTGCCTGGGGCAATCACCCAAAGAAGCAGATACCATTGTGGCCTTTAGCTCCACCACTTTGGAAAAGTCTCCCCAAATTCTAAAGGATTACCCTGATCTCACATTTATGAAGTAATATCTGTTACATGAGGGACTATCTTTTATAGCCCTGTGCTCTTGGCAATGAACAAACATCTCAAATTCCTAAGAAGAAAGCTGTGGTTCTATTATGAAATTAATTTTCCCCTGACCCAGGTCCAGAAGGCTGTTTGAAAGATAAGTGTTGATTGATGGGCCTATGAAGACTTCCATCCAGCTTTGCAAAGTATGAAATCTGTAAATCTGCAAGTAGAAATAGGGTCTTTCTGGAAAAAATATTAATACTGTACCTTGGTGTTACCAGGTGATTGCTTTTCAACACCTGGGAGGACTTTTAAATGAACAATTCCTATTTATATCGTCCCTTAAATAGCATTGGAACTCCCAGGCATCTTATAAAAGTTTGAAACAGGCCTGTGTTGCCGAGGTCATAACTTGATTAATCATACAGAAAGCGCAAGCCCAGGCATATTACAATTATAGAGGGATCATGTCTCAAATGAGCCAGGCACCTGAAATGAGTGAATGTCTAAATCCTAGGGGTGATTCTGAGAACAAAAATGCAAGGAATGAATCCAGAGGACAATATTGAAATAGATGGCAGGAGGTGAGTTTAAGAAAGAATTGAAAAACGAGAGATGAGAATAGAATGATAGAGGCAGGACCCTGAGGGCGCGTTTCCATAGCAACAGGCAACTCGGAGGAGGGATAGGAGAGAACAGAGCAGAAACACACAGCCACAGACTCTGGAGAAAGGGAAAAGTGAAGGAGGCCTTGGAAGCGTTGAATGAACCCTTTCTCCTCCCTGTCTTACAAACAAGGAGACCCAACGATCAATCCTGATCAACCCAAAGCTCGCTTCCGGGGTCTCCTTTCTGTTCACCAGGCGGTGCTTCCGGAAGCCCCAGCCCGATTCTTTCTACGCCTACACAGGGGAACAGCTGGAGTATTAGATGTACATGGATTCTGTCTCCATTTGCCACAAACACTGAAATGAGACTAGAGGTTCTGTGAAATATCGAGGCACAAATACTGACTCAAGGGAAGAAGTACAGATGCAGGAGAAACAGATGTAGGAGTTTTCTGCTTTGTTTTGTTATGTTTTACAAACTGGTTTAGGAAGGTGTGTGAGCGTGTAGAAACTCCCATGATGGGCAAAGTGACAGTTACACCCCAAAAGAGTTCCCGTCCTCATTGGCAAAACCCCTGAATATGATAACTCATATGGCAAAAGGGACTTTGCAGATATGATTGAAGTCAAGGACCTTGAGATGAGGAGATTATTTTGGATTATCTGGTTGGGCCTAATCTAACCCTGTGAGTCCTTTTTTCCCCCCAATATTTGTTTTTCATTGTCTTGATAGTTTTCTCATTAACATTAAAGCAGAGAATCTTCCACGCTCCAGAGAACTAGAGAGGTAGTTTGAGAAAGACTTGGCCCAACATTGCTGTCTTTGAATATGGAGGAAGAGGATACAAGCCAAGGAATGCAGGAGGCCTCCAGAAAATGGAACAGGCAAGGAAGCAGATTCTCCCCAGAGCCTCCAGAAGGAACAGAGGCCTGCCAACACCTTTTATCCCAGTGAGATTCTTGTAAGACTCTGACCACCAGAACTGTAAGAAAATAAATTTTTGTTGTTTAAGCCACCAGGTCTGTGATAATTGCTTACAGCAGCCATAGAAAGCTAATACACTCACAAAGCTGGTGAAGAGAGAAGCCTGCCATGATGAGAACATCACCAAGAACAGAATGAATCAGAGTTCTGCCGAGATTTCATCTTATGATTTGTCTTAGCTCAGTTTGCTATAACAAAATGCCATAGACTGGATGACTTAAACAACAGATAGTTATTTCTCATAGTCATAACAGACATTTATTTCTCATAATCCAGACTGTCTGGAGGCTGGGAAGTTCACGTTCAAGGTGCCAGCTGATTTAGTTCCTGTTGAGAGCCCCCTTCCTGGCTTGCAGGTGGCTACCTTTTCCTGTGTCTTCACATGGTGGAGAGAGAGAGAGTTCTGACCTCTTCTTCTTCTCATAAGGACACAAATTTCATCATGGGGCCCCACCCTCATGACCTCATCTAAACCTAATTACCTCCCAAAGACCCGTCTCCAAATACCATCACATTGAGAGTTAGGGCTTCGATATAGGAATTTGGAAGGAGGACACAAACATTCAGTGCAGCAAGAAGCATTGATGGGCAAAAATGAGAAGCAAAACAGAGTAGTTATTTAAATCTATAAGCAGGTTAATTTTCCTTGGAGGTAGACATTAAATGTTGACTACAACTGATATATTAAAACCTCTCTGAGACATGTTTCTTTTCACAGAATGGGTGTACCTTTAACTTACTGCTTGTTCTTGGAGACATGTGTGTATCCTGGGCAAACCCACAGGCTATCATGGCTGCAGTCATGCAAGACTACATGGAGGGTATGTGGGCCGGTCATCATGATAATAGGAGGATCAAGAAAAGAAACTGAACCCGACCTGATGAAGTTCCATCTGGGTTGTCCTATGGGTAGTTGTGTTCATTAAAGTAAATAATATCTGCTAGCTAACACAACCCTGAATTCCAGCAGCCTAAGTCAACATAGGTCAATTTCTTACTTATATAGCAATCATGCAATTTACCAGCTGTCAGTTTGGCAGTTGACATTCTACATGATGATTCAGGGAACCAGACTCCTTCCATCTTGTGACTCTGCCCTTTTCTAGGGCCCTGGAGTACCTCACATCCGGCCAGTCAATGGGGGAAAAATGATGGAGAAGACACGCCTGCTCCTTAACCACTGTGGCCCCAAAGGGATTTGTTACTTCCACTCACATTCCACAGGTGACAATCAGCCCTGTTGTCTTACCTAGGTGGAAGGGAAATGGTACATGTCTCTGCACTAAGGAAGGAGAAAGAGAAATCTTGGGGGAACAGCCAGCAGCCTCTGCCATAGTATCCAACACACTGTGTTTTTAAGAGTCAGTAGTCTAGACTGGGAAATGTACTGACAACGGACATTATGTTCTGATAAAACTGTCCAACTTGGAGCAGCAGGAAAAGAAGTGTGTGTTTTTTCCATCAGGTAATGAATATTCACACTCTCAGTCACCCTGAAAGAGGCTGCTCCTGGGAGAGGAAGGGAGGGCGGGAGAAGTAGCCTCAGACCAGAGACGGAGAAACATCTTTCTCCCTCTGGGCTGTCCTGGTTGGGTTTGGATGAAGATGCAGATGTGATTTCCATCTCAATGGCTTAAGAGAGGAGCTGTTGCCAAGTAACAGGGCAGGAGTTAAGCAAGCTAGCGTCCTTCAAGTAGCCAGGGGATTTGGTACAGGCTTGTGAGTTTTGAGGACGCCCCTGTGCAGGAGTGGTTATAGATGTGCTCGCTATCGTTTTCTCCGAACTATCAGTGAAGTCATATTAAAAGTTGTGAAACGGTAGCAGTTCTATTGCGGAAATTAAAGGGAGGGCCTGTGTTAGGGGCTGAATTGCAAAATTCAGTCAAAATTGTTACAGTGAGGTCCTAACCCCCTCAGCATCTCAGAATATGGCCTTATTTGAAAATAGCATTTTTAAAGAGGTACGTTAAAATGAGGTCATTAGGGTGAACCCTAATCCACTATGACTGGTGTCCTTATAAGAAGAGGAGATTGGGAGACAGACATGCACAGAGGAAGACCGTGGAAGGTGATACGGAGTGAAGACACAAGAAGACAAGACATCTGCAAGCCAAGGAGAAAGGCCTCAGGAGAAAACAACCCTGCGATACCTTGATCTCAGACTTCTAAGCTCTGGGATTGTAAAAAAATAAATTTCTGTTGCCGAAGCTACCCAGTCTTCGGTACTGTATAATCAGCAGCCCTCAGAAATGAATACAGCCTGGTTCATACTTGGGGCAGAATGGAGAGGGGAGGGCAGGACACTCTCCCCAGGGCCATCATGCTGGTGTTAGGGGCAGTCATTGGCATAGGCAGGTGACACTCAGTCAGCAGTGACAATGTCGAATAGCAGGAGTGGCAAGGTGCTGGATCAGGAGGCCAGGCAGGTAAACACGAGGGATCTTATTCTGAGAACACATCTAACTTGTGGAACTTAACTGGGGACCGACTTCTTCCATGGCCTAGTGAAGTTGCGGTCTTCATAGTATGTCATATTAGTGGACGTACGTATGCCCACTTTGGGAAATTCCAAGGTGGTGAAGCCAAGTGTCACGTGGGTAGCAAGAGAATGAATGTATTTGGGTTTCAAGGAAACTGACAATGTCCTTCGAAATCCAAACTCCTCCTCTTCCTATCTGTGTGCCCTTTCCTTAGCCTCCGTAAACTTGGCTTTCTCATCTGTAATACGTTAATAATAACAATTTTTGCTTGGATATAATATAGTATAATTAATATAATCCTGTCATTAAACTTAAAGGCAATGACATAAGGTTTTTAGTACTGGGCTTGACATATATTATGTTCTCATTAAATGACTGCTGCTGTGTTTATTATAGAAAAACACTTGCTAATGAGAGGAACATGGTCCGTGAACCCCGTTGAGCAGAACACGGTTATACGAAGGCTGTTGGCTGTTGTGTATTGGGGAGAAATTGGGCCAGCTCTTTGACCATATTTGGCGCCAACTGGACCACCTGTGGGATGAAAATGACTTGAGAAAGGAAGCAGGATGGCTGAGCCATACAGAGGTCCCTAGTTCTCTTCTGTCTCAAATATTAATTCTGTTACAGGTCCAAATTCAGGCACCCTCATCTGCCCAGAGTCATGGGCCAGCGTTGCCCTGAATTCTGTTTCTCATGGCTTTCATCATTTCTGAAGGAGGTCCTATGTGTCTGAACATAAGTGTGTTAGCCATTACCAGAAAGAGGATTCTCGGAGCCAGGTCACAGAAGGAGAGCTGCCCAGTATGGTTAGTTGTCTATACTGCGTTTGCTGTGTCGGGATACACAGTGATCTGCAGGAACTTAAGGTGTATGTGGGGGGGAGGGGGGAAGTGTCGAGTCTCTGAGCGCAGAACAGTTACTCAGCCCGTATTCAATTTCTTGGTTGAGCTCCCTGTCGTCTCCTCCCTCTATCTGGACCCTCAAGCCTTTCAGTGTTGTTGCTTCTTACTCTTTAGACTGATGGCATTGGGCAAACTTTCAAAACATTTGGACCAGAATCCCTGCCACGCACATTGAGCTGGTCTGGGCCTGATTACACACAGGCAGCCGCACCTCCCAGATGCCACCGGCATCACAACACTCTCTTATGAAATCGGACTTTTAAAGAGCTTGAGTCAAGTGGCAAAGTCAGTGACTGTCAACAGCCTCAGTCCTGAGTGAGCATGGTTTACTGGGTGAGGCAGCTCTGGTTAGTCTCCGATGGCTCCCTCTGGGATTGGGGGAGGAGGAGGAGGGAGGGGAAGAGCCAGGAGGCCAGGAAAGTGGAGGCCAGCACCTGGGGCTGGGGCGCTAACCATGCATCTTGCTGTCCTGGTTCTGACCCCGGGCCCTGTCTGCTGTCTCAGCTTCCATTTTGCTCCCAGAGTCCCTGACTTGGTCATCTGCTCGAACTCCTTAGGACTGGGACCCCCCCCCCCCATTCTTTTTCAAGCTATGCTCCTGAATTTTCACCCAGCTTGGTGAGAGGGTGAGGTTGATCAAATTAGTCCAGAAGTATCAAATTGGCTACCGAGTTGAGGGCCACAGGTGGCCACACCACAGACACATCACAGATGTCCTATCTTATCAACTCTGAGAGTGGGTATCATTTTTATCCTCTTTCTATAGATAGGTAAACTGAGGCTTAGAGACTCTATATGAATAACCTAAAGTCACACAGCCCATAAATGATGGCGATTCAAACTCAGGACGGTTTGGATCCAGAGCTTTTTCTGTTTCTTATATCACGGTGGTTGGTCCTCCATTCAGAAAGGGGAAAGCATAGCATCCTTGGAGAGAGCATTGCAGAAACTGCCTCATACTTTTTCAAAGTCCCCACAAAACCCAGGATAATGCTGAGTGCACAGCAGGAGCCCAATGAACACGTGCTGTCAAAATAATGCACGTGTTAATTGTTCTTCCCTTATGAGTGACTCATAAGCCGTTGCCCTACACATACACGTTACGTATGAATCCTGAGAGAGAGAAGGTGATAAATCTTTTTATAAGGAAACCCTTTAGCAAAGGTATCCTAAGTAGGCCTGGAAGTTTCCCAGTTCTCAAAATAAGAAATACCATAGATGTTTTGCTGACAAGTCTTACTTTGCTTTTGTTTTGTTTCGATTTCATTGTTTTATTTTTTCTGTGTAGTACTATATGAAGATCTTCCAAAAATGCCGTTAAAAAGCCAGTGAGATCTTGGCTCTTTATCCTAACTCTGTTGCTTTCAGTAGAATTTTATATCAGACACACTGCTGAATTCTTGGGCAGGTGCCAAATTCCAGAATCTGCTTACTATCTCTAAATTTTAAACAGTGAGATTCAACTTACTGGGAACTTTGTTCTCTCAAACACACTTAGAAAGAAAATGTTGAGTTTATCTTATTTATTAATGTAATTCAACTTCTTTATATCCCAAATCATCCTGTCAGGGATTTGAGGGCTTATGGCAAAAACACATATCATGAACTGGTAACCTAAAAGTCAGATTTAAAAATCTGAACCAGGGAAAGTAGAACTTAAAACAGGAAGTCAAACCTAGGAGAAAAACGGAAGGCGCGTATCTGGCCCCCAAGAGACTGCGTTGGAGATTGCAAAATGGCAGCCCCTGAGACAAACCCAACTGAAGTTACATTTTAGCCTGTTTCACAAATCAGTCGGAGGAGACACTAACACAGAACAAAAGGGATTTAAGAGCTGTAACTACCAAATGCAATGTGTGGACTTTGTGTAGTCCAACTGTAAAACCAGCTTTGGTTTTGGACTTGGAAATTTTGAATATGCATTAAGTATTAGAGGATATTAAGGAATTATTGTTCTTTTGGTTAGGTATGATAATGGTATACATACCGGTAAAACCACAAGATATCTGAGATTTACTTTAAAATACACAAGCAAAAATAAAAAACTAAATGGGGTAGGTAAACAAGATTAGCAAAACGTTGATAATTTTTGAATCTGAATGATGGGGTGTATGAGGGTTTATTGTACCTCTCTGTTTGAAAATTTCCATCATGTATATTTAAAAAATTTAGGCTATGACTGTCTTGAGGTGGATTATGTGCTTTTTAGTTTGATACAGTCGCCACCCGCCACCCTTCTTACCACTCAACCCCGTTGCCACAGGCTCAGACTGTTCATTTAATTACCTGCCTGGCTTGCCTTATTACACTAATTACGATTCCTAAAGTCAGACAGAAAAGGGACACGTGGTCAGTTGTCGAAGAGGAATAAACATCCCAGTTCCTCAACTGGGAAGGACTTAACTACAACTAAACAGTAAAAGAAAATTCTTCCAAGGAGCATTGCTGGGAACCAGAGTAATGCAGACAGTATTTCTCGACAAGCTGCAGGAGGCACCAGACCCCAACCCCATCTCTGGGCACCAGTGACGCTGCGGTACGGGGACTGGCTCCATCTACAAGCCACACTAGGAGTAGCACTCCTCTACTCCAGCACTGTCAGCAAGGTTCAGTAGGAGCTGACCAAAATACATTTCAGGAAAGCCTTTCTGCCTGGCCCCAAAGCAATAGGATCTGGGCATGCGGCTTTTTGATGGGGCTGGCTGGATCTAAAGACAAAATGGGGTACATGGGAGACTCGAGAAGATTGAACAGAAGGCACAGTCTTCAAACAACCCTTGGTAAGCATCACTCATTGCTGTGGGGTGAATAGTAGCCCTCCAAAACATATGTTCATATCCTGACCCTGGTACTTGTGAATGTGATGTTATTTGGAAACAGGGTCTTTGCAGATGTAATCACATGAGGATACGGTCAGGAGTAGGGTGGGCCCTACCAATGGCTGGTGTCCTTATAGGAAGAGGTCAGTTTGGACTCAGAGACACACAAAGAGAACACCACGTGATGCTGGAAGTAGAGATGAGAGTAAGGCATCTTACAAGCCAATGACAGCCAACAGCCCCCAGTAACTAGGAGGGAGGCCTGGAGCAGACTCTCCCTCAGCACCTCCAGAAGGAACCAGCATTGCTGACACCTTGATTTCAGAGTTCTAGCCTCCAGACCTGTGCGAGAATAATGTCATTTTTTACGGCAGCCCAGGAAAGAAAGAGACTTACCTCACTCAGGCTTTTGGTAAGGTCGGATCCTAGACAATTCTTTTCTGAGGTGACAATTCTTTTCTGAGACAATTCTTTTCCTAGGGGACAGATGTTCTGTGCATTTGCTGGCAGGCAGCCCCCTGCTGGGAGAGAGGGGGCCAAGGTAGGCTGAGCCCCTTTGGGGGATGAAGTTGCCCTACTCCGCTGTCTTAGTGAATGATCTGTCATCAGGTAGCTCCATACCAGGATTGTTTTTGGAGGACATTGTTAAGGGTCCACTTTAGAATGAGAAAGTTAAGGTCAGTAGAAGCCTCTTTGGTCAAAGACTCATAAACCTTAGCTGGAAATGGTATTTAAAATTCAGATTCCTGAGGCTGACTTTAGAGACTGATTCAGTGGCCTTCAGTGAGGCCAAGGAATCTGTGACATTCCAAAGCCTCCAGGCGATGCTGATGCAGGTGGCTGGAGGCATGGTGGTTTGGACCCAGGTGAATTAGAAATTGAGCTAGAAATATTTTTTCCTGGATAGACAATCTGTCATCACCTTTTAAAGAGACAACTCCCTATTTTGCATCATTTTCTCACGGACAGACTGAGAGTAATAAAATGTATACAATGAAAATGACACTAATTTCATTCTCTGAAGAAAATGTGGGGTTTGTGCAGTTTCATCTTTTCAAGTACAAATTCCTTAAGATCTGTAAAAATGTCTACGCGCATGAGAAAAGGATAGAAACAGGGATGGAAGGATTGCGGGGGGTTTTTCTTTGTTTTAATCTGTCACTTAGCAACAGCATATGTATGGCGGACAGTCGGAGTAATCTTTGCGCTGGCAATATTGAATTGTCAGGAAGTTTAAATTTGTGTTTTATCATTGTTAGCGGTGTTTTAGCAAATCGTGGAAGGTACAATATGTGCGTTCTGCTGTTTTGGAAGGGAGACAATTTAAGTCAGAAATATTTGACTGTGAACATATTTCTCACTGAACCCTATTTTCCTTCTACATAGAAGAAAAACCAAAGCTTACCTAAACACAGTCAGAAACCTAGTTAATCACCACTATAGGATTAGAGGGGAAATGGTCTTCAAAAATAGTTTATGAAAGTTTTAATTACACACACAATCATGAAATGTTCAGTAATTGCTGCGTATTGATTCCGTTTTTTTCTTCTGGAAATGCTCAAACTATTTCAATATACACAGAATCAATAAACATAATTAAAATATGAGCTCATCAAAACAGTAATTAAATGTACTTAACAGCTTTTGTGGCTTTTCCCCATATGGTTACTGTGGGAGTGTGAATCTGGCGCGCTAGATAAATGTAACAAAATAAAGTGGAAGCCTCGGAAAGATTACTGTCGTATCATAATACAATAAAACCCGGCTCTGCAGCAGTGGCACTAAATCAAAAAGTTGACAAAAGGAGTGGTGTACGCAATTATTATACATTTTGGGGCCGTTTTCTATTTATATGAGATTAATACTGCCATGGTCTACATTCAGAGGGAACAGTGAAATCCTCCAACATGAAAAGAACCGGGGGAGAATGCCCTGAATTCTTAATAGGACAATTCTCCTTTTAGGATATTACTAGAGAAGAGTTTGATCCTGACCCCTACCCTGGTTCTAGGTTGGTCTGCCTCGCAGGGGCCCAGTCACGTGACTCCCAAGCCCTGGACCCCACGGTCCTCAGACTTAGGACTTGTGAAGATGGTTTTTATTCTTTCTGCCGTTCATTTCAGCAGGCCTGGGCAAGAGAAGGGAAAGGTTGTTGAAGTCGAAGTCTTGCCTTTCATGAGTGCACAGCCCAGGTGCCTGGAAAATGGTGCTGAATCACCAGGTAAGGACAGGAGATCTGTCTTAGGGTGGTTTCCTCCAGAAGCAGATCCTGAGACAAAGATGTGACTGCAAGGAGTTTATGAGAGAGGCCACCCTAGGAAGCATGGCCAGGGGAGGGGAAGTGGCACGGGGAGGGAAGAAGCTAGTGAAGGCACACGACCAGTAAGCAGGCTGCCTCGGGGCAGCTAGCTCTCCATCTCACTGGCAACAGTGACAGACAGTTTAGACTATCTCCTAGTTGCCCCACCTGAGGAGAGAGGAAGTCTGGTATTTATCCTCTAACCCCGCATCTGGATTTGCCTGAAGGCTACTCTCTGAAACATTAACCTCCTGGTCCTCCGGCCCGGAGAAAACACCCAAAGGGCAGAGTCTTCGTACTTGCAGTCAAATGCCACTGGCACAGACTAAAATGGTTAGGGCTGAGGTCACAGGTGGGGAACACAGGCCTTCTACCATCCCGTCTGTGATAGGCTGAACGCTCCAAAAATTGTCCATGTCCTAATCCCTGGAATCTGTGACTGTTACCTCACAGGGCAAAAACATTGCAGATGTGATTAAATTAAGGCTCTTGAAATGAGGATATTATCCTGGATTATCTGAGTGAGACCTAAATGCAACTCCAAGTATCCTTATAAGGGAGGCAGAGGGAGACTTCAGACAGAAGAGGAAAAGGCAACGTGACCTTAGAGGCAGAGCTTGGAGGGATGTGGTCACAAGCAAAGGAGTGCTGGCAGCCAGAAGCTGGAAGAGGCAAAGGCTGGACTCTCTTTCCCTGAGCTTCTGAAGGGAGTGTTGAGACAGGCTGGGACCTGGGACCTGGGACCTCTTTCTGCAGAGCTTGCACCTGGACAAACATCTCCAGCAACAAAATACAAAAAAAAAAACTATAAAGGGGCTAAAAATAACTGCACACATGTGCAATTGGGCTACAAAAATTACAAAAAGACCCAAAACCAACTGCCACTTCTGAGGTGTTGGGAGCAAAAGCAAGGGTCCTGTGCATGATCCCTGCACACGGCACCACCACAGGGGTGGGCACACCACCTAAGCCGCCCGACTCACTGATCGGTCCCTACCTTCACCCCACTTAAGGAACCAGCTCACCACCCCTGCCCCCCAGGAGCTGGCAAGGGCACCTGTCACTTGTTCTCTCTCCCTTGTGCTGCAGCAAGAGCCCCAGTAAAGGCTTGCCAGAATTTCTCATCTGACCTCTCATCAATTTCTATTGATGAAACAGTCCAAGGACCCAGGTGGGTAACAATGTAACCTTGCTGACATCTTGATTTTGGCCCATTGATACCAATTTTGGACTTCTGGCCTCCAGAACCGGGAAAGAATAAATTTCTGCTGTTTTAAACCACCAAGTTTATGGCTGTTTGTTACAGCAGCCCCAGGAAACACATAGAGGGGTCCTAGGAAGAAAAGATTCTTTCAAAGAGGAATATCCTTTGGTAGATAGAGAAGAAACAGAGCCGGTGAGTGTGTGGTGGGGAATCTCATCTGAAATGGAAATCCATTTTAACACCACCCTGACTTCCTGTTTTCTTCCTCTCCCATTTCCCTACGTTCTGCAAAATCTCTTGCAGAATTTTTTTCTCAATAGCTTCATCTGCACTTGACGGTTGGACCCAGCTCTGTCCTTAGCTGAAATGTCTAAAACACAGCCATTCCTGTTCTGTGTTTTCCCGTATCTTGTCCATGGAAGGGTAGATTCAAGAGCGGTCTCTGGGTCTTTCTTCGAATTTTCTGGAGGCTTCCTAGCGGCACACTTGCAAGGGTCCTCCACATGCTCCCTTCCATCCCTGGGCTCACCTACTGTAGAATCCCACCCGGGGTCCAATTGGTATGATCACTCGACTTTGAACCCATCGGAGACATTTCTTTCTACTGTACAGAGAAAATATACTGTGTTGCCTCCAAAGAGGCCATCATTAGACTTGGCTTTTAGAGTTGAAGAACTACCTCACCTCTGAAAATTCAAGAAGATGAAGGAAGGAAAAGGCATGAAGAAAATGAACTCTAAAACTTCTTGATTACTTTGGACTTGGGACACAGATGGGACTTCCTCTCGTGCCCAAAAATCCCTTGAACGGTACCAGCTGTGGGGCAAAGCAAATGCGAAAGAATCACCATTGCCGTTCACGGGAGGAGCTGTGTTAAGGAAGGAAGAAAGTTTTGCAGAACAGTTGATTTCTCAGTGAATCATGTGGCCAGATGAAAAGCCAACGACTACATCTGCAGGCATATTGTACTAGTATTAATATTCATGTGGAGACTATCAAGAAAGCTGTTTCCTCTGTATTTTTAGCAGTATGGTAGGTCTGGAGGAAAATCATTTCTTTCGTGTTAAGGAGTTTGTGCTGCATTACTTTCAAGCTTTATGAGGATTAATTTTAAAAGAGCTCAGGGAGTGAAAAAATCAGGCCTTATGCAAGGGTAATATTCCAAATATTATACAATCGGCATGGCTGGAACTGACCAATCAGAGCAGATGCTGTGCCAGGGGTTAACATTTCGCTTGCTGGATCATGGGGAGGCCCAGGGATTTCTGGGGGGTGCTAGGGTGACTGGAGGTGCTGGGGGCTATTTGGGGACTCGGGGGGGGGGTGCTGTTTACAGCATGGCCATACCAGTGTGTGCCAGCTAAACGTGATCTCTCACTATATGACACATAAAAATGCCAAGCTCTCGTCTTACCTCTTCTTAACAATGGAAGTAAAAACATATACTAGAGATTCATTAATCTAATGCATGATCTTTGAGCCTTACTGGGCGCCAGGCATCGCACTAAGTGGTAGACACACAAAGATGTTGCCAATGGAGAGCTAGTAGGAAAGTGTAATCATCTGTTTTCAAAGTCCAAGTGCTTGTCCTATTCAGGACTTGGGTAGTTTCAAGTGATGAAAAACCTAATGCCTACTGCCTTGTGTAAAACAGAAAAAGAGAAGGGGATTTATTGGCTCAAAGGACAGAAATGTTGAGGGATAAGTACTGCTGGGTGCAGGGGATTGTGTGCGTGTGCGTGTGTGTGTGTGTGTGTGTGTGTGTGTGTGTAGGTGTGTTTTCCTGCTTCATCTCTTTTGGCTGACATCCTATTTGGGTTTCCTTGAAATGCGAGTCTGAGACAAGGACCGAAGTTCAACTAATTTATCTGGAAGGGGACCCCGGAAGTGGAAGTGAGGAAAGAGACGGAGAAAGGAGGAGAGCCCGCAGGTACTGCAGTAAAGAGCTGAATATGTCCTGCTGGGGGCAACCAGGCCTCAGTCCTGCTGGGGCCCCTCTGAAGGGGCCATATAGAATTCAGAATTTCTACAGAATTTTCCACAGTGGAGGACAGGGGCGGCTAGGACACTTATCCACAGATCCCTGTCTCCCACTGGTTGAGGGTTGCTCCCAGGGGCATTAGGACCCCCCCTACTTCTGGATTGTGCCTGCTTGTGCCTGGGTGGCCTTCTAGGGCACACCTGACATGGGACCCTGCAACAGGGTATGAGGGTCCACTACAGCTGCGCTAGAAACAGGTGGGCCAAGGAGATGCGGCATGGTGCAGCATAAACGTCCACTCAGCTGGGCTTTCCTCGGTGGTGGCTCCCATCTTAGGGTCCACGTGGCAGTGCGAGGCTCCCGTTACGTTGAGACCTGGTGGGAACTGGAGATCTGGATCAGTGGAAAGGGCAGGTGAGCCAGGCCCCCTCTCACTGGCATTCACGGAGCTCATTAGAGTAGAATCTAAATCCTGAGCTCCTATGTGATAATTTCAGAATGTCACCCAGATTTTAAATTTAGAGTCACCCTCAAACTAAGTTCTGGATTTGTTTTACTCTATCTTAAATGTGGGCAAAATTCCAGAGACCTTTACTGATTGTCCATTGGGCACCTTGAGAGCGCCAATGAATTCCCTCAAACTTGAGTAGAGCCAAGTTTTGGGCTCAAGGAATAGCGATTGGGGTTTCTTTCTGTAATTAGGTAACTGTAAACCAACTTGACTCGAAAACTCCGAAGTCAACCTCCTAGTAGCCCCTTCGAAAATTCCTTGCTGTGCTTCATTCATGTTTCCATAATATTGTATTGCGAGGTTTAAATGTCACATCAGGCTGGAACATTTGTTATACATCAGAAAAGAATGAAGTGAAAATTGCTGGGTTTTGCCTCTCATAGAAGCTTCATTTGTTATTGGAGTTACCTGCTTGGCTCCAAGCTATAATGTGACTCTTCCAGACTGGTCCAATTTTAATGTCAATCTTACTGACGGTGACTGTTCCTGTGCGGCCTCAACCACCTCCACTGGGCTTCATCCTAAACGCTCAGCACTGCCATTCTAGTAATCTTTAGGTCCCTGGCCCAGGAATCCCTGAGGCTGTTTTTCCCTAGAGTTTCTAGTGAAGTCAACCAATATACATCGTGTCGATCATGCTGGTCAGTATTTTTTTTTCTTCATAAGTTTTTGGGTTTTGTTTTGGGGGGAAAGAGTGTTGTTGGTCAGAATTCAAGGAGGAGTGTTGCTTTTGGCTGGAGTGATCTTGGCAATTGTCTTAACTCCTCGCTGCATTAGGTCTCTGTGGACAAAACCCACTGATATATCCTTCAGGTCTTTAAGGTCAAAAGCGTTGCCTCCTGACTCTTACCTTTGTGGGCCTGATTGTGTTTGAAAGATAGATTTTCCAGATGGACTGCAGGTCACAGAGCCTTCTTGGTGGCATAAGGGACTCTTAAGCTGATTTTACCTGCTGCCAAGAGCCGATAACAGAGCGCAGGGTCTCTTTCTCTCCTGTGGGAGAAGCTGGTAAGGCCACAAGTGCTGTGACTGACTCTGCCTTAGGGCATTCCTGAGACCATATGTGGAACGACACTCCTCTTTCATTGCAAAGCTATTCAAGGTGGAGGGTACTTTCTTTAAAAACCCTTGAATTAATCTCTTGGTACCAATACCTTTTCAAATTTGTTTCTGGACTTTTATTAACTTTTACTTCAAACGTAATGGTCTAAGGGCTATGAAAACCCAGAGAGAAACTTGAGTGAACACCTACTATATCTTGAAGTGGTTATAATTTATATCCTGTGAGGAATGGCTTGCTGCAAGTGCATATTCATTTCCATTCTAGGTTGGCTTTTGGGCTGATCTAATTCTTTATCACCATTTAACTTATGAAACACCTTTTGGTGCAGGCTGAGGTGACCTTTTGCATTCTTACTGACAGTTGATAGATATGTATAAATTAGGATATAGAAGTTTCCTTTTTGAAAATCAGTGGCTTTTAACCCTTCTGACAGTTAAGAAAGCAATTAAAATATATAATCTTTATTTTACAAAATTTCCCAAGCCCTAGTATAATATTTATTGATGTTTTAGGTAGTACTTTAATGGAATATAATATTGGTTAATGCTTTCTCCTACTGTTATCCATTGCTATCTACTAGTAAATAGAGCAGTCAACAAGTATCTTATCCTCATGCACGGATCGGCCTGAGGATGATGTCACAAGGAGAGGTTACTGATGACCGTTTTATAAGTCATTTATTTATTTAAGTGGTTAATACCACATGCTCTGAAATTATACCACCTAGTTTTGCATCCTGACTACTCTACTTACTGTATATGTAACTTGGAGCAAGTTACTTCTACTCTCTAAGCTTAATTTTCCTAATCTGTGAACAGGGATAATAGTAGTACCTGCCCTATAGTTGTGAGGACTAAATAATAGCATATATTGAGAGCTGAGAACAGTGTCTGTCACGTAGCCATACTAGATAAGTTTTAGCTCTTCTTATTATTTAAAAATTATTTTAGTGTTATTATTACTGTGTGCCACATGTTGTTTGAGGCTCTAGGGATACAATAGTAAGCAAGACACAAACGTATTAATTAAACAAATATATTTTAAGCCCCTAATTGAAGTCCTAGACTCTGGGGACACAGTATTGAGTCAAAGATGTCAAAGAGAGCCCCTATTCCTCCCTGCAGTCTAGCAGAGTAGACAAAGTATAAATAAATCAGCAAAAATATGAGTGATAAAAGTAAGAAGGGTAAAGTAGGGTAACAAGATGGAGAGTGAAGAGTGTAGGAACCATAGGCTTCTCTGATGTGGTAACATTTGAGCAGAAGTGGGGAGCCACTATACAAGTATCTGGGGGAAGGGTTTTCTAGGTGGGGGAACCAGACAAGCGAAGTACAAAACTCTAAATACCAAACAGACTGTGGTGCTGGGAGCACAGTGATAAAGGGGAGATATCAGGAAAGAAGGGCAAAGAGGGCACCGGGGCTGAACTGAGCAGAACTTGTATGTGATGATAAAGACTCAGGTACTGACTCTGAGTGAGGCGGGAGCCCAGAGGCAGCAGGGCGGAGCTGTAGAGCAGAGAAGTGACATGAGCTAACTCACATCTTTAAAGGGTCCCTCCGGATACTATGAGGGGAACGGGGCAAGAGTGGAAGCAGGGAGACTGACGAGGATGTGAGTGCAATAATCCAGGTGAGAGGTGGTGATGGCTTGGGCTCAGATGAAGGCTGGATTGGTGGCAGAAGTCTCTTCGCACAGTATCGTTTAAAGCGGATCTGATAGATTGCTGAGGTTGGATGTGGAGCTCACAGTCTAGTGGAATGTGCCAGAGATGAAACATGTGCTAAGTAAATAAATAAGATAATTCAGACAGTGACAAGTGCCATGCAGAAAATGAGAGAGAATGCTGGGATAGAGAGTGGTCAAGAGAGACCCCTCAGAGAAGAAATCATCTGAACTGAGATTTCAGTGACAGCTGAGTGTTTTCATCGCCTTTTTTCCTACGCCAGTGGTGAGGAAGAAATTCCCATCCTAGAGTATAAGGATAGTCCAACACATGACACTGAACACTGGACACATGAGATGGAAGTTTATTAGTTACATATACTTACAGCCTGGGAGAAGAGGACATCATGCAGGCCACACAGGACTTGTACTGGGGAACAGAGTAAACATCCAGGGGCTGTGGAAGGCAGGCCCTGCAGAACTAAGAGGGTGAGGTGATCCTGGGTTTCTGCAGGAGGATGTAACTGGCTTGTTTGAATAATTCCGAGGATTGGCAGGGAACTGAAACCTGCTACCTGGGGAAAAGCAGGAACTGCCTTGTCCCCTGGATAAGGAGAGTTGTCTGGATAGATCTTATCTGCAGGAGCAGAGCTGGGGGGGAAAACCTGTGGTTATGCCATCTGAGGCTCTCTGGTTTCACCATATGTCAAGGCAGTTCATAATATAGGGTCTTACCTTTAGGTTTTGCACCACACCAGGCCAGGAGAGAATGATATTGACCTGAACAAGAGGGATAGCTCTGGCTATGGGGAGAGGTAGGAATTCGTTTGACATTTTAGAGGTGGAGCTGATAGACTTTGCTGATAAACTAATGTGACTGGGGGTGAGGAAAAGAGAGAAATCAAGGATGTCATCTAAATTTTTAACGTGACCAGTTGGTGAATTGTGAAGTCACTTACCCACTGGGCAAGATGTGGGATAGTGAGTAGATTCTAACTGGGAGTAATCAAGAGTTCATTTGGTATATGTTCCATTTGAGATGGCTGTTATACACTGGAGTGGAGATACCTATTAGGATGATGGACGTATCCATCTAGAGCTCAGGGGAAAGGAAGGGGCAGAAAAAACCAATGTAGGAGTAATCAGTATAGAGACAGTATTTGAAGCCAGTGGCTAGATGAGATCAATTTAGGATGTAGAAAAGAACCTTGCGCTCCTCCAACATCTAGAGGTTGAACAGAAGAAAGCCCAGGAGAGGAGACAAAGGAGTTTAGTGAGGTGGGAGGAGAGCCTGGAAAATATGATGTCTTGGAGTTCTGGAGAAGAAAGTCTTTGAAGAAGGAAGGAGTGGACAAACATGTCGACTGCCTGCTCCTGAGAGGTCAAGAAATATGAGAACAGAAAAGTGTTGGATTTGGAAAAATGGTGGCCATTGGTGATCTTAAATGCTGGAAGTGACAGAAGACAAAGCGCAGGAATGGAGATCAAATTTCGGTCACTCCTTGGAGGAGCTTAGCTGTAAAAAGGAGGAATAATATGGAGAAATGATACTGAGAAAGAAATCTATGAAAATTGACATCAGCTGGTAAGAGGGTACAGAGATGTAACTTGTGATGCAGAAGAGATCAGACCTGCCAATCTAGGGAAACCGTGGATAGTTGATGCCGTGCTTAATGAAGGGATCAGGTACTTCCATGCACATCTTCAGGCTGAGAATGTAAGTTGGAACTCCAGACAGAGTTTGTGAAATTAAGGATATCTGGGACATGGATGGTCCTAGAGAATAGGATTCCTGTAGGATGGGCCCCAAATAGAAAGATGGAGATGAATTCTTCTAAATATATAGGACAGAGGTGTATGGCATAGCACTCGCATTATTTCTATATCACTGATGATCTTAAGACTCAGAAAAATAAGATGTTATCAGCTACTGTAAGAACAAAGCTGTTCTACACTGACAATGTGACAATTTTTAAATTTCCTTCTTTGTGTGATTTCATGTCTTTATTTAATCATTAACCCTATGTGGATCTTCCTCGACTTACAATGGGGTTACTTCCCGATAAACCCATCTTAAATTGAAAATATTGTAAGTCAAAAGTGCATTTAATACACCTAACCTACCGAACATCACACATTAGCCCAGCCTACCTTAAATGTGCTCACAACATTAACATTAGCCTACAGTTGGGCAAAATCATCTAAAGTATTTTCTAATAAAGTATTGAACATTTCATGTAATTTATGGAATACTGTACTGAAAGGGAAAAGCAGAAATGGTTGTAGCGTTACAGAATGGTAATAAGTGTATCAGTTGTTTACCCTCGTGATGGCCTGGCTGACTGGGAGCTGTGGCTCGCTGCTGCTGCCCAGCAACACAACAGAGTGTCACTCTGCACATCACTAGAAAAAATTCAACATTTGAAGTATGGTTTCTACTGACTGTGTATAGCTTTAGCACCATGATAAAGTCAAAAAATCGTGTTGAACTATTGTTAAGTTGGGGACCGTCTGTACCATTGAAGAAGGTCACTGTGGTAGAGTGTTAACAGCAGTACATTTAGAGTCAGAACACAGGTCTAGGTATGAATCCTGGATCTGTCAATGAGTAACCATAGTCTTGGGCACTTGTAAGTGCCTCAGTTTCCTCATCTGTACCATGGAATACCGTTACCAGCTTACAGAGTGGGCCAACTAGAAAAGGCCCAAGTGACCTATTTGTCCTTCATCAGTACCTTATGTTGAAGGGACCATAAGAGGGTATCCTAGCTATCCAGTGTAAGAAGTGGAGAGAATAGCAGATCAAGAAAAAAATCTGATGCTAGCCTCCTCCTGCTACACTTAAGGTAGCAAGACTTGTATTAGAGTCTGCCATTTTTACATTTATCTATAGGAACTCTCATAACCTTCCTCAACTTCATCAATTTGTCAGACAAGGTATGGGTCCCACTTTCCTCAATAAAACCTCCCAAATAATGCCCACTGCACATTGAGTTCTTGCAGCTTAGACTACTCTCTATTAAGCCCCCATACTTCCCACCAGTTGTGATGACCAAAAGTCAGCCATGTGTGTTCCCAAACCTATTTACGCTAGTTGTGCTGGCAACTGTAATATGCAAATATTATATGCTTATTATTTACACAACTATTGTGTAAAGTGATGAAAGATTTGATGATGACAAGTTGCTATAGTAAATTGCTATCAAATAAGGTGTATGTAAAACACACAGAAAAGACTGGGGGAAGAGCAAAAATGTAGAAAAGTTGCTTTGTGAGTGTCTTAAAGGTCTCATTCTGCCTTAAGGAAACCAAAACTAGAACTTCTGGGTGATGCATTATGGGTGGTTTTGAAAGAATGATGGCTTGGGACTCTGATTAGCAGACCCCAGCACAGAGAAAGGGCCTTGGCATAACATCAAAAGAGTGGCAACTGAGTGAGCATCCATATGTTTCAGGTTAAAATTAAATCTTTAAGGTATGTATGTATCACATTTTATGATTCACTGCTTTAATTAACTTTTCCAGTTGACTTGCCAACTGCCAGTTCCAACTTCAATGGATAACAGTAAAACTGTAACGTTTATTTTTCAGTTATTATGAAGGTATACTCATTGTTTAAACCACTGTAAAAATTGAAAATGTATAAAGAAAAAATTAAAATTTACTCATCCCAAATCAATCAGTAGCAATAACTTAATGCAGTTCTTTCTGGTCATTTTTTTCATAAATATATTTTTTGAAATAAAATTATTACTGTTATATTTATTTTTTGTCTTCTGCTTTTTTCATGAAATATTTTATCATAAACATTCCCTATGTTAATATTCATCTATAACACTATTTTATTTGTTTCTTTTAAAAACTTTGGAATATTAATAACATTTGTAATAAAAATGATATTCATCTGTGTTAATTTCAAACAATACAAAAAGTATACAAAACAAAAGCAAGAAATCACCGTGAAGCCACTGACCTAGAAATAGCCAGTGTTGAATTTTTATAAACCTTATCCTAGACTTCATTTTTCATAAAGATGTGGATAAAAGGGTATATGGATATGATGCATAATATTTTTAAAGAAACATTTTATATTGCAATTATTTTAAATTTACTGAAAAGTTGCAAAGGTAGCACACCCTCACCCAAACTCTCCTACTATTAACATTTTATATTACCATGGTAGGTTTGTCACATCTAAGAAATAGACATCAGTACATTACTATTATCTAAACTCCAAATTTTATTTGGATTTTACCAGTTTTTCCACTACTGTCCTTTTTTACATTCCACAATCCAATGCACGGTACCATACTGGATTTAGCACACTATAGATAAGTGTTATTTATTTTTAACAGAAAAAAAGAAACTGAATAAACATAAAGAAATCCTAAACCACAGATTAATGTTTCTCTACCATAAAGATTTGTCTCCTAAATGATCACTCTAAATTTTTTTTGGCTGCATTGGGTCTTCATTGCTGCGCACGGGCTTTTCTCTAGTTGCGGCGAGCGGGGGCTACTCTTCGAAGCGGTGCGCGGGCTTCTCATTGCCGTGGCTTCTCTTGTTGCAGAGCACGGGCTCTAGGCATGCGGGCTTCAGTAGTTGTGACACGTGGGCTCAGTGGTTGTGGCGCACGGGCTTAGTTGCTCTGCGGCATGTGAGATCTTCCTGGACCAGGGCTTGAACCTGTGTCTCCTGCATTGGCAGGCGGATTCTTAACCACTGCGCCACCAGGGAAGCCCCTACTCTAAATTTTAAAATAAATATTATGAAAAAAATTAAGAGGTTGGAGTCATTAAGTTTTTAATTACACATTTTATTCATCTGCTAAAAAGATAAAATTATTTCTTTTATATTTCTTACCATCTCTCTCCCCAAAACCCACCCCCCAATTTCATTGGTTATATAGCTTTGCAGACTTTTTCCAGATTAATAAGGTATACATTCTGTTCTGCAATTAAATTCTCACTTTAGATCTTAGACCATATTTAGTCGGATTCATGATTTGTCACCAGCCTTTTAAACCACAACTTTTCTATGCTTAAATTCTGTATTTGATTCATCTCTTGGTTGGCTGATTCCTTCTGTTAGAAATTGTTTTAAAAATGGGTTATGGATGCTATATTTCACCATATTTTTTCATGTTTGAGAATATCTGCCTGTGACTTTTATATTCAAACAATAAATTGTCTTGGCTTCATGTTTTAGAAAATCATTTTGTTTTCCTTAGAATCTTGTAAAAATTCCCCATCACCTTCTGACACTGAAATCTATAGCATGTCCAAGACCAACCTCATAATTTCCCTTTGCTGGTGGCTTGTGTTACTCCATGATAGCCTGAAGAATTCTTTATTCCTTAAGGAATATAATCTATAATATTATAATAACTGTGTATGGTGACAGATGGTAACTAGACTTATCATGATGATCATTTTGTAATTTATAAAAATATCAAATCACTATGTTGTACACCTGAAACTAATATAATCTTGCAAGTCAACTATACCTCAATAAAAAATATATTTTAAAAAATCTTTCCTCTTGAGTTTACTATTTGAACCAAGACATATCTCCACGTGGACTCCTCTGTCAGTTTTTCTTCTGAAACGTAGTTTGTAGATCTGGTTCTTCCTTTCAAAGATTTTTGGTTTTCACTATTATACCTCAAAAGAACTTTTCCTTTTCTTCTGGAGTATCACTTCAGGAAAACCAATTATCCTTATGTTGGATTATCCTCATCTTCCATCTTTTTAAATTGCTTTACTCTCCGCTTTTACTTCTGTGTTCACTATGGTGATCTCAAGAGTTTCTCCATTCCAGCAATTTTAATTTTTATTTACATCTATTCTATTCCTTGCTAATTTTAATTTATTGTAATGTTATTGTTTTAGTTCTCAATGTTTTAATTATTGCACCAGATCTTTTCTTCTCACTCTGGTATTTTATTATTCTCATTTTGCTGTTTTGTTTTATTGACTTTGTAAGTTTTTCTATAGTATGAAACAATCTCTTGGAATGATTTCTTCTGTTTTTTAAATTGTTTTCATCCAGACTGGATTTCTCATCTATGTTTTGTTGTTTCATTCCCTCTCTCTCTTTTTCTCCCCTTCCTCCCTCCCTTCCTCCCTCCCTTCCTTCCTTCCTTCCTTCCTTCTTTCTTTCTTTCTTTCTTTCTTTCTTTCTTTCTTTCTTTCTTTCTTTCTTTCTTTCTTTTTCTTTCTTTCTTTTTTCTTTCTTTCATTCTTCTTTCTCTCTTCCTCCCTCCCTCCCTCCCTCCTTTCTTCCTTCCTTCCTTCCTTCCTTCCTTCCTTCCTTTCTTTCTTTCCTTCCTTCCTTCCTTCCTTCCTTCTTTCTTTCTTTCTTTCTTCTTTCTTTCATTCTTCTTTCTCTCTTCCTCCTCCCTCCTTTCTTCCTTCCTTCCTTCCGTCTTCTTTCTTTCTTTCTTTCTTTCCTTCCTTCCTTCCTTCCTTCCTTCCTTCCTTCCTTCCTTCCTTCCTTCCTTCCTTCCTTCCTTCTTTCTTTCTTTCTTTCTTTCTTCTTTCTTTTCTTTCTTTCTTTCTTTCTTTCTTTCTTTCTTTCTTTCTCTTTCTTTCTTTCTTCTTTCTTCTTTCTTTCTCTTTCAGTGTAAAAGGATTCCCACCATTGAGCAAATTAATACATCCATCACTTCACATACTTATCCCTTTTTTTTGGTGATAACATTTAATTTCTACTCTCCTAGCACATTTCAATCATATAATACAGTGTTATCAACTATAGTCACTATGTTTACATTAGATCCTCAGACTTTATTCATCTTATAGCAGAAAATTTGTACCCTCTCCTTCCTAAAGGACATTTGCATGGTTGCCCAGATCTTCTTTATGCCACAGTATGGTGTGGTAATTTCTCCTTTATAATGTTCCTAGCTTTTCTGGGGCCTCTCTGTGTTCTCTGAGTTTGAGGGTATTCCTATCTGTTCTTTTTTTCCCTCACCTTAACAGTATGGAGTGGAACAAGAGATGCAGGAAGCTCATTAGGGGAACTTAGCTCTGCTCTTTCTTCCGAGGTCCTGCTAAGGATCTTATACACTAGCTTGTTTCCCAAATTGACACTGTGGAAATGGTAGGCCTTGGCACCCTGTCCTGCCTCTGCTGACATCCATGTGATATGTAGGGGATGCAATAAGAAATGAGTTTTCCTAGTGTCTCTCCAGGTCACCTACTCACTTCTCAGTCTTCTCTCCAAATTGAAAGGTATTAATGAGACATCTCAGCATTTCACTAACTTGCTTTCTTTCTTCAGAGCTGTGTGGGGGTGTGGTCATACTGGCACAGCAAAATCATTTGTTTCCTTCTTTAGCCACCACTTTAGTAGTTTATGACATGAATTTTTTTCTTGTTTAATTGCTGCTGCTGAATTTTTATCCTTTTATAAAAACTAATTGTGTACATTTCACTGGGTACTGGGTTGCATATGCTTTAGTAAGTTAGTTTTAATTTTCTACTATTATCCTGCAGCCTGTAAATGATTTGTAGTGGATCATCCATATTTATTGAACCACCTTCCACTTTTTGGCCATGTAAGTTTTTCTTGAATTTTTTGTTATAATAAATAATACTATTATAAACATCCTTGATAATAAATTTTTCTTCACGTATTAAATTACTTCCTTATGGTGGGTTTCCAAAAGGGGAATTACTGGGTCAAACAGCTTAGACTTTTTTTTTAAGATTCTTGATACAAGTTGCCAATTTGCTTTCCATATTTGTTGTATTTTAAAATATACTTCCAACAGCTAATGTCCGAACTCTCAAAAATGAATTTGTTGCAATGGGTTTCAGAAGAAGTGGAAACAAATCAGTTCAAGAAACAAAGATAATTGTTCATCTGAAAATGTAAGCTACCAAGGACGAGAATGTTTTTGGAGCCAAAATGGTATGAAAGCTGTGATCAGCGAGGACGGCAGAGAGCAGTTCTAAAACCTGGTGAGAAGGAGATGAATCTCCAGTCAGTTAGGTGGAATGCACGACCAGAGTCACCAAGAAGGAAACTGCAGGGGAGTGTCAAAAATCACTCCAAGTTTACAACATATTAATTGCATCTATAAAAAGTATTTAGAGATAGCATTCTTTTTTTTTTTAATTCCCACAAACTATCTGCTATGCTTTCAGCGTCTGCTGCAACAACAAAATAGTTTATTTTTACTCAGTTTCTCTCCCCATAAAGAAAAGTCAACAAAGTATTATCATGTTTCTTAAATACAACTGAACTCATCTTATTAGGGAAAAGTGAAGAAGGATGTGTCATCTTATTAGAAATGACATGATGTATATACAGCCATATGTTTTCAAAGGATTTTCTGTCAGTGTTAATCAAAACTCCTCCAAATTTATGAACCTCCAGAGCAACATGTCAACCATATGGGAAATATCTCCCCTTCAATATTGCGAATTTGAATTAATAATAAACATATCTTAGTGAACCTAAATGAGAAAAACATATCAATGTTGAATCTCAGAAAAGTAGAAACTTATAAAAAAAATTCCCCTGGGTGTTAATTTTTTTAGCATTCTATCTAATATCTCTATCACACTGCTCTGTTTTTGTTTTCACTCTTCCTGCTCACTTACTGGACAGAGAAGAGGTTGCAATCTATTTCATGATTGCTACTAAAGTATGAAATAATCAGTATCTCATATTTCCCCCCCCCCCCCTGCTTTGTATTTTGTGGGAAAACAGTCAGAAATCTTGGGCTGAAAAGAAACCAGGAAGAATATCCTTCTTACTACTTAGTGTCTAAAATCTGTCCGTTGAGGTCTTTCCTAATCTTTATCCAGGGCCTTCCCACATCAAATTACTAATATCTTCTTTGCCTAGTAGTCACCATTAGCTTTTTGTTATTTTAGGAGATAATATCATTTTAGGATCTATGTTATTTAACTTAGACTGATTTCTAACATCGATTGGATGTGGGCATGTGTTAGGGTATCGTCAGGCTAGCAAGTTCTTCTTAGTTGGAGGAAACAATTTTGATTCTTGTGCATGGATCTTAAATATAAACTTTCAGAAGACTGGGTGGAGGTGGTGGTCATAATTGGGAACAGGCTGAAAATGAGCCAGAAAGGTACAGCTGTTGACCATAAACCTACTACAATAGGCTAGGAACTAGACCAGGGGCAGGGAAAGAGGGGCTAATCTATCTTTACAGTACTTTCTCCATTGTTCAGAGAATGATTTGGATGAGGATGAAGATGATGATAGTGATGATGATGCTGATGATGATGATATTGTCTAGTTTGAGCCATCATAATATTAAGAAACTATGCAAAAATTATAATGATTTTTTAAAATGATGTGGCTAAAATGACCCCTGGTGAGCCAGCCCCTCTAAAATCCTTTCCCATTGAGTTTGGTTGGACCTGTAATTTGCTTCTAGTCGATAGAATATGGCAAAGGTGAAGGGAATTACCAGATGTAATGAAAGTTCCCAAATGGCTGATTTTAACTTAATGAGAAGCAAGATTGTCCTGTGTGAGCCTGACTTAATCAGGTGAAAGGCTTAGAAGAAATTCTCCTCCTGGCCATGAAGAGGTCGGCTGCCATACCGTAGGCGGTCCTGCGAGGGGGCCATGTGGCAAGACATTGCAGTGGTTTCTAGAAGCTGAGAGCTAGCAAGAAATGAGGACATCAGTCTTAGAGTAGCATGGAACCTAATTCTGCCAACAACTCATGAGCTTTGAGGAAGTCTCTGAGGCCCACAAAGGAAAACAACTTAGCCAGCATTTTGATCACACTATTTTGAGATCCTGAGCACAGGACCCAGATGGCTGAGCCGTAGAAACTGTGAAATAATAAATGCATGTTGTTTTAAGTCACAATGGTTGTAGCAATTTGTTACATAGCGATAGATACCTATACAAAGGACCAAATAATATAAAGGTGAGAGGTTTTGTCCGGGAATTTGGTCATGAATTTGGGATTAGCTGTTAGAGAGAAAGTTGGGGCATAATTCTTTCTTCAGCTTTACTTATAAATATAAAACTTTTATAGGAACAGAATTAGTTATTTTCTAAGACTACAGATAATAAAACAAAAAGATATTTTCACTAATTTTTTTTTAGAGACTCTCATCTCTGGAGAGTCTGGTCTAATTGATTTCAGGTCCTATCTGGGCATCAGTATTTTTCTTTTTCTTTTTAAAATAAATTTATTTATTTCTGGCTGCGTTGGGTCTTTGTTGCTGCACATGGGCTTTCTCTAGTTGCGGCGAGTGGGGATTACTCTTCTTTGCGGTGTGCCGGCTTCTCATTGCAGTGGCTTCTCTTGTTGCGGAGCACAGGCTCTAGGTTCACGGACTTCAGTAGTTGGGGCACTCGGGCTCAGTAGTTGTGGTTCGTGAGCTCTAGAGCGCAGGGTCAGTAGTTGTGGCACACGGGCTTAGTCGCTCTGTGGCATGTGGGATCTTCCCGTACCAGGGATAGAACCCCTATCCCCTGCCTTGGCAAGCAGATTCTTTTTTTTTTTTAACATCTTTATTGGAGTATAATTGCTTTACCTTGTTGTGTTAGTTGTGAATCAGCTATATGTATACATATATCCCCATATCCCCTCCCTCTTGCATCTCCCTCCCGCCCTCCCTATCCCACCCCTCTAGGTGGTCACAAAGCACCGAGCTGATCTCCCTGTGCTATGCAGCTGCTTCCCACTAGCTAGCTATTTTACATTTGGTAGTGTATATATGTCAATGCCACTCTCTCACTTCATCCCAGCTTAACCTTCCCCCTCCCCGTGTCCTCAAGTCCATTCTCTATGTCTGCATCTTTATTCCTGTCCTGCCCCTAGGTTCTTCAGAACCTTTTTTTTTTTTTTTTTTTTTTTTTTTAGATTCCATATATATGTGTTAGCATGCGGTATTTGTTTTTCTCTTTCTGACTTACTCCACTCTGTATGACAGACTCTAGGTCCATCCACCTCACTACAAATAACTCAATTCCGTTTCTTTTTATGGCTGAGTAATATTCCGTTGCAGATATGTACCACATCTTCTTTATCCATTCATCTGTCAATGGACACTTAGATTGCTTCCATGTCCTGGCTATTGTAAATAGAGCTGCAATGAACATTGTGGTACATGACTCTTTTTGAGTTATGGTTTTCTCAAGGTATATGCCCAGTAGTGGGATTGCTGGGTCATATGGTAGTTCTATTTTTAGTGTTTTAAGGAACCTCCATACTGTTCTCCATAGTGGCTGTATCAATTTACATTCCCACCAACAGTGCAAGAGGGTTCCCTTTTCTCCACACCCTCTCCAGCATTTATTGTTTGTAGATTTTTTGATGATGGCCATTCTGACTGGTGTGAGGTGATACCTCATTGTAGTTTTGATTTGCATTTCTCTAATGATTAGTGATGTTGAGCATCCTTTCATGTGTTTGTTGGCAGTCCGTATATCTTCTTTGGAGAAATGTCTATTTAGGTCTTCTGCCCATTTTTGAATTGAGTTGTTTGTTTTTTGATATTGAGCTTCATGAGCTGCTTGTATATTTTGGAGATTAATCCTTTGTCAGTTGCTTTGTTTGCAAATATTTTCTCCCATTCTGAGGGTTGTCTTTTTGTCTTGTTTATGGTTTCCCTTGCTGTGTAAAAGCTTTTAAGTTTCATTAGGTCCCATTTGTTTATTTTTGTTTTTATTTCCATTTCTCTAGGAGGTGGGTCAAAAAGGATCTTGCTGTGATTTATGTCATAGAGTGTTCTGCCTATATTTTCCTGTAAGAGTTTTATAGTGTCTGGCTTTACATTTAGGTCTTTAATCCATTTTGAGTTTATTTTTTTGTATAGTGTTAGGGAGTGTTCTAATTTCATACTTTTACATGTAGCTGTCCAGTTTTCCCAGCACCACTTATTGAAGAGGCTGTCTTTTCTCCATTGTATATCCTTGCCTCCTTTATCATAGATTAGTTGACCACAGGTGCGTGGGTTTACCTCTGGGCTTTCTATCCTGTTCCATTGATCTATATTTCTGTTTTTGTGGCAGGCAGATTCTTAACCACTGCACCACCAGGGAAGTCCCATCAGTATTTTTCAAAGTTGCCCAGGAGATTCTAACGTGCTGTGCTGGGTTGACAGCCACTGGGCTTCTTTGTGAGAAGAAATATGCTCCTCCTCAGTTGATTGCAGATAGTATTAAAGTCTACTCTCTGCGGGTAAAGTGTCTTAAGTCAAAGTGGACTTCAGAAATGCTAATGCAGGGGCATCCCTGGTGGTCCAGTGGTTAAGGCTCTTTTCTTCCACAGCAGGGGGCACAGGTTCGATCCCTTGTGAGGGAACTAAGATCCTGCATGTGAACTAAGATCCCTCTGGGTGCAGCCAAGGGAAAAAAAAAAGCTAAGCTAATGCAACAACTAAGTGAATGGGGAGAGAATGCCAGGCCTGCCAGGACAGATCTCGAGTGATGTGTGAAAGGAAGCAGCCTAGAGAAATTCTGATGGGAGGCCTGGGGGCTGTTGAATGAACTTGAAGGAGTGGTGTTGCCAGACCCTTCTTGGTAAAGTCTTGATTCCACATCAAGCTACTCTCCTGAATTCCATTTGATAGTTGGGGCATTCTCGTCCTCCCTTTGGCCTCCATATTCAGCCCAGCATGTTTTATTTTTGTTGTTAATCATTTCTTCTCCACATTCTGTCCTCTAGAAAAATTTACTTAGCCAAAAACCTTTCTGGCTAAGATAGATGATTTCTAAAGAGAAAAAAATTCCTGAACCATAGGAGATGGCAGTTCAGTAAACAGAAATACATTTGGGAATCTTCTATGAGCTTGTAGAAGATTACAAAGAAGATCTTAGACGAACTGGGTAATACATACTACTTTGGAATAAGTGATTGGCACACTGGATTAGAGGATTTGCCCATAAAGAACAAGTAACTCTCCATCCTAAAGAACTGGGCTAGTCAGGATCAGCCAGGTTTTGCTGCAGTAACAAACAGCTCTAACATCTCAGTGACTTTAAAAAAACACAGGTTTATATCTAGCTAATGTTCCATAGTTCTCTTAGTATGACCAGTGTGACTGGGGGCTTTCCTGCATGTCATTCTCAGTCAGAGACTGGTTGATGGAACCTCAACCATCTGGGGCTTTGCCAGTCAGTGTCAGGTGAAAAGGGGAGTGGCAAACCACATACTGGCTCTTAAAGGCTTCTGCCGGGAAATTACACATGTCACTTCCACTCACATTTGACTGGCCAAGGCAAGTCATGAGGCACTAAAGGTCAGGAAAGTGCAATTCTACCCTGTACCTAGGAGGAAGAGAATTAGATATTTGGGGGAAACAGCACTAATAACTAGCACAAGGATTTAGCCTGGAGTTTCCCTGAGGCCACAGACTTCTGGAGGGCCACAGCAATACTTCCAGGGGTCTATGATTCCACATTGGCTAAAAGCACTGTCTAAAGACCCCCAAATTACTATATATATTGGACAAATGTAGTTCTATTTAGAATAGCTATAGAAGTGTTTTACTGAATTTCAAATTATTCTTGAATTCATAGTAGCTTTTACCCTTGAAGTACTTGTTTTCAAAGAACTTGCATTAAAATTACAACTAATATTAAATTGAAGAAGGTTTCTGAAGTTAAAAGAAATGTCCTTGTGTTTGAGAAGGTTGGGAGCCACTGAATTAACTATTGACCTAACTCAGTGCTGTGAGTCAGCCAGATGACTTTCTTAGGTAATTTCCTGCTCAATTCAGGTTGCATGATGATGCTGAAACAAACGTTTCATGAATATTGAAGGGGTTGATTGAGATATACACTCCACCTCCAATCCATCTATTACCATTGCTACCATATAAATTATACATGATAGTTTCATTCATCAAATTCTCCACCCCTCCAGGGTGTACCTGAATATAGAGTTGCTTTTGAAATTGCAATGTAGCAGAGGCACTAAAACTCTTTATTGTGAAGAAATAGGTAACTTTTCTTTGTACCTTTTCACTGAAATCAGTTGTAGTTAAGTAGCTAATATTCCTAACTTTTTGTGGCCAACTTGGTAAAAATTCAGTTGAATTTAGAAGTTGCTACTTTCTGAATGTCCACCTGTAATTTATCGTTCCTGCTTGGGAAGAGTGGGAAGTGAGGATTTTTGTTCTTAAATCTTTTGAGAAATATTCTATCACGTTATTTTCTCTCTGCTTTTGAATTCACCCTGAAGCCAGTTCCTTTCAGTGGTGCTGGTTGAAAATATGTGGAATAAAACCAGCATATTCTGAGGGGACACTCCCTCTGCACCTGTTCTTTTCTTCTGATAAAGACTGGCCACAAAGGAACCAAGTATAAGAAGGAGAATTCTCAGTGCTCTCCCCTACTTACCCTTTCCTCCATCTCTGGAATTTTCTTACACTATTGGTTATGCCATACGATATCCTGCAGAACTCTTTCACCCACAAGAATTTTCCCTAGACTTGGAACCCAGCATCCACCTGCAAACTGCCTGATGATTAAAAAACAGCATTCCTCTTTTGGATGGCTATGTACAGTTTTGAAAAACTCTGCCCGGGATCTAGAAAGAGAGAGCAGTCCCATGAAATTGGCATCTTTTAATAATTTCTGCATCAGACGAAAATGAAGAATTTTCTAAGTACAAGTGGACACGCCACAAAGAGGAAAAATAAACTGGAAAACATCTTAAGCCCTCCAGTGCAGGTGTTTTGGCAAAAATTTCCATACAACTTTCACATGATTCCTGGTGCTGAAAGAAAAAATGTTTACACTGACGGCTCTTGAGAAGAGAGATATTAAAGAATGTCCTCTGTAACTGTTTTATTTTTAATTTAGTTTTTATTTTATTGTAAAAGTGACCTAAAATTTGTAAAAAGACTTTACAAATACAGAAAATAATAAAAGGAAAATGCTTCCCCAGTAATCACATTGCTCAAAGATGATAAATATTAACATTTTGCTGTATATTTTGCAACACTTTTTCTATGCATAAAAAGCATGCATTTTAACTCAAATTTTATTATGCTGAATTCTGTGTTTAAGGTGCAAGATTTATAGCTGTTGATTCAACTTTAGTTTATTATTCTAATACTCTATTTATTGATTTTTAATGAACTTAATCAGACAAGGACTAAGAATGGGATGTTAAAAAAAATACCCAGTTCAAAAATCAGTCTACCAATTTCTTATTGTATTTTTAATAAGTTGTGTTCTCTAATTTTAATTTTTAACATTTAAATGTACACAAACTGATATATCTTTATTGTGCATTGTGGATTTTTAAAAATCTTGAAGATAGATACTTTGCAAAATATGAAGGCTTTAAAAATTATTTTTCTTGTCTCTCTAGTACAGGAAGCTTATTTGGAGGAAAAAAAATAGAATTCAGAAGATACATTAAAGATTGTGACTTTGGCCAACATAGAATGACCTCTTTGACTCATTGAATTTTTTTTGGTTTGAATTGGACTTTGAGGCTAAAATGTCTATCCTTGTTTTGTTTTATTTTATATTTACTTGTTACATTTTGCTTCTATTCTTATATTTAATCAAATTGTAGGAGGGCAGGGAGAAGAAATGATGGTATATGTGTCATAAAAGAAGAGAGTTGGATTTTTTTAACCCTATCAGGGGCTTTATGTTTCATAAAAGTGTTAAACACATTCATTTATTACTGGTTTGAGTTGCACAGTACTATACCTGCATCATCGGTTCATGCTTGTTTTTAAGCTTCTTTTTGCTCTGACTTTTGTTGTTTGAACTCTGTTTGGCTGGTCTTTTTTTCCTCTAGGACAAGAATCCTTAGTCTTAGTTCCCAAACACCCTTGAATGCCAGGGTTTCTGAAGATTTCCTGAAATTGAGCAAAACTCTGTGTGTGTGTGTGTGTGTGTGTGTGTGCGCGCGCGTGCGTCAGTGTGAATATGAGTCAGAACAAGTGTTTATTTGGGGAGAAGATCCACACCTCCCCTTACTTCTCCTCCCCTCAAACCTCCAACACATCCCCCCTTTACTTTCACCTGCTGAGAAAATAGAAGCCATCAGAAGAGAATGTACCCCATCCTCGCCGCCTAATCTGCCAACTTACCTGTTTGGGGCCCACTGGTCTAAAGGTCGTGGAAGAGGAAGGACCCTCTATTTGAGAGACTACGGGAGAAGGGGGTCCGCGGGGCGAGAAAATGGAGGGTGTTCAGGGAGACTTGGAGGATGCAGAGGGCCGCTGAGACTGGCCAGTACCTGCCCTGGACCCCCAGGATGAGGTCCTAGGGGATAAAGGGAAACCTGGGAGCCTGGGCTCATGTGGCCAATGAGTAAACAGGTGAAAAAGGCCCGGGGAGATGGGTCCTGAAGGTTCGGGGGCAGAAGGTGGTGGTGGCCAGGCTGAGATGCTGGCCTGGGAAGCGGGGTGAGCGCAGCCAGCAGGTCACTGCCAACGCAGGGGGAAGGCCAAGGGAGGGCGTCTTTAAGTGTGCTCTTAAATGAAAAGGGCAGCCCTCACAGCTCTACTCTCTCAAGAGAGCTAATTCCTTGATTTGGAAAAAACCTTTCACAGCTGTACATTTTGCATGTTACAGGGTGGTACGCTGATTGTTCCAATATATTTGACACACTAGACCTACCACTGACACACCTCTTCCACACTTCAACACAGCTTTCAAGATTCAATCCTGCATGAGACCCCCATTATGCGGATGGACCATAATTTCCTGAGGCATTCCCCAAACACAGGACACTTGTCTTGTTTGGCCTCATGAAATGCAGCTGCCTAAACCCCACTGAACACGTAGCTTCTCAGCCACCAGGAACCGGCCTGAAGGGGAATCACCTCCGCTGTATCCTGCTGCGGCCCCTCTAGTGCCTGCTTTGCTCCAGGGGTGGCCTGGCACCGCTGCCACCCTCTCACCAGCCACGTGGACGTGTGGGCCCACCTGCTCAGTTGCTCAGGACCAGGCTTGACCATCGGCGGTGGAGAGGGGGTGAGGGAGGGCTCAGGTGTCTGGCATCTGCTGGGGAAAGCAGGTCCCATGTGCTGAGAATTTCCCAGAGCCAGCAAGAATGTACCCAAACTGCCAGGCAGGCAGGAACATGGCAGCTGTTGAGTAGAGGCTACTTGGGTGCGTGATGCGGCGCCTCACGGAAGCACACGGGTCAGGCTCCACCCGGTCAGCGGAAAATTTTGTCATTTGGAAAATTATTAAAAGCTACATTAATATTTAGAAAATGGTATCTCAATTTATTTTGTTCTTTTTTAATCATTAGAGAGAGAAACCATTTTTCCCCTTTACTTTTTCTGGATTTCCATTAAGTTTCATGGGGATTCATTCATTCTTCATCTTGGAATCCCCGGTGCCTAGCAGAATGCCTGGCACATACTGGATGCTGGACAAATGTTTGCTGAGTGGGTTGAATGAAGGTCAAGGAGACACTGATGGATCTGGTAGAGCCTGTCCCCGCTGAGTTCCAGAGCTCTGTGCCTCTGCTCTCTGGGCATGGGCTCCTGATGCCCCTCAGGCAGACGAACCTCATCTTGTCCCAGGTTCAAATTTATCACGTCCCCATCTCTGCCCCAGTCTCTCCCTACCTACTTCCCGATGCCTGGATGATCGGAACAGCCTCCAAATGGGCCCACCTGCCCCAGCCTCTCCCTACTCCACCATGCTCCCCTCTCCTGAGTCATCTTCCTAAAGCACTATTTCACTGTTGTTCTAAAGTCTTTCCTGATTTTCCATCAGCTGCAGGGAAGAGCCCTAAATACATAGGTTTTCATAAAGGGTCCTTCACAGCCCATCTTATTTCCCCTCTTGGATTTCTTATCAAATCACCGCCCTGGTCCCTCACTCCCAGTTCTTTGCCCCATGCACCCCGCACACATGAAAATCTCTGTAATGCCCGAACACCACGTACTTGCACACCTTTCTGCCTTGCTCACGTGGTCCCCTCTGCATGGACTGTTTCTGTTGGCCTTGCCCAAATAATCAACTTATTAAACCTATCACATAAAGATAGAACACTTATCTGAACTTTTTCTTGTTTTTTTCCCCTCCTCAATTCCATTCCAGGCTCAACCACATAGAATCAATGGTTCTTCATACAAATCCCCTTAGCCCTTATACGTCCTTTCTCTCTCTCTCTGTGTGTGTGTGTGTGTGTCTGTCTGTCTGTCTGTCTGAGAGCTCCCTTAGGGATAAATAGGTAAAATAGGTAAAAATTCATCTTCGCAGCACCAGGGCCGAGGTCAGTGCCTGGAACACAGTCAGCAATGAGGCTGGTGTGATTTTGTAAAGTTAAATGTAATCTCTCTGGGTCACAGTTTCACCTGTTGCAATACTCACTGGCCTTTCTTCATCGATGTCTATGTTCCGTTCTTCCACATACCCCAGGTTGAGCTAGAAAGCAAATGCCAAGTCAAATCTTTCCCACATATTAGGCCCTAAATTGTACTTTCACAAAGAAGAAAAATCTTCTCTTGATTCTGCCTTTGAATGCCACGTGACCTCTCGGAAAAAACGAGGCCGTTGTGTGGCAGGAGTCAGGAAGGCTTAACGCTGTCTGAATGCCAACCAGGCTATCTGTGTTCGCAATCAGACCTACCATCCCTGCGCACAGGATGATGTTGGTTTGACCTCAGCAGAAATCAGATCTGCTCTACATGGTGATGATGATAGCAAACATATGGAATTGATTAAATGAATAAATAACCCTACTTAGTTTTGCATAAGAATATGTGGTACCCAGGTCAAAGATAATCCCTAATTTTTCTATGCATAATAGATTCCGAAGTGTAAACATCACCAGTAGCCTGAACCAAACTAGATGCTTTAAGTCAACAGTCAAAGGTGTGATTGTAAACTCAGAAATATTGACAATGTTTGTGAATATCACTTTTCTAAATTAGGTGAGAGGTCCACAGCTGATGTGGGTGCCTAATTTATCCGACGGTTCAGTGTTGAGTCTTAGCCTCAGAAATTTGATCACAGCCTTCTTCCTACTTCTCAACTGTGGATAATTCTCTAGATTTTGTCTGCTCTCTTTTAATTTATAAATGTAGCACAACGTCAAATTATCCACCAGAGACTAGTCATTCCCTGCTAAAACATCTTGAGTTATTTTTCTCCTTTGAAACCACAGACATTTAAAGTTTGTTAAGGTCTCAAGGTGATATCTGCCAATGGAAGTTATATTTCACTCTATTATTTCGAAAAGTTTTAAGAGGCATTCACTCAGTGACTACTGGCCATGGGTTATCGGGTTCCCTTCCTTCTGTCTGAACTGGCTAGATCAGGGCATCAGGACCCAGAGCCAGGGTGGCTGGGGTGTGTGAGGTTGAGACAGTCTTTGTAGCAAGCCATGAAAGGCAGGAAGCCAGGAAAGGCACAATGTCAAAACTGGTAGAGAGGCACTGGGCAAGGGATCAACATTAGGAGGGCAGGTAGTGAGATACAGTAAGATTCCCTATAGTGGGTTGAATAGTGACCTCTCCCCCCAAAAGCTATATCCTAGTCCTAATCCCAGGCCCCTGTGAATGTGAGCTTATTTGGAGATAGGATCTTTGCAGATGTAATTAAGTGAAGGATCTCAGGATGAGATAACCCGGGATTTGGGTGGACCCTAAATCCAATGACAGATCAGAGACACAAAGACTCAGAAGGGAAGGCCACTGAAGACATAGGCAAAGATTGGAATGAAGTGTCTACAAGCCAAGGGACATCAAGGGTTGCTTGCAGCCACCAGTTCAGCCATGTTTTGTTAAATAAGTAAATAAATAGTATTGCTCTATCATCTAGAACCCCAGTCACAGTACTTTTCTCCCCCTTCTGACTTTTATTACAGGAAGAGAAATGCATCCTTCTACCAGGATCAGAGGTGACGAATAAGCCAGCATCGCAGACAGTCAACAGTCAATGCGAAGCCAAGGACAGTTCCTTCTCAAGGACGTGGAAGACTTCATGTAGTAAAAGGAAACATCATCTGGGGAACCGCCAGCATCTTGCCAGGCCATCTGCTTTGGCAGCTTCAGGCACCTGTCAAAACATGTGACAACTAAACAGAGCTTGTGTCTACAGTCACCATCACTGTGAGCTGGATGGCGTTTGCCGGCCAAAAGACAAGAGGCATCAAGGCAAAGTTCTGATTAGCTACACTTTTTAAAATGTTTATTATTTCTGGTTTTGGTGCTATTAGTCCAAAAGTTTACATAGGTAGTTATCAATCAATTGATGCCCCTCATGAAGCATCTACTAAATGTAGGATACGGTGCTCAAGTGTGGGGAAAACACAGAAGTAGGAGCTGAGATTTCTGTCCTCGAGTTAGCTTATAACTGGGACACATTTGCATCTCTGCCAACAGTATCCATTCTCTCTTCTTTTGTGAAGTCACTCCTCCCTTCCCCTTCAGTCCACATGCTTCTGGTACATTTGACTCCATCCCCTGCTCAGGATTGGAACACGTGGCTTAGATCAAGCTGATGAGCGCACATTGTCCTATCCATGGTCAAGGAGATTTTGAGTGGGAGTGAGGTACCCAGATCTTCCTATCTCCTACTGCATAGGATTCCTGGGAACCACTGGCAGTCACCTTACATCCAAGTGGGACCACAGAAAGAAATCAGCACCAAAGATATGGAACTGAGCAACGGAAAGAGAAAAACTGGATCTCAGGCACAGCATTTGAACCCTGGATCAAGATCTGCCTGAAATCGGAAGTAAGGCAAGATGGCGGAAGAGTAAGACGCGGAGATCACCTTCCTCCCCACAGATACATGAGAAATACATCTACACGTGGAACTGCTCCTACAGAACACCCACTGAACGCTGGCAGAAGACGTCAGACCTCCCAAAAGGCAAGAAAATCCCCACGTACTTGGGTAGGGCAAAAGAAAAAAGAAATAACAGAGACAAAAGAATAGGGACGGGACCTGCACCAGTGGGAGGGAGCTGTGAAGGAGGAAAGGTTTCCACACACTAGGAAGCCCCTTCGTGGGCAGAGACTGCGGGTAGCAGAGGGGGGAAGCTTCGGAGCCACGGAGGAGAGCGCAGCCACAGTGGTGCGGAGGGCAAAGCGGAGATTCCCGCACAGAGGAGCGGTGCCGACCAGCACTCACCAGCCCGAGAGGCTTGTCTGCTCAGCCGCCGGGGCGGGCGGGGCCTGGGAGCTGGGGCTCGGGCTTCGGTGCTGGCCGGGAGGGAGTCCGGGAAAAAGACTGCAGCTGCCAAAGAGGCAAGAGAATTTTTCTTGCCTCTGTTTCGCGGCGCGCAAGGAGAGGGGATTCAGAGCGCCGCCTAAACGAGCTCCAGAGATGGGCGCGAGCCGCGGCTATCAGCGCGGATCCCACAGCAACAGGGACGCAGAGGGAAAAACGGAGAGATTCCCGCACAGAGGCTCGGCGCCGAGCAGCACTCACCAGCCCGAGGGGCTTGTCTGCTCACCCGCCGGGGCGGGCGGGGGCTGGGAGCTGAGGCGCGGGCTTCGGTCGGATCGCAGGGAGAGGACTGGGGTTGGCGGCGTGAACACAGCCTGAAGGGTCTAGCGCACCACAACTAGCCGGGAGGGTGCACGAGAAAAGGTCTGCAGCTGCCGAAGAGGCAGGAGACTTTTTCTTGCCTCTTTGTTTCGCGGCGTGCAAGGAGAGGGGATTCAGAGCGCCACTTAAACGAACCTCAGAGACGGGCGCGAGCCGCGGCTATCAGCGCGGACCCCAGAGACGGGCATGAGACGCTAAGGCTGCTGCTGCCGCCACCAAACAGCCTGTGGGCGAGCACAGGTCATTCTCCACACCGCCCCTCCCGGGAGCCTGTGCAGCCCGCCACGGCCAGGCTCCCGTAATCCGGGGACAACTTCCCCGGGAGAGCGCACGGCGCGCCTCAGGCTGCTGCAACGTCACGCCGGCTTCTGCCGCCGCAGGCTCGCCCCGCCTCCTCCGTACCGCTCCCTCCCCCCGGCCTGACTGAGCCAGAGCCCCCGAATCAGCTGCTCCTTTAACCCCGTTCTGCCTGGGCGGGGAACAGACGCCCTCAGGGGACCTACATGCAGAGGCGGGTCCAAATCCAAAGCTGAACCCCGGGAGCTGTAGGAACAAAGAAGAGAAAGGGAAATCTCTCCCAGCAGCCTCAGAAGCAGCGGATTAAAGCTCCACAAACAACTTGATGTGCCTGCATCTGTTGAATACCTGAATAGACAACGAATCATCCCAAATTTAGGAGATGGACTTTGGGAGCAGGATATATTAACTTTTCCCCTTTTCCTTTTTTTTGTGAGTGTAGATGTGTATGCTTCTGGGTGAGATTTTGTCTGTATAGCTTTGCTCTCACCGTTAGTCCTAGGGTTAGGTCCGTCCGTTTTTTTTTTTTTTTTTTTTGGCTTAAAAATTTTTTTTTCCCTAATAAATGTTTTCTTAATAATTTTTTCCTTATTTTCTATTTTTAAAAAAAATTTTTAATAAGTTTTTTCATATTTTTTATTTTAAAAAATTAAAAAATTTTTTTTCTTAATAAATTTTTTCTAAATAATTTTTTTCTTATTTTTAGTATAAAAAATTAATAAATCTATTTTTAAAAATTAAAAAAAATTTTTTTTTCTTAATAAATTTACTCTTAATAATTTTTTTTCTTATTTTTTATTATAATTGCTTTATTTTATTTTATTTTATCCTCTTTTTTTCTTTCTTTCCATTTTTTCTCCCTTTTATTCTGAGCCGTGTGGATGAAAGGCTCTTGGTGCTCCAGCCAGGCATCAGGGCTGTGCCTCTGAGGTGGGAGAGCCAACTTCAGAACACTGGTCCACAAGAGACCTCCCAGCTCCACGTAATACCAAACGGCGAAAATCTCTCACAGATCTCCATCTCAACATCAAGACCCAGCTTCACTCAACGACCAGCAAGCTACAGTGCTGGACACCCTATGCCAAACAACTAGCAAGAGAGGAACACAGCCCCATCCATTAACAGAGAGGCTGCCTAAAATCATAATAAGGCCACAGACACCCCAAAACACACCACCAGACGTGGACGGACCCACCAGAAAGACAACATCCAGCCTCATCCACCAGAACACAGGCACTAGTTCCCTCCACCAGGAAACCTACACAACCCACTGAACCAACCTTAGCCACTGGGGACAGATACCAAAAACAACGGGAACTACGAACCTGCAGCCTGTGAAAAGGAGACCCCAAACACAGTAAGATAAGCAAAATGAGAAGACAGAAAAACACACAGCAGATGAAGGAGCAGGGTCAAAACACACCAGACCTAACAAATGAAGAGGAAATAGGTAGTCTACCTGAAAAAGAATTCAGAATAATGATAGTAAGGATGATCCAAAGTCTTGGAAATAGAATAGACAAAATGCAAGAAACATTTAACAAGGACGTAGAAGAACTAAAGAGGAACCAAGAAACGATGACAAGCACAATAAATGAAATTAAAAATACTCTAGATGGGATCAATAGCAGAATAACTGAGGCAGAAGAACGGATAAGTGACCTGGAAGATAAAATGGTGGAAATAACTACTGCAGACCAGAATAAAGAAAAAAGAATGAAAAGAACTGAGGACAGTCTCAGAGACCTCTGGGACAACATTAAACGCACCAACATTCGAATTATAGGGGTCCCAGAAGAAGAAGAGAAAAAGAAAGGGACTGAGAAAATATTTGAAGAGATTATAGTTGAAAACTTCCCTAATATGGGAAAGGAAATAGTTAATCAAGTCCTGGAAGCACAGAGAGTCCCATACAGGATAAATCCAAGGAGAAACACACCAAGACACATATTAATCAAACTATCAAAAATTAAATATAAAGAAAACATATTAAAAGCAGCAAGGGAAAAACAACAGATAACACACAAGGGCATCCCCATAAGGTTAACAGCTGATCTTTCAGCAGAAACTGTGCAAGCCAGAAGGGAGTGGCAGGATATACTTAAAGTGATGAAGGAGAAAAACCTACAACCAAGATTACTCTACCCAGCAAGGATCTCATTCAGATTTGATGGAGAAATTAAAACCTTTACAGACAAGCAAAAGCTGAGAGAGTTCAGCACCACCAAACCAGCTTTACAACAAATGCTAAAGGAACTTCTCTAGGCAAGAAACACAAGAGAAGGAAAACACCTACAATAACAAACCCAAAACATTTAAGAAAATGGGAATAGGAACATACATATCGATAATTACCTTAAATGTAAATGGATTAAATGCTCCCACCAAAAGACACAGACTGGCTGAATGGATACAAAAACAAGACCCATATATATGCTGTCTACAAGAGACCCACTTCAGACCTAGAGACACATACAGACTGAAAGTGAGGGGATGGAAAAAGATATTCCATGCAAATGGAAATCAAAAGAAAGCTGGAGTAGCAATTCTCATATCAGACAAAATAGACTTTAAAATAAAGACAATTACAAGAGACAAAGACGGACACTATATAATGATCAAGGGATTGATCCAAGAGGAAGGTATAACAATTGTAAATATTTATGCACCCAACATAGGAGCACCTCAATACATAAGGCAAATACTAACAGCCATAAAAGGGGAAATCGACAGTAACACAATCATAGTAGGGGACTTTAACACCCCACTTTCACCAATGGACAGATCATCCAAAATGAAAATAAATAAGGAAACACAAGCTTTAAATGATACATTAAACAAGATGGACTTAATTGATATTTATAGGACATTCCACCCAAAAACAACAGAATACACATTTTTCTCAAGTGCTCATGGAACATTCTCCAGGATAGATCATATCTTGGGTCACAAATCAAGCCTTGGTAAATTTAAAAAAATTGAAATCGTATCAAGTATCTTTTCCGACCACAACGCTATGAGACTAGATATCAATTACAGGAAAAGATCTGTAAAAAATACAAACACATGGAGGCTACACAATACACTACTTAATAACGAAGTGATCACTGAAGAAATCAAAGGGGAAATCAAAAAATACCTAGAAACAAATGACAATGGAGACACGACGATCCAAAACCTATGGGATGCAGCAAAAGCAGTTCTAAGAGGGAAGTTTATAGCAATACAAGCCTACATCAAGAAACAGGAAACATCTCGAATAAACAACCTAACCTTGCACCTAAAGCAATTAGAGAAAGAAGAACAAAAAAACCCCAAAGCTAGCAGAAGGAAAGAAATCATAAAGATCAGATCAGAAATAAATGAAAAAGAAATGAAGGAAACAATAGCAAAAATCAATGAAACTAAAAGCTGGTTCTTTGAGAAGATAAACAAAATTGATAAACCATTAGCCAGACTCATCAAGAGAAAAAAGGAGAAGACTCAAATTAATAGAATTAGAAATGAAAAAGGAGAAGTAACCACTGACACTGCAGAAATACAAACGATCATAAGAGATTACTACAAGCAACTCTATGCTAATAAAATGGACAACCTGGAAGAAATGGACAGATTCTTAGAAATGCACAACCTGCCGAGACTGAACCAGGAAGAAATAGAAAATATGAACAGACCAATCACAAGCACTGAAATTGAAACTGTGATTTAAAATCTTCCAACACACAAAAGCCCAGGACCAGATGGCTTCACAGGCGAATTCTATCAAACATTTAGAGAAGAGCTAACACCTATCCTTCTCAAACTCTTCCAAAATATTGCAGAGGGAGGAACACTCCACAACTCATTCTACGAGGCCACCATCACCCTGATACCAAAACCAGGCAAAGATGTCACAAAGAAAGAAAACTACAGGCCAATATCACTGATGAACATAGATGCAAAAATCCTCAACAAAATACTAGCAAACAGAATCCAACAGCACATTAAAAGGATCATACACCATGATCAAGTGGGGTTTATTCCAGGAACGCAAGGATTCTTCAATATACGCAAATCAATCAACGTGATACATCATATTAACAAATTGAAGGAGAAAAACCATATGATCATCTCAATAGATGCAGAGAAAGCTTTCGACAAAATTCAACACCCATTTATGATAAAAGTCCTGCAGAAAGTAGGCATAGAGGGAACTTTCCTCAACATAATAAAGGCCGTATATGACAAACCCACAGCCAACATTGTCCTCAATGGTGAAAAACTGAAACCATTTCCACTAAGATCAGGAACAAGACAAGGTTGCCCACTCTCACCACTATTATTCAACATAGTTTTGGAAGTGTTAGCCACAGCAATCAGAGACGAAAAAGAAATAAAAGGAATCCAAATCGGAAAAGAAGAAGTAAAGCTGTCACTGTTTGCAGATGACATGATACTATACATAGAGAATCCAAAAGATGCTACCAGAAAACTACTAGAGCTAATCAATGAATTTGGTAAAGTAGCAGGATACAAAATTAATGCACAGAAATCTCTTGCATTCCTGTATACTAATGATGAAAGATCTGAAAGTGAAATTAAGAAAACACTCCCGTTTACCATTGCAACAAAAAGAATAAAATACCTAGGAATAAACCTACCTAAGGAGACAAAAGACCTGTATGCAGAAAATTATAGGACACTGATGAAAGAAATTAAAGATGATACAAATAGATGGAGAGATATACCATGTTCTTGGATTGGAAGAATAAACATTGTGAAAATGACTCTGCTACCCAAAGCAATCTACAGATTCAATGCAATCCCTATCAAACTACCACTGGCATTTTTCACAGAACTAGAACAAAAAATTTCACAATTTGTATGGAAACACAAAAGACCCCGAATAGCCAAAGCAATCTTGAGAACGAAAAATGGAGCTGGAGGAATCAGGCTCCCTGACTTCAGACTATATTACAAAGCTACAGTAATCAAGACAGTTTGGTACTGGCACAAAAACAGAAATATAGATCAATGGAACAGGATAGAAAGCCCAGAGATAAGCCCACGCACATATGGTCACCTTATCTTTGATAAAGGAGGCAAGCATATACAGTGGAGAAAAGACAGCCTCTTCAATAAGTGGTGCTGGGAAAATTGGACAGGTACATGTAAAAGTATGAAATTAGAACACTCCCTAACACCATACACAAAAATAAACTCAAAATGGATTAAAGACCTAAGTGTAAGGCCAGACACTATCAAACTCTTAGAGGAAAACATAGGCAGAACACTGTATGACATAAGTCACAGCAAGATCCTTTTTGACCCAGGTCCTAGAGAAATGGAAATAAAAACACAAATAAACAAATGGGACCTAATGAAACTTAAAAGCTTTTGCACAGCAAAGGAAACCATAAACAAGACCAAAAGACAACCCTCAGAATGGGAGAAAATATTTGCAAATGAAGCAACGGACAAAGGATTAATCTCCAAGATTTACAAGCAGCTCATGCAGCTCAATAACAAAAAAACAAACAACCCAATCCAAAAATGGGCAGAAGACCTAAATAGACATTTCTCCAAAGAAGAGATACAGATTGCCAACAGACACATGAAAGAATGCTCAACATCATTAATCATTAGAGAAATGCAAATCAAAACTACAATGAGGTATCATCTCACACCGGTCAGAATGGCCATCATCAAAAAATCTAGAAACAATAAATGCTGGAGAGGGTGTGGAGAAAAGGGAACACTCTTGCACTGTTGGTGGGAATGTAAATTGATACAGCCACTATGGAGAACAGTATGGAGGTTCCTTAAAAAACTAAAAATAGAACTACCATATGACCCAGCAATCCCACTACTGGGCATATACCCTGAGAAAACCATAATTCAGAAAGAGTCATGTACCAAAATATTCATTGCAGCTCTGTTTACAATAGCCAGGACATGGAAGCAACCTAGGTGTCCATCATCGGATGAATGGATAAAGAAGATGTGGCACATATATACAATGGAATATTACTCAGCCATAAAAAGAAATGAAATGGAGGTGTTTGTAATGAGGTGGATGGAGTTAGAGTCTGTCATACAGAGTGAAGTAAGTCAGAAAGAGAAAAACAAATACAGTATGCTAACACATATATATGGAATCTAAGGGGAAAAAAAAAAAAAAAAAAAGAGGTCATGAAGAACCTAGTGGCAAGATGGGAATAAAGACACAGACCTACTAGAGAATGGACTTGAGGATATGGGGAGGGGGAGGGGTGAGATGTGACAGGGTGAGAGAGTGTCATGGACATATATACACTACCAAATGTAAAATAGATAACTAGTGGGAAGCAGCCGCATAGCACAGGGAGATCAGCTCGGTGCTTTGTGACCACCTAGAGGGGTGGGATAGGGAGGGTGGGAGGGAGGGAGATGCAAGAGGGAAGAGATATGGCAACATATGTATATGTGTAACTGATTCACTTTGTTGTAAAGCAGAAGCTAGCACACCATTGTAAAGCAATTATACTTCAATAAAGATGTTTAAAAAAAAAAAAAAAAAAAAAAAAGATCTGCCTGAAATCAACAACCCCGCTGGACTCTTTCAATTACAAGAATCAACAAATTATTTTCTTCTTTTCTTTTCTTTTTCTCCTAAGTCAGTTTGGTTTGCATTTTCTGTCACTTGCAATCAAAAGAATCTTACCTGACATAGAGACGCTATAAAAAGCGTGTTAGCAATAAACACCAAAGGTCAATAGAACGTCCAGTATGGGCCAAAGACGGAGGTGGCAGAAAAAGAATGTCCTGGGCTCACTGGGGTGTGATCATGAGTAGAAAAGTGCGGCTGGGAGACCTTCCAGAGGGCAGAGGTGGGAATCAATCCGAGGTAGGCTGAGGCCAGTTCATTGACTAGCTGAACAATGAGTTTGGAATTTAACCCGTGGCCCTTGGACATTCTGTGCTGAGTAATGACCTGATGAGGAGGAAATTGATCCTTAAGGATCATCAATTTTGTCAATCAGCTCTCCACACAATTAGGAGAGAGAGCCAAGTTGGCTTGAAACGCAACTTAATGCTTTGTTTGTTTAACCATCCTTCGTAGAGGCTTTTAGCACATTAGAGGATACTTTACATTGTACTGTTCTCTTTGGTGACAGGACAGCAAACACAGCAAGGGGCCGTCACCTTGCCCAGGAGGGCAAAGAGTCAGGTAAATGTACCATTAGCCCTCAGGAAGATGGCGACAGCCTGTCAATAACTGTCTAGTCTGCTTTGGGGGATGTTGGGCCTGACGGTCAACCACTATGCTGACTCTGGATAAACCTTAGTCTTGAAAATGCATCCAAGATGAGGTGATGGCAACCTGGGGAACCACCCAGGTCAGAGTCTCCTAAGTCTAATAATTAAAGGACCCTTAGATAAGAGCTTCTGAATTTCACTTTCCCAGAAGAGCATAGAGGGTGTGCTTCAGGCATTTGACTGTGGCTCAAACACATTCTACTAAAACCTGGCCTGCAACTGGTCTCTAGAATATTCCTAAGTGAATTTACTATCACTATGGAGTCCTGCTTATAAATTGGGGGCAGAAGTGGAAAAATCAAAAGGAATGTTTTTATTCCCTTTCAGTAGATGTGTAGACTCTCTGACTCCAGCTTTGGGATAATTATCTTTGAACAGCAATTAATTCCAAAGATACAAAACATAAGAGTAAACAGTTCCGTTTCTACATAGCTTTTGTTTTAATATACCATTACAAATAGTGAGAAAAAGGCCTCCTTGAAGATAAAATTCCAAAGGAGGAGGAAATTATTTCAGAGGGACCGCCTAACATTTTGTAGGGTTTTAAGGATAACATGAGACTCAAAGTGGTATTATGTGAAAAAACTCTGCAACATCTGTTATGTTAAGTATAACAACAACAAAACCAAATAAATCTCTAGTGAAGAAAAACTCATAATAAATCATTGTGGAGCTTCTGCCTTCTTTCAAGGGAAACTGACAAAAGCACTGCAGTGGGAACACGGTGGGGCAAAAGTAATAATATATGAATGAAGCAATGCCAACATTTAGGGTCTGCTAGCTCAGTCCTCTCATGCTTGGCATATTTGTGCAAAGTTCTAAGTCATGACGGCCAGCTCCCAAGGAAACCAGATGTCAGTCACAGCTGTCAACTTTGTTCTTTCTTGTTTTCTTCATTGTTTTCAATATAAGCATTTTGCTATTAATAAGAAAAGTGTGATCTGATTGGTGACAAACACACACACACACACACACACACATTGTCAAGTCAGTTTCCTTCCATTCATTTTAATGCATAGCCATACTATCCGAGATGAAAAGACTTTAGTCTAATCTGGCTAGATATTAAGAAATAAACAGATGAAATGCTAAAATCATAGCAAATGTTCAAAATCCAGATTGGCTCAATCTGACTTAGAAAGTTTTTGAATAATTTTCTAAATACAGCTAATACAGGCAAACTTCCATATCCTCAGGAAATAAAATGCCCCTGTTCTGGTTGAATCTGAAAAGTCTTAGCAGCGTGTAATGCATTTAGAATTTTTCTGCAAACTTAAAAGATTGGAGGTCTAAATTGGTCTAAACAGTAACAGCCTGATGGATTCTTTACATCTTAAAATCAAAAGCTTCTTAAATAGTTGATTAACCAGCATCAAGCATCTCCAAGTCAAATGTGATGATGTGATGTTTTGCCACTTTTAAGGTAGTCTGTCCCTTTTGGAACAGAGTAGCTAAAATCTCACAGATTTAGTAAATTGAAATAAGAGATTTTTCTAAAAGATCTCCAAAGAAATATGTCATATATTATGAAAAGGAAGAATCATAATGGGTTCTGTGCCCTTGGCCTCAAATATTCTAATGATCTAATCCCTGCTGACCTCTCCAAACTCATCTCAAGTCACTGGTGCCCTGGCTCACTACCCTTCAGATGCAATGACTTTTTATTAGTTTCTTTTAAGTGTCAATTTTTCCTACCACTCCTTCTGTCTGGAATATTCCTTCCCATTTAGTTCTTCACATGGCTAGATTCCTCTCATCAGATTTCAGATTGTCATCTCCTTTGGTGGACTTCTGTTGTGTATGCCTTCTGGGCATTTCTCTCCACTTCTTTTCGCAGTAAAATCCAAATTTTCCTTTGGAGAAATCAGCCTGTCCCAACTTTAGTCAGTGAGGTTTTAGTGGAAAAGGATCAACCCTTTCCAGGAAGTTCCAAGGCATTTAACCTTGCGCTGGCCACACTGATTGGTTCAAGAATTGACATGTGACTTATGACTGGCCAATGAGGATCAGCCTCTGAAGTCTTTCTGGAACCAATGAGATAGAGGTACTCTCCATCCACTGGGTCTGTTATGTTGGCAGGACTTAAGCTTGGACCTCCAATGTCTATCTTTGACAGCACAGGAATATACTATCTCAGAGAGGGATACAGAGAGGAAGGGAGAGGCAAGAAACAGAAAGGAACAGAGAAGCCAGGTCCCTACCAGTGACATGGATTAAGGCCTCATGTGCACTGGGTCTTCTTTCTTTCTTATCTTCCTTCCTTCCTTCCTTCTTTCCCTCCTCCTTTTTTCTTTCTTTGCTTTAACTGGTTTGAGTTCAGTATTTGTCACTTACAAACCAAAAAATATGGACTATGAGCTTCCTCTAAGGGGACACCTCTGGTTACAGCACTAGAGCCACTGCTTGCCCCCTTCTCATTATTCTCATTGCATGCTGGGTTTTTTAAAACAGCTCTAATCACAATTTGCAATTATTTTGCAGTTTATGTATTTATTGTCTATCTCCCTCCATAAGATAAAAGCTACAGGAGTCTGAAAAGCCAGACTGAGGAAAACATTTTATTCTGTAGGCACTAGGAAGAATATGAGCAGGGTAATGGTCAAATCTAAGCTTTGTACTTTAAAAAAAAAAAGAGTACAAAAGCCATAGGAGTATTAAAAGCAAGATAATAAGAGAAACACTTGTGTGTCTTAGAAGTCTATATCTGCTGCTTCTATAAAGGAAGACACCAACTTAATAACCAATATCTTTATCACAGGGGTCAGTTCACAGAAGTCGAGCCTTGAATTCCAAACCTTTTTGTGGAGCATCGAACGCGGTACCGGTGGTGAATGGTTCTTGTGGTGGCAGTTGTACCGGATAGTCCAACAAATGAACCTGGGGAATTGGTGTATAAATGGATTTCTAATAATTCTCTGGTGGTCTACTGAATTGCAGGCTTTATTTGGTTTGGTATTTAGTTAGATAACTCAATGAGTGAGTCAAGAGGCAGGGAGGATCCCATGAAAATAGCTGTGAGTTTTCTACGTCATCAACTTGGGAATATTTAGTGGGGAAGTGAGATTTTAGAAACTGTTTAAATGTTGCTGTTGGTGGAGCTCTTACAGGGTGCCGAGTAGGGCTCGGGAATTCTAGGCTTCCATCACTCTATTAGAGGGGAGTTGGGAATTTGCTTGGCACTTGCCTAGCTCTGCCTCCAGCCACCACTTGGGATGGATGGATGAACTGAACAATCTCACCTCTGTCTTTCTGGGTGAGGCATTACTTCAGGACTCTAACACTGGTACACATCAGAATAACTTGGGGGCGGGACTGGCTTCCTCTTAGAAGGACCCCCCTGCCTGGTTTAATGCTTTGCTGTTACTGTTATGAAATTCTTATTAATTTTTTAACAGGGACTCCAAATTTTAATTTTGTACTGGGCCACACAAATTATGTATTTGGTCCTGCCTGGGTGGAGGGGTGGGGTGGGGGTGGGGTCATGGGGAAATGTAGATTTCCAGGCCCTGCCCCAGAACATCTGATTCAGAGGGTCCCGCACGGGTCTCAGAATCATCATTTCTAGCACAAAGCGTAAGTGACCAACCTTTGGAATAATATTTGCACTAACGCTTAGTGTACACAGGGAATTTCGAGAAGTTTTCCTAAGAAAAGCTGAGATCTGAGAGCACAGAAAGTGAAGGCTCCAGCATTTTCAAAAAAACAGGTCAGAACCTCACTCCCAGGTCCCCTGAAAACACCTTCTTTCTGCCTTAGCTCTGTCATTTCTCTAATGATCACTGCGGTGCTTAGAAATCCCTGGATCTCTGGCTTTTTAAGATGTCTCTTCTAGAGAAACTCAGAAATGCCAGGATCACTGTCATCTGTTGTCCAAAAAGAAGGACTCGAGGGTGCCTAAGTTTATGGGCTAAATGAATCCCATGGTAACTACCAGCAACAGCTAATATAAAGGAGCCGTCCTTTCCAGGCCCTTTCCTTAGCAGACTTCATTAATCATGGCCCCAGACACCACTAGTCAACCAAGTCACACATTTCCACAGAGCCCAACTATGGCCCCAGATCCCCTCTCAATCCAGGCAGCCCCCCACCAATGAATTAGACTTGACAGTGCAGGTGAAAACCATTTTCCAGGTATATCAATCGGGACCAGGAACAGGGAACTAAGGCTAAGTGAGTGTAAAAGAGTTACTTTTTTTCAGGTAAATGAGAACCATTGAAAGGGTCACTCCTTTTGAGGATAAATTTACTTACCAGCTGCCTGTGTTGAAAATAAACAGAAACCCAACACTTTCAGGGGAATGATATTATCACTGTTCCTCCTTCCCTTGGGGTAGTTAAAGCTCTGGGGCCCTCGAAGTAACTTGACCACTTTTGATAGGAAAAGTACTGGGTAATTTTTATTAACATAGCTCAGTTTAACCAACGGTATGGGGGAAACTCTTTGAGTCTGGACAGGGGGGCCTCTCCCTTTAGATAAATTCATTAACCACCATGCTTCCAAAGGGAATCGAGGGATTTGCATCCTTAAACTGGAGGTAGCTACTGCATCACCTCTGGGATCAGGATCTCATTAAGATACAACAGCACATCTTGAGAACCGTCTCACCAAACTGCCTTTCCTCTGAACTTAGCTTTTGGTTCAAAAATGTCACACATACTAAAACTCACTTGAAAGTATATTAAATTCCAAGACTCTGCTTTTGGTTAGAGAGGGGAGCGCATACGAGCCGGCCGATTCTGGGATCCAGAGTTCTGCTTCCAACCATGGAATTATTGAGCACTTCATCAGGGCACAAGCGATTTCTCTCAAACACAAGTGGAGCCAGTCACTTCTTACAACATGTTGGGGAGTAGGGGGGTGAGGGTATAGGAAGCAAGGCTGCAGTCAATCCAGCCTTTCCAGAGGCATCTTTGGAGCTTTATAGCTCTTACAGTGATGGTGTTTGAAGTGGAAAAAAGAGCTCCTTCAAACAAGCAAACAACAACTAAAGCCCCCTTGTCACTTTCTATAATGTTCTATATATTGCTATAATGTTCTGAAGATTATAAAGCTTTGCATCAAGATGTGTGGTGTGTTAAGAGCAAATCTGGAGGGAAGGTCACAGGGACAAAGACACGTGAGCAACAGAGTTTGGTAAATTTCAGGCAGGAAGTTGCTCAAGCTGTGAAATCCATCACCTCAATAGTGTTTAACTTTAGAAGAAAGAGGGGACATTTCCCCCAAACAGCTGCACCAAAAACCTGTGTCATATACGCATATGCGAATATATAGAGGAAGGCCCTGAAAGAAACAGAGTGCCCCCCACCCCTACCCACACAAACACACAAATATAAAAGTGGCCATCTTGGGGGTGGGGACCTGGGTTAGGAATGATGCTCAAAGAGGGTTTAGGTCTTTTCATGCTTCCATTTTTCTCAAGGGAAATGGACTCAGGTACGAGTTGTGAAATTAAAAATTACTTTCCAAAAATATTTTCTGTGATCTTCAGATGGACATTTCATGTCTAAACCTCCCTTTACCCAGCATCATGCTGGGTTTTACAGAAAATTTAAAAAGATGTAGCGCCTACAATTTGCAACACGTGACAAAGATGAGCCATTGTGTTGGATTCCAGCTGGCTGGGTGTTGTAAAGGCAGCTTGCAAACCAAGCAGACACTTGAACTCTGATGTCTTAAGCTGTGCAGGTCCCTGGTGGAGAAGGAGAGAAGAGGAGTCTGATGGAGCTGGTGGATGGGATTAGGGGCTCTAGAAGCAGCTGTGGCAGCAGCTGGAATCAAAGAAGCCACCCAGAAGGTCTTGGCAGGACTTGATGAGAGTCTGTGTCAGGCGGTAGCAAGGAGCTGAGGGAAGGATGGAAGGTGGGAGAGAGATGTCCAGGGAGCTGTCTGGGATACCAGACAGAGTATCTCAGAGATGATGCTCTGGTTTTAAATCGAGGAGACCTGGAAACCTGTTAATGCCACCAATACCACCATATTGGAAAGGGGAGCCTTTGGGAGTTGAAGGAAAAGAGAAGCCAGTGAGAAAACCAAGAAGTAGCAGCAAGGAAGCCAGGAGAAGAGTTATGAGTCTCACAGACAGGAATCATGGAAAGGGGATGATCAAGGGGTTTCATCAGCCATGTCCTACAGCGAGATCATAGTGAAAAGACAAAGGGACATTTTTTCTTTGAATATGGGGTCTAAACTCATGCTAAGTGTCTGGTGCTGTGACTCAGAATTAAGAATGCTGATATTGATTTCATTTGTTGATTTGTCATTTCCCCACAGCTTAAGGGGTAAATTCCTCAAAACTATGATGAGACTAGCCTTCTCAAAGGTCGATAGAACTTCCTACTAGAGCAGGGCTTCAGTCTGTCATGAGAGTAAGCTTTCAGTTGGCTGGGGGTGGATGGGAATATATATATTATACACACATGCACGTACATATGTATGTATTTTTTACATCAGCACTGCACAGGTTAATCATATATAGCCATAAAAAAATCCACATAGTTTCCTCTCCATGAAGTAATAATATAGCACATATATATTGGGCTGGTCACAAAGTTCGTTTGGATTTTTCCATAACGTCTTATGGAAAAACCCGAACATTTTGGCCAACCCAATAGCATTATCTTCAGGATTAGTCAAACTTCCTCATTAGATGCCATTTCCAATTAGGAAAAGAAGGAGGGGAAATCAGGTAAAAGCCAGATATCTGACATTTCTGCTTGCTCAATGAACAAGTGAGATCCTGAGAGCTTATTCAGATATTTCACTCTCATGAAATCAATGGAGCTCATTGCTCGAACTGTCATGTCTGCAGGTTATGTCTGTATTTAAGAGGCTTAAATGTTTATCAGTATTTTTAATGAGTCATTTGAAAAGTTGGCTTCTGCAGATGTATATCATTAGGAAGAGAGATACCCACCCCAACAGAACTGGGAATATTCTCCAAGTTCATCCTTTGCCCCCCCGGCCCCTGACCCTCACCAAGAAGTACGTGTTCCTGAAGAAAAAGCCTCGAGTACATCAAATATGCAATTATATTATCTCTGAAGATAAACATGAGGGAGCATGCGAGAAATACTGTGCTCAAAAGCCATGGTAAAGCTGCTAAAAGAGGATTACTCTTTCTCTTTTTTCTCTCGGGCAGAATGATTCTAATTGTGAAGATAGCTCTGTTTTCGTATACATTTATGTTTTGTAAGCCTTTGGTAAATAGAATATTATTAAAAATAATGTAAAGTACACAAGGTGATAAAAATAGATTAGCACCTACCCCATTCAGCCATCGCTGCATTTAATGCAAAGATCATGGTGATTTTGTACATCTTCATCTTTGTGTATGAGCACGTATGTGCACTTAAGGTTAAAATATTAATAAAAAGCCTAGAGCAAAGTAACATGGCATAATAAAAAGAGCTGACATCTCTTCAATGCCTACTATGTGCCAGGTGCTGTATGAGATATTTTATGTCCATTATCTCGTTTTATCTCACAGCTGTTTGAAGGTAGATGTTATCTCTCTCTCTCTTTCCCCCCCCCCTCTCTTTTTAACAGATGAGTCAACCAACACTCAGAATGGTTAACTGACTTGCCCAAGGTCACCCAGCTGGTGAGTGTCAGAGCAGAGATTCAATTCTCTAGGTCTAGGTACCAAAGGTCAAAGTTCATGCTCTTTCTATTCCATCTCCCTGCCCCACTCCATTGTAAAGAAGAATTTCCCAAGAACCCATGGGCTTCTCACTCCCTGCATTTGATTATCTTACATTTTCAGATGTTTCCAGTAGGAACATCCCCGAAACACACATGTCCCTTGATCAACGGTTTTGGACCACACTCCCCATCAAAATGTTTTTAATCTGGAGCTGACTGAAGAGACCAAGTCATCGTCGGGTAGGGAGGGGTAGAGACTCTGTCCTCACAGCTATTCACAGATGCTCTTTTCTCTTTAGTCACTTCTATAAAACTGTAGCAGTCACCTCCATCAGTAGTGACCATTTTACTCTTTCTGCTTACTCCAGAAGAAATAGAACACATCCAATTCCAATTGGTGTTAATTTTTCCTAGACTTGAGCATTTTTGTAAATGCACATAATATCGTAGAGAGAGCCAAAAAACAAGAAAAATCTCTGTATTTTGCTACATTTGCTTAGTGATCAAAGATTTCTAACTAGACCTTTCATCCTACATTGATTGTTTGCATTGAATATGCAAGTCTTTTCTCTTGCCAGGCCAGTCTTGAATATATTTACAAGGATATTTATGCCCATTACTTCACTTAAATATAGATTATGAATACTGACAAATACTTTTATTCAAAGATTTTGATCATTTTGGGATTTACTTCATAGTAGAACTCAACCTTCATCGACTTCCACAACTTTCAAGTACGCGTTCCCACAAACCCAGAGTTTCATAAAAATGTACTAAATAACCTTAAAGCCCTTTATGAATAATTATGAGTTTTTAAGTTTTTGTGAATCTGCATTTCAATTCTGTCCCATAAATAAAACATGAAGCAAAAATCCAGCGTGTTGAGTGTCAGGGGGATAGAAGAAGAGAAGGAAGGATAATTATCAGTTTAATGTGGGAACATACTTAACCTAAAAGATTACCTCCAAAATTGGTGACATTCTAAGTATACATAATATACAAGGATGTTTTCACTTAAATAAAAGGGGGAAAAGATTTATATTGAGTCTCTGCCATTTTCATAGCTCTCTCAGCAGCCCGTGCTTGAAAACACAATTGTCAGAACTTTTATTTGTTTGGGATTAGTCCTTCTCACATATTTAGTTTCTTTCTTCCCCGAGCACAGTGTGCTTCAATTTCATATAATTCACATTCTCATATTTGGTGTGTATTATTTGGTTATTCATCTATAGCTATGGGTTTTCTTAGATGGGGAACTAATGAGAGGCCACTGGCAACTAAATTGACTGCGTTTTGTCCACTCTCAGACCTTGTGCACATAAAGGGCAGGAGGAAACAGAGTACGTGCCCAGAGGATTCCAGATCACTTGTGCTCAAAATTCCTGGGGTGGCAGCACATGAATGGTGGCAGCCAAGAGCGAATGGTGGGGGGATCCATGAATATCTCTTCTAGAACAACATGCTCCTGGATGCCATGTTCATGTTTGCAAACCTTTAGCCAGTTTGCAAATAAGAGACACAATGACTAACCCAAGGCCCTGTAGGCACACCGGGACTCTCTGATCATTAAAACTGGTCCAACTAGGGTACCCGACTCTGAAATGCATTTCCCTGAACCCCTGAAGTCCGCTATTTTTATAAATGTCGTCTGAGAAGAGCTCAAAGCTTTCCACGACTTTTACTAATCACATAGGACTCCATGCTTCATGCTGGCTTACTGGCCAAATTCAGACTGTCACCAGAGGTGGCCTTTCTCTCAGGACTCCAGGCTGCCTTCCCCAGGGTGTCTGATTGCCAGAGCCATGTGGGGTGGGAACGGATTCTGCAAAAGGAATTCTGCTGCTTAGTTGGTTAAAAACAGTGTCAAAGACTGGTTGAAAGCTTTGGAAGGTCAAGCCGAGTAATGATAATGGTACCATGGACCCCGTATTTATTAAAAATGTCCTTTTTTAAAGCAACTTCTACTTAAAATGTCGTTTTTTCCCCTACTTCCTGATTTCCACAGAGCTGTTTGGAGCAGGTGCTAGGAAAGCCTTATTGTAGATGGGGTCACTGAGGCAGGCTTCCCCAAAGCCATAGAATTTGATAGAGTTTCAATGGCCTCCAATGATCTCATACAAAGTTGTAAAATTACTAACACTCTACCACTAGCTACTTTTCTTTTCTCTTTCAATTTTTTTCTCTTTCTTCCTCTCTTATTTTTTCTGTCCCACTTGCCCAATTTTAAGGAGTTGGGATGCATAAAACTTTGTGGAAATAATAGTTAAAATAACAGGCATACCAGTGACTCAATCCCACTAATTCTGCCTACTCCTAGCAGTAAAACATGCTCTCTGCTCGGCTGCACAACCAACATAAAGTCAATACAGAAATCAATACCCATAGGGAACCTCTCACAAGAAGCCAACAAAATGGTGAGTTAGTGTTAACATTCAATAAAATATACTTAAGTTTGGCAAAAGGAGTCTGGGGTTTGTCCTCATTTCCAAATGGGTTCTAATCCCACCACAGCTCCATACTCCCTGAGCAAGTGGGCTTGTTCCTTAATCTATTGGAGCCTCAGTTTCCTTATCTGTAAAATGGGGGTGTCTGGGAGAGGATTATGGGGATTAGAGATAAAGTACACCACCATCTCTGAGTAGCCGCGTCTCTGTTATGGTTACTTACACTAGTGTTCCCAGGCCTTCTCCTTGAAATAGAAGGATAGTTTCATTGTTCAATGCGTTTCTTTTTGAGGACCTTCAAGTTCCTGGCACTGTGCTTGGTGTGAGAGGTTCAAAGTAGAATGAGATAAGATTTCCAGCCTCTATGAGCTCAGAGGGCAGCCTAGGAAACAGAGAGACATGTAACCCATCAGGAGTCAGTGCACTAACATTTAAACCCAGTGAGAATGGGGATCTGAATTCTCCTTTGGGGGCCTGGGAAAAGCTGTGAAGAAGAGAACACCTTAAACAGAGTCTCTGAAGCATGAGCAGGGCTTCCCCAGGAAGGAGGAGAGGATAGAGGGCAATCTGGCAGAGAAAACAGAGGATCGAGGTCATGGAGGTATGAACATCCCTGCATTCTGGAGGGAGCATCCAATGTCCTGTCATTCTGTAGACATGTACTGAGTCCCTACTACATACCAAGCACTACTTCATCCGGGGATGCAGCAACAGGCAAGGTCCCTGCTCTCCGGGAGCTTACAGACCAGTGGGGATGCCAGACAATGAAGAGCAGCCAGAAAACAGAAGAAGACAGGTAATGCACTAACGATGGCTGACAGGGCGGAAGTGATCAGGGGCTGCTTCAGGTGACCATCCAACTTGTGAAGGTGACATTTAAGCTGAGTCTACCTGAAGAATAAGCAGAGCCAGGAGAAGACCCAAAACAAAGGATTCCAGGAGGAAGGAACAGCTACTCCAAAGGCCTGAGGCCTGTGTAAAGAATGGAAAGAAGGATAAATATCTTCACGCCTTTCAAGACTGGGTTCAAGAGAAATTCCATAAAAAAGAAGAAGAAAGGGTATCACTAACTGATCCTGAAATTTAAAAGGAGTTAGAAGTTTGCAATTTTGGAGAAATCACCTTTCCAGAAACTCCTTAAAAATGTCAAGCAACAACTAATAATTTTGACTACCATGATTTCCTCTTTTCCACTGGTTCTCCCACACTAGAAAGCAAGAAACTGTTTGTCATTAAACTTGAAAGTTCAAAGAATGCATAAATTCGACTACTCATATGCACCAATAGGTTCTAGTTGTTGAAAAAGTAAACAGGTACAAGTGGGATGGGTCTGGATGTTGTCCAAACTCAGAGAATTTATTTTATAGAGTGATAATTCTTTTGAATTTCACAATAACAATTCTATGCTTTTTGTTCTTAAAAAAGACTTTAGTGTGGATTGATCATGGCAATGCTAGGTCTCTTCAATGAGTGAGCTGCCAATTCAATTTATTAGTAAAAAAAGAAGGTTCTGAAAGATCTGGGTTGAGAAGAGAACTCAGAGTTTTAACTGCGGAGGGTCTTCCCCATCCAGGTTAAGGGGGTGGTAGTGGGTAGAATAAAGAAAAATGCATCTTCATTAAAACTTTTTAAACATTTACACTCTTGTTTATAAGTGTGTCACTTAATTATCATTAATAGACGATATAATAGCAAAATTCCTTCTTTTGTCTACGTTATTGACCTCATTGCTCAACACACAAATCAGATTTTGGCTGATTTTTCTGCTTGTATTCTAAGACAAATCTTTGAGGATGAAACTTTGGTTTCTGTAGCCAGCATTTTAAAACTCTAATAGATTGCAAAGGTTATGCTCAGGATGAACAGAAAAGCAATGTTTTGATAATATGCTTGCCACCGTCACATTAAAACAAAATCCAAAATGCATCACAGAACTTGTTAATCAACAAATATTGTGCTTCATTTGGAAGGGCGTGCAACTGGATTTTTTTTCCTCCTAAATTATGGTATTTTCAGTTAAACCTTGTAGTTAACTGTTAAATCTGCCATGTGTAGGACTTACATGAATGCATGGACTTTATATTACAAACTCAGCTGCAGTTTAAATTATTAGGTAAACTCTTTTCATAGAGCTCCCACACTTGAAAATCCACAACAAAAATAGTAGGCCAGCTGCCCACACTGAAAGGAGAGACCCTCATTAGATGTCATTTGCATCCCATTAACCACCAAGCAGTGGGTCAGTCATTGACTGTCAGGCGTTCAACTCATTCTTTTTGTGTTAATTAGCAGAGAAATAAGGAGTTAATGAAGATCTTATGATCTGTGATGACTCATCTGGTTGTTTCAGAGGAATCACTGGGCTGGACCACTTCAGTGCTCCCTGCTCGGATGCTCTGAGCAGAGCTAGAGGGAGGCTGCCAAGCAGGCCTTTGGAGGGGCGCTCTCAGGGGCCTTTGGCATGGTGGGCTTTGTTAGCTCAAGATTAGAAGGAGTTAATTGCTTCAAGATTGCTGGGAGATTAGGTTACTGGGTGGGATGTATCTATGTAAGCATATGTCAGCGCTAGTTAGCAGATAGGAGATGCTTATTTTAATAAACTTATGAAAAGAAGAATTAATTTGTCATTACATTGGAAATCTTATTTTATTAACTTAATTTGAAAATGTAAAGCTGTCTGAAACGCTGCTTTTTCACTCACTTTCCTTCTGAATATGTATGAATCACAGATTAGTTGATGTGCAACACTGTTCATTCAGGGCTTTTTTTTTCTGGAGGTTTTGTTTTTTTTTGCTGATGGCATCTGGCTCTGGGGGAGTGGGCTAGTTACAGTGACCTCTAGGTTCTCTTCTTGTGGTGGGTGGAACATGGCCTCTCAGAGACCTGTCTGCAGTCCCATCAGGAGAAGAGAATCAATCTGCTTCTGTCTGTTCTGTTTCTTCCCTTCTGAGCGCCAGCTGTACACAAATGATGTTTGTACTTGGTGCCCACGAGATAAAGTGGGAAAGAGGGTGCAGGAGGGAATTGTAAGGACCAGTCTCTGAACTAAAGCCATCAAAGATGTTTTCTAAATGCTCATTTGACATGTTATGGCTGGTTGAGGACAGCATCCACATCGTCCTCATCTTCTGTATTCTTAGGGGCAGGCATGTTTATTGAGCACTTACTATGTGCCAGGAACTGCTGTAAGCACGGTATTCTTATGACCTCTTTTTAATCTTTACAACAAACTTAGACGGTCAGAACTATATTATCCCCATTTTTCAAGTAAAGATACTGAGGCAGAGAGAGATTCAGTAACTTGCCCAAGGGAACACAGTGAGAAGGGTCAGCTGTCCACCCCAGAGCCTTCCCTCCCCACCACTGCCCTACAGTTTCTGTGACATAAGTGAGGGAGCTTGGCTGTGTGACAGCCGGGAGGGGTTCGGGCAGTGGTGACTCAATCCACGACTATCAATAGATGGGGCAGGGGCTGCCCCAGTGGATTGTGGGAGAATCCACAATTCCAGGGGGACATGTGGGTTCAGTGTCATCAGAGCTCCTGAGATTTGGGGGTTTCTCCCCCAAAAGATTAGAAATCTGGAGTTTTAAATAAAATCTCATGATTTTAAAATATTTGTTCAATTATTTTTTAAACACTGTGCAGTTCAAACAAACAAAGAAAAAATCTGTGGACAACTGTTGGTGACACCTGTAGAAAGTGGGAAGCTTTTAAGGCCAGTTTTCCCTCCAAAGTGCTTTGCACACAGCAGGTACTCAGTGAATGTTTGAACAGATCAGCGCACAGCTCCATGAACACAGAGGTGGGAACCTGGCCACATCGATGCAGTAAAACACTGATGTCCAACGAGGGGGCATTCAGGAACTCCAACCCTCTGCACCAAGAATCCTTTTATCAGATCAGCAAAATGGCCCATCCTTGTTGTGATCTCCGGGCAGGAGGAGGCTTCTGGGGATTACGGTGATTATAATTTCAGCAGAAACCACTTGAACCCTCTTCCTGGGGAGCTTACTGGCTCCCCTTTCCCATCTGGGGTTAATATAACTTTAGTCAAACATAATCTTTAAAATATTTAACAACCGCCTAGCCACAGAAGAGTTAACACCTGGCTCAGCAGAGCCACTGAGACCTGCCACAATACTGCAGCCTTTCTGCTTGGCTGGTGCCCTGCCATTCTGTTGTTCAATATTTTAATATCACCACCTCTGCAAAAAAGGTCTAAAAGTAAAGAAAATAGAATTCTTTCTCCCTCCTTCCCTCCCTTCTTCTTTCCTCCCTCCCTCCCTCCCTTCCTTCCTTCCTTCCTTCCTTCCTTCCTTCCTCCCTCCCTCCCTCCCTCCCTCCTTCCCTCCCTCCCTCCCTTCCTTCCTTCCTTCTCTCCTTCTTCCTTCTAAACAGCTCCTACCTAGATGCCAGTACCCAGTTCAGAAGTTTTAGTCAAGTCCAAGAGAGGGGGGCACTTTGCAGAGGGGACTGAGTCAAGAGTAAACCTGTGCTTGGACTAGACTTTGCATCTCCCTCCCCCCAGATTAATGCTGCTCTGGGTGAGCTGCACAGGCATTCTAAAACCCGCTTACCTGGTGTTTTACAACTCAGACAAAAACCAGACATTGACTAATGCCAAAACTGACTTTTCTTATTACTTCATATTGGTCATATATTTAAAAATTCCAATTATCTCTTTAGCCTGAAATCAAAAGGTTAGCAGAAGCAAGATGCAAGCTCTCTGCATTTAAAAAAAAAAAAAAAGTGAACAGGAAAAGGAAAGGAGTAAGACAGCTGCCCATCAACTGAGAGCAGCTCACTGGAGGCTCTGCAACAAGGCAATGCCGGCTCCTCACTCAGAAATGAATCTACTATGCAGAGCAAGTATGGAAATTGTGAACTATTCTGTTTTTGTTTTGTTTTCTTTTTGAGTTAGAGAATAGGTCTCCTTGAATTAAAATGTTCTGGTCACATTTAATCTCTTTTCTGTATAATAACTGGGCCTAGACCTGGTTCATGAGATGCACTGACTTGTAAGGAACCACAAAACAATCAGTGAGAGGTTAGGTGCCGGAGGCTGAAGGAAGGTAAGATGCTATTCACCACCTGAGCTCTCAAGAGAGATTCCAGGAAAGAGAATTGGCTTCCAGAATATCATTTATTTCCTTATTTCTTGACCTTTGTTGAAAAGGCAGAGCCCAAAGGAGATTATAAATGGCTAAAAATAAAGGATGCATGTGTTTATTTATAACAAACAATCATCACTGAAGTGTGGGACAGGTCCTGGCAAAGTTGTCTTCCCTCCCAAGGCACACCTTGTTTTAATGTACTCTTTTGCTAAAGTTCTGGTGTAAACATTGTTTAGCTCCCGGTGTCCCAATTTTCTCAGGATAAATTGCTGTGTTTCTCACTTCAGTCCCTTAAAATCAAACCTTTTAGCCCAAATATACTAGGGATGAACATTTTCTGAGAACTCTCACTACTGTCTTAAGAGAACTCATTCAGTTATTCAGAGACATATTTTCTGCCCAAAACACGTGCAGGGTTCTGGGGACACAGAGTTGGCTAAGACTGTCTGTGCTGTTGAGGAAACCACAGCCCCGTGGGGGTCAGGGGAGACAAACACAGAAATGTTAATCCATTTATTCTATAAGTGTTTGTTAAATATCTTCTAAGTGCCCAACACTGGATGGGGAATTATAAGAGTGTGGTGGGTAGAGTGTGCTGAGAGGTCTGGTCACTGTTATGAGCAGCCCAGAGAAGGAAGGAAGGGAGGGAGTGAGATGCGGGGGGGCACATGTTAATGATAAGTGGAAATTGACCAGGTGAAGAGGAAAGACAGGAATTCCAGGTAGCAGGCATGACAGAAACAAAAGCACAAATGTAAGAAACAGTTGAGGTTCAAGGCAAATTTTTTTATCTGATTCAGACAGAGACCAAGTTCCGTACCTTCAGTTTCTCAGACGCTCAGTCATCATTCTGTACACCATCCCTGGACCATGGCAGTATGACGGGAAGGCTCCGTTCATCCCCATTTAGGTGCTACATATGGCGGCTGCCTGCCTGCCTTCTGGTTCCCAGGGGGAGCAACTCTCCCTTGCCGCAGCTCCGATCCAATGGCCCAGGGTCCCCTGTCCCCGTGTGCTGGGCGACCATGGTGATGAGCAGGACCATTCTGCATTTCTCTTAGGGTCTGAGCTAAAAGTAGATGCTCTTTCCATTTAGAAAAGTATGAATACTGTGTTGCTTTCTGTGGAAAACCAGTAACTGTGCCCTGAGTTGCCCTGCTCCGCCCCGCTGCAGGAACTCAGGGTGGGTCGGAAATTGCTTTGTGAATAGCCCAAATGATGGTGAAGTGACTTTTCTTTAAAAGTCTATTAAATGCTTACTTCAATAGAGATACAATCTATATTCAAATTGTTTGTGTCTATAATCCAATTTACACTAAACTGTTGGATAGATTTTCTCCAAATTTGGATGCTATGTAAGGGACGGACTGGCTGAAAATACAGGCCATGAGGTATACAAAAAATTGAAGTTTTCTGGGTCCTGAGGGCAGAGTTAATTTCCAGGGCCCCTGAAATTGACATATAAACCAGGGCACCTGGATGACCCATAGAGACGTGTCATACACCTGAAGATGTCATGGACTGAAAACCAACAGAGTTTCCAAATATGAGCTGCAAAGGGAAGGCCAGAAAGACACATGCTCCTTAGGTGGTGTTTCACTGCTTCTCACATGGGCAATCCTATGTAGCAGGCTCCAGGGCAAGTAGAAGCAAGGATTTACGTATGTATTTAGTGGTGGTCAATGGTTCTTGTAAGCAACACAGGGGGTGGGGAAGACAGCTGGTGACGATAATGTTTTTACTTTACTACAAAATGACATTCTCAGCTTTCATTGTAAAAAGCAGCATTGGCTCTTGTAGGCTGCACGGCTGAATGGTCTGAGTCCTCATGACCAGAAGATCATGTCAGGTCCTCCTCTAACTCCCATTTTCTTGTCTTACGAGCATGGGCGCAAACATCAATCCCTACAACCTTTTGCCATCTTTGATTCTTAAGGCTCACAGTATTAAATGCATTTCTCCAGTCCCAGAACCGGATATAAAGTCACATACAGGGTTTCCTCCCTGAAGTGAGATAAAAATCTTACCCCCCACCCCGCTCATTGAAGCAACATGCCAGAAACTCAGAACCGATGGTCCAGATTTAGGGGGAAGCTTATTATTCACGGCAACTGCCTGGCAGCGCCATGAATGGGTAATGAGGACACCACTATCAAGAAGGGATCAAGCCCAAAGCCCTGGGATAGCTACGAAATACAGTATTGTGTTTACACACTGTAACCTCAACCCTCAGAAGAGAACGAAAAAGCGGGGCTTCCAGTGTTGCTTCAGCTGAGATTCCCTCTCTCCCAGCAACACCCTGGCCTGAGCTGGTCATCCCAGAAGCAATGAAATGGGGCAAGAAGGAAAGAAAGACCAAAGCAACCAAAACACTGCAAAGTGAGCTTTAGTAAAACCAGACTGTTGACATTTTATGAACTTAATGGCGTAAAGAACATGCAGTAAAAATAATTTGCATTCTCTGATTGTATATGTTAGATCCCTAAATATCTTGATCATATAATTTCCCTAAAGATATCCTGATGGTGGATCTGTGTATGATTTACGTAAATGAGGCATTTGCATAAATTAAATTAACAAATATAAATACATGCTTATAAAATGCTGATACCACTTACTACTCTCATAAAAATAAATTATGAGGAATGACACATGATAGGCCATGTGGTTTCTGGGCAATCAGCGCATGCCCCTGATGCATACTTGGCGCTTCGTTACCAGAAGAAGGAAGAAACTCCAACTCAAGCATTTCTGAAAGCGTGGTTCTCCCAGGGAATCCATAGAGCAGACATTTGGAAAGAGATGTTGTCTAAAGCGACTGAAAACCCTAGTTTAGTGCAGCAACTAAGCACATGGGTGCTGAAGACAGATGGCCTGAGTTTAATCCTGACTCTCCTGCTTACTCCTTGTGTAGTTTAAGACAAGTCACTTAATGTGTGCCTCAGCTTTCTCATCTGTAAACTGGGGATGGTACCAGTGCCTACCTCAAAAGGATGTTGTAAGGAGGAAATGAGTTACTGCACATGGAAGGACTTAGAATGCTGCCTGGCATATGGAAAGTACACAATCAATACTAGCTCTATTTGTATTATTGTTATGCTAACACTCAGCACGTTGGAAGAATAATTTCCCAAGGCTACATAGACCTTTGCTTGCTACCTTCTCTATCTCTTGAGCAATGATGCTCAAATTTTCCTGGTCATTGGAGTCACTGGATGAGAGAAGAAAAATTCCCAAGGATCATCCCTTTGACTGATATTCAAATCGGCTTGAATTGGGCTGCTTGGGTGACTCTCCACGGTGGGTTCTCATCGGGCAACTGCAGATTTGTACTAGATCTAAGACACACCCCCAAATGATCAGCATTATATCAGGAAACCCCAGTAGACTGGTGGACGTGGCTGGCGGATTACACGGAAAGGACCATCACTAGTGGTAGGTGCCCTGCCTCCATCCGCAGTTCTGATCAGACCAGGGATGGGATGAGACGAGGCAGGAGAACTTAGCTCCATTTAGGTCCCCATTCCTTGTGCCCATTCCAGCTCAGTCTTTGTCACAACAGCAACCACAGGTGCCACATTTTCAGCCAGTGGCCGCTAATGAAGTCTGCATCTGAAGCTGGATAGTGAATCCCACAGGTTTCTCTACAAATGCAGCGGACTGCATCCATGAGTTACCACTTCCTCCCTTGCTCATACCCGTGGGAATGATTGAATGATTACTCCTTTGGAGGGAATTATTTTATTTTTCTTCTCTAAATGAAGCTGTATTTTATTTAATTTTTTAAAACTGATTCTCAGAGATCAAATTACTCAGTGTCTTTGATTGCTTTGGGGGTCACTGGAGGAAATAGTCTATTTTCCAGTGAAATCCAGATCTTTCCTATGAGCCTAGACCAAGCCAAATATATGTTTCTGTTCATTAGCCACTCTCTAAACCATAAAGCACCTTCAGAAGTTTGTAAACTAACCTCCTCTCTCTCAAGGACTTTACTCCCTGTTTGAGAAGACCAGTTCCCGCAGTGGCCTTGCTGGTGATTAGAGCAGGGCATGGTGCAGCCGTGCTGGGACCATAATCGCAGCTGTGGGGTCTGAGGGCACCGAAAAGCCCTCTGCCCTGGAATGATCACACCTGCTTTGCAATTTTGCCTCACACTGGGCCTGGCTGCACTACCCCGGAGGGCAGCGTACACGTTTCTGAGGTCAGAACGGTAATTACCATAATAGCAGCTATCAGTAATCCAGCCCCTTCTGCGGGTCAGGCCACGTGCTTTACATATGCTGTCTCAACCACCCCGAGAGGCAGCTTTGCAAATTTTGCAGTAGTAGTAGTGATGAGACCTCAATGCTGGGATGTCAGGCTGAGGTCCTTTCCCTGGTAATGAACCATTAACATAGATGGTAAAGTCCAACTCAATGGGCCCACTGATGTCCATTCACATGGGCCCTTAGTGTCTGGGAAGGGATCCTCACCATTTCCCATCCTCCCCAAGGCCATCCTGATACCCTGATGTCCTATCTGCCCTGTGATCTCCGTCTGACTCTGTCACGGCGCTCTTATCGAAGAACTTCTACAGCTTCTCATCCGGCTGCTCTGGACCTCAGCTTTTACATCCGTTGGATGGGAAGAACTGAGTCTGGATCACATCTTCAGAGGGTTATTGTGGAGATCAAATGAGATGACGAGTGTGAGACACACCAGCATCAATGTTGGTTATTGGTGTTATCTTTCCACTGGGACAGATATGCTCTCAGGCTTGAGTATCTGAGCAACTATTTATTGGAAACTTATACATTGGAAGAAAGTATCCAATTATTGAGACTTTGCTTGAATTCGAATTCTGGATTTCCAGCCCTAACCATTCTCTTAAGTGCCAGACTCACCTGCAAGCTGGAATGGTTCATGGATGAAATGAACAACATTAGCAGTGAAGACTCATGTTGAAGGAACACTGGTTGAAGTGGCCACTGGGGCCAAGGCGGGGGATGACAGCTCCCTCTTTCCCCTCCTCCGGCCCAGGACTGAGCCCACGGGCCTTCTCTGAAGATGTAAACCTCTTGCTCATAGCACATGGAAGTCCCAGCCTAATAAGAAGCTTTAGGTGATTCCAAAATAGGTGCTAAGCTCTCATCAGAGCAGCATTTCTGAGTAAGTTGTCCACCAACCACCTACGTCAGAATCTCCAGGGGTGCTTGATACAATAGCAGAAGCCTAAGTCCACGAATCCAAATCTGAGAGTGGACCTGAGGCTCTACATATAATAAGCTTCTTAGATGATTTGTTCGTTCTGAAGATTGAGAACCACAGCGTGAGAATTACCCCTCTTGGCTCTTTTTTATTGTTTCATAATGAACAGTCGTGATATTTTCACTAGGCATTTAAGGGAAAACGCAAATGGTGTTTAAATTCATTTTTGCAGTTTGCGGCATAAATTGTGGGACTTGACTTGTGGGTATTAGGAAATCTAAGGGCTTTGAGAAAGGAGGCCTATTATAAAAAATTAAATCTTCATATCTATGGTTCTAATAATTTTGTTACCTTTGCTCCTGAGAGGAATTTTTCTTAAAGGAGCCCACAATGCTTACATTTATTCATTCATTTATTCACTTAGGACTTTTTTTATGTGTCACATGTTAATGAAATAGATGAGCAAGATGTAATCCCTGTCTTTAAAAAAAGTTGTGATCTAGTAGAGAAGACAGATGACTAAGTTAAGAAAGGCAAGCCAGTATACTGAGGACTGGCTCAGATTTTCCCTTTCAATTCCCTGCCATTTAGCCAAACCATTCTAATTTTAATGTGGAACTGTGGAGGCGGGACTGCTTTTTAGCAATAATGGCTTGAAATAGATTCCTTCAATTTGTCTGATTCAACATAATGCAACAAACAGGGTCTGTACCTTATCCAAATAGTTTCGTTGAATTATTCAACATAGGGTGTGCCAACCATTTTGGCACCAGGCGCTCCATTTTAAAGCAGACCCTGTGTTTTGAAAATTACAGTTATAACAGCGAAGCAGTAAGAAGACTAGGCGGATGGGGTACTGGGTGTGTGGCTGAATTGAGAATGAGAGATGAAGACTCTTGTAAGAACTCAGAGGGTTAGATTGACATATATAAACTAATATGTATAAAATGGATAACTAATAAGAACCTGCTGTATAAAAAAATAAAGTAAAATTCAAAAAAAAAAAAAAAGAAAAGAACTCAGAGGGTTAGGAGCAGGAAGGAAAGAGAAATCTAATGGAAGGCAGAAAAAAAAAAAAAAAAAAAACTAAAGCAGGAAAAAAAGGTAGGGGAGTGTGGAGATAATGAGAGATGTAGAAAGTGGTTCCTAAAAGTGAGCCAAGCCGGTGACCCACAGGTGGGGTTGTCCCTCCTTCCACCCCTCCCCCACCCCTCATTGTGGTCCGTCCCCGTGTTCCCAGAGTAGAGTCTGTGGGTGACAATGACAGCAGTTGCCAGCAAAGCTGAACTGGGATGGTGCCGATTCCCCCTTTCCTCTCCCTGTGACATCCATCAGAAAGGACTAGCTTTTGAGCACTGAGAGAGGGGGGAAAATAAGCAGAAGTAATTTATTCGGGATCTTTGAGAAGATAATAGCCAATTATTTGTTTATAACACTGGTTAAATTTTCATTAGGCAGATTAATGGAATATCATGTACTGTCAACATTGGACTGAGGGGTGGTCTGTAAGAGATAAACGGGCAAACAGGCTCTGTGTCTCTCTGAGTAAATTAGTTTTTGCTTTCCTGTTTTTCATATGAAAATGGGAAAGGTGGGCAAGGTGGTGCATTTTAAAACAGGTCTGGAGATGGGCCAAACTGGTTAAATATGAAAGCAATCCTGGTAATAAATACATTATAATAACTTAGCATCATGGCCATAATTTTGATTTCATGAAAGTCTGGGATAATGTCGATTTTTAACCTGCTCTCTTAATACACATTTTCTCTCCCTGAACTCAAACGCTGCTTGCTGTGAGGTGAAAGCATATTACTTGGGGGGCCTGATTTGTCTGTATAACGCGCTCAGCATTACAGCTGGTAAGTGCAAGAGGCACCGGCTCTCCTGTGAGTTCCCGCATTGTCATCTGAGTGCTGTTATCAGGATCAGAATTCCCTGGGCTTCCACAAGCAGGGAGAGTTGCTCATCACTCTGCAAGTAGACTGAGAGGTACACACTCAATGGATTATTTGATGCTGAATCTCTGGTTAGGGTTGAAGTCCTGGATGGGTTGGCTTCTCAGTCTCGACATTATTCCATGTAAGAATCAGTGGATCCAACTTTAGAATCAAAAATTCTCTTAGCAAATTGGAAATCACACACACACACATGCACATACTGAATTAAGCCATTTCATAACAATTGATATTCTGTAGTTTAAAAAAAGTAATTGGCAATTAAATTTTTCAGTTTAATTAGCATTGGAGTCATTTAAGTTCTCATATATAGAATGCAAGTAAGAATTTTCATTTGCAGCTCAGCTCTGGATTTCAAAATGTCATTACTTAGAAGGAAGATGATAGAATGTAATTACTTTCTTAAAAAAAATAAGAGAGGGTGGAAAGGAAAGTTATAGGAAGAGAAGGAAGTAAGGAAGGAAGGAAGGGATGGGGAAATAAAACGGTGGGAGGGAGGGAGAAAAGAGCATTTGCAGTGCTGTGGAAAATCGACTAAATGAGACCTACTGTTCTTTTTGTAAAATGCCCAAATTTGCAGCAAGTATGTCCAATAAAATTTCTTTCAGAAAGTTAAGGCACTACTGAGAGTTTTCTGCAAACCATTTTACTGGTCTATACGTTGACTTCTCTTCGAAGTAATTCTATGCCGCAAACGAAGTCCCAGCATGAACTGGTTATATAAATATATTTGTTTCTAAAAAAAAGAAAATGGGCGTAGCCTTCCCTGCCAAAGACGCGTCACTACATCTCACCCTGGTCAAATGGGCCTCCGAGAGGCCCATTTCCCAGGTGCCGTGACTGGGTTGTCCTTACTGCTCATGACTGTGGTGGGGGGGGTGGAGGGGGAGTGCTGGAGGGTGCTGGGGGATGGCGGGGTGGAGAAGATGGAGGTCAAGGGCTGCCTGCTCTTTTTTCCCTTCTTCTGTCTCACGCTTCTCTGTATCTTCACAGCAGTAACCAGGCTGAACAGAGAGCTGGGGTATCTTGTGTGCTTGGGTAACCAGGGGCCTCTAGGGAATGTTGAGGCTCCCACCCATTCTTCTAGGCCGTCCGAGCCCTTCCTTAGCCATGGATTCCTTCTCCGAGAACAGCAAGGGCATGTGCGTTGGTAGTGGGTAAATTGCTCTGAGATGGGGTGAGGTATGGATTGCAGGTCACATTTGTGTGCAGACTCTGAAGTGGCCGGGGCCCCTTCATGGCTGCTGGCCAGGATAATGGCCTTTCAAAGTCCTTAGAGATGCTGATTTCTTTAATATCCAACATGGACGTATTGCCTGTGAACCTCCTCACTGCAGCATCTCGGGCACAAATGCTTCCACAGTTGGGCAGCTTCAGGCAGGACTATTACAGCCTTTGGAAGGAGTTCACTTGGAGGGGAAGGTGGGCAGGGGACCATTTCAAAGTCTCTGGGCACTTTGTACAAGCGTAGGACAACTGCCTTTTGTTGATACAGCACCCTTGAACCTCGGTTCTCAGGGTCAGCTCTGCAAGAGGTCCTATAGGAAGGCCCTTTTGGTTATTCAAGAACTAAAACCCCTTTGGCCGGAGGATCCAGAGAAACCCACCAAATGCAGAACTTGGCATTGCTTTGACTAGTGTTAAAGGAGTAGTTGCAGGGAAGAAGGCAGTGCTGGATTTCCCTAATTTGAAATATGAAAGATATTCTCTGGACTATTACATCCTTTTAGTGAAAGCAATTCACATTCTTTTGGTGGTTTATCCTACTTATAATGATCAAATCGTAGAGTCAGAACTTCTAATGCAAACCACTTTTACAGCTGTAATTGGATCTAAGGCCTATGCAACCACCAAGTGGCCTAAGACTCCCTGGCAATGTTCAATCAGGATATGATATCGCTTATGAAAGTGATCTCTTACTGTTGATACTTCTCCCGAGAGCAGCACAAATTAGAGACATACTTGAGTGATTCGGAGGCCTCGCCAACAGACAGCATGAGAGCGGACCCCTGTTAAAGTGGGGATTCTCAAACATGGCATGATGCACATTTCATTGTGGTCATTTAATGGAAACCCTATGAACGTCTTCTGCTGGGTCTGGGGGTAAAAGAGTTCTAACATTTAGGGAACCACATGAAATGTGCTTCTTAAGAAAATTCAAGAACTGATAATGCTAACAACATCTGAAAGAAGACTTTGGGGGACTCTGGGATACTTGGTCACAAAGTGAAAACACATGGACTTCCCCATTGCTCAAAGCCCATACACACACACATACACACACACACACACACACACACACACACACACACACACACTCCACACCCAGGGGCTGGCAGATGATCTCTGAAGGAGCAGAGGTCTGAGTCCTATCCAGGGATGGTTTCAGCTCCTAAGTGCCAACCTAAGTAGCAGGCATGAATGTCGGTCCGCAAATTCGAGTGTGCAAAGAAACATAATTATTATATTGACTGTCTTCGTATTTCATATACTTTAAGTGTACCTCTTGTGGCTTCTAGATTCATCATAATTTCTCACTATAGCGCACTCCTGACTTGCCTGTGCCCTCCCTCATCTCTGGAGCTTGGTGTCCCCACTTGGATGAGTCTGTGGGTTACTGGGGGCCCAGCCATTGCCATGCAGAAGTCTCTGCTCACAGGGATGGCTCTGGGGGTGTGTGGCCTGGTGAGTTGGAACTACTTCCTTGACACTTGAAGAGTGACAGTGTACCATTTCCAGTCCTCCCGATGTGTCTCTGAGCGTGGCCATGCAGAGGGCCTTGAGGAATCTTGGTGATTACACAAACCAGCCCTACAGCTTTGATGAAGCCCCTGGAACACAATGATGAATAAAGGACACTGACTTTTACTTGATGCCTATAAGGTGACACGTGTGCCCTAGGAGCTTACATGTGTTCCCTCATTTAGCCTCACAAAATCCTGTGCCATGAGGAATCATTTAGTCTTCTTTTAACTCATGTATTCCCTACTACTGTGTGTCTACATGTCAACCTCATGGTCCCCTTCACTCACAGAGCTAGGCAGACAAGTGCTGGGAGAAGCATGAGCAAGGGCGCTGGGGAAGAATCTAGAAGGACTATTGGGTCAGAAAAGGATTCTGGGTGGAAATGACATTATTCTTCCCACTCCCATTCTTATCTGTGGCTAAGAGAAGTTAAGTAGCATGTCCAGGGGCACAGATCTCAGAAGGCTGGAGCAGAAAGTAAAAACCTCCCTAGAGTGGCCTCTGCTGATCCTTTCCATGTGTATCTCCTAAGAAGTCCTAGAAAGAGGCATCCTCATCCAGCTTGTTCCAATCCATTGACAGGGTCCAGGGGCGGGACCCAGGGAGGAGAAGGAGGTTTCAGGAGGGGAGAAAATAAAGCCTTGATGGGGAGAGGGAGCCAAAGGAAGGACCAAAGTAGGGATGGAACCCCAAAGCTTTAGAGACTCCCTCCTCTCTCACTTCAAAACTCAGAAAGAGGCTGAGACTCCTAAAAGCTGATTATTGGAACTGAAGTTCCACGTGACACTTTGCAGGAATGATGATGGCAAATCCTCTATACACTTTAGAACTGGAACTGGAAATAGGGAAGGACTAGTTTTAAATCGGATCAGCCTACACATGTATACTCTGCTTTGTTTTTATATTTTCTGACTTTAGGAGTAGTACAGTGCTCATCAGAAAAATGTCAAGCAACTGTTTGGTATAGAGTCATTCAGATTCTCGTATATATATAATGTCTTGGGCAACAGAGCAGAAAACCTGACCTACATATATTTCAAACCATGTCATCTGAATCACAGAAAGCATGGACCTGCCAGTCTCAACACCCATAGGTGATGTCATGGAGATGATAATCTCCAAATTGCCTCTAATCCTATAATGGCTTCCAAACCACATATTATGCCACACGTGACAACCAAATTACTAATACCACCATTTTCATGTATGCAAAGGACAGCTAGCTTTTCAGTCTTACGATTAGGTGAATGCAAAGCTACAAATTAACTGGCAGTTTCAGTACAATATGAGGAAACTGCCATTCTTATTACCTCCCAAAGAAAGCCATAACCAAACAGCTATAGTCACAGCTGAGTGTCATCCAAGCCTGTTTGTCAGTCAGCAAGGCAGACATGTCTCCAGGGCCCCTGGCTGTTCTCTGAAGTAAGAAATCCCTTCGTGGTGCTTCAGTTTGTGAAGAGGCTAACACAGACCCACGGGCATCACAATTGCAAGGTGCAACTAGAGAAGACAAGACTTTCTGCACCAAGTTTTCCCAACTCTGATTATTAGAATAAAGAAAGGGGGGGGGGATCTACAATTTGTGTCATTTTCAGAACCAGGACTATGTGGTTATTCTCTGATGGGCTTTATAGATCATCTAGTCTAGCCAAGTCCCAGGGAGGAGGGAAGGCTCACATGTGTCCAGGCAGAGCTCAGCCCCAACCCATGACTCTGACGTACAGAACCAACCAGGAGGCTGCCAAATGGGTTGAGAGCCAGCAACCAAATTTTGAAAAGAAAGGAAAGGATCCTCAATAGGGGAATAGCTCCTCCAACCCTCTTCCACCCCAGTGAGCATCCACTTAGCTTTTCCCAACCTCTCCTTGGTCTACCTGTTAGAATGAATAACATCCCAACCAGTGCTCCAACATACTCTTCCTTTACGCTTCATGGTTTTCCAACCACTCTCTACTTTTCACCTGCATCTTGTGTCACCTTTTGTGGCTCTTCCATGAAATCTTCCCCTTTGTCATCCCCAAGCAGGTCTGTTCATTCCTTCTGTGTCCCTACTCAGCCCCAAATATGGCACCTCCCACACATTACACTTCAAAAATATCTGTAAAAGATGGTCAGCTCCCTAGTACCAGGGGCTGTCTTTTACTTCCTTTTATATTCCTACAATCTCTGGCACATGGGAGGCACTCAATAAATATTTGTTGAATGAATGAATGAATGGTTGAATATGAGAATGAATAGATAGATAGATGATAGACACACAAGCAAAGGAACTGTTCTCACATTCCCGGTCTGATTCAAAGTCTAGTAGAAGCAACTGTCTGTTCACAACCATCTAGTCTAGAACTTTCTTTTTCTGAAAAGAATATCATGAGCATGACATAGGACATAAGACTGTATGTCCACTCTTCAGACTACCAACATGTTCTTCTCCCTTAGAAAAATATGGTGGCCCTCTGGCTGCAATAAGGAGCTCTGTTCTTTGCATAGTGGATGGATAAAAATAGATTTAAACTAGAGATGGATAGCCCCAGATGGATGTGGTTGGTTGGGGTGTGGAAGAACATCTTGAACTATTTTTCAAACATTGCAGTTTCGGCAAAAACCAAAACATGTTTTGCCAATCACTTTCCCTTAATTTTAAAACCCATGGATTTCAAAGGAAATTTAATCTGAATGTTTCTACTTCATTTACCCCATCTCTTCAAACTGTTCTCCTGAAAAAGTGAACTGATGTCCTAGAAGTTTAAAGGACCCTTTTATAGTTTGCTGGTTTCTTTTAAAGAACAAACCACTTAACAATTTAGGAGGGAATCAAAACTCCTAAATCTTGAAATAAAAGAAAAAACATAGTGCAAATTGGTTGAAGTTTGGATCTAGGAAGTGGGCAACATGTTTCCCATGCTAAAACAAAGAAGAAATGGCTATAGTTAAAAATTAAGGGATATATAATTGTTTAAAAAGTGGATGAATTCTACATGATCAATGGACAAAAATAAAACTAGAGATCATTACAGATATTGATTCATCTGTAATAGAGGTTCATTTGTTCACTTTGGCTTATTTGTGATCGAGTTTGAGTGTGTGTTGTCAGTAACTCCTTAGTCAAAAGTGTGCATGATCATGGCAGAAATTTTGTGATGAAGCTTTAAAAGGAATGAAATAGCAAAATTGTGGGTACACAGCTCCCTCTAAGCTCCTTGTAAGGTGTCAGTTTCTCTCCTGCCCATTATTCCATAACCCACTCGTTAGCGACACTTGGGTGGGATTTGTCAACAATTTGCTTCCTGGTGTGTTTACACAGGGGCCGACGTCCCTGCAGACCTTACCTGACATCCTTTTGTTCCACCAGATCCTTCCACTGTGTAAGTTACAAGCCAGGAATAGCTTGGGCCCTTGGGGGCATGTATCTAATTCATCGGAGTCACTAGGGACATTTAGTGCGCAGCAAAAATCCAGTCAACACCCTTGTTCCCAATAGTTAATATACTGTTTGACACCACTGTGGCCAACAGAAGAATTAGTCCATCTCTCCCAGACCACCCACACTACTAATAGCTAATAACTAACACATGGGGAGACCATAGCTACTGATATCCTTGGGTTCAGTGGTTCACTGTGTTTTTCTTTCTTTTTTTCCCGCTCTTTATTAGCATTTACTCATTCAGTTAGCAATTGTTGGGTGCCCATTGGATGCTGGGTGCTGTGCTGGGCATTTTGGAAGAGACACAAAAATGAGGGAACCATAGCCACTGCTATCAGGAAGCACACAGGCTCTAAGAATTAACTGTCATATTGGTGTGTCCCTTCATGCACTGCTGTGGTCAATGCAATTCGTATTAAGGAGGGCACCTTTTATTTATTTAAAAAAAGTTTTTTTTATTGTGGTAAAAGTCACATAATGTAAAACATACTGTTTTAACCATATTTCACTGTACAGTTCAGTGGCACTAAGGACATTCACATTGTCGTGCAACTCTCACCATCATCCATCTCCCAAATTTTTCACCTTCCTAAACTGAAACTCTGTCTCCATTAAACACTAATTCCCCATTCCCCCTCCCCTCCCCCAACCCCTCGGCCCCTGGCATCTACCAAGGTACTTTCTGACTCCATGAATTTGGCTATTCTAGGTACCTTGTATAAGTGGAATCAAACAGTATTTGTCTGCACCTAATGTATATTGCAATGCATTTTAAAGGTTAACTTAATATATGCCCTGCAAACAGATTGTACCTTCTTTTCTTTTCCCTGTGCTATACAGTAGGTCCTCACCAGCCATCTACTTCGTACATAGTAGTGTACATACATCAATCCCAATCTCCCAATCCATTCCACCCCCCTCCCCACTTGGTGTCCATACGTTTGTTCTCTATATCTGTGTCTCTATTTCGGCTTTGCAAATAGGTTCATCTGTACCTTTTTTTTTTTTTTTTTAAATCAGGCACTTGCACATTTGGAGAGAAACCCAAATGGGGAGACGATTCTGCCTCCCAAAGGAGTGAATTATTCAGCTGGCCTCCCAGAATCAATCAACACTGACACATTCGTGCAAAGAGAAGGCCTCAGCAACAGATACGTGGCATAGACTTACTTGGGGGTAAAATGAAAAACTGGAGACAACACTTGAATATGTTCTGAAATACCATGGGAGGGCTGGCAATATGAAACAGGCCAATAAGGAAAAACATGAATCATAGACTCCTAAAAAGGCTGACTCTAAGGGAAAATAAAGGTCATGAAGAACCTAGTGGCAAGACGGGAATAAAGACACAGACCTACTAGAGAATGGACTTGAGGATATGGGGAGGGGGAGGGGTAAGATGTGACAGGGTGAGAGAGTGGCATAGACATATATACACTACCAAAGGTAAAATAGATAGCTAGTGGGAAGCAACCGCATAGCACGGGGAGATCAGCTTGGTGCTTTGTGACCACCTAGAGGGGTGGGATAGGGAGGGTGGGAGGGAGGGAGATGCAAGAGGGAAGAGATATGGGAACATATGTATATGTATAACTGATTCACTTTGTTATAAAGCAGAAACTAACACACCATTGTAAAGCAATTATACTCCAATAAAGATGTTTAAAAAAAAAAAAAAAAAAAAGGCTGACTGAGGATACCTCCAAATGAGAACTGATCATAGAACTTTCCCCATCAATCAGTGCATCTGTCTTTAGACCAGAAGCCTTTGACTTCTAAGGACTTGCCAATCCCAGTCCCGCCACATTAACTTGCCTCCCAAACAAAGATTCCAAGAACCACACGTTTTTAATTATACAAAGTAAAGGTTGATGAATGATTCATACAACTAATCTAAACTTGGGCCAGGTTAAAATAATACTGTGTAATAACTTATATTTATTTAGCTCATAAGAGCACTTTTCTCCAGAGCTCAAAGTGGTTTTCAGATACTATCTCGTCTCTTCTCATAACATCCTTGTGAAATAGACATGGTAAGGGTGTCCTCACTTTCCTTCCATGGACAGGGCAATATAGGGCCAGAAAATTTTAGACCCAAGTCCAAGATCACACAGGATGGCAGACTAAAATCCACGAGTATATCTGTACTTAGAAGAGATGTCATCTCACAAATCTGAAAATGAAGGACAGTGGCATTGACAAAGCGGGCTTGCTTCATGATGACAAATGACCACATTAATGGTGGAAGCTGGGATAGTGACAGCTCTAGGCCATAATATTCCCTTCTTCTTGGTGTCTTTTGGGGGAACTGGAGGTACTTAGGGGTTTGAGGAACTTAAGACATAAATTCTGAGTCAGACTTATGGTCCATCAGCTCCAAGATTCATCCTCTAGACTAGGTTGTGAATCAGCATGGCCATTGCGGGGATATCAATGTCCTACCAAGCTCCCTAAGGCCTTAACACTTGACTGTGCCACTGTCTGTACCTCTGCTCAGGGGCCCTCTCTCAGGTCCTGGAAGAGAGGGGTCTTGCCCACTTCAGGCAGGCTGGAAATGCCTGCATATTAGCTTGGATGGAGTTGGGTGTGAATGTCTGAGCTCCTCATCCTTTAAGTGGAATATCTGAGGAGGGACCCTAACGTTTCCCAGAGTCTCCCCGTGGGATTAAGCTTCGGGCACCCACATCCCTGTCTCATTTCTCAACAAACAACTCGCCCAGAATACTCGTATCAGGATCTGCTTCCGGGGGAACTCAAGCCATGACAACGGTCCTCCTGATCATCATGCTGGATGTCCTGGTGGCTCATCTTGGAGCCATATCCATGGACCACATCTCCGTAACAGCCTATATCCATCCCTCTCCCAGGGTAGCAGCTCCCCAAGCTCCCTACACACCTTGGGAAAAAAAACACGCTGAGTCTGGAGCAGGACTTGAGCAAAGAGGAATGAAAGTAGACGTGTGCTCCGAAAACCTGAAAATCAATTCAGGCTCTTTTTTTAATGTCTGGTCAGGACTATATCAGGAAGTTAGAAATGAGTAGACTTTTGAAACCCACACTCTCATTCTTTAATATAATTTAGATGAGTTTTTTACTCCACCTATTGTATGGTCAATGGCACATGTAAGAAGTGCAATACTGTTTGCATTTATTTTCTTGGTTATGTCAACCATATGTGATACATTTACATCTAGTCAGTAAGTGTGGTGAGTATACTTGCCCCCTAGTGGCTTAGTAGGTATTTGCAGAATGTAAATTCACTTCATTCATTCACTTAGTGCATCAGTCACTCTATCAGTCAGTCAAGTAATGAGACAGTCCTTATTTTGTTCTGGACACAGTGCTAGGAGCTGGTGAAATAAACAGCCTCAGCCTCACAGGGCTTATAGTTTTGTGAGGGAACTAGATATGAAAGCAAATTAACACTAATAATCAAATAATTGAAAATTGTGAGCACACTTATGAGGGAAAGCAATGTTGTGTGGAATAAAGCAGGACATGTTTAATTTGCAGTGAGACAACCATCAGAGAAAGCCTCTCTAAGTGATATTTCAGCTGAAATCTCAAGGGTGAACAGTCAGGCAAAACGTGGGGAAGGGCAATCTTAGCAGAGAGAACAGAATGTGCAAAGGTCCTGAGAAGGGAAAGAGCTTGAAACACATTTTCAGAGGAAGTATAGCCTTGTGATTCAGGGCATGCAGTACAGATTCTGGCGGGCTGGGGTCCCAAAAGTCCTACCTCTGTTGTTAGCTCTGTGACCCTGGACAAGAAACTTAACTTCTCTGTGCCTCATTTGTAAAATGGGGGTTGCAATAATAGTAGGGATCTGGAAGTGCCCAGCACTTCACAAGGATGCAAAAATGTTTTGGTTACTCATCAGAGCACGTGGGCTGATTTGGCTGGCATAGAACTGGCCAAGTCTTAGGAGCTCAATTCCAACATACACACACACACACACACACACACACACACACTTGTCTCAATGCTTCATTCAAGACTCAAGGTTCTTTAGAACCTCCCTACTCAGAGTGTGGTCTGAAGACCAATAGCATCAGCATCACCTGGGAGCTTGTTAGAAACACTGAACCTCAGGTCCCACCCTAGACCTCCTGAATCAGAATCCACATTTGAGACCCTGGGTGAATCTTCCACACATCCAAGTTTGAGAAGTGCTGCTCTAGAGGCCTCGAATGCCATGGTGGCTCAAGGTCAATATATCAACAGAACATGGCATTACGGAAAGTGCTACCAGGATATGTCTCTTTCCTATTTTGACCTTGACACTGTCCCTTTGAGCAAACACTTGGAGTCTAAGTTCCAAAGGAGAAAAGATTCTCCTCCCTTTTATACAGGGATTGGAAGGCTGGGGACATGCATTCAGTTGGAAGATTTGAGCCCTGAGTTGTAGAGTGGGTTAGGGGAAGATGGTGATATAGGGAGAGAGGGAAAGGGAGAAGGAATAGAGCTTTTCTTTTCTATAACCCCCAATTTTTACCCCATCTCTCTCTAAAAATGTTTTTATAAAAAAGTGACTGATGGGTCTCCTGTCTCTCATCTTTGGTCATCTTTTGGTCACCATCTTTGGTCACCACCAAAATGAGAGTTTTTCCTACTCTCACCCATCCAAAACTTGTGACTGACATCCCTGTGTTGAAATGTAATCATATGTTTGATTATGTCACTAAGAAAAATAAAAATATTGATAAAGGATGGTAAGCATGTGGAAAAGCAATACTGCCATATGGAACAGACTGAAAAGTATAACTTTATTTTTTACAAAAACACCAGATTTTTAAATCTGTATTTTATAAATAATCCACGACTTTGGGATGCTTCTGATACTATTTACAACACAGAGAACAAAACACAAAGGCTTATAAGCTGCTCGTATTATCTGAACATCAAGCAAGAGTTTTTAGCATGATTTCCTTCTTAAATGTACAATTTAGATTTTGTCACATTTGTAATTACTTTGAACATTTCACACGCACAACACAAAAGATTCTGATGTGACATCTCCTTTGATAGCCTATTATGTTCAACGTGAATTCTAAATCCAATCTTGTTACCAAATAATATCGCACATTAGAGGTTTTCATAGTTTATTTGCAAAATAAATAAATAAGCCTACAGTAATCTCAAATGAAAACAAATCAAGGATGCATTCCTAATAAATTTGCATTATGTTTGATCATTTTAGTGATAAGATTTACGTACCCTAACTAGAGAGAATTGGCTGAAAAATAATTTATCAGTTGGACAGGCCAGTCTCTTCTTCAGTTTTTTAAGCTCATGTTTTAAATAACATCCATGTGATGATGGGTCTCTACCTGCATTTAAAGGACACTCACAGGGAGTGATTGAAGGACTCCTATGAGGAGCTCTTGAGGAAGGATTCTTCCATCTCACCAGGAGGTAAATCCACGTCTCTATAGCAGAAGATAACAGGGCTTTTCAAATAGTTTCAATATTGAGCGCACTTGACACTCTTCTCCCCTGACCTCAGGCTGGAGTCTTTTGAGGGCAGTGCAAAGGATGTGTGCATGGGGGGCGGGGCCTGAAGGTTAAGAATTCATTCCTTCATTTAAACATGCATCACCATTCAGTTTAGGGGATTGAAGGAAAAAGTGGGAACTCTACTAAAACCTAAAATATAATCTATACAATATTTTAAGAAACTTTTAAGACATGATACACAGATATTAAGAAACTTGCTCTGAAGTCACACCATCCCATTCACAGGACTACCTTTCTAAATGTTCATTTCTAAAAAATAGTAGCAGTTTTGTGAGTATGCCTGTAGCTCTTCAAGGAACAGAAGCACATTCACATTTGTTCTTTCACATCTGGCTCTATGTGAGTGCTCAGTGGATGTTTGTTGAATGAATGAATAAATGAAAGGATGGATGCATGCATGGATAGAAGGAAAGAAGAATGGATGGCTAGATACTATGCTATCTTTCCAATTATATTTGAATTATGGAAGAGAAGAGGGAAGGGGAAATAAAGTAGGATTTTTTTTTTTTTTTTTTTTGGTGAGGAAAAGTATAGCATTTATGGCAAGGTGCCCAACCTGGGGCCAAGCAAGGAAAACAGGCAGCTCACACTCAAAAGACCGGAACTCCCAGATGGCTTTCAGGGAAGGGTTTTTAAAGGCAGCATTAGGGACTTCCCTGGCAGTCCGGTGGAAGACTTTGCCTTCCAATGCAGGGGGTGTGTGTTTGATCCCTGGTTGGGGAGCTAAGATCCCACATGCCTCGTGGCCAAAAAAAAAAACCAAAACATAAAACTGAAGCAATATTGTAACAAATTCAATACAGACTTTAGTAATGGTCCACGTCAAAAAAATCTTTAAAAAATAAATAAAGGCAACATTAGGGGTGAGGTTGCAGGGTGTGCAATCAGCTTGTGAATATCCTTCTGACTGGTTGATGGTGAAGTAACAGGGTGATGTTTCAGGAATCTCAATTATCAACCTTCTGGTTCCAACTGGTCTGGAGACTACATGTTGGTGGTCAGCATGCAGTTAACTGCTTCCACCTATGGACTGTATTTTTTAAAATTTCATGTAACAGAAACTCAATTCAAACTAGCCAGGATGGGGTAGGAATTATGGGTCATGTAACTGTGAAGTCATGTAACTTCAGGTAGGGCAGGATCAAGCTGCTAGAATGATATCCTTGGGAGTTTGTGGGGGTTTTTGCTATTTTTCTTTCTTGCCTCTGTTTCCCTCCATTGTGGCTTCACTCTCAGGCAACTTTGAGTTTACGTAGTCTTTGCAGCCCTTGCTTTCAAAAGGAGGAAGACCATCTTGCTCTTGGTTCCTCTCTCCTTCCCTGACACAGATACACCATGATCCCTTAGAAGTGTGTCATGATGTTTGGAGAAGAGTATGAAAGGCTAAACTCATGGGAAATAACCTGAAGAGATAATTTTAAAATCTGTTTAGCAATCAGAATATAGGATTCTCTTGTGCAATAAAAGAGAAATTTTTATCTCAAGAACCCTTAACTATAATTTCACATTGTTATCCCCATTTTAGAGAAATAACATTTTAATGGCAATTGAAGCACAGAAAGCCTAAGTAACTTACTTGCCTAAGGTCACACAACTGGTATCTGGTAGAGCTGAGATGCAAACCTGGGGAGGTCTGTCAGCAAAGTCAAAGTTCCTAGCATTTCTGCCCAGCTGCTAAGCTTATTAGGAAATAATAAGCTCCCTCCGTAGAAATGGGAGTAATAATAGCACCTACTTCTAGGGTTGTTGGGAGGATTTTATGTATTAATACATAGAAAGTGCTTACAATAGTGCCTAGCACACAGTAATCACTCAGTAAATGCTCTTGAGTCTTTCTGAGCTGGAGGTCGAGGAGAGATGGAGGAGAAGGAGGGAAACCAAAACTTAATTGGTCAACTGTTCTAGGTAGTAGGGCTCTGGCTTACTGATATTAGACTATGTTGAATTGACGAATGTCTAACTTTCCTCTACACAGCTTAGTTCTGCACGTGTTTAGGGCAGTTTTGACATTTATGACTTTTCACCCGGAGACCGAGCCTCTGCGAGCAGGCTCCCATAATTGGGGATTGCCTTTTCCAGCCAATCACAGCGGTGATCTACCCTGCAGCTGAGTGTAATTTTAATTCTGTTATGGAAATTGTCTGTTTCATGCAATAGAATTCCAAATGTTTTACTTTGTAGTTTAATAACTACAGAAAATAAACATGTAGGCTTCCTAAGGAGAACTTCAGACGCCAAAAGAATGCAGAGCATTTGAACTTTGGGCAGGTGATAGCATCTTAAACTGAGATTCCTCCTGTACGCACTGTACTCTCTTTCCCGGCCTCAAGGAACGTGCCTGAGGGATTTACACCTGTCCTTTCTGTCTGGTGAGAAACCTGCTCGATAGCAGGCAGTTGAATACCCAAGCAATACACAGCCACCACTAAAGCAAAACTTCACCAAACCCCTGATTTCTCCTTCCACGAGAGAATGTATTTCTAATGTCACAAGTATCCTACTATAAATGATACATTCATTCCTGAGATGGAGACATAGGGGTCCCTAGCAATGCAAGGATTACTAAAAACTTTGGGGCATATTTCTAAAGAGGGACACAGCTGTTAACTGACATTGACATGTATTAGCAAAAAGGCCAAAGCAGGTGTCTTGCTTTGCCGATTCAGCACAAAGAAGGGGCTCTAAGCATTATGATAACAGGGCCATTCATGTTGCTATAGGCTACAGTTGTGTGCTCCCACTTCCATAATAAACCTATTTTCAGGGGCTTATAATTCAACCGTAAAAATCTGCTCCATGCTCAAACTCAGCAGAACAAAATCTCAGGCTCTGAGCAAGAATCCCTCCCTGACTTAAAATATTTTTTAAATATGTGTTTTGGATGGGGTTTAAATTTACAAAGTGCCAAAAATATTAGGGATTTGAACAGCTATTTTTCTTTAGTTGATATCTAGAGACAACTAATCCATTCCTATTGTAAAGGAAGCTCCAGGGTTTTTTTTTTATCAGTTTTGCCTGAAAGGTTGTCAAATTGGAAAGAAGTTAAACACCAGTCTGAAATGAATTAGAGAGCATTAGACAATAATTAAACTGAAATTAGGGCATCATTTATTCATCAAGTCACCACTAAGAAAAGAATCCAATCCTCGCAGATACCTTTAAAATATTTAGATGTCTTAAACACCTTTGCAAGGCCGGAGAGAATGATGGGATTGTTTCTGCTCGGAGGGGTTTGCTGATGACAGTGACTGAATTTTAAATGCCGCTGAGCCCTGGGGAGGGGAGTGAAGCTGCACTCTAAAAGCTGCCTTCCACTTGTGCTGATAATTGGAAGGGATGGCCAATCGCAGGAAAACTCTCCCATCTCCGTAGGATGGCCTTGGTCCCAGAGTCCCCAGAGTCATGTGGGGCAAAATCAGCAGGTTGGTGACATATCCCTTTATCTTCCTCCTAAGAAGTTACTGCCACAGGTAACTGGGGCTCGTCTCACTGCAGTGCTCTGAGAAACCATGTCGAATGTGTCTCAGAATTGTCTCTCCAAAGAAGGGAAGACTGGGCCATTCAGCCATTCAGAGAATTAACTTCCCCACCTTTCTAGACTCCTAGGGCTTTTAGTGTTGAATGTCTCAAATCCTGAAACCTCTCAGTTGCAAAGAAACTGGGAAGCTTGGCCACCCTAGTGATGGAGGAACCAACAGCATCTGCTAAAGGGGGAGTAGAGACCCAGGGCCATGCTCCAGGACCATAGACACTTCTGAAACTGTTTTCCAATAAGAATGTGTTCATTTAGCTGCCGGGCTTTTTGTGAGCTGGGGCCAGCACTGAATTGCTAGGACATAAGGTGATTCCACTGAGGTAGGTGAGGGAGTTTTCCCCTTCTTTGCTCTCCCCTTGGTGGCACTCAACCTCTAATCTAAATGAATGCCTAACAGATACTAAGGGCTAGCGATTTGGAAGCAAAGCAAATTTCATCTTGCGCACATGTTTCCATTGGTCCTGCTCCCATCTCTCCACGGGGCTCAACCACTTCTCTCCTGATACCCCGCACCCCCCATCCAAAGGCCTCAAGCTGCCACCAGGGCTCACACTGATCCCAACCCTGTCCCCTAGTCTGCACACTCATCTTTCAGCTCAGCCACCTCGTCTTTGCAGCCTTCCCGACTTGACCCCTCTGGAAGAACTGACTGCCACTGTCCCGTCTAGATTTCCATCCAATCAATGTATATGAGGACAAATGCAGATCAGTGAAGGATAAGGACAAGGGCACAGGTATAATTCTGGAGCCCAAGAGGCCTCCCTGCAACCTGCATTCTAGAAATCCTGGGGCATTCTCGAAACTGTGGGCTCTCCCTCCCCAGAGCCTCAGAGAGCTGGAGAAGGACCTGCAGGGCTTCCCCAAACCCTTCTTTGTTCAAATGGAGAAACTGAGGCTCAGGAGAAAAGTGACTTGCCTTCAGCCTGCAGCCAGGGAAGGCGGCAGGGCCACTCCCTATCTGACCACGGTGCCCTATTTCTTTCCCCCAAATGATGCTGAATCCCAGAGAAACTCTGGATTGAAGAGGACTTAAGTCATCTGAGACCCGTGACTCCAAGTGTGGTTCCCGGACCAGCAGGTGGGACCTCACCTGGAGACTGTTAGGAAAGCCAGACTCTCAGGTCCACCCCAGCCCCACTGGGTCAGAATCTGCATTTCAACAGCATGCACAGGTGGCGCGTGTGCAAGGAAATTTTGAGAAACACTTGTCTGCTGGGGCTCTCGAGCATTGATCTAGCCCCTGGGTGATTCCAATCACCTAGGGAGCTTTAAAGAATAAAGATACCTGAGTTTCATCCCGGGAGCATGCAGCCAGTAAATAGGAATGGCTTTAACCATTTAATGGCTCCCCAGGCGATTCTGCGTGCAGCAAAGCTAGAGAACTACTGGTTTGGTCCATCATGTCCACCAAGGGCCCTTCAAGCTTCTGCTTGAATCATGCCAATGGCAACCTCATCACCCTGGGGACAGCCTCGTCTGTCTTTGGACACTTAGACAATCTCCCTCAAAAAGCAGAAAGGTCTTCCTTGGAGGTAATGTAACAGTCCAGGGTCCCCTGACTGACTTCTCGATCACTTGCACGGGTCCATGTCACAAGAGACCCAGTTGCTCACGAAGGGATGCATACTTAGTACACAGGTGTGTGCATGTAGTTTATTTCATACTCATACAATGTGTCCCCAAAGTGTCATATTTATGAGATTCACATCTTCTCTCTGGTTAGGGTTACTATTGTTGTCTGGAAAGCAGTATTTTCTAACTCCTATGTATCTGGAATGACCCTGTCTGGGATAACGGTGGGGGAGGCATTTTATCTATGGTTTTAAATTTAGGGCTGTTGATGATTTCTTTGCTTTGAAAGATACTATTTAAAATAGATGGATTTCGTAAGAGATTCTTTAAATATTTTTGTGTAGAACCTTAAATCTTCTCAGTATGTCACTTTGCTTCTCTGGTGTCATTAATCGTTAATATGATTATAGCTTTATGACTTGAAACTAACTCAAAGAAAAGCTTATATGCCAAAAATATAGTCAGTGAGTTTTCATTTGGAAGTGAAGGGGGGTAAAAACAGCTTGCTTGCCCTCTCTCTTTCTCTGGTTCTTCCTTTGTTTTTTATTTCGTATAGTGGTTTGCTGGCTGTCTTTCTGTCCTATCTGTCACTTCGATCCTGAGTTGCGTGCCCTGCCAGTTGTGTGAACTTAGAAAGAAAAGACCGTCCCTGTTGCTTAGCTGAGAAAGTCCCCTCAGATGATTAACAGATGAGCACCAGAAAGTGTAGCATTTCAAAGCTGCCATGACATTGTGGAATATTTTACATTTCGGTGGATTCATCTGTTGAACAGCCATTGTTCGCCTGGTGTGCGCCCCTTTGGGACATGTGCTTTTGGTTTGGTCTTTATTGGTTTTGTTCTTTATTTCCACTCTTTCTTTTACACAGGCACATAGGAAATCATGACTGAAATCATCTTCATACAGTGGTGTGTGGTGTGAATTGAAATAACTCTTCCCTTTCTTCTGAGGAAGAGACGCGTCTAAAAACAGTTTGGGGCGATTGATCGGCTCACTGCTGGTGTTACTTTTGATAAACGTGAAGGGGACAGTTAGGAAGAGAGTCCTGATTAAAGGCCATCTTCCATGATGCTCCATGAGGCTCCAGAAGGTTCCAGGAAGTTTAAACTGTGTTAATATCCGCACAGCTGCCATAAGGACCAAGTTGATAGATTTTTATTCAGTCGTACATCCAAGGGAAACCTGCTCCATTTTCTCCCCACACTCAGAAATGTTTTAGGCTATGTGGAAACCGGAGTCTCTAAACATATTCATTTGTGCCTAGGTAGGCATTTGTTTCGATGGCTTCCACAGAAAAGTCCAGGCTCCTGATGTATGTGGACATGACCTCACAAACACAGCAAGCAGAGAAGAACGGTGGGATTTCTCCTGGGAACAAAGATATTACAGAGAACACGGCAAGAGAGATCCCTGATTATAGTAGGAGGAATTAAATAAAAGGAATGTCCTAAATATCAGTGTGTGTGTGTGTGTGTGTGTGAGTATGTGTGTGAGAGAGAGCGGGGGGCGGGGGAGGTTATGCACCAATAAGAAGTATTGGCTCTTTTTTAAATGTCATGAGTACTGATGACAATCCCTCAACTAAATCAACATCCTATATTGACCAACTCATTTGCCAGAAACAAGAAATTTCTGTGCTGACCCTCGATCTCAATTCCACACACACCCTTACACACACCATATATAAATTGTACTTTGCTGTTCACCAGATTGCCTATAAACTTCCCTTTTCCCATTTTTCATGACCACATCTACCTGGTGTGCTGGGTTACGTGCGTGTGCTGCAGATTCTAAAGGCAGAGAGGCTGGAGGGCAGAGTGGCCACAGGGAGAGGGGAGATGAGGGGGGAGGCATTTTACATGAAGATATGAGGGCTTTCATAAAATAAAATGCAGTGCTTAATTCCCTCTATTTATGTTGCTGGGTATTTAAATGGCTTCTCCCCCATCTTAGTACCACCCCACAAACAGGCAAAGATTCTATGGAGTTATAACACAGAAAACTGCACCAATCCTAAGTATACAACGATGGTGTTTTACACCGGTGTACACTCATGTGGCCATCACTCAGATTATGACTTAGAATAGTTTCAGCCCCAAGGTGGTTCCTTTGGGCCTCTTCCTAGTCAATATTTCCACCCAGAAGCAAAACACTATTGCAACATCTATCACAACTATCTACCACTATAAATTGGTTTTGAAATGACAAGACATTCAATATCCTAGAGAGAGGCAACCAAAATAAATAAATTAATTAATAATAATAAGCGTAATAGAAACCATTGATTGATCATTTACTATGTGTAGGCACTGTGTCAAGTACTTCATTTTACCATCATAGTTTATCTTCATATCAACACTATGAGGAAAGTATTATCCCCATTTAATAGATGAGGAAATTTCAGCTCAGAGAAATTATGGAATTTACCCAAGGTCACACAACTAGTAGGAGATAGAACCAAGATTTGAACATGGGTTTATTTCTCCAAAGCTTTAGCCCAAAGCTACTGTGCTATATCATCAAGAGGGATCAGACTGGCTGGAGTTCAGATGGGTATCAAATAATATTCTATTAAGTCACAGGCCTGAAATAGTAAATGTTATTTTCAGATTTGAGGTTAGATATGGATTAGGTTGAACCATATGAAATTATTAATATATGACTGTTTTTGATCTGCAAAATGGTAATTTCATATGATTTAACCTCATTCCTTAACGAAAAACATATTTCATCAAAATATATCACTCGCCTCAATGAACTAAAATCCTCGATTAACTTGAATTATTGCTTTTCGTTCATTTATTTATTCATTTAATAAATATATTTGACTTCTGTATATCAGGCATTGTGAGAGGTACGGGGAATACAAAAGTAAACAAAACTGTTTATAATCTTGTATATCCACTTTTAACAAACAGGTCAAGTGCAGATGAATGGATAAAGAAGATGTGGTACATATATACAATGGAATACTACTCAGACATAAAAAGAATGAAATAATGCCATTTGCAGCAACATGGATACAACTTCACTTATCATACTAAGTGAAGTAAGTCAGAGAGAGAAAGACAAATAACCATATGATATCACTTATATGTGGAATCTAAAATAGGGCACAAATGAACTTATCTACAAAACAGAAACGGACTCACAAACATAGAGAACAGACTTGTTGTTGCCAAGGGGGTGGGGGAGGGAGAGGGATGGACTGGGAGTTTGGGGTTGGTAAATGCAAACTATTACATTTAGAATGGCTAAACAACAAGGTCCTACTGTATAGCACAGGGAACTATATCCAATCTCCTGGGATAAACCATGATGGAAAAGAATATAAAAAAAAGAATGTATGTATGTGTATAACAGTCAGTTTGCTGTAGAGCAGAGATGGGCACAACATTGTAAATCAAATAAACGTCAATAAAAAAAAATAGACAGTTCAAGTGGAAAAGAACACCTTTGTGAATCAGAAATTTGTTCCTAAAAACAAAATCCCCTTTCCCCCTTTTCAAAATCCCCCTTCTTCAAAATCCTTAAGACTGTCTTAATTTTTATAATGGTCAACAATCTCAACTGTCAGAGACTGAAGCTGTGATGTTTGCTGCTCTGTACTTTTAAGGTTAGAAAAGTGATTAATACATTTTCTAAACATTTGTCACAGAAGTTCTTCAACAAAAGTACCCCACAAGGTGAACCTTCTGTTTATTTGGGGTTTTGTTAATAGTATAAACAGTAACTCAGTGTTTTTTCAAAAAGTGCCAGAGTTCTTATCTCCAAGCAATCGGATGCTACTTTGCATATGATTTACATGTTGTTAATTTAATACTCAAATTAACTGAGACTAGTTTTCCCTACCTCACCACCTACCTTGTACTCTTTGCTCTTTCTGTTTCTAGTATTCTCACTCAGATTGAGGAAAAAAGTATGAAACAGGATACTTTCAGGGGCATCCAGCTAATGCTACAGTAGTTTTGCCAGCTGATGGAATTATTTTTTAATAGATTTTATTTTTATGGCAGTTTTAGGTTCACAGCAAAGTCAAGAGGAAAATACCTATATACCCTCCTCTCCGCACATGCACACCTTCCATGATGGAGTTTTTTTTTTATTTGTAAAGATGTTTGGATCAGGGAAAAATTATGAAAGGAAGCATTCAAAATTCAGTTGTTTGAATCAAGATCATAATAAATCCAGACCATAGAAACAAATTAAAACCACTCTGGGGGCTTCCCTGGTGGTGCAGTGGTTGAGAATCTGCCTGCCAATGCAGGGGACATGGGTTCGAGCCCTGGTCCGGGAAGATCCCACATGCCGTGGAGCAAATGGGCCCATGAGCCACAATTACTGAGCCTGCGTGTCTGGAGCCTGTGCTCCGCAACAAGAGAGGCCACGATAGTGAGAGGCCCGTGCACCGCAATGAAGAGTGGCCCCCACTTGCCGCAACTAGAGGAAGCCCTCGCACAGAAACGAAGATCCAACACAGCCATAACTAACTAACTAACTAAATAAAAAAAAAAAAAAAAGAAAAGCAATGTTTAAAAAAAAAAAAAAAACCACTCTGATTTATTTTATGAAGCAAAACAAAACAAAACAAAACAAAACCCAAATCTTATAAAATAGTACCAAAAGAGAAAACTATAGACCCAGTTCCTTTGTGGTTACAGATGCATATTGAATCCAGTGATACGTTTTAAAATGAATGCATTATGACTAAGTAGGATTCATTCCAGGAGTGGAAAGAAGATCTAATATTAGGAAATCTGACAACATAACTCATTGCATCAACAAATTAAAGGAGGAAATATAATTATATTAGCATTTGCCAATTTAACAGCCATTCTGAACAACAACAACAAAAATTAGTAAAATAGAAATAAAAGGAAATTATTTAAATATGGAAAATACCACTTTCCCTAGACTTACATCAAGACTTACCCCATTATAGCAAATGGCAAAACACTGAAATCATTCACATCAAATACACAAATCAGGATGTTTGTTATCCTCATTATTGCCTGAAATGGTTTAAGTTTGGCTATTGTGATAAGACAAGAAAATGAAATAGTTGCTATAAACGATGAAAATTAAGAGATAAAGCTACCTCTATGTATATCTGATATGAATGTAATAGAAAGCACAAGAGATTCTACTAAAAATCTTTTCAAGTTAATAAAAGAATTTGCTAATGTGACTGGATGCAGGATAGATCTGCAAATATCAATAACTTTAAAACTAGTGGGCAAAAGTTTTAGGAAAATTAGAATTTGCATAGTCTCAAAGTATTTTGCCCAAGATATTTATTAATTACACAGGGAAAGATGTAACTTTATAGTAGAGAAATGCAGTAGAAATCTCTTTAACCTAGTGATCAGGGTAAACAGCACCAGTGGTGAGACATCATGAATCTCTTTTGTATTAGGTACTGAGAAGGATACACAACATCATTTTTCTTTTATTCCTGCCCAAAATGTATAACCTCAGGCCAATCATGATAAAACATCAGACAAACCCAAGTTGAGGAACATTTGACAAAATAATTGATTAATAATTTTCAAAAGCATCCAGGTCATGAAAGACAAAGAAAGAATGAAGAGCTGTTACAGACTGCAGGAGATTAAGAAGAAACAACAGCTAAATGCAACGTGGGGTCCTGGATAGAACTGGAACAGAAAAAGGACATTAGTGAAAAAAAATTGGTAAAATTCAACTCAGGTCTTCAGTGTAGTGAATAGTATTAAATTAATGTTAAATTCCCGGTTCTAATCAACATTCTACTGTTTTGTAAGATGTTAGCATTAGGGGAAGCTGGGTGAGGGATATACAGAAACAATTTTTGCAACTTTTCTCAAAGTCTAAAGTTAGTTCAAAATAAAAAAGTTTAGGGGAAAAAAAACCCAATAGCTTTCTTCTCTACTGACTTTCTTACTTCGATTTTCCTCAAAGCATATCTAGAGACAAGAATTTGAGGGCAAGGAATTTGAGAAGTGTCTTAGTCTGTGTGGCTGCCATAACAAAACACCAAAGACTGGGTGGCTTAAACAACAGAAGTTTATTTCTCACCTTTCTGGAAGCTGGGAAGTCCAAGATCAAGGTGCCCGCTGATTCCATCCTGGTAAGAACTCTCTTCCAGGCTTGTAGATGGCCAACTTCTGGCCATGTCCCCACAGCGTAGAGAGAGAGAGAAAGAGAGAGAGCAAACTCTTTGGTGTTGCTTCTTAAAAGGACATTAAAACTATGAGATCAGGGCCCCACCCTCATAACTTCTTTAACCTTAATTGTCTCCATAAAGGCCCTATCTCCAAATATAGGCATATCTCAGAGATGTTGTGTGTTCAGTTCCAGACCACCACAATAAAGCGAGTCAAATTACTTAGCTTCCCAGTGCATATAAAAGTTATGTCTACACTATACTGTAGTCTGTAAAGTGTGCAATAGCATTATGTCTAAAAAAATATAGATACCTTAATTAAAAAATACTTTATTGCTAAAAAATGCTAACCATCGTCTGGGCCTTCAGTGAATCATAATTTTTTTGCAATAGTAACATCAAAGATCACTGATCACAGATCACCAGAACAAATATAATCGTAATGAAAAAGTTTGAAATGTTACAAGAGTTACCAAAATGTGACACAGAGACACGAAGTGAGCAAATGTTGTTGGAAAAATGGCGCTGACAGACATGCTCAAGGCAGGGTTGCCACAAACCTTCAATTCGTAAAAAATGCAATATCTGCAAATTGCAATAAAGTGAAGCACAGTAAAATGAGGTATTCCTGTACAATCGTGTTGGGGGTTAGGGCTTCAAAATAAGAATTTGGTGGGGATGGGGGAACATAGAAACTCTGTGAGCTCTTGAATAGTGATTCTGGCATAGATGGCACAGGCAGGAAAGACAAACCCATGCCCAGAATATGTTTCAATCCCAATAGTGACAACTTGTCACCTACTCTAGGGTGAAAGGGGTCCAATGTAATCAGCTTACCACCAAAAGTCATGTTCTCCTTCCTCAAGGACTGGTCCCATTGAGGGTTCAGCATTGGTCTCTGCAGCTGACAGGTCTCATAGTTAGCAGCATCTGCAGTAGATGCATCAGCCATGGTGAAAGGGAGCTGCCATGACTCCTCCATTCGTGGACCCGTTGTGCAAGCATGAGGGTGGCCAGAGCAGGGCCTGACTGATGCCTACTATCTACTTGTTGCTTAGGGCCCCCTCTGCAAATGGATATGGATGGTGGGCACTGATGTGGGTCACTCTGTACCTACTCCCTTGGGTCCATCCACATACTTCTTCCTATACCTCTTTGCCTCTGATCTTTTAACCTTTTCAGATACCTATCCAGCCAGCCAGGCCTTTCACCACTTCCCAGGAGTCTGTGTTTATCTTTATGTCAGGTCATGTCTCCCTCCACGCAAGGTTTACTCCTGGAAGCTATGCCCACGGTGAGGCTTTCCCCTCCCAGTGTTTTCAGTGTCACCCCTGAATGCGTGTAGTGTGGCAGCATTTATTTCTAGCTTGCCACAAAACAGTGAATTGACCCATCTGTGAGCCCCAGACTGGGTTTTTCTCCTCCATCAGCTGGACATCAGGAACTTCCCATGTGGCCATAGGGGTGAGCTAGGGGAGAAGGGAGGGAGCTGGGGAATTTATATTTCATTTCCCATCCGTCTCCTAGAGAATGTTACTTCACTGGCACTTCGAGAAGGATGTCAACCTGGGAGCACTTAAGCCGGGAGGCTGCGGGGAAGTGGGCCAGCACCACAATATCTGCTACACTAGCAAAAACCGGTTACAAAATGGAAGTCAAAAAAATCCTATTCACCATATTAACCAGGAATAAATTTAATAATAAAGGCATAGAGCTTGTATAAAGAAAGCTATAAAATCTTATTGAAGATCTTAAAATAAGACCCAGAGAAATGGAGAAACGTATCATGTTCCTAGTAAAGAAAGCTTAATACCATAAAAATATCAGTCCTCAAATTAACTTAGAAATAAAATGCAATTCAGTTCAGCATCCCTGTGCGTTTTGTGTGTCGAGGTGCGGGGGATGCTGGGAGTACATGAAACTATTTTAAAGCTTATATATAGTAATAACTATCTGGGAATGACTAAGAGAAGTTTGCAAAAGAAAAATATTTGGAGGGGTTCCCCTACAACATAATGAAGCTCATTATACTATACTATACATATATATGTGTGTGTATGATATGCTATACTACACTATAATCTAAACAATATGCCATTGATATAGGAATAAATTAATAGATCAAGAACAAAATAGAGAACCAGAAATGGATCACAGTCTATATGAGAACTTAATACATGTAAAAGGTGGCATTTTGATTCAATGTGAAGAGGGTAGTTTATATACCAAATGACACAGGAGTAACTGGTTGGCTCTTGGGGTGGAGGTGAATGCTAGATCTCAAACTTCACATCATAAACAAAAATGAATTCCAGATGAAATACTCAAAAACTAAGAGTTTGGAGAAAGTTCAATACTTTCCACCTGAGAAGCAGGCGCCCTGGTTCCATCCTCAGGGAGGGGTAACAGGAGCCCCATTGCTCCAAGCCTGGATGCTCAACATTCCCAGGCAAACTGACGATTGGGAAGGTGAAGGCAATGGGTATTGTGTCCCAAAACGCTTTTACAAAATGAGCCTGTCACCACACTGGAACAATGCATCCTCTTATCCCCGCTTCCCCATGGGAAGCTTCTGCATGCCTTGGGAAGTTATTTAATATCTCCAGACCTCAATTTCCTCACCCATAAAAGATTGTGAAGATTCAATGAGACGACAAAGGTAACACACTTAAAAGAGTTCCTGGCACATAGTAAGTGCCCAATAAATGTTAGCTATGATTATTGTTATTATTATCATTATGAGTATATACCTTGTTTTCCTCTGTCAGGATATCATGTAAAACCAACTGGCCGTTACCAGAAAACATCGTCCCCCAGTGTTCCGGACATTAACCGCTTCTCATCGAGTCATTAGCGCACAGGCACTGGGCTCATAGACATAGCTTCAGCAGTGGGTCATGGCCACATCCATGCCCAGCAGCACCTGCCTACTAATTCTTACTATAGTTACTATTATTGTTCTGCCAGATCTGTGACTTTAACACATGGCTATTTATTTCCCTTTATAATTTTGTTCAAAGCCTGTTATCTCACTCTTTGTGAAAATGCAACCTAACTAGGTCTACTTGTAGCCTATCATTTATTAATATATTTTTTTCTGTTACAGAATTTTTCTCCACTAACTTGGAGGAGAGGTAAGAAACCGTGCCTTGCTTGACCCTATCGAGTCCAACTAATCCCCATATCATAGTGTTCTCTTTTAATTAGACTTCCCAACAGTTTTCTCAGTTCCAAGTTGAGGCTTCTCAGGGATCTGTGAGATCTGAAAAAGATTTTCCATAAAGTAATCTTAGAAAAGCAGAAATCCTGAAACACATCCGGTTTTGCCCTATAACTGCAGGGCTTGCCCTAATGGGAGACCAGCCGTAGCCCCTGCTACATCCCAGACTTCCCCTGGCCACATCTGAGTGGTCATTTCTGAGGCTGTTTGAGGTGGTGCCCATGCTTATACTGAGTTAGGAACTTGAGATGTTATCTCTGATCTTTTAAATGGATAATGGGCTTTCAGCAGAGGAAGATAACATTTATTAAACACGTACTGTGTGACCAGGCACTACACTCTGGTCCTCATATGTCTGCAGAACATTAGCTCAGTATTTGAACTGCCTCAAATTTTTAAAATATTTCTTTAAATTTTGCTTAGTTTAAGATTCACAAGAAGTTGCAATCTATAGTACAGAGAGTTCCTGTGTACCTTTCTCCCAGCTTCTTCCAATGATCAAATCTTACATAACCATGGCATATTGTGGAAACTGACATTGGTATAATATATTAACCCAGGCACCACCCTTGTCAGATTTCACCTGCACTGCTTCCATTTGAGTCTGGCTCCTCATTAGTAATTTGCAACTTTGGGAAGAAACCTAACATCTCTCTGCTTCAGCTCACTTATCTGTAAAATGGAGACGATAATCGTGCCTATATCACAGGATTATTGTGAGAATTAAATAAGATTAGCTATTATTATTTGTGAATCCTTACAACAACCTTATGAGGTAGAGACTTGGAAGACTGTTTGCAAAACTGGCTACCATTACCCTCCTTCCTTGGAGACTTTGTGTCTCTTCCCATCAAGAGATTGAGTCCATTCCCACCCCTTGAATCTGGGTTTGGTTTGTGAGAATTGCTTAGGCCAATTGAACATAGCAAGGTGAAGATGTGCTGGTTTTGAGCCAATGCTTCAGCAGGGCTTATGTTGTCTCTCTCTCTCTCTCTCTGAACACTGCTTCCACCACACGAACAAGTCTAGGCTTGTTGAGGAGAGACATAGGACCCAAATCACTCCTGTCACCCAGCAGCCAAATCCTTGAGGCAGAGCTGCCTTGCTGACCTGCAGCTGATGGTAGAGATTTGAGGGAGCCCAGCAGAGACCAGAAGAATAACTCCACGGAGTCCAGCCTCAGTTTCCAACGCACAGTGAGCTAAAGAGAGGGTGATTGCTTACCACTAAAATGTCAGGGGTTGTTCCGCAGCTATAGATAACTAAAACAGATAGCATCATGAAAATGCTAATAGTAATTACATTATTGGATCATGATGAGAATTAATGAAATAATATATGTAATTCATTTAGCATCCAGCCCATGAGAAATCCTCAATAAATGTTCATTGCTGTAATTGTCATCATCTACATCATCCCATTCTACAGATAAGAAAACCGATGTTTAGAAAAGCTTAGGAAGTTTGCTAGTAAGGCATCTGAGCCTGGTTTCAAACACTGATCTGATTCCAAAGCAGTGTGCTCTTCCCTGTGGCAGAAAATGTCTCTTTCTGTTTCCTCTGCCCTCACCCCATTGGGATAGTGGATGCTAAACCAATTCACCGGAATTCAAATAGTAATACGCTGTAACATGGGTCTCACTCTTCCCCTCTTCCCTGTGAATCTGTAACAAACTTTTAAAAGTTGATAACATGATATTTAATATAGACACACAAAGAAAGATATTTGACATTTAAATTATTCATTTAAAATGAAAACACCCAAATTAGAGTTTTGAAGGAAATTCCAAGTTTTCTTCAAATCTTCATCTATTAAAATATTCTAATAGCAACCAGTTCACATTTCGATGTAGGAACAAGGGTCCCAGGAAATCTCCACTACTGTTACCTTTGGAATATTCTGGAATGCTGGGCAGAAGTCAACTGAATGATGCTGATGCTGAGAAAAAAAGTAAAGGAAATAGAATCTTACAGTTCTCAGTAACTGTTAGTCTTATAACGTCATGATCCTTTTTTTTTTTCATTCTGGTGAGGACCATGGGATGGGGCCATGCCCCTGTGTGCATCTTCTGACATCAACATATTAATGTAAATGAGCGGACCGACCTGCAACAAAGGCTATGAAGATGCTGCCCTGGTGTATCTCTTTACCAAGAAGCCAGACAGAGTATGAGTGAAATGTTTGGGAAAAGGACACAGATGACTTGAATGTGATAAGCTTTCATTTTACATTTTGATGAAAAGTTGATGATTTTTATACTGTCACAGATCAAATAGTATCATAGCTAAAATGTAAAATGTACATAGTTGGGTTCATCCTCTTTTGATACTCCAATCATGCAACCATGTTTATGGCCAGTTTATAATTACCACTCCCGCTGCCAAAGGAGTGATAAATGTGCCCCTCGGTGCACGACTTAAGTCTGTGTCCCAGTGAAGGAACCGGAAGGCTAAATCCCACCTGATCTACAGGGGATCCTTCAGCCACAATGGGCATTAATGGAATTCTTCCCCGTAGTGAATGAGAATGTCATGCTTCAGGGCAGAGACTGCTGGTAGTTGACTCAATGTTCACCTTTCCCTTTTCATAATAACAAAGCTCTCATTTTGTTGGGGGAAGCCATGTGCCAAAATGAAAAAAAAAAAAACAAAAACTATTATACCATCCTCCCCTGCAGCCAGGAGTGACCATGTGACTAAGTTCATGAGAATGATATGTAGGCTAAAATTATTAGGTGAGGGTTTTGCTGCTTTCCTTCCTCCTTCTTCCTTCCTGGAATGCAGATGTGATGGTTGGACCCTCTTGAATCCCAGCCCAAGTTCCCTCACTTAGCGGTTCAGCAATCAATCTAACTTTCCTGTGCCTCAATTTTTCATCTGTAAAACTCAAGATAACAATAGTATCTGGTCGTTGATGAGGTTATCCACACAAATGACCTTACAGAATGATTGGATATAGTGAAAGTTTTGTCAAAGACAGGTGCATTCTGTAGAAGTAGCAGGAGTAGATGTAATAAGAGTAGTAGGTACAATATTAGTAGTAACAATTATAATAATAAAGTGAGCTGAGGGCCAAACTAGAAAGCACTTAAAATGCTCTTATGAGGAATTTGACTTTCATTCCATGAAAAGGATATATTGAATAATCTTAAGCAGGAGAGTAACATGACTGCTTCCAAGTTAGGAGTTATAAGCCTCCAAGTTAAAGTGTTACCTGCCCCCTCTCTCCGTAACCAAAACCTACACTAGCCATTTCTACACATCAGTTAGCAAGCCAATGCCATTTCATGGCAAAGAACTCCCAAATCTTTAATTAAAAGAGAAAAATAAAAACAACAGAAAGAGCTTTTCATAAGCAAAACCTCATTCCATTTAAAGGATTGACATTTATTCTGAAATTATGTCCTTACAATTTTCTTTTTGTCATTTTTTAAAACGTCCTTTCTTTTATGAAGTGTCGGAGGGGGCAAATGTTGTTCATAACAAAATAAAAAGCAACAAACCCTGTTCGGTACCTTGATTTTGTTTAATCTGCAAGCCTAAAAATCACAATCTAGAAAATAGGTTTAAGTATTTCAGTGGATATACTCCCCACCTCCTATCCCCAACTTCCACAAATTAAAACAAAATTTACCTCACTCACTAAGGTACTACATCATGAGTCAGAACTCAGGAAATGATCCCAGTCTTGTACACATGCATTTTGATAAAAGGTAGACAGACATCACATCAAGGTTAAATAATATGAGGTAACCATTTTGTAACTTGCTGGATTTTTTTAAACAAAGGATGATATTTATGATTAACAACCCAAACTAGCCATCTGCAAAAGAGTTTCTGGACATGTGCTAGATCAGTGCTCTCAAATTTTAGCGTGCCTCGGAATCACCTGGAGGGCTTGTTAAAATCTAGGTCACTGGTTTCACCCTTTGAGTGTTTGATCCGTGAGGTTTAGAGTGGGGCCTGAGAAATTTGCATCGCCAGCAAGTTCCCAGGTGAAGTTGCTTGCCCTGGGACCACACTTGGAGAATCACTGCTCTAGATAAAGAAAAGTGGTGAGAGAAAATGTGAGTCACAAAGGTATTTCTTGCAAAAAAAGTAACAAAATAAAAAGTGTAGTTTTAGTTTCGTTTGTCTATAGAGTATGTGTACCTCCAGGGAATAAGTCATCTGAAAGGAATGATTGGCAGTGATCTTATAAAATGATTTTTTTAAAGCAGCAACATATTAGCTGAGAATTCCTCGGTGGGAGGGGGAATCTTGATGCTGGGGCCTGGTGAATCATTCCATAGGCAGTGGTCTCCTTCAAGATCTGAACTTCATGTCTTTCTGTATCTTCCTGCACATCCCTCTCCCGCTTCACTTGGACCTTGGACATACAGAGCAACTCTAATTAGATGCAATCTTCCCAAAGGTAGGCTCTCTTCCGATCCTGCTGTCCTGTGCTGACAACAGGCCCACTAAATTTAGCAGAAGTGGATAAAAAAAACTCACATCATCCCACCCCGGGGCGTACTTGCAGCCCACCAGACAGCCCACCAGCCTCCAAACGGTTCTTAGAAAAATTAGGCTATCTTTCATTAGCTATCTATCATATGGCCTCCACCGGGCTGCAGGATATGAGGGCCATTTAATTAGGCCCCGCACCACTCTCTGGTGTGAAAAGGCTCTCAAACGCTTTGATTCCCCACTGCTTCGCAGCAGGAAGTTGTTGGCGATAATTGACATAGGATTTCCTTGTTAACCAGCAGCAGACATGCCGGATTAAAGCGACAGAGATCTCGAGAAGAAAGTGAAAGAGATAAGAAGCTCAGGAAGACTTCTGCTTATTTGGCACTCGAGGACGGGGAGGAAACAGCAATCACCCACTCAAGTGGCGACTCCCAGAGTGGAAGGGCGTCCCCTTATCAGACCCATTTCAGCTTGGCTGATCAAAGATTGACTCCCCGTAAAATCACATAGGCCTGGGGTTTGTTAGTTTATTAAGCGGCAGGTTTTAGGAATTATCACAGGTTTAAAGATGGATTGCAGTTTATGTGAAGGGGGAGAGGATTATCAGGTTTTCATCTTAACAATTATAAAATATCACAGCTGAAAGCTTGCTTGCAAATGACATAATTTTCCACCGCCAACTAAACAGGTCATTGTGAGGCTACATGTAAGCGTTCTCCACGAGGGAGGAAATACAGGCAAATTAACTCTGGGGAGGAATGAAGATGAGGGGCCTCCAAACGCCTTTTTCCATTTCGGAAGCTGGCGCGCTCTCATTGTGCCCTGTGCGATTCCATAGGTAATTATATTTAATTTCTTACCAGGGCCATTTAGGTCGGCTTGCATTCAAAGAGAAGGACAAGAGAAGCAGCCCACTGAGATCACTCTTAAAAAGCGGTTGTGATAAATGATACCGAAATAGATCCACATGAGCTGAGTGAACTGAAATGTCTACTTTGGAGTAGAGACAATTATTGTATATCACTTAATAACTTAACCTTACAAGAGCACATGTGGCATTAATAAAGGGCTGGGAGCTGCAAATGCATGTTATGGGACTTCCTTTTGACAACTCTATGTAGGTCCTGGAATAGTGGAGCCGTAAGGCGGTTTTGCATGTCTGCTCACTGGTGTACTTGACCATGGATCCGTGCTTCAGATGAATATGTAATTACAAGGGCTTGCATCCTTGCTAGTATTTTAAAAATTGCATTTACTTTTTTTTTTTTTTAGTTATCAAAGAAATGTGTGTTTATGGCAGAAAATTTAGGAAAAACAGCAAAATATTAAGAATGAATAAAAATACTTCCCTCCCCCCACACACACCCAGTGGTAAGCACTGGAAAAATCCTGTGGTTTTGTTGTTACCTACACACAAATACGTAATGTCTTGGACCATCAGGCTTACTTCTTCTATACTTTTAAAAAAATCCATAGTTTACTTAATAGGCCATGAAATTTTCCTATATCTAGTAACTATTATTTGAAGGTATGCTTTTGAATCACAGCATTATGTATGATAACATAATTTAGTTAGCTCATCCCAATAGCTGGACATTTAGATTGTCATCAATTTTTTGCTATTGTAAACAAGACTGAAATGACTAGCTTTGAACATAAATCTTTGTATGTTTTACTGCTCCCTTGGCAGAAGTAGAAGTAGAATTTCTGGCTGAAAGGGCATGGACATTTTTAAGGACACTGATACCTGCTCAAATCTGCAGATTTTCAACACAGCTTGAAAATAATTTTCCTGTGTTGAAGTCAGAAGCATTTTGTGTCATCCACCCCGAAACGAGAGCAAATAACAGCAGCTATTTCACTGAAAGATCAGTCATTCTGTCCGCATCACTTGGATCCTTTCGTGCTGATCTGACCTTTTGCCGTTAAGCTCTGTGACAGACTATGACAATAAACAGTGACTCAATAATCAAGTTAATGGGGCCAAACTCTGAAGATAATCATGTCAATGTTAATGACCTAAACATCGAACACATCTTTTATCCAAGAAGTTCAAGTTCCTGCAAGAGCACCAATTCATTATCATTCACAAGTGCAAACGGAATTGGTTGAAAAAACAACAAAAACAAAAACCTTTAAAGCAAACTGAAAGGGAGGCAGTGGGAGGAAGGAGGAAAAGCTAATTCTGGACTAAGCTTTTTAACAAAATAACCCTCGGGGCCTGATCTACTATAGAAGAGAGGTGTTTTTTTTTGTTGTTGTTGTTGTTTTTGTTTTTAATTGTTTTATTTGCTGCAAAAGGGCTGGGGCCAGTCAGCCATCAACTCTTTGAGACTATCTTGAAGACAATAAAATAAGCATCATCTTCAGTTTTTGCATCCTTAACATCAGTCTTGTTTAAGTGAGGTTTCAGATATAAAAGTCCAATTGTTCCTCATCTGAGGGATATTTAGCATGCAGAGGGCTGAGATGATCTGGGGTATTATACAGTTCCTGAATGAAAGAAAGTGGTCTACATGGGCAAAAGTTTAGGCTACTATAGGATTTTTCTGCCTAATTTATTCATGAAGAAGATGCAAAAAAGATGCTCTTAGTTGACTTCTAAATCTTTGGAAAATATGTGTATCGATGAAAAAAGATACACTTTTCTATATGTCTATCTATGAAAGATTATATTTTTATATGTTATCTGTGGAAGAGATACTTTTAATTGACCTCTAGTTCTCCTTAAAGTGTATACTTACCTGTGAAACTATTTTGATAAAACTCCATTCAGACATTGTCTATCTGATAAGATAACATATTACAAGCAACATCTAACTGTTCAGTATTTTGAAGCCACTTACATTTCTCTGTCTATGAGCAAACATGGAAAATGGTTACTCACCTCTCGGCACCAGAGACTAAACCTCACTATACTGAAATCACATTGAGCCCAAACACAGGACACCACATGCCAGAAATTAGCCTGTTTCTGCCTGGGGTAAAGTAAACAAACATAAATCTACTTATCCCAAATTTTCTTTTCTTGTCCTTTTTATCTTGGATAATCTCTGATTATTTTATATGGCAAAATGCAATGAAGTTGTTGAGGCATTTATAAATCTGGCTGCTATAGCGGTAACTCCGACTTTCAACACTTTGACCCATCTGAAGAGCTGAACAGTAACTAGCCTCCTTGTCCCCCAATCCTGCTGATGCAAGAGACTTAGAAATCATTTCAGCAGCCAGGGTCGCTTTGCTCAGAGAAACATCTGTCCAGGGGAGGCAGGGAGTATCACCAACTGAAATAAAAAGCAGCGAGAACATCACTTCTATCTGGTCCCAAAGCTTGCCTTGCGGAGGATTGTTCCTGGGACCCCTTGTAATTTAGGGTGCAGAAATTAGAGACAAATGGATCTTGCTGTAATCGTTTTCTCATTACCATCTTGGGAAATTTCCAGCAAAGGTCTGGGAGAATCATACAATGCCCCTGACACTAGTAATATAGTCTGATTCGCAATGCAGCTTTCACAGCGCCGTAGAGGAGAATGAAAAACAAATCGAAGCTTGAGCTTAAGACTGTATCTATAAATGACATTCATAAAAAATGTCAGGGAGCTCTTTCTAAATAACACTGGTCAATTCTGCTTTTCAAATAAGGAAGAGTTTGTATTTCCATCTTATACACAGGAGAACCCCAATTTTCAACCACATAACTTTCCTTTGGGGCCCAACAAAGCAAGATTTGTTTTAAAAATCCTTTCATCAAGGGGGGCCTAACATGGACATGTATACACTACCAAATGTAAAATAGGTAGCTAATGGGAAGCAGCCGCATAGCACAGGGAGATCAGCTCGGTGCTTTGTGTCCACCTAGAGGGGTGGGAGAGGGAGGGTGGGAGGGAGATGCAAGAGGGAGGAGATATGGGGATATATGTATATGTACAGCTGATTCACTTTGTTATAAAGCAGAAACTAACACACCATCGTAAAGCAATTATACTCCAATAAAGATGTTAAAAAAAAATAAAAATAACGGAATGTAATCCCCCCCCCAAAAAAAGGAGGGCCTAAGGATTGATTTTATTTTATTATTAAGTTGCATATCCTTCATCCATGAGCTAAGGGGTGTTATGTTTCATATGATACATATATATCATATGGCATATATGATAGCTATATAATATAATGATATAATAATAATATATATAGCAAAAGAAGAAGAAAAAAAGTGATGTATGTGTGCATTTTAGAAATTGTCATTTCTGATTTTTAAAAAATCCTTCTGTAGAAGATATCCTGTGTGAAGATTCCTCTACAAGGCTGCTGGAATTTCTCCAACAGACCAAGCCAAGACAGCTTTCTCAAAGGGGAGCTGATTTCTTAATACCGGTTATGAAAGTCACTCACATATATCAAGAGCTTCCTGTGTTATATCAGGCACAGTTTTAAGTGTTTTACATATATGATCTCATTTAATTCTCACACCACCCTATGTTCGAAAACAAATTTCTCAAACTGGAAGTCTTCATTTATTTATTTGTTTAGAAATAGGGATTAGGTGTCTACTATTTGTCAGGCACTGCGCCTGAGTGTTGAGGACTTGAAGATGAAAAAAAAAACAACAACAACGACCTGAGCACATGGGGGAGAAACAGAGCCTGAGACATGTAAGTACAGCAGAGCGTAACTGGAAGAAGGCAGGATGCCGAGTCCTTAGTGCACTGGCTTCTGACTCAGAGGGACTTCAAGTGGAATCCCAGCTCTGTCACTCACTGTTGGGTGCCTTGGGCAAGCTCTGTGACTTCTCTGGGCCACAGTTACCTAGTCCCTCAAGTGACGGTAACGATACCGATGTTACAGGTTGTTGTAAGAATTAAGAGATACCAACATGTCAAGCACGTAGTAAAGAGCTGACATCTAGTCTGTACTTTAATACATGGTGTTACCTACTTTTTACCATTATTATTTTTTCATTATTTCTTTTACTGTTAGTGCTATAACAATTTAGTAAAGTCTTATGAAATTACAAACAAGTTCCAGAACAAGAGGTTTCCACCTCAAATATCAATAGCTCGTCACTGATTTTACCAGATTTTCCGGTGGTTCCCGAAGATGGTCTGCAGACCAACGCTGATAAGTGATTACAGCTTCTTCAGTCTGTGGGGAGAGCAGCCTCAGGCTCTCTCTCCCAGGAAGGAATACTTTCTTTCTGAGATTGTGTTCTTTTTAAATGTTTATGTTATTTAAAAATTTTGTGTGTGTGCCTTAAAATGTCCTTTCTTTATGGAATGATGGAGACAATAAAAAACACTTGTTAATGATTTTATTTGGCAAATTTAAAAATTGATGATCCTATGTAGAGGGACCCCCACCCCGAACTTTTAAAAATAATTTTGTTGCTTCACAAAGTCTGGGAACCCCTGGTTTATACAAAGTATTCTTTCTAGCAAAAGCAAAAATCAACTTTCTTCCTAGAAAAAGCGTGGTTTGGGGCTCTGTTTTTTCTTTTTTTCTGTGGCAAATGAGACTTTTGGGATGCCTTTTTCTGTGGCAATGGGGCTTTTGAATAGAAGACATTTTTCTAAGTGATGCATCTGCTTTTAATGACTTGAATGCTGGGATGGAACAGATATATCTTTCTGGTCTGGGTTTTCTTAAATAACCAAAAGTCTTCATGATAAAGATGGCAACCATCTAATAGAGAAATAACTCTAAGACAAAGTGCTGTGGCTGCATGATGTCGCCTCCCTGACAACCTATAAATGGACCATATTGATGAAGTGAACGGGATTCTCTCTGGTCATTTTCAACTAGAAACTAATAACCCCCGTCATGATATCAGGCACGCAATAACCTCAGTTAAAACTGGGTTCATCAAATAAATCACTCAGGAAATTTTCCTATTTCTTTCTCTGGACACATTGCACATCTGTTCAATGAAAGGAGGAAAGAAGCAATATTTCTTTGATCAGGAATTTTTTTAATATTCTTGTATCTGTCCCTTGGGATGCTATCTTTTCAAGTGGGTGCAGATAGTACATCGCTTTCTAATGAATGTAGAGAATTTATGAATTTGAACTATAAAATGAAATATGAGGGATTTGAGTTCATCTCAATCTATATTTTACATTGTCATGAGAAAATAAACCGGACCACAAAGCTGTATTGTGCCCTGTTCACTAAATCTCCTGATCTCTCATAACCTTTCCAATATGTTCCATTTGTGGCCACATGTGGGAGGGGATACAAACAGATGATCGCTTTGTACTTTTTTCCTCAATATGTTTAAATACATGTAACGTTTTTCATACCCTCTCAGCCGTGGACAGTCAGAGCTTGGCCAAAGAGCATCAGACATCAGCCTCAGCTGATATTGTTATATGTTAACATCTTACCGACTCTGTTAATACTTTCTAGGTAGTGGATGAAATTTGAATTTTTAAAATGGACACAGTTGTCATCCTGTGTCCTGAGGATCTCGAAAGCCCTAGGTCAGCTACCTGAGTCTGAAGGAATTATGGATGGAATATGTCTTTTCTGCTTGTAAAACAGAAAATAGCAGAAGCTGTACCACTAGGAAAGCTAAGATTTCCTGAATGTGGAATAAACAGCGAATGAAAAGGCAGAGCCTCTGGTTTGTTCTTGCTGGACCATTCTACCTGTATCCAGAGGAGACGAGTGTGATAGAGAGGGCACAGGAATGGGGTCTGGTGGATCTAAGTTCAAATCCCAGCTCTGCCATCTGCCAGCTGTGTGGCGGGACAATTATGTAAACCTTGAGTTCCTCATTAGTGAATTTGGGATATCGGTACAGATATCACAGAATTTTGTGAGGAATTAAATGAGTTAAGGTTTAGGAGACATTTGGCATCTTGCCTGCTACATGGTGGGTGCTCAGTGAATCTAAGTTCCCTTTCTTTTCCTGAGTTTGAGGCCCAGCCTTGCAAGCTGTGTGACCCTGAGCAAGTTATTTAACCTCTCTGACCTCAGCTTCCTCCTCTGTAAAACAGAGATTATTATAAAGTGTATCTTATAAGGTTGTTATGAATGAGATTGTGGATATAAACACCTAGAACAGTGCCTGAGTTACAGTAGGTATTATTTACTGTTATCTATGACTGTTACTTTTTTTTAAAAACTCTTAATGTTATTTTATTATTTCAATCACTGTTATTTTTCTTCTTCTTGCTTCTTTCTCTTGGGGTTCTGTTTCTTTATCTGGAAAATGAAGGGGTTGGCCCAGATAATATTTTCACCCTTCTGGCTCTGAACTGATGAGAAATAACGTTTGTAAGAGCCATTTACCATCTATGAATTGTTATGCGATTTAAAATGGAAGTTTTATAATTTACATTTTCTACCAGGGCTTTCTCCTCAAAAGAACAGCAATAGTCATCATTTATTGAGTGCTTGCTATGTGCCTGGCATTCTTATTTTTCTAATATTGTCTTTTCAGTTTGGAATAATTATAGATTTACAGAAAAGCTGCAAAGAGAGAACAGAGTTCCTACTTGCCCTTCACCATGTTTCATTTCTGCTAAGGTTACCATCTTTCGTCACCATGACATATTTGTCTAAACAGAGAAACCAACATTGACATAATACTATTAACTACACTGCGGACACTATTTGGATTCCGCCATTTTCGCATTAATGTCCTTTTTCCTGTTCCAGAAAAATGGTGACCATTTCTCAGCCTTTTCTTGTTTTTCGTAGCCTTGAGAGTTTGGAGAAGTAGTGGTCAGGTGTTTTGTAGAATGTCTCTCAATTTGAGTTTATCTTCATGATTAGACGATGATTTGGGGGAAAATACAACAAAGGTGTAGTACCCCTCTTATGACATCATATGAGATTCATGTGACATCCTGAGTGATGTTACCTGGCATACCTTTAATGGAGTAGCCATTGTAAGGATCTGTCTGAGGTTTGTTCGTTCCACAGTTGAGGCATATTTGAATGGTCTTCAGCTTTGATCATTATTATGAATAAAGCCTCTATAAACATTCTCATACAGGTTTTTGTGTGAACATAAGTGTTTCTTTTACTTGAGTAAATACCTAGGAGTGGGATTGTTGAGTCATATGTCTAGTGTATGTTTAATTTAATAAGAAACTGCCAAACTGTTTCCCAAAGTGACTGTATCATTTTACATTCCACTAGCAATGTATGAGAGTGCTAATTCCCCATATCTCTGCCAATATTTGGCATTTTCAGATTAAAAAAAAAAGCCATTCTAATAAGTATGTTGTGGTTTCTAAATTATAGTTTTAATTTGCATTTCCCTGATGACTTATGATTTTGAACATTTTTCACAAGCCTATTTGCACTGTACATCTTCTTTGGTGAAGGCTTTTATTCAAATACTTTGCCCATTTTTAAGGAAATTTTTAAATGTTTTCTCATTATTGAGGTTTGAGAGTTCTTTATATGAATTATAGGTACAAGTCCTTTATTAGATGTGTGATTTGCAAATATTTTTTCCTAATGTGTGGTGGGTTTTGTTTTTGTTTTGTTTTCTAATTCTCTCAACTGTCTTTTGAAGAGGAGAAGTTCTTAATTTTAATGAGGTCAAGTTTATCATTTTTTTTCTTTTATGGATAAGGAGTTTGGTTTTGAAATATTCTCTACCCAGTGTCACAAAATATGCTTGTCATTTCTTCTCAAAGTCTTACATCTTTACATTTTATATTTAGATCAACGCTTCATTTTGAGTCCGTTTTTATCTAGAGTGTGAGGAATGGACTGAGGTTGATTTTTAGTGTATACGGGTATTAAATTATGCCAGCACTGTCGCTGTTCACTGAAGAGACCATCCTCTCTCCATTGAATTGTCTTTGCACCTTTGTCAGAATTCAATTAACCACATACGTGTGGGTCTACTCCTGCACTCCATAGTCTGTTCCATTGAGTGATAACTATCATTTCTCTCTCATTGTTTTTATTTTATTTTGCTTTGTTTTGTTTGCATTTGGGCCAGTCTCACTGGCCCATTTTCATATAAGCAAACCTTTCTCTAAACGAGAGGGTTTCCATTCATAAGCCAGAACCCAAACGTGAACCTCCCTTCTATCACTCTTGGCCAGAGAGAAAATTAGTCTAAGGTTCAGTTAAACTAAGCAATCTCATCATTGAAGTTCCAAAAAGACTTGATTAAAAAATAAATAAATAACAGTATATTTGATAATATAATCCCATGGGGAAAAGGTTAGAAAAGGGGTGGAGCCAGAGGGTGGGGTCCAGAGTGACCATTCTGTCTGGCCTTGCCTCCTCTGGCCCCCTAAACCCCCAAAAAGTAGCAGCCACATGTTCTCCCTCCAATAAAACAGGCCTGTTAGGACCGTGACCCTGAGAGTGTTAATGGTGATGTCCGTGCCATTCCCTTTATAACTATCAAGAAAGAGCCTTGAGCAGGGCTTGGCAAAGATGGAGTGTTGGAAAAAATACCCCCAAGAACCTCAGAACTCTCTTTTTTGAATCATTATTGAATTCAGATAATTGTGCCCTTTAAATTTAAAAATGGTGACCAACCAATGTAAAGTCTTTTAAATTGATCTTGTTGGACTATGTACAGAAGCATTCGCGTTCACTATATGTTTACATTTTTAAAATAATATTTATGGGTGTAGTTTTTTTCCACCACAAAAGTCCTGTTTATAACTTAACAAAAACACTGCACTCATTTTTTTTAATGCAGGGAACTTGCACAGGATAACTTCAAGTGGGCAATTTAGAATATACTCTCGGACCACAAAATCCAGTGTGTGGCAGAGTTTCACCAATCAGGCCCATTCGAAGGGGGCAACTTCTCATCCAAAGAAATAACACTTTTTAATAATTAAATATTCAAACCTCTCCAATTTGGACTGATGTTAAAGAAAGAGACATTTTATCTGTCCATTTAGAGGAGCCCCGTTGCAACACCCCTTCGCCTCATGCGGACTTGGCCAAGTGTGGGGCCAAGCGTGTTTTCTGAAATTTAAGCATTTTCCGTAAGAACCTGATATGACCCTGCTGAGCTGTCAGACACCTGTTAGGCCTGTCCCCCCACACCAGAATGACAAAGGAGGGCTGTCAAACAAGAGGGCCTTGAATTAGTCCAACAGAACACACCTTTGTGGGCGCCCTCGGGGACTCTGGCTTAATGAATAAAAAGGAGTGATTTACAATTAGCCCAGCAATTGTGCCTGAATGGGTGTTTCCAAAGTGACTGAAATGTGTGCCTTAACCAAATTGCAAAGTGCCTATCATTTTAATTATACGTGGGTTTTTTTTGTTTGTTTTTTGTTTTTTTCCTGCTTGGAAAACCTATTTTCTATAGACAAAAGGCAAAGGGGTGAGAAACGGCTGTTTCTTAAGAAACTACTATGTGGTCAGCACATTGCATTCATTACCTCATCTTAGCCTCACAGAACTGCCCAGAAATAGGTAGCAAATTCCAAATGGGTGGAGCTCAAAAATGAGGTTTGATATATTTTTGTTTATCCCAGAGAAATGATGGCATTCCCTAGAAATTGTACCTGTCTCTTAGGGTCACTCTAACGCATAGTAAGTGCTGTTTAAGTGGTTAATGAACAGACACACCCTGGAATTTCAGCATTGTAAGTCTCCATCCAAGTTAGGTAGCCCAGTTATCCACCCACCCAGGCCCCTTATCCTCTGATGGATGAGACCAAGATCTGGTCCAATGGCCTTCACATCCCACAAATTTACCAAGTAGGTTCTGAAAAGCCAGAGCGAGGCGGAGATCGGTGAAGTTTGATTTCTATTGCCTATGAGAGTGGTCCCTGTTCAGTAATGTCCATGTCACCCCCCTACTTCAAATCCTGCCAGGAATGCCCCCTGCCCCGACTCAGGATGAAATGCGGACACTTTGCCTCTGCCTCCAAGGCCCTGCATGATCTCTTTCTGCCTCTGCCCCAGTACTCCTGTCCCCTGGGTCCCCCCAGCACACAGACCCCTTCCCTGACCCCATTCCTTTGCTGCAGCCCTTTCCTGCCACCACACTTCCTGTGCGATGGTCCTTCTCATCCCTTAGCTTTTGGCTTAAATGTCACCTTTTCCAAGAGTCCTTCCTTGAATGTTTCAAGGAGGTGTCCTCCCATTATGTTCTGTTTCACACCCTGCCTGTTTTCCTTACACCATTTACTACTATTTGTAATTATATGGTTATATGTTTGTATACTTGAGCTTTTTTGTCTCCCATCTAAGTAGAAACCTCGGTGGAGGAAGGATCTTTGTCCACTTTAGTCTCCAGTATATATTCATTACGTAGGGCACCTGGTACAGAGCAGACACCCAATAAACGTTTGTTGAATGAATAAAAAAGAGAACCAACACGCTGAGGTTGCTGAAGGACAGCGAGAACGTCCAACACTAGAGAAGAGCTCCGCTTTCCCGGGAATCACTGTGCTGCAGTTCGTGGCTATGGTCACAGATCATTCCAAGTTGAGTGTGTCATCTTCTTGCACCACTGCAGGCTCTGGACACGAGGCATCCTCTGCTGTGACAGGAGCCCAGCACGTAGGACAGCCTGGAGTTTCTGTCCAATGGGATTGGAGAGTCTTGCCACCCAGATGCAGCCCTGTTGACACTCGATGTCCTGCTTTCAGACCTGAGGAGCTCCAGGCCCAGCCACAGGCCCACAGGCCTTTTGTTTTCCTCTTGCCATAATCAGATGGTTAGCCAGGGGGTTAGCCACGCGGGCTGTAATTCATGCTTGCTGCTGGCTGTCATAACCAGAGTACCCAAGGGAGGATGCCGCAGAAGCCGATTGAAACCCTTAGCCAATTCTAGGCAAGAAAGGGGAAGTGGGGAGGCTTACAGGAAGAAGAGGAGAGAGGAAGAGGCGGAGGAGGAAGAGAAAGAAGAGGAAGGAAGGGGCAGGGAGGAGGGGGAAGAAGACCATAGTGCCCACACTAAGGGCTTTCTGGGTGCAATGCACCATGCCAGAAACAGGCATCTGTAACTCCTTTATGCTCCTCAATCCCCTATGAGTTAAGAGGACACTGAGGCTGACAGAAATGATGTAAGGTGCCTGAAGTCACCCAGTTACTAAGTAGCAGAACTATCAGATTTGTTTAAGATAACCCAATCCTTTTAAACCAAATCTCTCTTGGTTGACAAGCTGGCGTCTTCTGCACATGGAGCTCCGTTCCTCTTAGCTCTCTCTTACACACAGCCTGTCACGGAGCACACAATCCACCCTACAAATCTAGAAGGTAGCTAAAGGGAGGACTCGGGCAAAAAGGTGCTGTGGCATTAAAGAGGCCCAGTGGAGGAAACCAAGACTGGGATTCTTGCTACAGCACCTTAACCTCCCTATTCCTGCCCAGGTGCTGACTACAGAAATGATAATGGTGAATGATGATAATCATGATGCTAAGGCTTTGATTTAATGAGCATTCACTGCGTGCAAGCCCTAGAACTGAGAGCTACTAGAATTGGTCCCATTTTACAGATGCAGAAACTGAGGCACAGTGAATCACACAGATAGCAAGCTAGGAAGGCTTAGGACTTGGTCCATCTGCCCCTAGCAAGAGCCCATAATCACTACCCCACAGTGCTTCAGGGAGGAGTTGTTGAAAGGAAGACCCATGAGACTTAAAATTGCTGGTTGTTGCCCAAATGTCACCTTTCTCCTGACATGGAGCCTCCAAGTTGTGTATCCAGGAGCCAATGGTCCCAGGTCACATGCGGCCCCTGGAACAAGCTGTCCCACACCTGTTATTCTTTAGGACCCAGCTCAACTGCCACCAGATCCTAGAAGCTTTCCCAGAGCCTCCCCTCCCCTGTAGGATGAGCTCCTCTCTCCTCTGGGCCCAGAGCCGGGGGCGACATGCTACATTCTGCTCATGCTTCTCTGTCACCTCCTACTCCAGCCCACCATCTAGTTGAGGGCAGAGACCATGTTGTTTCCACTTAGCGATGCCCTGTCACTCCTTGGCACACAGCAGGTGCAAAGAAAATCACCTCTGTGTGGGTTGAACTAAGGAAGGGATTTAGATATGGAACCCATCCCAGAGAAGATGACTGCTACTTTGCAGCCCAGCAGCAGAAAGTTGTTGCTTTCTAACAATGATGGGATCTGAGCACCAGTGGGCTGGCTACACCGTCTGTGCCCTTCAGTCCCAGGCTGTTTGTTTCTTCCTTGGGGCCATGTGGTGTGGGCTTTGCATCTGCCCAAGTTAGACTAGGCTTTCGCTCTTCCCTTCTTGGCTAATTGACCTTGAACATGTCATTTGATTTCTGCTGCTCAGTTTCTTCACCTGCAAAATAGGCAGATTGATGTGGCGAGGATTAAGTCAGGCAGTGCACATGGGCAGGAATAGTGCCTGGCTCATAGGTCTCAGCTGTTGGCATTACGTATTTGCATATGGAGCCACACCCACTACCTCACTCGGTAGTGCCCGCCACAGCACTATGTGAGATCACGCAGGCAGTGTGCCGTCACAGATGCTCAATAAATGTGAGCTATTCTGATGAGGAGGAGCCCACTGGCCCTTTAACACTCTAAGCAGACCAGGTGGGACCCAAACAGGAGAGTCCACCAGCAAAGCTGCATGATCCATCACAGCCCAGGGTGGGGAAACTCAGCCGAAAGAGCTGGAAGGGAGACTCCTGTACCTGCCAGGGATGTGGAAGATAAAGTCTTCCGGAGGCCAGATTTAAAATGATGAAGTGAGTGAGAAGACAGCAGGGGGAAAATGGGGAGCTTCAGAAAGAGAATTGGAGTGAGTTGGGGAAAAGCACAGTGTGCGGAGACAGGAGTGGACGGATGAAGTGTGATAAGAAGATTACGGGCTGCTGAGAGCTGGAGTGGGCAGTGAGGAGGAAGCCGGTGATGAAGGAGAGGTAAAAACTTGGCTGCAATAACCAGACGGATCAAAGGTAACGACGTGCAAAGGGGAGGGCGGATGTGTAGGAGCAAGACAGAGAAACTCGAGCTGTGCTGGCCAGTGTGGTCCAGCCCAGGGCCCCGAGAGCCAGGACAAGATGTCCTGCAAAGTGTGTGTGTATGCGCGTGCGCACGTGCGCAAATAAAGGAGAGCGCAAACAAGCACGTGTCGTGTTCATCCGAGCAGTTCTATTCAATCTAAAGGACCGAAGGCATATACTCTCAAGTGTACAAGAGCAACGTGTGCTGTTGCACATAACCAATAGCAGTGCTAAGAACATCAGCAACAATAAAAAACTGCCATTATTAACCACGCATTATGTGCTAGCCACTCTGCTATAAGCCTTGATGATCCAAATCTTCACAATAATCTGGTGGAGTTGGCACTATTATTCTCCCCATTTTAGAGGTAGGAATTGAGGCTCAGAGAGGTTAAGTTACTTGCTCAAGGTCACACAGCCGTAAGAGGCAAGGCCAGAATTCAACACTGTATCTGACCGGCTAAATAGCTGGTACCATTGTTAAAAACATTCCAGGTTATAAGCATCCAAATTCTTTTCAGTTGATATTCCCTCAAAATAATTTCTTAGTTGGAAAGCAAGCAGAGCTGGTAGAACACAAAAGACCACCTGGCTGGCCGGGGTTTGTAAGTTAGGACCAATGTCCAGCAAGTTCCAGAGGAGTCCCAAGATCTGAAAGTGAATTGGGTCCATGTTTCACACTGACATCCACAGACCATTCAATGGCCAAGGGCAGCATACATGCCCAAGGCTGCTTTTCATCATTAAAGAGTGAGGCCACAACCAGTTTGCAGGCTACCATCTACCTGCCTTGGCAGCTACTGGCAATACACATTCTAATGCAAAAGTAAGTATAAGGAAAAGCAAAACAAAACATGTTTTCATGAAGCAATGCTGCTGTTTCCAAAAGGGCATCAAAGAAGAATTTATTTTATGCTGAGGACTGTATGAAGAGCTGTTCCAAGCCCAGTATTAGACAGCAGGAAATTGTGTGAAGCAACCTTGGAAAATCAGTTTTTCTGTCCTGAATTGAATTCTGATTGCACCTTTTGGTGGTGGTTCTTTCTTTCACAGTCTCTTCCTTCCGTCTCCATTGGTGTCTGGCTTTTTGGTCAGTGGCAGGGAAGCTCGGCCAAGTCCACATTTGTTTTTCTTGGTTAAGGTGAGGCATGGTCGGGTCGTATCCAGAACCATAATGATCACATCATGAGTGTTTGTCTAGCACCAGCCACAGTCAACTGGTTATCTCATTCTACCCTCTTTACTGTTTTACAGATGATGGGCTGTGTCTCACTTCTCACCTTTTCCTCTGGGTCCGATGATAACTCTCAGAGACGACAAGGCAAAGGAAGTAATTGGCGTTTGGCAGTTTTGGGGACAGAGCATCTGTGGTGCATTGGACATGGGCTCTGGGGTGTGGCTTTGGGAAAACTGCCAAGCAGGGATAATAAAGATACCAAATTTGCAGGCTCTTTGGTGGGGGTTATATGAGATGGGTCTATGTCAAGGGCAGGGACCGTCACGGAGCCCCGCGCTGGTTAAGCAGTTAACAAATGTTGTGATGTGAGTAATATAATTTGCTTCCTAAGGCTGGTTCTGGGTGTGTATATTGAACCTATGTATGATTAATAGTATGCTGGTGTTTTGACTTCATTATACTGTTATGTTTAAGGGACTTGGGGGTGGGGTGCAAAGGTGAATGGTACATGGGGTATTCCTTTAAAAAGGTCACTTCTGATCAAGGGAAAATGTTGACAAATAGCTGTAAAACAAAGCCATGAGGACATTACAGGATGGAACTGGAGTTCATGGGAAGGAAAGACTACTTCTAGGCTAGGCAGTTAGGGAAGGCTTCCTGGGAGAGTTGGTCCTTGACTTGACCGGAAAGAACAAACAATATTGCCATGAGTGGAGGCTGGAGTAAAGGGAGGAATTCCAGGGGTACAAATGAGATGACCAAAGGCACAGAGGCAGGAACACTCTAGTTACTCAGAGAAGTCTGTGAATTCTTCCCATGAATAACTGGTCATAGCATCTGATTTGCTCTGCCTTTTCCTTAGGGTTTTTCTCAGTACTGATCTCTAGTTACCTGTGTTAGTCAGGATAAGTCTATCCTGCTGTGTAACAAACAATCTCAGTAACTTAATACAACTAAGTTTTGTGTCTTGCTCCTCTCACAGTCTGTTGGGGAGGGGCTATGTTCCACACAGATATTTTAGGAACCAAGGCTCCTTTTGATTAGTGGCTTCATCATCCCCCAGCACCCAGAGTTCTCTACTGGACTGAATCTGGCTGACTGATAAATGAAAAGAGTATGTGGAGCCCACAGAGGCAGATTTAGGGACCAGGCTGGAGGTGGCGACCTCACTTCTACCAATATTCCATTGGCCAGAACTCAGTGACGTGGCCCACCTAGATGCAAGGGAGGCTGGAAAATGGAGTCTTCCTGCACACCCAGAAGTAAAATAAAACAGGTTTTGTGAAACCAGATAATATTGTCCCTGTCACAGTTTTCTATAACTGTAGATATTTTGGCAAGCAACTTGAAGATGAGTATAATAAATCCTCAAGTTAAGTATTCTTTTGAGTTTGCAGTGACTACTGTATATTTTATTCTTGTGCCGAGAGAGAACCCTGAAGTATTTTGCAGACCATCTATTTACAAGCCCTGCACAGATTCATGGCATAACGTGTATCATTCAATCTCATGAGAGGTAGCAGAACAGATGCGCTAATTCCTCCATTTAACCACAGAGGAAGCTGAGGCAGGAGTGACCCTGGACTCAGGGTTCTTTTTTGCCGATGATCCAACCCTATCAGTTCCAACGAGGACATGAGCTATGGAAGGAATTCCATTGCCTCTGTGGTCTCTGATCTTAGAGCCATGATTCTTAAATGGGAACAAATTTGCCCCCCCCAGGAGATGATTGGCAATGTCTGGGGACGTTTTTGGTTACATCTGGGGGTGTGCTACTGGCATCAGGTCGGGGGGAGGCTAGGGATGCCGCTAAACCTCTGCAAAGCACAGGACGGCTCCCACGACAAAGAATGATCTGGCTCAAAATGTCAATAGTGCCAAGTTGAGAAACCCTGCTTTAAAGACCAAAAAAAGACCAGTGGCTGGAGTGTAGTCAGAGGACAGTGTGGGAATGACATCCAGGGCTCGTGACTGTCAGGACACAAGCAGCGCCCACCGGTTATGGTGAAAGCAGTCAGCAGCTGCCACCAAAACGCTTTGTCAAATGCCCACATATCAGGATTATGACCCCTATTGCCAAACCAAACACGTTAGTAAGCAAGGCAGACCTCTTTGACGATGTGTGTCCATAACCACAAGAAGTACTCAAAAGATGTCATGCAGTGCACAGTTAAAAGGTCATCCAGCACATTCTAAACGCTGTACAAAAGCACAGAGGGAAGACTGGGAGGGAATGACAACTTGCTGAGCACGGTGGTTTCTGGAGGACGAAATTGAGTGATTCTATTTTGGCTACCATGTGCTTTTCTAAATTTTCCAACTTTTCTAAGTTTAGTTTGTATTTTTTTAAAACCTTTTTATGTTGATATTATTTTTAACGTACAGAAATGTTGCAAGAAGAGTACAAGAAAATTCCAGAAACAGGTTCACCAAGTGATTACATCTGACCTTGTTTGCTCTATCATTCCCTCCATCCCTCTCTCTCCCTCAGGCATTGTACCTTCTTATCCCTAAATATGTGAATGATACATTTATCAAAATCAGGAAATTCATTTCTTCTTCCCTTTAACCTGGAACAGTTCCTTAGCCTTCTTTTGTGTTTCTTGCCCTTGTCATTTTTGAAGATTATGTGCTAGTTATTTTTTTGCAGACTATCCCTCAGTTGGGGCTTGTCTGCTATCTTCTTGTGATTAGATTCAGGTTTGGCATCTTTGACAGGAATACCACGTAAGTGATATTGTGTCCTTGTGAACATGCATTAGGTTTTAAATAAAAGGGAAAATGCTATGAAAAAGAAATGACTTAATAAATGAATATAGCCCCACTCCCCACCAGTCCCCACTCCCTGTCTCCTCCATGGTCAGGAGCCACGACCCTGTCTTATTCATCTGGACGTTCTTTGCAGTGTTTAGTACTTGTCTCTTTTACAATTCATTTCATTCATTTGTCGAACGTTTCTGGAACACCTACGACTCTGTGCTCACTTTTCATTCTTTCATTTCACCTCCTTCGTTGGCCAAACCTTTCCAGAGCACAAGCTCTGTGCTGAGGTTTGGATCATGCCCCAAGCACAGTAAGCAATTGCATATTTCTGAATCGAATTACGCTTTTTGCCACATCCTAGCAGATGTGTGCGGCCATCCAGGGTGTTTTTCCCTCTTCAGTGGCTTCCCAGGTATTCTTTCCTACCTCTATCTCAGTGCTTACGATAGTCAATCAAAATTCTCTGTCTCCCCAACTTGTCTTCAAGCTGCTTGAGGAGAGAAACCAAGTCAGGTCCATCTGCAGCTCCCAGGAGCCTAGACCAAGACATTACATCAGTGCTTCATACGCATTTCCAGAATAAACGGCATTTACATAACCAGCCTGTATGGATGGGTGACTTTTTCCTTTGAGGAAATTGTCTAAGAATGCCTGTTCTGTTGAACTAATCATCCTTCAGTTATACTTGTAAAGAAGTCAGGAGCCACCTAAACACAGCAGAAACCCAGGAAACTGTACACACACACACACACACACACACACACACACACACACACCCCTGCTCTTTTGGGGAGATTTGGAGTTACTATCAGTTCAGAGTGTATTTCTTTCATCAGAACGGTCCATTGTGCCCCAAACTGGCTAATTCCATACTTCCAGTATCTCGGAAATTGAACATCAGATTGTGTTATTAAAGCAAAGTCATTTGAGAGCAACAGCAAGAAAGCAGCTGTCCATGCTCAGAGCCCCACATCTTCGTTTCATAACTACCAGTTGTCCTGGTAACTTTCTTTGCTTTTAACTCCAAAACCATGAAAAGTAAATGGGAATGAGCCACTTTAAATTAACTATGAGACACAATTACATTTTGACAGTTTAATTGCATTCTTTCTCCCAGCCTAACTTTCTAAACAAGATACCGCACATATCAAGTATGCCAATTGTATTTTTAGATGCTTTTGCAATTAAGAAAGTATCCCTAAAAGAGATAAAATAATTGGTGGACTAAATGGTTCTTTCTTGAGGGAACTATATTAAGGAATGAATGCTGAGCCATTACATCCGTAGTAATTAGCTTTGAAACCACTGCGGACAGATGGAGACTCCTCCTTGAAGCCACAATCCTATTCTTCACCCCCTCCTTTCTGCTCCACGTTGCCAAGCCAACAGAGGGTCAAGAAATGCCTTGGCCGGCAAGGATTGGGTGGGTTCATTGCCCTATGGTCTGAGTGCCCCAAGGTGGCTCCAGAGAGTGGCATCATCTGTGTGAACCAGGGCAGAATTGTTATTGACGTATCCTGGGAGGTGACTTCAGCATCTGCAAACTTTGGATGAATCTGGAATATGATTTGTCACTGTTAAAATTCCCAAAACCGATTCAAAATATTCAGTGGAGTGGGCTAGGGACATGTGATGAACTAAAAAAAAAGTAAGATCCTAAACGGTACAATCTAAGTCGGTACCATCAAGATGCACATGTATTAAAAAAAGACGGAAAGGATGAACATCAAAACATTAACCTCTGGTTGGCGGGATAATGGTGAGCTTTACTTCTTCATCCTTTTCTTTTATAACCAGCAAAAGCAGGTGTTACACAAATCTCTACAGGGTAGGTTGAAATAGCATGTGGTTGAAACCAAATTCAGAATGATGACCATAAAGCATCTATATGTGATAGTACCTCTCACGGGCTGAATTGCATCTCCCCCCTCCAAATACGTATGTGGAGGTCCTAACCCCCAGTGCCTCAGAATATGGCCCTGTTTGCAGATAGAGTCCTTAAAGAGGTAATCAAGTTAAAATGAAGTCATTGGGGTGGGTCCTCCATTCTGACTGGTGTCCTTATAAGGAGATTAGGACACAGATGCATACAGAGGGAAGAGGATGTGAAGACACAGGGAGAAAATGGCAATCTACAAAGACGAGAGGACTCGGAAGAAATCAACCCCACTGACACCTTGATCTTGGACTTCCAGCCTCCAGAACAGTGGGAAAAGAAACTTCTGTTGTTTAAAGTGCCCACTGTGGATCCTTGCTATGGCAGCCCAAGCAGACTGCTACAGCACCATTAAGTTATAACGATGGTGACATGACCTGTGCAATTGCTCAGGGACCAGTGCTCAGAAAGGCCCTGCACTTATCTCACTGCTCTGCTGTTGTTGTCTTAAAATTCTTAATAATTTCTGAACGAGCAGCCCCACGTTTTCATTTTGCACTGGGCCATAAAGTATTTAGTCAGTCCTGATTGTACCCATTAATCCGCGTGTCTCCACTCTTCAAGGTAGGCCAAGTAGGTGCTCTCTTATTTACTAAGCATTTATTGAGCACCTGCTGTGCGCCAGGCACTTTGCTCCTAAACACAGAGAAGAAGTAAGCTCACATCTTATCCTCTAGGAAGCTGAGCTGAACAGCGGGAAAGGCTTGTAGACAAACAGCTCAGCGTCCAAATGTGGAGGAAGGAAAGGCCGCACCAAGGAAGGCACGTCCCCACTCTAGATGGCTTCACACCACCCAAAGCCCATTCTAGAGACAAGGAAATTGAGGCTGACCTGCCCGAGTTTCAGCCAGCTGGTCAGTGAGACTCCAACCCTGGTCTCAACGTCCTCTTTCCATGAAGTCTCACCACTCCCAGAAGTGCCCTATGTGACTTCCCATATAGTTAACACACAGACCGAGGGAACATGGAGCAGGTGTGTGGTATATTCACACCTGACGATTAGCGAGGCTGCAGGTACTTTGTGAAGTACTCATGTTTGCAGCATGGGGCTCCTGAATCACAAAAGGTGGATGGGAGCTGGCCGCAGCATAGACAGCCTGAAACCAGGGGGAGAGATATCTAAAAGGGAATGGCCTTGGATTAAATCATTTTAGAAACGATAGTGTCTGGGTCTGTTCCTGGGGCCACAAGGGCCTCTTATGGGGGTGTAATAATGTCCGCTCTCTACTGACTCTCCAAGTGTCTGCTCAATCATTCATTTCCCACTGTTGGCAAAATAACTGATACAAGAAAGCTCCACGCTCAGAAATTATAAATGAAGACAACGTTAGGCTACAGTCTGCATTATCGGCAAGTATAAAGCCGATGGTTTTATTTCCATTAAACATAAAGCATCTGTGTACCGTGATTCCCCGCCACTCCCCAGTCTGATGGATTTTGTTCAGTGTCTGAGAACGCCTTCCTCATTTAGTTCAGAAGAGTTTTGCCACTTTAATGACCTCGTTACCTAAGATATCTATTATTCAATTATGGTTAAGAGATGGGTAAGATGAATTCTTTTCCAAACTTTCAAGCAAGTGAAACTTTGCGTTTATTAAAGCAGGGATGAAAGAAGCATCTCTTTCTCTGGCACCAACCAGTCCTGGAATCAGCACTCGCCCTGCCAGACATGCAAAGGGTCTTCGGTCCCCCGCGGGCCGAAGTTCAGCACCATTGTTTCTCAGATAGCAGACTCACTTGGGCCTGTTAGCCTGAGTGCCCCACAGGCCATCAAGAAGAGGCAGCAGACTCCATTATAACATCTCTTAGCACTTTCTGCACCACCACGCCGTGCTGGTGGGTACCTGGCTCCGCAAGAGGGGCCTGCAAATGGGATTACAGACAGAGCATCACCTTGCCTGTCCCCTCCAGCCGGGTGAGGAAGGAGGCGGGTCGCACTCAGCAAGCAGCTGTATCCTTTGATTTTCTCGGAGACCTCGTGCCAGGCCTGTTGCCCCCTGACCGAGTTCCACTTTGATGGGTGAACCAACACCCCCCAAGTCGGGGCTGCCATCCGGGGCTCCTCCATGCGGGCAGCTGGGGGAACTGAGTCACAGCGATGCGGTCTGAACACCTCTCTGCACGAGCAAGCTTGTGTCGCCTTCTTTCAGCTTTTATTTTGGGGCCGTGGTGGTGATCAGTGTGTGTGTGCATGTATGTGCACATGAATGTGTGTTTTCTTCCAGCTCCTCTAGAACGTGGCAGTCTAGAGAAAGGGTCCACGGGGTTCCAGGGAAGCAGAGGACAATCAGTTGATCAGGGCGTCTGGGCCAGGCGGGCAGAAAACTGTCTTAGCAGCTTATAAAAGAAACACACCCACACACACTGAGCGATTTGAGGCATCACCTTGCTTGTCCAAGTTCAGCAGAGTTGACAATTCTGAGCCTCGCTTCGTGCTGTTTGGACCTTGCCCGAAACCCCTCCAACTGTCCTAAGCAGGAGAGAATAGGCCCTCTGCTAATTACCCCAGGGGCCAGCTTTCTGCTCCTTTGAAGAGCTCGCTTTGATGTGATGCAATTCTGCTGCCAGGCCCGGCTGTGCCCAGATTAAGCACATAATGAGCAATTATCAGCTGGGCCCTAAGAGTGCGGCTCAGGCAGCCGAGTGGAAACTGGCCTGCGCCCGCCTCCGACTATCCTGGCCTCCGCCAACTCCCCCGGGGTGCTGGAGTAATTCACTTACCCACTTCCCTCTGCACTCCTGCCCTTGGCGACATCCTTCCCATCTGTAAAATGGGACTGAGGAGGCTCATCAAGGAACCTGCTCGGAGGGCTCCACCCAGCCAGCCGCACCATGCTTTAGCTGCTGCTCGGGGCACCCGAAAAATACTGGGAGAGACAACCTAGGGTAGCACAGAGCCTCGGGGAGGACAGGCTCTGTCGTCAGAGTCTCAAAGTCATTAGGGTGACTGTGTGACCTTGGCCAAGGGATGAACCTTCTCAGGTCAGCACCCCCTCCTGGAAAGGCAGGACGCTAAAGGAATCCACCTGCAGGATGGTGGGGGACTAGAGTGCAGGGCCTGCACCCGGGGACTCACTACGCCCTCGAGGGCCGCATCACCATCACGTTCACATATTTGGTCACAGGCCCTGAGGTGGGGATGGATGGGCTCATAATAAGATAACTGAGGCACAGGCAGAGTGACCTGCACATCGTCTGCCCTAAAGACCAGGGAAAGAGAGTTGAACTGAGTTTTGAAGACATTATAAAGAAGCAGTTTGGTGGTGGGATCTGAGTCCTACCCTCCTCCGGAAGGTCTTTAGGGGCAAGACCTGGGGTCTTTTCTGGTTTTGTCCATCAGACGCTGAGTCCTGTCCTGACAGCTTTCCTCAAAGCACAGGACACGTGTCACAGCTAGGAGGAGAAATCTACCAGAGGGAGGAGCCTTCTCTTTTCACAAGGAGCGTGGGTTCTTCCGCATAAAGGGGCTCCAATCTTTCCAAGACTCTCTTCCCTGCTCCTAAAATTCCTTTTGTTTCCCCATCAGACATCAGGCTTGAAAGACAGAGCTCCCTGGAGAGGGGACACAGGACTTCCCTTCCAGGTGGTTCCCTGAACCTGGCACCAGGTAAATCTGCAAAAATCCACCTCCAATAAGAAACTCCCCATCCACTTCCCCTGGTGGCCATGTGGTCGTCTCTGAATTCCCATAATTCCCTCTGTTGGGCCCTTACCTCTGGGGTCTGGCTGATGGTTCCATGGGGGCAGATTAATGAGGCTCAGAGCATCTTGGGGCAGAGATCACATCCTGCTCATCTCTGTCTCTCACAGTACGTAGTCTAGGAACCTTTGCTTTTCCCCCTTTTTTCCTTTCTTTCTTTCTTTTCTTTCTTTTCTTTCTTTCTTTTCTTTCTTTTCTTTCTTTCTTTCTTTCTTTTCTTTCTTTCTTTCTTTCTTTCTTTCTTTCTTTCTTTCTTTCTTTCTTTCTTTCTTTCTTTCTTTCTTTCTTTCTTTCTTTCTTCCTTCCTTCCTTCCTTCCTTCCTTCCTTCCTTCCTTCCTTCCTTCCTTCCTAGCCTTCCTTCCTCCCCCCTCTTCCTTCTTTCCTTCCTTCCTTCAACAACTCTTTCTATTTTCCTTTCTTTCTTTCCCTCTCTCTCTTTCTTTCTTTCTTCTCTTCCTTTTTTCTTTCTTTCAATTTAAGCCAATGGCCTGAGATTATTTCTGGAGAGAAGGCTTGGTGGAGAGGGGTGGGGCTGAGCCCAGGCGTCGGGGTGGAGGGCACTGCCACAGAAGGAAGCACCAGAGAGCGCCACCTCACAGCTTTGCGTACAGCTTGCCTTTGCCATCTCGGCAAGTTCTGGAAAGTTCTGTCTGCTTCACCCTGGGGAGCCCGGCCCTCGCTGCCGTCCTCCTTTCAGACCCTCAAACGAAGCAAGCTCTCTCCTGTTCCTGTTCCTTCACACATGCTCCTCTTCCTTTCCTTTAACAACTCACTCCCAGCTTAAGTCCTTCAGAATTCAGCTCCCTCCTCCAAGAAGGCACCTCTGGCTGCCCAATCCAAACAGGGCCCCCTCCTCAGTTTTTTTCCTCCATGGCCCTTATCCCAGTTCTCCTTCAAATACCTATTTGTGGGAATATCTGATCAACACTCACCTCTGACACTCACTAATCTACACAGTCCACGAAGGCAGCGCCTAGCCTCCCACTACAGTCCTCCCAGTGCTTGGGACACAGTAGGTGCTCAATAAAGGTTTGGTAAATGAGTGAATATGCATGATTACCAATGTTGCTTGGGGCCAAGTCATCAATTCTACCCTGAAGCCCAGGATATGTGACCTACAAACATCGGGGAAGGAATGGGTCTGCTTTCTGTCTGCTTGGATGGGAGTACCACCACCCACCCCCGCCCGCCCTCTGCCCCGGCCTCGAGAGCCCCAGTTCCCACCACCCCTTTCACTCACAAGAAGCTCAGGGCTGTGCTCAAGAGGGATTTTAACAGCAGCCAAAGCCAGCAAATATTCCCTTAAAATAAAATGCCCCCCCTCTTCCCAGAGGGGAGAGTGATTGGCATTCGCCTCCTTTGGGGACAGTCTCCACGACCCCCTCCCACCCCCAGATACAGGAGCCACCAGAGCAGCCTGCCCTCGAGGTAAAAAGCCGCTGAGCCCTCGGGGAGGCTGGAGAAAAGGGTAGCTGCAGGGGGTGGGAGGGCCGGCACAGGCAGTTTTCACATCTCAGGACCTGAAATGATTGCCTTCCTCTCCTCTCTCTGCGGGTCGGTGGGGAGGTGTGTTATGAGCTGGTGGCTTCAGGCTGGACCTGGAGACGGAAGAGATGGCAGTTGTCAGGAGCAACTTAGCGAGTCCCTCCTCACCCATCACAGCTGAGGCCAGATCCATCGGCAGCCCATCCGCGGGTACTTATGAAGCCTGCCCCGCCACCGGCCTGTTCCAGCGGCTGCGAGGGGGCCGCGAGCCGGCTGCCGGACCAGGGAACCAGGGACATGCCTGTCTGGCAGAGAAAAACGAGTGTAACAACACTGATAAAAGAAAAGGATGGAGCTAAGCCCTGCCTTCCGTTGGGGCCTGCTACAAGGAGGGGACGCAGGGGGGGGTGGTCCCCACTAGAGACCCCAGATGCCAGCGGTAGAAGCCAAGGGCCTCCCAGAAAACCCCATGGGGACGTCTTTTTCTCCACATCCACAGTACCAGGGGCAAGGCCAGGCACACAGAAGGGTCTGGGATCACTTCCTCTAGCGGTGAAACGTAAAGGGAGAAATGCTGGGTTTGGGGTTAGACAGGTCAGGGTTTAAATCCAAACTTGGTCACTTGCTGAACAAGCTCTTAATCTCTCTTAGCTTTATCTAGTTTCATCTTCCTTGATCTTCCATGTGGGTTAAATACACCCCTTATGAGGTCCTTGGGATAGCTATGGGTGAAGTTATGGGTGCCCTGCACATATTACCCCTGTACACGCACCAGCATCTTTCCCCGCGTAATGAAGAAAACATGTGCCCTGGGCAGAAAACATGGCCTTAAATGGGGTGTCTCTCTCCCCCCACCCCCTGCCTCTCTCTGAGCTAGGATTCATGCCAGCGTTTCCCGTTGCTTTCTTGAGTCTGGAGCTCACTATGATTCATATGAGAATTCACTTCCCCTGCACATCTTCTTAGCTTGGATAGAAAAATTACAGTAAATGATTAGGATGAGAACAGACAAGAGAGCCTGAGTTTTGAAAAGTGCTTTAGAGTTGGCAGCATTTTTATGTACGGCCTCTCCTGACAGACAAGGAGTCTTGTTGGAATGAAAAACACAAAACAGGTGGAAGTAAGTAAATAAACAGTTCAGCAGCCCCGCCAGTCCCGGAGCGGGCATCTGGCTTGAGGTGTTGCCAGTGGCTTGTGCCTGCTCTGACAGCAGGGTGCCAACAGCGCTCGGTGGCCTTTGGAAGCGCTGGTAGAAAGGCTGGTAAAGAGGGAATTCCATAGTGATCAGAGTGATCACCAGGCCCCTAAAACTCCATAGTGAAACCTATTCATTTGAGCTGTTATACTGTCACAGTTTTCTTATTTATACTTTCCTCTTTCAGAAGGATTTGGCATGACTTACCACAAAGACTCTCTATATATTATACATACATATCTATACACACACACACATATATACACACACACATACATACACATACAGTTCATAACAGGATAAAATAAATAGATGAAGAAATCAGGGTGAAAGGGAAATAGAAGTAAAAATCAGATTAATCCAAGCATAAGGCTATAAAATCTGGAACAGTTGCTACATGTGGGATGGGGAAGTGGGCTTTATTTACACTCATGCAAAGACATCCGTTTACTTTACCCCCAGATCCCATCCTCAGAGCTGCCCGGACACACTTGTGGCTACTGGTATAGCAAATCCCCCACCTGGTGGTGTCTTGTCTCACGTCACCGTTTTACATATAATTTATTTCCTGGCATGAAACCAGCTCTACCTTTAGAGCCATGGCCTTCGCCATTTTTCACCTGGGAATTTCCCAGGTATCGGACAGCTCCCAGGTCTGGGGAAGCCATCTGCCTCAGCCTATTGAAGAAGAGAAGGCTGAGCCTCTTTGGAAGTTTTGGACACAGCAGAAGAGATATGTGTTCCGTGAAATACAGTTGTTCAGATGTTTTTAATTCTGTTGTGTGGTTACAGCCATGGGTGCCTTCATCCACGACGTGGATGACCATAGTGCTTCCTCTGGATGCCAGAACGATGCTACTCTGTAATCTATAGAGAAACCAGCGCATCCATTGGCAAGAGACATGGTGCATTTTACTTTCCTTGTAATGTGGAGACAAGATGACTTATTATCCCAGCACATTTTTAAAAAATATTTATTTATTTATTTATTTATTTATTTTTGCTGTGTTGGGTCTTCGTTTCTGTGCGAGGGCTTTCTCTAGATGCGGCAAGTGGGGGCCACTCTTCATCGCGGTGCACGGGCCTCTCACTACCGCGGCCTCTCTTGTTGCGGAGCACAGGCTCCAGACGCGCAGGCTCAGCAGTTGTGGCTCACGGGCCCAGTCGCTCCGCGGCATGTGGGATCCTCCCAGACCAGGGCTCGAACCCGTGTTCCCTGCACCGGCAGGCAGATTCTCAACCACTGCACCACCAGGGAAGCCCCTGAGCACATTCTTAAAGAGAAGTTCGCTACGGGGGACAATAGGAAACGAATCTGTACAGTTTTATCACTTAATAACGAATCCAAATTCAGCAGCCTCATCCTTTATTCAGTGGTGTGGACGGGAGTTCCAGGGCTTGCCCTACCTCTGGCACTTACTAGCTGCGTGAACTTAGGCAAACCTTAACCTCCCTGAGCCTAGACTTTCTCACCTGTAAAGTGGAGTAATACTAATACCCACATAATCGAGTTAGTGTGAAGATTAAATGAGAGAATGTATATAAAGCATTCAGCCATTTCTAGCACTCAATAAATCTTAGCTGCTAGTATTCACATTATTAATGTAATGATGATGATGATAATAATGATGACAATATTTAAAGCCATGGTGCTCAGCCAGGGACAATTTTGCCTCCCAGGGGACATTTGCAATATCTGGAGACATTTTTGGTTGTCTTATCCGGGAGGGAGTATACTACTGGCATCTAGTGGGTAGAGGCCAGGATGCTGCTAAACATCCTCCAATGCCCAGGACAGTTCCTACTACAAAATGATCCCCTCAAAATGTCAATAAAGCCAAGGTTGAGAAACTCCATTTTAAAGTATAAAAATGTCTTGTTCAGAGTTAAATTCTTGCTTTTTAGGAATTCTATTAACATCAGCTAGAGAAACCACACTTTAAAAAAAAAAAAAAAAGGAGGGAAACACCTTTGCCAATTTGCTAACTGGCTGTACAGTTTGACATAGTCTGCTCAAGCCTCAGTGCTGTCATCTGTCAAATGGCCAGGTTGTACTAGTTGATTTCTGAAGTGTCCTTCTGGCTCTGACCCTCTCAGTGATTCTAATTTTCAACAATCCTCTTTTGTGCATGAAGGAAGAGGGGCCGAGCAGAACCAGGCTACATTCTGGATAAATAACAGCACAATAGAATTCCTTTTGGAAATAAATCATCTTTTCATATAAAATCTTCTGAAGACCATTTCGAGAAGAGTAATAGATCTGCCAGTCCAACACCTGCAGGGTGGGTAATAATTTACTTAGCCCACTGACTTGGGGGCAGGTCCTGTTCTTGATAAATGACCCAATTAAACATCTGTTAATCACAGCATTATCTCATCAGAAGGTGGAATACCTGCTTCTCTCAAGCAGTTTCTCAGTGAGATAACATCACAAATTCCCCAAGAAGTGAAGGGCATTTAACAGCACACGGAATGGGGGGGACGACAATATTCCTCTCCGGGGCTTCGGCCCCTAGCAGTTGCTGGGAATATCCCCTATGCCCCATCCCAGCCCTTCCCCCATCAACCTTCCTATAACCTCGGCTCCTGAACTCTCCTGTTTGTCTGAGGCCTTGATAATAAAGCAACATCTGCAAAACCTACAAGAACTTTACTGCAGTTAATTGAGTAATTGAAGCAAGATGCAGGGAGAGGTGATCTATGGGCCTGGGTTGAGGGCCGAGAAGGGAGACAACGGATTTATTGCAAAGGCCGTGGGCGGCCTTGGGTCCAGGCCCTGGTTCACGGGAAGTTTGAGGTCATGTGGGATTAAAATATCTTTAGAAACAAATGGAATAATTTGACTGAAATATCAGGAACGCTGTGCCAGTTTATGCCAGGAGACCAGGTGTGATTTATTTACCTTGCACCCAATACATTTTTTTGATATCTGCCCCATTAGTCTAAATTTATAGATTATTGAGCAAATGGATAACCTTTGTCTGCGTCTGTCTGTCTGTCTCATCCTGATTGTTACACGAAGCCTGACTTTTGTAGTTCAAGATAAGCAAAGTTATGCCTTAAAGGCACTAGAGCCTCAGAAACTACCCAGGTGGTAAGCAGGGTCAAAGATATTTACAATCTAGCGGTTGTATTTTCTCAAAAAAAAAGGTTTAATAGAGCCAATATGCAATCGGTGGTAATGTCTTCTTGTAATTGAATAAATCCATAAATCTTTACATTTAAGCACAATTCACCACCTTGAAGTCATTGGGTATCATGTAATATATTTTCTAGCCTTGCAGATGCCAGATACACACATTATAGATACATAAAATCGCCCCTGTGAGCGCCTGGCATCAGATGTGCCTGCTGACTAGCCCGAGAACACGTCCCCAGCACACGGAGGATTGGCCTTTGGGAAGGTTATTGCTCCTTTTGTAGTTTCTCCGCTGCTTTATTAAATCCCAAATTCCTTGCAAAACTGTACAATTTTAATAACTCAAATCTGCATGGATCATAAAGCTGTCTAAATATACCTAGCGCCCTGAGTATCAGACAGATCCGTGGGTGATGATGTCGCTGGACCTGATTAACCGGAACAGGTCACTGACAAGATTTTATTACAAGTGTCATTTAGATTTCTGACAGCTTTACAAGGCTTAATGGCTTTTTATTAAATACATTGTGTTCAAGGAAGCTGACAGTTGGGGATGCCTTGTAAATACAATGCAATGGAATTTCCTTAGAAGCTGGGAGAGAGAAAGCAGAAGGATGGTGGGACATCCCTCCCTGTCCCCGGTGCTCAGGAGGCCTGGAGTTCACTATCTCCTGAGGCTAAAGACAAATGACCCCTGGCACCACCCACGCCAGCTCTCCAAACCCAGCAGGTCTGCCCCAGTTTGACCCAGAGGTTTACATGTGAAGCTCTCCAGAGAATCAGATTTCTTGGGCCAGAGGGTGACCCGGTCCAGCCCCCCACCCCCGCAACTCCTCCCCTAAGCCAGGCTTCCTCCTGGGAATCACTGAGCCTGGTCTTCCTGAAATTCATGTTCTCCGTAAACCAGTTAGCTAAGTTTTGTTGTTTCTGTCCAGCAGTTTGTTGGACCCACTTGTAGGGGAGACGGAGGAAGGAGGGTGGACTTACCATGCTTCCCCACTGCCGCCCCCATGACCACCTGGCTGAACAGGTGCTTTTACTCCCCTTTAACAAGTGAGGAGATGCAGGTCCAGAAGGATTAAACAGAAGAGGAGGGATGAGAAAGAAGCCCTGAAGTATTTACAAGCCTCACTTTGATGTGCTATGGGGCATTTATCTCTCACCCCACTATCTGGAGGAGGTGCTATTACCTGTCTTTAAGGATGAAGAAACTGAGGCTCACGTGACTTCCCCCACGTCCAATCACTCAGTTCAGAGGAGGGGCACAGTCACTCATTATGGAAGGAATAGCCACACTCATTGGGAGTTAAAGTGCTTTACCTGCATGTCTCATTGAATCTTACAGCATCCCTATACATACTATGTTAGTATCATCCCCATCTCACAGGGCGGGACCTGAAGCCTTAAGAGGTTCAGTCACTCACTCAAGTTCATGTAAGCAGTCAGTGCCAGTCAGGATTCAAACGCAGGCAGGGTTCTGCCTTCCCTAGCTCAAAGTATATCAGGAAAGCATGTAAATCATGCACATCTGTGGATTATTTACTGCTTCCACAGCCCTTTTGCAAAGTCATCTCGTTAGATCTTCACAAGGCTGGAAGATAAAGCATCACCACCCCCATTTTACAGATTGGATAGCTGAGGCTTAAAGAGGTGAAACGTCTTGCCCAAGTCCCATGAGTTACAAACTGTGAGTCCAGGGTTGACCCCAGTTGCTCTCCTCTCCTCCGAGGGCAGGGCTTCACCATGTCCTGGCCTGCCACTCAGCATGGGGAGCCTGCTGATGCTAAATAAATACAACCAGGACTCTCAGGGGCCAGTCTGAGCACAAAAGGCCAGAGGCCAGTAGCAGTTGAGAAGCAGGACTGACCTCGATTAGCAAGCACAATCGATCCTCATTATTTGTGAATTCTGTATTCACTTCCTCAATAAAATTTATTTGTAACCCCCAAATCAGTCAGTATTCACAGGTGCTTTTGCCGTCATTTGCAGACATGCATAAAACAGTGAAAAGTGTGAGTCACTGGACACGCATGTTCATAAATGTCCTTTTTGCAGTATATTTAGTGCTGTGTTTTTCATGTTTTTGTGCTATTTGTTGGTGATTTCACTGTTTAAAAAGGCCTCCTAGCATAGTATTGTCTGGTACCCCTAAGCTCGAGAAGACTGTGACATGCCTTATGGAGTGTTAGGTAAGCTTCATTCAGGCATGAGTTACATACAGTGCTGGTGGCTGTGAGTTCAATGTTAGTGAATCACCTATACATATCAACTATATATATATATATATATATGTATATACACACTATATATATATATATATAAATATATATATACACACACGTGTATGTATATATTAAATAAGGTTTCTTTAAACAGAAGCACAAATTAAACAAGATTATGTATTGATCAGTTGGCAAAAATGTTGTAAGAAGTGGATCACAGGAACCTAACCCTCTATTTCCCTGAAAGGCAATGTTTCCTTATTCGCTACTTCATTGTCTGCAGCAACTTTATAGAATATTAACTGCCACAAATAGTAAGAATCGACTGTACTTCTAAAGTTTCTTCTGTGTGCACAGCTCTCTGCGTGTTGCTATTGGGGACAGAAGGAGAAACCCAGCCCTTTTCTCCCAGGACTCATCATCATCACAAGGAGAGAAGCCTGAAGATTGGGACTGCCTGAATCAGCCTGAGAGCCAGGACGGAACCCTTGTGCGCGTGCGCAGCAGAACCTCCCGGGTAGCGCTGTCCATAGAAAAAGGGCAAGAGCCACGGAGGTCATTATAAATTTTCTAGTAGCCACACTTACAAAAAGTTCAAAGAAACAGGCAAACTTCATTTTAATAATACATTTTATTTAACCCAATATATGTAAAATATTTCAACATATAATCAGTATAAAAATATTAATGAAATGTTTTGCATTCTCCTTTTTGCACTACGTCTTTAAGTCCAGGGCATGTTTGACACTCACAATACATCTCACTTAGGACAAGCCACATTTCAAGTGCTCAGCAGCCACGTGGGACAAGTGGCTGCTGTTTGGACATGGTTCTAAAAGGATCTGCCCACAGTAGGTTTTCAGCAAACCCCTTCCGTGACAGCTTGAAGTTGGGAGAATTGGTTGTGGATGCAGTTTTGTATAGGGGATCTTGCGGGTCACTTGACCTCTCCAAGCTTTGGGTATCCATAAAAGGGGGTGAGGATAACACCCTCCATCCTCCCTGAGGGAGGATAAAATGAGACAGCGTTGTATAGTGAGACCTTGGTAAACAATGGCTGTCACTATTACTATGTTTCTATTATTGTTGATGGCAAACCCAGCGGTCTGTGTCCAGCCAGCGGCTGAGATGGCTGCAGATCCATGGCGTGCTCTGGGCAACGCCCCCGCCACCAAATCCTACATATTTAACAGTGCACAAGAAAGTGGAAGCACATGTTTGCTGTTTCAGACCGAAGCAGCCAAACCGGAAACTCAGTAATATTCCAGGAGCCACCTCCAGAGAGAATCAGGGGTTAGTCAGGAAATTACTCCCATTTAACATAGGCTGGGTCTCCGGGGACCCTGCTGTGTCCCCCTGCTTGGCAACCATGCCACCAGGCTGGGTTTCATCATTTCTGAAGCCAGGTTTTGCTTAGAGTTCGGAAGAAGAGCCAAGTGGGCAAACGGATTTTCTTCCGTTCCCATTGTCCCACAGCCTGCGGGCACAGAGCGAGGCTACCAGGGGCTCTCCTTGTAATCTGCTCACCATTTCTGATCTCGGGGGCTTGGTAGTGTAGTGTTACGTGAGGGCCAGGTTTCTCAAACCCCAACTGTGCTTGGACTCCATTTAAAGGAAAAAAATAACTCAGAGATTCTGGAGAATTTGTCTTGAACCCCAGTCTGAGACACAGCAAAATGAAAGGCTTATTCTACAGTAGAGCAAATTATCATTGCAACAGAGAATATGTGTTTAGATGTCTTGTTAAAGAATTGTTAAAGAATTATTTTTATATTATTGAGATAAAATATGATTTTTAAAAGTTTTTATGGGACTTCGGGCTTTCCCAAGACTGTGTATAAACAGTTGGAAAGTCACTGCATTAGGGAGAACGGCGGTATGGGGGTCATTTGGGAAAGGCCAGGCCAACCTGGAGGGATGGCCCATGACACCCTTTCCCATCCATCATGTCACCTCTCAGCCTCAGGGAATGGACACCTGGCTTGGGCCCCTGTGCCCACCCCCAGCATTTGTGTGGCAACTTGGACCTAATTCCCACAACACTAAACCCACCTCCTTCGCTTGGCAAGCCAGCGCCTGTCCTCTTCTCTTCTGGGGGCAGGGAGAGTTTTTGTGTTCATCTTATTTTTCCCCCATGATAACTGCCTCCTTTGGAGAAAAATCTCAATGGTAGTAGGTTAAATTTCAAACTGGGATATTTTGGAAATATCCCTTGTACTGAAGTCAGAAGGTAGGCACTGCTTTTATGAATAACAGAATCCATCTAAAATGATGGCAATCTGCTTACCAACACATTTTTACACATCTTCTAAAATGGACCCCATCTGCCCAATCCTTCCCCTTTGCATGAGGCCCCACCCCCAGACACCCCTCAGGATGAGTCAGAAGTAAGTGAGCACCAGCTCCGCTGCTGAGATTTTAGACATCATGTTGAAGCCGCGTACCTCGATGTTTGGCCAGGAGGGATAAGTGAAATAACCAAGGTGCCTATCAGAGGGCCTGGCACAGAATAGAGGCTAAGTCCTCCCCCTTCACCACTAGAACTCACTATGAAATCAGAAGGGGGTCCTCTCTCCTTCTGGCCACCCCCCAGGGCAAAGCGGTCTATTTGGATAAGGCATCATCCAAAAAGGATGCTGTCAACTTTTCAGAGATGGTATCGGACTGCTCTGATTTGTGGCAGCTAAGTGATAAGCGGTACTCTCCCCATTTCTCTCAGCTTCTCTGGGGTCAACATTTACCACCAGCTCTAATGAGGCAGCACGCTGTCCCACGCGCCATCCCCACAGCCACAGACATCCCTGTAGAGCTGACAGTGGCAGCAGAGATGCAGGGCACTGCATCTCCAGACTCAGTGGGCTCCTCCCGTTCACCAGGCCACTGACTCTGCAGGAGAAGTGGCTAGAGTGTGGGCCAGGTGAGGCAAACCTCTCCTCTCGTCTGCCTGCTTCATCTGCATCCAGTGCCTCAAAAAAGCTAGATTAAGTGGCTTCATCTAAGTGAGCAGCACTGTCAGAATGAAGGGAGGATGTGCGGGAATCAGAAATGTGCTGCCCAAGCTGGCGGACGGTGCCTTCCTGTTCAACAGTCTGGTTAAGGGAGCAGTCGGAAAAGATTGAATCACATGCCCCCCACCCCCAGCCCTTAATGCTCTGACCCTGTCATGCTTTGACAATTTCCCACTCTTCCACGTGTCAGCCGTGTGACCTTGCACTGATGATTTACTCTCTCTGAGCCTCAATTTTCCCATCAGTGAAAATGGACATAATGATGCCCACTTCTCAGGGATGGGGGAATTAAATGAGCTAACATGTGAAAACACGCAACAGAGCCGGCACATAGTAAGTGTTCAATTAATTAAAAAATAATAATGATTGATAGATGATGGCCACATTTAACACCTTTTTTTGAAAGAAAGTGCTGAGAGTCTCATTGGGTATGGTGAGTACCTCTGCCAACCTCACCACACACTATGAGGGAAAAAAATAGTCTCCAACACTCAGGCCAAGACACCTCGATGCTTGGCAAAAGTTCTTTGCCACCCAGGGTCACCCGCCATGGCAACCTGCTTGTGTGCTGAACATTTACTACTGTCCATGGCTGCCTCTTGCAGCTGGGCTGGCTCTTGCCTGATGTGTGTCTAGAGTCCATGGTATTCTTTCCTCAATTTTCAGTCCTGAAAGTTATCCAACAGTCTAGTTAAATCTTACTAGACTTGAAAAGAGAGCACCCCTTCCCTATCTGCCTCTGAGCCCTCCCTTCCCTGTAACTGTATATACTTCCCTGAGAGTTTCCACCTCTGAATAGGGGCTCAGTGGGCTCAGGCTCAGACAGATGCCAACAGGGCCCTGCCTTTAGTGGTCTTGGGGAGGCTCTGTCATCTCCAAGAGTCAGGTCTCCTGGCAGGATCTCCCTTCTAATCCTTAGCAACACATCTGCCCAAGTTAGGCTTTACTTAACCCCAAATGCCCACTTGGCAGCCCCCCTTCTAATGGCAGACTCCTCCCGGGTCTCCCTGCTCCCATATCCGCTCCTCTGCACTCCTGTCTCCACACTTGACGCTCTAGAATATAAATCTACTGTGGTTACCCACCCTTTCTTAAAATCAATCAATGGCTTCCATTACCCTCGGCTGAAATTCCAAACTCCTTCCCAGGGTTTACAAGGTTCTTCTGAGCTCGCCTTTGCTTTTCTGCCCATCACCCGGCTAACTCCTACCCCAGCTTCAGGTCTCAGCTTAAGTGTCACCTCCTCTGGGAAGTCTTCCCTGATGCACCTCTCAAAGCTCCCACAGCTGTCTGTTCTTCCCCACCCAAGCGTGTATCGAACCCTGTGTGCTGAAACCCTGCCTCTCCAACTGTCTGAAATAACTCACTCCTCTCTGCTTCCCAGTGCCTAGTGCAATGCTGAAAACTGAGCAGAATTAATGAGTTGATACATCTGTGATGACTCCTTCTGGAGACTCTACCCAAGGCTCTCTCGGCATTGGGACCAGCAGCTCAGAGCTCCCCCAAGGCACCGGGAGACATCAGAACTCAGAGGCCTGTGGCCCAGCAGAGGTCTGTGGTTTTACTGCTAATGGAAATTGGCCTGGCAGATCAAAGGCAACAGCCCCTATAGTCCAGATTGCCAGCAGCCAGCACTGTCGAAATATCAGTGGAATTGGTAATTCAAAATTAAGTAGGTTAATGATTGACATCGATTTGTAAAACCTGGCCCACCAACTCTCCTTGCAAACAGGGCCTTTCCTTTTCTGCGTTGGCTGGGAGCATGGAGCTTCCCAAAGGGGAGTTCATTTAGCTTTAACTATGCCCTGCCCCCATCCCTCCCGGATTTTAAAGGGCCCTTGTTCTCAAAACTCTGCACCATTCCTGTGAGATGTCTTAGAAATACTTAGCACCTGAGATTCCTTTTCAGAAATAAAAAGTCACAAATTTGAACCAAGGGGGAAAAGTCTGGTGCAACTTTGCACCTGTAGCACATGATCACTTGATTAAGAAAATCAAGTTCAAAATCAAAATCAAGTTCATGATTCTCTCTGTGTGGGGAAAGTTGGTGGTGGGGGGGAGCACGTGGAGGGTGAGAAATACCTTCATCTGCACCAGCTTTCAAACCCTAATCACGACCTCAATGTTCTGAGCCGTGGGCATTTGGGAAAATGACTTTCCCCCATGGGTGCTTTATTGTGCTGGTCAGAGGAAGATGCATATAAGCAAACAACACCAGAGGATTTCAAAGCCACCCTACCACAAGGCATGCAGGGCTGGCTCCCTCACCTTTGTTGGGAAACCAGGGAGGATACTGGGGGCCGCAGAACAAGGGGAGGTCCCACCATGTCAGATAAGGGAGACCCAGCCAGGAGCAACCTACACGCAAAGCCTCCAGTGGACATGGACTTGTAAATGCTCTGAGAAAAATATCCTTTGTGAAGGTGTCTAACCCTGCTGGGGTCCTGCTGGGCCTCTGTGCAGAGCACAAGTCCAGATAAGGCACAGGTTACCCGGTCTGGTCCATCCCCTCCTCCTGGCCTGTCCAGCTGCATGATTCCGAGAAGTCTAACCTGGGCTCAGGTTGCCTTTGGCACCTGAGAGGAAAGGACAAGGGCAGCCCAGGGATCCCACCTTGACTCCTCTGTTTCTTCTGTAAAACGGGGGCAGTCACCCCTTGAGGGGTGAGGATCCAATGAGGTGAGGGTAAGGTGAGGGTCCGATGAGATCATTCACCTAGAACAGGTGGCCGATTACCTGGCACCACGTCCTCTCCCAGCTCTCCTGAGAGCAAAGGGCATTAGTTCTCAATGACTGTCACTCACACCATCACCCCGGGTCACTCTGGAAATGCTTCTTCCTGCATTTCTGGAAAAGAGACAGAAGAGCTGGAAAGAGAACGAAGGTGGCTGCTTTGTCATTGAGTCTCAGGCCGGGGAGACAGCAGGATGGGTTGGGATGGCTCCCTTGCCACTCCCTTCTGAGGGGGCAGATGGCACTGCCCACTCGCCGGGCTCCTGCCTGGGGTCGGGTGGAGTGGATGTGGAGGGGGGATTGGGGGCCGAGGAAGACCACCTCCAGCCACCCCCCTCCTGTCCTTTCGCCCGACTTTCCTTCAAGTTTGTTATGAGCGAGAGATCCTGGGCTGCATATTAATAAAACAATGGAATTTTTATTTCTTTTTCTCATAAATTACATAATTCAAACCTTAAAACACCTTTAATGAACAGTGACTGGGCATGTGACACTTAATAAAACTGGGCTTAGGTCAGTTTCTGCTTGACAGGCTACCAGCCGAGAATGTGCCTTACAGAGTAAATGATTAAGAGGCGGGGATCTTTCCTGGGCTCTACGATTAAACACTTCAAAGGTTTCCAAAGTCAGATAAAATGAAAAGCAAATGTGTTTCACTGCCTCTCAAATGCCTCAAATGTTTTAGCAGGTGCAAGCAATGAAACCTTCCATGGTGACAGCATTTTAGGGTCTGCAAAGTGCACTCGGCTGAATTCTGGGAATTCTGGACAGGCTTCATAAAAATTCATGATTTCCAATGAGGAGAGGTGTTCGTCTTCAGAGCCCATCTACATATGTGGCACAGAAGGAAAATGTCTCAGGGTCCTCCAGGTCATGGGTCAATTTAACCCTTTCTGTTCCAGGAGAGAAGCATGCACGGAGCACTAGAGGAGCCTGGGAGGGTCAGCCTTGTGCTGGCAAAACAGAGGGGCAAATCTCTGGGTTGGTCTAGACTTTCTGAAGGCACATTAATGGTCAGCTCAAATCCAAGTCCTCTTTTTCTGCACATGAGTACATTTTTCTGATCTAGGGATGCATCAAAGACTACGAGAGTCAGCAGACTTAGTACATAGAGATGGCGTGATTTTGTGCAAATTATTTAACCTCTCTGTACCCCAGTTTCCTCATCTGTAAGATGGGGATAACCGTAGCACCTACCTCACAGGGATTTTTGTGAGGATTAAATGGGTAAACATCATAGACTCTCTTAGATCACATAGCAGAATTCAATACATGTTCTCCATCCTTATCGTCCCGTTAGGAAAAATGAATATGAAAAGTTAGCGTTCTACAGCCTGGCCATTTGATTTTTTTCATTTAAAATTTGCTGTAACTTAGCTTTATAAGTCAGAGTAATCTCTCATATAGACATATAATATTTTATAGTTTACAAAGGACGTTCTGAGACATTACCTCATTCCAACCTCTCAAGAGTAAAGTTGGCAAGGCAGGGATGGTCATCCAAGGACAAGCAATGGGTTTCCAGCTCCGCTGTGGCTCTCTTGCGTAGAGTTGGACCCATCATTTGTACTGCCACGCCCCCGGGGCACCCATCTATGAAATGGGTACAGAGAGGTTCCCTCTGAATCATAGCACATACCATACTCAGGAACTGGCACCACCACCATCCGCTGAGTTATCAGGGCTACAGAACCCACTCTCATTCTGCATTTTTTCTTATTCATGAAGGAATTCAAATGCTTTTACATATTATCTCAGTAATCTTGCAAGCACTTGTTTATGAGACCTCAACTTTTATCCTTCCCTTTCATAATGAGGAGGGCAATGAAATGGCATTCCAAGAGTCAACGGAGGAGAACCCTTTAGTTCTTTCCTCAGGGAATAGCTGAGCAGTGATTGTTATCAGAGAACATTCTCCTGAGTTCCCAGCACTACAGGATTACTCACCTCCCCCTCATCAACACCCACTACTCAGTCCGTATCTCTGAAAGATTTTACAGGTGCATCCCATAGACCCTTGCCCACACGGCAGGTACTCCGCATGAACACGGTTACAAGCATCTCACTAACCAGCCACCCAACCCCCTCCTGCTCTACCACCCTCCACCCCCATCCCAACCGGCCAGTCAGCACAGTTAGAGATTCCCTTCAACAAAATCCTGGTTATTGGTTGGCTCAGACATCGCTCCTCGCCTCCCCCTCAAAGCATGTTGGACCCTGCTTGGCCTCTGCTCTCTGCTCTCTGCACACTGCACCCATCAACTATGCATTCATACCTTTCTGATCATCCTATTTAAGGACATAATTTTAAGATGTATATGAAGAGGTAGTTACCAGGATGGTCTTCAAGCATTATTTATAATATTGGAAAATGCAAAACATCGTAAGTGTCCAGCATTAATAAAATTTGGAGCATCCATCCTAGTTCTGCTGAAGAACTTGGCAGGCATTTTAAACACGGCTGACAGTGATGTGAAAGGAAGTTCATCATGTATGGGTCATGCTAAGTTACAAATAAGCATACTGTAATGCTCTGTGTCTAGAATGATCCCCTGTTTACAAGAAGGACAAATTTTATATATAAATACTAAAAGATATAAATGCCTATTTATTTATATATAAATACTAAAATATATAAATGCCTATTTTAAAAAGCCTATGAGGGGGGCTTCCCTGGTGGCGCAGTAGTTGAGAGTCTGCCTGCCAATGCAGGGGACACGGGTTCGAGCCCTGGTCTGGGAGGATCCCACATGCCGCGGAGCGGCTGGGCCCGTGAGCCACAATTGCTGAGCCTGCGTATCTGGAGCCTGTGCTCCGCAGCAAGAGAGGCCGCGATGGTGAGAGGCCCGCGCACCGCGATGAGGAGTGGCCCCTGCTTGCCACAACTAGAGAAAGCCCTCGCACAGAAACGAAGACCCAACACAGCCAAAAATAAATTAAAAAAAAAAAAAAAAAAAAAGCCTGTGAGGGCATACATGAGCTGGTTTATAATGTTTACTGCTCAGTCTTATGATTTCAATTTTTAAACATTTTTCTTCAATTTTTATTCTCAGTACTGTGATTTCAAATTTAATATTTTGTTCAATTTTCTTTCTTTGGTCAATTCGTATTTTCTGATTCCTCTATAAGGAACATGATTTCTTCTGTTATATTTTTTAAACGTTCTTTTTAATTTAAAAATATACTTAGAGTTTCACAGCTGAGAGTGGCTTTAGAATTCATCTAGTCTAATGGCCTTAGATTCCAGGTGGGTAAACTGAGGCCCAGAGAAGTGTGGTGCCTCCACAAAGGTCCTCAAAGCTATTTGGTGGCAGAGCCAGTTTCCCTAACTTATCCCCATTCTTTCCACGAAGTCCTGTGATGTCTCTGAGATTTTTATAAACATGGAGGGGCTGTTTCCACAAAGTCAACTGCGTGGAACCCCTTTTCCTCTCAGTGAAACCCAGCATCCCTCGATTGGCTCAAAAGTAAATGTGCCCCTTACTGCGTCTGTCTGCACACCTTTCCCCCGGGGTTGTAACGTCAATGGCGCACATCACAATGTATGTGCCAGGACACCCGGTGAATGTTACACCAGATATCAGCACATTATTCTTGTCCAAGCTTCCACTGTGTATGCAGGACGAGTGTGAGACAGCACCCCGCCCGTGGCCTGCCCCACCCCTTGGCTCATCCTGGCCCAGCTACATGGTTAATAAACAACATGGCCAAATGAGTAGGTGGAGATTGTACCAGCCGGCTTCAAACAAAGATTTCATTTTCTAAACCACCTTAAGCGTCTGTGGTTTTTCCTTCTCATCCATCATGACTCATTCATGTGTTGAGGCTAAAATGTATGGTTGCTTGTTCTGCTCAATTGCATGATTTTTCCATCAAGGAAAAGAAACTTTAAGTGAAGCTGTATCTCCCAGGGAGGCCATAGTAGTAGGTATGGGAGAGAGAGGAAGGCTGGGTCGTAGCCCAGCACCTGCCACGGCCTCCGGGAGCAAGTTCAAACTGGAGCCTTACTAGGGCCTGGTGCTTGCACCTTCCCAAACCTTCACCCACATCCTCCTTGAGGGTGTCCCCAGTGGCCTGGCTCTCAGCACCAGACCAGCTGGGTTCCTTTGCAGATGGGGAGACGAAGAAATGTGCCGAAAAGCTGAGTAAATATCCAAGATCACAAGGCTAGTAAGAGGTCCCTGCCCCTACTTCAGTACTTTTTCTCCCATACCAGGCTCAGGGAGAATGTGAGTGGCTGGGGGCCCCATTGCTCTATATATAAAAGGCAGAAGGAACACTTTGAACCATTTAGGAATGAGGGTAGAAAATTAGACCACGGAAAATGTCCCAACCTCAGAAGCTCCTAGCTTGGGGCTTACATCACATGCATCATTTGTTTTCCTTCCCTAGAACTTTTCCTTTTAAACCTTAAATGATGTCAAAGTCTCAGAATTTTCACTCCTGGGAATCTATTCCATAGAAGTAAAAGCACAATTACCTAAAGATATGGATCTGCGTGTAAACACATAAGGATGTTTAGCACAACATTGCAGTAGCCAAAAATAAAAATTAAAAATTAAATGAATTCCCATCAATAGAAGAATGGCCAAATAAATCAGGCTTATGCCCACTATAAGTGAATGAGAACTTCATTATCAGATTTGGGGGGTGGGGATGGATTTTCATAACATGGTGAGTGAGAAAAGCAAGAGCAGTGGTGCATTTCATTGATGTATCATCTTATACATGTGTTTATATTTGTTTATCTGTGTATGATTCTGTGAGCACTGAAAAGGGTATAGAAGGATAGAAAACAGGATACTAGCATGAGTTGGAGGTGGGAGGTGGGGGAATAGTGGAGGGAAGCAAGTTAAAAATAAAAAACACCTGCCCTCAAAATCAGCATATTAATAAAATCTTAAATATGCAAATTATATGTGTGTGGGTACTTAGAAATTTGAAAAAAAGAGATTGAGGTAGATTCAGATTCACTGATTTGTAGAGCCGTTAAGAATTCAAAGCAAGATAGGTTGAGAGAGATTTATTAAGTAGGATTCCATTTCCATGAAAAGGACAAATAAAGCTCCTAGGTATGTGTGTATGTGTTAGGAGGAGGGGCCTGCTTGGGAGGCCTCAGGCCCATGAACACTGGATACTCAGGAGAGGGCTGGGATGGGCCCTGTGATAGAGACAGCTTTTCTTTTCTGTCGTTTATTCTTGTCTCACGAAATGCTTTCAAAAACTTTTTACTTTTGCATTCTAAAAAGTATCAAATTGGTGATGCTTTCAATGTTCCAACATACTGATTATTGGGTGACTTTAAGTGAAATATTAAGTGATTCTCCGTTACCAAACAGGCGGTGATCTGAGCTGAGGGCTGTCGCTGAGCGAGGGGGAGGCCCCGGACAGGCGCTTTCTCGGCATCTGGGGCCAGGCAGCTGGGACCTCCCCTCCCTGGTCACCCGGTTGAAGGGCTGTAGTGTCTCCTGTCAGAGGCTCAGGGTGGCCTGGACACAGTGCTGGTGGAAGCGCATTCCCCACACGGACCAGGGGTCCTTTGATAGCCAGACAAGCCTGGGGTGGCCCGACCACCATCTGGCCACCTAGAAGCAGGCTTTGAGGCTGTGTGGAAAGCCCAGTCTGGGGGATCATTTCTGAGGAGGCAGAATTGGGGTCCTGAGGGAGGGGCTTGTCTCATCGCGTGGGATTTTGGTCTCTTGTCAGTCAGCCCAGGTTGTTGTAATTGTGTTGCGTACTGAGCAGGTGAGAAAATGGGCACAGTAAAGACCTGATGATAATTTAATTTCGGGGAAGTTTTCACATGGAGGAGAAAGTGTGAGGTAGAATTCTCCAGACTCAACCCTAACAGACATGGGAAAGGAGGAGGGCATCAGGGAGCAAGGGGCCGAGCCTTCCCAGGGCTGCTGAGGAAATCGGTCATGGTCATTAGCTCAGCTGCGGGCTGAGCGTCCACCCAGGCCCAGGAACCCGCATGGCAGCCCCTCCAGCCGGCCCCACCCACCGGGCACAGTCTGCCCCCTTCCCTGCAGAGTTTTCTCCGGGGCACATACCACCTCCCACATGCTCTGTGTTTACTTGTTTATGGTCAAGTGTCCTTATCTAAACTGGAAGCTCCCTAAGGTCATGGGTTTCATCTGTTTTGTTCATCTGTTCTTCATTCTCATGACCTAGAAGAGTGCACGTGGAGCTCACCAACGGTTACAAATTAAATGAACACATAAACGGTGAATAAGTGAAGACCAGAGTTTCAGTGGAAAACTGAAAATGTAACTCTTCAACAATGGGAACAGGGAAGTAAATAAAATGTAGTACATCCACTTGAAGGGATATTATAAAGTCATCAGACATGCTTTGGGTCATGAAATGTACCCCCAGTTGTTCACAGTCATTATTCCTATGGGTAGTTTTATGGGAAGGGCCATGCCTTCCCTTTTTCCTATTAGGTAATTCCGAAATACTTAAATTTTATATTACTTTGTATTTCATTTGTAGACAAAACAAGAAAAATACATTATTTAATGTGGGGAAAAGTTTGAAGGTTTTTGTAATGACATGGACAAATAATTTTGAAGCAGGGTTAAGCTAAAAAAAAAATCAAAGTACAAACCTTTACATGGAATAATTCTATAGATTTATGTGTCCAGAAAAGAAAGAAGTGTAACGGTGATTATCTCAATTTTTTGCTTCTGCTTTGTACTTTTCTGTTTTTCACAATTACTTAACAGTAAGCATAGAGTCAGAAAAAAAAAAAAAACTTTAAAAATACAAATTTAACGTAGCTATATTTCACTATAAGAAATGTGATTATGTAGAAATAGAAGATGGGAAACGAGAAAATTTTAATTTTTAAGAAAACCGTCAGATCAGAATGGGACTTCGTTCTGTGGTGAAGACTGTACCTACTGTTCAGAAAACAGAGATGTCTGCTTGGTTCTTAAAGGTTCTCAGGAAGAGACAAATTCTACACCCTCAGTCGGGGGAATCATCTCTGTGATAAATCACCTTTACTTCAAGTCAGCCTTCCTCAGGTCTAACTTAATTCCCTCCTGTTTCAAAAGAAAGCCCATCATTATTCTCCATGGAAATAAGACCGGTGATGTGCTTACAAAACCCTCTGCAGACTTGAAAGTGGGGAGCCACTAAGCTGTCCTCACCTGTCCACATCCTGGCCCTCTGTCCCTTCTCCCCTCCAAATGCTCCATACTTTTAGCTCCTGTAATCCTGCCTTTCAACACTCCCAAGTGGCTGTTGCCTCCCCTGGCCTCTTTCCAGGATGTGGGCATCATTCTCCAAACAGGGTGCCTAAAACACAACTCAGGCATGGACTTGGCCGAAGCTAAAATGGCCGAGCAGTTTACTTCATGGGTCTTGCAAAGCCCCCTCCTATTGATTTGTTCCCATGTCACCGGCTTAAAAGAGAACAGCACTTCACTGAAATAGGACCGCTGCCAGCTTCTCCAGGCAGCCTGGCATTGGGGGCCCGCCTCGGTGTCCCCCTCATTAGCTAGGCCTTCCAGCTCTGATTCCCGTGTCTCTCTGCCTTCTGGGGTTCAGGATGGCTGCATCCACCCGACCCTCTCTCTCACTGCCGCTTACCGCAGTCATCAGCCACTAACTCTGCCCCAGGAGAAGAGCTGGCCCTAGGCTGGGTGGCAGTTTTAAGCGGCATCTCCAGAGGTGCCACCCTGCTGGCCCAGGATGGTCAGAAACACGGGGGCAGCTGTACCAGCGCTGCCACTCCCCTGGACGGGACTGTCACTTGACACTGACAGTCAAACACTCAGCCTCTGTGAATGGGCCAGGGCACCCCATTCACATGCAGAGCGGCGTATCTGGGAATGGTCAGTCTGAACCACACACACACATACACACACACACACAAACACATACACGGCTTGTTGTTGCATTCAAAAACAAATTTAAAACACATTTATGGAGTTAACAGACTGTGAGAGGTTTTTTTTAATACAGTCAAATTAATTTGTAAAGGTTTCAAGATGTTTCAAGATGTTAACAAATGACCAATGAGACTGTTTCATAATTGATTTAAAAAATTCATTAGGTACACAATGCGACTTTCTTATTAACTTAACTTTAGCTGCCAGTTGAGCCTTTGTTGCACTTGAGTGGATCCAGGAAGAGGAATTCCTGTGGTCACCTGGGTTTGAGCCTCACCCCAGGACCCCACCCTTTGCTTCAAGGCTTTGGGTCAGGACACTGACCTAGGAATCAGGTTGACTTGCCTTTCATGACAGGAGAGGGGGAGAAGGGGGGCTTCAGGAGACTCAGAGAGTCCTGTAGGTGCCACGTGGGCCCGTCTCATCTTCCCCAGAGGATCCTTCATGGGCAGTCGGCAAATGTCAGGATGAGGCACCCACACTCCCAAAGCCCACCTCTCCTCTGGATGGGTTCAGGACTGTCCTCAGCCTCCAGCCCATCCCAAAATTTCTCCATGACAGTACCCTTTCAACCACCCATCCATCCATCTGTGCATTTGTTCGTCTAATATGGAGTGCTCACTAAATGTCAGGCCCTTTGCTGGATACTGGAAATTTTACTCCCTATTTCTCTCTTTTCACTTGTTTCTTTCCCAAGCAGGGGACAGAAGCAGGAGCCCAGGGGTCTCAGTAGAAAATTGTCCAGCTGCCGGCTGGGGGATGGTGACTGCCCCGTCCTTTGGAAGAAAGTTCTGGGAGACAAATCTGTAGGCTTCTCTGAAGTCCTGGGCAAGGAGCCCCCATTGTCCATCACTCTTCCCCTGACCACCACACTTCTTTACTTTTTTTTTCATAGCACTTATCCTGGACATGTTGTACATGTATTTGATTTCTCGTTTATCGTCTCTCTCCACCCACCAAAATGCTGCGTACATGTAGAGATTTTCTTTCATTCACTGTAATTTCCCTAGTGGCCAGATCAGCGCCTGGCGCATGGATGGCACTCAAAATATTTGTTTTGGGTGGATGGATAGTTGGATAGAAGGATGGATTACAGTCATGGTTCCTGCCCTTGTGGTTTTGGTTTTGTGAAGGAGACCATGAATTAAAGAATCATGAAAACCAATGTAAAATTGCAATTATGTCAAATGTCACAAAGAAGATGTACCCAGCGTCAGTGAAGAATTTCACAAAAGGCTTTGGCCTGATCTGGGGGGTCCCACTCTGAGAAAGTGGAGTGAGGAAGATCAGGTAGTTAGGAGGAATCCACTAGAAGATATAAACTATATGGTTTTGAGTTGTGTAAACCTTGCATCCCATTTCTCCCTCTCTGCTTACTTCTCTCTGAGGAAGAGATCACGAACAGGAAGCCAGGCTTCTCAGGAGGAAGCGGGCTGTCATCTGGTGGCTGTGACCCCCAGAGAAGAGAGGGGAGCTCAGGCTTCCCCCCTTCCTCCCATTCATTACACAGAGATGATGCACCACAGTGGGGTCACAAAACAAGATCGAAAATGTAACTTTAGCCAAATGATGCCAGCCGTGGAGGGGGTTCTTTCGAGACTTAAACAGACCTAGGAATCAGCTGAGTCTCCCCATCTTCTCCTGGTGCCCTTTCAGTGCAGCCTGGGAGAGAGATGAGCCCTCAAACTGGGGTCGGCTCCCTCGGTTCAAATCCTTGCTGTGCTACTTCCTGCCGTGGGACCTTGCGATACTTCACCCCCTCAGCCTCAGGTTTATCATCAGTGGAATATAAATGATGGCTGTAAAAGTATTTTCTAACACAAGCCAGTAAAACCTCAATAAATATTTACTGTTTTTATGATTAGTGGTCAATGACCCTCACCAAAAAAAAAAAAAAAGTGGACAATCCCACTGGTGCCAATTGAAATGCCCTTGTCCATTCACTCAAAAAATATAACTCTTGTGTTTTTTTTTTTTAGTTGCACAACAATGTGAATACTTAGTGCCACTGAACTATACAGTTAAATATGGTTAAAATAGTATGTTTTATATTATGTGACTTTTACCACAATAAAAAAAAACGTAGTTTAGTAGTTTAGTCATATTATCCCTTGTGAGGAGTGTTGCTGTCAATCCAACATAGATTCAGTAAGTGAAGGAAACTCATTTGTCGTATTAAAAACTGAGCACTTGAAGTACTGATGCTCAGTACTCATTCTGCATACCATTTAGTGCAGTAAGTTATATTTTACTTTCACTCTTGATAACACTTGTCATTCTGGTTGTAATTTTCAGTCACTATTTTAAAATATATATCTATATATATGTGATAAATATAAAAAAATATAACTATTGGGTGTTTGCTATGTTCCAGCACTATGCTGGACACAGCGAGGCCACAAAGATGAATCTGGTGTGAGTCCAGACATGAGGGAGATTCGTGGGTATCATGGGCAGAACAGATAGTTCTACTTGGGACAAAAAGAGAGTTCAGAGAGAGGTTTAGAAGAGGGCAAGAGTACTTTTGCAGAGGGAATCCTGGAGGGCTTCTTGGAAGAGGTGAATCACAACTTACCTAACTTAGTCCCCAAAGCAGCATCTTTTCCTAACCTTTCATGGTCTACACTTGGAGCTGCATCCTCAGTGCTATGTGACCTCATCTCCTAAGCTCTTCTCAAAACACACACTGGAAGAAGGGATAGTAATGCAGCTGGTGGACTCTGTAGCAGATGCTTTCTGAGTCCTATGTCACAGCCCCTCAGGCTGTGTCTGATACCAACTCTGATTTCACCAAAAGCGGCGGGCAGTTCTGTACCAGCTAGCAGAGTGCTGTCCGGGGCATGCTGAATGTCTCCACCTCCTTTTCTGCTTCGGAAGCTTCTCCAAAGTCAAGGGATCCTGTTGAGCCCACCTGCAGGTGCAGTGTGGAATGGTGGAAGAGTAAGCATCACTGGGCCATGGGCGGGTCCTGGGGACGAGTGTTCCAGAGTCCTGCCCCATGGCCAGAAAATTCTAGAAGGCAGGCAGAGGGCTCCAAGGGTCGGGCAGTTGAGCCCTCATTGCTCTACAACAGTGACATCAATAACATACCTTCATGTTGGCTTTTTCTCCTTCCCTGTTTCACTTTCCCCCACCCTCACTTGTGCTTCTTAGGAAGTACTCATGATGTTTATTTCACATCATTATCATAATATTGTAATTTGTACCATGGTACTGTAATTTGTACAATGCTGTCACAACAAAAACACACCAAAATCTCAGTGGCTGAGCACAAGTGTTTATTTTTAGGTCCTACTTCATGTCTATCTGGGTTGGCGGGGGTCTGTTCTGTGTTCCTACCTCAGGCGACCAGCAGAGCCTCCACTGAGGAACCTATCTGGTCTGCAGCAGAGGGCAGGTGGCAAAACCAACATCCTTCCTCAAGCTCCTGCCAGGAAGTGACCCACATCACTTCTGTCCGCATCCCACTGGCCAAAGCAGGTCACTTGTTCATGCCCAACTTTAACAAGGATGGAAACACCACCAACCTTGTGCTCGGAAGGAAGAAAACAGGTCTGCAGATAAATAGCCCTAATGATCATCTTGTTCTTCTCCCTGAAAAGCCAGCTCTGTGCCCAGTGCTGGGCTAGGAGTCTTGGATGTTGAGGTGGCAGGGAGGACCGTGGTGGAGCAGGAGACAGGGTATAAAGAAGAAGACCCAGGCTCTGTCCGCAGGGACCCCAGAGTTGCTTCCTCTTTCCTGCCTCCTGGTCCTCGTGCCCGCTTCTCCCTCTGCCTGGACCTCTCTTCTCGCCCATTGGGGGCCCAACTTGAATTCTCCCGCAGGTCTCAAGCCAAATCTTACATTCTCAGAGATCTCTCAGTTGCCTTCCCCTCCACAACTCTCCAGAGACCCCCTTTGACTCTCTTAACCCTCTCCATCATAGGAAAACCCTCTTTTCCATCATAGGACTCATCACATTTGTAATTATACATTTATTTTTCTGTAGGATTTTTTTTGGTAGGTTCCCCCTTTAGACTTTAAGCTCCATAAAAGCTCTCAAGACCACATCTTTGTTTTCACGGCTGTATCCTCAGCACGTAGCAAAGGACTGCACACATAGTAATAGATGCTCAGTAAATATTTTCCAAAAGAATTAACTTTTTAGGGAGGCGAGAAAGACATGAAATGACCAGAAAAGAATTTAAGGGAATATAATAATCCTCTTATATTTGTATCATGCTTTTCATTTACATGACTTTTGCCCAACACAAAGGTAGGTGTGAAAACTCTATGGAAACTAGAAATCTCCATGCAAACGGGTAACTATCCTTTCTATGGTTCCGCTTACTCCCCAGCATCCCTGATAGCAGGACAAGGATTTTATCCTCATCTTAGAGATGAGGCGTCTCAGAGAGGGGCAGTGACCTGCTGTATGTCACTGTATGTATGACCTGCTGGATAGTCATACATACTATCCAGCAGGTCATACATACAAGTCATTCTGACTTGAGATCCTAAGCTTTGCTCTCTCCGTAATCCTTCCAAACACACGCTCTCACCAAATGCTTGGAGAAACCTTGCGGATTGGTTAATTGTGACCACCGTTAAGTTTGAGTCCAAAGATCAAGCTGAATGGCTAAGGAAACTTGCAAATGAATTGAGTTCATGATCTTGGTTGATTTTTTTTTCAGCAGACTCTTCCATTTCTTCCTCCAGAAAAAAAATGCATGTTTAGAAAAGGGCACGGTGTCTCCAGAAGGGAAGGCCCCGAATGCCTTTAGGCTGTTCCCTGCCAGCCCTGCCTTTTGGTTCTATTGTCACTGTGGAATTTTGGCAGTATTGCGTCTTTGCCACAGCTGACCAAGTCAAGCTCACCTTGCCCATGGCTTTAAGGATCTGAGGAAGAGCACATGGGAGGTGGGTATGGTAACCCTGCGCTTGAGGAATTCCCTAGTTATAGGAGACAGAAAGCTCCTATAACTGCAAAGTCGGCCCCAGGCGATGCTCAGAGACCTGTGATCCTGACAAAGGAAGAAGCTTGCATCACACTGGAGCCTTCAGAGGGGCTGCCCCAGGAGGCAGGGCTGAGCCTGAGCTTTACCGTCGTTCCTCAGCCATGAGGAAAAAACTCCTGGCCAGCAACAGAAACTCAGCTGAAAATGGCTTAAGGGGGGACACAAGGGAAATTCTGGCTCACGTCACTGAAAAATCGCTGGGTAAGTCTGGATCCAGCTCCTCAAGAATCTGTCTCTCCCACTCAGCTCTGTTTTTGTCTGGAAGGCCTTCTGCTGCAGTGGCCCCGGCAGCTCCAGGCTCACACCCTTCTAGGTTCAAGTCCACTGTAAAGGGTGCGCTGCTTTCTGGATTGCTCTGGCCGGAGCCCCAGGATTTGCTCTGACTGTTTCTGATTGGGCCCTGTTGAGGCCACAGGGATGTGAGGCTCTGATTGGCCAGGCGTGGTCACATGCTCACCCCTGCAGCTGGGGGGTTGGCATCAACTCCCCCCCCCAAACCCTGTGAACCCTAGACCCCAGGAGTAAGGCTTGGCTTGGAGGCTCTGAATGGAAAAATGAGAACTAACTACTCAGCAGGATAAAGCAAATGTTTGCCATAGAGAGTTGTAATTATCCTTCTGCTCTTAAGAATGAGAGAATTGGGGTCCAGAGAGATTAAGCAACTTCCCCCAAATCACACGGAGAATCAGGGAGAAACTTCCTGCCTTGTTTAACCATCATGCTCTAAATAGTACCCATGACGCTGGGTCACCTGCTGCTGTGTCCTGAAAAATCACCATTCCTGTCTGCATTCTTGGGAAGACTGGTTCTAGGAAGGATGTCTGTTAACTCAACAGGCTTTCATCTGAAAAACCATACCACCTGCCCTGTGGGCTAAAGAAAGCAGCACATCCTTCTCCATGAATAGAGCTCAGCATCATCTTCCCTCAAACCCCATCCCCCCCCCCCTTTTTTTTTGGTCTTTTTTACTCTTACTGGGTTGGAATTGAAACATTATTGTAGTAAGTATTAGTTTCAAGGAAAAATTGTAATTGCTTCTAGATCCACTCACTGGTTTCAAGAGCACTTTAACCTTTAACTTTCTCAGTACAAAAGGAGGCTTGCTGAGCGGTGAATCTAACAAGACCATCATTTATCGCTGGCAGAGTTCATTAGTCAGTCGTAACAGTTTAATTATTAGCATTTTAATGCATGAGCATTTAACCAGACAGAACAACAAGCTTTGGCGTACAGAACAAGACTTCTTAAACAGAGCTGAATTAACCCGCACAATTGTTTGTATTGTGGTGTGTTATTAAAACGAGATGATTAAAATGCAAGAAACGAATAGGTCCATATATTTAGCCAACAAACCAGCATTTGGCTTCACGCTGTTGAGCGCATGCTGGGTGTTTTTTGTTTTTTGTTTTTTTGCTTGAATTTTGAATTTAAAAATTTTTGTTTTATTTTTCCTGCTCCAAATTATGGGCTAAAATGATATAAAGAGGATCTATTTTGGTGCACTGATCGTGATGGGTGGCTTTAATAAAAGAGAGAGAGAAGACCCAAAGGAGAAAGCCTGGAAACGTCCGTGAGTGGCTTGGCCTGGAGACCCTGTGCTATGGGCTTCATGGCCCTCAATTCTAGCTGCACAGAAAAATCACCTAGAGGCTCTTTAAACTGCTCCATTCAGGCTGCACGTCCAGAGGATCTGCCATCCTGGTCGTCCAGCGTAGTTTGTTTGTTGTGTTCAAACTCCCAGGCTGTTCTAACATGCAGTCAGGATTGGACACTGAGCTCTACCTCCACGAGATTCGGTGGATCACTCAGCCACCTTGGTCAAAGTAGAATGAGGCTTTTCGATGATCACGTCAGCTCCACTCACAATAGCCAAGAAGCAGAAACCATCCAAATGTCCATCAACAGATGAATGGGTGAACTAATGTGGTGTGTACGTACAATAGAATATTACTCAGCCCTAAAAAGGAATGAGATCCTGATCTATGCTACAACGTAGATGACTCTTGAAGACATTATACTGAGTGAAAGAAGCCGCACAAGGACAAATATTGCATGACTCCATTTACGTGAGGTTCCTGAAATAGTCAAATTCATAGAGGCAGAAAGTAGATTAGAGGTTCCTCGGGTCTGGGGGAGGGGAGGGGAGGGGATGGGGAGTTATTGTTTACTGGGCATAGAGTTTTTGTTTGGGACGATGAAAAATTTCTGGAGATGGATAGTGGTGATGGTTGCCCAATGTTATAAATGTGCTCAATGCCACTGAATTGTACACTTTAAAATGCTAAAAATGAGCAACTTTATATTATGTATATTTTACCAAAATGTAAAAATGAAAAAAGAAAGAATAAGCCTTGCCATATTCACATTGTAGAATCTGTGTGTGTTATATGAGATTGTGGATAAAAGCCTTTGGTAAGCTTAAAATGATGTACACATTTAAGGTGGTAGTAATATTCTTTAATTATTTGTTTTAATCATTTTGTTTTAATAAAAGGCTACAATATAAACAGATGAGAAGGTTAATTAATAATGTCAAACCTAAATGGGTATAATTAATGTCACTCAGCAAAGGCCTTCACTAGACTCAGAACATATTTTCTCTCGGGGGTAATCGTGGCCTGATTTTTCTAAACAGTTTCTCTTTTGACTGGGAAGCAGGAATGATTAGAGAAGATAGGAAGAAATGGAAAGTCTTGCATTTTTCGTTTGAGGCTAGATAGTCATAGCGTGGTCTCACATGTGGTCCCTAGCACTCCCATCCTGGCCTCTTGGAAGAGGAGGTCTGCAATGGCCTCACCTATGACAGACACTGAAATGGACAAAATGTAACAAACAACAATCATAAGAGCCAGCATTTATTAACTCTTCCTAAATGCCATGGAAATATGGCTGGAGGTGGTTGGAAGGATGGATGGGCAAAGAAGAGGTAGGCAACTTCCTCTCACGGCCAGGCAAGAACAAGCACAGAATCCCAAAGAATATTCTATTAGTTCTTTACTTCTGATTCAAGCAATGTAATTCAATCCAGAGAGTCTGTGGATTGGTGGGGATTTGGGCCTGACTCCTAGACCATGAAGATGTCTCTGGCCCCTCAGTGAACAGAGAGAATTCCCCCAGTTCCTCTCTCTCAGGCCCTCTCTCTCCTCCATGACCATCTTTTTGGTTCTTTTAAACTCTTGCCTTCCCATCCCCGCCATTCATGCATCAAGACCCTGCAGAAGGAAGCGGGGAAAAGTGGAGAATCCTCAGGATGCTTTGCCTCCGAGCTAATGGAAAGGTTAGGCTGGAAAGAATAGTTCTTGTGCCTTTTTGTACTAGAATAGCCTATGACTCCTTCTCAGCCTTGAGTTATAAGCTATGAAATGTAGCCACCCCCCTCCTATTATTTACACGAAGACAGCCAGCCTCCCAGAAGTGCAGTGTTGGTGGCCAGGTGAGCGGGAACCCGTCCTGCCATGTTTTATTTATTTTGATTCATTTAAATGGTGTCTTGTTGACTTATTTCCTGAAGAGTGTAATGCAGCTTGAAAAACTGGATACATCATAACAAGATAAAATGATTTAATTAAGAGACAAAATGGGGTGGATATAGTGAAGGGATAGAAAATACTACAACAACATGATACCATGTGGGATAAAGAAAGGGATTTGGGCGGCGGTGAGGAATTTACAAAGTGAGGGTCCACAAGAAGAGGTTCAGTCTCACCTCCTTTCCTCTCATCATTCCATAGGGAAGAGTGCCAGGGCTTGGGCAAGGCTGCTGAGCACACAGTAGGTCTGTATTCCGGGGGAGAGCTGGCTTCCGCTGGTCTGCCTCTTACCACAGAAGCATGGGAATGGTCATATAGAACTTGGGGACAAACAGATCACTGAGTTTAGGATGCCAACTATTTACAGAAATTGCTGGGAAATGCCACTACCCAGCACTTAGAGACCTGCAGCCCCTTCTGATGGAGGGATGACTCTGGCCCGTTAAGTTGATAGAACTCCTCCCACTGGAGATGGGAAATTTTAGGGGGGTGGTGCACAGTCTCAGCCAGTTCACTGCCAGACAAGTTTAGTAATTTTCAGCCAACACGGCTTGTCCCTCCACTTCAAAAGAGAATTTTTGACCAAGACAAGAATGAAGCTGAAACATGACGTGGATGCCGTGGAGCCTTCCATGTTTGCAAACTGGGTCTCAGATTTTGATATGAATTTTCCAGCAAGGAATGCAGAGAGAGAGATATGATTATACTTATGAAGTAAAAATAAACCTAAGTAAAGCTCAGTAAGTTCTTATAAATTTATTTATTTATTTTTATTTTTGTCTGTGTTGGGTCTTTGTTGCTGCACGTGGGCTTTCTCTAGTTACGGCAAGCAGGGGCTACTCTTCGTTTCGGTGCACGGGCTTCTCATTGCGATGGCTTCTCTTGTTGCGGAGCACAGGCTCTAGGTGTTCAGGCTTCAGTAGCTGTGGCGCACGGGCTTAGTTGCCCCACAGCATGTGGGATTTTCCCAGACCAGGGATCAAAGCTCAGTAATTTCTAATCACACACTCAAGAGCCTGTGCAGATCTGCCTTAATTTAGGAGTAGATTTTAGAGCTGTACTCTCCAGTGCAGTAGCCACTGCTACTGTGGCTATCTAAATTAATTTAAATTAAATTACATTTAAAATGCAGTTCTCAGTCATACTAACCACATTTCAAGTGCTCAAAGCCACTCATGGCCAGTGGCTACTGCATGGGACAACACAGATGTAGAAAACTTCCATCAGAATGTTCCATCTGACAGCATTGTTTAGGGTGTCTTAGGGTGAATCTCACACCCGTGAGATACTTTGCTCTAGGTATTATGTCCTTTAGCATAAGTTTGAAGATGAGTGTCAGTGAGCTTGACCTGTTCTTCCCTGTCAGGTACCTGCCATTCCGAGTTTCCAGTGGGTCCACAGATATGTGTTTTAACCATCAGATGAGCAGGGAAAAGATCCACTAACGTCCTCCTGTGAAAACTGGGGGACCTGAGTAGAGCTCCTGCCTGAAAGGAGGGTTGTCTCACTTCTGTTTGGAGGTGAGCCGGGGACTCTTTGGACTGTGAGTTTGGTTTGGGGCTGACACTCAGCCTGATCAGCAGTAGAGGTTCTCACAAGCCCACCACCTGGCACGGCTACTCATTTTGGCTGAGAGGGCTCCTAAAGCACGCGGAACCAAGTCCCACCCTGGTCTTCATTGTATATCAGCAACACCCCGCCTCCCATCTATGTTTGGGCAACAGAACTTCCTGGAAAGCTCTCCAAGGCCAACCAGCCACAAAATGAATCCAATAGACAAAGTTAGGATGTCGGCATCACGTAGAGTGATTTTTAACTCTCCCTTTCCCATCTGCTGACTTTCTCAGCAATGTTTGCCTAGGGAATGACAGCAGGAGGGTTTGCTCTTTCTATGAATCCTAACGACACTGACTGGCTCTTCTTCAATACTGACTGAGTTTCAGGGCCACCGTATATTCTCCAGGATGCCATTGGTCCATTAATTATTGAAGCTCAGGTTCATGAAGTTGGATAGTGAGTTTCCTGTCTATGACTGGAGTTAACGTTTTTCATGATCCATATTTGCAAAGATCAAAACCCACATTGCCAGCCTCCCCAGATTTCATCAGCTCTCAACGGGCTGCATTCATGGAAAAGAAGCTGGTGTCAACGTTCCCTCTGTTGCCAGATCGGGAATGTGTCCTCATTCTCCTTCTTGAACACATTTGAGTCCTGCACCCCAGAAATGCTGGTCGTTCCCATGGACACAGGAAGGTCTGGCTCAGGAGACTGGAAAAGCTTCTCTGTCCCAAAAGGGGCTTAAAGAAACAGAAGCAGTGATAATGTCTCAATGTCAAGTGAATTTTTTAATATTTGAATTCTAGACATAATTTAGTACCATCTGTCTAGAAAACAGTGGGGGAGAAACATCTACAATCCCATGACCCTCATAGACTATTTTTGTGTACGGTCTTTCACATAATATATGAAAATAAGAGATTCAGTGTGAAAATATTCCTGCATTACAGGAAGTGTCCAGGTCCCAAGTGCACTGGCTTCCCAAAGTTTGTCTGGACCACACAACCTACTTTCCAAAAGAAATATATTGTACATGGTTCTGAAGCTTCCAGGCCAGCCCACGGCATCGTACTTAACCCATAATGTGGCCCAGCTGTGCAACTAAATCATGGAATTTCCTCCCAAGTGTTCACTGCATTTTGCATGTTAGTGCACACCGAAATCTCCTCCCTTAAGCAGATCACCTAAGAGAGGATTCTGTACACTCACAGCAGATGGGTCAATGCTGGAGGAAGACACCTGTCAAGGTGTCAGGGTCCCAGGTCCTCCATAGCTTTGGAGAGGAGCTGGAGTCCTGGCCTCTGTTGTATAACATACTACTGACCACCACAGAGGTCTTTAATGACTGTTGATGGGAAGGGATTTCAAACTGGGCTTGTGATCCCAGGCGGCTAATATTTTCAGGTTCAAGACAACATCCTATCCCATGAATTGCCTGCCTTGGCATGTATACATGTGACACATTCATATACATTAAAAGTAGAAAGGACAAAAAACATAGCACAGCTCGAGAAACCACACCAGCTATTCAGCAACTCTGTACTGAAGGAGGCCTTCACTTCACCTTCTCCTTAACTGCCATTTATTTTGAACATCACTCTCTTAGGGAGTCTTTCCAGAAGACTCTATGTATCGCCCACCAAGACTAGATTACATTCCTCTCTTGTCAGATCCTGCCCTTTACCTGTACACCATGCATCATACGTGTAATCACTTGTTCAATGTCAACCTTCCCTGTTAGAATATAAGAACCATGAGAACAGGGACGGTTTCTAGAGAGTTCACTGCTATATCTTCAGGACCTAGGGGAAGGACAGGCAAATATACAGTAAAGATGTATGGAATAACAGAACCCATCTTAGCTCCCATTTCTGAGCGTCTCTACAAAAAGGTTCTGACGTGCAAAAAGAGAGGACCACTCTGAGGAATCAGAGAAAATACTTTCCTAAGAAATAGGTACTGCAAGAAGCAGGAGAAGTTTTTAGGAATTATCTAATTTGTGTTCTCAACACCATATCAAGAGCAAGTGATAATTTAAAAAGAACATCAGAGATCAGGAAATTCTATTAAATTATGGGAAGCACAATTTCTGAATTGAAAGCAACAAGTAGCAGTTTTTGAATACTTTTAAAATTGTAAGTCAATGAAATACAAAATAAGGTCAAGAAATTTTCCCAGAATAAGGAGATGAACTGTTTTTTTGGCTGCTCTGGGTCTTCGTTGCTGCGCATGGGCTTTCGCTAGTTGCGGCGAATGGGGGCTACTCTTCAGTGTAGTGCGGTGGCTTCTCTTGTTGCGGAGCATGGGCTCTAGGCGCACGGGCTTCAGTAGTTGTGGATTGCAGGCTCTAGAGTGCAGGCTCAGTAGTTGTGGCTCACGGGCCTAGCTGCTCTGCAGCATGTGGGATCTTCCCGGACCAGGGATCGAACCCGTGTCCCCTGCATTGGCAGGGAGATTCTTAACCACTGCGCCACCAGGGAAGTCCTAAAGAGATGAACATTTTAAAAGGAAAGAATTAAAAAAAAAAAAGATTCAATTATCATTTATCAGGAATGTCAATGTAGATAACCAAAAAGATGGAGATGGAAGATACAATAATCTAATAAGTAATAGAAGAAAACTTTATAAAACTAAAAAAAAGAAGAAGAAGAAATAAGTCTTTAGATAAAAAGGACTCCCTGAAGATCAGGCAATATTAATTAAAATAGCCAATATATAGAAATATTCTGATAATTAGGTTTTAGTCTTAGGTTAGGGAAAATTCTATAATCTCACCCAAGAAAGGAAAACCAGCAACACAAAGCAAAAAGATTATACAGCATTGGTCATTGAGGTGTTTTTTTAACTCCTTGGGGAAAAAAGTAAGAAATATACAAAATTTAAAGTACCCAAATCATAAGTACACAGCTCAATGAATTTTCAAAAAGAAAACACCCTCATAGTAAGTACCTAGTTAAGACCAGAACATGCCCACCAGCTCAGAACCTCATCATGCCCCAACGGCCACTGCATATCCCCAAAGTGTTACCACTTTCCTGACTCCTAACATCATAGGTTAGTTTAGCCCATTTTAGAATTTTACATGTATAGGTGGAATCATTCAGTGTGGAGTCTTTTGTGTCTGGCTTCTTTTGTTGAACCTTATGTTTTTGCTTGTAGTTGTGGTTTGTTCACTCTCATTGCCAAATAATATGCCATTGTATGAATATCTTGCAATTCAGCCATTCTACTGCTGGTGGACATTTCATTAATGAAGGTTGTCTTTTGGTGAACATATGTGTGCATTTCAGCTGAATATGTAAATGGAATTGTTGCATCATAGGTAGACATATGTTTAAATTAAATGGCTGCTGTCAAACCATTTTCTAAAGTGACTGTACCAATTTACGTTCCTGTCAGCAGTAGCTGAGGGTTCCAGTTCTGCCACATCCTTCCAACACATAGTATGCCTGCCTTTAATTTTAGTCATTCTGGCGAGTTTGTAGTGGTATCACACTGTGGTTTTAATTTGTATTTTCCTAGGACTAATAAAGTTTAGAACCTTTTTGTATGTTTACTGGCCATTTGAATATCCTTTTTTTGAAATGTCTGTTCAAGTCTTTTACACATAATACTCCTTTGTCTTAATTACTCTCATTTTCTAATGTCCTGATATCTGGTAGTATAAGTCCACTTTTGCATTTCTTCTTCCAGATTGCCTTGGCTTTTCTTGGCCTTTGAATTTCCATATAAATTTTAGAATCAGCTTGTTGAATCCACAGGGGAAAAAGAAAGCTTTCTAGAATTTGTTTGGGATGGAATTTAATCTATAGATGAATTTTGGGAGAATCAACATCTTAATGACATAGAGTCTTCCAATCCATGAACATCGTATATCTGTCCATTTACTCAGATCTTTTAAAATTTATTTCAATAACGTGTTGTAGTTTTCAGAGTAGAGGTCTTGCACACCTTTTTAAAGATTCATTCCTGGGTATATGATGTTTTTTTAATGTGACAATACCACAAGATTAGACAAATAGATCAGTGGAGGTTCTATTCTACTCTGGAGTGTCGAAAATATTTTATACCTTAATCTGGGTGTTTATACAGATTTGTACAATTGTCAAAACTAATCTATCTGTACTCTTAATTAATGTACTTTATTCATTTTCTGTATGTTTGCTTTACTACAACAAACCAGTATGAAAAAGGAAAATATGTAAAAGATATGAAAGATAAGGCAAAATAGAAAATATAAACTACTAATATAAGATGTAAATTACAATGAGGTACAAAAAGTTTTGACAAATTAACAAAGCTTTCCTCTTTTTGATATTACTAGCATAATAAACATAAGGGTACAAGGAAGCAGGTACTTTTTTTTTTGAATTTTAGAATTTTATTTATTTTTTTATACAGCAGGTTCTTATTAGTTATCTATTTTATACACATCAGTGTATACATGTCAATCCCAATCTCCCAATTCATCACACCACCACCACCACCACCACCCCGCCGCCACTTTCCCCCCTTGGTGTCCATACGTTTGTTCTCTACATCTGTGTCTCTATTTCTGCCTGGAAGCAGGTACTTTCATGTATTACTAGTGGAAGGATAAATTGGTATAGCCTTGCTGGAGGGCACGTTGGCAAAAGACCTAAAAATGTGCATGCAAGTCCACTAGAAATTCCACTTCCAGAATTTTATTTTAAAAAACCTATCATGGATATAACATATATTTAGCTATGAGGATGTTCATCAAAAAATTGTCTATTATAATAAAATACTGAAATCTAACTAATAATAGGGAATTAATAAACTATGATATATAACAATGAAATAATATCAACTATTAAAAATTATGACACACAAGAAAAGTTAATGATGTAGAAAGGATTCTCAATGAAATATTCGTCCAAAGAAAGTAGTCTGTAGTAGTGATTATTCAAGAAGTCCCTAATTTAAGTTTTAAAATTTAAATTTATATATCTCATCACAAGAAAAACAAATTTGTAACCATGTGAGGTGACTGATGTTAACTAAACTTATTGTGGTAATCATTTCACAATATATAATATATCAAATCATTATGTTGTACAACTTAAATTTATACAATGTTATATACCAATTAGATCTCAATAAAACTGGAAGAAAATTATATATATTGATATATTGTATAAAATGTTATATATATATATAATTTTTTTAAATGACTGGAAGGATATACAACTAAATGTCAACAGTGACTATTTCTGTGAATTGAGATCATTGGTGATATTTTCATTTCTTCTTCTTGTGCCTTCACTTTTTGTAAAAATTTAATGCACATGCATTACTCTTGTACTAATAAAAATAGTATTCTAAGACATTAGAATAGTATGTAAAATCATATTCTAATATATTTGAAAATCTCAATGAATAAGCCTCTTTTCTTGCCAAGAAATATAAATTGACCAAAGAAAAATTATATATAGACATAGAAAAACACACCAAACTTTTATTGGGATTGTGGGTGATTTCTTTTCCTTCTTAAAATTCATCTTTAGTTTTCAAGCTTTCTCCAGTAAAAAATGCCATTGAAACTAAGAACAAGGACACAGCTGTAATTTCCTGTGCTGTTGGGAAATGAGCTTTGTGTGATACTATATACATCTTGCAATGCTCTGGACACAAATACAGAATCACCATCTTTACTCAAACAAGCTCGGTCCTAGTGCCCACACACCCTCTCAGCAGCTTTCACACATGTAAACTTCCCATTGAAACAGGCATTATTCTTCAATTTTTACAGGTGAGGAAACTCAACCCAGACAGGATGGTCACTTACTTAAAGAGGCCCATGTAATATAAAAGAAAGGAGGGATTCGAACCCAGGTCAGCCCACTTTTAAAGCCCATGCCTTTTTCACCATGTGAGTACTTTTTAATTATCATATCACAACCAAGACCACCAGATTTTTTGTAAACTCTTAAGCCATGGTGCAGAGGCCTCTTTCAAGATAAACACAATCTGTTTGGAATGCACCAGCTTTATTGAAAAATATTACTGAAATCAAAGCATTTTGCACTACTTTATTCATTATTTTTATGGTGCTCCAGGATTTTTGTGGGATTTGTTTTTCATTTCACTTCTGTAAGCCTGCCAATGCTTTAAAGCAGTATTTCAATTGAAGAAAAAAAAAAAAAACGGTTTTTGTTTTGTTTTGTTTTGTTTTTTAAGAAAAAACTCAACAATGTTTTCCATCCTTTTTTCATACAGTTTTGGGAAATTCTCCCCTCTTGCTCCCCTACCCCATGTCCCTCCTCCCCAATTCCCATAAGTGCAAATTTAATACTCAAGCTACTGTTTAAATGCCCCCAAATGTTCAAAAGAAATTAAATTTGTGGTTGCAAAGTTTTGAAATGTTAATTATATCACTGGCAGTTCCACCTGAGAAGTCACAAATCACTCTGATGCAAAGGCCACAGAAGCACATGCTCTATAGTCCCTGAGTAGTCAGGGACTCTGTGGCCTTAAAAGATGATGAAGGTCTGCAGGGAGACGTGTCTAGGACCTGCGAAGCCACGCGCGTCTCTGAAATGAGAACAGACTGCTGAACTCATTTAACTCCTTTCATAACACACACTGGTGTTCTCAATGGGCGCCAGATACTCCTGGCCCTTGAGAAGCTTACGATCCAGGTTTGCTTCAAAGCAGGTAGATTTTAGAAAGTGAATTCCATTCTGCTCTGTGAAGCAATCCTGTAATACTGTGGTTTCAGACTGTGCTCCCCAGAACTCTAGGGATGCTTCAGAGGTGCTCTGGGGGCTGCGAGAGGGAGGGGAGGGAGGGGGGAGGATTCTTCACCCACAGCCCCACCCCTCACTTCCACCGCAAAAGCTCTCTGTGATCTGTTTCATGTACTTGGATTCCCCCTCAGTTTTATTTTGGACGAAAGACAATGTGGCTTTAAAAAAAATTCGAAAAGAATCCCTGCTTCATTGCATTGAGACACAGCGGAACGGGAAGAGAGGGCTTCACTACTCATTAGAACATTGAAAGAGTGAAAGCATTTTCACTCTACATGTGCCTGGGACACTCTCCTCTGTCTAAACTCTTCTTTTAATAGCTGAGGAGGCTTCATACCAGAGCCAGGAGGAGAAACACGCTCGGGTAACAGAGATGTCTCAACAAATGCCATGGCAAAAGTTAGGAAGGGAAAGGGTAACTTGCCCATCCCAGAAAACTCAGCCACAGGGTTCATGTAGAAATGTCCTTGTATAACCTCACAGTGGAAAAGAGTTCTGCTCTTTTTCTGATGGACTATACCAATAAGTCTAAAGATACTACTTTCCCATCTAGACTGACTCCTTCGGTCAGTTTACATGTTCATGGGTGAACTCACCCAGTGGACACTTCCACTGACATTGTAAATGAAATCTTGCATCTTGTAAATGGAGAAATCGAAAACTCTTGTTTTCTCTTTTCTCATTTCTCAGGGTTACATCTGTTATCCCAAAGTTTGCATTCTCTGTAACTTGTATCTGCAAGTAAGAAGTACAAACTCAGAGAGAGAAGAGCAGAGGGAAAAAGAATAAAAATATTTGTTTTAGAGGGGACACTGATTACTCCACATGCCATCTCATGATATTATCTAACACTATTGATTTCTGCTCTGTGTCACTCACCTCCTGTACTCAGTGAAATCCACACTGTATCTCAGTGCACCCTTATCACACCACAACACTTTAAAGTGGCTCCTGGTATCACAGATACAGAAAAACGGAGGACTGACGAGGCTCAGAAGTTTGTCCCGGTTACAAGGATCTTAGGTCAAATACCCCAACCGTCTGCTGTGAGCCAGGCACTGATCAGGGCACTCCAGGTCCCAACACATAGATATCAAGCCCCAGCCTTCGATGACCTCAGTCTTACGGCCCAAGAGAGCCAGCAATCAACATATAAAAAAGAACAGCAAGCAAACACAAACAAACAAGAAAATTGCAGACTCTGTCTCAAGCTGGGAAGGAAACCAGAGGAAGCAATGGAAAGTAAGAGGGAGTGGGAGGAGCAGACAGGGTGCTTTCCGTGGGTGATCAGGGAAGGCCTCTCTGAGGAGGTGACTTTTAAGCTGAACCTGGAAGATGAGAAGCAGCCGGTGAGCTGAGGGCCACGTGGGACCAGCAGAGCCTGGATCTGCACCAGGAGGTTCAGGAGACCTCAGGCTGCCTCCTGTCTAGTTGCTCTGACAACCCTGCAAGTTTGGCTTCATCTTCCATCACACAGACACGCACACTGGGGCTCAGAGAGGTTGAGTAACTTGAGCAAGACCACACAGCTAACAGCAGTGGAGCAAGATTTTAATCCAGGACCATCTAGCCCAAACCTCTGCTCTTAGCAGCGACCTCATTTGATTTGACTCGATTGATTTATCAGCCACCAGCACTGGTAACTCAATTTACACTGAGTCAGTTAGTGAACGAGTTAGTTGTGTATCTATACATTTTTATTCATACGCAGCCTCATTCCAAAGAGAGTTTAAAACCCTAGATTCTCTGTACTTGCTGGAGTTTCCTTCAAATAGAGTCCTCTGCTCTGACTGGATTGGTGGTACAGAAATCCACGAGGATTCTTCCCAGGGTGCAAGTTCAGACTTCTTAAGAAATCCTCACAGACAAGGGTGCCCAACAAGATGCTTAGGAACCATGTCACCCTCTGTGAGGAGCTGCAGGTCTCCCTACAGCAGGAGCTTCACAATATGTGTTCCGCCAGGACGCTGTCATTCAATCTGCAAAAGGTCCTACACATACCTGGAAACTCAAGCTTCCCTTTTCCAGGCCAAAAACCGAACAAACAAAAATCCTCTCACCTCCTCTGGTGATGCAGCAAATGCCCCTGGAGAGTCAAGTGGGGCATGTGTGCTCTTCTCCTCCTACCATCTCCGTTGCCATCATTTTGAACATAGATGTCATCGTGGAAGTGTCCTGTCCCCCTCCCAGCCCTGACTTGAGCTGCACAGGGTGAAAGCAGTCCAGGGTCACAGGAAAATGCTTTCAAACCTTGCTCATTTCAAAACCTGCTGGTTGATGAAATCCATTGCAATAGCTTCGATGAAGTGCAGGGAAATCGGTCACTCCCTGAATTGCCAAGTCCACCAAAAATAGGTACGTTAAGTTACATCATTGCCACACAGGACCTGATTACTCAACGAGGTGTGCAGTTTGGGGGCTCTTGTAGGTAATTTGCCAGCTGAAAAAAATGGGCTGCCGTTCAGGGAGCACTTATTAGCCAAGAATAACCGCCATCACATGTTCAGCCTTCCAGGCGAGGGGAACTCTTCTCCGCCCCTTACCATATCATCCCAGTAATTCTCACAAGATCTCTGCCGAGGGGAGAGGTGGGTATTATCGCCGTCACTATTTTACAGAAAGGAAACCAAGGCACAGAGTGCCTGTACCATTTATCTGAGGTCCCCAGCTAGAAAGGAGTAGGGACTGGATTCAAGCTTCTAACTGCTCACTGAGCTGGGTCTCGTCCAGTGAGATGGCCGTGCAAAGTCATAGGAGGAGGGTTACAGCCCATTCCTCGTGCAAAAATCAGAACCTCATATCCAGCGGTCACTATGGACCAGGAAAGATGGAAATGGTGGAGATGACATAGCAGGTGGTTTTCAGATTCCAGTTTCACTTCTATGCATGCAAAAACCATGCACTGCAAAAAAAAAACGTTGGGGGCTGGACATGGGTAGTAGAGATTAGAGATGATGTTACAAATCTGCAATTATGGGGCTTGGGCTAGCAGCTGCCCCACCTCTAATTGCCACGTCATTTGCAGGGTGACAGGACTCAGTTCCCCAGACCTTCAGGGGACGTCGAACCACATCCAGCAGGCGACCTTCCAGGAGGCAGCACTGCGTCCATGGGCACTGCCAGAGCCTCTACCCGCTGGGATCCTGAACACCCAGCTCCCAAAGGAAACGCCTCCCCCAGGCAGCCTTTGTTATTTTGGCTGGCGAGGCGTAAATTCAGTGAGGAGCTCTGGAGGAAAGATGAAGTTTACTTTCCCCCAGAAAGGCAGTTTCAAGAAGTCGCATTTTCAAGGTAGAAATTGGTTATCCCTGTAGTGACACAGCATTTTGCCGCCTGTTAGCTCTGAGGGAGATTGAGGGGAGAGACACACAGGCTGGCTCCCCATCCTCCGCCCCGGCCCCAGGCAGTCAAGAGGCTGGAGACCCTGGGCTCTGTCTCTGCCCTGCTCAGCAGTGGGGGGAAACAGACCATACATTCCCTGGGGGACACACAGCTGGACACGTATGGACGGCAGCTTAGAGCCCACGTGAAAAACCATAGGCTCCTGGGTGCGTGTGTTCCAAAGGGAACTTGGGGATAGTCCAGCTCAGCGCTGCCCAAAAGAAATGGAATGTGGGCCATACATGTCATTTTACATTTCCTAATAGCCACAGTAAAAAATTCACTAAATTCGTAAAAAGGAACAGGTGAAATTAATTTTACTACGAGATTTAACCTAATATATCAAAAATATTATCACCACAGCCTGCAGTCAATATAAAAATTAGAGATATTTTACATCCTTTTTTTATATAAATTTATTTATATATTTGTTTATTTTTGGCTGCGTTGGGTCTTCGTTGCGGTGCACGGGCTTCTCACGGCAGTGGTTTCTCTTGTTGCGGAGCATAGACTCTAGGCACACGGGCTTCAGTAGTTGTGGCACGTAGGCTCAGTAGTTGTGGCTCGCGGGCTCTAGAGCACAGGCTCAGTAGTTGTGGCACATGGGCTTAGTTGCTCCGTGGCATGTGGGATCTTCCCGTACCAGGGATTGAACCTGTGTCCCTTGCATTGGCAGGCGGATTCTTAACCACTGCGCCACCAGGGAAGCCCACATCCTTTTTTTGTGTACTAAGTTTTTGTGTGTTTTACACTCATAGTTAATCTGCGTTTGGACTCAGCCACATTTCAAATGCTCAATAGCCACCCGTGTCCAGTGGCCACCATATAGGACAACATGGAGCACATTGTCACATACCTTCTCCAGCATCCCCCTGCCCCCAAGGAACCAACTAGCTCCCTGCTAACCAAGTGTGGTCATAGCGCAGCATCAGGATCACCTGGAGCTCACCAGACATACGGAACCTCAGGCCCCATCCAGAACCTACGTAAATCAGAAGTCAACTGTTAACGCTCTCTCCAGGTAATTCTTTTGCACGAGATACTCTGAGAAGCCAGTTGCCTCCTCTTAAATACTTCCAGTGGCAGGGGACTCACTAGCCCATCCCCAAGGAAGTGCATGCCATCTTTAACTGGTTCTAATTATTAGAAAAACATTTATCCTTCCTTTATTGAGTACTCTCTATGAGCTGGGCGCTGTGCTAAGTGTGTCACATGAATTATCTCATTTAAGCCCAGCACTGCCCTGTGAGATGGGGGCTAATTATGGCTCTTTTTATAGATGAAAAAACGGAGGTCCCACAAACGCAAATATCTTACCCCAGATCTCAAGGCTAGCCGGTCTGTCTCAGGACCTGTTTTCTTAGCCACTCACTACACCAGGGCTTCCCTGTACCCTCTGCCTGCTGGCACCACCTGCAATCTACCCAGAGGCAATTCGGAGCCCAGGAGATTTTGCCATCTTCATAGTAAAAGAAGGTGTTGTTTGTACTCAAGAGAGACAGTCTTCAGTACCATGGCTTTACATTTTTGTGAGTTTCATTTATTACTGATTTCATTTCTTTTCATTCAATATTTCATTTACTGTGTGAATAAACTCTGTTGGTATCTACCTAATCAGCATTTCCTTTCCTCATCAAAGTTTAGAACACGTATAGAAATGGGCAACTAAGCAAATAGGCAGAAGTTAATAAAAGTCATATGATGTCTTTAGATAGCTCAGGGGTTCCTGGTTTCCAATTAAATAAAGTACACGGTTAGAGCAATTATGTAAAGTACACATATTATGTGAGGGACCCCAATTATACAAGGTTCACAGATGGGTACTGCACTGAGGAAGCTATTGAACTTGCCACAAAGTGTCACGAGGTAGCAAGCATGATGGGAGCATGGTCAGATGGGGGAAGAAGTGGAGAGCAGCGAGCAAACTGTGAAGAAGTTTTACTCCTTAACTGTTGTGGGTTAGTAAACCCCACAAACCAGAAGAACAATGCTTTCCATCTGTCTTTCCACTAACAGCCCGGAATTGCTGACTGCACAGTAGAGGGTTGAACATTGATACGGAACTTATGCTGTTGTTTTGGAAATAAACGATACTCTCAATTCAAAAGTAAAGTCATTTGTCTTGAATAGTAATGGAGATCATTGGAAGAGACACTGCAATTTGGGGTAAGGAATTTTACACTTTTTAAGTGACTACCATATTCTTCAACATTCCGGAAAATCAAGAATTATTGCGTGTTTGAGAAAGAGTCGGGCATGGAAGCAGTAGGGGTGGGGAGTGAATAAAAGGAGGAAGGAGGAATTAAAATCAAAGGAAATCAAGTGGCACTAACCGGAGACCCTATACATCAAATCTGCATAAATGAAATACATTTCTGCCTCTCTGTTTCCACATCACATGAAATGCCTGACTGATTTCCTCCAAATTTAGAAAGTATATTTGGGTGGTCAACCAAGATAGCTGCTGTATGGCACACACAGCATTCACCTGGGTGGTTCCAAGGGATCTGGGAGAAAGAGACAGTCGTCCTCCTGAGCAGCTGATAGTAACCAGATCTTTTTCACTATCAGTTGATTAAGAAATGTCAAACATATCAAGATGCCACAAACAGAGAAAACAAACAGTAGTTTCAAACACGAGTCCTGATTTAAAGTCTTAAAGCAGACCATCTGAACTGCAGCCCATCATTTATGATCTAGATCCTCTGACATGGGCATTTCTACTTGGCCACAGGCACTGGTTGATTTAAAGATGGTTCATGATTGTCCAGCACAGTCTGGGGACTACAGCAACGTGTAAAATACACCTCAACACGGCCGCCGGTGCCTTTGGAAGCAGCCCACGCTCCACGGTCACTGGCCTTCCTTTCCTTCATCAAACAATCTGCGTCCACGTAAGGTGTCCTTCTGCAGGACAGGGTCTCCAGAATAAGTGAGATTCCGGTCGACAGGAAGCCGTGCTTGGTTAATGTGCAACAGATTCTCCGGGACAGATTCAAACTTTGTCACCATCACACCCTCAGGGCCGAGGACAATGCTTAGCTCCCAGTGGGTATCCAGTACAAATCTGTCAACGGACCTCAGTCCCGTGTGCTGAAGCTCTTCATTTATAGCGTAGTGATCACAGCAGCTAACCTTTATTAGAGGTTTATTTTGTCCCAAACATCACGCTAAACACTACTAACATCACCCCATGGAACACCCCACCCGCATGATGAGACTGTGACCATTTCTACCTTAGACACAAGGAGACCAAGATGCCAGAAAATTCAGTAACATGTCCAATGCCTCCTGACAGTAGGTGGCAAGACCAGGATTTGAACCCAGATCAGCTGACTTCCTTGTTTGGAATCACGTCACTCTAATGCTTCATTTTAATTTTCATCCTGGGCATCCAGAAGTCCACAGTAACCCAAAATGCTCCTTCTCGGGGAGAAGGAAAAGGAAGGACCTTCTGCAGCAGGGACCGCCACCTTTGACACGCCTCTTGGACGGCTTCATTGGAGGGCCCAGGTGTTCACTCATTTTGAAGCTGAAAGTCCTTTGGGGACACCAGGGATAGAAGGATGAATAGGTTGTGGTTCCTGCTCTCCAGGAGACACAGGCTACTCGTGGAGGCGGGGAGGGAAGAAGAGACTGACGATGTCGATGCAACGTGGCACTGAAATAAACTTCTGCTCAACACCGCCAAGCTGGCACTGAGCAGGGTGGGGACACTGCAGACCCCGCCACCCAGCAGCTTACAATCTGTCTGTCCCTAAACAGCCTAGACGCTGGGCAGTCCACACTTGAGCCCAAGTGCAGGGTCAAGACCAAATGTGTTGGAAGCGTGCGGAGGGGGTGAGATCATTGCGAGTTGAGGTCATTGCCACTCTCCAGGAGATGAAAGCAAAAACAGCCCTGACAGATGCCCTGAGTGTCCCTGTCACTTCTAAGTGTTTCCCTGGAGAGGTTATTTAGGAGATCTGGGATGGTAATGCCTGCCATGGCCACATCTGTACAGCAGCCGCAGGCTAAGGACTCCCCATGGCTGCCTTTAAGCTTCCATGGTCCCACGTTGGTGAGACAACCTCAGGAGAAGACCATCTAAGTCAAGGGTGCACAAGGCTGGACCCAGCTTAGTGGCCCCGGGTGTTGCTGAGAGTCAGCAAGTTTGAATAAGCTCCTTGAACTTGGCTCTGACTTTGAATAACACATATGAGCTGCTTTAACACTCCAAAGGGTAACTTGTAGTGGAAGTAGCCTGGAGCTCTTTCTCCAGGAGGGCCACAAGGGCATACCCTCTTCTCAGAGGCCTGACCAAGGCTCTGGGGAGTTCTCCCAGCCTTCAGTGAACCAATTTTCCAAACTGCTCTGTGATTAATGCCTCCCAGAAGAGATTCTCTTCTTGTCACTGAGAAAAGAAAAATAAAAGCATTCCTGCAACTCTTTTATACTTTGGGCAGAGCAGAATCATTTTTAGCCATCTCCAATAAAGTACCATGATGTGAGTAATAACAGAGGCCAATATTTTACAGGAGAGCCCATCAAAGGCCCTTCAAGCACGCTCACCACTTTTAAAATGCAGAGGTAGAGTCAGCATAGAGTTTGCAGGAGACATTATTGCTATTAATAGAAGAGTTTGGGTTTTTCTATGGAATTTCTGCAAGAGAATAGCTGGTTTCATCTTTGTGGCACCTAGTATGGAGCCCCTTAAGTATAAACTGCTGCTACACAATTCATGGATTTATTCATTCACTCACCAAATATTTATTGAGCACCTACTAAGTGCAAGACACTCAGAGAGATGCTGGAGAAAACTGACAAAGTCTCTGCTCTCATGGAGGTGGCATTCTTGTGGAATAAACAGACACAAATAAAATGATAAGATACATTTTCAAAATATAACTTGGGATAGATGCTGAGCAAAGAATAGAAACAAGAAGTGACTAATATTAAGGGAAAGGTATATTATGGGCTCAGGCTCCAGAAGGACCTCACTACAGAGGGAACCTTCATACTGTATCCAGAAAGGAGGTAGCCTTGCAAAGGGCAGAAGATCTTACAGGTTTGTGCAAATGTCCTGGGGCAGGATGGAGCACAGCTGAATTGGAGAAGCCGAGAGAGAAGCCGAGAGAGAAGCCATGGGATGCAGTGTAATGAGTGAGGGGGAAGGGACTGGAGGAGTGGGCGGGGCCAAGCCAGGTGCTCCGCTCTCTGAAGGCGGCCTGTCTTCTCCAATCTTCTACCCGCTTCACTTAGCAACTCAACACAACAGACCAGTGCCTGGCTCCTCTCCCTCTCCCCTACTTAGTGCTCCAGGAGCACTATCCTGTGGCGTAAAAGGAAAAACCAACACACTCTGGCCACCCTCTGCTTTGTTCCAGCAGTTTCCACAGTGAGGACGAAGCAGGCTCCGTAAAAAGCGTGTGGGTGACGGTCCTGCAGCACACGTTCTCCCACCCCATCGAGCCAGCCCGGGGTGGCTGAGCTCAGGATGCTGCCTCAGCCGTTGATAATAATTGTTGCATTAATTGGTGCTGTCCAGACCAGACAGAACGTAAAAGATCCCACTGTGTCCAATAATTAATGTTTTTCCCCCACTGCAACGCCATTAATAAGGGGCTCTTCCAAGAAATGAGTAATTGGCTGGCGGGGCATCATTAGGGCATTTATAGATAAGCTTTGGTCTGGAGACATAGAGGAAAGCTGATTATGTTTATTTAGACTCTATTATCTATTGCTAATGTGTTATCCTGTGTTCCAATCGTCCCCATTCTCTGGGTCCTAATGATACAGGGCACACTCACAATGTGATTTCAATGACCTGCAACACGGCTTTCTCTCCACTGCAGGGGAGGGGGGGGGACTGAAGGGAGGTTCTGCTGGCTCCCACGCATCCGCCGTGAACCTTCCCTTTCCGCTGAGAAATTTAGAGCCAGGCTCTCGGAAGTACCAGAAAGAGAGTTTCTCCTAATTAAACCTCAGAGGACTGGAAGTTTCTTGGGTTTGTGATTATCTGAAGGGTTTTTGAAAATGTAAATCTGGTTGGGGAAACACTGCTTTGAAATATAGAGGGAGGAAGAGGCAGCTTGGGTTTGAGATGCTCTCTCGGTGGTAACAAGCAATGAAGCCTCAGAGACTGAGAAAATCTGGCAGAAACACACATCTTACTAGACAAGCAGACGTGCTTACAAGTGTTCTCTGGACCCTGGGAAGTGGACGCTGGGGCATGTGGGGCTGATTTTTCTCCCAGAAACCTTTGATCCATTTGTTCTTTGCTAGAATTTTCAGAAGAGATTTCTTATGTTTCATAAAAAAGTATAGATACGTACAACAGTGTGAATGGACTTAATGCCACTAGATTATACAGTTAAAAATTATTTAAACAATAAATTTTATGTTATGTATATATTTTACCACAATAAAAACAATTACCAGGAGAATAAATAGAAAACTAATAGAAAATAGAAAACTAATAGAAAATAGAAAACTAGTACATTTTATAAGCAGAATTTAAAAGCATAAGGAAGAATTAGGGCTCTAACTTTGCGAATGTAATATAGCTAATATTAATTTTAGAAACCAAATAGACTTCTAAATGGTCTCTTCTGAGTATGAAACTACCCTCAAGTTAATTTTTAAAAACCTTAAAATTACCAATAATAATTCAAGACAATTAATTTGTCAATTGAATGAGCTGGATTCGGGACTGCAGAGTGAACTCAATCTTATATATTTTTACAATTTGCTATTTTCACTGGTTCTGTGGACAGTTCTTTATCCACTCCTGGCTGTAATCTCACATAGGTTCCATAGTCTTCTCTGTGACTCTTATAAACAAAGTACCCAGGCCTATTAAATATTTTTTTTTAATGTAGCTAAGTAAATCCTTTTTACTTATCTATTTTTTATATGGTAATGTATATATGTTAATCCCATACTCCTAATTTATCCCTCCCCCCCTTTCCCCTGTGATAACCATAAATTTGCTTTCTACGTCTGTGAGTCTGTTTCTGTCTTGTAAACAAGGTCATTTACTATATAGCACGGGAAATTATATTCAATATCTTGCGATAACCTATAATGGAAAAGAATCTGAATACCAAATCACTTTACTGTACACCTGAAACTAACACAATATTGTAAATCAACTATACTTCAATAAAATTTTTTTTAAGTGTAGCTATATGTGTATGTGCATCTACACTCTATACACATCACCCCCGTTCACATCTCTTACTGCATTGGGTGGTGGGGAAAATGTGGGATTAGGAGGCTGGAAACCTGGGTTCAAGTTCAGGCTCTGCCCATGTCCCATGGTCTGTGATACCTGTCCAGCCTCAATTTCCACACCTGTGAGATGAGGACCCGCTCATGTGCACTTGGCGGAGGTTTTTCTTGGGAAGAAGTGAGATGACGTCTGTGGAGGAGCCCACGGGGCACTTGCAGAGATGAAACAAACCCCTCAAATATCCATCTCTCCCCATCTGCCCTTGCACGTGTGAAAGTATCTGATACTCATGGGTGTCTACAGCCCCCCTCAGCCTTCCCTGTGAAGGACACACTTGGGATCCCTGACCTGTCTCTGGTTTTGAAATGAGCTCCCAGAAAGTTGACCTGTGCACAAATGCATGATGTAACTTTGCAAATTAAGTGCGTAATGCTTTTAGGAAAGTGCTGCCCTTTCGTCGCCTGCTCCCCACCCCTGGGACCTGGTAATTTGTGGGCACATCTGTTGCAGGTGTTGGGGAATATTCTCAGAGATATTCGTAGATCCTGGCCTGGGGTCTAAAGGTGGAGAAGCTGGCTCCTGGGACACAGTGATGCCTGCAACATTGGTCAGGTAACAGGATCGAGGCAGGAAGCCCTGCGAGCAGGGGTGGGCCTGGGCAGGGTCAGTGGGCAGCTCGGCAAGCAGGGAAACCACAAAGAACTGCTCTCAGGGGCAGGAAAAGGAGACAGGTACCCCCAACCCAAACACACACATACACCCCTATTTATCAGATATCACTTACCGGATGTTACCGGTCCAGGCAAGCAACTTAACCCCTCTCGGCCTCGGCGATCTCGTTTGTATGGGAGGCGTACAGATCTGCTTAGCTCATGGGCCGAGGTTGCTCTGGCTGGTAGCACTTTAATTTACAGAGTGCCTGCTGGGCACCCGGCATTGTGCCAGGTGCTGGAAGGAGAGGGATGGAAGATCAAAGAGAAAAAGAGGAGGCGTAATCATCACTCTTGCCAGAAAGAACCCATCACTCTTCTTAAAATCTTGCCGTGGTTCCTCATTTTTCTTAGCATAAAATCCAAACCCTGTATCCAGATCCACATAAGACTTTGGGATCCAGCCCTGGGACTTCTCTCAGCCAATATTTTGTAATGTTCCTTTGCTATCCTGAAACAGCATTCAGGGGTGATATAATTTATCTACACACAAGATGTTTTAATCAATATATTAATATATTAACTTTCATATGGGGGGGAAAAGAAGTCATTCGTATCAAAACAAGATGCATTTCAATTGGAAAGTTCTCTGACACGGCTTCACTAATCAACACAAGGACATGTGTTTGTGTAAAATCATAGTGAATGCCACAACTAGAAACTCAGACTTGACAACAGGGGTGTTGTTTTGGAGACTCAGATACCAAGAGTGATGTTGCCATGGGTGACATGATTTTCCCAACATGGCGAACACCGCTTGGTAATATTCCAAACAAAACACAGAGCAATCATCCCTTAATTTATATAGTAGCTCCATTCCTAGAAAATTCAATATATATAATTAACACTGTGCTAAAATTACTTTCTGTTTATATGAATTAGAGAGTTATGGCCAGGCTCAGATCATTAGAACTTGGTTTTTCACCAACATGAATATCTACTGGGACATCCTAAAATCTGCAGGACCCAGATCAGCCCATCTTTGTGTAGGACTGTTAGATGCACTGATTGAAGTCTTGCACCCTTGGTGCCTACTCACTACATATATGGCGCCTCCCTCCCAACAAATATCCCAAACAAACTCGAGGCAATGTCACCCCCTCAGGAACCACGGATCTAGCCCCTGCCTACCTCTCCAGCCCTCATCTTCTCCTACCCTCCTCCTGTTTACGGTGCTCTCGGCCACACAGCTTCAGCTTTTCTCCTTTCCTCCAACACATCAAAGGGCCTTTGCACGTGCTGTTCCCTCCACCAGGAATGCTCTTGCCCAGCTGATCACATGGCAACCTTCTTCTCCTCCGTGTCTCTGCTCACATAACACTTTCAGGAGAGTGGCTTTCCCTAGCCACCTGATCTACAGGAGCACACATTCCCAGCCCAGCTGGTCTCAATTATGCCACCCTGTTCTTGCCCCTCAGGACACACATCATGCCTAGACTTTTTTCTAGGTTGTCTTCCCCACCAGGGTCAGCACACTTTTCTGAAAGGGCCAGAGAGCAAATATTTCAGGCTTTGCCAGCCGTTATGGTCTCAGTCACAACAACTCAACTCTGCCCTGTATCACTCAAAGGCAGTCACACACAATATGTAAACAAATGGGTGTGGCTGTGCACCAATAAAACTTTATTTACAAAACAGGCAGAGGTTAGATTTGGCCCTTGGGCAGTAGTTGGCCAATCCCTGCACTGGACTATCAGCTCCTTGTTGTCTGGTTTAGTCTTGAATTCTTTTTGTCTCACACAGTGTGGGCCGTATGGTAAGAATGGAATGAATGTATGTTGAAGAAATGAGTTTGTCCAGCTGGAATGAGGAACAACAGAAAACACAAGAAAGACCTACCTATTCTTAGCACCGATGGAAGCGTTTCCACATTGGCTGCACACCCAGCACCGTAAGAGTCCTGAGGAGGGAGGTCAGGAGAATTCAGGGAGGGCTTCCTGGAGGAAGTGGCCCTGCACAGCAGCTGAAAGAAAGATGGGATTTGGACTACGGTAGTCATGGCACTCACTTGTTCAGTCATCAATTCATTCCCTCGCTCAGGGACATTTGTTGAGTGTCCTATCAGCTGCTGACAACACAAAGTTGAGAACACGCAGTGCTCCCGGGGTAGGAGACTTTGATCCTGTTATCAGGACAGTCTGGGGATTCCGAGGATGCTGCGGACCAGTCACACTTCTGGGTGCCTCATGCACAGGCGAGACCAGGGTCACATCTGAGCATGGCTCAGTAGTGCCCCAACTGGACCTTTATTCCACTGACCATCCACGTCATCCAACCCCACTGTGCCGCGCTTGTGAAATCAGTGCACCTGTCCTCAGCATGGCCCCTCACCCTCACCCTCCCACCCAACCCAGTCTCAGGACCCCGGCCCTTTGCCCTCCCTCACCCTAATCACAGCCCGCGCCCAGAGCCTCCATCACACAGCTGCATAATGATATGGTCTTCCCAGGAAGGGATGCTGTACTTGCAGGTCTTCAGACAGAGGCCTGGGGGGATTCTGAGCAGTGGTGCCCCTGGGCCATCAGAGCTCCATCCCCCAGGCAGTTTTAAGTAACTGGGCGGGACATTTTAGCAGCTTGATGGGTACATTGAGACCTTGAGTGACAATTCTTTGATCTTTTAAGAAATTATTTGAAATTCTTTTTTAAAAAGAGTCAAGGTTATCCCCTGCTCTCCCCTCTTGGTTGCCTTCCCTCCAAAGCTCAAGGTCTTGAATCTCCTGCAAACCTCATCTGCTTTTCTTTCTCTCTTTGCTTTGGCTTCTCAGACATTCAGAGCCAAATATGTAGTAGCCCAAAGCATCTGAACCCTAGTGGTGGACGTGTTGCATAGTAAGTCCTCACTTGAACAGATTTTGCTGTCTTATTTCCCCTCACCTTGGATTTCTGGTCGATTTTTGAAGTGGTAATGACTGCATGTCTGTAGGCCAACTCAAATCCTTCCAGGGATGAGCCAGGTACCCTCTGTGTACAAATAATCATAATTTCAGAATGTTCTCCCTATCTCCCCTCCCCCACCAACGCTGAACCCATTTTATTAATATTGAGCTTAATTATTTTGAAGTTTAGATTAATTTAAACAACTCAATTTATTATAAGCATTTCAAAAATATTACATTTTCTACCTGCTAATGAGGGGTAAAAATAGATAAATGAGTTTCTCAACACAGTGTTGATACTATGCCATAAAAACAAACAAGGAAACATTCCTTGCAGGAACTCTATACCGTGACCCTCTTCTGGTCTTAATCTCAGCTCTGTACCCTTGGGGTGACCCTGATTTAATGTGCCATGTAGGGCAGCCCCATAGCATTACTGCAGGGAACGCCCCAGGGAGAGTTGGGGACCACAGCCCAGAAGCTACAAAGGGTCACAAAAGAAAATCTCCAAGTGGAGCGACTAAGAGCCCAGCTTTGAGACAGAAGGACCCCTCACTCATTCCTCTGTTTGTTGGCCCATTCAATAAAGCAAGTACCTTTTGGGTTCGGGCTCCTTGCTGAGCACTGAGGAAACAGGTAAAAAGATGGAAAGTTCGTGCCCCCCCCGGACCTACCCTCAGAGTGGGGTGAGACCACAATAAACAAGGGAGCTACCAAGTAAACAAGGTCATTCCAAATGGTGTTCATGTAACAATGAGCTGAGGGTGGGGAGAGGTGGACACATTAAGAAAGGTCTCTCCGAGGAGGTGACATCTGAGCCACCACGAGAAGGGCACTGAAAGCAAGTCAAAGAAAACAACAGCAAAGGTCCAGAGCAGTAAAACGTGGACGTGGAAGGTGCAGAAGTGTAGAGGCCAGTGAGGCTTCCTGCCTCCACCTAGGTTTTAGGGTGGAGAGGCAGCCCTCTGGATGCCTGGAAAACTGTCCAGCATCCCCACAAATGTGCCGATGGGGACAAGACAATGTCACTCTCTTCACAAGAGAGGAGAAGAAGAGGGCAAAACATTGATCCCAACAGTGGGAGAATAAAACAAAGAACAAACAAAGAGGGAGGGGGGTAAAAGAAGCTGGGGATCCTCTTCTTCTGGAATGAACCAGTGGCTCTCTTGCAAGTGGGCACTGCTGGATGTGAGACGAGACCCAGGGGGTTGTCTGTCATCCCCTGCAATTCCAAGGGTCTGGAGACCCCAGGCCTCCCTGCCAGGACCAAGTCTGGTGGTTCTGTGTCATTACAGTGGCGTTCAGAGGCCCAGGATGCTGTGTTGAGCATCACTAGCTGACAAACTAAAGCACTTTCCTCTCTGCACCTGTCTTGAGATAATGCTGTTCTGGGCCCACCTTGAAGAGAGAAGAATCCCCTCGATAAACAGCAAGGGTTTCTTGCCCCCCAACAAGTGGGCAACACTCTCAAACCCTTCAGAAAATAGTCACCCATGCCCAGCAATCTCGGGGCCTGCTGGCGACATCTAAACACCAGGATCACGCAGCAAGAAGAGGGGAAGGCACAAAACTACCTCGCCACCTTTTTAATGAGCAAAATCCTCTGGCTGTTGTCAGGGCCCTCAGAGACCAGCTATTAATGAGCGCTTAGAAGAGATTGTGCCTGTTTTATACGTGTACGGTGGCCTGGGAGAGACACTTCAACTTCCATTTTACATCCGCTGCCATGTTCCAGTGTCTCCTCGAGGGCAGGAAAACATTTGGCAAATTTTGTCTTTAAAGAGACACGTTCAAAGAGAGCGTTCCCTCCCCGCAGCCACATTCTATATGTGAGCACTTTTCAATTTTCAAAGTATATATTTAGATTATGTATATGAAAATCTGAGCGGCGCCGGTAGGCAGCAGGGCCTCAGCTGCACGCTCAGCTCTTCCTGTTTCTTGGGGCTTCGGGGAGAGGGGCTTCTGGTTTTGTCCTCAGACTCAGTGGCTTCCCTCACTGAGCTGGGGATGGGTGCCAGGGATGCGGACTGCCTATGTTTTGTTCCTATTTACAGACCCTGGTCCTAGATAGCAGATGATGTGGGTTATAACTTGATGGGCTGAGATGTGGGAATGGGGGCTGGATCAGAGTGTGAGCCAGGTGGAGCCCTGGAAGGAGGCGTGACTGGCAGAGCCCACGTGGGGCCAGGTGATGGGGTTGGATCCCTATGGTAACTGTGCAGGGTCTTTCCAAGATGAGAGGAGGGTCTTGAGGAGAAAGAAGGAGGACGTGGAGATAAGAAAGGACTTCAGAGGACAGCAGATGCTTGGAGGTGTCGATGACAACCCTGTTGTCACAAGGAGCCATCGTCTGCAATGGGGAGTGAGCATGAAGGCTGGCAATGCACCAGGTGGCCTCGTGGTATGACGGAAAGCACAGCTACCAGCTCTTGCACTGACCAGCTGTCCTAGTCAGCTCGGACTACTATAACAGAAGTACAGACTGAGGGTTTAAACAACACACTTAGTTCTCACAGTCCTGGAGCCTAGAAGATCAGGGTGCTGGGACAGTCAGTGTCCAGTGAGAGCTCTTTTCCTGGCTTGCAGATGGCCACCTTCTCACTGTGTCCTCACCTGTCAGAGAGAGAGCTCTGCAATCTTCATCCCCTTATAAGGGCACTAATCCCATTATGGGGCTCCACCCTCATGACCTCATCTAAACCTAATTACCTCCCAAAGGTCCACCTCCTAATACCATCACATTGGGGGTTAGGGTTACAACATATGAATTAGAGAGTGTGGGGTGGGAAGAGGGGAGACACACATTCAGTCCATAGCACCAGCTGTGTGATCTTGGGCAAGTTGCTTAGCCTCTCTGAGCCTCTACTTTTCATCAGTAAAATGGGATCATAATCCCTCCCCCTGTTGTGAGGATAACATGACCTGCCACATGTACAGTGCCTGGGACATGGGTGGAGCTGGCTCAGTGGTGTCTGTGTTTGTTTCTACAGCCCAGTAATCATCTGAATCCTCCAGAACAGGAAACCCATCCTCCAGTCAACCTCAGAAGACCTGCAGAATAAATGTGTCACGAACAGGAGAAATAAAACGTATCCATATTTTGAAAGGGGACAATGAGGGATGAAAGTCGCTGACAGTGTGAATTACTATTGATTTCGTCATCGCTGCCATCCCCGGAACAAACAGCCCCAGAAAGCACAGTGGTTCCAATCCTAGGCCTGTGGCATCCCAGGGCATTTCCAATTATCTCCAAGTACGTTACAAAACTCGGACCAAAGCTAGCTTGAGTTTTCTCTAATTCAAAAAGTCACCATTCTCAGTCATCAGCACTTTGGCAAGAAGGAGAGGTGCCACGGAATCGTGCCATGGCAGAGTCTGCCTGCTGCTTCTCCCATTACTCCTCACTCACGAGCCTCTATATTCTTGAGGTAGCCATATGCCCAGTTGAAGATTCTGCTTCCCAGCCTCTCTTACATCTAGGTATGGCCATGTGACTAAGACTGGCCATTGAAACAAGAGAAACTCATAGGGAAGGACTTGAGGGAAGGTTCTTTGAGCGGCAGAAAAGATGACAGGAGAAAGACCCCTTTGCTTTACCCTCTTCCTTCCTTCTTGCTGCCTGGAATGTGGACACAATGACTGGAGTTGCAGCAGGCATCTTGAAAAACTGAGGATGGAAGCCAAGTATTGGGAATGGCAGAGCAGGAAGAGAGACATAGCCTGGGCCCCAGATGATCATGAAGCCACCACACCAGCCTACCCAGGACTTCTTGTACATCAGAGGGGAAACCTTTATGCCTTTAAGGCACCGTTACTGGAGTTTTCTGTTGGCTGCAGCTGGACCTAATCCTAACATATATATTGAGTTACTAGAGGCTGCTGACTGTGCAGAAGGGAAGCTCTGGGTCCCAGGCTCCCAACCCATTCTTGGCAGGAAACAGGCAGGGGAGGGAGCAGAAGCGGGCAGAACATCATGGCACCGGATGAGCATCCAACAGCGTCTTCTTGCTCGTGCCCACTGGTCTTGGCTAGTGCTAGGCCCCAGGTGAGTGATCTATCCCTCCCTGTTTTACCTTCTAGAGAACTCCAGCCTAAGCCCAAATGCAATGTGGGGGCAGGGTGCTGCCACAGGAAGAGGATATAAGTCAAAATAAACCCTGATTCAAGTCCTACCTTTGAACCTTCACAGCCGTGTAACTTTGGGCAAACCACTTAACCCTTGAGCCTCAGCTTCCTTCTCTGAAAAATGGGAGTTACAGTAATGCCTACCCCAAAGGGCTCCATGGATAATGTAAATAAAGTACCTGGAATTCAGCCCTTAGGAATGCTGGTTGTGATTATACAGATTAGTTATGAATGGATATTATTATTTTCAGAGAGAGGTCTTGGGGCAATGGCACATCCTTTCTTCATAAAGCCAGGAGGTAGGGAGGCTTTAGCCAATGACATCGCTGTCTTTCTTCCTAGGTGAGGTACAATCAGCTTGAGTGCCATGAAGGTTGATCCTGACCGTCTGAGAACTGGAAAGAGGACAGGACTGGTGGAGGGGAGACCCAGCTCCTGTTACTGGCTTCACCACTAACTAGCTGTGTGACCTCAAGCTAGTCACCATCTCTTTCTGAGCCTCACCCGTGAAATGAGGATGCCGGACTCCATCTCTGAGACCCCTTCTAGCATAGAAGTGCAGTGACCCATGAACACAGGGCAGCCTGAGGACCAGGATCAAAACAGTCAGTCCACCTGCTGTACTTCTACCTGTGTTGATTTTGCCCCCAGCTTCCTCAGACCCACCAGTCATTCACAATGTTCTTTCCTATTGAATTCCTATCGTATCAAGGGCCTGATTCTGGACGAAGTGTCATTTCTACAAACACTGAGACTAGATCTCAGGACTGGAGCAAGGAGAGATTTGAGAGCATCGTTTGCCTCACTTTCTGTAAACTTGATGTAAAAATTCAGATGTGCAAAGCCAATAAACTGGAAGATTGTTGGTTTGTAAAAGAATCATCAAGAAGCGTAAATAATCTTGCTCATCTGTGTCTCACTCACATGATGGGAAGGAAATTATGCTGAGTCCTCAGCTATCGAGCTCGAGACCCTAACCATGCATTTAACATCCATCATTAATTCAATCCTTTCCATAAGACTTCCACCAGGTAAGCACCCCCATTCTCATATTGCCAACAGGATAGAGGGACAGCGAAGTTACATATTTTGCTTAAGCTAAGGCCACGCAGACAATAAATGGTTGAATCAGGATTAGAAGCTAGATCTAATCTAGGTTGTCACCATAGAATCATATTCTTAAGGCCTGAAAGAGAAACAGCACAAAGTGGGATGATGCCAGAAGACAACTGGCTGGCTGTGTGACCTCGGGACAGTCGAGGAATCTCTCTCTGCCTGCTTTTTCTCATGTATCAAAAGTGGGCATTGGATAGATCAGAGCCCCATTCTACAGAGTGGTACCTGTTGGTAGATCTCCAAGCTGCCAGGCTGCCCCCACCCCACTCCATACTCAATATATATCAGGGCTGCCAAGGCGAGAGCAGGTAGTCATGGAAGTGATGCCCTGCTTGGGAATCTCCCAATGGACAGAAGGCTGGGGACCTTGACTTCACACATCTTCCCTTCCCTGCCCATCTCCAGAACCCCATGGGTGTCTCCACTGGGTCTTCAAACCCAGGCAGGACTGCCTACAAACCTGAATGTATAACACTTGGGATCTGTGGGAAGGCCTCTCTAAATGTCCATCCCCAAATGTCCTGCTCTATTTACAGACTCTCTTCACCCAGTAGTCTCTTTAGGGGATGGGGGCCCCTCAATGGCACTAATGCTTACCTGCATCGGCCATGCAATGCCAAATGATGTAACAATTCCGTGGCATCCTATGAGACTTTTGCAACAGATGGCGTTGCTGTAAAATATTTAACAGGCTGACAATTGACACTCGAACTCTTTTGGATTCTCCGATGAATCTGATGCCCACATGTTGCCAAAAGCATTTATTGTCTCATAATTTGATTTACTTTTTTCCATGCTGCTCCCAGTGCCTGCAAGTAGGGGCAAAATGGCTGATGCCTCCAGATGCCACAGAGGCTAATAAAGCTTGCTGTGCTCCCAGCATGCTCTCTGCTGTCAGCAACCGGCAATTAACTTAATAGGGTTCTTGAAATGGAGTCGATCCGGGAAGTGCGGCATGTGTTGACACTCTCCCGCTGATCCAGGCAGCCTCCCACCATTGACTTGCCGGGTCTGTTTGCTATTTGAATTATTTAGGAGCTTGTTATGTGAATTAAAAAGCAGCACTTTGCAGCATTAAGTCTAATATTTTATGATCTTCAGTTGATTAGGTGGGCTTTCAGGATTACATGGAAATGTTAAGTTAAAACACGCCTCTGACAGGCGGCTCTCGCCAGTCTCCTTTGCTTTTCAAAAACCTAGATGAAAACCCAAAAGGAGCCTGCCTCCTTTTTCCCCTCCAAGCGAGTCTTCTGGAACCTGTTTGCAGACCATTGAAGGGCTTTTCCACCCTGAGGATACCAGGTGCCCTGGGTTCTCAGGACAAAAAGGAGGCTGGTCCCCCTTTCTCTACTTTGCTTTTGTCTCTTTCTTGGAACAAAGACACCAGTGATGACATGATGCCCAGAAGGACCACCTCCCAAGCCTGGGCCTGCAAAAGGAAAACCCTGCTGTGGGTTTCCAGCCATTCACTTGGACCTGGATGGGCACCACTGCCGCACCTGCCCTTGGCCAAGGGTGTGTGTAGCCCACGCCCCATGCAGCACCAAGTTTACAGAGTGCCAAGCTCCAGAGGACCTCCCCTGCCACAAGGTCCAATTCACACTTTCCTGCCCTACCAGCTGCCACCACTCTCTCCCCTGGCTGATGACAATAGTTTTCTACTGGGATTTCCCCGTCAGTCCCATTCCAATCCACCCTACACCCTGTAGCCAAGATATCTTTCTAAAACCCAGCTCTGGCTATGACACTTCCCTGCTCAAAACCCCTCAGTGGCTCCCCATTGCCTCATCAATCTGGCCCCAGGCTCTCTTTCTAGCCTCATCTTCTGTTGTTCCCATATGAACCAGCCAAACTGAGCTATTTATTATTCTCAAAAAACACTCTCTGTTTTCTCAACTCTGAAGCTTTGCTCATGACGGTCACTTGGTTCATTAAACTTCCCTTCTTCACCTATGGAAAGTCTACTAGCCCTTGATAATGAAATGAGTAAATAAAAGTATACAATATAGAGCTTCCTATGTTCCAAGCACTTGACGTATTATTATTTAATCCTCAATAATCCTTTAAGGTCGGTACCTTTATTATCTCCATTTTATACATGGCAAAACGGAGGTTCAGAGAAATTAGGTAACTTCCTCAAAGTCACTCAGCTAGCTGGAATTCAAATCCAGGCAGACCAGGCTCATCTAATTCCACTTCCTTGGTAAAGCCATCCCTGCCCTTACCTGAGTGCCTTCTTTCTCCTCTGAAGTTTGCAGCATCTATCCTTTCCAGGGCACTGACTTATTCAGGTTGCAGGTAGAGATACACAGCTCTCTTCTCTCCCAGGATGCCAACGCCATGGGACAGTCTGGGTCTCCCTTGTACCACAGCAGGGCGCAGGGTCAGACTTTGCACATAGTAGGTGTTGACTCAGCAGGCTGTCAACCTGACCGCAGGCTGGCTCCCCACCCAAAGTCATGACCCCTGGAAGAGTATTCACCTGGTCCCTACTGCACTTTCCCAGCGGCAGAGGAGGCATTGCAAGGTGCTGAGTGAAGGTGCAAGTTCTAAAGAAAGAGTGACCTGAATTTGAATCTGGGCACCACCTTTTTTAACCATGAAACCTTGGGGAAAAGAGACCATTCACCTCACTGAGGCTTGGTTTTTCTCACCTATAAAATGGATATAATAGTAGTCCCCTCTCCATAAAGAAATTATTAAAATTAAATGAAATATTTCATAAAAAACTCTTATGATACACGGTTCCCAGCACGTGGTAAGGGCTCAGGAAAACATAGCTATTATTACCGTTGGATTGACCCCAGTTGGAGTCTTAAATCCGCCTCCTGCAGCTCTGGGACGCTAGGCCTGGCATCTCTACACCTCTACACACGGGCTACTTAAAACTCACCTCACAGGATTATGGAGAAGTTAAAGAAATAACAGGAGGCCTGGAAAGGAACAGACATTCAGTATCTTAAGATTATTATTATTTTTAATTATAAACTTCACCCAAGCGGAGGATTTTTTTTTTTTCCAGAACACCATAAAGATGGCCCCTGATCCCTAAAATCAACAATCCTGTGCAAAAAAAATGACATCTGCTACACCCTGACCCTGCAGCTGGCTCTAAGGAGAAAGGGGATGGATGCAGCCCAGCCTGGCCTCCAGGGGGCGCTCGATTTAATGGGGAAGCCAGCAGGCAAGGAGTCCATCTCATCTGAGGCAGAAGGAGGGCAGGGATGGGGTGGTGGGCGGGCTGAGCCAAGTCTCAGGGGCTCAGCTGAGAGGAGCCGCTGCCTGATCCTGTGACCTGTGACCGATCGGATGTGGTGGACGAGCCATGAGGAGGAAAGCAGGCACTTTGCCAACTGTAGCAGGAAGAGAGTGTCTGTATGATTAGCAATGCCCTCTCAGGAGACCTCTGCCCAGAGAGGGGAGGCTGACAGTATAATCTCTTAGTAAGGAGTTGTCCTCAAAACCTCTCTGCTATAGGGAGGCCCTGAAGCCAGGAAGTTGCTCTCAGGAATTATCTCACTACCATCACTAATAACAACTGCTGGGTCTGGTTCTTTAAGGCAGTAAGGTTCTGAACTTGGGTCATATAGATGAGCTTAAGGAGGATGGGGACCAGGAAGACCCTAAAAATACGTGCAAAATCTTGTATAAATATATGCAGGTATATATACTAGGTAGAGGTTCTATAATATTCTGTATTTGTCAGGATAGGCTAACTGCTAGCTGCAGTAACAAATAACCCCTAAATCTCAATGGTTTTAATACGTATGTCCCAGTGCAAGCAGGATGATAAGGAGTAGGCAGTGAAGGGCAGGGTTCTGCTGGCCGGGGCTCCACCATCTTCAACATGTGGGCATCCAAGGTCACCCTGAGCCACATTCCGTTGGCAGGTGGAGGAGGAAATGAGCATGAAAGACCTTATAAGAAATTTTAGGGCCCAGGCCTGGAAGTAGAATAGATTACTCCTGCCTACATTCCATTGGCCAAAACTCAGTCACATGAGGCATCTAACCACAAAGGGTGTTGGTAATTGTAGTCTTCCTGTGTCCCCGGGAGGGAAGGAAACTGGTTTGGAGAACACATCTCATAGCCTTGGAAAGGCACTTGTACAGAGGGGGAAAAAAGGGGCAGGGAATGAAGAAGATTGGTAAGTACCATTTGCTTTATGTACATTATTCACTCAATTCTCATTATTAATAATAGGTTTTTAAATTTTATATCCATTTTATAGAGAAGAAAACTGGAACTCAGAGGACTCAGAAGACTAAGTCACTTACATAGGATCACACAGTAGTGAGTGTTCTGGCCCAGAATACACCTCAGGTTTGTCTCTTGTCAACATACAGCTTTAAAGGCATCCCATTTTACTACTTTTGCATATTAACGTATTTTGAGTGGGAAGGCAGACGTGAACGGAGAAGATAATTTTGAGCTGGTATTTTTGGGTCAGCTATCATTTATTGACTGCTTACTCTATGACAGATACCATGTATTGAATAATTAACTCCCAGTAACCCTCTGAGCTACATCCAGCTATTATTATCCCAGGCTTATGAATGAGGAAATGGAAGCACAGAGTTATGTTGTTTGCCCAAGACCCCACAGCTAGTAAGTGAGGGAACTGGGACTCCATCCCCAGTGCCCAAGCCAGTTCCGTAGGCAAACACTCCTTCCCATGCTCGTACTCACTCAACTGCATTTGCCCTTGGCCACCCCATGACTTCAAGGTAAACAGAGAATGCATCTCCCTCAACCTCATGCCCCCATCTTGCAGCCCAGTCTGCCCCTCCCCTTCGGAAGTCATGGTCTGAGGGCGGGCACCCGCCCAAGGGCAGGCTGACATAGCAGTACAGTCACCGGCCACTTGCAAACTGGGAGCCCCATGGCAGAGCCCACCAGCCCGTGTAGGGTGGGCACTGCAAGCCCACGAGCAGCTGACATCCCCTTCATGACCCCATTCAATCCACCTGATGGCTTCATGAAGGTAGATTTTTAACATCTCTGACCACTTTGTCATTTAAGCCAAAATAAATTCAGCTACTGGGGCCAGAAGCAGGCCTGGGGTGAACGTGATGGGGAACCAAGGCAGCCTGGTCGGTACTTACACTCCCTTGGCCCTCTGAGGTGCCGCTTCACACAGGGTGAGGTCCTGGGGATGGGGAGACATCTCACCTTGAGCCTCGCACCAAGTCAAGGTGTTGACTTCAAGCTCTTACACAAAAGCAGCGAGCTGGTGGGAGGGTGGGTGGAGGAGGAGTGGGATCGTCCCTCAGGCACTCAACAGAGGTACTGTGTGGGTGGGGGCCCCCAGGACTGAGGAGGGGTGAAGGATGTAAAAGTGCCAGGGTCGAGGGAGGGAGACCCTCAGACAAAGCTGCAATGAAAGCTGAAAGTTCAGAACCAGAAGAGAAGAGGGGCAGCCCCCTTGCACCAGGTCTGTGCCAGGACCCTCTGGAGCAGAGATGCCAGGACTGGAGTCAGCAGGGCTTGGTTCAGAGCCCAGCTCCTCCATTCATTAGCCCCACGGTTTCACCGCTCAGTTTCTCTGTCTGTAAAATGGGCACAGTGTCATCTCGCCTCACAAGGCTGCAGGAGGACCCAGGGATGGAGTACATAAAACATCGAGCACCAGGCCTGGTGTGAAGCTCTCCCGGGGCCTTTGAATACAGTCCTCTTAGAAACAAACAAAGTAACAGACAATTCTCTAATCATTTGCATCATCAAACGAGATTCCTCCTTTATAGCTGTTGGTTTTGTAACTAAAATAATCACCTCTTCATTTTTCATGGGCCTGCATCCTGATCCTTAAGGTCCGTCAGTCGCCTGGCTCCCTCCCCAGGGTGCCCAGCACGGACCAGGCATGCAGAACCAAGTGTTTCTGAGGTCAGAGTTCACACTTCATAGGGCTCTTCCTTGTCCATTCTTTCCATTACTCCCAGAAGCAGCCCTGGGAGGCGGGGAGAGCTGACCTGTGACTCCCGCCCCCACTTCAAAGACAAGGTCATGGAAACTCCCCAGGGGTTTCCGTCAGTGAGCAGCAGCTCTGTTCCAAGCGCAGGGTGTTTCTGGTGACACCGAAGGGACTCAGCACCCTCTTAACCACCTGAGGACAACACAGGACACCAGGACTGACAGGCAGAGGCCTGACCCAGGGCAGGGCTACGAGCGTGGGCCCTGGAGAGAGGCTTTGTGGGTGCCGATCCCAGCTCTGCCACCTACTTGCCCTGAGACCTTGGCGCAAGCGGCTGGACCTCCCCGCGTCTTATCTATAAAATGGGGATGACATCACTTCCTACCTCCTAGAGTGCTGTGGGTGCTGTGAGATTTAAAGAATTAATAATACAGTGTATAGTAAGAACCATTACGTGTCACTACTGATTCCCTGTGCGGGAAACCACATGCACCCACCTACCTTCTGTTTGCTTCTGATGCTCTGTGCCCTTGGGCGGCCGAGGCTGCATCTTATCCATCTTGGAGACTAAGACAGAGGGGCAATGCAGTGTGGTGGTTAGAAGTGCAGGCTCTGGTGTCAAGTTCATACCCATCACTTCCTGCCTGTGTAAACTTGGCGAGCTCTCTTGTCTGCTCTGAGCCTGTTTCTGCCTGCATAGAACGGGGTAATAATAGAACCTGTTTCATAGAGATGTGAGTATTTCATTAAGTGGTGTAACACACATGAAGCACCTAGAACAGTTCCTGGCACGTGAGAAGTGCTAAACAAGTGTTAGCTATTATTGTATTTATGTTCTGGGCACCCGTTACTAGGCCTGATCCAATGGTGCTTGATGAGGTCCAGGAAAAGGGAAAGGTGGATATGGCTGAGGTCAAGTAACTTGCTCCAAGTTATCCACTAAGGACAGGCATTGCAAATCCAGGCGAAAGCTAGAGGACACAGACCCTGTGGGCCTCAGAAAGGAGTTGGGATTTCGCTCAAGTACAATGGGAAGTGATCAGATCACACTGAACGTTCGTGGCCAGTTCAATGATTATTGAGCACCTACTGCACCCAGGCAGGCTGCAGTGAGCCTGAGGTCGCGACATGCGCCCCTCTCAGGTGACCCTGCCTTCCTGCCATGCCCCTCGGGGCCTCCCCCAGCGGCTCCCTCCCCACCTGGGCTTCGCAGGTTCTGGGCGAGAACTGGTGCTCTGGCCTCGGTCCCTCGGACCCCGGTGCTCAGAGCCCGGCCACGCCGCGCCGCCCGCAAACACGGCTCGCAGCCCGGCCTCCCCCACCTCTAGCTGGGCCGTGCCGCCTCCTCCGGAAGCACTCCGGGGCGTCTCGGGGAGGCCAGGGTGGCCAAGTTAAGCCACGATCCGAGCGCGGGGACCACCAGCCCCCCGGGGAACCCTTTCTGCCCTCAACTCGGCAGCGCGTGTCCAGCGCCATAAGCCCCTGGTGACCACGGTGACCAGGCGGTGGGCACCCGGCCGGTGGGGCGCACACGCTGACCCCTGTGGGCACCTGGGCTCCGGACGAGCCCCGAGCCCCGCGACCCCCGCGCCGTGACACTGAACGTTCCATCCCCGAACCTCGGCGACCCGAGGAGTCCCAGTCTCGCGCTGGCGCGGCCTGATTGGCAGGTCCGCCCTTGGCTGGGGTGGGGGTCGAGGAAGGGCTGTGGTGCACAATTGCTGTTTTTACTCCTGCCATCATCAATTCAACTATTGACAGGGAAAGAAGGGTCCGCCGTGGCTTTGTGTCACGCACTCACTGTAATTTACTTGAAAAGAATTAAATCACAATTACCTGCCATTCGTTTTGCATAAAACGAGCCAGAAGGAGGCTGCAATCGCAGAGTGCTTGAAAAGACAACAGCCCCGTTGTTGCCATATTAGAACAATATTTCTCAATCTGAAACTTAAAACATTCGAATTAGCAGCTTTGTTTGACTACGGTGGCCCACAGATAGGCAAGACTGACACCCCACCTCGGACTGCAGACATTACAGTTAACGAGCCTAATTTTCATTCATTTAAGTCTAGACCGATCTTTTAAAATCATTGCATTTATTGTCCTAATGTACCTCCCAAATGTTGGAAGGGAAAACGTAATCTTTCCTCTGTTACCTAGCCCAGTAGGTAAATTATCTAAATGCCATGAAAATCCCTCTTGCTGGGGCTAAAATCAGAGCAAACTGTAATTAAGTCACTTGAGATTTGTTTAAATGTCCAAAGAAATCACACTGTTTCTCAAATAAAGTTACTTCTGTTCTCATTTTCTCTCCTTTCTGATATGGTCGTCAGGTAAATATGACTGATTAGCTTTTAAACCAAGGTTTCTAAAGTGTATTTAAAATATTCAATTCTGCAAAATTACATCAATGTGAACCGGTGTGTTCAGCAAATTTGAAGCCAGGCTAAGTTTTTAACAACTTCTGTAGAAGTAAACTGCTGCTTTCAGTGAGCTGTAGTTTTCATTAACATTAATGGGTTTTCAGCAACAAAATGTAACTGTTCAATCAAGCTTGAATATTAAAAAGAACCCAGTTACTAATTGTGAGAACACTTGAACAACCAGGAAAAGCTGCAAATTCAAAAATACAATTGGTAACATTGGGAACTGGGTTCAGGGAAAGTGAACAGAAATAGAGGTGATCTATTTCATATCCGTAAATCTATAAATAAGGTTGAAGATGGAGAAGATGAAGGAATAGAAAGGTAGAACTTTTGAAATCCGAGTGGTAAAAAAGCAAGCTGAAATGCAGATTTAGTGTCAGGAATAATTAAACTGCGAAGTAAGAAAACCCTGTAACCTAGGAAAGCAAGTCAGAGAAAGAATAAAAATACATTTGCTATTGTTAACAGTGGACTTTCCTAATTTTAAAAAGTGCAATTTTATCATTGAAATGTTATTAGTATTCTAAGAGGTTTTTTGTTTTTGTTTTTGTTTTTTTATGGATGGTTTTTTCCTTTAAGGAAAAAAAAATATTTTATTGTCTGCTTCTTTTTATTTTTTAAAGTGAGTATGAAAATTATCATGTTTAATTTTATATTTAGTGACTTTAAAATCTTTTAAGGTAATTTTTCCTTTATTCTTTTAGGAGAGAATAAATGTTTGGCTTCAGCAGAAAACAAATTACATGTGAAATAAACCCAGGACTCAACTCTATTTTCATGACTGGGTTTTTGAACAATAATCCTTAGAGGTGGGGAGAAAGGGATTCATCAGGCAAATGAAACAAAGTCCCTGATCTATATGCCTATTCTGATATCACCTCCTGGAATATCGGCAACATTTTAAGTTCCAGCCTAAGCCACGAATTCCTTCAGAACAAATCAAATGTCTTTAAAGAATATTTCTGTTTGAAAAGGAATTAAGCTCTCCTGAAAGAATTTTAAAGGTTGTGATATTCACAGTCTGATAAAGCAGCACCTTTAATGAAATTCTAATTAGCAATTTCATGCACTTTGCTATTAGTCATATCAGATTAATGCACATTTTCACAGCCTTCCTTTAATTAAGTGCACTTATTCCAAGTTTCAAACACTTTCCTTATAAGATGAAAACTGTGCTGAAATGTTATTTAGTAAACAGAGAAAGTGTGAAAGTGTAGGTGTGCGTGTGTACAGGGGCGGACATTTTTAACTGTCTACAATTTTTTTTTTACATTTTGAGTTGGTGAACTCAGGTTTTCATGCCTGCTGGCATTCTTAGTGTTTCTTTGATATTTCCGGGGGACCTATTCAAATCTTTAGCCCGCCCAAGTGCACATCATGTGTACTTTGCCTAAAACATATTTTCTGTGTATATATGTGTATATATGTCGGAAGATTTTTTGTTTAAAACATTTTTTCTTCATGTTTGTGTGTGTGTGTGTGTGTGTGTGTGTGTGCGCGCGTGAGAGAGAGAGAGGGAGAGAGAGGGAGAGAAACTATGTAATATACAATATTTAGTTTTTAAAATCTCCTCTGAAAAGCAAGGAACAAGCATTTGCCCATATAATATCCCCATCCCCATCACCTTTCACAGGCACCTCCTTTCCTTTGAACAGAGCAATAAGATTTCATTCGACCTACTAACTTTCATTCTGAAGCCCCAGCAAGGAGCAGGCAGCTTCGTGGTGAGCCGGATCCAGGGAGCACCGGACGTCTTCCTTCATTTCAGACTCCACTTCTCCACTGCAAGAGCCCAGCAGTACAGCCAGTCATTTCCAGGGAAAGCAAGACCTACCCTAGTGACTCACACCCTACAGACCCCGGATTCCCCAGATCATCCCTCCCTCCCAGCCTGCTGGAGGGTTGCTCCAATTCAGGGAGATCGTATTGCCTGGGAATCAACCTGATCTTATCTGTAGTCTTTTGTCAAGAGGAAATTTTTGTTGCCTGTTTTGCTCAGAGGTTGAAACTTGTAATATATTAACTAATTGCCTGCATCTCTAACACATGTTCTCTTGTTGGTGTCATTCATGTATACTGTAACATTTTTGACATTTTTAGATTGTCTCTTGGGACTCCTGGGCCTCTTAGCAGTTCCCTACATGAAGAGTGTTTGCCTAATGATTACTGACTGACATCTCAATAACAAGCAACGTAGGAGTTGGGCGCATCTATTGAAGAGTTCTGGGGTGTGTGCGTGTGTGTGCGCGTGTTTTAATTCATGGTCTACTTTGTCAAGTCATGTGTGAGCCATAATTTAAGCTAATAATTACCAGACATGAATTCAATGAAACGTTGGTGTCTACACTTAAAAAAAAAAAAAAGAAGTCCTGAATTTTAATGCATTCAGAAAATGTTTGCCTAGGGCCAGGCTGGGTCCAACACGCATATGGAAGCACTTTAAAAGTGATAAATGATTTGGAATCTACCCTGTCTACTGGTGTGCTTCTCAGGAAAGAAAATTAGGGCTAACAGGTGTTAGATAGGGAATGCTGGGGCATTTTAATAGAATTGTCAAAATGTTGGTACCAGATGTTGACATTAATGCACACAACTCGGAACGTAATGCCGGGCCGCCATTTAAATGATTATTTGTTTAAATTTCAAGTCGCCAGCAGGAAATCCTTACTTTGTTCAGCACCTTTCTCTACACACCATCCCCCTGCTCTTTCCCCTATGATTTGCATCAAAGTGTCCATGGCTGTTCAGCTCACATATGCATGCTTTAAATAATCCATGCCTGTCAAATTTCATTTTTTCTTTTCAGATCATACTCATCACATCCCCATCCTCGCCAGCCTTGAAGTCCGCCTCAGTGTATTCGTATATGAGAAAAAAATGATTTAAATACTGCCAGTTATAGGATAATTAATCTTTGAACTACTCAGTAACTTCAAATGTATATACCAAGTAATCTGCATGAACTTGTAATTACTATGTATTTATACGATATTTTCCATGTAATCACCAAGTCGTTACATGGTTATGTGAGCCTTGTAAATTATGGTGATAGCAGAAAACTAATCTCGCCCACACCACTGCAAAAAGCCCATGCGGGAGCCGCAGGTCTCCACTGCAGCCAATTAATCGAAGGATCCAGAAAGAGTCTATCCTTTAAAGGGAACTAGAACTTTTACCTGCAATAGAGTCCCAACTTTAAGAAATATCAGGGGATCGAGAGACTGGTGAGGTAGGCAGGGAGCAGCCTTCCTCATTCAGCTTTCATACAAAGACTGATTGGTTTGGGCAATTTATTACTGCTGGAGTTGAAAGGCAATTGGAAAAAAAAGATCTCTAGGCAAAATCCACCATCAGTTCTGCAGGCTGCATTGTGCTGTGACATGGGGAAGGTCTTAAAATAAATTCCAATGTGAGTTTCAAGAACCAACCCTGAGGCAGATTTGGTTTGTCATCTTTTTGAACCCAATTAAAGCAGAAGCAAAACCTTTAGTTTTTCCGAACTGGGGCATCTTGTCCCAACTCTCCAAAAGTACCTTCCTTCACAAATAAACTCCGTGTATGTGTGTGTGTGTGTGTGTGTGTGTGTGTGTGTGTGTGCCCGTGTACATGAGCACTCGTACGCACACACACGTGTGAGCAAGTGCTAGCACACTAATTTAATCTCTTCAAAAGCTACATTGGACCATGTGGACCCTTTGTTCAGAAGCAACCATCCAAATGGGAAGGACCCTTCTCCCTCCTTGGTAGGTACCCTCCTTTCTCCTTGACTGGGCTGCTGAGCTCTGCTTTTCCTTGGCACAGGAAAGGACCAGGGCGTATACAGCACCATGGCCTTTCTGGGCACTATAAGTGGCCACTCAGAGTAGAGCAAGGGACACAGAGTGGCTAAATCTGTAGGGGATTCTGGACTTCCATGGAGTCAACAAGTTTTCCTCTTTTCTCAGCCCAACTTAGAAATAGGAAGAAACAAGGCAACAACCCTGGAGGGTCCACCAAGGCCCTGCTGGTCAGCTGACCCATACCCAGAGCCTGGCTTGGCTCCCACACAGCTCCAAGACAATGTCCCCAACCCACCAAGGTTCAGCAGCTGGCTGGTTCCGCCTCCTCAAAGCCTTGTCTCTTCAGAGGCTCAGCCACCTAGAACTGCACTGTCCAGTACGGTAACCACTAGCCACAAGTAGCTATATAAATACTGACCTAAAATTAAAGATTCTGTTTCTTGGTTGCACTAGCCACATGTCAAGTGCTCAGGAGCCATGTGTGGCTGGCGGCTACCACGTGGGCAGCGCAGATACAGAATCTGTTCACGAGTGTTGATCTAGAACTCTACATAATTCTCTGCTATCTGTCCTGATCTTTCCCTACCCAGAGACACTGACATATAGGGGGTCAAAGGACAAAGCTAGAGAGGTTTGCCTGGGGCCATTAAGAGGCTGCCTTGTCTCCTCAGTAAGACTTCTTCTTACTATATCTGGCCTCTTGGGCAGAGCCGAGGTCAGACCCAAGTCTGAGCATGTTACCCAGAGCTCAGTGGACGCTCGCTGGGATTCCTCTTGGGGAACAAAAGCCGCGGACCCCACAGAGCCATGGGAGATGTCTGAGGCCATAGAGGCTGTAAGTGACTGGTGGTCAGTTCTGCTGGCCAAATTGGTATCTACATCATAGAGAGGGCAGCCTTTGCAAGGGTAAACCTGGGATATCACTCTGCCTTCCAGGCTAAGAAATTCCAGGGAGAAATTCTAATCATTCATTATCTTTAATCACATATTCTATTATTTGCTACTTCATTGATATTGTATGTAACTCATTATTGTGGCTGTTTTTCCAGTGCCTACCATATGCAGACCAATTGTCTCTTTAATCCTCACAAAGCCCTATGAAGTAGAAACTGTGATCCCATTTTATAGATGGGAAAACTAAGGCTGGATGGACTCATTGACTCCCCCAAAGCCATATGGCTAGTCAGCAGTGCATTAGGATCCAAACCTCACCCATTTCCACGCATACAGGCCTATTCTTCAGCCTCGTATGAGCTGTCTCTGCTGCCAGCAAGCATACAAGAAGCTAAGCAGAGTGCCTAGCCTTCCAAATCCTCAGCCACACTCATTCTCAGCGTGCAAAGTGCTTACCTTCTTCACTCTGCTAACAGCTCTTGATGGATCACCCTCCCAATTGGTGGTGGTTTGTAAAATGGCCCCATCTCTACCTCTCCCCATATCCATGCCTCCTTTGCAATGGGATTTTGCAGCTCCTTTCCTCAAGCGATGGAATGCATTTTGCAGAGTGTATTTCTGAATTTAGGTTGGCCTTGTGACTTGATTTGGCCAATAAAATGGGGCAGAAGCAACACCATGCCAGTTCTCAGAGTAGGTCTCAAGAGGCATTCCATCCTTTCCTGCTCTCGCCTTCTCTCTCTCTCTCTGTGTCTCTCTGTCTATGTCTGTCTCTCTCACACACACACACAAATGCACACACAATCCAGCCACCACCACTTAAATGAGCCCAGGCTTGCCAGCTGGAATAATGAGAGATAAATGTCCCAGTTGTCCCCACTGCCCAGCTAATAGCCAGCCAGCCCTGGGAAGCAAAGCCACTTCGTTGACCTGCAGCTGACCACAGATGCACGAGGAAGCATACTTAAAAAGGAGGAACTGCCCACTGAGCCCAACCAAATTTGCTGACCTATAGAATCATAGATAAATGGTGGCTGCTTAAGCCACTATATTTGGGGGTGGTTTGTTTCACAGCAGGTTCTAACTACAGCACAACCTCCAAGCCAAATAGTTTTTCTTCTTTAATTGACTGGTTATCTTTAGGGCTATGTCAGAGCTTCTGCTGGAGACCCTGAGACCCACCAACCCGGTGAAATTCAATAGCACTCCTCTTGTCACCAGTCCTGAGCACCATGAAACCTCCTTGCTCAGTAAGCAACGGACAATTGAGAATTTTTATTTTAAAAAGTCCAACTCTAGACTCTAATCTCATGTCATTGGACATGAGATTCATTCCCACTCTTGGTTCTGATTTTGGACCAAACCACAAAATCTCCCATATCCACTAAGATTCTTGCTTTTATTTTCTTTCCTTTCATAACCAGGCATCCAGAGGAAAATGTTTATCCCTCCCAAATCCATCAGCAGCCTGCAGGGCTGAATGAGACCCACCCGACTCATTTTCCATTTTCCCATTGGATCCATCAATTTCGGGCCTTCCCAAGCCCGGAGTGCAACTCACATTAGAAATCCTGTAAGACCTTGTGTCTGGAACAGTGCTGTACAGCCCATAACACGTTCCATGCAGCTGAAAGTGAGATGCTGGAAACTGGGTCGTGGCCAAGCTGGGCTATTCCAGCAAACTCCACGGAGCCTCAAGGAAATGTTCCATCACTCGTGCTTTAGGTTTCATAGTTTTGCTCTATGAGTTCCTGGAATTCCTAAGCATTTTACACTCTGCATTCATTCAATAAGTAGGTCTTAGTCACCTACAATGTGCAAGCAAGACTTGGACGGATAAAGAGAGGGAGGAAAATAGACCTACGCTTGGAGAGAGCTCACTGCTGTATAGGTATAAAAATGACAAAAGATGTTGACGGGCAGAATAAAATAGGCATCAGCAGAGAATAAAACAAGAATAGCTGATATTTTCAAATGCTCAGCATCTTCCAAGCATGCTTCCAATTTCTCTAACATGCATTAATAATTTATTTAATCCTCACACCTCTCTTATCATGAAGGCACTATTACCTGTCCCATTTTACAGATGAGAAGACTGAGACACAGAGAGGTTGAATAACACAGGCATTCCTCTACTGCATTCCTGAAAATATACATGAGGATTAAATGTACAGAAGTTGAGTACCAGACTGATGTGTTAGAAATGGAGCTCCTTTTCAATCATGTAAAACAGAAATTATCTAGCACAAATATTCTACTATGTACAATGTACAATGTATTATTTAAATTTAAATATTTTAAGTCATTCATATATCAAAATGATTAAAACCTAAAATATTAATTAAATATAAATATAGACAAAAGCATTGCTAAAGTAATTTCTTACCCCAAATCTCTGACCTCTTGGTTGACCTGAAATGGTATTTATAGAGCAAAAAAAGCCAGTTTTTTTTTTTTAATTGAAGCATGGTTGACTTACAATAGTATATTAGTTTCAGGTGTACAACATAGTGATTTGATATTTTTTATAGATTACACACCCTATGAAGTTATTATAAAATATTGACTGTATTCCCTGTGCTGTACATTACATTCCTGTGACTTATTTTTAAAAGAGCCAGTTTTAATTTGGGTCAGAGGATTTGCTGAGAAGGAGGCATTGCCCCAAAGCCAGCTCTGAACATACTTCTGAGCTGAGAAGCTGGGCACCTGTTGAGCCAAAGCAGAGCCTGGGAGCTGGTAAACCTGACTTTGAACAAGGGCTTCTCCCATTGTGGCTGGGTATCCTTGGGCTAATCACTTAACCTCTCTGAGTCTCAATTTCTCAGCTTAACGTGGAATCTTTGATATCAACTTTTCAGACCCACTTGGGCTTTTTGTCAGGATCAATTAGAACACATTGTGAATGAGTTCTGTGACCTGTTAAGCACTTATGCTCCAAGTCAGGCTTCTCAAAGTGTGGTCCGTGGACCTGCAGGACCAGCATCACCTGGGAACTAGGGCAAATTCTCAGGCCCTAACCCTACTGAATCAGAATCCCTGAAGGGGGGGCCCAGGAAAATCCTCTGGCAATCCTTATGCATGGTAAAGTTTGAGAACTACCGCCTCAAGTGATGCTGCTTCCCCAAGAGAGTCCCAGGTTACAACTGTGAGAATTATCGAGTGCCCCTTTCATCCTCAAAGATATCTCAGAACAGATAATAAATTGTATGGTCCCTACAAATGGCTCACCTGAGCCAAAGCCTTCCTAAGATATGGGGACCGTGTTATCACCATGGAGACTGGGCTAGAAAAGGGAAGGAAGGAAGGGAGGGAGGGAGGGAGGGAAGGAAGAAGGAAAGAAGGAAGACAGGTGGGCAGACTTTCTCTAGGATCTGCCTTTTGGGTGATTAGAAAAATTAGAAGTAGAGATCATGGGCATAGGCTGCAAGACCACAGTGGCCCAGAGGATCGTGGCTGTTGAGGTTGTTTCTATGTCAACAATCATGCCATCAGCTATAAATACTAGAGGTCAATCACTGGTCCCCTCGCTTTCACAGATCCTGGGTGAATTCTACACACAGCACTCCATGCAACTACGTATTTGCCAGACCTGACTTAATCCATCCTCTTCATCCCGGAGATGAGCAAACTGAGGCCCAGACAGTAACTCCTCTGTGGCATATGGAGTTATTTGCAGAGCTTGGAGTGCCTCACAGAGGTAATTCTACTTGCAAGTACATGCTACCTGAGAGTGAATCACCTTGAATGGCTGGGCCTGCTGAGAAGAAGGGAGAGGAATATGGCAACTTCTGGTGAAACCAGCCTGAGCTATCTTGGGGGAAATAACTGCAACTTTAACCTAACCAGGCAGAGCTCACCCATTTTTCAGATGAACAAATGGAGGTGCAGAGCCGGTTAACTGGCTTGCCCTGGTGGCTGAGGGGACCTAAACTGAACTCCTGACACCACTTGATCCTTGAATATTTGATTGGAAGTGTTGATTGCCTTTCAGACTTAAGGACTCTCATTTGCTGCTGGCCCAAAATTCTTATCTTAGGGATTCATTCCTTTGGATCTGTACAACAACTCAATGGGCAAGAGTCTTACCTGTGAGATTAGTGCCCTTATCTGCAAATGTGGTCATAAGTCGGCAGTGAGCCAAGAATAGGGCCATCTCACCAGCTTGGTTGTATCTACACACCTGTCTTTTTATTATTTACTCAAAATTTTACTTCCAGTTGATTTACTTTTTTATTACTAATTTTAATACATTTATTTTAGAAGAACATATCACATGACTGCTGGAAATGGGAAACCAGCTTCACTTACCATAATTCATTAAAACCAATATATAACTTTCAAAATATAAAGCGTATATCAGTGCAATAACTCCAACCATCTCACGTGCCACCAACATGACACATAATGCATATGGAAATGCCAACACACATGGGAAGGTGAGGCCAGGAGAAGGAAAGGGAAGGAGTTCCCATGTCTGCACTGAGGCTGCACAGTGCTTTCCAGAGAAATCCCAGGGGGTGGAAGGAGGCTTGGACATGGCCTTGGTGAAGCCACTTCTATTTCAAGCTCAGTTTCTTCAGCTCAAAAGTGAGGCTGAGCGTCATCATTCTTTCCTTCCCTGGAGGCTTAGGAGGACAATTAATTAGGATTGTGGCTGTCTGTGAGCTTTATAAACAGTGACACAGCACAAAATTGAATGATCACGACCATTGCTCCCAGCTCTCCCAGCTGTGCGAGGCTGCCGGTCCTGAGCAGATGCAGGTGTGCACAAGAGAGTGTGCTGTTCCAGGAAACCTTGTCCCACACGCGGGTGAAGGCACCTTGTAAACATGAAACAGAAACTCAGAAAATGCAAATAAGAGCAGACCATCAAGACTAGGGAGAGCAGAAGCGCAGGTCATAAAACATCACATAGTTGCCCTAGTTTAGATTTAACACTGAGCCTCCTGGTGGCAAAGAAGAAAAGGGAAAGACAGTCAGTTATGAAAGAGGAAAGCAAAGCCTTTCAGCTCCTCAGGGGACACAAAGTTCTTCCTAGTCTTAAATTAAAAAATTAATTTTTCACACGGGGTTTAAGATGGGGCCACTAGGTGACAGGAAAAATAGCTTAACCCAGGGCTGTACATCCAGCCTCAGCAACCTCTGCAGATCCCAGGGCCCCTGGTGAGTTTGCCAGTGCCTCCGGGCTGCTTTTGGATTCATGCTTTCTGTTTCATTTTGTGACTGTCTCCACAGTGTGCACAGTGGGAAGAGTGGTGATCTGGGAGCCTGAGAACTCCAGGTCCAGTCCGGGGTTGCGGGACGCCACACAAAACAGCTGTAACTCTGGCCCAAACTTCTCCATCTGGTGGTACAGCCACGGAAAACCTTTTTGGAAGAATTACAATTGCATCTGCAAAGCTCATGAGGCATAGTATAGATGTGACATGATTTCCCCCATATTAGATAAGTCTATGCATACATAAAAAGGCCAAGTGCAGAGTGGTTAGGAACACACGGAGGATGCTAGAGCCAGTCTGTCTGTCCAGGCTCAAATCTGATCTCCCACCGCCTCTATCTGTGTGGCCTTAAGCAAGTCAAAACCTCTCTGTGCCTCTGTTTTCTCATCCGTAAAATAAGATAATAACAGTACCTACCTGATAGAGTGGTTTTAAGGACTAAATGATTTCGTATGTAAAAAGCACTTATAATAGTGCCTGGCACACTGAGCACTCCTGTGTGTGTACATGTGCGTGTGTATGTGTATTTGTGTACATGGGTGTGCGCGGGTGCCTGCATGTGAGTGTGGGTGTGTGCAGCCACTGAGAAAAGTTCCCACAAAAAATATCTGAAATGTTAAATGTCTTCTGGTGGTGGTTTGGGTTTTCTTCTTTATGCTTTTCTTTACTTTTCCAATGATTTTCTTTACTTTTCTACTCAGGAGGGAAAGTGCTTTGTGCTTGACTTTCATCATCTGAAAAATCAGGATCCCAAACCTTGTGCCACATATCTCCCAGGGTCACTGCAAGGTTCAAGGAGATGCAGAACTCAGGGTTTATAAACTGTGAAGTGCTGTACACAGTTGCGGGATTGCCTGTATAAGCACCCTGGAGCCTTGAACCTCCAGCTCTCTGGGCCCGGTCCTCTGTGGGTGGGTTCTATGGCTGTGTCTCCCTCACACCCCGGCCCTGGATCTGGGTTGGGGGCTGCCCCCCTCATTCCGGTGAGTCCTCTCTGAGCCCCCTCCCCAAAAGTCTCCTTGAGCAGGGAAAACACTTCCCCCTCCAGCCATCAAATGCTCCAGCCCCTCAGGTTTAAAAGCTGGATAGTCCTTTATCATCCCCTTCGTGGTGGAAAGAATATCTCTCCGGCACCTTCCTACCCACACATCCCTACCTCGCATCCCTACCACAATCGGGCCTCTGAATGTTTTCCATTGAATTCAGTGTTTTTTAAAAATGCGCAGGGGTCTCCTTCCTTGGGTGTTTATCCCACCACTTGGGGGATATCTGGAGCCAGCCCCCTTCTCCAGCTCCCTGATCCAAATTCATATCTAGAAATGAAATTTACAAAAACCAATAGACCCAAGGAACCAAGAGACCTTTTGCACATTATCTTCTTGAGATTTTTTTTTTTTCCTTAAAGCAAATTTGGCATCTTAAGCGAGATACCACCATATATTTATGGGAGTTTAATAACTTCTTCCATTAATAACATAGACAAACTAATTTACCCAAACGTGTCTGTTTTAAACTCTGGGAACAAAGGGTGGGAGGAAGAAAATCAATCTTTCCTTTGTACTTGAGCCACTGACCCGTTAAAGCTTTGAAGATCATTTCTTTAAGAAATTGTGAGGAGTTATTTAACTACAAACAGCAGCTACCTTCCCATTCCAGCTGCGTAATCAAGCATAATAAATTAGAGTTTAAAAAAAAAAGTTGATTCCTTTTTTTTTTTTTTTTTTTTTGTATAACTGAAAATCCTTAATAGCACTTTGACAAATCGGCTTCATGGCAGACACCAGCGAACTTTCCTTGCACTGGAGCTGCTTAAGCCAAGCTGAAGCCATCCGGAGACATTCCTGATTGGAGGCCGTTGGGAAAAACCCAGGTTTTACCTTTGAAGCAGGGCTTGATAAAGTTCCTGCCGCTGGCAGGGGTGAGCGCTGCCCTGGGACCCACCCACCCTGAGCGGGCGGCAATTTCCGTCCTCTCTGCCCTGAACACCCACCGGCCGAGGGCCAGTCTGCTGGGAAGGAGCGGCTCAGACTGGCCCCCAGGAGCGGCCAAGCACCTCCCTCCCGAATCTGGTTGGCATTCCTCCGTGCAAACCGTTCCGATCCACTGTGATAAAAATCAGTCTCCGTGGGTCTTGAAAGAGTCAAAGGCCCTTCTTAATCAAATGATCAACTGTTCATTTTGAAAGCTTGACTGGTTCAATTAAGATCACAGGCAGGAGACGGGCCGGTCATATTACCCTCCTTTCCAGCCCGCCTGGCCAGTCGCCGTCCCCAAAACCTACCTTTGACCAGCCCACTCCTGTGCCTGCCTGGAATGTTCCACCACCCCCTAATGAAATCTGACCACCCTTCAAGGCCTCATTCTGCTCCCACCTCCTCCCAGAAGCCTTCCCTGGGCCGACCAGCTGGCAGGGACCTTTCTTCCCCCCTGAAATCTTGCAGCCATATTGTATATCCTTTCGCTCGGGGTTTTGTTGTTGTCTGTCTCAAGCTGCTCTTTACCCACTTAAGAGCAACCAGACTACAAGCTCCTTGAGGAACCTGGCCACGGGACAGGGCCTCCGTGAGCACAGCCTCACCACTGACTGAAGACGGGCCTTTATAATGTCTGTGCGAGCCTGCAAACAGGCAGCCCTTGATGGCAAAGGGTTGGCTTCCAAAAGTTCATTTGTGAGTCAGGCTGTTTGGAATTCAGAATGTGCTCTTTTATTTTTTCCAAAATAACCATGTTCTAGAATGATGCAATAATGCTCTGGTGGAGGCTAGGTCGCAGGCTAGCCCACAAAGTCCTATTTTGCCTGTAACATAACTGCAATACTATTCAACAGACATGCTCCAATTAACAGGGTTAATCCACTGGGAGCTAAATAATTTTTTATGGGCTAGCCTGGGAACTTGACCCCATTATCCACTAAAGGGAAATGCTTTGGTGAGAGGCACACTCACCTCCGCACCCTTCCTCCCATCCATCGCATGCCACAGTAGCTGGAAGGGTACGGAAAGGGGACAAAGCTATGGAGCCCCTCTCCTGCTTTCTTCCCCTGATCAGGTCAGCCTGGCTGCCCCTAAAACAAAAAGAGAGAGGGAGACTCAGGGAGCCCTAGTTGGCCAGAGATGCCCCTGGCAAAGCCAATTTTCTGATGGATGGTGGCAGTAGGGGTGGGGGGTGAGGGCTATAAGTTTAGGGACCATGGGAAGCAGCACCTACATCACAGGTCTGTGGAGAGCTGCCCTTCCAAGCATGCCCAAGTCCAGCTCTCAGACGTGGTATCTCCCAAAGGCATTATTTTAATCAGGAGATAAAGCAGAGACACCCGTGTGCTCTGCTGTTACTTTAACGAGAGCCCTCATCTTTCCCCTTCTGTCCCTGGCACGGGGCCATGTGGCACAGCACCTCCCTCCCACCCCAGCCTCCAAAGCACAAGGTCAGGTAATGCTCGGACCTCCCGGGCTCCAATCCTGCCAGTCTGTCTACACCTGGTGACTAGACACGCTGAATATCTATTTTTTAAAACAGCAAAACTTAAGGGGTAGTGTTTTTGATCTCCCCCAGTTAACCACCCCCCAGGAGCTCTTACTGTCAGCATTGATGCTTTCACAGACAATACCACGTATACGTCTCTTCTGATCAAGTTATCAATAAATTATATTCACATCAGTGATTTTTCTAGAAATGTCTCCATCCCAAATTTTAGACGCACCCTCTACTCAGTCCATGTGACCCCAGAACACCTTTTCAACTGACATAGTAACACCAGCGAGGTTGACCCTGGAAGGAAAGTCAAAAATGGCCTGGGTCGTACGACGTCGGGAAATCCTTAAAGGGGAGCTTTCAGAGTCTCCTTACCTCGCGTTGCTACACCACTTTGCAGACGCTGTGTTAGAACCCATTTAAAGCATTCAAGCATATAATCAAATTTCAGTAATGAGTTATTAATTAAGCAGGGGCAACCAATTCTCTGCTAACTGCCTCATAAACAATCGACAGGAGATTTGTGAATTTTGACTTCCTGACACTATTAAACAAATCAATATTAGGTTTCAGACACAGCAATTCAGACAGTTTTCTCTGTTATTTGGCAGCCATCTGCCTAGAATACTAATGAAAGAATTAAGAGCTGGAGATTTTGCATGTGTTCCATCAAAAAGATCCTTATCTGTGGGGAATTGGGGCCTGATTTGCATGGAAGAAGTCTTTGCTTTTGTAGGTACAATTTTTCTCAATATGTCACTCATTAGTATTTATAAAAGCTCTGGGCAGTGGAACGTCCACCAGCCTTCAGAGCAGCCAAAGCCCTACTGGAGATAGCTCGGAACAAAGCAATTCATTTATTTATATATTTTGCAGACTGGTTAATTTATAGCTAACCTAACCCATGGAACACTTGGGTCTAAGAACACAGCCAAGCTCCTTATTCAGCTTTTATTTTCTCGAAAGGTCTGTTTGTTCCAGTGTAGAAACAGCTAACTAAATGAGGAAGATGGAGTTTTGCAAAATCTGGGCAACCTCTAAGTGGCAAAGTGTGGTCATCTTGGTTTACCCTTGACCTTCTCTCTTTCTTTCTCTTCTCTTTGTTTATTTCCCTTTAGTGCTCACTTAGCAGTGCTGTTAAAAATACCTTATAGAGACAATGACAGAGAATTACCTCTGTTTATCTAAGGAAGAAATATAGCCCAGGTAGCAGCAGTGCTAAGGAGCTCTTATTCTTACTTCATGTACCCCAGACCCAGAGTTGGGGATTTGTTCAAGGGGTCACTCGGCATGTGTAACCCATTCCCTCTGTGGCCTCCTGGCTTAGTCGCCAGAAAGGTACCAAATAGGAGTCGACCTGAAGGTTTAAGGATTGGCACTAACATGGTGATAAGGATCCTTTCCAGAGGCAGAAGGTCCCCTGCTTATCATATATTTATCTAAATTCTTTGCAGCCGAAAAAACCCCCCCAAAATATATATACATATATACATATATATACAGTTTTTAATGGATATTTTTATATATTGATATATTTTATATAGATATACATACCCAGAAATGTATTCTTGGGAGATTTGGGGTTGAATTTTTTTTCAGATGCATTTTGATTTTTTTCCTTATTGAAAGGCATTGAAAAGTATTTTAAAACAATAATCTAAAACCAAAAAAACTGAACTTTGTTATCTAATCCTAAAGCTAAGAAATCTCCTCAGTGGTTCTTATCCTTGGATGTTTAGACCAATAAGGAGTTCACTGACTAGCTTCAGAGGGCTCCAGAATTCTCCTGACATTGTCTGCAAAACTTGGTATTTGAATATATTTTCATTTTTTGAGGAGAGGACCCACAGCTTTAATCAACATTCTAAAGGACTCTATAACTCAAAATGAATAAAAACCACTTTTCTATCCCTTTTATAGATGGGAAAGCAGGGGGCTAAGTGAACGCTATGATTCTCAAGATGATTGATGGATGGTGGCTAAAATCCCACCTCTAGACTTCTGGTCTTGTGATCTTTCTCTGCATGGCATGCTGGAGTTGCTGTTTATTGACCAATTAAGATTATATTCAATCGTTAGTAACAAGAAGCGAAAAATAATAGTGACTTAAGTCGGAAGAAATGTTTTCCTCTTCCACGTAAATGAGGTCCACTGATCAGCAGTCCGGGACTAATATGGCAGCACAATGATCATCAGAATCCCAGGCTTCATATACCTGGGATTGCTCTGTTCTACCACGTGGTTCCAGATGGCTGCCCAGCTCCAGACATCATATCCTCATCTCTAGTCATCAAAAAAGGAGGAAGGGTAGAGTGGTAGAGAGGGCATGTCCCTTCTTCTAAACATATTCTTGGGAATCCTCTGGCAGTCCTGTGGTTAAGACTCGGTGCTTTCGCTGCAGTGGGCCCAGACTCCATCCCTGGTCGGGGAACTAAGATCCCACAAGCCGCGTGGTGAGGCCAAAAAAATATATATTCTTCGGAGACCTTCTTATATCTTAAAAACCAAAACTTAGTTACATGGCCACACTTAGCTGCAAGAGAGGCTTGGAAATGAAATCTTTATGGTTGGTAGGGGAAACTGCACATTGGAGGAAAACAAGTGGTAAGAGAAAGTACCCAGTGCCCCTCCCGAGCACATCCCAAGAACCAACACAGAATGTGCCCAGAGTGACTCTGACCCCAGTCTACTGCACGGAGCCAGAAGGCAAAGGTGTCTTCATGCCTAAAGGGAGTGTCAGGTCGGAATGGAGGACATGTCGAAAAAGGGTCACCAAAGTTAACAGTGGTAGAAGGGACAATCTGGTGTGGAGGTGGAGAGTTAAACAGAGAACCAAGAACTGCAGAAGCGAGAATGGGTGAAGTGGGAGGTGGGGAGGATGGATTTCAGATCAACACACTGGCAGGTGCTCACATAAGTAGATTTCTATAAAGGGCCCACCACGGAGCAGACGTTGGGTTTGGTTCTCCTTTGATCAGCCTGGTTTTCTCGCCCTCATATTCTGAGGTCTCCAAACCCATTTAGGGTAACAAACAATGGACTTTCTTAAGGCCACTCTCATCTTGAAGCTTGTGGGAGAAGTATGACCTGTCCTTACAAAAAATATGAAAGTTCAAGCAGAAATCCAAACTTAGAAAGGTAAGAAATTAATATGAAGTGTTTCCCACGTTGCACAAGGAGCTTTGTTTTACAAGATTTACAGTGGGGCCTTCGGGAGTCTCCCTGACATATGTCAAGATGACTTCATGTTCCAAAATTCAATTCGCATAATATTTGAGAAGAGTAGCAACTGACTGGGTTATACCTCTCTATTTACTGAAATAGGTTAGGGGAAGACAAGAAGAGGGATCCACCCTCAGTTGAGTATTTATTACATGTTAGACCAATTCCCATACACCGTCTCACTTAATTCTCACCACACAGTAGAGTAGGCCATATACATATTCTGTCCCTAACTTGTTCACGTCACCCAGGATGTGGCAGAGCTGGTGCTAGGTACTGCATATCCCAGTCTCTCTCTCTGCTCTAGCTTTCTGTGAGACGTCCCACACTATCTCTTTGTCATGTAGAATCTCTATTAATTTTGTCCAAATGTCATATTTTGGTTTTCCATTTAAAACCAGCAACTAGAACAATACCATAAATATGGTTTGTGTTTGGGGACATGGAAATTTCCTTTACTGTTTTGCCGAATTATAACTTAGTTTTAAAATTTTAAAATATCCATGTTACCTTTGCAATCAATGTCTCCTAGTCCATGAGTACTTTTAGTTTGAAATTACCATAGATTGTTAAAATAATTCATCAAATGAAAAATCCAGAGAAAATTCAGAAACTGTCTCTGTTCCCCCTCAATCTTATATTCCTTGCCTTGATGGAGCAACCTGGAAACATATTATGTATTTTTAAATATGTTAGTTCAGAGCACAGGCCATATGCCAATGGACAGCTGATTGGTCACTCAAGGTTAACAGCTGCAGTTCCATATTCCTGGATGATACTATGTCAGTCTTTGAACATTATTTCTGGTCAAGAGAATCCACTCCAGTCAGCTTAAGCAGTAGGGGAGTGTTATTAAGGAAGACTGAGTAGCTCACAGAACCTCCAGGAGTGCTAGAGAACGAGATTTGGATGCTGCAAGAAATACTGTAGCCAGGGGGCCACTTCACTGGGAACCTAACCCATGCGACTGTTGTGCTATAAAATCCATGGTCTCTGTGGCCCACTGATCAGAACCTATGATACCGAATTATGGGCTCCACAAACTTCATCAGAGCCAGCTCCAAACGCAGATGCCTACACCCCACTCCCCAACACGTCTGATCTTCCTGCATGTGGCTACCATCTTCTATCGCTCACTTCACTTCCAAGATTTGCGTGGCACATCTACTGAGCAGAATTCACATCATATGCAAATACCTAGCTGCAAGGGAATCTGGGAAATGTACTTTTGCTTTGTTTTCAGCTCCAGAGCAACTATAATACAAAAAGGTAAGCTAGGAGGGAGTTGGGATGAGTGACAAGGGAGCTAATGGACAAAATCAGCCACCGTAATGCTGGTCGTGGTTTTCCTTCTGGAAAAACTAACCCGTACACGCTAAGGCTCATGGTATAACTACAGTGTATCCATGCTGAGTAGTACTTTTACATCTGTAAACTAATCTAATTTACACAAAAATCCCCTTAGCTAGCTAGGTACCGCCTTATCTGTAGATGAGAAAACTGAGGCTTCACGATGTTAAGAAATTTTCTCAACATCGTACAGATAGTGAATGGTGGAGCTGAGCTTTGCTCTGCTATGTCCTCATCCAGCAAAAGAGCTACTACAGTGAAAAGATCACAAAAGCTCAGCCAATGACCAGCTGAGTGACTTAAATAAGCTTTTATCTAACTTCCCTAAGCCTCGGGTTACTCATCTAAAAAATGGAAATAATTATGCTTCAAAGGTGGAGTATTGAGGACAGAACAAGGTATTACATGTATATCCCTAGCTTTGGATCCAGAATATAATATGTCTTTAAAAAGTGTTAAATAAATAAATGTATGAAAAAATTTAGAAAACAAACCCCCCACAAAAAAAAGAAAAAGAAGAAGACCATTCTAATTTTTACTCCCTGACAGACAGGCTTCTTTTGCTGAATGGGACACCATCTACTTGATAATCTGCCTGAGACAGGAAGGGTTCCTGGCCAATAGTTCAATATTAAAATAGGATTATGTGCCCAAGGAAAGGGAACATTTTATAGTAGCAGTGGCTCGCTTTAAAAACAGGAGGCCTGTTAACATTCAGGCTTAATTAAACTGATTTCTTGATAAATCCACTGCGACAGAGACCAGCACAGTTAACTGTTAACACGCTAGTGCTCCAAGGCTCTCCCTGGGGAGAGAGAGGAAAGAGCATTTTAAGAACTATTGTGGAGGTTATCCAATGTATCGCCCCTTGTTTTCGTGGTGATGTAAGTCAAATTTGGGATTCCTTTTTAATTAATTTTGGCCAATGGATAGCACTTCTTTGAATATGACCCTAGATAGACTGGGTCACATAGGGACTAACTTATATTTGGGTTACACTAATTTTTAAAAACTCAGCCAACAAGACAGTGACAGTTGACTTATTTAAAGTTGCAAAATGTATGGGTTTGGGGCGCTCAGGGAGTGGAGGGTAAACAAAAACCTTGCAAGAAATCTCTGCCTTCATTTGTTCACCAAACATTGCGTGTAGATTGAATACAGAATATGCTTCAAGCACACATATATGCACAACTATTTTTCTTCTTTTTTACTGAAAAAAATTTAATTATACCAGTAATACAACTAATTCTTGTTGCACAAAGTTCAGAGTTCAAGACCCCTTCAACATTCATTTCATTCAAAATGCATAAGATAACACTTGTGTACTTACTGTGTCCCAGACATCATTCTAAGTGCTTTACACGTATTAACTTATATTCTTTTCCAGACTACTCTAGAGATTGGTACTATTATTTATAACATTTTACAGTGAGAAACCTGAGGCACAGGGAATTTAAAAACTGGCCTGAGATAACACAGCCAGCATGTTGTAAAATTGGGATTTGAACCCAGGCTGTCTGGCTTCAGAGCCCATGCTCTTAACCACCACTACATGCCAATTTCAACCCACAGACCTCCCAGTTATAACTTTTCTGTGATGCCTCCCAGATATTTTTCTTCATGTTTACATACCTAGGCAAACCTATAAAAATATTTTTAAAATAGCATGTGTTATACATTAACAGAGTGGTTCTCAAAGTGTGGTGCTCTGTCATCAGCATCACCTGGATACTTGTTAAAATGCAAATTCCCAGACCCCGTCCTAGACCTACTGGATCAGAAACTCTAGGTCGGGGGCCCAGCCATCTGTGTTTTAACAAATCCTCCAGGTGATTCTAATACACGCTGAAGTTTGAGAACCACTGAATTAATGGTGTGCACTAGACGGGGTCTTCCAAGAAGTAGACACCAAAATAGGATGAAGCACGTAAGAACCTCATTAAGGGAAATTCCTATATGAGAGGATATAGGGAGGGAGCCATGCAGGAAGGGAAAAAAGAGGAAATAGGAGGAAGGCTGAGATAACCATCTGACAACGATGTAAGTCTTACCCCGAGGAAGGAAAGGGGAGAGGTTAGGTGGGGGCAGCCTAGACTGCCAGTAGAGAATCCTTGAGCTCAAAGTTGGCCAATAAAGTAGTCCCATGTCTCCCAGGAACAGGTTGGCTTTAGTGTTCTTCCCACACCCAGTCATGGTCGGGGAGCAGCCCATGGGAAGCACGGCCTTGACTCAATGGATTGAGATGGATTTCAAAGTGCAACAACTAAGATCCTCAATCTGTGATGCTACCCAGTGATGTGTGAGGCTCATTCTCAGGGCCGCCACATAACATCACAGGCAATGTTATCATTCTGCAGCTTGCTTGTTTGTTTCACTCAACTATATATCTTGGAAATCTTTCCCTGTCAGTATATATTGATCTGCTAACTCATTTTAAAGGCTGCATAGTATTCCATTGTGTGAATATTCCATTGTTTGTGTAATCACCCCTTCATTGACAGGCATTTAGTATTTCCAATGTTTTTGCTATTTCATACAGTGTTTCAAAGTTCATCTCATCTTGTACACTAGAAGAATTACCAGGAAGTAAAGTTGCCACATCCCAGTGTGTGTTTGTGTGTGTGTGTGTGTGTGTGTGTGCGCGCACGCGAGCTGTATTTTAATAATCACTGCTACATTCTCCTCCAAACTGGCTGCATCAATTTATACTCCTGTGAACAGAAAATAGATAAAAGTAACCATTTCTCCACACCCCAGCCAACACTAGATAGTATCAATCTTTTAATTTTTGCCTATCTGATGAATGAAATGATGTCTTATTGTTGTTTTAATTTGCATTTCCCTGATTGTTAGTAAGATTGATCACCTTTTCATATACTTATGGGCCATTTGTGAATTTCCTCTGTGAATTACTATTTATATCTGTACCATTATTATTAATTTATGTAGATGTTGTGATGTATAAAATACAGTATTATTACATTGGGAGTATATTTTTATCATTTTGGTTTTTATCAATTAATACATACTAAAAATATTTGGAATGTTTTCATGTTAAATGGATCTTTGTAAATGAAAGGGTTGAGAACAGGTGGATTCCATGGGCTGTGGACTCCGGAGAGCCCGCTAAATACTGCAGGAGACAAAGGGGGCTCAACCCTGGCTCCCTAGGAGCCCCAGGAATGTTCACACCGGGCTTCCACAGCCCTGCACAGGATGGGTCCCAGATGCCCAGCCAGCCCCCAAACAGGTTGCCTGGGAGGGCCTCTCCAAGTGGTGTGGCATCAGCTAAAAACAATGTCAGGCAGGCAGGCTTCCCTTCCCACCCCACCTTCAGCCAGTGTCCTGCTATGCAGTCAGGTGACATGGGCTTGAATGCCAGCTCTGCTCTGTACTGTTTGCACAAGCTCCGGCAAATCAGGGAACCTCTCTGAGCCTCGGCTTTCCCATCTACAAAATGCAGATAACCACACCCTTCGTAGAGACGCTGTGGGAATCCAAGTGCAGAGAGAATGCCCACCCCGGAGATGAGCGTGCGTTAGATGCCCCATGAAAGGTTGCTGTCATGAATGTATTGTGTGCCACTATTACCAATTACCATAAGAAAGAGAAAGGGGTACACATTCCTTCCAGGCCAGTTTACGTCAGAAAGAAGGTGCCTCCAGCCCTAAACCTGGCACAGGGACCCCGGTCTGGGGCTCTTCCCCCAGGGCACCTCTGCAGCCCCTTCTGCAGAAACTCCCAAAGCAAAACTTGGGTCTCCCACCTGGTGTCACTCCCCCCCCAGAAGCCTGTCACTCTCCCAGCACCCCGGCCAGGCCCCGTTTGGCACTGACTTCTTTGTCTCTTGCTGCCCGCCTTAATCTTGTGACGCCAATTAACTGTAATGAAAGTTACATGGGGAAATTGCAGGGTGTAGACACACAAACATGTCTTTAGCAGGCAAACAAGGACAGCCTTAGAACCGTGGTGATTTCCAGGTGGAAAGAAATGTGGAGCTTTCTGTCTCCTCCGGGTAAAAGAGGATTTGCGAAATCCAAAGAAAATAACTCCTGAAGCAGAGGTTTGAACTGCGCCAAGTTTGTGACACGAAGGAAGCCGCTCCCAGAAAGGAAATTCTGATTAAGACTGACAGCTTTGCTGCCACTCCCGGGGGGGACAGGACGGCATTTCTCTTGGACAGGTAAGCGGGCTCCACCCACCCACCACATGAGCCCAAGAGGGTCTGGGGACACACCTGACTGCTGGTGATGGATTTCCCCCACTTTTATTTAATTACCCTAATTCCTCACATCTGTAGAACCTTTCAGAGTTTACAGCACACCCATCATCTTGCTTTTGCTTCCTAGCCACCCCTTAGAGTAAGAATTGTTTTGGTCCCCATTTTGTGTGTGGGCAAAAATGAACTGTGGAAAGGTGAGGTGATTCACCCAGTGATGAGACGACTAGAATGCAGGTATCACATTGCATCCTTCAGCCTTCCCCATGAACACACATATCCTGCTGGCTTTCTCCCTCACCCTCCTGAAAACTTACTTCCTGAGTGTGACAAGCAGAACTTACCCGGGGCATGAGAACAAATTCACAGGTTGCCCAATGTTCATTGCTGCCGCTTCCTGCCATTGCCAAATCCTCATATCCTTACACCTGAGGGACATCTCTAGGGTGCCCGCGCTCCTCTAAAACTCCACCTTGAGATGTACCTGGAGCAGGTGTCACATCCTACAGGGGGCTTTTGCCTTCTAGGTTATACACTCCCTGATCTTGTCCAAACATTTGTGGCTGGACCCTTTTATTTTTTCTATCCCACCCTGCCCCACCAAAGGACCAAGAAAATATGCACCCTGATTACATTATTATAACATTCAACTTAAAAGAATTCCTTTGAAATTATTAAATAATAGCTCCCATTTCTCAAGTGCAGGCACTATGTCAGGCCCTGTGCTTTGCAGCTTATGCACATTATCTGATTTAGTCCTCCTGCAGCCATCTGATGTAGCTATTTGTGGTAAGACAGCTAGTTATCCACCAAAGAGCAACCTCCCCTTTCTTCCAGAGTAAGATAATTGTAGCTGAATACATGGTTGCCCAGCTAAAGACTACATTTCCCAGGCTCCTTTGCAGCTAGTCTGGTCATGTGACTAGGTTTAGATCAGTGGAATGTTATTGCGAGCCCTGTGTTCAACTTTGGGGTCGTTCTTTAACTCCAAAGGCAAGCCCCTTACTGTGATCTGTCTCTCTCCTTCCCACTTCTGCATATTAATTTTGACCATGTGGATGAGAAACAATGGCCCAGGGAGGCAGAGCAGTATGATGGAAGGGGTCCTGGTCCTGGAATGGACCACACAAACAGAACTGCACACCAACTGTGGTCATTCATGCAGGACTGATACATGAGAGGAAAATAGACATATCTTTTTTGAGCCACTGTATTTTGGCATCTCTTTGTTTCTTACTATAGCTTCGTCTTTAACTGATGCAGTATTATTATGCCCATTTTACAGTTGGGTAACTTAGGCTCATAAAGACTAAGTGACTTGCCCAAGTTTACACGAATACAGAGCAAGGATTCAAGCCCATGTCTATTGGATTCCAAAACCTCTGCAAGATGATTCACCCACTCATTCACTCATCTAAGCCTTATGGACTATCTATGTAATAGAAGCAAGAATCCCGGGGCTTTGCCTGTACAGGAGGATCGTAAACCCACATGTTGCCTCCCTCCCTTCCACCCTCAAGAGAATGCCCTGCTCAGGAGGTGAGTTGTCCTGAGATGTAGACGAGAGCTAATTTCAAAACTTCTACCTTTGTGAAGCCATAGGTGAGTAAATGGCTCTGAAATGGGTGCCAGTTCTTTCTGTAGGTGACTCTCAGAGGGCAGCCAGGGAGTGGACAGAGAAGGATTAAAAGGGAAATGGAGACCACCTTGATTAATATTCTAAAGGCTTTTCCCTTAGAGAGCAGGGGTCGGTGAAGATGAGTTTGCATTTGGGGAAATGTTTTTTGTCTTAGTATGGTCTACACTGTTTGACCTCTGAGAATTAATATTTCTCATTGAAAGTGGTACAGCTAAGTGTGTGTGTGTGTGTATGTTTGCTCATGTACACATATATGTGTGCCCATGTGAGAACATGTGTGTATGGGCAGGTATGTATGCTGTTGTATATGTATAGATGTATGTGTGATGTGTGTGTCTATCATACACGTGTTGCTGTGGTTATGTGTGTGCAGTTGTGTGTGTGTGTGTGAGTGTGTTCATTTGCTGTTGTGTCTGTGTTCGGGGGTGAGGGTGGCAATCTGCCAGTTGTTACTGGATGACTAGGAAGAATCATCCCTTCACACCTCCCCCTGGTGGGAAATCTGGAAGAAGACCTCACTTGGTGTGGCCAACCCCACAACAAGTGTCCTGCTGGAGTCCCTCTGGTCTCCTCCCAAACACACACACATGCACACACGTGCACACACACACACACACACACACTTGCTCACCTTTTTAAAAATCTTGACCAAATCACTCAGCTTCTGGAAAGGAACTGCAAAGATTACTGAAGCTCACAGACTAGCTGCTGAAAGGAGGGGGATGAATTCCAGGGCCAGGCCAATCCTCCGAGCGGAGCACGGAGCTTTCCCAACGTGGGGTAGAGACTCATCTACAAGGTTTAAAGAAGGAGGCAAGCTCCAAGGAGGACAGGGCCATCCCGGCTAAGAACCCAGACTCCCCATGGATGGTTGCTCTTGTCTTTGTGCTTTTCCTTCAGAGTTTGTGGGAATCCCATGGACCGGGCAGTTTTCCGTCTTCCCCTTCTGGCGTTGTAATTCCTGTTATTTACTCCCATCTCCAGTAAAGGCTGGCCCAGCTGTGCAGCAACAAGTGACAAAGGTGCAGGGACTGCGCAACAGGGCCATACAAGCCTGTGCGTCTTCTGCTTCACTCCCACCTCTCAGAGGTTCCCCGACCACTTAACCTGTCAAGAGTACCAGGCGGTGACTGTCACTAAGGTGTACAGAGGTCCCAAGGATGAAGAACAAGGGCCAGAGGACACCCTGGAGAGGTAGACAGGAGACAAACCTTGAACTGCCCCATGTGTCCTGGATGGAGGTTACTCAAAGCGGGCGAGGCTGAGGCTCTACCTACCGTGTGCCAGGCCCGGGCCTTGGAGCTAGAGCTACACACGCTAACCAGGCACAGACCCTTCCTGCGGTGAACCGCGGTCCAGGAGGGCAGGCAGGCAGGGAATCCAATCGCCAAACGGCAAAGAAATGACCACAACACCAGGGCCTGTGCTGTAAGTAAAATAACTGCTAGGACTCCGTGAGCACCTGTGAGCTCACTAGGCCTGGCCTAGGCTCTCGTGTATTAACTCAGTCCTCTGAGGGAGGTATTATTATTATCAGCCTTCCTTTGCAAGTAGGGAAACTGAGGCATAGAGAGCACAAGTGACTTGCCCTCGGTCACACACCTAGTAAGAGGCAGGCTGGGATCTAAGCCCAGGCAGATACCTCCCAGGAGATAACTCACCATCCAATGGCACTTCCTTGTGGTATGCCAGGCATGGAAGAGCCACGAAGCAGCAGGAAGTGGCCTCTGCTTGGGGAAGCCAGGGTAGGCTTCAGAGGGGAGGGGTTGCTCAGGTGGGGACGCGGAGGGGCAGGAGTAACCTGACAGGTGAAGAGAGGCAGAGGGGAAAGTCGGCGGTGTTGTGGGCACTGTTGATGATACAAAGTCATCGATGGAGTGACAGTTTTCGCGATGCCTTTTTACTGTGACCCATAGTAAGCAATGCATTTTAAACTGTAACCTAGGACATGTATACATAGGTAGAGCTGAGACTGAGTTTCCTGTCGATACTTACCCCTGTTATGCAGAATGCACTTTAATATTTTCTATTCTGTCCTATTTCGTGTTTTGTAAGTGCTGTGGAAAACATCCAGCAAATCGGTTCTGGAATCCCCTGAAGTTTCGCAATGAGTAGTTAAGAAAGCGCTGGCTGGAGTAAGTTATGCAGGAAGCAGCAGCAGGCAGAGAAGCAGCGGCATCTTCACAGCTGAGAGGGGCGGGACCAGGGTGAGGTAACTGAGATGCCTAGAGCTGACATTTAAGGAGACACTCATTTGCAAATATTTTCTCCCATTCTGAGGGTTGTCTTTTCCGTCTTGTTTACGGTTTCCTTTGCTGTGCAAAAGCTTTGAAGTTTCATTAGGTCCCATTTGTTTATTTTTGTTTTTATTTCCATTTCTCTAGGAGGTGGGTCAGAAAGGATCTTGCTGTGATTTATGTCATGGAGTGTTCTGCCTATGTTTTCCTCTAAGAGTTTTATAGTGTCTGGCCTTACATTTAGGTCATTAATCCATTTTGAGTTTATTTTTGTGTATGGTGTTAGGGAGTGTTCTAATTTCATTCTTTTACATGTAGCTTGAGGACACGGGGAGGGGGAAGGGTAAGCTGGGACGAAGTGAGAGAGTAGCATGGACATATATACACTACCAAATGTAAAAAAGATAGCTAGTGGGAAGCAGCCGCATACCACAGGGAGATCAGCTGGCTGGTTTGTGACCACCTAGAGGGGTGGGATAGGGAGGGTGGCAGGGAGACACAAGAGGGAAGAGATATGGGGATATATGTATACATATGGCTGATTCACTTTGTTATAAAGCAGAAACTAACACACCATTGTAAAACAATTATACTCCAGTAAAGGTGTTAAAAAAATTTTTTTTAATTAAAAATTTAAAAAAAAGGAGACACTCACTCTCGGGGTAGGCACCCAAGAGTAAGCACCTCCTCAAATGTTGCCCCCTACCTACCTCTCCTGTCACATCCTAGTCTCGGCCCTGAAACTGGGCACCTATTCTTCACCAGGCGTGTGCCAAGGGCTTGGGTGCACCATCACATTCTATCTTCCCAGCAGCCCCTCTTTCCATTGGGAAAACTGAACCAAGAGAGAGACGCAGGAAATGTCAGTACGACTGTCAGCAGCCCCCCAGACATCTTGGGTGATTGACAGCACCAGGACAAGAAAACAACAGGAATGACTGGCATTAGGGTGCAGGGCTGGCAGAGGGCCGCCCAGGAGCAGGGCTGGCCTCTATGACCACTTGCACACGTGCCTGAGGATCTTGGATCCCAAACACCCACATGGATTTCCCATAAGCCATCTTCTCAACACCACTTTTTTTTTAATTGAAGTATAGTTGATTTACAACATTGTGTTAATTTCTGCTGTACTGCAAAGTGATTCAGTTATACATACATATGCATTCTTTTTTATATTCTTTTCCATTATGGTTTATCATAGGACATTGAATATAGTTCTCTGCTATACAGTAGGACCTTGTTGTTTATCCATTCTATATATAATAGTTTGTATCTGCTAACCCCAAACTCCCTCTCCATCTCTCCCCCAGCCCCCCACCCCCTTGGCAACCACAAGTCAGTTCTCTACGTCTGTGAGTCTGTTTCTGTTTCACAGATAAGTTCATTTGTGTCATATTTTAGATTCCACATGTAAGTGACATCATCTGGTATTTGTCTTTCTCTTTCTGACAATTCACTTAGTATGATAATCTCTAGTTGCATCCATGTTGCTGCAAATGGCATTATTTCATTATTTTTTATGGCTGAGTAATATTTCATTGTATGTATGTACCACACTTTCTTTATCCATTCATCTGTCAATGGACATTTAGGTTGTTTCCACGTCATGACTCTTGTGAATAGTGTTGCTATAAACATAGGGGTCAACACCACTTTTTTGCAAGTTGCAGAGAGCTTAGCCAGGGGAATCCTCAGCAGTTATCTACTTCCATGATTAAAGAGGAAGGGTACAAAATGCCCAGACAGCAGCCACATTGGTAAGTTTTGCTATAAGCCTCACTCCATGTGGTAAAGTCCTATCTACTCAGAAAAAACTAATCTGTACTTCACCAGAACAAACATAGTCATAAAACCTGAAAATCACAATGTAATATCACTACGCACTTACCAAAATGGCTAAAGTTAAAAAGACCGATGACACAAAGCGTTGATGAAAATATGGAGCAACTGGCACTCACACACTGCTGGTGGGTGTGTAAACTGATACAAGAACTTTAGTAAACATTTTGTCAGTATCTACTGAAGTTAAGATATGCATGTCCTATGATGCTGAGATTTCCCTTCTTAGGTGTATATCAACAGAGACATGGCAACATGTGTAAGAATGTTCATAGCTACAGTATTCATAGTAGCCCTGGACTGGAAACAATCCAAAGGTCTATCAGTAGAAGAATGGATAAATAAATTGTGGCATAATCATATAATAAAATGCTGCATGGCAATGAAAACAGATAAACTGCCGATAATCTAGATGAATCTCACAAATGCATTGTTGAGTAAAAAAAACAGACATGGCTGAATCTGTACTCGATGATCCTTATTATGTAAAGTTCAAAAAAAAGGCAAAATGAAACTGCTGTGTAGGCAGATAAAAGAAAAGCAAGGAAGTGACTTCTGTAAGAGTCAGAAGAGGGCTCACCACTGCACGTGAGGGCCATAGCAGTGGTTAGAAGAGAGCATGGGGGATTTCTGGGGGACTCATAATGGAACTTAAGGGAAAGTTACATGAGTGTTTACTTACAATAATTCGTTAATATGTAAACTTAACGATTTATGTACTTTCCTATATGTGAGTTTTGTTTCACAATTTAAAAAAAATTATATATATATGTTTTTTAAAATGTGGACCCATCATCTGTGAACCATTTGTATTCAAGGGACCATGGAAAACTGCCAGCCCAAGCCTTCCAACATATTGGCCTTGGAGCCAGCCAGTCACGGGTTCAACTCCTCACTCCACCAATGGCAAGCCATGTGCTTAGGCAAGTTAAACAGCTTCTCCAAGCCTCAGTTTCTCTATCTGCAAACTGGGGCTGAAAATACCTGTATGAGAACTAAAAAGTCACACATATAAAGAGCATATATATTCCCAGCACATAGGTAGGAGCTCAGCAGACAATAACTGAGATAGACGTGGAAACAAGGGTAACAGTGACTTGTCGTTCTGCTGGCCTCAGACCGAAAAAGCTTTACAAGGAGGAGTGCCCCCCACTAACTCACCTACTGGGGTTTCCTCTGTTAACATCCTTCATGCCGACATCTCCGGGTGCCACCCAGGACCACAGCTAGCCCTTAGGTCACGTTTGTGTGAATAAGAAAAATACACCCCTTCCTCTGGGCAAATGCAGCGCTCCAGCCTCCGCGGCAGCCCTGGTGGCACAGACATCTCCTTGTTAGGCCCTCAAGAGTCTTTCAAGTCCTTACTTTTGAACCAAGCTCTATGTGAAGAGAAAAAAGCAGGCCAGATCCCACCCCAGAGAAGCACGAAGGCAAATCACATGAATGAACGTGGCCATTCGTGGAGTCCCATTGCCAAATTCAGCATTTACATTGACGAGGCAGTGGATGCTGATGGAAACTGTTCCCAACTGTTCCCCCCTGGGTGGGGGGGGTGGGGGGGGAAGAGACACCAGGACCCCGTATTCTTCATGGAGAAGCAGCATGAAATACAGCCCCAAACCTGTTCCGTGTATCCACTCAGATGATGACCTAGTATGGGGGTATGAACTCCACTATTCAATGCCCTCCAGACCCATGAGCCTCAGAGAAAAGACTATCTTCCCAGCCCTGTGTAGAGAGAATTGTTACTGTGTCCAGGAAAATCTGACAGGGTCTGGGACCCAGGAATCGTAATCATCCAAAAGTTACTACAGATATCAGATAAACAAGATTCCGCCCCTCGGAGACCAGACTTGACAGGCGCATAAAGACCACCTAATACCCTGAGCCCATGTGCTTTTGATATCATGTCTCATTTTCTGCTTGAATGAGAGACTCAGCCAAGAGAAGAAATCTTAAGTTTTCACCTACAGCGCACGAAGCCTGGCTCGCCTGCCGTGGGCAGCCTTGAGACCGTGGAGCTGGGGAGCCGCCTGGCCCGGCACACACCAAAAGAACAGGGGTTTCTAAGTGGCTGCTCAGCAATTTAACAGAAAATGTGAAACTCCCTTGCCCTCCCGAGGCTGGGTCCTGACAAACAAGCTTTCAGGGCCAAGTCAAAGTCTGTGGTGAGCCCTGATTATCTGGTGCTTTGGGGGAGGAAAGAAATTCAGGGCCCATAGGTGAGGTCAACCCTGCGGCACTCTGTCGAGCTTGTGATTAGTGACCCTGATCTCGGCATTCAGGCTCTCTGCTCCTGCTCCCTCCAGGGAAGGGAAGTGGAAGGGAATAGACACTTACTTGGCACCTACAGCTGTTAGGCTGTAGGCCAGAGTCTCCACCTCTGGTCTTCCTTTAACCATTATTCCCATTTGACAGATGGGAATACTAAGTCACAACAGATAGCGTCAAAGCCAAGCTTCTGACCCTCTCAGAAAACCAGCAACCTCTGGGCTCTCCCTCCCCACCCCTCAGTGCCGGCTCTCAAGTAAGGATCTGCTAGCAGCCTCTTACGCCTCAGAGCAGAAGTAGTCCCTCGGCAGAGGCGGCTGAAATCTGGTAGGAAGAGGGATGCTGTGTTGAAAGTGCACGTGCAAAACAAGCATGTTGAGTTGACTCATATCCAGAAGCTTCCATTGGAGGACCCCTCTCTGAACTTGAGCATTCCAAGGCCCTGTACATGGTTTTGCATTTGTAATTCTGTATTCTTACCCCCAAGTTTTAGCAGCTTTAAGCTTGAGACCTCCCTTGCTGCATGGATGCAGATTGTATTTTTACTGGGGAGGGGCTTTGGAAACGGTGCTGATGGAGATGATGGGGGCAGGGCAAAGAGTGCTTGAAGGAAGAGGGGTCATGAAGATGCTCTGAACGTGAGTAAAGAACTGTGTGCCTCCTTCTAAGCGTTGGCCTTTGTGGAGGCTGGAAGCCCAGCCAGGTGGTCTCCTTGTCCCTTTGGCTTCAGTGGGGAGGGGTACGGTCCATAGGGTAGAGCACACAAGTTGCAGGAGACCCCCCTGTGTAAGGACACACAAGAGGGCCAGAGGGCCAGACCTTGCCCATCCTCCCAGGAGAGAGCAGTTCCTGTCCCAGGGCTGCCATGGCAAATTACCACACACTGGCTTAGGACAACAGGCCAGAATTTCAAAAGGCCACAATTCCAGGGGAAAGAAGTTCAAAGTCAAGGTGTCACAGGATTGGTTCCTGCTAGAGGGTCTGAGGGAAAATCTGTTCCAAGCCACTCTCCTGGTGGTTGCTGGCAATTCTTGGCGTCCCTTGCCTTGCAGATGAATCACCACAGTCTCTACCTCCACCTCCACGTGGCATTCTTCCCTATGTCTTTTGTGTCTCTGTCCAAATTACCCTCTCCTTATAAGGACACCGGTCACTGGACAAGGGCGATCCTAATCCAGTGTGCCCCATCTTACCTTGATCACATCTGCAAAGACCCTGTTTCCAAATAAGTACTGCAGGGTAGGACTTGAACACATTCTTTGGGGGTATTCTACCTACTATAGGAGCCAGGGTCACCTTTGCCAGAGTGGCCTTTTGGACTCATGGCCCTATCAGTGGGGCCTCAATGGCTTCTGAGTCCACGTGATGTGGCCTTGCCCAGGGGCCTGCATGGGGGCAGGGCTAATCCCAGTGGTTCATTCCTGCACAGGATGGGAGAAGCCAATCAGGCAGCCTGTCTCCTGGCTTCCCTTACATACCCCAGAAGGCTCGAGACTCTCACGGGCAACAAAGGAAGATGGAGGCTTTCCCCTTCACCAGTTCACCCCACAAATCAAAGTAGATCTCCTCTGGAAACCCCCCTGATTTATCCACCTGCTGTAGACTGAATGTTTGTGTCCCCCCACCCCAAAAATTCATATGTTGAAACCTAATCCCTGAAGTAATGGTATTTGGGAGTGGAGCTTTGGGGAGGTAATTAGGTCATAAGGGAAGATATGAAAGGAATTAGTACCCTTATAAGAGACCCCAGAGAGCTCTCTTGTCCCTTCAGCCTTGTGAGGACAGAGGGAGAAGATGGCCATCCATGAATCAGGAAGCAAGTTCTCACCAGACACCGCATCTGAGAGCACTTTGATCTTGGACTCACTCCCCAGCCTCCAGAACTCCGTGAAATAAATTGTGGTGCCAAAGCAGCCTCAGACAATACATAAAGGGATGGCCGTGGCTATGTGCCAATAAAACTTTACTTATGAAACTGATGGCGAGCTAGATTGGCCCTTGGTTGGTTATTGAGCCAATCCCTGTTATCGTTAGAGCTTAGGATGGTGCCCAACTTAGAGCTTTTTTTTCTTTTTTTTTTTTTATTAATTTTTATTGGAGTATGGTTGCTTTACAATGTTGTGTTAGCCTCCACGGCACAACAAAATGAATCAGCCACACACATACGGATAGCCCCTCCCTTTTGGACTTCCCTCCCATTTAGGTTACCACAGTGCACTAGGTAGGGTTCCCTGTGCTATGCAGTATGTTCCCATCAGTTGTCTATTTTATACATAGTATTAGCGCTTTTGTAAATAAGTCTGCAGAGATCTTGGGGCTGACATCCCTGACTACATTTCTGATTATTTCCTTAGCATAGTTTCTCAGAAGAACTAGTTTTAAGGCTCTCGGGTCATACTGACAACTTCAGTAGGTATCAAATTTTTTTTGAGCCAGGCCTCACCCTTTGACCTGTACCTTTGCTCACTCCAACACTGTTTTCCAGATGTCTCTTGAGCAGAAATTCTGTCTCTTCTATCAGACTCCCAATTCTTCAAGTGTAAAGATGTGACATCTTATTCTACTATTATATGCCTTGCCCTCAGCTTTGCCATCTCCCTCCCCGCCCCCCCAAGGCTGTGCACAAGTGAGCACGCGCACGTGCGCGCACACACACACACCCCTGTGCAGTAGCTATTGTGACTGCACACACAAGATGTGCAAGGGAAACCGGGTAATTGAATGAATGAACCCCACGCATTTAAAACCCCAAGGAGGCACAAGCCAGATACACATGGCCAGTCACTGAGACTTGAACGTAGGCGAGCTTCATAAACTAGATGATAAATAAACTTCACCCTTGCCCAGACAACCCAGGGCAAGATGTCAAAGAAGACAGTGACTTGTCCGAAAGTCCTGTGTCCCTCTTTACTTGCCCAGAGCTTCTGGCCACCCCTGCCCCACCCCTTCCCCAGAGAGGCCCTTGGAAAGACATCGATGGCACCACCTGGGCTCCCCACCTCCCCTCATCTTCCACCAACCTCCACTTCTCCACGCCCACACCACGGGGGACCCTCTCACCGCTAAGTGAGATCCAGGAGAGCTACCACCTCTGCCATAATCCAGTTCATGAAAAATTGAAAATGTTCTTCTACGTTTCTTTTCACCTTGAATTTTTCATGAAACCAAATGGCAGTTTCCAAAGGTGAAAAACTGTTATTTTCCCAGGCAAATTCCTGTGAGGTGAAAATTGCTAGTTTCACGCAGCTCTACCACTGATGTCTATTGTTACTATGGGCGCTAGATCAGCATCATTTGATCAGGAAAAAATAAAACCTGGGTTATATTCCTAAAAGGCCTTAAATGTTCCTGTGGCCAGCCTTTCACAGACCAACAGCCAGCAGGAGGCCATCCCAAAACTCTGATCACCATGCCCACCATCACCACCCCTGTGGATGCCCGCTGAACCCAGACCCCTTACCAGACACGGCCAAACTCAAGGACATGCCTCTTATCCTCCCAAAGACAGGGATGTACTCTGTAGAGGGCATGAGCTCAGAACCTCTGAGAGGAGACATACAATGTTTCCTAGTCGTTTTAGAATGGGATAAACAGAATTCCTTAAAACGGTGACCTATGGGAAACTATCTCCCCATGTATTAGTCCATAGGGCTGCCATGACAAAGTACCACAGACTGGGTAGCTTAAACAACAGGAATTTATTTGCTCACACAAGTAGAGGAGGCTACAAGTCCAAGATCAAGGTGTCAGCAGGGTTGGTTTCTTCTGAGGCCTCTCCCCTTGGCTTCTAGATGGCCATCTTCTTCCAATGTCTTCACATGGTCTTCCTTCTGTGTGTGTCTGTGTCCTAACCTCCTCTTCTTATAATGACACCAGTCCTATTGGAATAGGGTCCCCCTGAGTGACCTCACTTCAATAATGATCTCTTTAAGACCCTATCTCCAAACACAGTCCCATTCTGAGGTACCGGGATTTAGGACTTGAACCTATGAATTTTGGAGGGACACAACTCAGCCCCTAACGCTCCACATCTCCAGCCCGGCCATTCTTACCTTCACTTTGTAGAGGCTCAATGGTAAGAAGGCTCTGGGGGCTTATTTAGTTCAGTGGTTTTTCACATTGTGGTCCCTGGAGCCCTTACGGTACCTGAAGTGACCTTAGGGGATTTCTGTGGTTGGGAGAGCGGACGGCAAGGGGAAATCTGGAACTCCAACCCTGCTTCAGCCTAATCAGCCTGGCTCTTTTCTGTCCTATACTGAGGCTCCATTTAAGATTCTGTTTGACCAAAGGGCTCTTCGTTTTACAAAATGTTTGAAAATTGCTGACTGTTTTTCAAATGACCAGACTGCGGTGCAGAGAGGTGAGGAGACGTGCTGGTATCGCACTGCTCTTGCTGGCACACCTGGGGTCTCGCTGAGCACCCACACTCTGGTGTAGGGTTCCTCCTACCACACTGAGGGGACTCTCAAGACAGACCTCGGGGACCACCACACCAGAGAAGGGTTTGCTGGTGCCAAAAGGTGAACATCTCACTGGAGTCAGAAGCAGAAGTGAACTCCCGTGTCACACAGCATCGTCCTCGAGGGCGGGACGTGTGGATCTGGGCTTAAAAGTCGCAATATCTGAGTCACTACTACCCTGGCGTCAGAGATTGCTTGGAAATTGTCACTTCCAACAAGAAAAAAAAAGGCACCCCCTTCAGGTGCATTTGGGTGTCTCACTTAGGGGTCATGCACCGTGCTGAGAAGTGATAAATATCTTTGGTGACAAGCCATGGCTAACTGCGTTTGCACGCTTTCCTGGGAGTCTGGCTGTCAATAGCAAAGACGGAGATGAGGCGAAAGCACCAGCCTCCACTTAAAAAAAGAAATTAGTCTCCGAAAGCCCAGCATGCTCAGTTCACCGCAGAACAAGAGTTTTGTCACATGTGCCTTCTGAAGAAATGCCCTTCCTTGGAACATCCCAAGAAGTTCTTGGCTTTGACAAGCTAAGCGACTGTTCTACCTAGAGACAGTTAGGGCAGAGGCAGCTTTTGGGTGAGGGAAAAGGCCATGACCCCAGCCTGCACCTTTGGGTAGTCCATGCACTGTCTCCCTGTTGGTTGGCCCCGGAATCCCTGGGCTGCAGATGGGAGTCCGAGCTGAATCAGGTCATGCTTTGGGGGGCCTCAGAGTTAACTTGGGTGAGAAAAATGGGCATCTCACCTCAAACCCGACCAACAATAGGAAGCTGCTTCCCTATGCTTTTCTTTGGAATGTTCCGGTAGGGACCACACCAGGCAGTTGGGTCTGCTCGATTTTGGATAAATACATTTTAGTGTATCCATACAACAGGATTTTCTCCAGCAGGGAGAAAAAAAAAAATGGATGAAACACAACCTTGCATGATAACAAGGATGAATCTCAGAAATATAATTTTAAGAGGAAAAAAAAGCAAGTCACACAAGACCTCAGTAGAGTATAATACAACTTTTTTAAAGCTCAAAAAAAAAAGAAAACAAGCAAAAATAAGCAATATATTATTTAGGGGTGCATATGTAAATAGTAAAAGCAAAAAGTTTGTGTTGTTTTGTGTTGTGTTGTTTTGTTTTGTTTTTAAGGAAGGGAACCATAGACACACTTCAGGATCACAGTTACTTCTCTGGTGGAGGTAGGGGACTGAAGGAAAGAGGGCCACTGATGATGCAAAGATATTGGGAAAAGTCTACCTCTTAGGTTGGGAAGTGAGTTCACAGGGATTCATCGCTTACTTGTATGTTGTCTGTCTTCTTTTATTTGTGCGTTGTTAAAATTTCCAAAAAAATTAAAATGTTGAAAGCTGACATCAGAGAGACTGAAGAGCTTGGCTAGGATTACACAGCTAGTAATTGGTAGTGCTGGGGTTTGAACACAGGCAATTGGCTGCAGAGCCCACATGACCCTGCGCTATGCTGCCTGTTATTGCTTGGCTGCCCTCAAGAGCAGCTACAGATGTTATCCATGGGTATGACTACAGGGCCTGGGTGGGTTGATATTAATGATCCATCCCACTCCACAAAGGGACAGGTACAGACACCCCATGTCAGACACCCCTTCAGGGGGAGGTCAGCACTGGCCTGTCCTCTTCCCCAAGCTGGTTCCATGGGACCACAATCTGCCTCTGAATCTCTCCACCTGCCTTATTCCACAGGACACAAGGTGACCCCCGGCTCACAAAGGGCTCAGAAATCTGCCTGCATTTGCTCCAAGTTCCAGCTCTGTGCAGTTATCGCAGATTTGTAAAATAAGGAAGAGAAACAGAAAGCAGAAGAAAAAAGTAGGTAAATCCTGTTTGATGTCAGTTCATCATTCCAGCTCCTAAACCTTCCTAACAGGGAGTTTCAGAGGCCCTTGCTTTTGGAAGACACATCGCAATGATTGAAAGAACTTCCACTCTCTCTCAGCTTCCTATCACTCAACTTCGTGAAAGGAGCTACGTCCCTGTTTACAGATAAGGAGAGTGGCACCCAGAGAGGGTAAACAAATTGCCCAAAGTCAAGGCCTGTGTGACCTTGGGCAGTTACTTTCCCTCTCTGGCCTTCGATTTCCTCATCTGTAAAACAGAAGGGTTGACCCTGGTGATTCACAACGGATAATCTGCTCTTCTCAGGGAGCGAAAGCAGGAGAAAATCCCCATCTCCCTGTTTGACTGGCTCTTCAGTACCTCTGCTCTAGGAAGACACCATGGGTTCAAAATAACCAAAAAGGAAAAGGGAAAGACAAGAACACATAAGAATACAAAAAAAAACAAACAATTCCTGCTGCTCTATTTATCATTTAGGCCCAATTCTGGAGAGCCTAAGAGAATAATTCAGATTTCCTGTTCGTTGCGTGGCTTTGACAGCAAACGGCCCATCACCAAATGAACACAAAGGAGGGACGAAATGGCATCATGCTGCCAGCTGTGTGGCCAGCAGCGTGCAAAGACAATGGGCACTGGTTTAATTTCCCCACCGCCTCCCAAACTGCACTCGAAGCAAAGTCAGATGTCTCCTTCCCAGAAAGTGGAAGAGGAAAATATCAATCTGTTTCAGGGAAAGTTACGAATTGCGTGTGCCTGGAATACTTGATATATGACTGTAGCCTGGTGAGCAACAAGTGATTCTGGCTGTTGCATTTGATCTCGGGATGGTAATGTGCTCTCCTGACATCATCCAAATGGGGAATGACTGAGGATGTTTTATATAAGATGCTTGCAAACTTCAAAGGCCACTCTTAACCCCGAACCACCCCTCTTCCCTCCCTTTCTTCCTCGTTTCCCTCCAGACCCTCCTCTCCCTTCACCCAGCAAATTGTTTCGGGGCCAAAAGTGATTGTAGGACGATCAAGAATCAAGGAACTTGTGGCAGGTGGTACCACCTGTGTCTGGGCAGCAGCCTCACGGACCGCATCTGCTCCACAGTTGTGGAGGGAGGGAGGGGGCCACGTCTGAGAAGGATTCCCAGCCGGCCAGCCAGCAGCCTAGGCCGCCACGGAGGGGAGCCGGCGGGGAGCTCATCCCCCTCTCCCCTCCTGCTCTGAGAGAGAGAGGAGGACGCCTGGGGGACCCGAGTGCCTGCGTGCAGCTCCCCACATTTATCGCAGATAAGGAAACTGAGGCCCGAAGAGGTGAACTCCGAGTCACCCCGCTGAGGGATGGGGGCAGAAGCAGACCCCAGGCACCCCGACTTCCAGCCCTGAATTCTTCCCCTGTAGCAACCATTGCACCCGTGCTCGGCTGGGTGGAGAAGGGCATTCCATCCATCTTCTCCCTCCCTCGGATTAATGCGAGCTAACATTTATCCAGGGCTCACTCTGTGCCAGGCACCATCCTAAGCAACGTGCATGAATTAACTCACTTCGTCATCACATTAATCCAGTGGTCCTCCATTGGGGTGATTTTGCCCCCTCGGGGGTATTTTTTATTGTCATGATTGGGTTGAGGGGGTGCTACTGGCATCTAGTGGGTAGAGGCCAGAGATGCTGCTAACCATCCAGCAATAGACAGGACAGCCTCACAACCAAGAATCATCCAGCATAAAATGTCAGTAGTGCTATGACTGGGAAACTGCATTAACCCCATGTGATATTTTATTATTATTATTATTATTATTATTATTATTATTATTATTATAGTAGTTGCCCTTGTTGTAATGGCGGTGGTGCTGATGGTTATTTTCATGTTAAAGATGTGGAAACAGAGATAAATGACTTGCCTGGGGTCACGTAGCTCCTAAGTGGCAGAACCAGGGTGTAAACCTAGGCTGTCAAACTTCTAGCCAGGATACAAGTTTCCTCTCTTCAGGAAGCCAAGTTCATCTGAAAAATCCCAGAAATACAGATCAAGCCAAAGAACCCTTGGCCCTCACCCAGATTCGCTCCCCTCCCCAGAGTGAGGCACAGTTGGTGGATAATCTTTTGGCCTTTTTCTCTCCATGTACATGAATGCATAGCGCTCCATTCCCATTGTGTGGAGAGTACTTAAATGAAACTTCTCTGTACTTATCTTTTGCAACTTGCTTTTTCTCACTTATTCATTGTCTTTGAAATCATTTCACATCAGGACGTGCAGGCAGACATTGTTTTTAAGCAACTGTTTAATATTCCACAGTTTGGATATCATCACTCCCCTCTCGATGGACATTTGGGTTTGTTTCCAGCTTTGGAGTCTTTGAAACACATGATACAGTGGTTAGAAGCAAAGGCTTTAGGATCACAGAAACCTAAATCTGAATTTGGACTAGCTGTGTGACCTTGGAGGAGTTCCTCAGCCTCTCTGAGCCTTGGATTCCTTGTCTGTCAAATGAGAACCACACAGGATTAGAGTTTAAGTTTTCAATGACATTGTGTAAAAGGGATGAATGAAGTGTCTGGCACATAGGAAGTGCTCAAAAGTGGCAGAATTTGCTCTTATTACTACCACACATCAATTATTATTATTATTTGCCTGATCGTTATTATTTGCATTACTGTTATTAATCTAGTTAGTCGGTGGTCTGCTGTAGCCAATTCACCCAGAAATGCCATCAAAATCCTTTAGGGAAAGTGGGTCAAATGATGGAGTTTCCCGTGTCCAAAGACTTGAAACTCCTTCCCAGCATGAACTGACTCAACTACAGGGCACCCATCCTGGGGGGCTAGCAAGGCTCTTGTTGCTAAGGTAGGTTTAATGTGGACCACCTCCCACCTTAACCAACACAGAAAGGCCAACAGCCACAGGAGACTCAGCCGATGGGTGCTCACAGAAATCAAAAGAAAAGAGGACAGAGGAGTTCTGTGCCCAGCTGACCCCTGAACTGGATGAGATTGAGACATGATACTTGACGAGCCAAGCTCATGACTCAGTGGGCCGTGCTGACCAGGGGCCCTTAGGGGCAAAAACCCAGATGACACCTGCGATTCGGGGAGACGGCATAAGGGATGAAATGGTTCAGAGGCTGAGGTTGGCCTTGGGGCTGAATTTTGTAAACAGGGCTCTGTTCAGCTCCCTCTTGGTTGTTACCCGAGAACAGTCTCCCAAGCCCCTTGGGGATGGAGAGATGGAGGGATGCCTCTTTTAGGGGCATGAAGCAGGGGTTCTAGGGCAGAAGCTTGCCAAGGAGAATGCAAATGGAGACAGTTGTGCCAAGAAAAGAGTCCCAGTCTCTACTGTTGTCATTACCCGTATCCTGGGTGGGAGGGTGGGGGAGGGAGCAGCAGGCAATTGTAACGGACACCTAGTATCCTTCCCTACTGGTCCTCTTTCAGGGGTCTGGATGAGGAGGGATCTGCCACTCTGGCTATGAAAGTGGGGTCATACCCAGGGTGGGACAATCACAGTAGAACCTTCCCTAGAGACAGTGATTGCTCGGAGGACAGCACATGACTCAAGATGGGCCAATCACAGATCTCCTTGATTTTTTCCAAACTGGGAGGAGAGGCGTAATAACTCTCCTTCCTAAGGTAACAAACCTTATGGATCTGTCTCTAGAGCTGCTGGCCGCCAAAGAGGCGTCTAAGAGCACAAGGCCAACGCAGAAACATCCGTGGAGATGTAGAGAGGGGATCTGGCCGCTATCCAAATCCCTGGAAGCACTCCTCCTCCTCCTCCCAGTTACCTAAGCCAATTGATTTATTTTTTATTTTGTCTGAGTTGGGTTTCTGTCATTTGCAAATAAAAGTGTTCTGAGTAATACATTGACCAAGTCCAGCCAGGAAGTACTGCGGCTGGTCATGACCAGTGGGCAAGAGCTACATCTTAGGGACACCTGAGGCTCAGAGACCAGAAGCTCCTTGGGTCTTTGGTGATCGTGTAAGCCCGCGTTCCTCAAAAACCATCATTCTTTTTCAGAGAGGGGAGTCTTATTTGACACAAAGCGAGAACCAGACCAGACCCATCAGTCCTGGGCCATGAGTCCTGCACTCCCACCAGCGTGCTGGACAGAATCTTTCCCAAGTGCCAGCACGTACTTGAGAAAGACCCTCACACTCAGAGCCGGGCTGCAGACAGGCATAAAAGACCAAAGGGGAACTGAATCCTAGGGAGGGAAACAGACCTCAGCGAGAAAGAGACAGGAAAGAAACACTTTCCCAAAAGAACAAAATGGAGGGGAAATAAGCGTTGCTCAAGACTCCAGGAAGACAGGCCAGTAAGAGTAAGCTCAGAGTCAAGGGGTTCTTGGTGGCATTTATTAGGGAACCAGAGGCCTGCACGTCAGACTTTGGGTACCCTGCCCTACACATGGGCTCTCTCCAGGATGGCAGCTGTGCCTGGTCCCCTGCCCAGCTCAGCCCCCGCCCAGCTGTGTGTCTGGATGAAGATTACATGTATGCACATGTGTATGTGCCCATGTGTGTGTGCCAGAGGGAGTGCGTCCCAGAACCTGAGAGGGGGCACTTGAGATGGGGTCCCTGCGTGAGTGTCTGTGTGAAGTGGCAGGAGCATGTGATGTAAATATGGTGGGTGAGTGGGCATGGGTGCCTGGGACAGGGTAGAGGTGGGGCTGTGAGTGAAAAGTACTTGAAGAAGGGGTAAAGGGTGGTGAGGGGATGTGTGAACACCGCGCGTGTGTGCGTTTGTGTGCGTGTCTGTGTGTGTGTGTGTCTGTGCACACGCACACACGTGCCTGCACACAACAAAACAGGCCATGAAAATGGCGAGTATGACTTGACCCGGGGAAGTGAAGTGGGTGGGGTGTATCAGTTGGGTGTATACGGCGGGGCTGCGGGATGTGAGTGAGGGCTCCGCTGGGGGTGAGCAGCCCCCCGGGGAAGCCCCTGCCAGCCCTTCCAGGGGAGGCAGCAGACAGACCCACACATCAAGGCCCCACCTCCCAGAGCCTGCGCCCAGATACCCAGGAAGGCCAGCGGCAGGGCTGGCACACCCCAGGCCCTCCCAGCCTGGCCGGCTGCCCGAGTTAGCAGTCCTGCCCAGAGAAACAAGACTGGTTCCTCACCCCAGTGTGCCTACGTACCTCGTGTTTGGCCTGGGGGCTGGGGAAATGAACTTGTCGGGAGAGATACTCTAACTTGCATTTCCAGTCCTAAGGCACCTTCTGGAAGCAACGGAGAGAGAGGGGGTGAGCAAATCTGAGGTGTGGCGATCCGTCTGCTGGGGGCTGTCTCTTGGTGAGCTCCCCATAAGGACTTCCAAGGGGGCAGCTGAACCCACGGTCTTTAAGAACCAAGGGCTCTGGTTCCATGGAAACGACTGCCCACTGTGGCTGGGGCCCTCCCAATTCCCAGCTCAGAAAAGGAAGTGTGGGAATCTCTGGGATCTGTGAGCCCATCTCAAGGGGCCAGAACCACCAGGAAATCAAGGCCACTCATTTCTGGGCTGAGGAGCTGGGTCCCCAGGTATCTTGCTGGTACACAAGTTGGAACAGCCTTGGCCTCAGTCACGTCTCAGCTTCTAACTCTGGTCCACGTCTGACACCCACATCCCAAGTGGTTGAAATATTTGGTCCTTCCTGTTTGTCCATCTTCTCGGCTCCACCCATACTCCCCCAACCCAGGCCTTTTCCACCCAAACCAAGGGACACTCACCGTCCTGCAGCCCCTGCTGGCCTTGGGATTGACAGGGTCAGCGGCCAGGGGGAGGTGGGCTACTCTCTGCTTTCACAGGAAGGCTCCCAGGGGAGACCCCCACATCCCGCTGAGCTCTGTGCGTGACCCACGCCGCAATTCCTTCCTCCCTCCCGGATGATGAAATCATAGCCTTGATCTGGACCTGTTCATGCCACAAGACAAATTGTCAAAATGTTTTGATCTAATTGGGTCTTTTTCAAGTCAGCTGAAAACCATCAGGCGGGGAACCAGATGGAGCTGGTGATTAATGAGGGACATTTGGTTGCTTCTCCACATCCATCATGGAGCCCCATTTGCGCGGGAGTGTTCTCATCCTCCGCCAGGAATGGGTATGACCAGGCAGAAAACTGAGGCCCCACTTCCACCCAGCGGAAGGCCTCTGCTTGCCTCTGTGGCCTTTTCCCCACGAGGCTCCAGAAACCAAGGTCCAGGAGAGGCTGCCCCTGGACAGGCCCCAGACTCAGAGATAGCCTCTTGTCCTCAAACAGCACCAGCCCCGCTGGGGGCCACGTGTGATGCGGCCAGGCTCCAGTGAAGGTAGGGGACAAACGGGAAGAGAGACAGAAGCATTTCTGTGAGCCCCGGGGGAAGCCCTGGCTGCTATCAGATCTGGGATCCGGGTTTGCCAGCTCTGACGCTCAGCCTGCATGGCCACCTTTCCCCTGTCTGAAAGGCACCCAGCTCTGGCATGGAAGGGCTGAGCAGCTTGCAAGAGAAGTTTCCTTCACAGGGAAACAGCCTCAGAGGCAATGTCCAGAGGCCTGGCTGTCGGACCAGGCTGGGCCTCCCGTTTGCTGTGTGGCTTTCAATGAGATCTGCCCCTCTCTGAGCTTCTGGTGCCTCATGGGTAAAATGCAAGTGGGGCCTAGCCCTCTAGTTCTCTGGCTGTAGCTAGAGCTGTGTTCTCCACTGGGACTGCACATTGAAATCAGCTCAGCACGTTTTCACAATATGATTCCAGAGTCCACCCCCAGCAACTGAATCAGAATCTCGGGGGTGTGCCCTGGGCATTCGCAGTACTCAAAGGTCTTTTGGTGATTCTAATGCACAGCCCAAGCCCAGAACCCATTAACTAGAGGGAGGTCACGTCTTCAGCCCAGCTGACAGGTGGAGCCTGGCATGTCATGCCTTGATTTGCTCATATGAAGACTGGGGCTCTTCAAATCAGCCCTGCAGGAATGTTTAGGGGACTTAAAGGCAAGAAGAATCTGAGAGTATGTTGAATGGTCTCTCAGGGAGAAGAGGATGAGTAACCCAAGACATCTCTGCAGCGGGCATAACCACATGACTATGTTGGTTCATTCGGCCAACAAACATTTCCTGAGCACCTACTATACGCCAGGCATCCCTGGGGATGCCATACAGAAATGGTTCCCCCGCCTCGAGAACCTTGCAGATAAGTAAAAGAGGTTAATACACACACGCATGTGATTACAATCTGTGACATGTGTCATGGAGGCCAGGAGGGGGCTTGGGCAAGGGCCGGGGGCTTGGAAGGCTTCACTGGAGAGAGACCTTTGGAGCTGAACTAAAAAACAGGTAAGTAGGCCAGACGGTGAGGAGAGGAATCCAGGCTCAGGGAACAGCATTTACTCGTTACCTGCCTGGTTTCCTTCTCACGTTCCCACTCCTTGATAAATGTTCATGCCTTTAACTACACAGAGTATTTAAGAGCAAGAAAGTACCCACATAGACAATGGTGGTGCTACGTCTCTCTGTGTTGTAATTAGCCTGAGGTCTGTCTCCCCAGCTGCACTGGAGATCCGCCTGCCTGCACAGCCAGAGCCTGGCATGGCACCTGGCACAGTAGGTACACAATTTACTAGCACTGGCTGGTAGATGAAACGAACGAAATCTTACCTTTGTTGGTACATCTGCCCCCGCTCTGAGCCCCGTCTCCGGGAGAAATTACAAGAACCCTCAGCTCATCCAGGGAAGCCATTCTGCCCACCCCACCCAATGGTTCCCAGTTCTACGTTCTGAGAACCCTAAGGAAGGGGTTTGAATGAAGAGGTTCTAAGAGTAGGATAAGTTATTCCAGCTGCCAGACTCCTAGCCATCCTTTAAATGCTAGCTCAGATGTCCTTTCCTCCAGGAAGCCTTCCCTGATGCCCTGACCATCAACAGATCAATCTTCTGTGATGCCATTGTTGAATGTGTCACATTTTGATCTGATGTATTGGTTATGGGTCCACCCCCACATCCCAGACCTCAAACAATAAACTCCATAAGTTTTGGATCCTGTGTGGTTTGCTCACCAGTGAATCTGCAGCACACAGTAGGGGCTCAATAAATGATGAACCAATTAACAACAATAGGAGATACATTATGATTACATTCAAATCTACTGGGGACAGGTTATGATTACATTCAAAATTACTTTGCATGCACATGAAAGCATTTGGCAAGCATAGGCTGAAGGAGGCAGTGGGTGATTAGGATTAACCCTTTGCTCCAGTAGAAGGCCTGACAGATGGGGATGGTGTGAACCTTCTCCCTAGCCTGGGCCTTCTCAGCCTGGTAGCCCCAGTGCCAAGAGCTGAGAGGTAGCAGCTCAAGGTCCAATCTCCTTCTGGAAAGTTTTGCTGGGAAGCCAGGTGACTGCAAGAAGCAAGAAGTCTGTTTACTCCTCAAAGAGAAATTCAATATCGTGTCTTCACTCTGAGCAGATGCTGAATCTCCCCAGAGTCCACAGACCCGTGAGCTGGTGTCTGCACTGTGCCGACGGCCCTCGCCTGTCGCCACAAACCTCCCCAGCCCAATGCTTTTGGTTAAAATTTCACACTCACCCTGAAGTGGTTCCCAAGACCCAGGATTTTTTTTTCCTGATGATCCTCTTCTTTGATCAGCGAGACTCAGTGAAGTGGAATTTACTGTAGGGTTTATTTTAGGTAGCTGGGAAGTTGTCTCCCTTCTAAACGGTCAAGGGTCCCTCCTCCCCCAGAGCCCGGCAGCTGCGTCGCATTGAGGGCCTGGCCCTAGTACAGGGAGAAGCTGGTGTGAGGATGGAAAGGACCTTGCAGTCAGAAGATCTGGCCTAGAGCCCTGCCCTGCCACTGCCCACTTCCTGACTGTGTGGCCTTGGGCAGGTTGTACCTACTCTCAGATACTCTGTTTTCACATCTGTAAAATGAGGTGATCACACCTACTTTCTCAGGGCTGTTGTGAGTCAAATAATACAATGCTTGTGTACCATTATTTTTAGATTCTACATATAAGCGATATCATATGATATTTGTCTTTCTCTTCCTGACTTACTTTGCTTTGTATGTTAATCTCTAGGTCCATCCATGTGGCTGCAAATGGCAGATAGAAAACAAACTTAGGGTGACCAAAGGGGAAGGCGGGGAAGGGATAAATTGGGAATTTGGGATTAACATATACACACTACTATATATAAATTAGATAAACAGCAAGGACCTACTGTATAGCACAGGGAACTCTATTCGATACCTTATAATAACCTATAATGGAAAAGAATCTGAAAAAGAACTGAATCACTTTGCTGTACACCTGCAACATTGTAAACCAACTATACTTCAATTAAAAAAAAAGAAAAAACATAATACTATGCTCATGAAAGCCCTTTGCCTTGTAAAATAGATTTCCTGGTGTGAATTGCTGTTATTATTCTGTGGCCTCATCCAGGGGGAGTAGAATGGTTGTCCCTGGACCTCCAAACTGATTTCCCCTTCTGATCTCTGAAACTCCCTCAGTACAGGTTTTCTCAACTTCGGCACCATTGATGTTCAGGGTAGGATAATCCCTTGCTGGGGCGGGGGGAGGGGGTGTCCTGAGCACGGTAGGATAGGTAACAACATCTCTTGCCTCTACCCTCTAAATGCCAGTAGCAGCCCCGCTTCCCCAGACTTACAACAACCAAAAATATTCCAGACGTTGCCCAACGTTCTCTGTTGGGGGGAATTTCATCCATGGTCAAGAACCACTGCTTTAGTAGGACCCATGGTATTTCTGCCCTTAGATATGATGGGTTGCCTGGAGAGAACAGACATGGTGTCTCCAATTTACACTGAGGGTCCAGCTGGTTCAGCCTCTAATGAGTTGTGTGAGTTTAGCCAAGTCACTAACCTCTCTGGCCTCAGTATCTCATTTGTAAAAAGAGGGACATGAGAATGAGCTGCCCTGTAGGGTTTCTTCACTTGCTACTGAGTCCTTTCCCAAGGAGCAGTTTTGTTGTGGTGGGAAAGGTGTTGGGGACCTTCCTCCTTCCTGTAGGCGGGAGGCATGGGAAGAAAGGATGGAAAGACAAGAGCTTCCAGACCATGAAGCCACCATCTCCCCAGAGGCTGGCCCCACAGAGGACCCATCTATGGACTGAAATTCTTGCTTCTCAGAGTTCCTTCAGAAGAGAGAATGGAGTCCGTAATACAATACTAATACTAATAACTGCCAGTAGTCGTTGAGCCCCTCTAACGAGACACCGTGTGGAGCTTACATGCATTATTTCATTTAGTCTTCACAACAACCCAGTGGCCCTCTGAAGTAGGTATAATTATTGCCCATTTCACAGACGAGGACACTAAGACTCAGAGAGGTGATATAACATGCCCAGGCCACACAGTTGTCAGATGGTAAAGCCTGGATTCAGACTCAGCTCTCAGCCACTTCAAGGCATGTCCCAACCCAAGCCCTGGGCTCTTTTATTCTCTGAAGCCCTCGTGACAAGCGCAGCACTGAAAATCTTTCCTAATTGGACCATCGTCTCGGGGGATTGAACTGAGACATGGGAAGAGCGTCAGCCTAGGGAGGGTGGAGACATGCAGCCTGCTTGCTGTGTGGCCCTAAGCAAGTCACTTCTCCTCTCTGAGCTCGTTTCCTCACCGGCAACATTCTTTCAGGCATCATGCCAAACACTGGGCATAAGCCATGAGCAAAGAGCATGATCTCTGCCCTCATGGAATTTACAGTTCGATGTGAGAGAAAGATGTTAAACAAATAACTAAACAAAAGGAAGAACCAACAGGGTGACATGATAGCACATAAGGGAGGGACTTATTTTATGGAATGGTTGGGAGATCTGGTTGTGGAATTTTAAGCTGATGTAAGGAAGAGGAAGGGCCAGCCATGAATTCTTGGGGGTGGTGGAGGAGACTGGGGTGACTTCCAAAAGGAGAAAATGTATCAGTCAGGATTGGCCAAGTTAAGATGTTGTAACAAACAACCCCTGAATCTTAATGATGTGAAATAATAAAAGCTTATTTATTGCTCATACTACAAGCCTAGTGTGAGCCAATGGGGAGGAAGGGGAGTTCTGTTACATTACAGGATGTTCGTAATCATTCTCCACATCTTATGAGGCTACCATCTCAACATGATTCTGGGGGTGTTGCTGTGACAGGAGAAGAACAGAGCAGGTCACATGCTGACCATTCAGTGTTTCAGCTGGGAAGACACAAAAGCATCACTTCACTTCCAGCCATAATCCATTGGCTAAATCTATTAACATAACCCACCAAGCAGCAGAGGTCCAGGATATGTAACCCTCTCATGTGCTCAGGAGAGAAGAGCCGTATAGAGCAGAACATTAAAAGTCTCAATCTACGTCCTGAATCAGGAAGGACTCGCAGCCCCTCCTTTCAGCACGGGCCACCCTTACAAGTCCCACAGGGGCACCTCACTGTGTTTTGAGCACTCTTAGGTCAGCCTGCTGGGTCTTGGGCACCCTGCTTCATTCTCCTGGCCGGAGTCCAACCCCACGCCCACCAGCCCTTCTCAGGAGCCAGCCTGCCATCCCAGAGAGACTCAGAATGTGGAGCTCCGCCCACCTCATCCTTAGCACCTCCGGGGAGCCCCGTCCCCTGGGCCTTTCCTCCACTCTGTCCGCATAACTCAGCCTTTCTGTTTTCAGGAAAAGGAAGCAATTAGGGAGTATCTACTATGAGTCTGGATTTCAACCTTTTCTCCTTGGGAGGATTCAGTGAGAGAAGTATACAGGACAGCCTGTGAAAGCCTCTTGCCAGACACATGGCGAGCCCTCAGTAAACATGCTAAAACGAAATGGAAACAGAAATCGGTATTTAATCTCCACAACTTTGTAGAGCTGCAGGTGATGATGATGATGCTTTTGCTCCCGTGCCAGAGTTTTACATTCAGTATTTCCCTTCATCGTTGCGCTAATCCTATGAGGTAGATTTTATTACCCCCTTTTTCAGGCGTCTAACTATCATCTTCTAGAAGAATCCAGAGCTGTTCTGTTGGATCTTTTAGCAAGAAACTTCTGTGGACAGTATTTTAACCCAAAGGCATCTCCTTAGTAGTAAAATGCCAGGCCCATGATAGGTGCACAGGTGAGCAGGCTAGTTGGGGCTCTTGTGACATCTTTCAGATCCGCCCAGAAGTTTCTGGCATCCCTTCCTGTTCCTGAAGAAAGGGCAGGATGGGCAGGCTGAAGACAAGCGCCATAGCGTCGGGTCCCTGGGTTCTTGCATCAGACAGTCCCAGATTCAAATCCCAGCTTACTGTGTGACTTCAGTTCTCTTGAATAAAGTTTTCTATGTCTCGGTTTTTTCATCTGTGAAACAGGACTAACATCTCCCTCGAAGGTTGCTGGAAGAATTAAAGTGGGCGAGTGAACAAAAGGTGCATGTAGTGGAATAAAGTGAACAAAGAGAGAGCCCAGAGGAAAAGAGAAGACTTGTCCTAAAACAGAGCCCTGCACCGCTTTGATTAAGCTTCTGTTCCAACTGGAGAAAGATTCTCTCGATTGATGTGTCTGATAATAAAAGAGGTGCCAATTACATGCCTTTTACTACCATTGATCAGTTCCGTGTTGCCGGAAACTAGGTACGTTGAAAAGGTGAACCATGGCCACATAATTTCCACATGGATTTGGCCCAAGTCTTTTTGGTTCTCCTTGCTGCTCTCCCATGAAACCCCAAAGCTATGCAAGCCCTCTGGGGCCTGGCAATTTCCTGTCCTTGCCCCAGCACAGAGGCAAGAGGCTGCCAGCCCCGTATTTCAAACTCTTCCTGTGTCCTGAGCTGTAATACTTTTGTCCATGGCTTAGCTTCTTTTCCTCCCACAAATATACTTGGGGCTATTTTGGAAAGATTTTGCCACGACAGCCTCTGAGTGCTAATGAGTGTGGCTCCGGAAGAGAATTTTCCATTAGTAGGTAAGAAAAAAAGGCAAATAACCTTGAAATCTAATAAGCAGTATTGGGCTCTGTATTTTTCAGGGCTCTCCAGAGAAACAGAGCCAACAGGATAGAGCTAGCTAGCTAGCTAGGTAGATAGATAGAAAAATGATTGATGATAGATAGATAGATAGATAGATCAATCATAGATAGATAGACGATAGATAGATCATAAATAGGTAGATATAGATATATATTTAGGAGATTTATTATAGGACCTGGCTCACATGATTATGGAGGCCAAGAAATTATATGATCTACCCTGTGCAAGCTGGTGGTCCAGAAAAGCAGTAGTTAGATCCAGTCCAAACCCAAAAGCCTGAGAACCAGGGGAGTCGATGGTGTAAGTCCCAATTTGAGTCCAAAGGCCCAAGAATTAGGAGTGCCAATGTCCAAGGTTAAAAGAAGACAGATTCCCTGCTCAAGCAAAAGGGCAAATTCACCCTTCCTCCACCTTTTTGTCCTATTCAGACGGTCAAGGGATTGGATGATGCCGCCCACGTTGGTGAGGGTGATCTTCTTTACTCAGTCGACCAATTCAAACACTAGTCTCTTCTGGGAACACCCTCATGACACACCCAGTAATAATGTTTTACCAGCTCTCCGGACATCCCTTAGCCCAGTCAAATTGACACGCAAAACATCAACCATCGCAGGCCCTTATCTCCTAGCAATGTCCTATGTGCTAAATTCTAACCAGTGCTCAAGTTCAAAACTAAAGCTGTTTTGTGATTACGTGCTTCATTCAACAAATATGTCTTGAGCACCTGCTACATGTCAGGCAATGGGCTAGGTGATGCTGAGAATGCAGAGGAAAAAGGACATGGTACTGCTCTCCTGGGGCTTATACTCCCAGAGGACAGCACACACTATAAAATATGTCCAAAGAAGAAAAGACATGCAGATCCATGGGAAGACTTCCTGGGAGGAAAGAGGCAACTAGGATGGGCCGTGAAGGATGATAATAGATGGTGTCCTACCACCTGGCTTCAAATCTCATCTCTGCCGTTCACCAGCTGTGTGACCAAGGCAAATTACTTAACTTCTCTGTGTCTGCCTTTCCTCATTTGTAAAATGGGCACAAAAATAGCACCAGTCCCTCTGGGCGTTGTGATGATTCATTGAGTTAATTCCATGTATAGTACAGATCCTGCCACATAGTGTTCAGTAACTGTTAGCTATGAAATTATTGTTATCCGTTAAATGGAGTAATAAAATGTCTTATTCTGCTGCCAGGATAAAGAGGAAAGTCAAGTAAAGCACTTAGGACAAGGCCTAGCACACGGTAAGCACTAGATAACGTTGCTATTTATTCTTCTGGTTGTCCTGTCGGCAGCAGGGGTGGGGAAAGGGGGAATGCGGGGCAAGCAGGGCAAAGCATTAATTAGCTCCCCCTCCTCTCTTTCCGGGTCCCAGGCCCTCCGTTTAGCCCCATACCCTCGGCTGCCAAGTGTCATCTCTCCGTCTCCCCAGCCCTGAATCCGCCCCCGGAAGCTGGAGGAAAGGGAAGGCTGGTTTCTCGGCCGCTCTCCTCTGTTCTCAATCAAATGTGCCGCTTTTCTGCCTGGCTTCACACATTGTAAAAAGCAACCGTGTGCGGATTGCTCCATGTCCACACGTCGGGCTCCTCCTGACCTGCTGATGGCTCCGGAGCCCATTATTGTAATGGATTTGTTGTTGGGAAAAAGAAGGGGTCATCTGCCTAATAAATCCCTGCCCCGGCAGATCACGTCCAGCAGCCCATCTTCCAGAGAGGTTTTCACTCTCACGGATTTGTTTAGTGATTCCTGAAAGACAGATAAGCTCTAATAAGCGCCCTAAGATACAGGCAAGACACCACTGAAATGGAACAAGAAACACAAGACTTTTTGGAGCAATAATTTGAGTTCTTTTTTTTTTTTTTTTGTCCATCTTCTGAAAGCGTAATACGGTCTTGCTATTAGGTTTTAAAAAAAAGTGCTGCTAATGAAATGCATAGAAAAGTAAAAACACGTCATGCAAATTAGACACCTTTGGGGATTTTGAAAAACTTGTTTGAAGGGCTAATTAAGAAGCTATTAAAAATAATTAATAATAATCTGCTTTTCCCAAATTCTTTTCAGTTCAGAAGTGTAAGTGATGCCATTTTTACTTCACTTTTTGAAACACATAAACTTAAGTGGCAGATCCTTCGTTTACCTGGAAGTCTTTTCTAAACTTTTAATGATCTGGGGGAAGGTAATCCCATTTGTGTCCTTCCTTCCTTGGGTTTTCTTTTTCGGCGTGAGCTGGTTCATGCAGCAGCTCTTTCAGCAAAAGTCAATGCACCATCGCAGGAGTGATTCTAAAGCCTCACTGGGAGAAAATTGTTGTGAGTTACAGGAAATTAAAAAATTCCTGCAATACCAACCCACTTCTCAAAGTCAATCTGTGGTATCCCAGCATCCATTAGACTCTGAAGTCAGGCCAGAATGATTTTCGAAGAGTAATTTCCAGCCTTCTAAAGGGTCACATCATGTATTGAAGCCATATTTGCTTTCGTGTTTTGTACATTTCTAACTCATTACTAAACCTTTTGTCTCTTAGACCCCCGTGTCTGCCTCTCACCTCGCCCTCGTCAATCTGAGCCTTAAAAATCTAATGAAAAATGCCGAAACACATTTTGCATGTGGAAATGTGACAAAACACAAATTGTTAGGAACCTGAGGAGGAACTGGCTTTCAGGGATGGGAGGGAGAAACATGCTGCTCTTCAGAGCCAGCGCACTGCTAGGTCGTTGCAGGTCCCCGGGAATACCGAGAAACAAACAGTAGGTTTTCCTACTCTCCTCTGAGCCTCAGGGTTCCGGTTTTTGAGATAAAGCCACAGGCAGTATCTGTTCCACAAGATTCCAAACTGTTCACGCCCTAAGTACCAGACTGGAAGCCTAGCAGTGTGCCATTTTCCATCTAGAAGGGGCATATCAGAGGTCTCCGTGCTTCCACAGAATAACGTTGGCCTCTGCCTGTGTTCTGACACAGGAGCTCACTTAAGCTGTGGACACCTTGACAATGTCACACAGTAGCTTGTAGTGGACAGAGAAGCCCCACCGTTGAGCTCTGTGATTTGGGGGGCATTAAGAAGTTGATGAAAGCTGGGTAAACTCCTCCTAAACACACACACACACACACCGTTACATACAGAGTCTCTCTCTCTCTCTCTCACCCTCACTTACTCTCTCTTGCATTTCGTTTTCAAGAGCCCACACTAAGATCCTGTGATGCAGGTAAGTATCACACCTGAGTTCCCCTCGCCTGCGTAGATAGGAGTCAGCTTCGTGAAATGAAGAGAACACGAACACTGGAGGCAGGCTGACTTAGGTTTGCAACCCAGCACTGCCATTTCCTAGCTGTGTGGCCTTGGGTGAGTCACTTAACCTCTCTGGGCCCTGGTTTCCTCTTGTGTAAAATGGAGATAATGATACCTACTTTTCAGGTTTGTGCTGAGAATGGGCCAAATCATGGGCAAAGCGCCTGGTCTGAAGCTGACACACAGTGGGGCTCCATCAATGGAGGCTATATTTTGGTTCCGATGGTTCTGGGCTCTGCTTTGGGAGGGGAGGTAGGTCCACTGAGGTGGTTGCTGGAGAATTTTGGCTGAGTGCTGCCCTGAAAACTCTGGATTCAGGGATAGAACTGCTCTGTTCATTAACACCCAGCCTGACACTTCCAAATGAAATGTAAATGAGCGTTCTAACAATCCTGGCATTTGCTTTGGGGAAAGCGAGCAGATAGTCACAGCCAGGGCAGCCCTTCTGAGTGAGCCGTCCTGGTGTCCGAATGGGGCTGGTTTACTGAGAGAGGACCTCTAAGGGTGGCCCTCACTGGAGGGTTTCATGAAGCTCACCCTGTCCGTGGAGATGCGCTCAACCTTCTTTCAGTATACACGTCCCTCCGGGTCTTCCCGTGGACCATCATCCCAGCTGAAGGGGCTGGTGGCCTGCCAGGAAGTGGACACGTCTCGACTCTAGGGGTCAGCCTGGCCCTCCTGCTCCTGCCTCCCTTGGTCGAGTAGAGGGAAGGGGCTACTCGGACAGATCCCATGGCCATGGCCATCATGGGACCTGCTCTCATCAAAACTGTACAAACACAGCCTCTTCAAGCCCAGAAGCCAGGAGACCAAGGCCCACGAAGGACCCCGCCAAGCTGGGCTTTCCTGGGGCACCTGTCTGGCCAGAGCTCCCTTCAAATGTGAAATCTTCCTGGTCCAGGAGAAGATGTGGCCCTTAAGAGAAAGAAGTATACTAGAGCTGGCATACACGCATGGGCCCAGGGGCAAAGGTGCAACAGAAAACTAGGCCGACCCCTTCAGAGTGAGCCAAACATCCAGGGCTTTTATGGCAGTTGTTTGGAGCTGTTAGCAAGTGGTCTGGGAAGCTCACCTATATTCATTTTTCCACATGACCTGTGGCTGGAGTGGGAGAAGTACAGCTTTACAGGTGTGCACCTAGCCTACGGCCCAGCACCCACATCTCAGCTCAGCCAGTGTTCGGGGCTCCTGGTCATGTCCCGGAGCTGGAGATTCTGGGGTTGCCTTGCTGCGCTGGGATGGAAACCCAGAGGAGAATTGGAGGGATTCACATCTCAAAATGCATTTAGCACCACACTTATAGACTCACTAAGGATCAGAAGGGGTCCAGTGAACTTGACTGCATTTTGCAAGGGATATTGACTGCTATGGGGGTGGAGTTCTTGAATTGGGGGATGACCAAAAATTGCCTAACACAAAGGAATGCTATAACTAGCTCATTATTTCATACCTACATAGGCATCAATCTTTTCTCAAGGGCTGGAATCGAAACTTATTTGGCTCGTTCCTCACACTTCGCATGGAATAGTCTTTTAATAATTTTTTAAATCAATGAATAAGTGACTAAAAGAACTAATCACCCACAGAAAAACTCTGCCCAGCCTCAGGCTGGGGTCAGGCATGAGCTAAAGCTCTGGGCTGTGATGTCTCTTGAGGTCCTGTGGTCTCCATCCCCAGGGACGGCAGGGCTGCCTCCCAGGCAGGATGGAATCTAGGGTGGGGAAAGTCATTTGTGTCCCACCCCGCCCCAGAGATTCTGCAGCTTGTTTCCGGGTCCCCAGTGCGCTTGCTCTGGCTGCTGCGGCCCGCCAGGCGCCCTCCTCCCCAGGAGTAGATCCACAGCCTGACACACTGGGAGCCGGGACCTGGCCCCGGAAGAAGGGCCCAGGCAGCCGCATCCAGGCCTTGCTCGGGTCTGGGAGTGTGGATGCTCGGCTGCCAGACTACTGACTGCAGCTCGGTCACTGCCCCTGGGTGGGCCTCTGCAAGCCCCGCTCAGCCCGGGCTCACCCCTCTCCTCACTCGGGCCTCAAGTGTCACCTCTTTCCCCACACCCCCGCCGAGACGGCCCAAATCCAACAAGGCTTCAGCACATGATCCACAAATGTGCTCATTTTGATCTTCCCACCACCTCCGAACTGCTGCGGAGGAGTTGATGGGAACGGAATCCCTAGGGAGCCGTTGGGGCCTAATGCATCACATGTGCTGAGAGAGGCTAGGCCGGGCCGGACATTTGCAGCTCAGCTCCTGGCCCTCCTGGGGCCCCGGTTCCTTGCACTTGGACTGAGCTGGGGAACCGGCAGCGGGAGGCTGAGCCGAGAGGACTCGCTCCTCCCAACCAAGGCCACCAGGACACACGGCCTCTCTGGGCTGCTCCATGGCAGGACATTTTCTGGCAAGTTCCTAGTGGATTCGAATCTGCACAGACAATAGCATCTCTTCCCCATTTTTAAGCCCAGGAGAGGGAGACATTGATGGTGTCCAGCCCCATTGACTCAGCCATTTGGGGGTTCAAATTTAAAAAATACTAGTTGTAATCCCCATACTCGAGTTCCTCCCGCTAAGCCAGGCACCTGGCAAAGCTGTGTTAAAGGACCAGTTTTCAGCCACTATCAGAAACACAGCTGTGTACAGGAAACAGGAAGTACAGTGTTGTATGTACAAATAAGCATCTACTCTGTGTCAGGCCCGGGAATCACAGGAGTCTGGTGGAGAGATTGGCCACTGGGGAAAGCAGCAGATGAAGTGGGAAAACTAAAACAGTGAAGTGGAAAAAGAACAGACTTTGAAGTCAGACAGGCCACCTTCTACCTCTAATCATCTGTGTGACTTTAGGCCAGTTACTTAAACTCTCTGAGACTCTTTCCTCATCTATAAAAGAGCCGTAAGAGCAGCTACCTTAGAGCAAATGAGATGGTGTATGTAAAGCGCTGAGCACATAGAAGGTGTGAGGAATAAGTGGCCGCTCTCCCCCCACCCCCTTCAGCTCTGACTGTTCTCAGCCCCCAGTCACTCTCTTGGACTGTCCCGGATGCATTTGGAGTCTATCAAGAGAGAGGCAGAGGACTTGGGACTCGGAGACATCCGTGGGTCCTTGAGCCTCCAAGATCCAGCCTTTTAAAAACAACCCTCAGAGCCTGATGAAGCAGAAGATTCACATTCCCAAGTCCCTGGGACCCTACTCCCCTCCCGTCCCTGCCCTGGTCCCCATTTTCACTCACTGGCCTTACAGATCCCCTTCTCTACCTCCCTGTGGAATGGCCCTTCCAGCCCATCAGCTGGAAGGGGCCCTTCCAGGTGCTGTGGAATTGTCTTCCTTTCTGCTGGGGGTGCTCCCCTTTCTCAGAGGCCAGGACCCCAGCTGGGACTAGAGGTGGGGGCACTCGGGGCCATGTGAGAGTCTGAGATGTCTGCCTTCCCACCCCGAGAACACAGCCAGAGGGAGGGCAAAGCAGGGTCCTCTTCATTCTCCCAGCAACGTGGTCCTCTCTGTGGAGGCAAGGACCAAGGTCTACTTGAGGTGTCCAGTAACAGCCGGAGGCTGGGCCCGGGCCTCTTTGCAGACATCACCGGCCTACAGAAAGGTGGTACCAGGAAAAACAGGGGGTGGGGAATCTGGGAGCCCATCCCAGGCATCCCGGGGCAGCAGGAAGACTGGACTGGACTCCTGGTCTATCACATACCAACCAAGAGATCTGGTGTGGTTGCCTCACTTCCTTGGTGACACATCCAAGGACATGTCCCCATGGATGTCGTCGGGACCCCTCACAAGTTACATACTCAGAACTGAGCTCACCACCTTCCTCAGCTCCCCCTCCCGTACACCCCCAGTCTGGGGACCGGCAGGACCTTCTCCACAGACCTCCAAGCCCCAAACCCTTGGCCTAATCCTAGTCTCCCCTCGCCAACCCTTTGCCAGGCTCCCAGCTGCTTCTCAGGTTTTGTCACCTCCACCTGCTGCTCATCTCCCAGGTAGTTCATCCCTTGCCATGCCCAGTGTCCCAGTCCCGCTCCTTTCACAGCCCCCCTGCACTGGTATCAAGGCCCCTAACTGGTGTTCCAGTCTCTGGCGAGACCTCCTCCAGGGCAGCATCCACAGAGCTGCATGGTGGGTGCATTCATGACCCGTCAAATGATGATGGTGGCGATGATGGTGACGACGACAGCTGACGCTTTTCAGTGCTGACTTTGTGCCCAGCCCCGTCCCAAGTCTTTTGCCTGAATTAACTCATGGAGGCCTCCCAGCAGCTCTGTCAAGGAAGCGCTAGTGCTATCCCAATTTTTCAGATGAGAAAACTGAGGCACACTGTGGTTAAACCACATGCTGAGACCACACAGGCGTGAACAGCAGGGTTGGGGTCCCAGGCAGTCTGGCCCCAGCCTTACCTACTTAATAACCCTCAGTGGTTTTCTTCAGAATCGCCGCAGGATAAACTTGGCCTCAAAACACAGCGCTTCACAACCTGGTGTACCCAACCGACACTCCAAGTGCGTCCTCATCGCCTCTCCACACCCAGGGCTCCAGCCAGGCCAAACGACGTAAAGACCACAGCTGAACACAGCACATGCTTTTATGCCTCTGAGCCTTTGTGCTTGCTGTTCCCTCTGCCTCGAGCACCTTTCCAAATCCCACCTTTCCCATTCAACACTCAGCTCTAGGGAGCCTTCCTTTACCTCCCATCCCCACTCCATCCACAGCCCCTGCACTGACCCCGGCATAGCACACAGTACATTGCATTGTAGTTGCCTCTTCATGTCTCCTCCATTAACAATGAGCTCTCAAGAGCACTATTTTGTCTTTTTACCTCTGTACTGCCTGCATCTTGCATAGGGTGTGAATGAACAAGCTGAGACTTAATTTATTTCCAAATGTAATAGAATAATTTTGACTCAAAGTGATAATAAAACAGGGACTTTGAATCCAGCTGCTCTGGATTAGAATCCCAGTTTCATCACTTATTAGCTGTGTGACATTGGGCAAATTACTTAACCTCTCTGAACCTCAGTTTCTTCATCTTTAAAATGCAGAAGAGGGCATAATGCTTTCAAAGGATTGCCCTGAATAGTAAATGTAATAAATTTAATGAAGTGTCGAGCATATGGTCCTTGCCATTAAGCAGAAGCTATTATGATAATGATTATTAAGCTCGTTGTGTGATTATTAGGCTTTTATGTGAATAGTATTCACATGTATTCACCTCTGCATGTGTATGTACTTCGTGCACTGACTAGGGCTCTACTAAGCCCATCTTCCCTAACAGCCCTGAGAACCACTAGGCAGGAATCTCTGAGCAGATGCTCTTCTCTCTGCTCCTCACACAATAAAGCTCTGAAGCCCTTTCCCACCACAGGACCTTTGCACATGCTATTCCTCTGTATGGGATGTTCCTCCCCCCACTGGTCTCATTGTTGGCTCCTTTGCATCTTTTAGGCCTAGGTATAGATGTCACCTCCTTGGAGGACCTTCTCAACCACTCTATCTGGACAGATGTCCCTGTACTCTCTACTGCCCCATTGTCCAATTCAACCCTGTTGGTTTCTTCCATAGCGCTTTGAAAGTATGTAAGCATTTGTGCCTTTGCCCATCCATTCCTTGTTAGTCCCAAGATGGTGTGGCACTGCCATCATCTTTACTGCTGTGCCCTCGGTGCCTGGCACACTGCCTGGCACTTAATGGGGAGCTCAGTAAATGAAAGTTGAGTGAATGTTGAATAAATAACCTGCTTGGGTTCCATTCAGCAAGAGCAGAGAAAAGGTGTGAGGATTTGCAGCTAAAGCCCCATGTCCGGCAGATGAAATAGAGACTCCTCCCTTTCCCCCGAAGCCTCAGCGAGGCCGCACCTGGCTGCCTGCAGCCAGCAATGCTCGGAACCAGCTCACCAGAGACAGATTGGAGGGAGTTCAGAGGAGCGGGCCAGGCAGGATTAAGTGGAGGGAGAGGGTGATTTATGAAGAAAGATAAAAGGGCCCAGCTTCATAAAGCTGGGCTACAGGATTATTTCGATAACAGCCTCCAAATGTTGGCAAGGTGTGTGTGCCAGGGAGTGGGGACCACTCCCCCCATGAAGGTGCCGAGGCGGTCACCTGGAGAGACACAGGGAATCTCACCTGACTCCGGGTCCGGGACTAAGCCGGAAACCACAGTCAAAGCAAGGAACCTTCCAGCATTGAGGGAGAACCTTACTTCCTCACTTGGGCTGTCAGCAACTCTCCTTTGAGCGCCCCGGGGAATTTATACAGCAGAAAAGAGGAGGGTCTTTTGAGAAACCAGAGAAAACCCATCTCCTCAGTAAGACTACTTTGCCAAGTAAGTATCTGAGAAGGAAGACGCCTCGGCCATCTTGTAGACCAGGGGTCGACAAACTATGGCCTGAGGCCCAAATCCATCCCACTGCCTGCTTTTGTAAATAAAGTTTTATTGGAAGACAGCCATGCCCATGTGTTTACGTATTACCTATGACAGCTTGTGCCCAGCAACTTCAGAGCTGAGAAGTTGCATCAGAGATACTATGACTCACAAATTCTAAATATTTGCTCTCTGGCCCTTTACAGACACTGTCCACAGCCCCTCTGTTAACCCATTGATTCTTGGGTAAAGTGCATGTCATTTTGAAAGGGAAATAAATGTCCACAGGGCCCCAACTTTGACTTAAATTATTTTTATTATAGTAGTATTAAATATACACACACACACAGAGATAGTTAGGTATAAATGTCTTAGGCTTTCAGCGCCTGCACAACTAGAAAACCAAAAAGCATTCTTGGGTTAAATGCCAACAAAATGACAGAAACATTAAAATTAAAATGAAGAGCATTAAAATAATGCAGCCGACGACATTTTTGCTGAAGAGGCATTGCTGCTCACAGCATGGATGGGCAGATAGTGTACAGATTTGTTTGCATTTGGTAAGACTGATCTTAAAAAGTGTTATGTGATGACTCCATCCTCCCACTCAGTTTTTCTCTTCTAACTATTGCAAAAACCTTCATTGACACAGAAAGCCATGACATCATGGGCCTTTGGTGGTTACAAATACTCAGTCACATCTGCTCTTTCTCTCATTAGTCCGTGAGAATTTAAGTACGTCGTTCTGATTGACCCGATGTCCTCTTGAACACAATTAAAAGTTAGGCACTAAAATTTTGCGGCCACGTCCAGGTATAAGGTGACAAGGCAGATGAGCCAGAAAATATTTACAACAATTTTTTAAAATTATCAGTAAAATAAAAATAGAATATTTTTAAAAATCTCTTAGAAGCTTTGTCCACTGGTTGGGGGATCCCAGTTTGAAAAGCAGAGATCGAGCCCATCCTTTGCCTTTTCCAAATGGGGAAACTGAGTCCCATAGGAGGACTGTAGCTCGCCAAGATCACGGTGGGAGTTGGGGCTGAAGCCATATTTGAATGGGGATGTGCTGAGTCTCAGTGCACGGCACCCCTTCTCAGCCCAAGGGTGGGTCCACAGGAGCCCCCAAGAACAGCTGACCAGAGCAGAATTTTGCCCACTGACTATGATGTGAATGTCTTCCTCTGGACTTTGGGAGGGAGCTGTGCCCTCAGACACCATGAGTAACGGCTGGAACCAGCATCTGCGAGGCACACATAGGGGCCCACGGGCTGGACGGCTGGCTGGAACGGCTTCCAAGAGCCCCTCCCAGAGCTTTAGAAGTGGAAGCAACAGCCGTGGGGGCCCCTGCAAGAGCAGAACCCTCTTACGTGGCCCAAAGAGTGTCAGTGGGACCCACCTGGGCTCAGAGAAGACTAGACCACCTGAATTCAAAAGTTAAGCCAAGTCTTCACTGCCCTGGAGAATTGCTCGGGCAAAGGGATCATACGGCTGCCACCCGGGCTGCTGGAAGCCAACAGATCCCCAAACATGGATGTGGCAGCAGTTCAGCCCCTTGGGGAATCCAGCTCTTAGGGGACCAGGCCTGGAGAGGGACATGTGAACCGCTCAGCCTGGCCACAGGCTTTGCAGGGCTGCAGCCGCTGTTCTCCAGGCTGGTCAAGTCCCGGGCTGCCTTCCCCTGTCTGGGCAGCAGCCCTCTGGTCAGGAGGAGAAGCGGTGAGCAAGCCCATGGTAGCAGCCTGCTCAGAGCAGAAAAAAGCAGCCTGCTGATACAGCTCCTATAGTGGATGCTTATTTAAAGACTTATGACTGGTTGGTTCAGACTAAATGAGGATATGCAAGGTATTTCAGAACAGGGCTTGGCAAACTTTTTCAGTAACAAGCCAGAGAGTAAATATTTCAGACTTTGTTGGACACATGCAGTCGCTGTAGCATGTTTTGTTTTGTTTTAACAACCTTTAAAAATGTAAAAACCATTCTCAGCTCACACACTGTACTACAGCTGCAGGCTGAATTTGGCCCATAGGTGGTAGTTTGTTGACCTCTGTCTAGAATATCACTAACTCAAGACATTCCCTACAAGATCAGCTTGGTCTTCACGGGACTATAAGAAGAGAAGCAGATGTGCTCTCATCCTCAGACTCACATACACACGGACACACATATTCACACGCATGGACACACACACACACACACACAGTCAGTGTTTTGTCCATGAGACAAAACCACATTCTTTGAAAATAATTTCCAAATTTGCAAAGCACACACATGCCCAAAAGTTAATTCAGGGGCAATCTATAATGTGCAAAGCCACCATGTCCAGGGCTGGGAAGCTAGTGAAAATTCCCAGAGGCACGGAGACACAAGAGGAGATCAGAGCAGGAAGACCTTGCCTGTGATCTAGTCTGAAGGTTTCCAACCTGTTCCTCAGAGTCACGTGACCTTTAAGGAGGGGGCCTCTGGAGTTCTCTGCTTCAGGCGGCCCCATTCAAACCCACTAAGCCAGCTGACGTTTACTCCTGTACTTACTGCATTTCCATCGAAGATTCCATCTGAAGGTAGGTTTTCATGACAAAAGGTAGTAGTGGGTGTTCAAAACTAGTGCCTGGCTGGTTGTCTTATATCTGGTCCCTCTAAAAGCTCTGGCAAGATTAGCCCACATGCTTGCCTATGGCAGCCATCATTAGATAGGACAGGTGCTCTATGGTTTGCTACAGTCCCCACCGCTCCCTATTGCCTTACACCACCCTGTTTCACTAATTGGTAGGACCTGCCTGGCCCCAGAGGCATTTGAGTTTGTGACTCCTATCAACGCGGTCTCAGCTGCCATAACATGAAACTGCTTCCTTCAGAGAAGCCACCACTAGATCCAAAACACTGACTTACCAACAGCTGCTGGATCCTGCAGGTCTTAGGCAACCCTTGACTGATCCTGATATTGTCTTAATCTTTTGGATTTATTTATATCCCACTTCATTCCAAAAAGTATTTGAGACAGCTTATAAATAAACATATAACACAATAAAATTTTAAAATAGAAGAAATCTGAAGGAAGGAAAATCAGAATAGGACAGTAGGAAAAGGCCAGAGGAAAAGTTAGGACATGAAAGCACACGTTGAAAATGTCTGCACGATTTGTAATGGCAAGCGGAGATTTTTGAGTTAGGATGTCTCATGGAAGCATACGGAACCGCCCTCCCTTAATAGCTGAAGAAATTGATTTTTTTAAAAAAAGGGAAAGAAAGAAACAGTATTCAAGGAAAGAGGCTCAGCCCAAAGCCTTAAACTTCAAAAGCGTCAGCCAAGGAAAGAAACAAAAAGTTAAGGAGCAGAGCAAAACGATTCAGTGCGGCAAGGTGTCCAGCGCCACTCTCCCCACACCCAAAAGCCTTTGGGGGTGTGAAAGTTAATTGTATGCGTCAACTTGACTGGATCACAGGATGCCCAGCTATCCAGGTACACGTTATATCTGGGTGTGTCTGTGAGGGTGTTTCTGGAAGAGGTTAACAATTGAATAAATAGACTGAGTCAAGTGCATTGCCCTCCCCAATGTGGCTGGACATCACCCCATCCACTGAGGGTCCAAATACAAAAAAGGGGGGAGGAAGGTTGGATTCGCCCTCCATGTGCTGGTTGAGCCGGGACACCGATGCTCTCCTGTGCTCAGCAGCACTCCTGGTGCTCAGGCCTTCAGACTTGAACTGGCATCATCAGCATCAGGTCTCCGGCTCTCAGGCCTTCGAACCACACCATCTACTTCCTCGGTCTCAGCTTGCAGACAGCAGGTCGTGGGACTGTTCAGCCTCCATCATCACATGAGTCAATAGCTTATAATAAACACAAATATAAATATAAACATGTATGTCTCCTATTGATTCTCTTTCTCTGGAGAACCCTGACTAATACAGGAGGGCAACAGTATGCCAGCAGCCACCCCCCACCCCAGCACTGTCAGATCTGGAGTGAAGCCAGCCAAACGGGGATCCACAGCTTTCCCTCCATTGACTGGGAGAGAGTAGAAAATGCTGTTGGGGGAAAAAGACAAAAAAAAAAAACAGGAAAAATGGGGCTGTAATCAGGGTCCTGACTCTCTCTGACAGGCGATTGTAGGAAACAATCCAAAACAAAGACTGGGAATAGTGTACACGCCCCCGATTGGGTGTGGTGAGCCCAAGAGAGGGTATTTAGCCAATTTTTAGAAGTGGGAGTCAGGAGTCTAACTCAGACGCCTCTTTACTGGAGTTCATCAGGATAAAAACGTGTGACGAAGATATGAAACACCATTCCTTAAAATGTAGCAAAGGATGTGAATACCCAGTGAAAAACATTTGTGCAGATTTATAGAAGTTTTATTTACGATCACCTAGAATTGGAAATAACTCAAATATTCATTAACTAGTGAGTGGATAAACAAGGTGTGGTACATCCGTAGAGTGGAAAAATACTCAATAAAAAGTTGAGTAATAAATAAATAAAAAATAGGAATAAAGCAATAGAAAGTAAAGACTATCGATTCGTGCAAAAACATGGATGAATCTTAAAAGCATTATGCTAAGTAAAAGAGGCCATACCCAAAAGGTTACGTACTGTATGATTCTATTTATATGACATTCTAGGAAAGGCAAAATTATAAGGACAGGAAACACATCAGTGGTTGCCAGGGGTTGGGGCCAGGGGACAGAGGGGAACGGGGCGGGGGGGGAGAGAACTGACTACAAAGGAACAAGGGAACTTGGTGAGGTGATGGAAACAGCATATCTGTTGATTGTGATGACACTTATACAACTGCATATATTTGCCAATATTCATAGAACTGTATGCTTGGAAAAAGATGAATTTTATTGGATGCATATCATACCTCAATAAACCTGACTTAAAAAGATAAGGTAGCCTAAGGGGAAAAATCAAACCATCCTCAAGTACAATGGAAAGAAAGTCAAGAAGCCAACCACACTCCATGAGAGCAAAACAAATGTCTAAAGAGAACTATTCAACATAAGCCAAATAAAAAGCAATGGTATAGCAACTAGGCAAGTAGGAACGTCCAGTTTATGGTCATTCTTCCCAAAGGGGAAAAGAAACACAGCCACCAAAAGACAGACATGAATGTATCATGAAAGAAACATTAATGAAACCACAGAAGAAAATCCTTTACAAGTCCCTTAGCTAAAGAAAAAGGCAATAAGAACATGAATCCGATTTTTTTAAAAGAAGCTCAAAATAAACAGTACCAGAAGGGCAAAAATTTTAAAAACTGACACCACCAAATGATGCCAAGGATATGGAGCGACTACAACTTTCAAATACTGCTGGTGGTAGTGAAAGGCAATACAACAGTTTGGGGAAGTTTCTGGCAATGTCTTATAAAACTAAATGTACACCTTCCCTGTGACCCCATATTCCAATCCTAGATATTTATCCAAGAGAAATGAAAGCATATGTTTACAAAAAGAGTGTTCCTAGCAACTTTATTTATAGTAGCCAAAACCTGGAAACATGCCAGCTGTCCATCAACAAGGGAATGGATGAATAAATAATAGTACATTTATACAATGGAAAACTACTAAGCAATAAAAAAGGGACAAACAACACTAAAGATGAATCTCAGGACAGTATGCTCAGAGAAAGAAACCTTACACAAAAGAGTACATACTATGTGATTCCATTTACATGAACTTCTAGAGCAAGCAAAACTAACCTGCGGGAGAAAAAAATTACAGCAGTGCCTACCTCGGTGTAGGGGTGGAGACTGGCTAAGAAGGTGCATGAGGGAATTTTATGAGGTAATATTCTATATCTTTATAGTGGTTTGGAGTACACAGTGAATGTATCTGTTAAAATTAATCAAATGTGCAGTTAAGATTTGTGTTCATTGTGTATACAGTTTACCCCTACATGTATGATAAAGCAAGTATAATTAAATGTCAACGGAAGAATCTAGGTAATACATATATAATTGTTTGTTGTAAAAGGCGTTCAACTTTGCTGTGTATTTGGAAATTTTCACAATACATTTTTGGGGAAAACTCATCAAACGGTGCAATGGTATGCTTAAGATTTGTGTACTTCATTATATGCAAATTTTACCTCAAAGGGAAAAATAAATAACTGTAAACAAATATTAAACCCTACTTGATGATATCCATGTTGAAGTATTTAGAGAGACTTATACCAATGTCAACACTTGCTTTTGAAACAGCAAAAATATGAGAGGTTGGTGGATTAAGGGGTGAACTGATTAACAGATATATGACTATAGCAAATAGAGTAAAATTTTAATTATAGAATCTGGGTGGTGGGCATATGGGTGTCCATTCGAAATTCTTTCAACTTGTCTGTATCTTTGAAACTTTCATAATAAAATGATGAAGGGGATGATAAAATAACAGGATGAGAGGGAAATGGTCATTGCAAACTAAAGGAAATAAAGTGTGGACCAAACAACAATATTTTAAAATAAATAACAATGAAAATCAGCAAGAATATCACAGATATGAAAAATTGAATTACTGGCAAAGAGGGAAAACCTGGATGATTGCAAAGAACATAGATGAAAAAGACAAAGAAATCAGTGCTAAGAGAATCCAACACAAGGGTAATTAGTGTCCCTGATATAGAGAAATCAAAAAATGGAATGGAAAAAGTGTTGAATGAAAAAAGTACTGGATGATATAAAACAGCACTGTCTGAAACGCAGGAAGGACTGAATCCACAGTCCATAGTGTTTCTGGAAAAAAAAAAGAAAAAAATGAATTCAGAATTTTCAACACCGTGATGTGTCCTGATTAAGTAATTTAACTTCAGTAAAGAAGTAAAAATTCCTCAAGAATCCAGGCATAAAAAGCAAACGACTGGGGCTTCCCTGGTGGCGCAGTGGTTGAGAATCTGCCTGCCAATGCAGGGACACGGGTTCGAGCCCTGGTCTGGGAAGATCCCACATGCCGCGGAGCAACTAGGCCCGTGAGCCACAACTACTGAGCCTGCGCGTCTGGAGCCTGTGCCTCGCAACAAGAGAGGCCGCGATAGTGAGAGGCCCGTGCACTGCGATGAAGAGTGGCCCCCGCTTGCCACAACTAGAGAAAGCCCTCGCACAGAAACGAAGACCCAACACAGCCATAAATAAATAAATAAATAAATAAATTTATTAAAAAAGCCAATGACCATCGAGGAGGGAGAGGATCAGGCTGCTCTCAGACTTCCAAGGCAACATTCAAGGTCACAATGGCACAAGAACACTCACTTCAAAAGGAAAGAAAAGGAGACCAAAGGTACTTCTCCCATTCAAGCTGACAGTCAGCTATAAAGGCAAAAAACAAACATTTTCAGACATTAGAAGAATTAAAAGACACACATTTTAAAAACTGAGGGAATACAGTGGCTTCTTGACAAAACTACTTGGCTATGAAATCCAGCCAATCGAGAGATAAATTAGAATCAAGACTTCAGCAATGGAGTACATGTGGTAAAAGAGCCAATGGTGACAATAGAATCTTAGACATAAGATTCTACTTAGACATAGAATTAATACTAAACCACTGCGTGAACTGTGAACATTTTATAAGTCCTCAAAGGGCAGTGATGATAAAGGGCAATGATGATAAGTCCTCAAAGGGCAGTCATCAAATGATGATAAAGCTTACAGAAAGTAAGTAGTGGAGGGAAGGGAGGAAGAGGAGGTATGAACGTCATCTTTCATGGCAGGGTGGTAACTGATAGTGTCTAAAATTGAAACATGCAGTTAGAAAAACATAATTACTCCAACCTCAATTTTTTTTCAAAACCTCTTTTCTTAACCTTAGAGAGATCTTTTAGAAAAAGATATCTCTTGTTTCAAGTTGAACTTGAACTTTGATTTCAAGTTCAACAATTCCTTCCACTTCCCTTTAGTTTCTTTTCCTTCTTTTAAATTCAAATAAAATTGACTTTAAGACTTTATATTAAAAATAACATGCATAATTCATACAATCTTTTTCTCATGAATGGACTTTTACACATGTAGGTAGATAGATAGATGATAGACAGATACATAGGTAGATAAGTAAAAATAAATAGATGTATGGAAGTCCATTCATGGATACTGATAGATACAGATAAATATACACACACAAACACAGAATGATACTTGGAATATTTTTCACCTCATGGTAATATCTGTAGTGATTTTTAAACTCTCTTTTTCATACATCACTGTCTTGTTGAAATTTTAAAATTATTATTCTATTTGTATTTATAAAAATCAATAAAGTTATTTTAACTTTTTAAAATATGTTAGGGAAACAGTCATCCCTGAGCTTCCTAGCAGCCAAAGAAAAAAGGGACCTACATTCAGTTACAGTCTAACCATGCATGGTATCCACCAGATTAAAACAAACCAACCCAACAAAAGCACAGCAGTTTCTCAGAGGAAGTACAACTTTTCCAGGCACTCAGATTTGATAGAGGAGATGCGGACTGGTGTGGAGGTGGCATCTTCACAACCAGCCTTCAACAAACCAGCAAAGGGCCCTTATCACACCACTCCAGGCTTTTCATATGTGCTCACCGGCCCCAGCTGGAGGAAAGCACCAGGCGGCCGTGAATTTTGGACTCTGGTTATCAATATGGCCACTCCTTCAAGACTTATTCCCACCAGCTAATGATTTTTCTCTTGAGGTGAATTCAGGTTGTGGTGGGCCCAGTTGAGGGACGAATCCATATCTTCCCTTCCCGCTGCCCCAGCTGCACACACACACTCTACCCTCCAGTCATAAAAACTCTCATGTGCAGTTCTCATGTTGGTCACCACCAATTCCTCTTGCCTAGAAAATGCTTCATAGTACTGCCCACGCCTTTCACTGGGCTGACCCTACTCATCCTTCAGGGGTCAGCTTACATGTCACCTGCTCCAGGGAAGGTCCCCTGGTCCCCCTGAGAAGATGGAATCAGGATCTTGGGTGAAGGACTAACCCTAGAGGAGAAGGAGGTGGAGGAGAAGAGGATGATGTGGGGGTGACATGCAGACACCCAGATGTGCCAAGAGCAGGGGAGGAGGTCAGGACTTGCACCTTGTGCCTGGATCAGCTCAGTGAAGGAAAGGCAGGACCCTCTGCCCAGAGGGGCAGCATCTCGATGGTCCTTGAGGATGGAGAGGTCATAGAGCAGATGTAAGGGCTGTATGTGTGATTCTCTTAAGTCCCCCAAAGACTTAGAGAATAGAAGGGAGAGGAAACCGACACAGCCATTCACACCTATGGGGCCCCATGGGAATTCCTGGAGGGTACCAAGAATCTGTCTGAGCCTCAGTTTTCCAATCTATAAAATGGGGCAAATAACCTATGCCTGACTATTCCACAGGTGTTATGGGAGTCAATGGGGTTTGATATCCCAAAAGGTCAGGATTCATGTACAAACCATATAATGGCCCTAAAAATATGAAGGGTGAAACTATTGTTGCCCCTTGGAGCTATGCAAGAAATAATGGGGTAGATAAACAGATCCTTTAGGTTTCTTTTTAACAGCATTTTGGAAGACAGAAGACTGTTTCCACCACAAATTGGGGGACTAGAAATGGCTTTTTAAAAATTTTCTTATATGTCCGTCTAAGATGATACTCCAGGAGGAAAATTCTGTGCAAAAAATTACAATCTCCCAGCACCAGATGAAATGAAAAAATTGGATTTTAAGAGACTATCCCATGACTTAATTTACAAAGACTGCATGTCAATATTGTCATACGAGGTAACCAGAAGTGAGACTCTTAAAAAGATGGCCTGTAAGATATCCTGTCGTTCAAAAATGGAAATCACCCTGTGTCACAAATTGCAAAGTGACCACAAATTATTCTCTTTTCATCACCTGTCATCTGGGCTTGGCCTTGTGGCTTGCTTTGAACAATGGAAGCAATCATGACACAAACATAGTCTTTAAAAGTGACTGCACATTGAGGGGTCTCTCCCTTGTTGCTCCTGGAACCCATGATTGCCATGTGGAGAGAAGCCTCAGTCATTCCAGCCATCCCAGATGAGGCCATCATAAATCGGCCAGCCCCAGCCAATGTACAAGCTGGCTGCTGACACATGAGCAAGCCTAGCCAAGATCAGCCATGCCCAACCCAGACAAGAAGAGCCACCCAGCTGAGCCCAGGCTAAATCGCTGACCTGCAGAATCATTACCTAAATAAGTGGTGGTTGTTTTAAGCCTCTAAGTTTGGGGTGGTTTGATATGTAGCAAATGTTAACTATACACTGTGGTATCCCACAATGAGTCAGGAGACAGGGCTCCTACCTATAACTCACTGTACAGCCTTCAGCAAGTCACTGAACCTTTCTGGTGTGCCTACTTTCTTGTTCTATAAAATGAGGACAGTCAATTAAATTATCAAATTTAAATGAGCATTAAAAACCCCTTCTAGTTCTGTCACATTCCGTGATTCTAAATCTCAATAACAAATACTCATGAGTGCAGTTAAAATTCTATGAACTGAGTTGAGGCATAACTGGGTCTCTGGAGTTTTCTTGCCTCGAGGCAAGGGATTCTGAGATTTGGTTACCTGACATATGAGCATAAATATAAAATGTTTCTTCAGCATTTTATGATCTTGTTGGATTCTAGGCTAAAATACGAAGTTGAAAAAAGCTGACCAGAAAGAAACTGTAACTGATCCTGGCATGCAAAGAAAGGAAATTACTATCAACATCTAAATCCAGAAGGAGATTTCTGCTCGGATGTGAGGCTTTCAGAAAATGCAAAAGCAGAGCTGGGACTATGTCTTGTGGAGGAGAAAACCCCCAGATTGCAATAGGAAGAAAAATCTTAATGAATCTCAAGAATTTGGTGAACCCCTAAATTCATATTTTTATCTATCTAGAAACTGACCCAAAGATTTTCTTTTCAAAAGTTACCTAGAAAAAAAAAATGGAAATGGGAGGAACATATATGGGTTTTCTCTGTTTCTTAAGTGATTGAACTAGATCATAATAACACTCTAAATGCTCTCTGAACAGAACTGATATTTCATGAAGTTGTGTTCTTGGAACTGGGGCTGGAAGTGATAAAGAGCATATATTAGCCAAGAGTGACTTTATTTTTCTATTTCAGAATCAGTACTTAGAAGGACCCAGATATTGAGGTTGCTGGCACATCTGGGAATAAATTTGCAGGAGGGGAGTGGGGGGAACTGGATACTTTTCCAGAAAAGAGTCATTAACATGAGTTTCACAAACTGGACTATGTAAACCCTTGGGGTTATTGCCTGACTGTACACAAGCCTACAGAATCCACTTGTTGAATCTTCCAGGAGCATGATTTTCACTTGAAGGACTGTTTTCTCAGGGTTTGGTTTTGTTTGTATGTTTGTTTGTTTCAGGGGGGTTTGTGGAGGATACTAGTTTTGTATAAAAGTACACTTGGGATGATATTGAAATCAAATGCAAATTTTACACTAATTTTGCAATAAAACATCAAAAATTGTCCTTCCAGCATGTGTCTTCAGGGTTACCCTCCTCTGCCATCAGGGATACTGATGTGGCTCAGGGTGAAAGCCCAATCTCAGGCAATCTCCAGGGGCTAAAATATCCCCAAAGTAAGCACTTTCAAGTGACATTTTCCTGAGTAAAGAAAATCATCAAAAGCACTGCATTTTCTCTGAGAGATGGTCTGGGGCTTAAATGTTGATTCTTTATTATACCTTCCTGGGCCTGAGAAGTGAGTCCTAGGAGACAGGATTAAATCTCCCAAAACCATACAAGGAACTTGTTAAAGACCCGGGTCATGCACTCATCTTAGGAAACTACTTAAGAACAAGGAAAGAATTTTGACAAATCCACACAATGGTTTCCACCAAAGTGTAGGTTTCTGATCTTAAGGAGCTCAAATCCCTGACAATGGAATGATTTAATGAGCTGAGACCACTCTACCCAGGTGCCTTTCCTCCTGGCTCTTCCTTAGCGTGTTTACTTTTTCAGCAAACATTTTCTTGATCCCTGACTCTGGGTCAGGACTGTTCTAGGCACCTGTGGTTCAGAGGTCCCTCTCTGGTGGAGCTGATGTCCATCTGGGGAGACAACATCATACAAGTAAGTACAAGAACATTTGTAAGGGGACTTCATACTCTTGAGTACATATTAAGTAAGTGTCCACATTCATGAGGTTTCATAGAGAAACAAAAATGATCACAATAATTTTTAAAATCTGCATTAGTGAACCAACCACTTGTAAGCTCAGTTTCAGTTTGAACAACCTATGTAACATCAGAGTCTATCATGGCCCATAGAGTTGTCATCACTTTTGATCCATCTCCTTTCATTCTTGGTTAACTGACAGTACAATGCAATTACAATGCAAACAAATTGCAGAGAGAAATTGAAGACTTTACCAAAGCTGTAGGATTTTATGAGGTCAATGAGAGAACTACTTAAACCTCACACCAAGCCAATGACAGATGGGGCTCTGACATTTCATCAGGTAACAAAAGGAAGAGGGGGGTTTGGCAGAGGTGATGAACTGATGGTCAAAACAGAATGGCTGGACCATCACGTGGTTTAAGAAAGCCTTTGGGGGGCTTCCCTGGTGGTGCAATGGTTGGGAGTCCGCCTGCCGGTGCAGGGGACATGGGTTCGAGCCCTGGTCCGGGAAGATCCCGCATGCCGCGGAGCAACTGAGCCTGTGGGCCACAACTACTGAAGCCCGTGCTCCTGGAGCCCGTGCTCCACGGCAGGAGAGACCATCGTAATGGGGGGCCTGTGCACGGTGGCAAAGGGTAGCCCCACTTGCCGCGCCTGGAGGGAGCCCACGCGCAGCAACGAGGACCCAGCACAGCCAAAAATAATAAATACATAAAAAATAAATTAAAAAATTTTAAAAAAAAAGAAAGCCTTTGGGAAAACCCATGAAGCCCTAGAACCTTTTTGCAATAAACAGCTTTCTTTATGTTTGTGTTGCAAAGGTATAAAAAACATGAAGCTAGGGAAACCATACCTTGCCACCATCCTATTTTGTCATAAAAATAGCATTTCTCAAAATTATCAACACGATTCTTTCTTTGTTCATACTAAAACTGCAGTGTGTGGTGGAAATTAGACTCTAAAATTGGAAAAAATAAGATTAAAATAAATTTATTTTTATAGTGTATAGCTTCAGTTTTCCAGCTAAAGTCTGAATCAAACCTTTTTAAAGAAATCCCCTCTAGACATGGGGAGGGGGAAAGGTAAGCTGGGTTGAAGTGAGAGAGTAGCATTGACATATATACACTACCAAATGTAAAATAGATAGCTAGTGGGAAGCAGCTGCATGGCACAGGGAGATCAGCTTGGTGCTTTGTGACCACCTAGAGGGGTGGGATAGGGAGAGTGGGAGGGAGACGCAAGAGGGAGGAGATATGGGGATATATGTATACATATACCTGATTTACTTTGTTATACAGCAGAAACTAACACAGCATTGTACAGCAATCATACTCCAATAAAGATGTTTAAAAAAAAAAAAAGAAAAGAAAGAAATCCCCTCTATTGCCCATGAAATATTGGCTCCCTTGTTAAGTGAACTTGGTCTAAAGGGGCCTTTCCAGTATGATTACCCATGGATAACAAGGCCTCCTGTCATCATACTGGTGTAAGTGCTATAAAGGAGAGTACAGAGGGCTCTGAGACCCCTAAGGGGTCTTAGCTAGTCTAGGGAAGTGAATCACAGCTGAGACTTGAGAGATAAACAGAGACTACAGGTGAGAACTTGCCCAGGAGTGGGTCCCGGGGCAGGCTGGCAAGGTCCAAGAACTGAAAGAAAGCCAGCTTGGCCAGAGGCAGGGACAGGAGATGAGTCTGCAGATACAGGCAAGGACCAGGATGTTTCTTTTCACCATAGGAGCAACAGGCAGCCGTTGCAGGGTTTTGAGCAGGAAAGCAACAAATTTGTGATTTAAAGAAGCTCTTGTGGGTACCACATGGCAGGTTCCATCTTACTTCTTGTCACTAGCAAAGCCTCCCTGGACATCTTGTTTCTTCATAGATCCAAAACCCTGTTCAAAATTCCCAGACCTGAATCAGACTTTCCAGCTTTTGGGCCTCACTAAGGGACACCACTTCACCACAGATTTATAAGACAATGATGAAGCCCTTTGGGGATGAGGAACCCACCTGGAATTTTAGGTTGGGAATCTTCACTCTAAGACCTCCACTTCCAACAATGATAAAGTAGCAGGGATTGGATGTACCCTCTCACCTTAACCAAGAAATGGAGAAGATACAAAAAAACTATTTTTCAGATCTTGGACAATAATCAGCACAGCCAGTGATCCCTGAAAGAAGAGAAATAAGTAAAATGAGCCCTGTGATTGGCCCAGCTTGCTGCTGGAGAGAGTGTCCAGACCATAGCACAAGGTGGGGACACTCAAACAAGCCCAACAATCTCACTGAGTTTAAAAGACACTGTTATGAATTTGGGGAGGCCAAGGTGGCTGGAATTTGAAGGGTGGAGTACCTATGAAGGCAGTGGCACAGAAAGGAGAAAGCTATAGAGAGAACTGTCCATGGACCTGCTCCCCTTGAGTCTTTAGCCGTGTACTGATCAGTGCATGCATGTGAGAAAGCTACTCAAGAAGGGAATGGTGGGGGGTGGGGGTGGACCACAGGATAGAACTAAGCAGTACAATCACCAGAGCTCACACTTGCCTGGGAAGAGTTTGTGTTCCCATCAGCCAGAGTGGAACACTCATAACACACAGGCATCAAGTAGGTACTCAAAAGGGTATTGTCTCAGTACTAGAGGAAAATTAGCCCTGGACTAAAGACTGCTCTGTTTGCACCCAACAAAGCTTAAAAACAAACCCCAGAAGTACTAAATGGTTTCTAAAGAATTTATCTGTATCCCAGAACAAGCTCAAGAATATTTAAAAGAATACAAAAATATCAAGCACTAAACATGGTAAAATTCACAATGTCTGGTATCCAATCAAAAATTACTAGGCATGCAAAGAAAGAGAAAAATACAATCCATAATGAGGAGAAAAATCAATCAATAGAAACAGAAAATGACACAGATGATAGAATTAGTAGATGAGAGTTCTGACTTTGTCATCTGAAGACTTCTACAAGAATAATCACTGTAGAGAGGCACAAAAGGAAGTGGTCTTATGATAGCCATCAAACAAAAGTCACTGGAACATCTAGAGTAAGCATGAATCTGCACACATGGTTCTAATCTCACCTCAAGGCTCCTAGAGCTCAGAAACACTTCTCAACAGAGGTTGATCATTCTGTTACAACTTTTAGACTAAGAGTAGAACTCATTTAAGTTATTCAATCGTTTGAAACAAGAATCTTCCTTGAGGGACAGGGAAGGCATGCATGAGTCTGAGCAAAGTCCATTAGAAAATCAATCTATTCAGCAGCCTTTAAAAAATATTCAGTTGAGTGCATTATCAGGCATTAAATCAGCATTACTTTTTATTAGAAAGAGAACATTCTGGTTCAGCCACAACTCATTCAAACCTCTACTTTGCTGTTATCTATTCTGCCATCCATATCTGCTGTTTGACTCATGAGGAAAAATTAAGTTATTTGAGAGACAAGCACTCTATGATAACTGAAGAATATTCTCCATTGCAGTGATTATATTATTGCTGAGCTGTGTTAACATGTAAATTCTTTTCTACAGTCAAGTGTAGGAACACAACATCGGGAGCCAGCAGTTTAAAAAATGGAAAAATCTCATTACATATTCAAAATGACTAGTGGCAGGAATAACCTTTCCCATAACAAGAGCACAGCTAATTTTTAACATCCTCTGACTATAAAGTGGGAACCCAAATCCTCAGCCTTGACTTTGCCTGGTGACTTTATTCCTCTTATTTTCTTTATTCGATGTTTTTATTACAATGTAATGCATGCTTGCTATAACAAGTAAATCCATGAAAGATACAGAAGGAAAAGTTAATAATCCTCCAACCACATTGACAACCCGTATTAACAGCCAGGAGGACATCGTCCATAATCACACAAATGCAAATTAGATCGCAGATACATATATGACCTTGGTTTGGTTTGATTTTGTTTTTACGAACATAGGATCATACTATAAATATTACTCTGGAGTATGCTTTTGACATTTAATATATCAGAGACCACTCCACATCAACACTCTAATTTGTTCGTTCAATCTTGTTTTAATAGACTTCTTTTAGATTGTTTTCTTTTCTTTTTCTTTCTTTCTTTCTTTCTTTTTTTTTTTTTTTTTTTTTGCCATGACAAATAATGCTAGAGAAAAACATCCTTATTTGTCTGCTCCAGAAGCAGAAGATCCAGAGGTCAAACTGCCTCTAGATTAGATTTCCTCAAGGCATATTGCAGGGTCAATTGTATATGCATACTTATTCTTAGTAGCTACTGTCAGATTACTTTCCTCAAAAAGATAAATAAAAATACAATGTGTATCAGAAATGAATGATCCAGTGCCTGGATCCTTTCAACTGGTCCTCTGCAAATTTGAGACTGTTACTTAACCTCTCAGAGCCCCCAAAATGGTAATAACATGTACAGGTGAGTGGTCCAGGGGCACTCAACATATAGAAAGTGTTGAGGCTATTATTGTTATTTTTAGCATCATCATAGTTAATCTACAATCTTTGGAGATTAGTCGAGTGAGGGTTTTAAATTACAAGCAATGTCATGTTGAGATAAAACAAAATGCATTTATTTGGGGCATCCAGGAAAAATAGAACTGCCTGTAAAACAGTCCTTATAGCGTTACAAAAAATAGTATTGTTTTAAAGCCTTACATTAGAACATTTCAGTCATGAGTTGTTTCTATTCTTGGGCCACTGTTCCACATCTTAACTCCTTCTAAGATTTTTTTTTTTTTACTACTGCCCTTTAGAAAAGTGCCTTGAAAAAGTTTCTGTAGGAAATCAATCTCTGTGGTGGTAGAGACGACCAGACAGAGACCAGCTCTGGCAACTTAAACTCACCACGGTGGTGTGTTTTCTGGCTATTTATGCTGGTGAGGATTTAGGACCCCAGTGAATCCATCCAAGCCATGGAGGCGGGTCTTGGAGTAGAATAAGCACAGACCCTGGCAACAGCAAGGCCTGGGATGACCCCTGTCTCTATCAGAGTATGGCTCAGGAAATGATTTCACTTTTCAGAGCCTCAGTTTCTTCATCTGTAAGCTGGACGTAAGAAAGTCTTCCCCAGCACTGTGGCTATGAATGTTTTAATGGAACGTTCCCTAAGGAAGCTATCTACAGGTGAGGATAATGTGACCAATGGCCAAGCCTCAGGAAAGCAAAGGTGGGACACATGGTCAGAGGTCCAGGTTCAGTGGGTGGGTGCCAGGGCTGTCCTCACCCTAGCAGAGATGCTCCTGGGAAGAGCTGCAGTCAGGATGGCCCATGGTCTCTCCTTCAGCATCTCCAGCATTGTATCCTGGCCCTCTGTTTTCCCAAATACAAGTGTGGAGAAGGACAGAGAGAGAAACCGTGAGACCAGATAAGCATTGTCAGCATCTTGTTAATCTGGTTGGTTTGCAGCCATATCTGCCTCTTTGAGCTCAACCCCAGAGCCTAGGAACCTCAACTGGAGACTCTGAATCTTGGCATGGTCCTCCCCTAACTCCCTCCTCACTGGGGACCCCAGGCTGTGACCAGTTCCTAAGGAACAGCCATTTCTGAGAGGTTGGCTTCCCGGTCCCTAGTGCTTCCCAGCAAGTGACCTGGAGCATAGCCCCAAGCTGTAAAACCTGATATCCCTAAATGGACCTTGACAAACCATCTATTAGTATCCTCCCCGGGGCCCCACCCAAGCCACCAGTGCATCATCAGGCATTATGAAGCCAAGAGCCATCACTTTGCTTGTGTCCCTGTTGTAGTTTCTGAGAAAACAGGAAGTCTGCCTTTTTGTTACTACACAACAGCCTCAGCGACTTTTTGATGTTTTCAGAGTGCCTGGAATGGTCTATGAGTGTCATCCAAAGTGGAAGGGGTCACTGGGGAAGATAGAGAAGATAATCTCATTCCCTCCTCTCTCTCTCTCTCTTTCTCTCTCCCCAACAGTCCAGTCCTGTCTCTCTCACCTGGAAGCACAGGCATTCCAGAGCTGGAGGTACACACTCTGAGAAGGCCAGAAAATCTAAAAATCTGTTTGTTTTAGCCCAGGAACCATCTCTCTCCATCCATAGGCCATGCAGGATTCTGCCATTAGCTAATAATAGCATTACCAATCCTGAAGCAAAAAGAAAAAAAAAAAAAGACTCTAATACTTCATCTTAGCAGCTGATAATGCAAAACAGGGTGGCATTTGGAGGCCTAGGACGATGCCAGTCTCCGGGGAGAGAAAGGTGTTAGCTTCTAATAGCTTTTCAGTAATAACCAAGCATCTGCAGTCCCCTATTAAAAAAAGGGGGGTTTTTAAAAATTAATCGAGCTGAATGTGCTTCGTACTGAGGAGAATGCCAGATTAATAAGTGCATTAAGGGCCGCTTTGGATTGGAAATAATTATGGCTGATGACAAGGAGCAGAGGGGGCACGGGTGATCTCACAGGAATGCATTTTAAAAAGCAGTTTAAAGAGCCTTCAGATGTTGGTATTATCCTGCGTGACCAAATTAAGAGCAAATGAGAAAAGTTTATCTGGCATTTTGGAGTATTGAAAGGGCTTAATGTTATAAATTATACAGTATGAGGATAAGAAATGGTGAGTAACTTCATGTTAAATATTATTGGCAGTTTAAACAGCAACTGCATTATAAAGCATTAAATATTTTAATTTGGAATTAAAAATCCAAACCACAACATCCCCCACTACCAAAAATATTTAAAGATTGTTTCAGTTATTTATTTCCCAGCACAATAATTAAAAGTTGCCTTGATCAGAAATTAATCTCCACCATGTCCAATTTAAGCTATCAGTCTTGCATGAGTGTGGTTGGTCTGTGCCTTAGAATTGGTTTAGAACTCCTAAGACAGGAAATGTCAAACTCCCTTCCAATATCTTAATCAGCCATTAGAAGAGCACATTGTAGTCACAGCCTGGGCTGAGGTTTATCAATATTTAATCTAGTCCCACTTCAGACTTTCCTTTCTGGCAGTGCTTCATGCAGTGAGAGCTGGCCAGAGATGGAAACTAGGAAATCCTGGGTCAGGATTAGGCATGTCCAAGCAAATGACATGTCTGTGGTGAGGGAAGGTCACTCATGCCATGGAGGCAGCTTCCCCAGGGTCCCAAAACTGTAATCATGAACACTCTCATCTTTGCTGATGGGTGGGTGCCTTTTCTGAAAGGCAATTTGGCAACACTTAATAAAAATTTTTCAAAAGATACATACCTAGCAATCCAGTTTCTACTAGTTTATCCTACTCTGATAAGAGCACAAAGATGTATGTCCAAATATAGTTATTGCTTCATTACTAATAATAACAAAAACAAATATTAAGTAATCTAAATGCCAAAAAAATAGAGAATAGTTTTAACAAGGCACAACACATCTATAAAATAAAATATAATGTAATTATTTTAAAATTATGTTGTAGATTCCTGGTTTCCACTAAGAGATGGAAAGAACTGGAAAGAGCATCATTCCTACTCTTATAAGAAAAAGAATCCAGAGAAGCTTCAAGATTACTACATTTCTTGAACCCATCAGAGAGCTGAAGTCATAGGACAGCCAACTAACTGAAACTCTGGAGAAAGACAGGTGCCTAGAAGGAGAGATAAGGCAAGAGCACTTGCTTAACTGGGGTAGACACAGCCAGACACCTAAGAAGAGAAAAAGAAAGAGGCAGAAGAAATATATGAAGAAATAAAGGCTAAGAATTTTCTAAAATTAATGACAGACACTAAACTACAGATCCAGAAAGGTCATAGAACACCAAGTAAGATACATTCAAAACCAAAGGAAAAAAAAAAAAAAACTACCTAGGTACATGAGAGGGAGGGGGAAAGTCAAAGAAAAATTTCTGAAGACAGCCAGAGAAGAAGACTTCTTAGCTATAGAGGATAAAAAATAATAATGACAGCAGACTTACCAGAAACCATGCAAGCAGATGATAATGAAGTGATATCTTTAAAGTGTTGAAAGAAAGCAAAACCCCTGCCATTCCAGAATTTCATACCCAGCACAAATACTTTTTAAATGAAAGCGAAATAAAGACATTGTCAGGGAAACAGAAACTGAGAGAATTCATTGCCAAGACCCCTATACTAGAAGAAATGTTAAAGGAAGTTTTTCAGGCAGAAGGACTGTGATGTCAAACAGAACTTTGTATCTAAACCAAGAAATGGAAAAGAGAAGGTAAAATGAAATTCATTTTTCTTAATTTTAATTGTTCTAAAAGATAAGTGACTCTCTAAGGCAAAAATAGTAGCAATGTATTATGTGTTTATAACATATGTAAATGTAAAATGTATGGAAAATGTAGCACAAAGAATTGGAGGAAGGAATTGGGAATACTATACTGTTGGAAGTCCTTATACCATACATGAAATGGTATAATATTATTTGAAGGCAGACCCTTATTAGTTAAAAATACATATTTTAAACCCTAGGGCAGCTACTAAAACAATCCTAAAGAGGTCATAAATTATAAATCAATAGAAAAGAAAAATTAAATGATTTAAAAATACTCAATTAGCCTAAAAGAAAGCAGTAAAAGGGAAAAAAGGAAAAAAGAACAGATGGAAAAAAAAGAAGCAGCTAACAAGATGGTAGATTTTAATCCACACATATCAATAATTACATGAAATGTGAATTGTCTAAATACACAAAATAAAAGATTCAGATTTAAAAAATTTTAAAGCAAGATCCAGCTATATGCTGGATATATAAGGACATAAATAGGTTGAAAAAAACAAAGGTGGAAAAAGATAAGTCATGCAAACACTAAACAAAATAAGCCAAAGTCCCTGTATTAGTATCATACAAAGTAGACTTCAAAACAAGGAATATTATCAGAGATAAAAAAAAAATGAATCTTGTATAATGATAAAGAAGTCAATTCTCCAAGAAGATATAACAATCCTAAGCATGTATGCACCTAAAAACAGAACTTCAAAGTACATGAAGCAAAAGTTGGTAAAACTGAAAAGAGAAATAGATAATCCACAATTTTACTTGGAGATATTAACACTGCTCTCTCAATAATTAATAGAAAAGGAGGCAGAAAATTAGTAAGGATTTATAAGGCCTTAACAATGCTATCAATCGAATTGAAACAATTGAAAATTATGGAACACTCCAGCCCAAAACATCAAAATACAGTTTCTTAAGGGACCATGATAACATAAATACACATTCACAAAGATAGATCATATTCTGGACCGTTAAACCAAGGCAGGTCTAAAATAATACAAATCACACAAACTATGTTCTCAGATTGTAACACAATTAAACTCAAAATTAATAACAGAAAGATATCCTGAAAATATCCAAATATTTGGATATTAAACAACACACTTCTAGACAATCCATAAATCAAAGGACAGAAATTTCAAGGAAAATTAAAAATTATTTTGAACTGTAATAAAATGAAAATACAGCATAACAAAATTGGTGGGATACAGCTAAAACAGTGCCTACAGGGCACATTATAGCATTAATTCCCTGTATTTGCAAAGAAGAAAAGTCTCAAGTCAGTAATCTGAGCCTCCAGCTTAAGAAAATAGAAAAAGAAGAACAAAATAAACCTGAAGCAATCAGAAGGAAGGAAATAATAAATATGACAACAGAAATTATTGACACTGAAAGCAGAAAAATAACAGAGAAACCAAAAGCTGATTCTTTGCAAAGATCAATAAAATTGATAAACCTCTAGCTAAGTTGACCAAGCAAAAAATTGAAAACTCATTTAAAAGGCCAGTATTACTTTAATACGAAAACCAGACAAAGACATTACAAGTAAAGAAAACAACAGCTATCCAATATCCAATATCCTTCATGAGCATAGACACAAAAATCCTCAAAAAATATTAGCAAACAGATTCTGGCAATATATGAAAAGAATGATATATCCCAACCAAGTGAGGCTTAGTCCAAGAATGCAAGGCTAATTCAACATTCAAAATCCAAGTGATGCAAATGGCCATATAAATAAACAAGAGACACATTTGATCATCTTAATAGATGCATAAAAGGCATTTGAAAAAATCCAACCTCAAATCATGATCTTTAATAATCTCAGAAACTTCGAAATAGAGGAGCACCTACAAAAAAAACTATCAAAAACTACAGCTAACATCATCTTTAACATCAAAATATTGAATCAAAAACTCCTTGAACTAAAAGTTGCAGAATTTTTTAAAAATCAACACACAAAAATTAAATAATTGTAATTCTATCTACTAGGAATGAATGATTAAAATTTAAAAATTTAACAACAGTACTATTTATAGTAGCACAAAAGGATTATATGCTTAGCTATAAATCAAACAAAAAATCTGCAGATCTGTATGCTGACAACTATAAAACACTGATGAAAAAATAAAAGGCCTAAATAAATAGAAAAAGATATGTCCATGCGTTGAAAGACTCAATATTGTTAAGATATTAATTCTCTCCAGATTGATCTATATATTTAATGCAATCCCAATCAAAACCCCAAGCAAGCTTTTTTTTTTTTCCCCACACAGTGAAGTTTGTGGGATCTTAGTTCCCTAACCAGGGATCGAATCCATACCCCCTGCAGTGGAAATGCAGAGTCCTAACCACTGGATGGCCAGGGAATTATGGAAGCAAGCTTTTTTGTAGATATCAACATCTGCCAAAATTTATATGGAAAAGTAAAATAACCAGAATATCCAAAACAATCCTGATAAGAAGAAGAAAGTTGGAGAACTCATACTCCAATTTTAACTTACTATCAAGCTACAATAATGAGGACAGCATGGCATTGGCAAAAGGACAGACACATATGTCAATTTAACACATCAGAAAGTCCAAAAAGAGACCCACACAAATAGTTAACTGCCTTTTGACAAAGTTTCAGAGACAATTCAATCTAGAAAGGCTAGTCTTTTCAACAAGTGGTGCCTACAAAAATTGGTTGTCTGCATGCAAAAACAAACAAACAAACAAAAACCCTCAATCTGAATCTTACCTTTTATACAAAAACTAATCCTAAATGGATTATATACCTAAATTTAAATATAAGACTATAAAACAGTCTAGTTGAATACAGGAAAAAATCATTGTAACCTAAGGTTTACAAATATTTCTTAGATATGACCTCAAAAGCACAATCCATAAAAGAAAAAAATATGATAAATAAAACTTTATTAAAATTAAAAACTTATGCTCTGCAGAAGACACTGTTAAGAAAATTAATATGCTGGTCACAGAGTAGGAAAAAATATTTGCAAGTCACATTTTTGATAAAAGATTTGTATCCAGAGTATGTTAAGAGTTCTCAAAACTCAGCAATAAGAAAACAAACAACCCAGTTAAAAATGGGGTGAAAGATATAGACAAAAAGATGTTTTAAAGATTATATAAATTTATATTGCAAAGATATAAACAAAAGCCTCACCAAAGAAGAGATACAAATGACAAGTAAGTATATGAAAAGATGCTCAACATCACTAGTCACTAGGGAAATGCAAATTAAAACCACAATAAGATGCCACTTATGTATCTAGTAGAAGGGCCACAATTTTTAAAATTTTAAACTGAAAATACCAAGCATAAGTGAGGATGCAGAGAACTGGAAATTTCATACATCGCTCTTGGAAATTCAAAATGGTACAACCACTGTGGAAAACAGTTTGACAGTTTCTTACAAAAGTTAAATATACACATAACACATGACTGAGCAATCCCATACCTAGGTATTTATCCAAGAGAAATAAAATTTTACATACACACACCAAAAAAAAAACAAAACCCTGTACATAAATGTTTAAAGCAGTTTTATTTGTAATTGTCAAAAACCGGAAACAACCCATATATATTTCAACCAGCATATAGAAAAAGAAAAATCAACCTGTGGTACATCCATAAAATGGAATACTCTGCAGCAATGTAAAGAGATGAACTGTTGATGCACACAACAACACGTATGAATTTTAAATGCACTTTCTAAGTGGTGGAAGTCGGACCCCAAAGGTGACATATTGTATGATTCCATTTATATGATATTCTGGAAAAAGTAAAACTACAGAAATGGAAACAAATTGGTGGGTTTCCTATAAAGGGACCACATGAAGGAAGTGCTGGGGGTGATGACCTGTTCTCTATGGTACTAGAATGATGGATATATAACTCCATGAATTTGTCAAAAGCCATAATACCATACCCCACAAAGAGAGAATTTTACTGTGTGTAACTTCAAAAAAATCAAAATGCGGAGTGTACCCCAAATGGAAGACCTAGTGTAACAAGTGAAGCTGACTATATTACAAATGGACCATACTAACACACTGAAGAGGGTGAGGAAAAAACAACTAACCTAAATTACTTTGTGAAACAAAATGTTGACTGGATGTTTTCAGGCTAAAGACAAAAGAACTGTGCACAAATACTGTATTTTCGTTACAGGAAGAGTTAGCTATTCTGAAACTGCTTTATGTGTATATACTAGTTGAACGATTAAGTCAACATACTGTAGACAATGAGGGCCGGGTTTCTCATGTCAGAGGAAGTTATAAATAAGGAAAATGAGAAAGCTAGAATGAGACTAGTGGTATTGGATTGGAACAAGAGGTATTAGTATAAACTCGTGGGATTTTTTAAGAAATGAAGGCAAATATGTGTGTGTGCACCAAATAGTGTACGTGTATGTATGTGTATGTGTGTGTGTGTATTTCCAAGCTTTGTCTGCTGAAAGGGCTTAGAAGCAATAACATCTCAGTAGTGATGAGGACATCTAGCCAGATCCTGGTTTCTAAATACCATTCTCCAATAAAAGGAACTAGGGCTCCTTGGAGAAGAGGTTGCTTCCAACATTGGTCAAGGAAAATACGCAATGCTTTGTGTACACATGAAGCATCTCCAGGTGCCAAAAAGTAAGAAAGTGCTCAAAGGAAGGTTGGGAAGGTGGTGGGGTGGGGGTGTGGAGGACTTGGTGAAAAGGCTTAGGGACCAACCAGAAAGAGCTCCCAAAGTTCAGAGCTGGTACAACCTGAGCAACAAAATCAATAAAGGTAACATTGGATTATAACCATAGAGAAGAACAAATATCTATGAGGCCATACTAATATAAAGCAAGCAAGCAATCAATAAGAAAGAAAGAAAGAAAAAGAAAGAAAGAAAGAAAGAAAGAAAGAAAGAAAGAAAGAAAGAAAGAAAGAAAGAAAGAAAGAAAGAAAGAAAGAAAAAAGAAAGAGAGAGAGAGAAAGGAAGGAAGGAAGGAAGGAAAAGAAAAAGAAAGAAAGAGGAAGGAAGGAAAGAGAGAGAGAAAGAAAGAAGGAAAGAAAGAAAGGAGGGGGGGAGGGAGGGAAGGAAGGAAGGGAGAGAGAGGGGGAGGGAGGGAGGAAAAGCTGCCCTTCTGTACTGAAGAATTCCAGTTAATAAACAAAGAAATGAAGCAAATAGAAAATCACCATTAAAATATCACAGTAATAATTGTTGCAATTTATATCCACTGGTGGATGCTAAAATCAGCAGACTAACATTTGAACAAAAAAAGGACATTTGCACACTCCCAAAGTATCTTCCCCAAGATTTATTAATTACAAAGGGAAAAATAATGACTTTACACTGGAGGGACATCCAGCAGACATCACTTTAACAAATTGATCAAGGTTAACATCAACAGTTAACAACACCATGCAGCCCCTGATGATACACTGAAACGGACATGTGTGGTGTTCTTACCAAAAAAGTATAACCTCAATCTAATCATAAGAAAACATCAGAAAAACCCAAATTGCGGGACATCCTACAAAATAACTGACCAGTATTCTTCAAAACGGTCAAAGTCACGAAAAACAAGAAGAAGCTGAAGAACTGTCACAGATTGGAGACTAAGAGATATAACTAAGATTATTGTGGAATCCTGAACTGGATCTGGGAATAGAAAGGAACATTAGAGGAAAGACTGGAGAAGTCCAAATAAAGCTCGTAGTTTAGTAATATTAGTTTTTGAGTTTTGATCATCATGTTATGGTTGTGCAAGATGTTAACATCAGGGGAAGCTTGGCAAAGGCCTTCCAGGAATTCTCTGTACTATTCTGCAAACTTTTCACTGTCTAAAATTATTTACTCCAAAACTTAAAAATTATATAGATGAAAATATGTATTTATGGACATGAAAGATCTTTACAACATACCAGGAGAAAAAGCAAATCACGAAAATAGACATCTATAATATGCTTGTTTACTTATCAAAACAAGTATGTATAGGTACATATTTATTGTTCAAATGTGTATGTACATACACCTGTTTATATACTTACTGTGTAATATATATATATCAATATCATATTATATCATACCCAAAGTATAAAATAATACCAAAGTGTTACCATTCATTTTGCAGAGTGGGTGGGATTGTGGATGGTGTTAATTTTTTTCCTTTGTCTTTATTTTCTAATTCTTTTACCATTAATCCATTTTATTGTGTATGTTCTAACTTTTATCATTTTAATATTTATGTGTAATCCAAGGATGAAGCTGAGTTGGGAAACAAGGGAAAGACCCAGCTTCAGGATTCAGCTCTAATGTGTGTGGTCACCAAGATTCTGTGGTCGCTGTCTTCTCTGAATCCAGTCTCTATTGTTTTCTCCCAGAGCATCAACACAGGTGATATTGGACCTTTCTCCCCTTCTTTGATTTCTATCTCCTACCGGGTATCTGACCTCTACCAATGGGGTTTCTGAGATTTTTCTGTTCTCCCCAAATATTCCATCCACCAGCATTCTGAGATCCCCAAGTCCTCTCGGCAGCCCAAAGCACATATGTCCCAAGACACATAGGAAAGTGCGGAGAGATGGTTGCTAAACCCTCAACCTTCCCGGGGCAGAGAGGAGAAGTAATGTAAGGAATTGGTCCAGGCACTACTTTTTTTTTTTTTTAATCAATGGCACTTTTTTTTTTAGTATTTATTTATTTATTTGGTTGTGCCGGGTCTTAGTTGCAGCAGGCAGGCTCCTTAGTTGCGGCTCGCAGTCTCCTTAGTTGCAACATGTGAACTCTTAGTTGTGGCATGCATGTGAGATCTAGTTCCCTGACCAGGCATTGAACCCAGACCCCCTGCATTGGGAGCATGGAGTCTTAACCACTGCGCCACCAGGGAAGTCCCTCAGGCGCTACCTTTATGATAGAAAAGGGGTGATGAAATACAGATGTGAAGTGTATGTTCAGACTCAAAAGAAAATTGAATCTTTCATTCAAAACTTTCCATAATCTGAGTCCTCATCTCCAAGAAATAGTGGGTTTTTCCAAAGACTGAGAGTCATTTATTTTAATCACTCTCTTTGGGAAATGATTCCGCCTGCTCAGATTTACAATAAATTTAATTTTAAGCCCAATATTCTATGATTTCACAAGAGAAAGCAGAAGGTCGAGGCTAAGGCGGGGCTTCCCTAGGAGAGGCGGAGAGGCACAAGGGGGCAGATGCCGCAGTTAGAGCCACTCTCATCACATGGCTCCTGACACAGTGGACACAGGCGCTGGCCTCTCAGAATTTCAAATCCAACTTCTCAGAGATTTATTTTTCCTCTGAAACAATTTCTGGCAGCTTTTGATCTTCTAAACTGGAAAAAAAAATCAAAGAAATCTGTTTCTCTAGAGCACTAATAGCAAAGGCATTTCTGGATGCTGCAAAGTAGGAAAGGAACATAATAGCATCTCAGTTTTATTCATCTTCAAAGCAAACTAAATATAGTTTTTAAAAAACAGAAGCAGGATACCCTACAGATTTTTGAAGGGATGGACTAAACCTCTTTGAACAAGAAAAGATGACATGAAATTTATCTTGAAGGACATTCACTGGGCTCTTGTCCATTTAATACCTACAAGTAGGCTGTTAGAAGGGATCCGTACTTTACATCAGAAGTAAAAATATCCAATCATTCGGGGAACTTGCAGACTCCACTATTTTCATCAGTATCGGTCATTGCCTCCCTTACCCTGCTGGAATGTTACTACCATCGATCTCCCAAAGCACAATACAGGCTTCAGACTTTTCTGATGAGTAGACGTCTAGCCAATGTACATGAAAACCTGAGCAGTGTCTTCGTGTCCCCATAACCCAAACTCAATCTTTACTCCGTTCTCTGGTCACAAGTCTGGGAGTGGGAGTGGAAGGCATGTTGGTATTTAGCTGGGTGTGGATGACATGGCACATGTGTGTGCAGAAAATAGTTCTGGAAGTGCAACTATGAGCCAGATGCTTCTCTAGGCACTAGAGATACAGAAGTGCCTGCAAACAAACACGGAAGCTGATTTCTGACTGTGACATGTGCTATGAAAGAAATAAACGAGAAGATATGATGGAGAGTACCGGGATGGGGGGGGGGTGCTAATTCACAGAGGATCTGTCAGAGGAAAAGACTCTGGGCTGAGAGCTGAAGGATAAGGTGCCAGTTCTTCAAAGAGCTGGGGAGAAGTTTGCTCCAATCAAAGGAACAGTAAGTGCAAAGGCCCTGAGGCCTTATAGCAGCCCCCCCCCATATTCCATGTCAGCACTTACCTTTTCAGCACACACAGTGTCCTACTGCAAGCCCCCAAGAGTCTCTGCCTGAGGGCTCTCTGTTGGATGGTGCCTTGAACAGACCGGAAATGCCAGGAAGTTAATGCCCCTAGGAGCAACCCTCAGCCAATGCTCAATAGGAGTTGATGGGTAAATGCCCTAGCGTTTACCCCTAGAATTCTCACCTCTAGAATTCTCTGTCAGGACTGAGTTCCAATTGCTCTCAGCAATAACCTGCTGTAATGGGACACACTTGGCTTCCTTTCCTTTCCTTCCCTGCTTTAATGCCCCACTCTACGACCGTTGCTTTCTAGGATCACCTCCCAAATCAACTGCTTGCACTCAAATTACTAACCTCGGAGCCTGCTTCTGGGGGATCCAGCCTAAGATAGGCTGGAAAGGATTCGGCTGGTGAGTTGAAGGAAAACTGGCCTGCGAGGATGCCAGAGAGGACAAGAGGGGCCAAATTATGCAGGTCCTTGATGTCATTAGAGGCAATTTGTGTCTCTGATTGTTTTACAGTGGGCAGCCTGTCTTCTCCTGCCCAATGATCAACTACCCTCGGATAAGAACTGGCCTTGAACTGATTCTGTATCCCTACAAAATGCCCCCCCAACCCCCATAGCATCATGGAGTTTAGAGGGTTTAGAGACCATCTAGTTCAGAGTCAACTCCATGGGATCAGGAACTTTGTTTTATTTGTGGTTGTATCCTTGGTACCTATGGCACTCTCTGGCATCTAGCATGTCATATGTGTCCAACAAATATTTGTTGGATGAATGAATCCTACAAATAAGAAAACCAGGAGTCAGAGAAGGTAAATGGCTTGCATAAGGTCATACCCAATGTTGATTGGAGTACTGGGTCTAGAAGGCAATATCCTGCTTCCAACAGGCTTTCATTACCCTCCCCAGTCTCCCAACCCAGGGTTGGTCTGATCTGATCCACGATCTTTCACTGTAACCTGATGGACACCCTCCACCAAGGGACTCTACAAAACCTTGTCATCACCTGGGACAGTTGCAGGACAAGGCAGGAGCTCAATGAAAGAGCATCAGCTTTGGAGCCAGGCTGGCTGGGTTTGGGTCCTGATTCTGTCCTCAACATAAGCTCCGTGACCTTGACCAGAGACTGAAGCTCTCTGAGTTGCTGGGATAGAGACCAGGCCATTTTGGGGTTTTTTTGGTTATTTGGGGTTTTGATTTATTTATTTTTTTATTTTTGGCTGCGTTGGGTCTTCGTTGCTGTGCACGGGCTTTCTCTAGCTGTGGCAAGCGGGGGCTACTCTTTGTTGCGGTGCGCGGGCTTCTCATTGCGGTGGCTTCTCTTGTTGCAGAGCACGGGCTCTAGGCGCGCAGGCTTTAGTAGTTGTGTCACCTGGGCTTAGTAGTTGTGGCTCGCGGGCTCTAGAGCGCAGGCTCAGTAGTTGTGGCGCATGGGCTTAGTTGCTCCGCACGGCATGTGGGATCTTCCCAGACCAGGGCTCGAACCCGTGTCCCCTGCATTGGCAGGCAGATTCTTAACCACTGCGTCACCAGGGAAGTCCGAGACCAGCTTTTGTTCAGAGTAAAGAGAGCCACAGTAGGGTCTGAGAAGGGACAGTCTGACTTCTCCATTTTCACCTGGCTACTCTTTGTCCCTAGAAGAAGCCTGGAATATCCAACAGAAGGTTCCTCACAATTTTCACATAAATAACCTGAAAAATAAATACAGATTAATTTTTAATGAATTGTTACCTGTAAAAGTAACTTACACAAAATATAACTGAGTATAGTTCAAATTGAACATGTTAAAATTTATTTTACAGTTGGAATTAACAAAAGATTGAAATCATTCTGATCATATTTTTATCACAAGAGTTAGGGAGGAGGGAGGGATGAATAGACAGAGCCGAGAGGATTTTTAGGGCCGTGAAACTATTCCGTATGGTACTATCATGGCAGATACACGTCGTTCTACATTTGTCCAAACCCACAGAATGTACACCGCCAAGAGTGAGCCCTAATGTGAACTCTGGACTTAGGGTGATGATGTGTCAATGTAGGTTCATCAGTTGTGACAAATGTGCCACCGTGGTGGGGGACAGCCATAGAGAAGGAGGCTTGCAGGTATGGGGACAGGAGTATCTGAGAACTCTCGGTACTTTCCATTCAGTTTTTTCTATGAACCTAAAACTGCTTCTAAAAAATAAAAAGCTAATTAAGTTTCTTAAGTCTACCACCAAATTTGTTCCAGAAAACCTGGATTGGGTAAAAATAACACCCACAAAAGAAAATTACAACAGAAAATGCTATAATTTGTAAAACTTTATGAGGGACAAAAAAATTGGTCAATGAAGCAAATATTCATTATAAAATCTACCTGGAAAAGAATCAATACTGATAAAAACGGACAAAAATCAGGACCCGTTTAACCATGTTCTATAGAAAAGTAATCAATCCACTAAACTGGCTTGACAGAGTGTGTCTAATCTGTCAGTTGTAAATACATCTGATTTTGTATAATTCTGTATTGTTTTAAAGTTTGTGCTCATAAAGCTGCAGTCAGAGAATTCTAGGGGTCAACATGGTAGGATCTACAGGTTCACAGGGTCCAAATGGTGAGGTTTAAGCCCCCCATACCTGGCACAGGGCCCGGCGGCAGAGGAAACTCATCTGTTCATTCAACAAGCATTTGCTGAGCTCAGGTTTGCTAGAAACACCGAACATCTGTGATTGGGGTGAAGTTTTAAATCTCAGACCCTGAGAAGCCTGGGGTTGAGTGGGGAACCAGGCCTGGGAGGATTGATGTGACAGATCTTAGCAGCAGCTGCAGGGACACAGAAGTGACTCATCGGCTGGGGCGGGTGCTTGCAGGAGGCTTCACTGAGGACATGACAATTGAGCAGAGTCTTCAGGATGAGTCCAGTGGCTCCAAGATGACAAGGGCCAGAAAGAGAGCTCCGGGCACAGGGAATCTTGTATCCTGATGCATGAGAGAAAGCAGAGTTCAGAAACCTGGAAACTGTCCTCTGGGTTAGACACAGAGGAGAGGGCAGGACCGAAGGGCCTGGAATGCCTGATGTCTTGGGCTTTCTCCCGCTGGCAGTGAACACAACTGCGTGGAGGGCTGAGTGCAGGGGTGAGGCCAGTGAGGAGACCAGGCAACTGAGCGGGGGCAGGATGGTACCAGGGGCTAAAAGGGAAACTGAGGAAGCGGGATGGGTAGAATGAAGCAGAGGGGACGAGGCGGGGGTAGTAGCATCCAGGGCGGTCTCCCAAGGGCTGGTTAATGTCAGTGTGGGGTGGGGAAGTACCATGACCCAGGGGTGGAAACTCAGGAGCAGATGAGAGTGAAACATGCAAGATCATTTTGGTCAGTTGTTCAGAAAAATGTTGGCGTCAGAATCCTTCCAATTAAGTCTGAAGAATTAAAAACAAAAAACAGAGCCTCTTCAATGACTGAGGTACCTGGAGAGGTGCACGGGGGGTGGCCTCCCCAGGATTGCAGTTAGAAGACCCCTGATCTGGGTCCGAGCCCCTCTTTTCAGCTGAGGCTTAGAGGTGGGGTGTTTCCTGGCCCAGGGCACACAGCCGGGAAGGCTCTGGAACCCAGCTCGGGGACTCCTGGGGCCCTGCTCCTTCTTCCACAGCCAGGAGGCTGAACAGTAATGAGGACTTAGCGTTCTTGGCCCCCACTCCTGCCCAGCTGTCCTTTTGGCTGAGGACATCTCGAGTCACGTAAAAGCCTTGTCCCTAGCAGTCGAGCTCCCGTGAATCTGTCTGTCCCAGTTCCTGGACCTTGTCCATGCGCTGGCTGGGCAAGTGCCCCATGACGCACTGGTTCTTTGCTATTAGCATCACTCTTCCTAGAAACACCCATTATTCAAACCCCCGGTGCACCTGGTCCAGGTGGTAAGCAGAAGAAATTCGAGTCATAGCTCTGCCATAAGCCAGTGGTGTGGCCTTTGGAAAATCACCTGGTCTCTGTGAAACACAGATCCCTCCTCCACAAATCAGAGGTCATAAGACTGACTCCAGCTACATCAAAATGCTTGTAAGGATGGAGGGAGGTAAGTAGCAAATCCATGCTGTATCCTGAAAAATCTCTCTGGGAGCACAAGGGATCCACAATACTTTCCGTTTGTCACTTTATCTGCCGTTAAGTAGCAGTAACTCCCATTGCCATCACCAGCGGCCACCCTTCAAACAGCCCTAGAGATCTGAAGCAGGATAGATCTAAAAGGAAGTGGGATGGGCAGGACCTAAGAAAAATCTTGCCTCATGTTTGTCCCATCAGACCCTTACTGAGAGTCTATTTACCCTTAATTTAGGTACAATCAGCACAAACTCGTTTATCTGTTCCAGCTCACAGTACTTGAGAAGTAGCAAATTAAAAGGCTGGGAGAGAACGACAAAGGAAAATTTACTGAAAAGGATGAGACAGAAACACTATGAAAAGTGGGTGCAAAAGCTTCACCATCATAGCCTGGAGACGTACAGAAAAAGTGCAGAAAGCCTAAGACCATCAGTGTACAATTGCTGATGCTTCAATATGACCCTGAGTCACCAGAAAATAAAAACAGGAACAAAATGTTAAATTAAGTACAGCACACTCTGGTTAGGAAACCATGGCTTTTAAGAGATTCATAGCCTGTAAATTCAGCAGTTCTGCTTCTAGAGCATATATCCTAAGAAAATAACCAGACAGCACCAGAGGTATGTATATATAAGATTATTCATTACAGCATTGTTTTTAGTAGTGAAAAAGTTGGAAACACTCTAAATGCCTTTCAGAAGAGGATGAACTAAAGCAGCATCTTCCATTCTCAAATCACTTTCTGGAAGGGTTGTTGTACTTGCATGTCACCCTTTCCATGGCTTTTCTTTAAACTTGTCCATTCATTTTATTCAAATAAATGTATTGTCTTAAAAAAAAAATACTACACTACCCTAAACAGAATATTAGTGTCAGTTACCATAAGTAAAAGTAACCGCAATACAAAGAAATCATGTTATTATAATCTAGCTAGATGAGGTTGCCTGTTTAAGACTTCTTACCTAGAAAGTAAGACAGGAAGGGAAGAAGGATGGAGGGAGGAAGGTTGGAAAAGAAAGCCATGGTGGCTGCATAAGAAAATATCTTTTTTTTTGTGAGCAATGCATACTAAAGGATGCAGGGCTAAAATGACAAGATAACTGGATTTGCCTTAAAATATTTCAGCAAAAAATAAAATAAAATAAAATAAAGGATTGATAAAGCAAATGTGGCAAAATCTTGATACTTGTTGAATCCAGGTGATGGGTATTGGAAAGTTCCTTGCACTATTCTCTCTTCTTTTAAGTAGTTTGAAAATTTGCCTAATAAAAAAAAGTAAACATAAAAAAATAAACAGGAAGATACCTTGTTCATAGGCCACCAGGGCTGACAAAGCCCTTGTCATTTTGAGAAGAGTCAAACCCCAATTTCTGTGCACCCTAATCAACATTTTATACACCGGCAATTTGACCTTTTTGAATTAATGTAAGTCGGACTCTACAAAAATAAATAAAAATAATGAAGGAAATCCGTACGTAATGACAGGGGAAGGTGTCCAAGACAGATTGCTGAGTGAGAAAACATGCACTAGAAGAGTGTGTTTGGCTCCATCCCATTTACGTAAAACTGTCAAGGAAAATCCCCCATGAATATGTGGGCCCAGAGAGAGTCTGAAAGCCCAGACGCCAAGCAGTTACCTCAGGATGGGGAGGGTCTGCTTCTTGCCTTTTTTTGTATCTTTATGCTTGTCTGTATTGTGTAAAATTTTATTTTTTACCATTGAATAGATATCATTCTTAGAATCAGGCAAAAGGCTATTACCATTTTGAGGAAAAAAGAAGAAATCAGAAAAACATTTCTATCTGTATAATGAAATGATTTAAACATATACAAGGCTGCTTAACAGAAAATTTAATTTCCATTATTATCCCGTTGCCTGTGACACTACACATTCGCTGTCAGTGTCTGGCAAAGGTGCTAGAACAGGCCTCCTGTAAGCTGATCTCAGCACAGGAGCCTGAGCAAGAGGAGGGAGGGGTGTCGGGTTTCCCTGACTTACCCCTTTGCTCACACCATGCCTCCCCTGCCTGGCATGCTCTCTGTGCTTTTCTGTGGCTCCCTCTCTCCCCGCTTTAAGGCTCAGCTCCAGGAAGGCTGCTCTGAAGCCCCAGCAGGCGTTACCTGGGATCCTCCTTTGACAGATGTCAATCTTCAGCCCGTCTGCAGGCACCAATCTCCCGTCCTGTCCAGAGCATTGGAGAGCGAGCGGAGGCCACATTCTGGGCAGCTTCACATGCCCTGCTAGGTGCAGGGAGCCCAGCGGAGAGGAGGGAGCCCAGACATACTTCCTGTCCCTGCCCTGCTCAACTGGGTGACCTGGGGGAGTCATTTCCCCTCCTAAGGTCTCAATTTTCACAGCTGTAAAATGGGAATAAATGAACCTAATAGAACCTCTCAGAAAATTAAATGAGATGACCTACTGAGAGAGTTGGTAATCTATGAGGCTTTCAATTAAAAAATAATTATTACTGTTATTGGTACTATATAAATGTTTCTTGATAATGATGAGGACAGTATTAACTTTATTATCTTTCAAAAATCACTGGAACATATTCATTGTGATATTTTCAAAAATTTCCTAAGGAAATATGTTCAAAAATGCATGAAAAAGTGTGTTCACAACGAATAATAACAAAGATGGGAAACTATCACCTATGGCTTGTCATGCAGCTATTAAAGATGATAAAATATGTTGAGTGATTGAAGAAATGCTTATGATATATTGCCAAATTTAAAAATCTAGCTCCAGAAGACTGCAACCCATTTTTATAAAAAGATATATATGTATGTCATACATACAGAGATAAAGATCTACAAAGAGAGAGAGAAACAGAGATATCCAAAACACTTCTAAAGAAAATCACTGCCAAAATGTTAATAGTGGTTATCTCTGGATTAAGTGATTACAGATCACTTTTTTGGTTTCCTTTTTTGTGTGTATCTGAATTTTCTAAATTTGTCTAAAAATAGCATATATTCCTTGTGTGACATTTCTAAGTTATCTTTTAACCGTTCCTCTCCCCCCACCACTACCACCACCAATGTCGCTGTCCAGAAGTTAATGATAAAAGACTGTTCCCAGGCCCCCAGCCTCCGGCTGTGAGGGCCCCCAAGGTCACGAGACACCCCCATGGACCTCTGGTGTCTACATGGAAGAGCCTGGTGTGATTTTCACCAGTGAGTGGACACGGTGGGTGAACAATTAGCCAGCTCTGGGCAGAGAAACTGCCCCCCAGGAGGCTCACACAGGAACCACGGCCTTGGGAACAAACAGGAGCCTCTCAAAGAAATTCCCAGAAGGCGGGTCAATTAGAAAACTTAGCACCTAGGCATCACCACCCCCTCCATCATGTAATCTGATAGGCTGGATCTGAGGGTCCATGAAGGGGATAAGCAGATGGGAAGAGACAGGTTGGAGGGCTGGGACATTCCCTCCTCTCCCTCTCCCACTCCCCCCACCTCCCTACCTCCTTATTCCCCCCAACCCGGCTCTCACCACTCTCTCTGGGCTCCTCCCCAATCTGTGTCTCCACCCTAGTCTCCATTGTACAATAGTCTTCTCTCCAAAAAATCCACAGTCTCTCTAGGAATCTTCCAGAGAGATGATATTGTAAAATGTCAGAGCTGAAAATATCACTTTACTGTCTCACTTTCTAGCTGAGGAAATTGGTTCAAGGAGATTAACCAATGTGTCCAAAATCTCCCATCCAATAGGTGTAGAAGCCAAGATAAGAGCTCAGATGTCTTCATTCCTAGGCCAGGGTGATTTTGTCCTCTACCATTTTACTTCCTGCTGTTGGCTGAAAGAAAGCCCAGTGTTGTGCTTAGGAACATGGACTCCAAGGCTGAATCCCTGGGTTCAAATTCCATGTCTGGTACATGCCACCCATGTGGTCTCAGTGCCCTAATTTTCTCATCAGGGAAATGAGGATAACAATAGTGACTACATCAAGGGTTTGTGTAAAGATTAAATGAATTCAAGCATATTTAGAACAGGACCTGGTAAATGTTATGGAAGCCTTTGCTATCTTGATAATTTTGTCAGCCAATTAACTGTGTCTATGGGAAGAAGTCAGAAAAGGGCAGAGATAAACCAAATGATTCAGCAGAGGAAGCACAGGATCTCCTCAGAAAGCAAGAGTTCAGAACCTCCATCTTCATGAGGAGCATGTGAGGCCCAGGCCATCCACCATTCATCCCTGAAGTATTCACTGAGCCAGTAGAACAGAGTTCAGGAACAGAGGCTCATACATATGGTTACCCAGTTTACAATATACATACATCTGCAATGCATGGAGGAAAGATGATCCATCTGAATGGAGAAGAAGCAATGGTCACCCCAACCTCACACCATACATAAAAGTCAATCCCAGATGGGACTACAGGCCTAACTTGTGAAAGTTCAACAACAAAGCTTCTAGAAAATAACATAAGAGGATATCCTTATAGCCTTAGGATAGACAACATTTTCTTAACAAGATACAAAAAGCAAAAATCATAGAGGAAAAGATTGATAAATTGGACTTCATTAAAATTAAGAATATCTCTACAATTAAAAAATAAAAATTGAAAAAAACAATGTAGGAATTAATATTCCAAAGGAAATAATTCCTGTAATGATTCAGTCTTTTATCATTAGCAGCATCTACTAATATGTAATTAACTCACTCAAAAAAAATTTTAAGTTTCTGTTCAACAAAAAAATTTTCTGTTCTGTTCATTTCTGATTCATGAAGAAAGTGAGAAGGTAAGCCTAAAAGACTCATATCCAGAATATATAAAGAACTCCTAGTGGGACTTCCCTGGTGGTCCAGTGGTTAAGACTCCAGGCTCCCAATGCAGGGGGCCTGGGTTCGATCCCTGGTCAGGGAACTAGATCCCACATGCCGCATCGAAAGATCCTGCATGCCGCAACGAAGATCCCGCACACGACAACGAAGATCGTGCAGCAACTAAGACCCGGCACAGCCAAATAAATAAATAAATATTAAAATAAATATATAAATAAATAAGATCTCCTAGCACTCAGTAAGAAAAATATCAGCAACTGGATAGAAAAAGGCCAAAAGACTTAAATAAGAAAAAGTGTTCAAAATAAATAACCATCAAGGAAACGCATACTAAAATCACAATTATATACCACTACATACTCACCAGAACAGCTTTTTTAAAAATAATACGATAATACCAAGTCTTGGCAAGTTTGTGGAGCAACTGGTAGAATCCTCTCTCCTACATTGCTGATGGGAATATTAATTGGTACAAGTACAATGGGGAAAAAGTTGGCAGGACTTTCTAGAGTTGAACATATACAAACCTTATAACCAAGCAATTCTACTTTTAGTTATATAGTCAACAAACATGAGTACATATGTGCTCCAAAATACAAGCCTACTCACTGCAGCATTAGTCCATATGGCGCCCAACTGGAAACAATCTAAACATACATCATCAGTGAAATGAATACATACATTGAGTGGTAGCCATACAATGGAATATAGATAGTAATGAGGATGAACAACATAAAATTACACACTATAACTTGAGTGCAGTCACAAACATAAGATTGAAAGAAATGTGTCCATCCTATATGATTCCATTCAATTGCAGTTCAAAAATGGGCAAAACCAATCCATGAGGTTGGAAGTCAGGGGGTAATTACTAGGAGGCGCCATGAGGGAGGCCTGTGATGGGTGCTGGGTATATTCTACATCTTATTTTGGGTGGTAGTTACACAAGTATGCTCAATTGAAAAAAATCATTTATCTGTACATTTGTGATTTATACACATCTCTCTATGTTATACTTCAAAGTTAAAACATTTGCTTAAAATCCTTTACTGAACACCTGTATATGTTACCTGTATGTAGTGTATACAGTGGTACACAAGGTAGAAGGGGCCCTGCTCCCAAGCAATTGTAGCCCAGATGTTTTCAAAATGGCCAGAGCTAATGTTATAGAAAACTATAATTATAACCCTCACATCTCAAGGAGGCATTCTCCTTGTAAGAACATTTTTCACATTCCTTGTCTCCTGTGACCTTAAAAGGTGTATTGTCTTTAAAATATCAGCTTTGATGGAATCCTTAAAGAATGTGACCCTCTCAGAATTTTACAACAAAAAAACAGAGGCTCCAAGAAAAACGACTTGTCCAAGATCACCCAGAATATGTGTCAATGTCAAGGATCATCTGTGATATGGAAACCTAGCTGCCCGCCTCAAGCAGGGAGAAGACAGAGTGCAGGGCAGAGACGCAGCGCCAGGTCCCAGCTCTGCCTCTTCCTAGTGTGTGATTCATCCAACCAGTGTAACTTCTAGGTTTCCTACCCATGAAATGAGGCTAATAATACCTACAAAAACTCAGAGCTGTCACAAGACTCACACTGCTACTTGAGTGTCACTCAGCTATTATTACAGTAAATAAAGGAAACTCTCCATGATTAGAAGATTCATATAAAGTGGGAGCCATTTTAAAGACTTGCCTTTGAGGAAGCAGAGGATGAAGATCCTTAAGACTCTGACCACATTCCCCCCAAGTGTCAGCCCCAGGGACAGTGGGGACGGGCTCACAGGTCCCTGGGGAGCAGGCCACCCCTGCTTGTTTGATGGGAACGGTCTGCACATCATCCTCACAAGGCAGTTCCCACCCCTACCCTAGCAGGTTCCAGTGGCCCTCACGTGACCGGGTAACAACCCACCAAACGGAGACTTGGAGCCTTCCACCAGCTACGTGGAATCTACTCTAAGGTGAGAGGGTTTAAAATGTAAAACAACGTCGGCATGGCTGTGACCCAGAAGGAGAAGTGTGCCCTGGCGATAGTGTTCAAGCCTGGCCGCACATCAGACTCACCTGGGCAGATAGAGCAGCAGCCGGGCTCAGGTGGGGTGCAGGCATGGGGCCCTTGGCAAGTGGTCCCAGGTGATTTGAATGTATGCATCAGACCTGAGAACGGCTGACCTTGCCCCACCCCCGTGGTGTCCATTTCCCCAGGGACAGGCCATGCCTGTGAACTTCAGGGAGGCGTTGCAGAAGGTGGAATATAGATGGTCTTTTCTTAAGGAGGAGCATCGTTGTTGGGTGACCCTGCCACTGGGCCCCAGAGCAGCTTCCAACAAGGTCCATTCCCAATGGTAATTAAGATGAAAGGCTGGGACAAGGAGGCAGGGCACAGAGAAAGCGGAGGTGGCCAGAAGCAGAGGACCCAAGTGGGTCTGCCCCCCTTCCACGGTGCCTTTAGGATGGTGAGGCCACAGACTCACGAGAGAGACAGTGACTTGCACTGATGCCGCTCACCAGGCACCAGGCGAGGAACCTCAGGCAAATGAGCACTCAAGTCCTCCGAGCCTCAGTTTCCTCGTGTATGACTCAGGGAAGAACACCTCCCCCCCCACACACACCCACCCCATCCCCGTGCAGTAGTGCTGATTAAATGGGATGACGTCGGCTAACACAACCACTAGTGGTTCTAGGACCCACTCCTCTAATGTTCAGCAATGCGAGACTCACATACAATGTGCTGATCTCATGACTTCAGAGGCATCCACTACTCTGAGACCTCACACAGGTGGATCTCACACAGCTAGAGGCGGGATTTGAACTCGAGCTTCAAACTCCAGAGCGCAGGCTGTGAGCCTCTGGCTTATACTGTCTCCTTCAAAATGTGGGAGCCGTTATCTCATTATAAATCACGTTTTCATTTTCATCAACTTGAATAATTATTGACCTCTGTGATTTGAGCGCAGATTGAGAGCCTGGTGGGAAGACCAGCTCCCTGCACTCCAACAGAGAGATGGATGAGAGCAGGTGGTCCTTCCTCTGCGGGGCGGACACCCAGCCATGAAGCCCTTCGCTCCAGAGAACCCTCTCCCATCCTCTCCCGGACTAACCCCGCCCCCCTCCCTAGCAGGTCTGTCTTCACCCTCCCCCAGTGACAGATTGCCAGTTTCCTGAGATTAAGTCATCCCAGCAATACCCTCAGCCCCAGGTTAGAAATTTGTGCGTCATTTTGGATATAGATTATCATTTCTAACTCCTCCAAAGACATTAATAAAGTCTCCCAATTATTATACTTTAATCTCTTTTTAAGAATACAACATGCACATGCGTATCTCACACATGGATGGCGGGATACTTAACAACGACTATTGCCAAGATTCCGGTTTCTGCTGTCATCATCTCCCAGCTGAGCTGCTGTGATTTGCTCTTGGCTGGTCCTCCTTCAACTGTCATATCATTTGCCCTCTTCAAAATTTGGCCTCACATTTGTGTTGACCCTTCCCAGGTCTCTAGTTACCACAATAATGCTAATTACAGCACTTCCGCTCACCTGTTGGGGTTAGAGGCCCCCCAACTGCTGTCCTGTTGTAAAGGACTTCTCATATCAGTCCCTTGGAGATAAGGCTGCACCAGCCTACTTCAATGTCCCCCATACCCCAATGTCACTCAATTATTGGTTACCCTGTGCCGTGTTTCCATAATCAAGTCTTCAAACCGTTCACCTCCCAACTTCCCCATAGAAACATCAGCCACGCTCGCTCTCCTGTCACCAGAGATATTCTGTGTGTGTTCAAAAGTCCCTTGGCCTACCTGTTATTTCAGCAATAGCTTAAGCTTGAAAGCAAGATCCACAGCTGAAAACACTGCTCAACAAAGCAATAAATCATATCATCTTACATCATTCCCCTGATCCCACACCTCACACTGCTGGACTCCTCGCAGACTCAGGGATTCTATCTCTAAGGCATGCTCCAAGGAAAGAACAAGGGACTTTCTGCCTTTTGTTTTGTTTTACCAAAGAGATTTAATGTTTCCCTTTACAGAGTTAGCCCTTGCTTGTGTGTGTTCAGTACTAGCTCCTGCCTGCCTTTATTTCTGGTGACCAAATGTAAACAGCTCGCCAGAAGGTGTTAGTTTGTTAAGACTGCCCTAACCAATTGCTCAATCTCGGTGGCTTAAAACAACAGAAATGTATTCTCTCACCGTTCTGGAAGCCAGAAGTCCAAAACTGAGGTGTCAGCAGGGTCACGCTCCCTTCAAAGGCACTAGGGGAGCATCCTTCCTTGTCTGGGAGCTCCTCGTGGCTCCCAGCGTCCTCTGGCTCCAGTCTCTGCCTCTGTCTTCATGGCCTTTCTTCCCTCTGTGTCTGTGCCCTCTCCTCTCCTTGGAAGGACACCAGTGATTGGATTTAGGGCTCATTCTAAATCCAGGATGATTTCCTCTCAAGATCCTTAACGAATGACACATCTTCAGATTCTATTTCCAAAGAAGGGCATATTCTGACATCTGGGTAGACACACATTTTTTTTTCGAGGTAAGGGTGATACTATTAGACCCACTACACAGGATGTGGAAGGATATGGTGCTCTCCTCCCAAGATTCCAGCTTGAATGCCCTGCTCTCTGCCCACCTGCCCCATCCTCCTCCACAGACAGCTGCATACATTTTCTTTGGTTGGTTGTAGCATATTTTTTTAACCGCTGGGAGTATTACGTTTCAATTGGTGTGAAAGGAGCAGCTACTCATCAGTCTCCCAGTCTGTGAAATGGAACCAGCCATGCCTCTCTGGCAGTTGTCGTGAGGTGTAACCAAGCAAACCAAGGCCAGGCACCTGGTGCTGGCCTGCAGGAGGTGTTCAGGTTGTGATAGCTTAGCCCCCAGGCTCAGGTCCCTGGGGCCAGCATGCCTGACATGAAAACTGGGTGTTGGCCACACTTAACCAGTAAGGTGAGGAAGAAGCAAAAAACAATAGCTGAGTGGCCATCGGGCTCTATTTCACTTCAGCAGCTACTCCGAAACCCACCATGGGTGTTTCTCCAACTCCTCCCAACCTCTTCTGGTCCTGACAGGTGGTGAGAGTATCATGTCCATTCTGCAGATGAAAAAACTGAGGCAGGGGGAGTTAGACGTAAGTGGCTTGGCCAACATGTATGTTAAAATCTTGAGGGTCTAGTTTCAAGCCAAGGGCCGTGGTAGGAGGTTTCCAGCTGGATCTGAGATCTGAGCTGGGGTTCTGGGTTGTCAGGGGTGCTCTGAGAGCAATGAATTACAGAACCATCCAGAGGAGTCAGAGGCCAATTCAATTTTTTTTTGCAAAGACCAAATGTGCTCCTAGTCTTGGGCTGTGTCTGATTAACGTCAAAATGGCAGAGAAATGTGGAAAATGAAGTCAAAACCATTACTTGTTTTTTGTGAGGACGGAAAAAAACCAAAGATGTGAATATTATTTCTTTTTAAATTTAGTCACATCTATTTATACATATAGACACATGGAATTAAGAGTTGGAGGCTGGTAACCAAGCCTTAAAAATAGCACCCCACCCACAAGAGAAAAATGATCTTCGGGGTCCCTGTGTCCAGAAAAACCCTAGACAATCCTCTGGCTCTCAAGAGACAGAAAGTAATTGGTTTGGAGATTTTTTATTTTAATCATTTTTAAGTCAAGGAGGTTTGTGGTGAAGGAGGAATCCCTTTCTAACCATCTCCACCTCGACCCGTTTCAGCTGCATCCACAGCTTCGTTCTCTTGAACAAGATCCCAGGAACCCAGAAAACTGCAGCAAAGGGGTGGGAGGGTCAGAGTTCAATCTGCCTGAACTTTATTTTCAATCCAGGACTCCGTTACGCCAACCAGCTCTCAAAGAAGCAATCAACTTGCCCCGTTTTGCATTTGTTTTCCTGTCAGTTTTGTGGCTGTTCATTATGTGTGAGGAGAAATGAGGGCTTGTGTATAAACACCACGGTTGAACAAGGAGCATATTTCTTTCCCCATCTCTAAATCTGGACCCTTCCCCTTCTCGCCAGTGCTACAATTTCCTCTGGCACTTGAGACAGACATATGTTATCTTCAGTTCCACAACTTTCTTGTTCGCTGTATCACTGCACACATGGCCCAGGCACTGCAAATATAAATACATGTGGGCGTCTGCATTTCAACCACTGGACTCTCGCCACTTTTTTTTTTAATGCGATGTAACTCAAGTGGATTGTCATCACAGCCAGGCGGCGTGACAAAGTCCTCCAACAAAATCAACATTTCCCAAGCCCAGACCGCCATCCCATCCCAAATTCTTACCATTTGCCATCCACCCCCGCCAATCGGCAAATGCTCAAACCGGCTTCAGTGGGCAGAATCCTACAATGACCCTCCTATTACTCTTACCTGATGATAAATGAGCCTAATAAATAAATACGCTAATTGGGCTTTGCGAAGATAGACCTTCCCCAACAGTACTTATTGCCACATAATAAAAACCCATGACAAGCTTCAGCTTTGTGGATACTCTGAGAATAAATAAGAGGTTATCTGCAAATTCAAACATGCTGAACAGGTGGGCGGCTCTTTCAGGTAGCAGTGGATTTAGGCCGGATGTCAAGATGTGGGAAAGGGAGGCCTTTTAATACTCACTCCCTTCTGGGCACCACCAGCTGAGGTATGTACCAGGAGCCGGTAGCAGGGCAGCAGCACGTGGATATACAGACAGATGTTGGATTTTTCTCCCAGATCCTGGAGAATTTGAAGATGGCTCCCCACACAGGAGACGATGGAGGGTAAATCTGATGAAAATAAAAGCAGCGACTTCCATTTAACATGTGCTCGCTACAAGCCATACACCTTATCTCATTTTAGTTTCACAAATAATTATCCCCACTTAACAGATAGAGAAACTGAGACTAATGAAAACTGAGACCAATGAAAACTTTTGCTAAGATATTGTCCCTGTGAGTCCAGGACTGTGCACCCACTGCTGACTCCTTAAAAAGTATTTGGATTTATCAGGTGCATGCATTCCATATTAGTTGTTTTATCTAATCTCAGAAAACTCTGTAAGATAGATATTATCAGCATTTTACAGATGGGAGGATAAATCTCCGAGAAGTTAAGTAACTTGCCCAGGGCCGCTTGGATAATAAATGAGCAGAGATTTGAACCGATGTGGTCTAACTCCAAAGCCCGTGCCCTAAAACATGGACCAGGTAGTAAATATCTTAGGCTTTCAGTTCATCCAGTCACTGTCACAATGACTCAGTTCTGACCTGGTAGCTTGAACGCAGCTATAGACAATACGTGAATGAATGGGTACAGCTTTGTTCCAATCCAACTTGATCTACAAAAACAGCTGGATGGATTTGGCCAAAGGGTTGTAGTTTGCTGATCCCTAATCTAAAACATTACAGCCGACATATTACATCCATGGTCAAGGCCAGGAAACGCTGAGCACAGGGCTAGAGGCACAGAAACCGATGTATGGTCTTTGTTTTCCCTGACCTCGTCTTCTGTTACTCTTCCCCTGACTCTCTCTGCTCCAGCCACACAGCCTCCTTGCTACTCTTCAAACATACCTGCATCCTACTGCCTCAGGGCCTTTGCGCTTGCTATTCGCCCTGCCTGGAGCAACTGTCCTTTCAGATCTCTTCATGGCTTACTGCCTCACCTCCTTGCTTGTTTTGCTCCACTCTCAACTTACAGTAAGGCCTTCTCTGACTACCCTATCAAAACTTGCAGCACATACCCAGGCTAGTATTTCTTCTCTCCCTCCTCTGCTTTCTTTCTCTCCATAGCACTTATCACCATCAGATAACGCTATCATTTTACTACTACATTTCGTTCATTGTCTGTCTTTCCCCCCACCACTAGAATGGACACTCTGGGAGGGTAGCCATTCTTGTTTTGTCTGTTTGGTCACTGCAATCCATCCCCAGGTTCTAGAATAGTACCTGGCACAGTGAGTGCCCAATGAGTATTTGCTGGATGACTTAATAAATTTTGGACTGATGGGAAGTCATCTTTAGAGCAAGCAGAACTTGGCCCCAGCAAAGCTGCCCTGGAGGGCCGGCACTTGTGATGATTTCTGGGCACACTGGGGCACTGCCCAGGATGGAGTCGGGGCCCCAGCACTTCTCAGCAGCTTGGCAATGTCTCCATTGACCACACAAAGTATAGCAGCCATGGGGGTGGGGGGACAGTTGCTGAGGAACAGGGAAGCTGAACAACCACCATGAAATTTCCTGGGCCTCATCTTCCCCCATGCTGACCTCTGTCCATCTGAGTGATTGTTCGATGCTTCTGAAGCCCTTTGAACTCACCCTTCCTCTGGGCACGATTGCTATCTTTCTGGAAGGGAATCATTCATTTGACACCCTGTTAGAGGTAACGGATGAATCAGGAGGCAAGCTTGGGGATGTTTCTCAGCAGCCTCCACCAACCCCATCTCCACCAGAGGCTGGGGGAAGCTATTTGGGTCTGTAACCTGACACTGTCTTTTATGAATGAACTAATTTTCCATAGGTACCTTCAAGCTGGGAAACATCCCAGAGGTGGACTAACCTTTAACATTAGGTGTAATTGAGGATTAGCCATGTCACATGACCCGTGAAGCACCAGAGACCAGAGATAATAAATCCCCCCACTGTGGGCCATTCCCCACAGGCAGCACCAGCCTCGGGACCTGGGAGGCCCAGCAGTGAACATGGAACTCCCGGGGCTCAATCACCCTCCACCTCCAGAGCAGGCAGGTGAGGCAGAGCCCAGCGGCCAGTCGGGGACATCTTCTAACCCCTCCACTCATGGCGCGGTCAGCAGCCTCTGAGAACAAAACCCCAGTCCTTGGACAGAGCTCCCTCTGGCCCAAGACTGTGCACAGCTTTTCACATCCAATGTCCCTCTAAGGCCACAACAACCTGTGACCCCAATTTTATATGTGAACACTGAGGCTCTCAGGTTCAATGATTTGTCCAAGATCCCTAACTAGTAAGTGACTAAACCAAATTTGGGGTTTTGTTCTTTTTTTAAATTGAAGTCTAGTGGATTTACAATGTTGTGTTTGTTTCAGGTATATAGCAAAGAGGTTCAGTTATATATATATATAATATACATATATAATGATATACATATTTTCTTTTTCAGATTCTTTTCCATTATAGGTTATTAGAAGATATTGAATATAGTTCCCTCTGCTATATAGTAGGTCCTTGTTGTAAACCAGAATTTGAACTGGCACCAAAGCCCATGTATTTAATCACAGCGTCTTAAAACTTCTTAAGTCACCTTTCTGAACCAAATTTGGAGTTGGTGTGTGCATACATGGGGTGGGGGATTTAGTTGTTGTTTAATCATAAGAAGCAAAACAATCTCTGTCCATCCATGGTGAACAGAGCTAGTGCTTCATTTCTCCCAGGGCTTAGTGTAAAACGGGTCCCAGTTGGTGGGGGGCAGTGCTGAACCGCCAAGGGGTGCCCTGTGCCAGCTCCAGCGTCCTCCCTGCCCACCCCCAGCCCCCAGCCCTAACTTTGGAAAGGCCCAGAGTATCTATTCTCATCAGACGCCACCCCTGCAGCACTGCCCTTCCACTGGGAAAGTTTTAAAAAGGGTTAGTATGGTGGTCCCTCAAAAAAGTAAATGTAGAATTACCATAAATCCAGTAATTCCACTTCTAGGTACATATCCAAAAAATTGAAAGCAGGAACTCAAACAGATGTGGCACACCCACGTTCATGGCGGTATTATTCACAACAGCCAAAATGTGGAAACAACGCAAATGATCATTGATGGACAAATGGATAAGCAGAATGGGGTACATACTAACGACAGAATATTATTCAGTCTTAAAAACAAATGAAATTCTGACACGTGCCACAGCACGGATGAACCCTGAAGACATTACCCTAAGTGAAATAAGCCAAACACAAAAGGACAAGTATTGTAGGATTCCACATACATGAGTTTACCTAGAACAGTCAAATTCATAGAAACAGGAAATATTAGAGGTTACCAAGGCTGGGTGAAGGGAGAGGAGGAGTTATCATTTCACGAGTACAGGAATGATGCAAAAGGTGTGGAGACGGACGGTGGTGGTGATCGTACAACAATGTGAAGGTACTTAATCTCACTGAACTGCCCACCTAAAAATGGACAAAATGGTAAATTTTATATTATGTATATTTTACCACAGCAAAAATGAACAAACAAGGGGCAATGCTCTCTGTCAATCAGCCTGGTGGAGTTGCTATGAGCTGGAAACGAGGTTCAGGGCCGGGAGGCACGGAGCATGGGAAGCCGACCGCCTGCTGGGTGCTCCGCTGTGCGCCCCGAGCAGCGTGGCAGCTTCTCTGAGCCAAGCTTTGCTCGAGTACCAGGAAGCCTTTGGTTTCTTGCATCTGAGTAAATTGCAAGGGGGAGAATTAAACTGACCCAGGAGGGTAGGATACCCCGCTCTTGTTCTACACCAATAGATACCTTTTCTCTTCCATTCACTCAGAAAGTACTTTGTGAACACCTACCCCGTGCCAGCTGCTCAGCCTGGCACACACGCTGCGCACACAGCTGGGCACCCACCCTCACAGCACCGTCTCACGGAGGAACCACGGTGCCCGTTGCAGACAAGGAGGGAAGAGGTCCTGAGACTTTCTTTCACAAGGCCTCACAGCTCGTTCATCAGCTAAGGATGCAGTTAGCATTCTTACACAGGCCCCGTCGAATCCAAATCCCATATGGATTCTTTCTACAAACGAATATCCCAGAAAAAGAGATGTCAGAATCCCACCGGAAAAGAAAAATAACACAAAACTAGGGTGGGGATCAGCAAGTAGAAGAGAGAACTCTCTGTTCTCTTTTGCCCCCATGGTGCCGCGTTCACACCCATCCCCAGGTATAAAGGGATGCCCGGAGGGGGATCGGCCAGCCCCTCCAGCCCAGCGAGGCCTCTTCATCTACCGTTTCCAGGGCCCACGTCTGTGGCCTCAGCATCGTCACCCTGCTTCCATCTACAGAACAGAAGAAATTATTTCCTGGGTACAAATCCAGTTTATGTTCCAACCAAAGGGAGACAGAAAGGGTCCACGGTCAACCCTCTGGGCAGGCCTCTACATTTTTCTTCATGGCCGTGGCTGAGTTAGACACTGACTTGCCAGGTGACCCTGGGCAAGCCCCGGAGCCCCCCCGTTGTGCCCAGGTCGTTACTGAAGGCAAGATGCCCTCCAGTCCTGGTGTTCCCAAAAGAAGAAAGTCACCTGTAGTCATAGAGATGCGAGCCTTCCTTCCCCCTGCCCTCCAACCCACACGTCTCCCTCCCTCCCTCAGCACCCCCCGTCCTCCCTCCTCAGTCCTTTCCTCTTCAAGACCCAGGGCTTCTGATCCCCTGCCTGGGAGACCTTGCACAGATGTGGGGCTTCTGCTCGACCTGCACACCCACCTCATGTCAGCAGCACCCTGGCCCTGTCTGGGGGACCCTGTGTGTGTGCGCACTTTCTCTCACGTCCCCTGGGCTGGCCCTGGGGAGAGGAATGCGGCCTCCCTCTAGCCCAGGGTGCTTGACTGTTAATTATCCCCAGGCACGCTTCCCCCACCCTGTCCCTGGAGACATTTCCAGAGTTGTTTTATGATGGAGGCTGGGGAAATCTATTAATGAGAGCAGTAATTGTTACCTTTGGGCACCAAATGCTGATTTACAACGGTTAATGCCTCAGATTCCAAAGGCATAAATTTCAGCTTTTCCACCATTTTGTCTGGAGCAAAACAAAACAGAGGGGGATCACATATCCTGGGCTACAGATGTTTGGCTACACAGAGCATTTTTCTAAGATGGGGGCTGGGGCGGGGGGCTGGGTATTTAATTTAATTGACAAGAGAGCATCGCCAGTGCTTGTTAAGCCGTGTGCACCTACATCGGTGTAAAAGCATTCGCTGGATGTCAATGCCTATTCCTTAGGAGAGAGGAACAGAGGACAGGGCAAGGAGCCTGGGCGGGAAGTCGGCTTCTCCCGCGCCCCTCCCCACCCCCCAGCTCTGTCCTGATTGGCTTGATCGCTTGGCCAAGGAGGTGACAAGGCTTCCAAAGCTGCCTCTTTACCCTTGGGGAGTGGCTGTGTGTCTGAGTGGCTCAGCCATGTTCTTGGAGTCCTTTGGGAAAAGAAAGACTTCCAAGATCAAGGAGAGGTGACCCCGTTAGGAGGGTGATTGGGTGTCTGTCAAAGGCAAAGAGGCCGACCCCATTTTCCTTCCAAATGAGGATCTGAGGGAGTTGGAAACTCGAAAAAGAATTCAGTTTTTGGGATTCATCCAATTAGATTTTCCAGAAACTCCTGTAAGGGCTATAAAGCCACAGTAATTTATTCCCAAAACAGCTACAACATGATCAGAAAAACACAAGCCCCCTCCCCCCCCCACCCCCCCCCCACCAGCTGTTAGAAATCTATCTTCCTACCTTGGCTGACAGATGCCCCATCTCAGGCGAGTAAGCGGACTTGGCACCAAGCAGGTACCAGACAGCCCTGCTCCAGGCCCACAACCCACCCTCCCAGCTGTCCCATCAGAGATCCGCAGTTGGGACGTAAAGTAGCACAGCCCGAGTGCTATGTGGAGATCCACCACAACTCAAACAGCCCCTGGGATTCCAATCATTCAACAAATATTTGCCACGTGTCTGCTACGTGCAAGGCACAGTACAAACAGGCCTGAAGGAATTTCTGGCCCGTTCTTAGGCCAGTTTCGAGTGAGAGTTTAATAAGAGCTCATCCCTGTCTCCTGTACGATTCTTTATGATTTTCAAAACCCTTATTAAATATTTGAATATCTCACCAGCCCAAAAAGTGGACATCCCCACTTTACGGAGGAAGGATATCATGTTCAGAGAAGCAAAGTGATTTGCCCAAGGTCACCCAGCAAAAGAGAAGAAAAGTAATACAGTAAGGCACAGTTGGCATTTGAACTCATGTTTCATGGTCACTGAAAATGGACTGGGGGTCAGTTAAACCATCGCTCTATGAGAGTGAAGCAAATGGAGGTCAAATATGTCAGGACCACGTGGGTCCAAGTTCTCTTTGTTATTGAAAGGTACCTATGTTTAAAAAAAAAAAAAATCTGAGGAGTTCCCTGGTGGTCTAGCGGTTAGGATTCGGCACTATCACTGCCATGGTCAGGGTCCGATCCTGGTCAGGGAACTGAGATCCTGCAAGCCGAGTGGTGTGGCCAAAATATTTTTTTTTTAATTTTTTAAAATCATAATAAACTTTTAAAAATCTGTATGGGATTGCATCTGCGTCTGTGCCTAGAAGGAACCATTTTTCCGGCCCTGTGTGAGAAACCATTATGAGAAGGAAAAAAGAGCTACTATTGTCATCAAACTCCAGGAAGTCTGGGCTAGAGAAGGCTGTAAAGTGCTGACCCCTTGTTTCAGGAATGGGGACACTGAGCCCAGAGAAGGTGCCGAGGGCCTCCACTCATTGAGTCAGGGATGGCTTTCAACCCCAGGTGTCCTGGCCACTGCCCTTTTCCCTTCACCAGCCAGGATGCTGTTGACTGGGAGAGAAGAATCAGCTCAGAGTAAAGCGTCCAGATTGCTACAGAACTCTCTTCTCTTCTCTGTCATCTCTTCTCTTCTCCTGTTTTTTTCCTCTCCATCCAGGATGGAAAAGCCTGGCCCCAGGACAGCCCCTCCTCCCAAGAACGGGAATATTTGAGGACCTCTGTTTGGCACTAGGGGAAGAGGAGGGTCCTCAGCTAGGGTATCCGGCTTCCTCCCCCAGCCCAAGCAGAGGCCCTTAACAGGGAGGAAACGCTCCTGTGAAGCAGGGAAATGGGATAGGGGAGAGAGGCTGGGAGCAAGTTAATGATGTGCCTTGGGATTTCTGCATCAGCAACTCCGACGTGTGATTAGGAACTTCCCTCCAAAGTAAATCAATGTGAACTTTCCAGCCTCTCAGGACCTAGAAGTTCAGATGCAGCAAAAAACAGAGCATGTGTCCACAGCATCCATATCCTACACCCATGGCAGACCCTGCTAATCAACGGTAGCCTTCTAATCCACTAACTATGGGCAGCTAACATCAATCTAATGGAGTTGGCATGTGAAAAGAAATTAATACCATGAATATGGAAGATCTCAATTACTTTGGGGTATGCCTTGCTTCCCTTCCTTTTGTAAATTAACAGCACTGACTCCACCTGATTTTGACAGGGCTGTCAATCAAGGGGCCACACCTACTTCCTCCAGGGTGTCTGGACAATCAGAATACTCCATGCTCAATCCCTAGGGTCTGACTGGGGAGAGCCTGTGACCCAAGTTGGCAATCAGAATTTGTTTCAGAGATTAAGCCAAATGAAGGTGAAAGAAGGCAATAACTCGGCCTGGGACTGCTGGCCACAAGAAAGATGTGAATGTGGGGCTTACGTTGAGGATGAAGACAACACTGGGAAAAGCAGAGCAGAGACAAGGGAGAGAAAGACAGACGTTTAAGTCATGGAGGAAGCCAGGTCTACCCCACAAACTTTCCAGTTCTGTTATGCAATGGAAGTCAATGAATGCCATGGTCTTCGTTGCAGAATCACATAACTGGCTTTCCCTTAGTATGCCTGCGATGAAGCCAGTAGGGACTGGAACTGATGGGGCTGCTCTATTCATCATGCCCTGCTCTGTGGATGCATCTGCATCCTTGCATCTTTAAGCTCTTTTCACAAATTGGTCCTTTGTAGGGAAGAGCTCAGATAGCTCCCTGCAGACCCTGGGCAAGGACTCCACCAACTGCACTAACAACACCTGTCAGGCACTCCCAGAGCCTGGGTCTTCACATGCAAAATATCAATGAGTAGGCAAGAAAAAGGTAGGCAGGATGTAACCACGTCCTATCTTAAAGAAAATCGATTCATTGTTGGACAAGAAAAAAAGATGGCAAAACTAATAGGCAGGTAATGGGATGGTGCCAGAGCTTCGTGCACCTGACTTAGTTGGTCGTGAGCTCACAGCTCCGGTTTGGGGATTGGATGATGTTGAGTCCCCCACAGCTGCCTGCCTTTCCAAGATGGCCTGCTTACCAATTTCACACATCCAGCATCCCCAGGTACTGGTCAGAGCATTTTAAACAGCAATCAAGTTTGAGTGTGGCAGAAAGAATTAACAAAAAAGGACAGTCACGAGCTGGCAGGACTTACAAATTTCTTCCAGAAGAATTGTACACGAACTCATGCTTCTGAAAGAGAGCTGATTGCTAATAATTCCAGACTTAAGTGTTAGTGGAAAAAAAATGTTCCTCATTCACAATATTATCAAGAAAAATCTCTGAATTCAGCATCATTAGATGGGCTCTGGTCATCTGCCCCATCCCTGAACCATTCACCATGGCCAAGGGGGAGTGGAATGCTCTGATTGGCCAGGTCTGACTCATGTGCTTACCCTGGATCAGGGAGTAATATGAACTGACTCAAACCTAATGGTTTAAGAATAGAAAGGGACAATTTTCTCCCAGGGGGAAAAAAAATGAGTTGTGTTTCCCAGTGAAGGTTGAAATGAATGCTGAGCTGATAAAAACAGAACAAAGCATCCTCTACAGTCACCTCCCACCATAAATTCTGTGACTTGCGTGGTGAGGCTTTTTGCCTCCCCCATGTGTCATCATGCTCCCTAACCCTTTCTGCATTCCTAAGACAGTCCTCCAGCCATTGACGCACAGGCAAGCAACGAGGCCGCAAATGGTGCACCTGTCTTCATCCACATTCCGTAACTCCAGGAACACATGCAACTCCTAATGCATATGCTGAGGTGGCAGACTTCTCCCCCACAGCAAAGTCCCCTGGACTTCTGAAGTCATGGGGATAGCTCAGTTCTCTGCCAGGAATTTGCCACCAGGCTTTGAGTGGACTTTGATGCTCTGCTTCATTTCCATTCTTGGCAAAAAGAAGAAACCCTAATACCGACCCATCCTCACTTTCTCCATCAGGCACATTCCAAGAACTTGTAGGTCTCAGCCCTGGGCCGTGGTCCACTTCCATGGAGGCATTTTTCTTCAGTGTATTCACTTGGCCTCCTTGGACCCCAGATGCCCCAAACCTCTCCTCGTTTGGGGCTCCCTCCATCCCAGAGGCACCCAAGGTTAGCATCACCTCGTTAATGCCGGGAAGAATCAGCCAATGTGATAAGAAGAGCACGTAGGACACTTTAGGGCACTGCATTCAGAGCTGTCTGCTAACTGGATGGAGTGTTAATAAGTCCCTTTTATATCATGGCTTTTAGCAAAGCTATCGTCTTAAAAACTTGGCTGTGTTGGACCAACAAAATTGCTGGGTTTTATTACAGACAAAAGTACACAACTCCCCCAATCCAGGTTCAAGAGAAATACCCACCTTCACTATCACCGGCCAGGAGAAAGGGGAGAGAAATTCACAGGTAGGCAAAGCTGTGAATCCAAAGGCCCTTGTGGAAGCAGTGACCTCAGAAAAGGCACTGGGGAGAGTCCTGTGGAACCGTGAGTGCCTGCAGTTCAAATGGCCCTTGTGAGATCCTCACGGGAATTCAGGACTGGCTGATGGGACAGGGCAAAGTGACACGTGGGGTATCCTGAGAGCAGAGACTCATCTGAAATCAGACGGGACTCATGAGAAGCACTGAGAGAAGGAAGAAGCTTTGAGAAAAGCTTCAACCGGGCTGTTATGAATGACAGCTGCCATTTACGAAGTGGTCCCTCTGTACCAGGCTCTGCGGTCAACACCCACCGCGCTCATCAGCCCAGTTAATGGCTCCACAACATAAAGACTGGGGATAGCACTGTGCCCATTTTCCAGATAAGAAAACAAAAATCAGAGAGGTTTCATCCTCGCTAGCTGGGGGCAGAGGTGGGTGTAGCTGCTGGAGGCTGTGGCCACACATTCTTCCAGTGAAGGAGGCCTCTTTCTCTGTTACCTTGGCATTCGTTGTCTCCAAGGACCCGACCATTATTTTTGACCCGGGACTGCTAAGGGCCTCAAAGTTTAGAAGTTCTGCTCTTTTAATTACTCATCCACCTGACAAAAGTCACCTTAATTAGGAAGGCTTTCCCAAAGAAAATGCAGCCGCTAGGGGCTGGGGTGTGTGTGTATCGCCTCCCTGCTTTCCAATGCAGTTACTGAGTTTTCCAGATTTTCTTCTGTAGCTTTTCCTTCTCTGCCTCCTGCTCTACTATCCCATAGACCAGCTCTTTGTCCTTCGGTCTCTCCCAGCTGGACTCCCCGCACCCCCGCCCATCCATCTTGCATTTCCCTAGCAGATCACTTTGCTGCTTTTACTCAGAAACCTTCAGTGGCTCCCTATTGCCCACAGGAGATGGTTTCAACCCCTTAGCCTGGCATTCAGGACCTGCACGAGGCAGCCCCAGCTTCCTTGGCGACCACGCTGCCCTCCACCCTCCAACCTTAGTTCCGTTGCTCAGACCTCTCCCTCTCCTGGAAGCCCACAGGGTGTCAGACCTCTTGCGTGGAACATGTGCTGACCTCAGAGGGGGCTGGAGAGAGAGAGGCCGTGGGCGGGAACACTGACAGAGGCTGGGAGGACAGTTGAGACCTCCCGCATGCTGTCACCCCTTGTCTCCACTCCCCAATGGTCTTCAGAACCTCCTACCCCAGAGGCAAGACAAAAAACTCGTAGGCCCACTGTGGGAGATGTCAAGAGGTTGGGGAGCCAGTCCTAAGGCACGTGGGGAAACAGGCACAGTCAGAGGATTTCTCCTGATATGACTGTACTCGAGCAAAAGTGAGCTTTAGGAGTGATGTCCCCACCCAGGACAAGGGACGTTCACTGCAGCCCCCTCCTCAGACTTCCATGTCCCTCCCAGAGTCCTGCTTCTGTGACTACTCCCAGGACCAATCTGGAAGGGCACCCCTCCACATCCCCACAGTAGTCTTAGGGACCGTGGTTCCCTGCCAGGCGCACAGCAAACGTGTGAGCAGACAATGGCCATGATTTCCATCATCGTGAAGCAATGAGACTCCACCCAGGTCCCAAGAGACGGACCCTCCCTGGATCACCCAGAGGGGGCTCGCCTGCACCGTCCTCCTCCAAGCCTCCCAAGGGTTCTGAGAGCACCTGGATGGGCCTTGCCCACTGACCTTCAACCCCCGGGGAGGCCGGTGACCCTGGCTGCTGGCTCTTCCCTTCTGCTGTGCAGGGGTGAGAGCTGAGAGGCAGCATGATGGCAAGAGAAAGGAGAGGCCTGGGTTACTGGGCCAGGGGGAAGAGGACAAGTGCTGGCACAAGATCACAGCCTCCCCGAGGATTTGAAGGCAGAGGTAAACCTTGGTGCCTAATAAAGAGCCAGCCTTGGGTCCAACATCACCTACAAACACCTTTGTGAGTTGTTCTTGTCCCACGCCAAACCCCCAGAAAGCATGCCCTTCCGTGCCAACCTAACCCCCCTCCCCCGGCACCAGTCATCAACCTCCTGTTTCCTCTGGGTCGGCACCTTGACCACATCACCTGCCTCTCCCAACTCCAGACCCCCTTTTCCTTTTCTCCATCTATGTGAAGCCCAGGTTCACCTTTCATAGCCTGGTGCAAGCCCAGCTCCTCTGTGAAGCCTTCCCATCCATCCTCCCCTCTGCCGTTCCCACCACACCCGCACCCAAGTCCCCAGCATAGTGATTTCCAAGCTCTCAGGAAAATTCTCCTCAGTAGAGAAACTCTCTTACCTATGCCTAAAAATACATGCACAAGCTTTGTTTGTGACCAGGAAAAATAGAAATAACCTAAATGCTCATCAATAGGGGGCTGATGTATAAAATGGGGAGTATACATACAATGGAATACTATATAGCAGTTAAAAGGAATGAACCAGGTGTGTACAGGTCAACAGTAGGATAACAATGATATAAAGCACACTCAAGACAATGCTATGGAGACAGAGATGTGTATATGAGCGTGGATTACGGGTCGAAAAGAATACCCACCAACTTGTAACGTGGTTTCCTCTGGGGAGGGAAGTGGGCCTGGTCATGGGGCGTCAGTAGATTTTAGTGTAATCGTTTAACGTTCTATTTTTTCTTTTAAAGGAGCGTGAATTCACTGAGTGACTGTAACTTTCTAAGTGTTCTCTGGAGACTCCCATTCCTCGCTTCAATGAGGGAAGCTCTGCCTTTATTGGTTTTACTTGATTATATAGTTTCCTTTGGTAGCAGGGGAGGTAAAGGTTACACTGATTTTTGCAAAAGATTTCCCTCTGGCTTTTCTCCACGTGGCTCCTCCCAGGGTCCATGCCACGCTGGTTCCTGGATGTCACGAGCCCTCCCCCACCATCCTGAAGCCCATGATATCAGGCACCTCACCTCACATCCCGCTAGTGACGCTTCATGGTGTCCCATCTCACCCCTCACTGAGAAGGGAGAGGAACCGCCTCAGGGAGACCCCATAGTGGTAGAGGTGGGTGCCTCTCACCCGCAGCCGTAGTGCTTGCCCTGGCCAGGAGGAGGTCCAGAAAAACAGCCCAGTCAGAGCATAATGGGCCCAAGGGTCATGGAGTCCACGCCATTGACAAGGAGGGCAATTCAGGGAACAGCCAAGCCCAAACAATAGAGGTTTATGAGCATAGAGGCCTGGTGAGATCAGGCCAGCAAAACTCCAGAGGTGATCAGTGAGCAGCTATGGTCTGTTTATATCGAGCCGGTTGGCTGGGAGAGGAGGGTGGAAGGCAGAGGAGAGGAAATGGATGGAGGCTCCATTGCCTCCCAGCTTGGAGCCTTGTACACTAGTGACATTGAATAACTGATGGGTGAAGTTCAGTTGACCTACCATGGGGCCACGCTAGAACTAAGGTGAGCCTCACCCAGAGAACCTGGCCTTCTTTGCTCCTGGTCTACAGTCACAATGACAAAAGAGTACCCAACTTCCCTTTGATTGATATTTCTGACATTTCAGCCCCACTCCAGTCCATACTCACCCTCTTCCCAACACCCCTCCTTTCACTGTGGGTCAGGCCAGAGGCTGCCATGTTGCCGAAGTGACAGCAACAGTCTGGACGGACATGGTCATCGCGTCAGCCTCCTCCCTTCCCCCACCTGCTCCATGTTCAACCCCACTGAGGTTTCCAGGCCTGCCACCAGCTGTGTTTTTTGAACACACACCTCAGAGACTTCCAAGTCTCTTGGGGGAGACCACTATTCAACCACCTTAGACTGTAGATCATTAAAATTGTGTACGTGATGAAGGGTCACCAGGGAGTCAAAAGATGCTGCTATAATTTGTATTTGACACTGAAATGCAGTGTGCAGCATATAGAAGGTGTAAAGAAGATTAGTGCAACTCCAAAATTTCTTTTTTTTTTCCAACTTAGGAAAAGTATTTTCTCTGCAATCTGGGGCTTGTTGGTTAGGATGAAAGTTTCCTCCCCACCTACTGGGACCACCAAGGAAGGAGAAAGGCAGTTAGATATCTGTGTCAGTGAGTGTTCTGAGGTCAGAAGCCAGAAAGAAAACTGAATTGAGCCCCACTTTTTGTTGTTTCCATTTTTTAAGTTTCCATGGCACATTTTAGAGTCTATAGCACATTTGCTCATTGACCCATTGAGTGAGAAGCTTATCCATTGTGTCTTGACTTTTGTTTGAGCCAATGGATACATTAACATACTTATTTTCATCTCTCTCCTGTGGGCACCAGACCAATCCAATCCCCACATTTTACTGATCAGGACCCTGAGTCCCAAAGCAGAGAAGTGATGTATCCAAGGTCACACAGCCATGCAGGAGCAAGGCCTCTCCTCTCTTTTGGTCCAGCACTTTCCACCATACGACTTTGAAACATTTGAAGCTTATTTGAAAACTGCCTATGTCTTATCTCCATATTCCCCATATGCAGAATTCTTATTACAAGCCGACAGCAACCCTCCTGAAACTACTGTCTTTGCCACCATTTTCTCAAGTGTACCCAAGCTGCTCATTTTAAACCAGGGGCTAAAGATAATCCCAAATAATTTTTAATTAAAGATCATCATTTAAACTGTATAATTTTGTAAGTCTACCAGTGATTAACTACATTAGGGATTTTGGTGACACACGTCACAATTAAGTGTTTTCAGTGTTGAGCCAATTAAGGGTTAATAGGCTGCAAATACCTACTTTGCACATTTTTGCTTAATGAATTCGTAGTGGGAAACTATTCTCATTAGGCTAATTTGTCAACACAATCAAGTTACATCACCAGGATTTTTCTTGGAGCTCACAAATGTAAGTGCCTTTGTATCCTGGTGCACGTTTTCGCATTTGATTCCAGGCTGTTGGAAGAAAACCCTTTTTCATGAAAAGGGAGGAAGTTGATAGAAGATTTCGGGTCTTGATCTTAATTCTCACCTTCGAGACATAGGCATGTTTATGTCACCTTATTGAGCTCTCTGGGGCTTTCTGTCTGTATTTCCCTAGTAGGTTGTCATGCCAGAGAGTAAAACACACATCTGTGTACTGGTAGAGGGAAGGTTTCAGCCCCTAAGACGGGCGCGATGGCCGCAGGGAAAACTGTTCTCCCTGAACTCGCTGGGCTAGAGAGGGCTGCGGGTGTTTCCCTCACCAACTTGAAAAAACACACAAGCTCCCTGCAAAAGCCTTCGTCTTCCTTCTGATGATATTGGCTATTTATCTGGGCGGAAGAGAAAACGCTCTTTCTCACTCTAAGGCTGTCACCACACTAATTAGTCGATTTAGTGGGGGAATAAACAGCTGTATTGTCAAGCCTTTCATAGGACACAAAATATCATTCTCCACCCAGATTTTTGAGTACAAGTTTGTGTCCAAAGCAAGAGTTGTTTCCAGTAGCAAAGGGATTGGAAACAACCTACATGTCCCATCATGAGAGACTGTATGGTAAAGCCATGTAATGAATAAAGCTTAAAGGAGCTCTAAAAACAATGACATGACTCAGAACTGTATTTATTGATGTGGAAACCTGTCACGGTGTGATATTAATTGACAAAAGCATGCTACAAAGTGCTGAGGAGATGATGTGACATCTCTTTTTAAATGTGTATATGTGTTTACATACACTAAGGAAAGTCTGGAAGAACATACTCAAATCTGATAGTAGGGGTTATCTCTCAGGAGTGGCTTGTAGGTAATTTTTACTTTCTTCCTTGGTTTTTTTTTCCATGTATTGTCTGATTCTTTGTGATAAGTTTATATTACATTGGTGATCTCAAGAACAGAGATCTTTTTATTTGGTGTGTGGGGAGATGGTGAGTGAGTGAGTGAATCCCTGGCCTGGGGGTCAGGGTGAGAGGAAGAATCCACAAACCCTGAGCTAAGTTCCTAAGAATAAAAAGAAGAAATGTGGAGTGCCCTGATTCTTTTTCATCCCCCAAGTTATTTTGCCTGATGCTCCACTTACGCAAACGACAAGTTTAGGTGGGAGGGATTTGATCTGGGTTTGCATTTGGTTTTAATTTAACTAAGTAGCCTCCTCCAAATGTAGTCAGCACACAGCACACGGGGAAAATGACATGAAATTCAAAAATTATTCATTTGAATGTTTTTCACACCATTCATTCCAAGCCTGGAATCAGTGCTTGCCACATGCAAAGCTTCCTGCTTGGGACAGGGGTCACAGAGATGAATCAAGACAGGCCCTGCCCTCAAGTAGCCCACGGTCCATCCAGGAGTCCCATGAGCAAAAGGAGAGTTCCCATTAAGTGTGGGAGGGGCTATCTCTGCGGGAGATCAGCGTGGGGTTACAGAGGGAGCCCAGGGGCTGGGCGGGCCTGGCTAGACTAGGATGGTCACGAAAGGCTTTCTGGCAAAGGAGTTCCAAGGTGAGACTTGAGAAACCAAACTGGGCCAAGCAAAGTGTAGGCAAAGGGTGGCACGCTGTCCTCTCTTAAGGCTGTAGCTGGTGACCATAGACTCTGCCAGTGCTGTGCAGTGACAAGGCTGCCCCACACTGGCCCTGGGGGAAGAGGGCAGCGGGCTTTATTGTGATCATCCAGGCAGAAGGGCTGAACAGCGGGGCTGAGTCTGTAATCCTCTAAGACCTGCCCAGGAAATTGCTCTCTTGCACAAACCCTGGCTCTTGGTTGCTTTATCTGTGTGTATCTCTCCCTCATAAAAGCACAGTGCAGAAAAAATTTTTGAATATTCAGACTTTTCAGTCCAGCTTCTCAGTAACCAGGAGGATGTTGTATGTACGTGTCCAGTGACTATATGGGGCCTCTCCCATTCTCTGAGTACCCCCCAGGCACTTGGAAGCTGATCCTTGGCCTATTTCATTCACAGTTTAGAAAAGCAGAAGCTGGTAGCCAGCTCTCCCTCCAGACCAGGCAACCCCCGAGTTACCAACATCTGCCTGAGAAACACAGTCTCTGCCTGCCATTCCCAGGGGTGGGAGATGACTCCTTGCAAAGAATCAGAGTCCCAAGAGCCATAATCACAATAATAATAACTGCTGCAATATTTGTTGAGCATGTAGATGTGCCATGTGTATTACGGACCTCATCTAGTTTAATTTAATGCTTACATAAATCTAAGAGTTGGGTAATTATCATGCCCATTTTACAGATGAGGACACTGAAGGTTAAAGAAGTTGGGTCACCTAGCCAATGTCACTCATGATGGAGGCCAGATTTGAGCCCAAATCCTTCTAACACCAAAGCCACAATAATGTTGCACAGGCTCTGTGCCTTACCCACCCCTGCAGGCAGGCTGGGCACCCCCTGAGAAGTCTAGACCCAGGGGGTGAGTAGTGCCAAGGTGAAGTCCATCCTGGGCCCTAAAAACAATGCTACACCTAGTTATTGGGCTCTGGAAGCTCCCCAACCCACATTCAGGAGCGTATTTTTAAACTGCAAAGACCACCCATTTGTCAGGTCAAGACCAGCATTTCTTAATGAAAGAAAGGAATGGGATGAAATGGGATTAAGCTAGATGGAGGCAATGCAAGCAAGCAATGGTAAGTACTGTTTCAGGAAATTTTATTTCGCTTTTGCACATGTGTGTGCAGGGCCGCAGGGAACAGTTGGCAGGTTGGCCTTCATGCACCAGCCCAACCTTCACTCACCACCCATGCTCTCATATGGGGCCACATCTCCGGGAGGAAAGGGCACCTGCTTGCCATGTGCACAGAGATGCTCTCCCATGTGCCAGGCTGTGTGCCGACTGGGCTGTGTCTCCCCAGAGGGGGGCGCCCTTTTTCTCATACTCACATGAGAGTATGGGGCGCATGGGCCAGTAGTGTCTGTGTGCACGAGCTGGACCCTGTCCGTTGGGCCCCGTCGCGGTCACCGTCCATTTTCCTCCCTTCCCTGCTCTGCTCTGGGCCCCTGCAGCTGACTCCTCCAAGTCTAGCTCCTTGGCTTTATTGCCGGTTGGGTTTGGCCAGTGGGTAGCTCTGCCTGAGATCACAAGGCTGGAGCAGAGAGAGGCTGGGCTTCAGCGCGAGCCCAGCTTCAGCGCAGCGCCTCTGATGAAGATTGCATCTCCCAGGACCACAGCTCCTGCCAGCAGCCTTCTTCAGGATTCCACACTCTTGGGGGTGGTAACAGCTTCCCACTATTGCGAGTGTCTGCGTGCCTCAGCGGCCATTGTTTGTTTCTTTCAGTTGGCCCACACCTCTGGCAGTATCCCTCCTTTATTGTCTCTTTATTCAAACCATTTGGAGGGAGATTTTGTTTCCTACTGGGACCCTGACTACTGCTGATCCAGGGCAAGTGTGTGTGTGTGTGTGTGTGTGTGTGTGTGTGTGTGTGTACTGGGTCACAACGTAAAATATATTTCTTACTGTGAGTTACAGTTTTTAAAAAGTGTAAGAGCCACTGACCTAGGGGAATTCTAATGCAAAACAGCTTGGGGAATGCAGGCCGAGGGTGAGCTGGGGAAGGCCTCAGCGGGGAGGCTAGGCTGAAAGAACTTAGTGAGAAAAAGCACTGGGCTGGGATTCGGGACTGATGGGGCTTCTTCCACCTCAGGCCAAAATACGGGCACTGAACTCCATGACCGCTGAGCTCCAGCCAGCGCTAACTGGCTAAGATTCTGTTTTGGAAGTTGATTTATTTGCATATTCCAACACCCACATCTATGAACATCATACATATTTTTAATCTAAGAAAATATCAAAGTGACATCTACAGCCTGTTTGAAGGAATTAATAGTCCCCCCCTCGGGCCTCTTCCTCTGCTGATCGAGTTCTTTCACACCCTAGCGGCCCCTTGGATTTCGTGCTAAAACCACATTACATCGCGTGTGTCCCCTCGAATTCCCCAATCATGAGTCACTGTCTTCCCCTGAATATTTTTATACCTAACTCATGATCAGGCTGCCTTGCCAAAATTGTGAGCAAATGCTGTCCACAGTCGCCCCTCGGAGAGGGGGGCAGGCCTGGAGGCTGTGGATAAATCCTGCAGACTCTCTTAACGAGGCCCTGAGTCCACATCCCATGGGCCACAGTGAAATGCCCCTGGGAGAAGAGGATCCCCAACCCTAGGCCCACTGCCACTGAGACTGGGTCAAGAGCCAGGCACGGTTCACGGAGATCAGATCATCGTGTGAATGGTGTTGTCTGCAGGCTTTTACCCAGGAGTCTACCCAGCCACAATGATACTGTGTCTCCCCATCAATGACAGTGCACGCCGGTGTGCAACTAGCACTTTGCTCCTCAGATTTGGAAGATGGAGCCCATGCTTGTAACTGATAGATAGTTGTTCCACAAGGAAGAAGGGCAGCACAGCTGCTAGCCTGATGTGGGCCAGGATACGGATACTCTGTTGACTGTTCCCAGCCTGGACCCAGCCTGGAAGCACATGGCGTAGTAGAGAGACACACTTTGGCCTCAGAAGGATCTGAGTTCAAATCCCGTATCTGCTGTCTCTTAGCTGTAGGACATTTGCCCATCCTTTAGCCTTCCTGAGCAGCCAAGTTCCCAAGCATTAAACCGGAATGGCACTGCCTACTGTAAAGGGTTACAGCGAGAATTAAATAAAACATCATATGCGGAGTACTGAGCCCCTATTGGACACAATCAATACCTTTTATGAAGTGTTTAAGCATGCAGGCACCGCAGTGACACCACCTATAATCAGATCTCAAATCAAAACTCCGCCATTTACTAGCACTGAGACTTGGGCAAGTTACTGAATCTTGCTGAAGCCTCCCTTTTCTCATGTTTGAAATGGGGGAAATAGCAGTACCTACCTTCCACCGTGGCCTAGAGGAATAAATTAATTTAATGAGACGAGTGGTAAGAGAAGTTACATAGTAGGATAATACTCATAAATTTAAAAAAATTTTTAAATTCTTATTGGAATAATGTTGGACTTAAAAAGTTGCAAAAGTAGTACAAAGAATTTGCATATACCGTTTACCCAGCTGCCTCAAATGTTAACATTTTCCCAACTTCCTTTATCATTCTCTCTGTTTCTCTCTAATATATACAAATTTATATGTGTATAAGTTTAATTTTTTTCTCTGAATTTTTGAGGGTAAGGTGGAGGCATAATGCCCTTTTATCTCTACTTTAATGTGTATTTCTTTAAAAAAAAAGACATTCTCCTACATAACCACAGTGCAATTATCAAAATCAGGAAATTGCCATTGATAAAATAGCATTTATCTAATGTACACACTTTATTCAGATTTCACCAACTGTCACACCACTGTCCTTTTCCTGGTCCAGAATCCAATCCAGGACAACAGTTCATTTACTTGTCATGTCTCTTTACTCTCGCTGAATCTGGAACAGTCTTCCAATTTTATCTTTCATGATCTTGACCATTTTGAAGAGGAAAAGCAGTTTTTTTGTGGCATGTCCTTCAATTTGAGTGTGTCCGAGTTTTTCTCAGGACTGGGTTCCGGTTACGCATTTTCATGAGGAAAACCATGGTAAGGGTGTTACACTGTCTCAGAGCACCACATGGGGAGACAAACAATGTTGACTTGTCTCTGTTACTGTGATGTTCACTTTGATCCTAAGTTCATCCGGTGTCTCCAGGTTTATCTACTGTAGAGTTACCATTTTCCTCTCTGTAACTAATCAGTATCTTGTGGAGAAAGACTTTGAAACAATGTAAATATCCTGTTTCTCATCCTAACTTCAACCAATAATGTCAGCGCCCATTGATGATTCTTGCCTGAAACAATTATAACTACAGTAGATGTCAAATGTTAATTTTCAATTCCATCATTCTTTCTACATCTATTGTTTGAAAGCTACTATAATGAAAAGCTTCCCTCCCCTTTATTTATTCATTTATTTTTTTATCATGAGTATGAAGTCATAGATTCTTATTTTATGCCCTCCAATCTCATGAACTGTTAAGATAAGTATTAGAGTTTGCAGTGGCTGACCCAGGCTATTGCCCGAGATCCGCAGGAATCCAAGTGCTCTCTCTTCCACCATAAAATACCTATTATTAATTTCTTTTTTTTCACATCTTTATTGGAGTATAAATGCTTTACAATGTTGTGTTAGTTTCTGCTGTACAACGAAGTGAATCAGCTATATGTATACATATATCCCCATATCCCCTCCCTCTTGAGCCTCCCCCCCACCCTCCCTATCCCATCCCTCTAGGTGGTCACAGAGCACCGAGCTGATCTCCCTGTGCTATGCAGCAGCTTCCCACTAGCCATCCATTTTACATTTGATAGTGTATACATGTCAGTGCTACTCTCTCACTTCGTCCCAGCTTCCCCTTCCCCCCCCCACACTCCCGTGCCCTCAAGTCTGTTCTCTATGTCTGCGTCTTTATTCCTGCTCTGCCACTAGGTTCATCAGTACTGCTTTTTTAAATTCTGTATATATGTGTTAGCATACAGTATTTGTTTTTCTCTTTCTGACTTACTTCACTCTGTATGACAGATTCTAGGTCCATCCACCTCACTACAAATAGGTCAATTTCATTCCTTTTTATGGCCGAGTAATATTCCATTGTATATATGTGCCACATCTTCTTTATCCAATCATCTGTTGATGGACATTTAGGTTGCTTCCATGTCCTGGTTATTGTAAATAGTGCTGCAATGAACATTGTGGCAAGTCTCTTTTTGAATTATGGTTTTCTCAGGGTATATGCCCAGTAGCGGGATTGCTGGGTCATATGGTAGTTCTATTTTTAGATTTTTAAGGAACCTCCATACTGTTCCCCACACTGGCTGTATCAATTTACATTCCCACCAACACTGCAAGAGCGTTCCTTTTTCTCCACACCCTCTCCAGCATTTGTTGTTTGTAGATTTTTTGATGATGGCCATTCTGACTGGTGTGAGGTGATACCTCATTGTGGTTTGATTTGCATTTCTCTAATGATTAGTGATGTTGAGCATCTTCTCATGTGTTTGTTGGCCATCTGTATGTCTTCTTTGGAGAAATGTCTATTTAGGTTTTCCACCCATTTTTGGACTGGGTTGTTTGTTTTTGTGATACTGAGCTGCATGAGCTGCTTGTATATTTTGGAGATTAATCCTTTGTCAGTTACTTCATTTGCAAACACTTTCTCCCATTCTGAGGGTTGTCTTTTCATCTTGTTTATGGTTTCCCTTGCTGTGCAAAAGCTTTGAAGTTTCATTAGGTCCCATTTGTTTATTTTTGGTTTTATTTCCATTTCTCTAGGAGGTGGGTCCAAAAGGATCTTGCTGTGATTTATGTCATAGAGTGTTCTGCCTATGTTTTCCTCTAAGAGTTTTATAGTGTCTGGCCTTACATTTAGGTCTTTAATCCATTTTGAGTTTATTTTGTGTATAGTGTTAGGGTGTGTTCTAATTTCATTCTTTTACATGTAGCTGTCCAGTTTTCCCAGCACCACTTATTGAAGGGGCTGTCTTTTCTCCATTGTATATTCTTGCCTCCTTTATCAAAGATAAGGTGACCATATGTGTGTGGGTTTATCTCTGGGCTTTCTATCTTGTTCCATTGATCTATATTTCTGTTTTTGTGCCAACACCACACTGTCTTGATTACTGTAGCTTTGTAGTATAGTCTGAGGTCTGGGAGCCTGATTCCTCCAGCTCTGTTTTTCTTTCTCAAGATTGCTTTGGCTATTCAGGGTCTTTTGTGTTTCCATACAAACTGTAAAATTTCTTGTTCTAGTTCTGTAAAAAATGCCATTGGTAATTTGATAGGGATTACATTGAACCTGTAGATTGCTTTGGGTAGTATAGTCATTTTCACAATATTGATTTTTCCAATCCAAGAACATATTTCTCCATCTGTTTATGTCATCTTTGATTTCTTTCATCAGTGTTTTATAGTTTTCTGAGTATAGGTCTTTTGTCTCCTTAGGTAGGTTTATTCCCAAGTATTAAAAATGCCTATTATTAATTTCAATGATGACCACTATATATGAAACATTTGCCATGTTTCATGCACAAGCTAAGTATTTTACTCACATTAGCTCATTTAATTCTCACAATGAGCCTATGAGGCAAGTCCCATTATTTTAGATGTGGAAACTGATGCTTTGGAGAGGTTAATATGCTAAAATCAACAGTAAGACGAGGAATCAGGATTTGAACATGGTCTGTCTCCTGAGTCCTGGGACTTAACACTTTCATGTGGAAACTTCATAAAGCAGTAGAGAGATGGTTTTGTCTTGGCCCAGGTCCCCAGCCTGGGCAGGGGTCCAGGATGCCTCCTTGTCAAGGACCTCAAAAGTTCTGCACAAGCCCAGCCTAGGATGCGGGGACCTTTCAGTTCTCAAAGACCTCCAGGGGTGTCCCGGGCTTCTTAGAATGCCAGGGTTCAGGTGCTTCTGAGAGCCTCCTCACCAGCCCCTTCCCCTGGCAGAAGGGGGAAATGAACCAAGAAAGGGAATGTCACTTGTCAGGGGTCTCACAGAAAGGTCAAGGGGTCCAGTGACACTGTCAAAACTAAAGCAAAGAACAGAGGCGGCACCCATCCCAAAAGCATTTCTGCAATGACCAAAGGCCACGACATTGAACCAGAGACAACTTCTGGTTGCCTCAGCCCCAGCATCCCTGGTCTGGCCTAGTTCACTGCCCACAAAGTATCCCAATGTTTGTCCATGCCTTTGACCTGCCTACACCCCACTTCCTCCCAACCACTGGGTCAGGGCATAATGTGGGACGTTTCTAGCCACATCTGAACACAGAGTACCAGTTTGACTTAAATAAGGACCCACTGGCTTTTTGTTCTATTGCGGCAAAATATACATAACAAAATTCACCATTTTGCCAATTTTAAGTATACAGTTCAGTAGCTTTAAGTACATTCACATTGTGGTGCAATTGTCACCACTATCCAGCTCCAGAACCTTTTCATCATCCTAAACTGCAACTCTGTACCCATTAAACAATAACTTCCCATACCATCCCCACCCCCAGCCCCTGGTAACCTCTGTTCTACTTTCTGTCTCTGTGAATTTGACTATTTTAGGTACCTAATACAAGTGGATTCATACAGTATTTGTCTTTTTGTATCTGGCTTCTTTCACTTAGCACGACGTCTTCAAAGTTCATCCATGCTGTAGCGTGTATCAGAATTTCGTTTCTTTCTAAGGCTAAATAACATTCCAGTGTATGTACATACCACATTTGCTTTATCCATTCATCCATCGATGGACATTTGGATTGTTTTTGCACCTTTTGAGTGCTGCTAAGAACATGGGTGTGCAAATATCTGTTTGAGTCCCTGCTTTCAATTCTTTGGGGTGTATACCCAGAAGTGGACTTGCTGGACCATATGGTAATTCTATGTTTAATTTTTGAGGAACCGTCATATTGTTTTCCGAGGACCAAATGGCTTTTAACACACCAGCGCCCCAAATCCTCCCTCTCCCCCCACACCCACTCTGGTTTATTTCAGACTTCAGAGCCGTGGAGTGGATAACAATAATGAGCTTCAGCTTTAGCCTCAAGGGATTGAGAGACCCACTGGAAGCACCGCTCCACCCGTAAATAAGAATCCTAACAGCTCCACATTTTGGCAAATGGAACTCTGACTCTCAGGATCATCCATTGGTGACTTCCACTGTGAGCAGGAAAAGAGACTTCACCCAGACGAGGGTGCAAATGGAAGAGGCACTCCACCTCTGCAGACCCAGAAGGAATGATGGAAAAGCACACAGAGAGCCATATCCACAAAAATACGTCTGCTCTGCCCCTCTAATTATGAGCCAGTGTCTCCATGCCCCCTGGGGACTGGGGACTTGTTTGTTCGAGCTGACATATCTATTATTACTCTTTAGGTAGTTAGCAGCATTATTTGCAGCATTCATTAACAAGTATCACCGTATGGATTTCTAAACAGCAGCTCCGCTTTAGCTAATGAGCCCCAATAGTGTAATACTTTACATATTTTATAGCAAGACAATTAAGCAATGTCTTGCTTTTATAGCAGACCTTAAAATAAAACATTTAGGATACAAAGAAGAGACAGGGATCATAGTACCTACAGTATGTTTGTGGTTAGAATTGGGGAAGTTTAACTCTCCTTCACCCAATCTCCTGTTACACACACGCACACACTCAGTCTACAGAGAAATAAAAGGTTTGCCGTGCTTTCTTGCCCAATTTCCCAGCTTCATAATTAGAGACTACTTAAGTCATCTGCATATGGTTCCCACGCAGACAAGGGAAAAAGAAGAGAAGGGAAAGAGAAGAGAAAAGAAGCAGCAGGCTGGGTTTTGTCTTTATAAGCAGGGAGAAATGGAAAATGCTAGTATGTATTGAATGTCTACCTCTGCCGAGCTTTCATCCCCCCACCCCTCATTTAATTTTCATGAAACCCTGCAAATAGGCATTAGTATTCCCATTGTATAGATGAAGAAACTGAGACTTAGGGAGATTGTTGCTTGCTCAAGGCCACCCAACTTGTAAGTGGCTGTGCTAGGATTTAAAACTAGATCTGCATGATTCCAAAGACCTGATCTTTCCAGGATTCTGTGTCAAGGGCAGAGGCAGAATCCCCATCCCCACCGCTTATCTGCTAGTTTTGCAAAATATTCTGGTCTTCCCAGGAACATGGGGGTGAACTCCACAGTATACTTTCCTCCTGCGTTGTGCTGACTTGGACAAAAGGACACACAGCCTCCTTCCTGTCCCCCAGATGCCTCTTTGGCAAGACCCCCCTTCCCTGTCCAGGACTCCCATTTGACCCACCACGCATTAGGCAATCAGAAAGATGTCAGTGACTGCCAATGAGTTTATGAGTCTGGCTGCCAGATAGGGTCACCTCTGCCCTGCAATACTAGGGGCAAAGAATGAGAGAATCCCAGATCCAGACTTACATCCAATAAAGAAGAGAACTCAGCAGAGAGGTTTTACCGTAAACCACCACACCACCCACCCAGACCTCAAGTCTACTGCTCTACATTCCTCTCCAAGCAAACACACTTCTTAGGGCTGCAGAGGGACACAGATGTGTGAGCAGCTGCTCCGAGCATGGGCCGTTGCCACCTACAAGCCTTAAGGCAGTAGGAATTCAAGACTCAAGAAGGACACGGCTTCCCCCTTCTCTTTTGCCTTTAAAGCGTGAGTCTTCAGCCACTGATGGAGTCTTGTGGCCGCTTCCCTGAATGGGAACATCATCCCCAAGGTGGTCCAGTCCTATTTACCCTAGCCGTTCTCTAGGGGCTGTGAACCTAAAACTGCTCTAAAAAATAAAGTCCTTCTAAAAAAAGGAAAAGCAGACTCAAGGATCTCTCTCCACATGTCTACGGCCTGGGGCCATTTGGCCCTGTAGTCACTGGGTTCACGGTGTTATGGCTCAGAAATCATTTCTGTTCAAAATGAGACCCCTGAGCCTGGAAGCCAAAGACTAACTATGTTCCATGAGTTCTTCTTAATAAGGAAATAACGTGGATGGTGCATTTCAAAATAATTCTACTAAAAGTATATTTTAAGTGTTAAGAGCTTGAACGAAAACACTTAGCTATCTGGAAAGTTCTCAGCTTGGGACAGCTGAGCACAGTGTCACATTCACTACTGCACTCCTGGCAAGGGCACAGCATTAACCCCCTGCTCACTGAGGCAGGGGACATTCTCCACTTAGAATGTTTGCTCCAATGTGCTTCGGTCCTGCCATACCCTGCAAGGCTCTGCTCTGACTCCATTTGCTTAATTTCATACCAAAAGGAGCGTTCTTTGGGGTTGGGGGAGGATCCAAGAGGGCAAAGCCCCAGAAAAAAAAAGGTGAAGGATGTCCTTGCATGAAAATGGTGAAGCCAACATCCCACTGGGGTGGGCCCTGAAAATGAAGTTGGTCAGCTCATGCCCTCACAGGCACCAGCCTGGATGTACATTACGGTGTGGGCATCCCCCAGGGGGCCTGCAGGGAGGATGATGACAGAGAAGTGAGCACGTCTTCTGTCTGAAAGAACTAGGTCACCTTGCCATGGAAGTGAGACTGAGCAGTGCACTCTGGGACAAAAGAAATCAGGCAGCAAGGAGAAATCAGATGGTCCATCTAATATCCACAACTGCCGTTCCCTGAGGCCCTACCATGTGCCAGGCACTGTTCTAGGCACCAGAGAAACAACGGTGAATGAAACAGGCAAGGCCCTGCTCTCATCTAGCTTATTCTAAAAATGGAAACAAACAACCCACAATGTATTTATTGTTCATTTGTTATTGCGTTTAAATAAATACATTCAAGTGATATGTGCTCTGAAGATCATGAAACAGAATGATGAGAGAGAGACTGGAGGTTTCCTTTAGAGCAGGAACTTAGGGAAGGCCTCTCTGATGAGGTGACATCTGAAGACTAGACCCCAAGGAAGCCCTGGCCATGCTGAAATCTGAAGGCAGATCATTGCACAGTAGAAAGCAAAGGAGAAGATTCTAAGACAGGAACAAGCTTATGAAGGTGAGTAACAAAGAGACACCAGTAAGGGTGGAGTCGGGTAAATAGAGGAAGAACTGGTAGAAGTTGAGATCGGAGCTGTCAGCCAGGGTGCCATCACCCTGGTAAGGAGTCTGGATTTATTGCTAAGTGTGATGAGCAAACCATTGAAAGGCTCTAATCAGGAAAGGGATGTGATCCATCTCACAGTATAATGACAGGGGCAGAACCGGAAGTACCAGATAAAAGGCTATTTCAGGAGTCAGAGAGCAATGATGATGACCTGGGGAGGAAGCAATGGAGATGGAAAGAAGGAGGCACATTAGAAACATATTTTAGGGCAGATGTTTTTAAGTACCTGCTAATGGATTGGATATGGGAGGTAAGGGGGGAAAAAAAGAGTCAAGTGAGACTCAGCATCCAGCACTCTGCATTGCTCACAAAAGGAACTAACAAATAGATGGATGCTTGGTGTCTGCTGGTAGGTTGGCTGGTTGGTGGGTTATTTGGATGGTTGATTGATTAGATGGATTGATGGATGGATGGATGGATGGATGGATGGATGGATGGATGTGTAGTTGGTTAATAGTTAGGTGGATAGATAGTTGACTGGTTGAGTGGGTGGTTGAATAGTTGGATGGGTGGATGGGTGGATGAGTAGACGGATGGTTGGTTTATGGTTGGGTAGATAGGTAGTGGAGAGGTTGGTTTGTTCACTAACTGGTGTCATATATTTCCTGCTCACTACACAACCTCTCCTTCCCTCCTTCCAGGGCCCTTGGTACCCACCCAACTCCCTTGAACCTAATTCCCTGCCTTGACCAACACCCAGAACTTGCCATTTTATCCCAGTCCTTGCTATTTGCCCCATGATCCTGCATCCTTTGGACCTTCCAGGGCTATTGTGGGACCAATGCTGGGCTCCAGGTCCTGGAAGATTTTCAGTGGATGGGTAGACATAGTGAGCCTTAGACTTAAGCAGAGCCCAGCTTTGCCTCTTAGTGGCCGTCTGGCCTGGAGTAAGTCACTCTACCTCAATTCCACTTTGGTAAATGGAGCTAAGAACACCTGGCCCACCTACTCACAAGGTCATGAGAATCAAATGAGAAACTAGGTGTGAGGGTGTGCAACAGATGTTGGGGATTATTCTCATTATCCTGCTGTTGCAGTTAGGAACAAGAGTTTCCGGTCTGGGGCAGGCATCTCCCAAGTGCTAGGCCCCTTTGTTCTCTTCACCCACTGCTGCTCTCACAGTCAGCCTAACTTGAACCTGAAGCTCAGACCTCTGCCCTCGTACTAATCAGTGTTTCCTTGATTTACTCGTCTCAGCCTTGGATGCCCTGCTCTCCACTGTGTCAACATCCACCTCTCACAGGACCGATCCTGATTGTACTTTAGACAAAACCCCTGCATGGCCATCTGCCTTCTGATTCTCCATTTGAAAAGTCAAACTTGTGTCCTACCTCAAGATCCCAAGTCCAGCCCATAGCACAATGTCTAGAACATAGTAAGTGCTCAAAAAGTGTATATGCATGAATGATGCCTCTCTGATTTTCCAAACTATCTTTTGCCTGGGTGTATTAGTTAGCTCTTGATGCATCACAAACCACCCTAAAATGTAGTGGCTTAAAACAACAAACATGTACTAGCTATCATGATCCTGTGGGTGGGCTGGCACTTCTTCTGGCCTGGGTGCCTCGCCTGGAGCCAGATTGTCCAGGATATCCTCACTCACATGTCTAAGGCTTCTAGGATGACTGGGGCCTCTCTCTACATGGTCTTTCATCCACGAGGAGGCTGGCCCAGCTTTTTCACAAATGGCAGACGAGTTCCCAGCAGCAAGAGGATGCAAGCCCAATGCACATGCACTTTTTAAGACTCTGCTCACATCACATTTGCTAATGTCTACTGCCCACAGCAAGTCACGCAGCCAAGCTCAGAATCAATCTGGGAAAGAACCACACAAGAAAATTGACACAGAAAGCATTAGACGTATTGGGGGTCATTAGTCCAACAATCTACCCCACTGGGTAACTCAAAACAGGATTGGCTGAGCCCGCATTCCAAAAACTCCTCTGAGAAGCAGAGCATTGAAGCCCACCAGGGGAGCCAGGTAGATCAAGAAGCAGCTAGTTGAGGGCTGTCAGGCTGAGCTGGAATCCTAAGAAAGAAACTGGAACTTCCCATCAACATGACACCTCCCCTACACACACCAGCTTTCCCCTCTGTATTGGTCAGCTACGGACACATAACATTGCATAACAAACAACCTCAAAATATCAGTGACTAAGAGCAAATACTCACTTTTCTTGTTTGTAGGTCTGTGACTCAACTGGACTTGCTCTCCTCCACGTGTCACCTTCTGGGGTTTAGACTGAAAGGGCAGTGGCTGCTCAGGGCACACACACCTCACAGCAATAGCAGAAGCACAGAGAGAGGAAGCCAGTTGAGCAGTCACATTTCAATCCTCCCTCACATTACATCTGTGAATATCCCATTGGCCAAAGCAAGTCCCATGACTGAGCCCAAAGTCAAAGGGCAGGGAGGTCCCCCCATCCACCATGAAGCTCTGACAAGGGTGTGGATGTAGAATACTCCTAGATAGAAGTGAAGAATTCTTGTCAATTTTTCAATCAATCACACCCTCCTCACTTTTCCCTAACCTCATCCCTCCTTATCTTTCCCCTTCCCCCACCCCAGCTCAGTCATTTCAGAGCTGCAGGTAAGAAGTGGGTCAGCCTTGTCCTGCCAGGTGATCCACACCTTCCCTGAAGCTTCTCTGTGCCCAAGTCTACAGTAAATGACATGTGAATAAGGTTGACATGGCTAGAAAGATGACAGGGGGATAAGGTTCCATCTTCCCACAGAGGAGAAAGCCCTGAGGCCATGGAGCTACCTTTGTCAGAGCAGAGTTGTCTGATTTTGCCTATCGTGACACTTCTCATCATTTCTGGTATCCATAGTCACCAGCATCTTACAGTCAGGTCTGAAAATAGGGCTATTGGCTGGGCTCCATATCTGACAGAAATGCGTGTCCAGGACATATTTTTATCATTAAACTCTTCTAGCAGTTAAAACAGCAGAACACTTTTGAGGAGACTGGGCAAAACTTCCTCAGGAAACGTGCTGATTTCAACCACCTGGACGGAGCAGATGCCCTGATCTTCTTTTTATCTTGCTGAACACCTTAGTTGATTTATTACCTTCTCCTAACACATGTAAAGGGAGATCCCATTCATTTGCTCATGGAGCTTCTCCAGGTCCTAGGAATTAAAGTCAAGGGGAGATTAGAAAACAAGATTTTTAGGGTACACCTGCTAAGTGCCAGAGACTGCACCAGAAGAATAAGTGGATATCCAAAAAGAAAAAAAATTAAAAAATTAGCTTTAAATAGGTCATGGGCTTGGATAAAAGCTAAAGTTATAAAATTTCTAGAAGAAAAGATAGGAGAAAAACTTTTGTGTCCTTGAGGTAGGCTAAGATTTCTTAGATGGGTCCCAAAAAAAGAACACTAATCATAAAAAGAAAAGATAAAGTGATTTCATCAAAATTAACACTTCTGCTCTTCAAAAGACACTATTAAGAAAAAAAAAAATAAGCAAGCAACAGATATAAGAAAAGATTCACCAGATAGATAGATAGATAGATAGATGAGCGATAGATCACTTGATAGATATATAGATATATATAGATAGATATCTTGCAAATAATATACATCCAGAATATATAAAGAACTTTTACAACTCAATAAGAAGACAACCCAGTGAAAAAACCACAGGCAAAAGTTCTGAACAGGGCTTCCCTGGTGGTACAATGGTTAAGAATCTGCCTGCCAATGCAGGGGGCACGGGTTCGAGCCCTAGTCCGGAGAGCAACTAAGCCCATGCGCCACAACTACTGAGTCTGCGCTCTAGAGTCCGTGAGCCACAACTACTGAGCCTGCGCACCACAACTACTGAAGCCCGCGTGCCTAGAGCCCGTGCTCCACAACAAGAGAAGCCACCGCAATGAGAAGCCTGCGCACTGCAACAAAGAGTAGCCCCCACTCGCTGCAACTAGAGAAAGCTCGCGCACAGCAAAGAAGACCCAACGCAGCCAAAAATAAATAAATAAAATTAAAAAAAAAAAAAGTTCTGAACAGAGAGCTCACAGAAGAAGATGTACATATGGGCAATAAGCACATGAGAAGATGCTCAACATCTTTAATCATCAGGGAAATGCAAATTAAAAGTATAATGAGATTCCACTACACAACCACTGGAATTGCTACCAAAAAAAAAAAAAAGACAATGCAGAATAAGATTTGTTCAAGGTGTTTTGCTCACTAGAAGTTCCCACTTTGGGGACCAGACTGTCAGGAGAGGGATCTGACCAGATTAGCTATTTGGCCAAAATCCTACCTGGAGGTGCCACTAACTTGACACTTCATGATACCAATAAAAGAATTTGTTGAGAAGGAGAAGAATTTGCTGAACTAGTCCACAAAGTGACAATTCTAGACATTTTGTGGCTCAGTTCCCTTGAATACAACTGTATCCACAAACTATGAATGATTTGCCGGGGATTCTGATATCACCAATCTCCCCTCTCACTCTGCCCAGGAATAGCTAAGCAAGGGGCACATTGTGGTGGTTAGAGGCAAAGTTATGAGTGATACAGACCTGACCTCCAGCTCCAACTCCACCACTGAGTGGCTGAGACCTAGGGCAAGTTGTTTAATGTCTGAGCCTCAGTTTCCTCATCCATAAAATGGGGCTCAGACCCCACCTACTTCACAGGGTTGTCATAAAAGTTTCCGTGAAATCAAGTATCACTTGGCACATGGTGTTATCAATATATGGCTGGCGTTACTATTATTGCTAAATCTATCTGACTTTCTCATAGCCTTGAGATCTTCTCGTAGTCTTTTACCCTCCCATTCTGTGCTAGGATGCTATGCCAGCCCTGGGCCTTTTTGCTCTCAGGTCCATTCTACATCCTTCCCCTGCTCTGTATCACAGCAGGATGACCCAGCAGGCTGCATTTCCCAGACTCCTGTGTCAGCCAGTGGGAGGCACTGGCAAGAGAGTGGAGGGTGGGGGAAGGGAAGAAGGCAGGTGTTTCTCCTCCTACGTCTCTGCCTGGGGCGTCTTCTCTGACAGCAGCTCCAGGTTTCACTGAACAGTCCTGCCTGATTCCAGATCACACTGGGATCCAGGAGCGCCATCTCTTCCCTTTGTTTCTCCAGCTTCAGGTGGGCATGGCTTCCTCCCCTGACTCATCTTCAAGTACTTCATAGAACCCTGTTTGCCATCTAGGCTCACGCATATCACCTGTGTAGCAGATTCCCTGTATTACACTCCCTCTGTTATAAATACCTGACATGGTTTCTGTTTTCCTGATCAGCCCCTGATCCTACATATCAGTGGTCACCTGGTATGTAGGGCTCTTGGGATTTGCAGAACATTAATTGCCATTGCCTATGTGCTTGTTCTTGTGCTTGTCCTTGCCACCGTGCGTGCCAGGTCTCCAGCAGTCGCTTTGCCAGGGAAGCTTGGCATCCTTCTGATCCTTTTAGTAAAATACCTGCTGCTAATTACTTATTACCCAAGGGGATGGCTTCTCTCTGTTTTCAAGGTTTTATGGCCAGATGCCTGGCTCTGTGTATTTGTTTCTGGGGTTCAGCTCTGGTGTAGGAATGGATGGAATAATTCATCTCTTTCCTTTCATTGAGAAGAGTAACTTCCTGATTGAGATCTCAATTTATAGTGGATTTTTTTTTCCTTGCATCGGGTGGAACCCAGGAAACGAGGTCCCTTCCTACGTAACACATAGGTGCATCACCCTGCCCAGGCCACACCCACACAGACCACGCAAAGCAGCTCAGGCCTATTGCTGTTTAACAATTTCACACACAACATGGTTTGGGCTGAATTTGCATGGTGCTGGGCACTACGGAGGACCCAGAGGTTCGTCAGACCAAGGTGCCCCCCTCCAGAATCGGCCACATAATTTGCTGGGCCCAGTACAAAATGAAAATGCAGGGCACCTTATTCAAAGAATGTCAAGAAAACAACAGCAGAGTGGGAAATGTCGGTGTACAAGCTCTCCCCCACTTCCCCCAGCGCAGCCCCATGGGGTTACAGCCTGCTTCAGGGAGACCACATGTGGGTACCAAAAATGGTGCCCAATGAGATGGGATAAATGGCCTTCTGTGGGCTGTGCAAGGTCCCAGAAGGTGACTGTTCCAGAGAAAAAGGACATCTCTTGACCACATGGGCAGCGTGCAGAGAGGACCAGAGGGAGAAAGGAGGGAGATGTGCTTACCCTGAAATTCAACCAGGACAAGTGAACCTATTTTACTGAATAATCAAGCTGTGAGCTCAGTCCCTATGCCCACCCCTCAGCGCTACTTCAGTCCCCCAGGTTTCCACAGCCCAGTCACCTTCTTCATGTGCCTTAGACATGTGACCTTATGTTGTTCAGAAGAAGCCACCCAAGACCTGAGCGAGCTAAGAGGGAGGGGGAATCCGTAAGTGCGAGCCAATAGCTTAAGTAATCACAACCTATCTATGCATAGAGAGAGAGCTCCACAAAGAGACACAGGAATTGCCAAATCTACAGGCCACATAAGGTCATGGGAAAAACCTGGACCTTGGGACAGACCCAGCTCACACATGTAGTAGGGGAGCCAAAGATATAGTCTGGATAAGGAAGGGGACCTGGATTTGAATTATAGCTCTGCCATCTGCTATGTGATCTTGGGATAAAAGATTTCATACCCTTCATAGCCAAAACGTAGAAACAACCTAAATGTCTATCGACAGATGAATGGATAAAGAAGATGTGGTACGTATGTATAATGGAATACTGCTCAGCCATAAAAAAGAATGAAATAATGCCATTTGCAGCAATATGGATGCAACTAGAGATCATCATACTAAGTGAAGTAAGTCAGAAAGAGAAAGAGAAATACCATATGATATCACTTATATGTGGAATCTAAAATATGGCACAAGTGAACCTATCTACAAAACAGAAACAGACTCATAGACATAGAGAACAGACTTGTGGTTGCCAAGAGGGATGGGGGGAGGGGGGGGATGGACTGGGAGTTTGGGGTTGGTAGATGCAAACTATTACATTTAGAATGGCTAAACAATAAGGTCCTACTGTATAGCACAGGGAACTATATTCAATATCCTGTGATAAACCATAATGGAAAAGTATATTAAAAAAATGTATATGTGTGTATAACTGAGTCACTTTGTTGTACAGCAGAGACTGGCACAACATTGTAAATCAACTATACTTCAATAATAAAAGAAAAGATTTCATGCCCTTGATCCTCAGTTTTATCATCTGTAAAATAGGATAATACCTATCCTATTTGAAATTTAAAGCTAATGTCTGTAAAAATGCCTGGCTTAGAGCATGTGCAGTAATGGATTCTCAAAAATGGTAGTTTGTATATATGGATACGTGTCTTATACATATGGCTATATCTGTATGCACATGTACAGATATAAATCTGTGTTATGTATGTATATGTATGTAAATATGTTTTCATATATCTCTGTAAATGTGGTAGTGGAGCCATTGTATTGAACAACTTTCTCCAACCTCCCCTCACCAAGCCCAACTGTCCCTTCAAACCAGCTTCATGGGGTGTTCTTTCCTTGCCCTGGGATAAAATCTCAGTCAACTCCCATCCCTTTTCTGGTCACTCTTCAATAACAAACAGTCTTGCTGTCACTTTTAGTCCCAAGCACAGTCTAATTTCAGTGATTAAAATGTCAAGCCCAGGGTTACAATTCCTCAGCCCCCCACCCTCACTTTAGCCAGGGAGGCTGCCGTGGACCATGATGACAGGGTGGCCTTACGTTTCTCCTCCGCATGTTCCCCAACCGCCCGCGAGCACACAGGTTTGGAGGGGAGGAGGAAGAAGGGGATTGCCTCTTTCAGATGTAATCACATGCTGCTGGCTGCTGTGGGTGCTCAAAGCTCACTCTTTCTCTTGAAAGAGAGGATGCTTTTTCTGGGTTTGTAGGAGACTTGCCTGCTGGGAGCTTCTCCTTCTCCCACTACTTAAGGCATCCCATCCACTGGCATGCCTTTCAAAGGTCCCCCTATTCCGATGTTCGAAGTTGGGGGTCACATTGCTCCACCAGCCAACAGCAGGTCCCTTTGCCTCATGGGACGACTCATGGGAATGCTCATGCACCCAGGCCCCCAGTTCTAGGGGACATATGGCAAGCTTTCTGAGTGGTCCTCCTCGAGCCTGTCTCCTTTGGCTTGAAGTAAGGAGCAAATACCACCTCCAGGGCAGCCACCGGGCAGCGGCAGCTGGCAAGTGATGGGGGAAGCAGAAAAAAGGTTGTGAAAAGGGAAAATGTACCACATTCCAACCAACTACTCCTTTCAAGAAAATCCTCTGCCCTGGCCTCTTTATTTCAATCCTTTTATAATTGCCAGTGAGTAACATTTTAGCATCCTATTACATGTAGATAAACGTCAAGATCTAGAACCTATATGTCGAGTCTTCATAAAGGTCACCTGTGTATTAAAATTTGAAAAACTCGAATTATGAGGAAAAGAATCTGAGAAAATAATTTAAAAGTAAATCTGTTGTACATTATGCAGTGCCATTCATTTATTCCATAGTTTTTGAGCACGTGCTGTACTGAGCTAGACTTCAGCCCTCAAGTCCCTCCCACCTGGTCAGGGAGACACCCATGAACAGACAGCCAACGGGAAGGAGCAAGACACAAAACTCAAAAGGGAGGATCAAGCCAGTATGTGAGCCTCGACTCCTGGTTAAGACTTTGCCCTTTCCCCCTAATCACGTGGTTTCCCCATCAGGCATCCCTGACCCCTGAGAGTCTGAGTAGGCAGTTATGGGGAAAGGGTATCTCTGAGCTATTTTTAGGATTTCAAGAAGCTTAGCAGGAACCATACCCTGCTTCCCAAGGTAAATCTGCAAAGGTCAATAACACATCAAGTTTCTTTGCTTTGAGCTGAAATTTTATTAGCACTTCTTATCTCTGGCTAATCAACAGTTCTGATTGGCAGCCTTGTGGCTTTGATTATTTGCAAATGGAGACACGAATTAATTCATAAGTCATGAAGTTTGGACTCCATATGCCCACAGAAGAAATTATTTAAAGAGAGTACCCCAGGGGAGGTTTCAAGCAGGGGAGCGAACATAGCAAACCTGGGTTGTAGAATGCTCTCCACAGGTTCAGAGGGAAAATGGACTGAAGGGGCGAAGAACGGCAGCGGGAAAGCCTGTCAGGAAAGACTGGTGAGTGACCCAGGCTGATCCTTGTGCACCATCCATCCATTCGACAAATTTATTGAGCAGCTACAATGTGCCAAGCACTGCACCATGTGCTGGGGACTCAGCAGGGACGAGCCACAGAGACAGAGGTTGTCCTTACCAACCATGAGGGTGTAGCTACTAAACCATCGCACAAAAGGATGTGTGGTTAAGGATCAGGATGGGTGCTGTGAAGACAAAGTCCAGGATGCTAGGACAGTAGGACTGGTCCTGATGTTGATCATTGCATTGTATTTAAGGTCTGGGCAGAGAGATGGCGTGCTAGAAGAATGAATCAGCCCTAAGCAGGAAATCCAGCGCTCCTTACCTCCCACACCACTACCTTGTCCCATACTTATCCTGGTTCCAGCACAGGGTAAGGGTCATTAAGTAGTCATTGAATGCATGAATGAATAGGCACCTATAACCTAAGCTGGATTTTATTTTATCTATTTAACAAACTTCTACATAATACTAATTTACCATGCACCAGCCACTGCCGTAAGTGCTTTACAAACATTAACTCAGCTAATCCTCATCATAACCCTTCAGAGGTAAATATTATGACCAACCCCATATTACAGATGCTGAAATGGAGGCCTACGCAAGTTAAGTCTGGCTCCAAGGTCTGTCTACACCAGTGGCTCTCAGAGTGTTGTCCCCACACAAGCAGCATTCCCATCACCCGGGGGCGTGTTGGAGATGCAAATTTTCAGCCCAGATGAGAAGGTTAGCACTGTTTGGGCTGATTCAGACCCTGCTGTCATTTGAGAAGCACTGGGCCACACCTACAGAATATATGGAATGTATCTGAATAAATCCGATCACATGTATCCGATCATAAGAATTATGAGTGATCTTGTTAAAACTATAGCTTCTTTACCCCACTCCCCCAGCCTACTAAATCAGATGGTGGGGGAACCTGGGAATCTGTATTTTTAACAAATTCCCCCCCCATCGGTCAAGTTTTAGAAACATTCATCCAAGATTTAACACTGCACTGGAAGAAAAAAGATGAGACTTCACACAGAGGGTGTGTCCGGCAGAGGGCAGGTTTATCTTTCCTGGACGCCTAGTCAAGCACTGCAGCTGTCCCATCCTGGAGTTAAGAGGACAGCAGATTGCAAGCCAGGTCACGGGTATAAATCTCCCTGGCCTGATCCAGTGTGTGCTGTTCATGACTTCCTAACCAGAGGAGCGATTCCACCTCCTGCAGGAATGTTAATGCTGCCTCGCTGGGATACTTGCAGATCAGCCTCAGAAGTCCCATGCTCCGGGCAAAAGTGCCTTTATTGCCGTCTCTTTGAGAAGCATAGGTCATCCTTGCCAGGGATTTCCTGTAATAAATACCTTTGTCATCTTGACTACAGAAGCTGTTGACCTGAAACACCTTGGGCTGAAATGTTACCTCTGCCTACCTCTCCATAGTCACCTGAGCTTTGCAGTGTTGGGGCTTGGGAGAGGCTGGGGAGAGAAAGAACCAGCCAGGGAGGGATGGAATCACCTAAGAACAGTGTCATTTCCCCTGCTTCTCCCAAATCTCTGTGCCTACTACTGACAACCAAATGGGCGATGATGGAAAAAATTGGGTATATTTTAAGATTAATATTTCTAAATTAAAAGGTTAAATCCAGGCACATGGTTTTTAATCCAGCTTTCAATTTATGATGCACTCTGAAATATTCGTGATGCTCAATCTGCCCAAAACAGATGAAAATGTACTAGACTGGGCAGTACGGACCATGGAGTTTAGGTCCTGCTCTGCCACCAGTTACTAGTCGGTGTGGCCTTGAGCAAGTCTACCCTTAGGTGACTTATCTGTCCATTGATGGTAATCACACCCACTCGTGGTGTTGTTGGGAGGGTTATATGAGCTGATGGCTGTGAAAAGTGCTTTGCAAACTGTAACAGGTTCTCTAGGTGTGAGGGGTTATCGTGGCATCAGAGAGGGCCCTGTGCAGATCCAGACCTGGAAGCATCAGACACAGAGGAAGGTGAGTGGGCAGAGCAGTGTCCCAGGGTGGGGTTGGGAGATGTCCACTCCATGGCAACAGCTGACTTTTCACAACGAAATCCATGTCTTCAGCTTGTCAGTATGACACCCATTGAGCCACAGCCAAATGGACCCAGGGAATCATTTCTCTTCCCAGACACTGCAGAAGTTGGACCCTTAGGATCCAGCTCTGGCAATAGAGATGTTCGAGCCCCGAGGGGGACTGGCAGTGGTCCACTGGAGCCAGCTCACACTGAGAGCCGACAGTGCATCGCTCCCCAACTCTGCCTTCAGCCACATCACGTTAGTAGCATGAATTGGCCAAGGTGGAAGTATGTACGCCACAGAATTGGCAAACACTACAAGTCAGAGTGGTTTTCGTTTGCTTTTTGTTTTTGTTTCTCAGAGAGCAGTTGTTAAACACTTACCAGTACATCACTGAGTGACAGCAGAGACAGGATGTAGCTGTTGGAATCTGGAGGCATCTGCAAAAGTTGAAGAGACTGTACCAGAAAGTTCCTCCTCCACTCAGGAGTGGGGGTACCATTAAACCATTAAACTTCTACTGATGAATATAGGGAGACTTCTCAGAGGAAAAAGCATTTCATAAACCACTTACACAATGAGAGATTGACTTCTCTCTCTGTGACATTGGGGCAAACCCCACTCCCCTAATACACATGCTCCAATATCAGACCCTGTGCCACCACCTCCAGGCAGTCCTCCCTGATACTCCTCACCAGACTATAGGGAACCCCAGCATCCTCTCAGTTCCTACAAAGACAGTTAGGGTGGTTCTTCAGGCTCAGGCTTTGGAGTCAGAATGTTTGAGTTAAAAACCCCAGTTTGACCACTTACCAGCAACAAGGATAAGTCAGTGAATCCATCTGTGAAATGAGGCTAAGAAACTCTCTAGGCATCAAGAATCGTTGAGAGCGGGCTTCCCTGGTGGCGCAGTGGTTGGGAGTCTGCCTGCCGATGCAGGGGACACGGGTTCGAGCCCTGGTCTGGGAGGATCCCACACGCTGCGGAGCGGCTGTGCCCGTGAGCCACAACTACTGAGCCTGCGCATCTGGAGCCTGTGCTCCGCAACAAGAGAGGCCGCGATAGTGAGAGGCCTGCGCACCGCGATGAAGAGTGGCCCCCGCTTGCCGCAACTAGAGAAAGCCCTCACACAGAAACGAAGACCCAACACAGCCAAAGATAAATAAATAAATTAATTAAATTAAATTAAATTTAAAAAAAAAGAATTGTTGAGAGGATGCCTGAGCTAATGCTTATAAAGTACTCAGCATGGTGCCTGGCACATAGTAAGTGCTTAGTAAACACTAGTCATTAAAAAACCAGTTCTTCTGAACTATCATTTCAGTTTGCACAGGCAAAGGCTGTGTCTCTCTGTCGGAATTGAAGTTTTGCAAGAATAGGGACCTTGCCTTATTCATCTCTCATCCTCACCGGGTCTCTAAAAGCCCAACTCATACAAAGCCCTCAGGAAGTCCATGTCGACATAAATGGAATTGCAAGCAGGCAGGTTTCCCTTCTACAACTTCTCTACTCAAAGATTGGATGAACCAGTGACAAGAAAATGCCAGGTGAGAACAGGTCGCCGTCAGTCAACAGGTGTCTGCTATGCTGCGCAGCCTGGATCCTTCACAACTGAGTCCTTCTCCAGACCTTGCCCTCCTCTGGAGGAAGCTGCCTAGTCCAAGGTTATACCTCTCCCCGGGGCAGCCAGAGTCCGGTGACTGGTCCATGGGGGAGTACAAAGACCCCACACCCAGCCTTGATTCAGGACATCTCTGAAGGACCAGTCCATTCCAGAGGTCCCCATGGGATCAGCTGGGGGCTCTTTTAAAATTGCCTTGCAGCCCGATCTCCCGCTGCCCAATCCTGCCTCCCTAACTTTTGTGCAGCTTTTGTTCCTAAAAGCACTCCCTAATGTTAGAATCCTGCTGGCTAATCTCTGCCTCAGACCCAAGGCAGTACCCAGCGTGTTTGTGTCCCTCTCATAGCCAGGGTCCACTCCCCAACCTCCCACCTCTGTCATTCAGAAGAGTGGGTGAGATCTCAGCCTTCTAAGATCATGGTTCAGTGTCAAATAGATTCCAGCACATTCTCAGACAACCTCTTCCCCACCTCTGTGCCGGCCACAGCTTCACTAAGGGCTCCCCTCCAAGGTCAGATTTTAGCAAAGGACCTTCCCCTCCCTCCCTGATCCCATCTCCCTTCACAGTCTTGATCCCCAGGCCCTTGTTCAGCACCTGTCTTAGGTTGGGTTCAGAAGCAGATCTTGAGATGACAATTTATTTACAAGTGATTTGGATGCGCTCCCGGGAGAGACTGGAGAGAGGGAGTGGGTGAAGGAGAACAGGGAAGAGAGAGGAAGGAAGCAAGGATGTCATCCCAGGGGATCCCAGCACCAGCCTGATCCCACAGGGAGCTCTACAGGGCAAATTACACCTGCCTGCAGGCGAGGAAGCTGGTTCCAGTCAATCATGGGCTATGAACCACCCCAGTTAGCTCTCAGGCACTTTCAGCCCTTTGCCTGAGCAAACGACTCCAATAGCTCAAAGGCAGCCTCCTGAAGAAGGCTGCAAGCGAAAGCCATCGAAAGCAAAGCACACAGAAGCTGGAGGGTGGTCGTAGGAAGGGGACCCTGGATCTGGGCGGAGCCTAGTCAGCATCCACTGCAGCTCCACCACTGATATTTAACTGCAGAATGGAAAACAAAGACTCGGAGGGGGGGAATACTGTGGTGTCAGGAAGAGAACACCAGGCTTGGGCCAGAATCCCAGCTCTGCCTGTTCTTTGCTGTGTGAGCCAGTCTCAGCACTTCTCTGATCTTCAGTTTTACCGTCTGTAAAATCAAGATAATAAGAGGAAAAAACAATCGCTACCTCTACAGGGTGATTGTGTGGTTTAAATAGAATTATGTGGGGCAGAGTGTTTTGTAAGCCACGGGGGGATTCCTGTCCTGAAAGATGCAGCCTCCTGTCACCGACACAATCAAGCCCTGTGCCAAAACTCAGCTGGGATTTCCTCCTTTCTCCCCATTGCTGACTTCATTTACTCTCTCTCCTTGAAGGCATCTATGTTTGCACTGCAGGCTGTTAAAACTCTTAATTCAAAATAACCCAAAAAAATGCTCTGGGGGGCTTGCTGGTTCCAGATAGATATACAAGGAGCAGGTTGGCCCAAAACACAAAACTCAGAGGCCCAACCAGGGCAGAGGTGCTTCTCCCAGGCCTGGGAGAATGGCCCCAGCCGGCTGAGCTCTCCACAGCCAGCTCATTAAATCCTCATCACCAGGACACTGAGCCAGGTGGTGAGCGCTGTTTGTCCAGCTGGGCTGTGTGAGAGGCCCAGGAGGAAACTACGAACATCTTACCTGGAAGCCAGCCTAAACAGGACCCGCGGCCTGGGGTCGCAGCCCACTGCCCACATAGCCCATCCTGTGGTTAGGGACCCCTTCCCTTTTTCCTGAAGCCCTACTTAAAGCCTGACCCAGATCCCTGGGGTGGAAACCCAATGCGCTCTCAACCCAAAGGGCTGCTTACACCTTGGAAGAGGAAAATGCAACTGATCCCCCTGGGCAGGTGAAGAGAAGGGCTGAGAAACTGCTGACTGGTTTAATTTCATCCAGAAGCACCATAGCAGCACGATGACTGGCCTGGGAGCCCAGAGGTTTGGCCTGAGGCCCTGGCTTTGCTGATGATGACTTAGACCAGTCACTTCCCCTCTGGGGGGGGGGGGCTCAGTTTCCTCACCTGCCCAATGAGAGTGCATCTCCTGCCTGTCCAAAGGCTTGTGAGGGACACAATGGGAGGAGTTGCGTGTCTGTGCAGATGGAGGTGGGGTGGGCTCAGCATAGCTTCCATTTGAGAATCGCCTGCCGGGCACCAGATGCACCGCATGCATCTTCCCATCGAGTCTGCAGGATAAATAGTACCCCTTTTGGAGATGAAGAAACAGGCCAGCGGGCTCCAAAACTCATGCTCTTTCGGCTTTAGACATGAGCTCCGGAGGGGGCCCAGGTCCCGAGAAATCAACAGGCAAATGTTCCATCATTCATTCATTCAGTTGGGGTTTCCTGGAGCCCAGCTAAGCACAATAATGACAATGACGGTGCTGCTGCCCACAGGGAGCATATTCCCTCCTGTTGAAGCCCCGCCTCCCGGTGGCCTGGTCTCTGCAGGCCTCTACCATTTAGCTCCCGGCCACAGGACAAAGCTGGAGCAGGGCCGCCGCGTGACTTGTGCTGGGCAGCTCACAAGGCAGAGAAAAGGCCTCTCCATGAACTGACGGGCCACACTGCAAGTCAGGAGGTCTGGGCTTAATGACAGTCACAAGAAGAGCAATGACCAGCAGGAGTGGAGCCCGCCATCTGCGCCAGGCTCAGCAATGGTTACTTTACCTGTGTTCCCTCAGTCTCCTCGGTCCTGTAGGATGAGGGCATGTGCTGTCCAAGGTCACACAGCCGGTGAGGGGCAGCGCAAGGTTCAAGCCTTATCCTTCCGCCTCCCGAGCCCAGGCCCATCTCTGCAGCCGCTCTTCCCCTGACACCCTCGGTGACTTTGAGCAAAATCCCTCCACTCCCTGGGCCTCAGTTTCCCCACGTGCAAATGGTCAGGTAGGACTTGCCGAGATCTCTTCCCACCTCAACAATCAAGGGTCTTGACCTGGGAGATGGAGGGGGAAGGGTGGCCCATGGCTGGCCTCCAGGACCCACGAAAGGCCTCCTCCCTGGAGAAGCGGACATGGAGCCCGGCTGGGCCTCGGCTCAGCGGAAGGGGACGCCTCGGCACAGGGTTCAGCCCTACCGGACAGCTTCTCCCTGAAAGCCAAATTTCTCACCGACGCCAAAGTGAAAGGCCCTCTGTGACCTCCCCGCAGCAAGCTGCTCGCTGTAAGGGGCTCCCACGCTAATGAGCTCGGAATGTCAAATTCCATCAGTCTGGCAGCACAGACACGAAGCGATGAAACGTCCCATTCCAGGAGGAGGTATAGTTCTCTTGCCTTTTTCTGTTTCTGTAGTAACATTCGTCACTGCTACACATGAAAATAAAAACCAGATGGAATCCCCAAGATGAGGAGAGGGTCTTCCCCATCCCTGTGCAGTAGGACAAAGCCCACAGTGGGCACTTAGGGTCCCTGGCTACCAGCTTCTCAGCAGAGCAGCCTCCCAGCCAGGGCCACAAGACAGCAGAGCAGGGTAAGACCCCCTGCTCTGCTGGGTCTTACCTGTCTCTTCCGCTCTGGACCTGAGGTCATAAAACAGGTCATGGAGCAGGTGAAGAGCTGAGGTTTCCCCAGCCCTTCCAAACTCTAGCCTGGCCATGGACCCTTACTCCCCTTTTCTTCCTCCTGGGTGGCTTGGTCCAGCCCTGGATACGTAGTCAGGGCCACTCATCAAAAGCACATTCTTATGAGGGCTGCAAGCAAGCACAGGGAGCTAAACAGAATGTACTGAACCAGGAGGAGACTAGGACCAGAGCCTGAACCTCACCTCCTCCAGGAAGCCTTCCCTGACCACCACAACCTTCTTCAAAGTCATCCTACACTTTAAGATCAAGTCACATGACTTCTACCTACCATCAACTTGCCTTGCTCACTAAATGTGTCGCGTGTCTTGCTAAAATCCTCCTCTAGACTGTCAGCAGCCCCTAGGGGACAAGAAGCCCTCAATACTTGCCCTGAGGACCTCCTTGGTCCCTAGCACAGTACCTGGTTCACCGAAGCTGCTCTATAAATGTTCGTGGAAAGAATGTAGATACAGCATCACTTTGATAAGTATTAATAAATCAATAACAGTCATCTCCTGACCCCCTACTGCATGCCATGCACTGGGTAAAGTATTTTACCTGCATTAACTCAATCCCACACAACGCTATCAGGTGCTGCTGTTCTCACTTTACAGGTGAGGAGCAGAGAGCTATGACTTACTCAAGGAATTTGCACTGAAGTCCGCAGGCCCCGAAGCCATGTCCTTCTCCACTCCCTGTGTTGAGACAGGAGGCAGGTCATATCCCTGAGATGCCTGCCGTGAGGACTGCTTCTCTCTGTTCTGATCCAGGCGGGTGAAATGGAGAGTAAAGAGGTGGGCTGACCAATGCTCCCTCCCCAAGCCTCAGCTTTGCCGCCCAGCTTGGTTGGTCCCCTGCACACAGTGGTGCCCACTAACTGCAGCTTGCACCCATCCTGGGCAGGTGGAAGCCCACAAGCCAGGAGAGCCCCGTCGAGCTCAGGGTCAGCTGGGGGCTAGTGGCCTCTTACTAGTTCTACAGCAAACATCCTAGAGGTCCAGGCAGAATCTCCCTGGGCCTCAATCTGCTCATCTGCAAAGTGGGGAGAGTCCCTGCCCACTCAGCAGGCTGATGAACAAAGAATTAGAAAGGGGGCTGTTCTTAGCTTAGGCACCTGTTGGGGGCGCGTTAGGGTCTGAGCTGGGTCCTTCCGACTCTCCCTTCTTCCCACCAAGGTAGTGTTTCCCTAAGTCAGTTTCACCCTGGAATAGCAGCATCCCGGCAGCCACCCCCAAAACAACTGGCTGATGGAAAGGTGAGCAGGGTGCTGGTCAGTAAGGGAGGAGGGGGGATCAGCTCTCAGGAGGCAGTGCAGCCAGGCCCCCTCACCCAGCAAAGCCCTAAGCCCTGCGCTGGAACTTTCCCCTTCCCTATGTACCCCCCGTGCCCCCCAAACTCTGTTTTCCCTGCATCCTCAGCTCAGTCCAGCCACTTAATTCAGCAGCCGTTTGTCCCAGCGCCCCCGACCTCACACAGGTGTACTGTGTACTCACTTGCTTTCAGGAAAGTAAGTAGTTTTTTGGTGAGCAGCCAGTAAAGGGGACTGGATATGGGCAGAGAGGGGTACACAGACCCCTCCCCAGGGGACTGCCCCAGGCATGTTATCGAGTGTTCCTGAAACCCAATGCCCGGCCCAGTGGGGCAGCCAGGTGTGCCCCAAGACAAGGCTGTTTTTCCTCTTCTGGAAGGGTCACAGGAACTCCTGACTGGGGGCTCCAGAGACTCCAGACAAACATCACAACTGCTCCGTCGTCAACCTGCATGCGTCCCTCCCCCGACTGGGCCCCTGTCTGGAGCTGTGGGTCTGTCTCTGATGCGCCAGCCTGGAAGGTTATCTGGCCCTGCTTGCCCCAAGGCCTCCAAGGCCCCGAAAGCCCACAGGCAAGCCGGACCCCGCCACAGCCCAGAGGTGTCCATTTCTCCCTCCACCTCTTCAGCACAGGTAGTGACGAGGCTCTGGAGGAAACTCGAGAGGTTGGCTCCCTTGAAGTGGAGAAGGAGGTCAAGAGACACATTTCCCAACTTTCAAAAGAAATTGTTTGGGATAATTAATCTACACATCACCAACACCAAGGAATTGTTTTATATCAGAAGACACATAATTAAGAAAACAGTAGCAGGTTTGTTGTGTATTTTGTTCCTAAAGAACGCTAATTATGTTTAGCACCCTGACACATCCAAAGGTTCTCCCCCAATATTTAGAAATCAAACAGAAGTTGGCTGCAAGGTACTTCTTTACCTAGACTCAGAACAAGGAGGGTCATGGAACGAAATGGGCCTCCAACAGGACTTGGAACAGGCTTTTCAGCCTGTGATTGCTGCCCCAGAGAGGAAAGGCACTTGCAATTGCTAAACTGCACTCACCATTGCTTAATTACATCTTCAGATCAGCACCTAATTTGCTTAGGGTGCAACTGAGCTGGCGTGGGTGTAATTACTTGCCAGGGACACAACTTAGCAACGCAGCCGCAGCCAGGACACATGGGGAGCCACACTCAGCTCCGCTCTGGACTCTCCCTTCAAAGACCAGAGGCTGTGGTCCCACGGCTGTGGCTTCCAGGGCCCCGGACCCCAGCAGGCTGGACGAAGGCAGCCCCGGCCCAGCTGCTCCCTAGAAGCAACCTGGGTGTCAGGAAGCTCAGAAAGGTCCGTCTGGAGGTGTTCAGAGAGCAATGAGGAGGACCCTCCTGGGCTGCCCCTCCTCGGGGGGGTCCCTCCCCAGCTGAGGAGGTGACTCTAGAGAGTGACAGTAGCTCTGGTCCTGCCCCTTAATCCTGGGAACCCCTGCTGCAGCCTGGTTCCCATGAGTACTCCATGCAAGGGCATGGCAGGGGAAGTAGTGGCCAAAAGGGCTGGCACCCAAGGGGGACAGGTGCATGACCGCAGGCACCTATGCCCCAGGTAAGGAAGCAAAGCCCCACTCTTGATACTTCCTCAAGTCCTGCTAAGGTCTGCAGTCTGGTCAGACAGGCAACATCAAGGTCCCCACAAAGGAAAGGGGAGGCACTTACATCACCCCCCAAAACACACACACACACACAGACTTTCTTGGAAGGGAAATCCTCCAAATAGGAGGAGGGCACCAGCATTTACAGATGGGCCTGCCCTGTGTCCCAAATAGGCTGTTTCTCACTGTACCCTCAGGCAGTTCACACTCCCAGGCCAGGGGGTACATTCAGGCCCCTGTCTACCCACAAACCAGCCCATCACCTCATGGAGAGGAGAATGATTAAGGAGTCATGGTATTGTGATTAAACTTCTAAAAGAATCCTGTTCATTGTACAGCAGAAACTAACACAACATTGTGAAGCAACTATACTCCAATAAAAAAATAAATAAAAATAAATTAATTGATTAAATGGTCAAAATGGTAAAGTAAATAAATAAATAAAACCAATTATAGTGGGGGAAAAAAATCCTGTTTGAGATACATCCTAAAATTGTTACTAGTGAAAGACACCATGTCTGGAATTTGCTTCCAAATAGCCATGGGAGGAGAGTGCCTGGGAAAGACAGATGGAGCCAGAGTGACCTTGATTTCATCATTTGTATGTGTTTTCTAGGCTGTATCACACCCTGGGTGGTTTAAACAACAAAAATTTATTTTCTCACAGTTCTGGAGGCTGGAAGTCCAAGATCAAGGTGTCTGCAGGGATGGTTCCTTCCAAGGGTTTGAAGGAAGGATCTGTTCCAGGCTCTCGCCTTGGCTTGGAGATGGCTGCCTACGCTCTCTGAAGGCACATCATCTTCTCTCTGTGCGTCAGTGTCCAAATTTCCTCTTTTTATAAGAACACCAGTCATAATGGATTAGGACCCACCTTAATGACCTCATTTTAACTTGATTGCCTCTATAAAGACCCTGTCTCCAAATAAGGTCACATTCTGAGGTACTAGGGCTTAGGACTTCAACATATGAATTTGGGGGACACAATTCAACTCATCACATAATTGTTGTGGAAGATGGGGGATGTATACATTAAACTATTCACTCTACTATTGTATAAGTTTGTATTTTTTCATAATAATTGGAGGGAAGGGGCATGCAGGGAGGCAATGCTTCAAACAATTGTCATGTCACCAGGTAAACTCCAAGGAGATAAGACATTCTCCAGTGCTCAAAGAAAATCCTAAAACTCAGAGCTGTTTCAAAGGAGACAAGGCAACTTTAGGACATAGTGAGCAACCCAGCTCTGAAAACATCCAAGCCCGGGCTGTATGACCACCAGTGAAGCCTTCTGTAGGATTCCTTCTCCAAGGGAAGCTGGCTTGGCCAACATCTATGACTTTGCCCAACTCTTGGTTTCCAAAAAAGCCAAGGCTGTCTTGGGCTGCATTAACAGAAGCACAGTGGCTAGAACAGGGCTGGGAGAGTCCTGTTCTACTTAGAACTGAAGGGACCACCTGGATGCTGGTACTCCAGTCTGGAACCCCATCACAAAAGGGACAGGAAGCATTGCAGAACTACAGGCTTACGTCTGGAAGGGAGCCGCCACATGCTCAGACAAAACCTCCTCCGACAGCTGATGGGTGATGAGCAACTGGGACCTTGGGTCATTGGTCCACACACGCACATTACATGTGTGCACACTGCTCAAACCACCGCTCTTCCTCGGCCCTCCTGAAGCTGATAGGAGGGTCTGGCCTGTAGCACATTCTAAATAACATCTCCTTTCACCTGCGAAAACTCAAGATTTCCGGGGTGGGGGGAGCAGGGAGTGTGAGCAGAGAAGAGGGGCCATAAAAATGCTCAGACTTTCCATAAACTTCAGCGCTGACCCTCTTCCTCCCACCAGGGTCCCTAGAGCTGATTAAGTCCCCTTGCTGACTGTAGATGACTAAAAGGGAAAGCGACATCGGAATCAACACGGCATCGTTTACTTAACGAAGCAGTAGCCTTCCACTTGAAGTCATCTGCGGTATCAGACACCACTTCTGTTTTTCATGGAAGACATAATTGCAGTCATTTAGAGTGTGGGACAGGAAAGCAGGGAGGGAGGGGCAGGATGAGCCCTTCACGAGGCAGCCGAAAGAGGGCCCTGCAAGGCTGGGGGAGCCAGGGCAGGGAAGCCAGCTGCACCCACAACCCCTTACATGGCTCCCACCAACATGCTCAGCCATGCCCGCCTGCCACGGTCACACTTATGCTCACCCATACACACACACACACACTTGCAGCTTTCTCCCACAAACACAAACAAATGTTCACAAACATTCGCGCCCACTCATTCATCCACACATGTGCACTCTGCTCCTCAGCCTCACTGACAAGAGCAAAGGCACCTGTGGTTACCAGCCTTTTGCACGACACTTAGGAACTGTGTTTCTGGCTGCTGTACCCAAAACCTCCACACTGGGAAGGGGGCAGGGGGCAGTCCCCAGCCAGTGAAGGAGAGACTGCTCAGCACAAAGCTGACTCTCAACCCTAAAGGCACCTTCAATAATATCACACCCAACACAGAATCCCCTCCGGAGCCCAAGCGTTTGGAACAGAGACTGTGCATTGCCTAAGAGGTGAGGGGGCAGTGGCAGGGCGGGGAGGCAGTCGCTGAAATCCAGCTCGCTTTTCACTCTTCAAGCTGCAGGGCTCCCATCCACCCAGAAGAAGGAATGCCTTTTCCTAAGTTTTGCACACACAGCATGGCTTCCAGCAGTCCCTTCACCCCCAAGGCCACGCGCACGCTTACGTATCTGTGTGTGTGTCCACGTGCTCAGGTTACGCGCTGTGCAAGCCACGTTCACATACAGCCTCTCACGCATCTGCAGCCGCCAGCATGCAAGGTGCATGGCCATCCTCAGGCTCGCTCCCAGGGGCCCAGGCACAGATCCTTCTCCTTGTCCTTGGTCTGAGCTGATGATGATGCCCTCAAGCCCAATCCCGGGTCCTGCTCCCCATAGACAGGGCCTCAGAAGCGGGGGTGGGGCAGGAATCCTGCCTCAAGGTCCAGGGATCAGGCAGGTGCCCCAAAAGTGACTCCACCTGTCTCCCTTGCCTGGCACCAGGATGAGGCCATTGGTCACACAGTCGCAGCTGAGGAGAGAGGCCAGGCACTATGGAGCCCTCTGGGTGGCCAAGAACATGGCCCACCTCTAGCGTCAGCAGTAGGTGTATGGGGGCAGGGGTGGAGCTCGGTCTCCAGGAAGCCCTAGCTCCCACCTCCCAGGAACTTGCAGCCTCCTGGAGCTAAATGGGGAGAGGGCAAGTCAGATCCATGATTTCCAAATAAGCCAGACCCTTTGACAAGACTGCAGGGTCCAACCTTCTATCTCTTAGGTGCACTTTTACCTGCCCAGGAAGCACAAGGAAAAGGATGCCAGGCAGGCCTTGGGACATCTGGCTTTAACGACCTCAGCTCTGATGAGGCCTGAAACGTTGTTATCTCCCGCTGGCCTCCCTGCAAGGAACAGGCTCTCCAGCCTGAAGAGTCCTGGATGGGGGCCCAGGAGCGCCCACCTCTGCCCAGAGGACGATGCCCCAGCCTACAGCCTCCTTCCATTCTCACCTTTCAACCCGACAGGGCAGGGTCCAGCCCAAGGGGCCCGCTGACGCGGGGCGGAGGTGAGCAGTCCCGGGCGCCTCCCGGCCCCCACCCAGCTCCAGGCCCGCTCCTCTGGTTTCGGGGAGAGGGAGGAGGGGCGTCCACGTTCTCTGGAGAGCAGAGCGAAGCCCCGCGAAGTGACCCCTTCTCTGAATGAAATTGAGCTGCCATTTTCATCTTCTCCCCAAATGTCAGCAGCGTTAGATCAGATTAGGAGTTAATCTCTTGCCAAAATTCATTTCCGAACAAGAGGGGTGTCTGCGGGCAGGTGGAGGTTTGTTGTTTGTTTCAGTATTCCTCCCCAGGCACCCTCTTTCTCTCCCTGTCACTGGGGTGGGGATGGGGGTAAAAGTCAGAATAGAGCGCACTGAGGCCCCTGGGGGGCTAAAGATGCCGCAGAACGCAGGCGGGGCGGGTGGGAGGGCGGCCGCCCTGGCCCAGAGCCCGCCGTAGTGCCCAGCCCGCGTGTTTGCCCTCCGAACGCTCGGGTGGCTCCTGGGGCGCGCCCGGGTCGTCCTGCCCGGCCGGCCGGAGAGGAACGGACCTGGGGCCAGAGCGGGCAGGGCCCAGGAGACAGGCGCTGCGAGGGCCTGGATGCCTGAGCCGTATCCTCAGCGCAAGACAGACGTCCCTCCCCAAACCCCGCCTACCCGCCCCAAGCCCCCAGCCTCCCACCCAGCCTCCCTCCCGAGGGCCAGGGCGGTAAAAGGAAAAGGAAAGGCAATTGCCGCCTAAAAAGAAAAGAGGAAAAGGAGGAAATAAACGCCCAAACGAACTGGTCAGTACCTTGCAGGAGGCCTCATTTGACAAGTGACCAGAATACAGCCGCTGGCCTGAATGCATAATTACCCCCAAGTGAAAATTCCCCATCTAATTTGATATTTGGTTCTTTGCAGAAGCTATAGCCTTCGTAAATAATATACAAAGTAAGAAACCTAATCCCGCCTGCTAGAATGTTTAATTCATCATTATGCGAGCTAATTGGAAGGTGATTATATGGTAATTGCTCATTAGTGGTGTATATTTATCGCTGTACCTTATGTCAAGGCCATGGGAATTGTGTAGAGTCTGTTCTCTCATTTCAAGGATCAGTTTCAGAAGCAGGAGCGAAGCAGGCAAGATCAAGTTCTTTCTGACGTCAGGGTCCAGCAGAGGGCTGTGGAGACCCGCGCTATATATAGGACCTGGAGCCGGCTGGGGGCAGGTGCGGCCTGGGGCCGGGCTGAGGCGGTGAGCCGGGCAGCCAGACCACTGCCAGGCAAAGCCGGTCCTCCCGGAGAAAGAGAGGAGAGGCGTGGGGCTGAGGGCCCTGGACCATTTTCCAAACGCGACCCCATCCCCATTCCAGGCACCTCCCTGGCGCATCAGGTGCGTCTCGGCCTCTGCGCTTATGCTGGGAGAGGAGACCTTGCCCCTGCGCTTTCTCTAGGACTCTCTGGCGGTGTGCAGTAGGTGTGGGGTAGAGAGGGGGACCGGCGAGGCTTGATTTGTACACTGGGTGGGAGACAGGGAGAGGGAAGGTGAGGCTTGATTTGGAGAGCCAGATGGAATTTGGAGTGGTGGAGACCCGGTCTTCCTCCCGGATCTGATCGCCTAACAGTTGGTCAACTCCCATCTCCTTGGCGGGCCAAAAAATTCTCTCATTTCCTTCGCCCAGCAAAGCAGGGTGCAGGCCGGACGAGAGTACCAGGTTGGTGCCTAGGGAGGGGGACCCAGAGTCTCTCTATGGTAGGCGGGTAGAGCAGGGCGAAAGAAGCACGAAGAAAGGCAGGGCGTGAGCCCAAACCAGCCCCAAAGCCAGAGCCTGAGCTGGGAATTTGGGAGAGGCAAGAAGGCAGGTCTGAAATCCCCGAGGCGCGGAGGAAAGACGTGGATTCGGCCTGCAAGGGGAGGTGAGGGCAGGGACGAGGCCGTGGGGCTCCAGCAGCTCGGAGGATCCGGCCGGGGCGCCCGGAGACCAGCCGCCAGCCGAGCATCCTCGCACGTGGGCGTGATCTTTGGCGCGCTCTGGCGCCCCCTCGGAGGAGTGCGACGCTCCTTTGCCCTACCCGGACCCCAGCCAGGAGCGCCGGGCGCCCCTACTTACAGCCCCGGGGCCCTCCCATGTTCCCCCAACCCCCTCGCCCGGCAACAGGCACTGACGAACAAAAGGCCAATTAGACGCTGGGGCGCGGCTGATGAATGGACCTTTCGCTTTCAAGCGTGGCACCGCCTCGGGTTTCCCGGAGTACTGGGTCGCGCCGGGAGAAGCCACCTGCCCGAGCGGGGTCACGGCTGGGGTCAGCGAGTTCTCAAAACTCCCACTTCCCCCTCGCTGAGGGGCTGGTAGGGGGAAGTAAATGCGGCGGCCGAGCGGCGGGCGCAGGAGCGGAGCCGCGGGCTAGGCGCGCCCGCGGCCCCGCAACTCGGCCTCGAGGCACCGCGGCCGAACGCTGCAGGCCCGCTTCCTCTCCCGCCCGGCCTGCCGCTGCTCTGAGGCGGCACCCAAGTAAACCAAACGCTGATTGCTGGAATAAGAAGGGCCGGCCTGGGAAAATGCGGTTACCAAAAAAAACCAAAAACGGCTGCTGTTTGCCAGACTCCGGAGCGAGTGGTGCGCTGCGAAACAATAACCGAACCCGAGCCTTCTCACTAGACACACACGTCTAGATCCCGAGACACACACACATATGCTGCCCTGGTGCCGGCATGGACGCCATCACAGGGGACCCCCACCCAAACACGGAGAAATGTTCCCGCGAGTCACACACTCTGAGGCCATTCCCATCCTCTGAGATCCACAACTGCAGCCGGCTCACAGCGACCAGACGCTGGCACACAAATTCTTTACCCAATTGCATTTCTACACCTTTATAAGCACTCTAATTACAGCCGCGCAGCTGCACGTTCTTGCCCTAACTCAATACGATCTAGATGCACAAGGAAAGCTGGACACCTTGACACACTCACAATCTACACAAGTAGCACTGGCCTCTCCAGCCTCTAACTCACGCAGTTAGCACAGTTAGCACCTACACATCCTGACTTAAATCCTGGCTCAGACACACAAACAACTGTTTCACAGACCTCACTGGTACACTCAACCTCTACAAACCCACAAGCACAGCCTCTCGCCCTAACTCACATCCACACCCTTAGTCCGACTTGCAATTGCCCACATGCGGGGAGCCTAGCCCAGATCCCCCCAGCCGCGGCGCGGGGCCCGGGACGAGGCCTCCGACCCGCCGGAGTCCCTCCTCAATCGGCCTGCGCGTCCGAGACTTTGTTCCCTGCGACTCGAGGCGGGGACGGGGAGGAGCCGAGGTTTCCAAGGCCGCGCGCAGGCCGGAGCCCCCTTTCTGCCGGGCCCGCTTGGTGCGGCTCTCTGCCCGCCACAATCCGCCCCTAGCACAAAAGTGGCCCGGCAGGTTCCGGGCCGCCGCCAAAGCTCCCGCTCGGGCTGCTTTAGGCTGCCAGGAACAGAGTTGGAGCGAGCTGGGGGCACCGGACACTCAGACAAGAGGCAGAAAGAAGTAACTGCCCGGAGGTCCGAAGCTTTTCCCACCTCAGGAGTTCCTGGTGCCTTCAACAGAGCCGCCCCCCCCCACCTCCGCCCACGCCTACCTGGCCCTTTGCTGCGCTGAGGAACTGGATCCCAAATGAGACACGCACGCGGAACCCACGTGTACCTCTCAGGAAGGAGAATGTAGCCCGGGCACACTTGCATTATACATTCCGTTTGACTCTCTCAGGGAAATGCAAACTGAGAACCCAAGCCTCTGGGCTCCCCAAACTCACTTGGCTCAGGCGAACGCACAGGGAAGGCCCACAAGTAATCAAGAAGGGAGCAGGTCATGGATCAAACGTGTAACCTACATCCCCATTCGGGGTAACAGGCAGGACACAAGGCAACATGCGTGCAGTTCCATGTGTAGGGAGGAACGCAGAACCTGACCCTCGATGCCCATTGAACCCTGCCAGGGTCATCTAGGCCTGGCACCCATGTACCACGAGGGAGGACACAGACCTGCAGCACACAGCTCCCACGCTTCCCTGCCCAAGGGGCTCCAGCCCAGCACGCGCGCACTGTGACCGCGACGCAGACGCAAGGCACACGCGCCCCGCACCCTGCCCCGCGCCCCGCGCCCCGCGCCCCGCGCCCAGATAGTCATCGTGGGATGGCATCTCGCAAATATTTATATTCCTCAGCGCCACGGCAGCCCGCGTCCACATTAGACGCTCTAATCCTGCCACTTTAAATAGATGAATTAATAAAGCAAACGAGCGGCTAATAAGCTGACTGTCCAGCCTTTTTGAGGCGGGGGAAGGACTCGAAAGTGCGCCAAATTTGTTTGCAGTGGATCAAGGCGAGCCGCCTCTGCTTCACTTTCTTTATCTTAATTCCGACTTGAAAAGATATAATTATCTAGTTTGAACAGAGCTGCTATCAAATCCTTCTTTGGGCCGGGAAGGGGGGCGTTGGAGTGGATTGCGGCTCTCTGAGCCGCTCCGTGCAGCCAGAGATAGCGCGTAATGAAGATGTGGAGGCCCGAGATACAAAGGGCATTAACCTCATTAGCATGAAACCTTTTCTTCTTACCATTGTGGGACCCTTTCAGCCGCCTAATCCCCCCTATTTTCAAAGCTTGGTTTGTAATAAAGCTTTTAGTTTTTTTTTTTTCCAAAGCTAATAGTATTCTCTGATGATTTTATTGGTGTTACACTACATAGGACATTTACCAAAAAAAAAAAAAAAAAACCCATCACCCTCTCCCTTTTCTTGTACTTAAAAAAAACAAAAAGTATATGGTTCTTGCAGAAATAAGCCTTTTATCAAGATGGGAAATTTTCTTCAGGAAAGGCTAGTCTGAATTTTAACAGGTCTGTGCTCTGTGTTTGAGGCATTCTGGGTTTGGGGAAGTGGGTAGAAGGAAAAGGTAACTTGCTTAAAAGAAAGAGGTGCAGCAATGCTGTAGCAGGGACTGCAAAGCACTCGGGACAGCTATTGGTCACAGAGGTCCCGCTGTCCAAGTGACTGGAAGCCCCACTTGAGTTTCCAGGATACACAGGACAGCACCTGTCCCTTCGAGAGGCAAGCCTGTGTCTCCTGAGGTGGCCCCCTCTGGCCCCAGCATCCTCGGGTAGTGGACTCTCCCCGACTACACCCACACCTTCCCAAGGAGTCTGCGTGGAAATGCACCATAAACAGCCAGGGTTCTCCAGAGAAACAGAGAGGGAGAAAAAAGGAGAGAAAGGCAGAAATAAAGGGGAAAAAGAGGGAGAGAGATCAAGAATGAATTCTACTTTCGAAGAGAGGAGGGGAGGGGAAAAAAAGAAAGAAAAATTTCCATAGTGCCCTATAGTCCCCACACGTGCATGGAATGTCTAATCTTAACTTTTCAAGGCAGGATGTTAACAAAGCTTGTATTTTTGCCCTGCATTGTAACTTGGCCTTATCACAGTGTAAAGGGTGGGGAGATTGTCCTAAATTATGTCCAGGCAGCCCCCCTGGATCCGTGGATTAAGAGATTAAAGGAGACCACTGGGCAAGGCCTCCTCTTTCCCCTTCATATTCCTGGTATGATAATTGCTTAAACTGATTTGCACTTTCACAAAAGCTCGCAGGACGCTTTGTAGCTCGAACAGAACAGACGAGGTTTCTCTATCAATGGAAATAAAACTGATTAATGCAGCCTATCAGGATAAGAAGCAAATGAAGCATGCAAAAACAACCTCGTACCCCCAGAAGGGGGAAGGAGGGGGGGGAGAAAAGCTAAGTTTCCTCCAAGACTGGGTACAACTTTTTCTTTAATGTTAAAATTGAGAGTTGAAGGTTTCTCAAAACGCTTGCCTTATAAGGCTGCTGAGGCCCTTGGGCTCATCCCCTCACCTTTGGCAGATTGGGGCCAGAGAGAGGAAGGAAGGAAGGAAGGGAGGGAGGGAGGGAGGGAGGGAGGGAGGGAGGGAGGAAGGAAGGAAGGAAGGAAGGGAGGAAGGGAGGAAGGGAGGAAAAGAGAGAGAGAAGGATAGAGAGAGGGAGAAGGAGAATTGTGCTGTGGGGTTTGAAGTCAGAAACACAGTTTAAAAAGTCCCAGGATTCTGATTCTAAGTGTTTTCCCCGATCCTGGGGGAATACTCTTCAACGCATAACTATATGTCCAGTTTTTTTAATAACTAGAGGTTAAGAGTAGTAAGCATTTTTAACCTGAAATTCAAATTAAACTCCCTCTTTAGGCCGTGCAGTGGGCAGAGGTCTGGATGGAAAACTTTTTTCCCATCCCTTTTCTGAAGGACTTAAGTTTTCCTAATCCTCTCCCTTTTCCACCCTCTTCTCTCTTTAACATGCCCAAGAATCCATCAGTCTGGCCCTTTTGTGGGTGGGGAACCTGGGCTTCTTGAGCCTAGTTGGGGAAGGACCACACTCAAAGAGATACTTTTTTCAAGAATTCACTTCAATTTCCCAAGACAACTACTCTGAGGGCATATTGATAAATCTTTATTGACAAAATATTGACATTGACATACTTCTTGGAAGTATATAGTGTGTTAGAATTCTAACAAATTAACACAGAACACAAAAATATTTACATTCTGGTATAGAAGACATTAAGGAAGCATTTGTCACTCTCTTTAATAAGTCTATGATCTTGGAATAGAAACTCAGTGCTTGAAAACTTGCTGCCGTGTCCTTGGCCACACTTATCATCCCCGCTAACTACAGTCCTTCAGTTTTTGCAATAGACAGATTGAAAGTTTGGAATGGCCTTTATTTACGGCAAATGGTTGAACTCGGCCAATACCTTCAACCACTAAAAGGAGTTTTAGTTCGTGGTTTTAAGCCTTGGGATGTTAGGAAAGGGAATGTCCAAGAAATATAATTAATTTAGGGGTTTTTTTCCCAGTACAAGTCCTGACTCCTCTCGTGGGCACCCTCCCCCTCCACCCCCAGCCCCCCATCCTGCTCCCCGTTTCTCTGAAAGAGGACCACTATCGCTGAGCCTACTTCATTTAGCTTTCACAACCACTTTGACGTCAGAAGGTATCAAAAAGTGTTTACAGACTGCACATTTCTTGCAAAAAAATCAAAATAAAAAGCACGCAGAACCTGTCTTTAAAAGGAAAAGAAAATTACAATTCACTTTCTGTCTTAAGACACCATTCGCCCAACAACTGCTACATGCAATTCAAGTTTTTGAACAGGTGTGGGATGGGGCTGGATGTGGAATCCCGACTGCTATTATCACTGATTATTTTTAAAGATTGGGGAAAAAAACACTTCGAAGTGCAAAATAGAAAGTCCTGTGCCTGGTTGGGTTTTTTCTTTTATCATTATCATCATCATTTTTTTAAAAATCGGACTGCGAGATAACCGGAATACCTGCCAATCATCTTGTCTCGCTGGTTTGGCGTTTGACTGACAGCTCCCCTTGTCAGAGCGCCTTCGGCTTTGCCACCTTTGGATCTCTCTCTCTCTCTGTCTGTCTCTGTCTGTCTCTCTCAAGCTGCCTCTTTAGACAAGGGTTGCGTGTTCATCAAGGAGCCTCCGTCCTCTGCCATCTCGGCGCGGCCTCGGATCAGGGCCCTGCGCTCTTGCGGCCCAGCGTCTGCGTCGCGCCGCTCCTCTCTCTGACTCCCTCTCCCCTTCTCCGTGAATGTGTGTGTGGTTTGTTTTTGTTTTGTAGGGTTTTTTCTTCTTCCCCTCCTCTCCCTGTCTCTGTTTTGCTCCGTGTTGTCCGTTTCTGTGGGGTTCTGTTTGTGTTTTTAATCGTCTGAGGTCACATCTATTTCCTCGGGACTCGCCTGCTTTGTGGCGATTCTCCACCGGTTAATATGGTGCGTCCCTTTTTTCTTTTGTTGAGAATCTGAGCCTTCTTCCTCCAGCTTCTGCCTTTTGAACTTCGTCCTTCGGTTCTGAAACCATACTTTTACCTGCAGGAGAGGCAGATGGGGCGCGTTAGTTCCTGCACAGCGCCCTCCTACCTCTTCATCTTTTGCCTGGCCCAGACCTGGGACCGAGACTACGGAAGTCCAGTACCCCGGCTGCGTGTCCTATTAGCTGACCTCCCCACGGCCTCCCCTCCGCGAACAGAGCTCCTATCTCGAGGCCGGTGAGAAGGCTGGCTCCCTCCCCTTCTGGGCCCTCCTGGGGCACATTTCCCCTGGCCCCGTGGCCCAGAGTGCAGAGTGCCCCCTTCTCACTTTGTCCTGCTCGGGACACCCACATCCCACTAAGTGCAAAAGCCTGGCAAACATTGGGAAACCCCTATAAAATTATAAGTAAGGGAAAATTAAAAGAGACACATCCCTGACTCCCTCTACCTAACTAGTGCAGGGAAGATCTCATTCCCACTGCTGCAGCTCCCGCAGGGCCGAATGTGCTTTCTATTTTCTGCCAGTTTCCCGCAGCCGCTGCCTAAATATAGCACCTCCTCTGCAAGGCCTGGGCCCTGGGTAGGCAGTCAAGATTTGCCTGAGCTTCCCCCTCTCTGCCCAGTACTCTTGCAGGTGCGCAGGAGCAGTTGTGTGTGTGGGGGGGGGGTGCTGGGGGAAACCGGGGGGATGATGGGGTGCAGAGCCCTGCGGAGCAACGCAGCTGTATCTTTTCAGCTAGGAAAAGAGGCTCAAAAGTGAAAGCTTCTGAAAGACCGTGAGATAAAGGGGAAGTAAAAGAAAAACTGAGAAAGAGAAGGGAAGAGCCCCTCAGTCCTCCTCTTGACCAGCCCCAGGACAGTCCAGGGCCAAGCTCTCACCCCATCACATCACTTCCCACCAGGGCGGGGCTGGCAGCCTGGCCTCCTCGGAGTGCTGCTAGAAGTCTGGGGAGCAGTGAGGTGGGGCTCAGATGCTATCCTGACCAGTCCCTGGGGAAGCTGGTGATGGGTCCCCATACAATGACCAGATCAGACAGTAACACTGCCCAAGCTTCTCAGCAGTGAGGTACAGGTGAGGAAAATGGTGATGACTGCACCTCCCATGCCACCAGGGCTGTCCCATTCTGCTAGCAGCACCCCAGGCCCCTGAAGTCCGCTCCGCTTTCTCCTTTGAGTCGGCAGGCCCAGGTCCCGGCTTGCTCTCCCCGAATGCCCCCAATCCCCCAAAGTGCCCCCATGAAAAAGCCGAGCTGGAACACGGCTGAGTTTAATTTGCTTTGAGTTTGCTAATTGAGGGGGAGGACGGTTCATTTCTCCCCGGCGCTCGCCCAAGGCGCGCGTCGGTGCGCTCGGGGCTTGACACGCACACAAAGACTCCAGGCAGCGTGGGCAGCGAGGCGGACAAAGACCACCGCCGACTCGGCTATCCAGCAGAAATCAGCCGGGCCGCGCCTTGTGCCGGGCCCCGCACCAACCCGCGAGGCCCTCCTCGGTTTTGTCCGGGGGGACGTTTTAAAACAAAAGCCTCGACCTCTTTGCGTCTCCCAGGAAAAGTGTTACAACTTAATCTGCCCGAAAATGTTACTGTTTGCCGGGAACTTTGACCCCGCCCTGAGGCTCCGCGTACAGTAGCGCCTACTGTAGCCCTAAACCCCCTCCCCGCCCCGGGGCAGGCCAGAACCTGGCCGCCTCGGGACCCTGTTGCGCAGGAAGGGTCTGCCCCCTGAGACAGCCCCTCTCCCGCAGCCTTCTAGCTCTGTTTCTCGGATTTAGGGACGCACCCAGGATGCCCGGCTCGGCGGTCTGACTCTCCGGATCCCCTCAAGGGGAGTAACTGGAGCCGTCGGTGTGAGCCTTGAGCCCACGGTGCACAGAGCTCGCCCTAACCCACTCTCAGCTCTCTCTCCAGCCTAGAGCCCCAAACACCCCAAAACCCCGCGGCACTCTCCTTCCTGGATCCCAGCCGTGTACCCCAGACTCTCACCGAAAGTCTCACCAAAAGTGCAGAGGTATCTTAGCCAGGAGCTGCAAGTCCAGCCCAGCCGCACAGAAGGAGCAACTCAGCCCGTTCCCCCCCCCACCCACCCCAGAGCCTCGGGCGGGTCATCGCCTACAGTCCCGTGCTGGAGCCCAAGGAAGCCAAGAGCACCTCAAAACTTACACATCCTGAGCCCGGGCGTGGAACCAGCTCCCGGCCTGTTTGCCGAAAGCCCTCCGCACTTTGCGGGCTGCGTGTGCCCAGTGATTTGGGATGCGGTTGCCGCGCCTGGGCCCGCTCACCTGAGTTTCCGTGAGGCTGAGGCTGTGCGCCAGCTGTTTCCTCTCTGCGCCCACCACGTAGTGGTTCTTCTCGAAGGCGTGTTCCAGCCTCAGAAGCTGGGACGGGGAAAAGGCGGTTCGGATCCGCTTCGGCTTTCGGGCCAGCGCGTTGTGCAAAAGGAAGCTCTCCGGACTTGTGTCGTTCCCTGAGGCGGACACAACAGAAGTCCCGTTAAAAGGGGCCGTCCTGGCCAGGTCCGCGCGCTTCTCCCGAGCCGGGCTGACCCGGCACAGTGCTCAGGGCCTCCGCGTACGTAGCCCGTGCGGCCCTTCACACGCGCGAAGGGAACACCGCTCCAGCTGCCTGGCCCGCTCCGCCGGGACCGTACCTGTGCAGCACCCAGCAGCAGCTGTCCCGGCGGGTCGAGTCCCAAGGCTCCTGACCTCTGCGGGCTTTGCAGCCGCCCGGGCCCCACGAGCCTCGCCACCTCCGCAACCGGCGCCCGGAACAGAGGAAGGGGCGGCAAGGCAGGGCCCAGGGATTGGCGCCCTGGACCCAGAGAGACGGCTGTCTCTTCTTTCTAAACTCTGGGAGAACTTTGCCCCGGGGGTGAGGGGCGAAGAGGCGACGAACCGCTATCCTAGAGTTTTCTCGGGGACTTATTTTTAAAGTACTTAAGTCTTTCTCCTCCGGAAAAGTGCAGAGGCCGGGCGTGTCGTTGCAGCCCGGCCTAGACCGAAATCTCGCCGGCCGGTGCGCAGGGTTTCTGCTGCCGCTGCCTCCCGAGGCCCCGTTCTCCCGCTGCCCTGCTCCAGAGAACTAGGAGACACGAGCGAAGGCATCGAAACCCGGGGAGTACAGAGCTGCGGTCACCCGATGGGACTGTCCGCGGCCCCAAAAGATCCTAGCTACTCCGGGCCTGGCGTGGGGACCAAGAGCGTGGCTGCCAGAGAATGAGGAAAGGGAACCCTAAACTTTTCGAGCAAAGCCAGAGAGTTTCGGATTCACTCATTAGGGTGCGAAATCGATTCACCAAAACCCAAAGAAAGACAAACCGACAGTCCAGGCGGGGATGGAGGCAAATCCGGTCTGGGAATAAGAGTAAAACGTTGTTTTTGTTTGGTTTGGTTTTTTAAATTATGGAGGAGTGGAATCTACCCCATTCTAGGCTCTGGCAGGAACGCCAAGGGTTAATGAATGGGCAAGCCGCTGGGTATTGATCAGGGGCCTCGGGAGGTAGGTCTTTTCCCCGCTCGGATCGCTAAACTAATTACTTGCCCCTTTTTCTGGAGTTTTAACTCTCCTTCCACCCCCCCACACACACACACACAAAAAAAAATCCAAAAAATAGCAAGAAAGGAAAACACCCAAACAGATCTCCTCCAGCCCGTCTTCCGAGCCGGTTCATTTCTTTTAAAAGAAAAACAAAAACAAAAACCAGGCCGAACCTGCCTTCGCCGTGGCCGCTCGGCGCCCGAATTGAGCACGCTCACGGCGAGAGTGCTGAGCCTCAGAGATTCCTACCCGCGCGGGTTCCCGCCCCGCCTGAGACTCCAAAATAAGCAGGATAAAACAAACTCCCAGACTCTGCTCTGGGGACGCAAGGATCTCTTCGCCGCCGGAAGAGGGTCAGAGACCGAGAAGCTGCAGGTCTAGGATGCAGGGGCGCGGAGTGGATGGCAAACTGGGTTGAACGCAGTCGAAGGCGAACCTGGTGGCCGGGCCCTGTCCGCGCCCCTCGGAGCCAGGGCGGCATCGCCGGGAAGACAGAGAACCCGGGGACCCCGCGGGCCACGGATTCCTTGGCGGCCGGCACTCGTAGCAGGCTAGAAAAGCCTGCCTCGACCCGAGAGCATTCGGGGACAACTCCTCTGTCTGCGCCCTTCTCTAAAGGGCCAAGCGGCCGCCGGCCAGCCCCCAAACGCGGCGCGCGGGCGGGCGAACCGGAGGAACCTCCATCCAGGCCTTGCCGGGCGCCCACCCAGAGCAGGCCGAGGGCAATGCGGGCTGCAGAGCGCTGCAGCCCCGCGACGTGGCACGTACCTTGGAAGCGGTGGCCCAGATATCGGTAGCGATGGATGAGCCAGGGGTAGAAGGTGGACGGGTCCCGCTGCTGCGAGGCGAAGAGGGGGTGTGGCGAGTGCGAGGAGGGCAGGGGGTGGGCGGCCAGGGCGTGCGGCGGCGGCACCGGGTGCACGGGCACGGCCGGGTTGGGCGGGTGCGAGACCGCCTCGGCGAACACCAAGTCCGGGTTGGAGTAGACGCCCCGGCCGGCGGCGGCGGCGGCGGCGGCCGAGTGGAAGCCGTTGAGGAACGGGTTTATGGGGCTGGAGTTGGCGTAGCTGAGCGCCGCGGGACGGATGGGGTCCTCAGAGCGCGAGGCGGGCAGGGGACTGTCCTTGGCCACCAGCGACTCGATGGTGAAGCAGCGCTTGGGCGCCGGCTGGAACATGCTGCGCCGAGGAGCGGGCGCCCGGGGCTCCCAGCTCCCGGCGACCGCGGCGCGCTGCCTCCGCTGCCCGCTGCCCGCTGCCCGCGGCGAGAACGGACGAGAATTGGGGACTTGTTTGTTGGGGGTGGGGGTGGGGGTGGGGGTGGGGGTGGGGGAGGAAAGGGAGAAAGAAAGGAAAGGAAAGGAAAGGAAGAAGGAAAGAAGGGGGGAGGGGGAGGGAGAGGCAACGCCGAGGATCCCGAGAATCTTGCACCAAACGCGCCCAACCTGGAGAGAGGGGGAAAAATCCTTCCAGAAGAATTTGCAGGCGTGGATTGGGATAATTTTTTTTCTTTTTTCTCTTTTTTTTTTTTTTTTTTTTTTGCCCGATGGCGTGGGGGGATCGAAGTTAGAGGCGGGAGGGGGGGAAGTTTCTCGGGGGAGGCAAAAAAAAAAAAAGTTTTCTCTCCTCTGCAAAAGGCGGGCAGGGCGCCCTAAGTCCAAGGACAATCCATGGAAGTGTTCGCTTCTTCACAAGTTGTGCAAACGATTTGTTAGTTCATGAGCCTAATTAGTGCGGGGATCACATAAACAGCTTCCTCCGAAGCCTGGTAAATGGCTTGATGATTGGTCGCTATTACTCGCCCTGAGGTGGAAGGGGGGAGACTCTTTAAAGTGCGTCAGAAGGAGGCGAGCGCCTGGGAACCCGGAGGCCTGGATCCGGGCCGAGAGTGGAACGGAGTCGGCGCTGCTGCCTCGGCCGTGCCTCCTGCGCCCGCCAGGCCGCCCGGCCTTTCGGCGCCGTCGCCCCGCGCTCCTAGCTCACTCGCTCCCGCGGCGCCCGCTGCGGCTTCTCCTCTTTCGCCTCCTCCTCTTCCTTTGGCTTCTCCTCCTCCTCCTCTTTCTCCTTCTCCTCCTCCTCCTCCTCCTCTTCCTCCTTCTCCTCCTCCTCTTCTTCCTCCTCCTCTTTCCCCACCTCCTCCCCCTCAGCCACCGCCTACTTCTCCACCACCACCATTCCCTCCGGGGCACCCCGGTCCCTGCAGAGTCCCCGAGCGGCGCCGCCTTCGCTGCGGCCCCCTGGATCCCGAGCCTGCTGAGCCCGAGCTGGGGGGACAGACGGACACACTGACGCACAGATTCCTCGCGCCTAGCGCTGTGCCGCTGCTGCCCCCCGCGGGCGCGGGTCAGGGGAGCTGGAATCGCCCCGGGAGCACTCGAGGGTAAGCGAGCAGGGGTTGGTTCCCGGCGAGGGCTAACGGAGCCGTTGGGTCAGACGAATTCCCACCCCCAGCGAAACTCCTGGAGGTTTCCCAGGTGAGGAGGGAGCCTGGCCGGGGGTGGGGGGTCCTCCGACCACGCGTAGCCTCGAGGTCCCAGGGTCCCTGAGTTCACGATCCTTGACTCGGCCCGTTCGTTTCCAAGCTGAGACCGGAGTGGACGACCCTGCCCTGGCGGTGGGCTTCCAACTTGCCCACAGGCTCTCAATTTTCCTCTCTGGGAGGGTGCTCATCTCCTTCCCCCAGACAGTTCTTTTGGGAACCGGGGGTCCCAATATCTGGGAATGGGGGTCCAAGGTCAAGGGAGAGGCTGATGTGATACTACTATTACCGTTACGTTGTCGTTATTATTTTTGTTAGTGTTGTTATCATTGTTATTATTGCTATTATTATTATTATCATCATCATCATCATCACTATTTCTATTATTATTCTGCCATCTGTCGTCCTAGGGGCGGGTTGCTGTGCAAACCCAGGGCTTGCAATTAGGGAGTGAGGATCGCTTCTCCAGTCCCAGGCCGTGTCCGCATTTTCGAGCTTGCCTTCGGTTTTAGGATGATTTTAGGGCCGAGTTCCCTCGTCCCCATTGGCTCACGCTGCGGCATAATTATGATCACATCCCCCAGGCTGCTGGCGCTGCTCTCTGTTTATTGGTGGTTAAAGATCTATTATCTATTCATCAGCCGCCTCTTTTTTCCTCTTTTATTTTTTCTTTTTGCCAATTACATTCTTCTAAAGTGAAGTACCAGCAGGTATTTTGCACGTTTACAATTAATGATTTTTTTAAAAAATCTGGCATCCTTTAAATCTCTTACTTGGAGGCCCATGTCACTTCGCTTAAGGGTGAAGAAATGCCTGTGTTTGGTGATGAGGTTGCCGTGAGACCCAAAAAAATGTCGATTGGGAGGGGGAGAAGAGGGACGTCCTGTAAGTCAAGCTTCAGTGCCACCAGATTCATCAGTCAAAGGTCCCCAGGTCTGGGGACATGTTCCCCTGCTTTCCCAGCTACCCTCTCCCTGCCCTAGGATCTCCCCCATCCTCTGTGGTTTCATCTGCTGTGTGTTTATGTTTGTGTCAATTTCTTCTTTATTCCAGGCATAGTCTGTGTTGGGGGTGTGGGGGGTGGGTGGGGGGGGGAGGCTGGATGGCAGGAGGATCCAAAACAAGAGAGGAAAACAAGAGAGGAGTTAGGAGTGTGTTTTCTGGCGTTGTCTGGGCACCTGATCTTAGTGAGGACCCAGCAGAGATCATGCGTGCTGCCTCCCCCAAGCTTCCCAGGGCACACACACATACACACTTCCACACACGAGACAGGCATGGGCCTCAGCTCTGTACTCACGCCCCAAGAAGCCTGCCCCTACCTCAGGCTTCTGCTCTCTGACGCCAGCTCTGGGCAGGGGTCTTGGCTGGGTTTTCACCCTTAGCGGATTCTCTCGACCTTGCTTTTTGGCATCCCCCCATCCTTTTCCCCAGGCCCAAGGGTACAGGGTGTTCGATCCAGCCTCTTGGGGTGGGTTGCATTTTGAATAGTATCTCCCTGGGTCCTGAACCATAGACCTCCAAAAATATTGTCCCCGATTCAGAAATCCTTCCCTCAGTTAGGCTGTAGGGACACAAGCCCCACTGTGCCCAGGCCAACAGGGAGCCAGAAGCCACCAGGAAAAGTGGAAGTCTTTGGGCTGTGCTAGCCAGCCAGTCTGGGGTGGAGGTAGAGGTCAGCCCTTGGTTCCCGGAAAGAAATACCCAGTTTAGGTGGGTTGTAGATCCCCGATCCTGGAGCTGGTGGAGGAGGACCCCTTTCTCCATGGAAGGATCTCCAGGAGGGCTGGAGGTTCAGGCTCGCCCGCAGGCCACGCCTTCCAAACTGGGCCTTAGACTACAAGTGAGAAACTGAGGGCACTAAAAGCCCCACCCTGGCTGCAGGGCAGGGAATGGCCATTTATTGCACAGTCAGTATTAGTGATCTTGGCTGGGGGGTATGAGAGTAGACGACTTCGAAGGCAAAGGGGCTCCATTCAGTGTCTGGGAGGTGGGATGAGGCCCGCCATGGTGTGTGATAGTTTCCCCTCTTCTAAACTCTCAGGCTGAGCACTAAAGTGTTATTGGTACCACCTTAAACTCTTTCTCCTGTTTTGGCCAAGATGTGTCCGGAGAGTGTCCTAATGAAGTGAGCAGTCTGGAGCCCAGACCCTCAGCCTCCCTCCCGAGGCAGGGACAGTCGGCCGGGGCAGAGGGCCCAGGCTGCTCCCAGTGTACAAGAAGCAGGCCACCCGCCTCTTGCAAACTGCCATAAGGGGGCCAGATTTACCCCCAAAGGGCTCTAGTTATTGGCAGGTGGGCGAGGCTGAGAGAGTCTGGTGGCTGCCTTCTTGGCGGCAGTAGGACACGCCTGTTCGCCGCTGGCCCCAAGCCTCTCCCGGGCCCCCACGAGGAAGAAGCGGGTTTCTAGCGAGTCAGGGGCCGCACTCGGAAGCCCTGGAAGCGGAGTAATCTATGCTAATTCATGCGCCGGGACCGAGGAGCTTGGAAAGGTTCGCTCTGCCAGGCCCCGACGTGCAGGGGAATTAACTAGGAGAGTAACTCATTAACCAGGCTGGCGGGCAGAGGCGCACCAAGGCGCTGGGCAACCTAGTCTGGACTCGGACCCTGAGCTGCCTCTAGACTCTGCTCCTTGGACCCAGCGGCTGCCATTCTCTTTACTTGTGGCTTCTTTAGCCTTTCAGAATGCGGCCCCTCTTTGTTCCCTAGCTGCTCTGGAAGGGTGGGTGTTGGGTTAAGTAGCGGTGTGAGCACTGGGAAGTGGGGGGATTTCTGAGGCCCCATCTTAGAGCAACGGGCTCCCGACCTCCACACCCGCACCCGACGAGGGTTGTGCTCTGTAGATTTCGGAATCTACACTCTGCAGGCAGCTGAACTAGCAGACACATGATGACGGTTCGAGTCTCGGATCTGTCACTTACTGACTGAGCGATCTTGGGCAACACCGCAACCTCTCCCAACCTCCATTTTGTCATCTGTAAGATCACGGCCAATGCTGCCTGCGAGGCCGTGGAGGGCAGGAGGCCGGCCTGTTTTAGGGAGGGATAGAACCCTTCTACTTCCTGATTGTGGCGGCAGTTACACATCTGTGTTTTAAAAACTCATAGAGTTGTACACAACAAAGGGTGAGTTTTACTGTATGTAAGTTATACCTTAGTAAACCCGACCCCCGCCCCCAAAGTCAGGCCTGGATGACCTTAGGCAAGTTACCTAACCTCTCTAAGCCTGTTATCTCTTCTGTGAACTCGAGATAAATAATAATATCTTGGCCCTTGAGGTTGTTCAACGAGATAAGCCAAGCAACATGCTTAGTGTCCAGCATATAATGAATGAGCTATCATAAAAGTAAGTTCCTGTCCTTGATATTGCTGTTACTATTATTACCTACCCACCTCCAGGGCTTCTTGCTGGGCTTCAAGACTGAACAATAAAGTTGTACAAATATAAGCTGCTGTTCCTCTCACACTCCTGCCACGCTCCCCTCCATGCTCCTCCAAAGGCCAGGGACTTCTCTAGGGGGACCCTGGGGGTGAGAGAGGCTTGGATTCCTGGCTAGCGGGAGACATCAAAGGGCAGAGCTTTCTGGTCATCACCCATACCATCTGCTCTGAGTTTCCCACCAGGCCCTCTACCTTTGCAGGAGCAAACAGCAATGCTTCTCCCTCCCCCAGCTCGAGCTAGGCCTGTTTGATAACGGGGGTGGATGCATACCTTCATGCAACCCAGGAGAGATGCCCAGGTGCTGCCTGGGTCACTACCTGTGTGACCTTTACCTTCTTGAGCCTCGGTTTTCTCCTCGGTGAAAAGGAAATACCAATATCTTAACAGCTGTTTGAGGGGAGTAAGTGAGCTAATGCTTGGCACAGTTACCGTTCGTTCATCAAATAGTAATGGCAGGCCATGGCTTTGTACGTCCAGCATACCCGCTGCACTCTGCTAAATCTAGGTCGCGGCGGATAGGACCCTCCTGGTGAGCCGGTGCCGTGAGGCTGCACTGTGCGCCAGCCAGGCAACGCGAGCAGCGCGGACGTCCGTGGAGGGTAAGCCCTCTCCCCGGGCCCAAGGCATGCGAAAGGTGTCCCGGGATGGGGAGATCCTCGGGACCCGGTTAAGAATTCCTCCAACCCACGGTGATTCCCAGTCACCCGGCCTCTCCGAATGCGTAGGGCGGCGGTAAAACTAAGAGAAAAATTAATGTCCTAAAAACATTTTTTTTTTTTTTTTTTTAATCGTCATGACGGCAAATCCCTTTCTGGTGTCCTCCCTGGAGGCCGCTGGCAGGCGCGGCGACCCGGGACGTGTATCCGCGTGCGCGCAGCGGCGCCTAGTGGCGGGGGCCGGGCGCTGGCCGCATCCCCGCGAACGGCTGAGCCCGGTGCGCGCGGGAGTGCCGGGGTTGCGCCCCACTGCCAAGACCTTCCCGCGACCGCAGTCTGAGCCGGGAGAGGAAGTCAAAGTAGGCTCACTGACCACAGAGGAAGAGAGGACGACTTGGAAATGCGTCCCTCCTCCCTCCAGCAGCTCTCCGCTTCAGAGTTCACCACCCACGCTAGAATTCCAGCTCCACCCCGAGTCGGGCTTCCTTCGGAAGGGTGCAAGGAAGGGGGGACGGGTTCCGTTCTAAAAAGGACGATGAGGCCGTGATCACCTGTGCCAGGGGGATACCGCGGAAATGAGGCCACAACATCATGCGTCAGGTCCTAGATCCCGCGGCCTGACTACGGGCCCATTCTGGCCTGCGCTGCCTCCAGCTTGGGTAGAGTCCGAAGAGCTGGGGTCTCGGGGTGCAGCTCTCTTAACTTCATGCCCCCTCGTGGCCGGCCGAAGACTCCCTGGTGGTTATTGCTGAGATAGCGATTAATGATCAGCCGGATTGAGGGGCCACGACCTGGTCAGGGTGACCGGCCCCTTCCTCCTGGAGCGCGCGGACCCTTATCTGTCCCGGCGCAAGTTGGTTCCTCCGGTGAGGTGAGGCCCGTGGAATCCGAGCGGGGTTCGTTGGAAACCCGTGCATAACTGTTCAAGCGTCCACTGGGGGGACTGAGCCCTCTCGGGAGGGTTGGACCCTGGTCCAGGCCTCAGCTGCCCCAGACGACTGCAGGAACCAGGTGCTGTCCTTCTCCGGATGTTATCAGGAGGCTGCCAGCGTGCGGGTCTCCGAGATCCAACCGTTTTGAGAGCCGACGTTTCAGAGCCGGGAACTCCGCGCTGAGGCGTAAAGCCACGCAGGGCTTGACAATCGAATTTACTTCCTTCACCACGTTGAAACTGGTCAATCTCTCAACACACAGGCTGTCCTGATTCACTAATGAAAGCAAGAAAACAGATAAAAGGAAGTCCCGGTTTCTTTCTCCCTCGGCTGCCTTCAAATGAAAGTCTAAAGCCAAGCAAGGACAGGCGTGGGGCAGACTGACTGACACAGGGGCGCAGGAATTAGGGAAGAAGGACGCTCTTGCTCAGGTGACTTCCCCGGGCAGGGGTGGAGACAGCTCGGTCTCCCCTGCACCCTTCCCACTGGTGGGTGGGTGGCGTTATCGCTCTCCCCTCCAACAGTCCCGAAAGCTTTGGCTTCATTGGGCCACAAGGTCACCGACTGTTGCCCGGAGCTCCCTGCCGCCGCATAAGATGACCTGCAGCGGGCCACAGGTACTAGCATGGGAGGTGGCGGGGACGCATCTGCCAGCTTTTCTACCGCCTTCTCCGGCATCTTTTCGTTTCAGACTCTGCTCTTGCCAACGGTCGCGGGCCTTGTAACTGGGGGTCCAGTCCTTTAAGGAGCTCCTTGGGGTTGTCAGCGGCAAGCCACCTTTGAACCTAGGGGCAGTTTCTGAAACCCTGGCATCTCACCAGTCCCTCTCTCAGGAGCTTAATTGTCTTTTATTTTTGTACTTCCCCATTTTCTGGACTCTGGAGGCTGGACTAGGGCTTAGAAAGAAGATCGTGGTCATTTGAGGAAAGAAACTGGAGGCTTTTTCTCTTGGACGATGCAGCTCTCCAAGAAACTTGGGGAGGATGTCAGGAAGACTGAGAACAATTCCTCTCCCTGTAACGAATTTTCGCTTTTAAAGGCATGTTTACTCACACCCAGTTCTCAGTGAACCTCATAATCTGGTGTGGAAGGAGTCATGATACCCATTTTCCAGATGAGAAAATCGAGGCTCAGAGAGGTCACTCTGCGAGGAGCCTTGTGACAGCCCCGCCCCCACCCCCAGCTCCCCCCGGTCCAACATCGCCAGACCCCTGCATTCAAGCCAGTGAGAAACGGTGGCGGAGACGCTGCTGGCTGACGGGGTCCAAACCACCGCACGCAGCGAGGCTCGTCCAGGCGCCCCATACCCTGTAACTCCATCACTTGCCTCGAACCCACTTGGCCACCATTGTCCTCCAGGCCACTGTTTCCACCTTAGGCCTCGCCCCATGCCCTTTTACTTCTTCCCGGGTAGCCTCCTGCGGACCCAAGCCCCGGGCTTAGGACCAGAGGGTCGACGGCCTCACTGCGGCCAGGAACCGAGGAGCTGACAGGGCAGTACTCGGAGGTCTTGGCCGGGACTCCGTGCGCTCCGCACCCTCCCGTTGCTCTTCAAAGCGGCCCTGAGACCTCCGGGGATGCCAACAGAGCGGCCCTGCGCCGGCGTCAGGGATCCTGGAGCGCGGCCTGAGCCCCCCTCGCAGCCAGCAAGGCGCCCCGAAAGTCCCTGGCCCAGCGATCTCTGCCTCCCTAGCTCTGCCCAGCCTGCGAGGAGCTGGCCAGGGGACAGAAGAGTGGCCAGGGGCTGGGAGCTTCCGAAGAGGCACACAGAGAGGGTCTGACCTCCCCCCTTCTGAGAGACCGCCTCCCGCAGCCTCTGCCCTGGCGATCCTTACGTACAGGCGGCCGCAGCGGCGGCCAGGCCCTCCTCCCCCCACCCCACCCCCGGGACAATCGGGAAGGAACCTTCTGGTTAGGGCCCCGAAGCTGCATGGCCCCTCGCCACAATCACATTCAGGGGACCCTAGCGCTCGGAGGTTGGACACACTCCGCTCCCCTATTTGCGTCCCTTCCGTGCCTGGGCGTAGGGACCTAAGGTGCGCCCCCGCTTCCGCCAAGACCCCGCGAAGCCCCTGGCGGCTGGAGGCGAGGCCGAGAGAGGGTCCCTCCAGGGGCCTGCAGGCGTCCGAAGCCCGGCTGAGTCCCGCGTGTCCCCCACCCCGCCACACCCCCGGCGGGGTCCCGGAGAGGCCCGGCCGCAGCCTCCCTCCGCTTAGCCCGGCCGCCGGCGGCTCGCCGGGGGCTGCGCAACAAAGGGTGGCATCGCGGCGGCGCGGGCAGGGACCTCATTGGTTCAATATTAGCTTTTCATTCCAGTCTATTGTGCCCATCTGAGATAATATTGACTCTGAGGTGAGAGCCCACAGACGACAGGGCTTGTCTAACACTCCGCGGCCGGGCGCTCGAAGGGAAGAGAACCAGAAATGAAAAGTTAAAAGAGACTGCAAATAAAAGCTCTGGCGCGGCGGCGGCGCGCCCCGGGGCTGCGCACGGCGCGGCAGCCAGGCGCTCCCCACGGCGTGCGCCGGGGCCTCCGACCCGGGAACTGGGGGTCGGGAGAGGGTCTTGGGGTCCGGAGGCCGTTCTGAGGAGGGGCACCGCGCGTTCCCATCGAAAACCGCCCTCATTTACCACACAACCCCATCTTCCAGACAATTGATTTTGAGGTTCCGCTCCTGGGTAACTCTGGAGAAAACAAATTCCCGTGCACATTGTTTTAGTTTGCCAGTATGCCACCTGAGATATTTTCCCCACTTAAACGATGTGATTTCTTTAGGGTAACTTCGCTGTCAGTTTCTTCTACTTCCCCAGCACCAGAAGAGTAAACGCGCGGAGCGATGTTCGATGATCGTTAGGCGGCATTACTTGCGAGTGCGCGGTTAATATCAAATTTCTAACTGCATTTTGCTTTGCTTTGAATCGTTTCCCTGCAGCCCATCCTCGGGTTTCTTAATTGCCTTTCTAACCGCAACTTTAAAGGGCCTCCGGAACGTTCAAGTCTTGCTTATAAAGATCCGTTTCAATTTCCAAATTGCCTACGTTGGAAAATGGCACTTTAAGTTGTCTTAGGTGTCTGAGAAAGAACACTCAGGTTTACGCTCGCGGGACCAAACACCAAACGCTGAGGGCTTGCAGTGATCGTGGGAATGGATGCCTTCGGGTCTCCTTTAGGAAATTTTTGTCTCCCCCTCATTGGAGTCTGACCTCCGTAGGAGATGGTCTGTTAACTCCGTTACTCCAATAAGGAGCAGGTCGTTTGGAATCTTTACATCTACCCCAACTCACTTGGGGGAGTTGTGTGGGGAGCTGGGATGCGGCACGGGCCGGGGTGGCGGCACCAGCATCCGGGGGACCGTTGTGTGCCTCCCTCCTTACTCTCAGGTGCCCTGTGCTGAGCTGAGGATCAGCGATACCGACCGAGCTCCAGCACCTTGGATATTTCAGAGGAGGACATTCTGGTTAATATATGTGGTCTATAATATATTTTATATATGGCCCGTGTGTTTTATATATTATTTAAAATAGAATCTGTATTATATGGTTTCATCATATTGTGCACTGTTTAGTATAGATTTAACCTCTAATTCTAATATTACACGATTACATTAGTTACTTAACATATTTTTATACGTTATATATTATACTGTATGTGTAGATAGTTCTGAATATATATGTACGTATAAATATATTTATTTAATATATATGTGTAAAAGTATTTGAGGGAGCCTTTAATCTCCCTGCAAGTACATATTTGATCGTTTTCATGCAACGTTTTAGAAAAAAATCCTAATCGAAACCACTTTGACACCAGCTATGTCTTTATAACAAATACCCCGAGGTCCAATTTCAGCTCCAGGGACAGGCGGGGCAGGGGGAACTCGGCCATAAGGGACAGCAGGTCCGCTCTGGAAAGTGGTTTTCCAAATGCCCATTCTCTGGGGACAGAGGAGACAACGTTCTGGACCTGGCGGCCGCCTCCTCTCCCCGCTCGCATTGTGGTGGTGGTTTTGGTTTTGAGAGAGGCTGTTTAGAGGCTCCGATGGTCCCTACACTGACGTCATGAATTAAAAATGAATTTGGGGAGTGCAGCATGTGCTCAGCCGAGGCGTCTGGGAGAGCAGCGAGGGCCTTTCACCCCGGGTTCTGGGCTCCAGACGCCAGTACGGCTCCGGCACAGCGCTCCGGCTCACGCGGGTCCCGGCTCCAGCCTGCGCTCGCCCTCCAACCCCGCGTCAGGAAAAGCTGTCCTAGGCTTGGACCGCTTGCATATCAGGTGGTCCCAACTACAGCCTGCTTCTAACACCGATTAAGAGCCGAAGAAAGCAGGCATTTAGGAGCTCCCGCAGGAGGGCAGGGGCCAGGTGGAACAAAATCGGGATTTCAGAAGTCCGCGGGTTATCGCCCCCCGCGCCGGATATCCAGTTTATGGAGGGGGAAAAAAGATAACAGAAGTCAGGTACGGCCGACTAAAGCATCAGAAATGAGAAACGCCCAAACTTTACAGCCTGATGAACAGGAGGAGTCTACTTCTGAGGCCTGGGAGTCAGGAAGAGAAATTGGAGGGGAGGGGGAGGGGAGGGGAGGGGAGAGGGGAGGGGTGGATGGGGAGGAGGGGGAGGGGGAAATGGGGTGTGCGAGGAAGACTTAGAGAAAGGGCAAGAGGGGTCAGAGACCACCAGGATGCAGCGGGCGGTGGGCTGTTTATTTCTTGAAAGCAAACCCCCCAAATGGCTACTTGGTGAACACCTTGTAGAACAAAGCAATGAAACTTGGCTAGAATCTGACCAAGAGATGGGGTCCCACTTCAGGCAAAACCCCAAGTTCAGTGAGACCCAGAGCCCCGCTCTGATCTGGTCCAGTCCCCAGCCTTGAGAAGAGGTTTTTGCAGATGTGGAAGAGTGCAGGCTATGCCCACGCTGCTCTGTCCCTGGCTGGGCTCTGGGGTATATGCTAAGATGAGCTGGGGACCAGGAAGTGGGAAACCGGCTCCTGTTGCTAAAAATAAAACAACTGACCCTCTCCCTCCCCGTGGCTGCAGTCTCCGAGCCTGGCTGCCTAGGGAGGCATCTGAACACCCACAGGATGCCAAGGCTTCCAGATGAAGGGTGGATCACAGTGCCAACCATGTGGGTATGGATCTCCCCCAGATGGACTTCTGCACACCTGGCCCATCTGTAGTAGTTCCTCCATCCAGGTGATCCATCTTGCCCCTGCCCAGTGTGGTAGAAAACTTCATTCTAATTGTGTAAGCATCAGAGTTCCATATTTCTGTCCCTTGCTCGGAGCCCCCATGATCCTGGTTAAAGGGTCAGCTGCTCAGGTGTGCTGGGAACAAGAGAGGGTCTTTTTCATTGTTCATTTTCCACCAGAGCATCTTACATGAGAGACAGTCCATTTCTATCACCCATGGCACCTGCCTCGGATACTGTGCTAAGCACTTATCACAATCTATCTCACCCAGTCCTCCGAGCCATCTATCAAAATATCTCTTCTCACTTTTCGGATGAGAAAACTGTGGCTCGGAAATGTTAAGGGGTTCACCCAAGGTCACACACACAGCTAGTAAATGAAGGGGCCTGGATTCCAATGCAGATCTATCTGATTCCAACATTTCCTCCCCCTACCAACTCTTATTTCATATCAAAATGCCCCTTTTTTCCCAGTGAGGGAGTCCCACAGGGTAAGAAAAAAGATAACACTTTGCTCCCGAGTCCTCCCAAAAATCAATGACCAGAGGATACAGAGCCATTCTGTCTCCAGAGCATTTATTCCAGGTCGGGAAGAGAGAATAAGCAGTTGGCACATGGATAGCATATACGGTTTACAGAGAGCTTGTTCACACACCTCACTTCAATCACCTCTCTCACCAACCCCGTCAGAAGGATACGGCCATTATCACTCCAGTTTAGAGAGGCAGAAACAGGCTCGGTGAGGTTGAACTACTTGATCACTGCCCAGTCAGTTCTCGCAGAGCCCTGGCACTGGCCTGGGCCGGCCCATTCCAAGCCTCCCAGCTCTGCAGATACCACATATGGGACCATTTAACCAACGGAGTTAGGCCTTGCATTCTGTTGTGAAATTGCTAGGTTATTTTCTCTCTGTTTTAAATGTTTCTGCCAATGTTATTTCGCGATTCAAAACTTTCTCTTCATTTATGCCTCTCTTATACTCATTCTTTCTCCATGTATGCAACAATCTGTATTGCAGAACCATCAAGGAAACAGAACAAGGAGTTGCCCCTTATCTGAGTTCAAATGTTACTCGGAGACCACAGTGTATAGATTTTATCTACAATTTTTGCTCTATTATTATTTGTATATTTTGCTCTATTATCATTTGCCTTACATGCATCACTCAAATGTGTGATCAAGAGTTTAAAATTGTATATGTGTGTATCTTTTCATGACTTTAATAGTATTTTTAACCCTTGCTTGGACAATGCTTTCCTTTGCTAAGATTTAAGGGAAAGAGTTTGTGGTCGGAGGAATCCTTTGATCAAATAATTCCATATCCAAAGGGATAACTGAGACTCCAGATAGGAAATGGCTCAAGGTGTCTCTGACCTTGAGATGATGTACCAAGTCCCCTGCCACCAGCAAGAACCTTGCTAGGCCAGGGTGTTCTCAGCCTTCAGATGGCCAGGGCTCCATCCCCACACTCGTTCGGAACCTCACTTGTTCACTCTCCACAAGAGCCATGGCCACACATCCCATGAAAAAACTTTATTTGTTCTCATTATCATAAAATTATATGTATATCTGTATGCCAGACTAGTAGACTAGAATGTATAAAGAAGATAGTAACAATCATTTAAATTCCCCCTGGCCAGAGGTCACCACTGTCAAACATTTGGGATGTTAACTTTTGACACAAAGGAAGTTTATGTTTACACCTTTTCGTTATTGGCGTTCTAGTAAATAAAGGAAAGGAAAGAAATACGCTATATGATTCTGTTTACATGAAGTTCACAACTGGATCTAGAATTCAGAACCCTCTGGGAGAGGGTTCACTGGAAAGGAGCACAAGGGAACTTCCTGGGGTCCTAGAAATGTTCTATATCTTGATTTGGGCCATGGTAACACCGATACATACAACTGCCAAAACTCATCGAACTTAAGACCTGTGTATTTTACTGTAAAATTTTATACCTCAATAAAGAAGAAGAAAGAAAGGAAAGAATCCTGGACAAATATCGGGTTGGCCAAAAAGTTCGTTCGGTTTTAGGTAAAAAGACACATTTTTCATTTTCACCAAGAATTTTATTGAACAATGTATTCACTAACCAAATGAACTTTTTGGCCAACCCAATACTGTAGCAAAAGACCAAAATGGGGAGGTGGGGAAGGAGGAGGAAAAAAAAAAAGCCTGAGATGCTGAGCTAAGACAAGCCACACACAATACCTGGAACTTTACAGAGGAAGATACCAGGCTTGGCCCCCAGTACACCAGCCTCTCTCAGCACTGCTCCCCTTTTCAGGGCTGCAGTTAAATCCAAGAGGGCTGGATCTTTAAAAAGGTAATACAATCTTAAGATCCTGCTAGGGCCCACCATCTGCCAAACTCTCTCTTCTTTGATGCTATTACTTCCATGTTTGTAGTGAGGCACTGTATTTCCTGATGGGGCAGGGGAGGGGATGGGTCCCTTGGAGCCTAACAAGAATCTGCGCTTGACTCAGGAAGGAAGGTTGAAGGTCTTAACTTTCAAATAGATTATATTCCAAAAGTTTCTTTCTTAATCACTATCTAGGACTCAGAATGTTTGTGTCTCATAGAAACAGTGTTATAAATGATGGTCCAAGTTCCAAGTTTCTCCTCCCTAAATATCTATTAAATGCCTACTCATAAGATATAGAATTTTAGGCTTGGCAGGAACATAAGTACAGTGAATTATAGTGGTTGTGTGCCATGTAAAAAATGGGAAGAAAGCAAAATTCTTTTCTTTTTCCAAAAACATACATGCTATCTGCCAGGCACTATGTTGACATTTGGGATTCAAAAATTTTTAAATCTCATGATGTCTTCCCTCAAGCAGCTCATTGTCTAGTGGAGAAAGACTACCTTGTAAATAAATAAGTGCAATAAAATCTTATATGCGTTTTGATAGAGGTTGTCATAATTTTAAAAAAACAGAAAAATAGAAGTGAATGCTAGCTGGCAAGGGAAAACACATTTTGAAGCAGGCAGAGTTGATGGGATAAAGAATTAGATGAAGACCTATAGAGAGATTCTAAGGGGTCATGGGGCACTTTGAAGGTCAATGGCCCTAAATCTGATTCTACTTCAAAACATGTTTTCCCTTTTCACTGCTATCAGAGCATTATAGTTTGACTTCTCAGTCATGATTGGGGTTGGTTGGTTGTCCCTGACTTTCAAATTATTTGGAGGGAGTAGAGAAGGGTAAGACTTACAATTCCAAAGAGAAAAGTAAAGAAGATTTAGAAGGTATGTAAAACTTGGAGGATTGTCAGAGGTAGATATGACCCGGTAGTGATGGAGGAAAAAGCATAACCCCCAACACTGGGGAAGAAAGAAAAGGCCATTGCCCACACCAGCTACCAGATGGTGAAGTTGGCTCAGGGCAGCTTGGTTGCCATCTTGAAAGCAGAGTGGGCCAGGAGGCCCTGTGTCCTCACAAGTATGGGATCACTCAAAATTTATAGTATTTGGGGATCATTTATTCATTCAACCAGTATTGTGCATTTACCATTTATAAGGAAATTTGCAATTGACTTGCAATTAACAGGGTTAAGAAATTTAGTGAATTATGGCCCTTGCCTTCAAGGGCTAGTTGGGGAACTAGAGAACTATTATTTAATGTGCCCAAACATGAAATGTTTTTTCACCCATCAGTAAGTTGGGGGTAATAACAACGCAGGATCTACTGACCTCACACAATTGTTCTGAGACTAGAATACGATTAGGGAGTAAAAATGTCTTTGTAAAGTGCAGGTGTTAGGTATTAATCATGAAAATGGTTTTCAGCTGTGTCCTCCCCTTGCGGTCAATCATTCATTCAACAAATGTTTATTGTGCACTTATGCCGAGCAGGCACTGTTCTGGGCACTGGGAACATAGCAGTGAAGAAAACAGATAAAATCTCTGCCCTCTTGGAGCTGACATTCCCCAACAGGGTATTCTGCTGACATGAATAAGACTCATCAGTCATGTGAGAGAGGCATAAAGCTTAAGGCTTGGAAAATTGAAAATTGGAAACAATCTAAGTATCCCTTAATGTGGGACAGGTTTTAAAAAATTATGATGCTTCCATACTGCTGAAAACTGCATAGCTGTTTAAAAAGATGGAAGTAGCTATCTGTATATAGTATTATAGAAAGAGTTTCAAGGCCCATTAAAGGGGGGGAAAGCAAGTTCCAGAATAATACATAATATGATCCTATTAATGTTTCACATAAACACTACCTATTTGTGTTTTACTCACATTCTAATATATAGTTACATGTGAATACTTAGGTGTAATCTCAGAGAAAAGTTCTGGAAAGATACACAGCTGACAATTGTGTTATTTCAGGGGAGGAGAGGTGACCTGATGGAGCATGGTGTGGACCGGGGACTTTTACAACTTACGATGGTAATTTCTGACAATGAGAGTGCATTCACCTATTGCTTATGTAATTAAACAAGGAGACACACACATGTGGGTACAATTGAGTTATAGCAATATAATTATGGATGACAATTGTTACTCTTTTAATCTCCTATAATGTTGTTTTAATATGTCTATAGAGACATATACACATATAGATGAGATGATGCCAAAACATAAAAGGTGGAATTAAGACATGGTGTCCTGGCTCAGAAATCTTGCCTCTCCCCACCCCACCTGCAGTTTATAGTGAAACCTTTTTTAAGAGCATCATGGGATGTTGGGTAGAAACCCTTGATCTCCCAGTTCTGAGGCACATGTAATAATTATTTCACAGTTAAGTAGCCTCAAGGATCTTTGCAAAAGGTATGATTTCGTTATGAGAGCACCATGCATCTCCCAGCAGCAATTGAGCTTCAGCTGGAGCCAATGCCGGGGTTCTGGTATATGATGGGTGGATCCCAACAGGGTCCCCTGGTTCCCAAACCAAGCCAAGTGAGCTAGCCCTAGCTTCATCTGATCTCTGAAAATCAGCTCATGCATTCCGGCTGCATCTGTTCCATTGTCTCTCTCTCTCTGTGACTTTAGGCAGGTCTTTTGCTTCTTCTGGGTTCAATGGCGAGAGCTGAACTGTATATCCTATAACCCCATTTCCACTCCTAAACTTCTGATTTCTATTGTGGCAAGTTGTTACAAGAGGAGACCGCATTTGTTCACATGCACCTGCCATGTGCTGAGACAGAAAAGGCAAGCAAAGCCCTTGGCCTTAAGGAGCATGTTGGAGTCAGATTCTTGGGGATGTTGAAGCTGATGAAACTGCCAGGAAGGTGGACTCAGAACAGAAGCATGGAGATCCTCCTCCACTTCTCTGCAGTCTCTGGCTCTAAATCTCTGGGATAAAGCTGGCCTCTGTTCTTCCAGCCCCTTCATTCAGAAATTAAGCTGGCAGTAGGGCCCCTAGCCATGCTGGGTAGCTTCAGGTCCTAGAGACTAACCACATCCATGTTACATGGGGAAAAAAGAGTCTTGGTGGGGACAGGGATAGCCTGAGGTCAGGGTGATCTCTAGGAGGACTGGAGATGGGACCCAGGTCCTTACAGCCAATCCTCTGATTCAGCAAACTCTTAGTGAGCATCTACTGTTTGCCAGGCACTTTGCTAGATTGTGGGAGCACAGGTGTGAATCGATCAAACCTAGGGCTTACAGAGCAGGGCTTCAGTGGTTAGAGGCTTCTCCTGGGCAGGACAATACCCTCGGTTAGAAACCCTCAGATCTGTGCCCTTCTCCAGGGCCCCCCAGAGAATCGGCACATACGGTCTTAACGACCAAGGAGCAGAAAGCTGCTGGCGGAGGCCCAGGCACACTAGACACTGAGTCAGGGGATAGGGATCAAAAGTCATCCTAGACTGTGCCCTGGGTCCCAGCCAATCTTGAGCAAAGGTAACTTGCTTCCATGGGCCAAGGGTGGGTGGGTGTTTTCCCAGAAGAGCAGAAGCAGCGTGGCCAGAGCAGAGCATCAGCACCAAGCTGACCCAATCTCTCATTCCCTTTCCACACCTCCTAGCTGTGTGACAGGCCAACAGCTCAACCTCCTGAGCCTCAGTTGTTTCTTCTGTAAAATGGGAATAATAACAATCCCGCTGATTCTTCTTCCTTCAGGAGATGAAGATGGAGATCAAATGAGGTAACGGGTGGAAAATAAATTATCAAGCACTTTAAGCTACACATTGATGGTGTTGTACACTTTGAAGCGGTGAGTCTTCCTGCTGTCTCCCCTTTACGTCCCCCACCCCACCGGGAAGAACCCTTTGCCACGCAGCTGTGTGAGGTTTCCCGGTGTAGCGAGTGCGGGAGCTGTCGTAGGGGAGGAGGAAGGAATTCTTGGCCCGCTCACCGCTTGTGGGCTGGAGGGTCGTTCCTGAGCCCGAAGATTCCCTCACAAGGCAAGTGGGCAAGCTGGCACTGGCCCTGGCCGAGCAGCCCCTGGAGACGGATCTGGGGAGGCCCCATCACTACTGGGGGTTCAGACCGCACCCTGAAACCCATTAAACTAATGCCTTGTATGCCTGACAGCTGGGGTCAAGAGACGTTTTCAGGGCGCTTACAGGCTCCTCTAGGGGAGAGACTCTGCCTGGGTCCGCGGGCTCCTGTGCAGGAAGAAGGGACTCTTGGGGCACAGTACCTCTGGTCCTCATGTGCTGTCAACCTTGGGCAGGTCACCTCCTTTCTCTGGGCGCAGCTGTTAGAGGCGCATTGCTTTTTATTTTAAAAGTGACGCGTGCTCAGAAAACACGTAAATGTGAAAGAAGAGGACAAAGTCAGTGACGGTGCCTCCCCCATCCTACGACCATGGACAGTCCGCTATAAAAAATTCTTCTCAATATACAAATAGCTATGTTCACTTCTTCAACAGAATTTGGGATCACACAGATACACTGTTCTCTTGGACTTGCCCTCTGTCAATGTCAATGTTCTCTTGGTCTACCCCTTCCTTCAACCAACTGCAGAGTATTCCAGTATTGGACAATTTTGTGACTATTTCCACAGGGTAAACCCTGAAGTGAAATTACAGGATCAAAAATATTTCTCTATGTCCTCAATATGTTGAATATTATCATTCCTTTTTAAAATTTTGGTAGCGATGAGTGAAAATAAAATTTTGTTCTAATTTTAAGTTGTTTGATTATTCATGAGGCTGAGCATCTTTTTTATTTTTTGCATGTTAAGTGGCTACTTGTGTTTCTTCTTCTGTAAAAAGCTTGCTTGTGTGTCCTCCCAAGTTTTTCTATTGGAATGATGGTCTTTTTCTTACCTTAAAACAGCACTTTGTATAGTAAAGTCCTTAATCTATTGCTTGTCATACATTACAGTTTCCCCTAGTTTGTCATCTGTTTATAGTGTGTGTTTCCCACACCAAAGATTTAAATATTTATGCAGGTAAAATTGTTAGTTTTTTCCTTTCTGGATTCTGAGGTATATCTCTTTTCAAGAAAGGCCTTTCTCATTCTCAAGATTATAAGAGTTCCTATTTTTAAGTTTCTTTTCAAACTTTAATAATTTTTAAATGTATACATCTTTAATACATTTGGATTTTTTTCTGTGACTGTAAGTGGATAACTATTCCAGCATCGTTTATGGAAAAATCTAGTCCTTCTCCACTAACAAGAAATACAATCTTTGTCATATACCAGGTTCCCATATATACATTTTATTTCATTAACCTATTTTATTCTATTCTACATACTATTTTATTCATTTATCTATTTAATATTCCTACAACATTATCATACTGCTTAATTGCTCTGACTCTGTAATACTTTTTAAAATCCAGTAGAGCAAGCCTCCTCTCATTTTCCTCTTTTACAAAAATTTTCATGTATCTAATCTCCTAGGGAAAATTTAGAATCAATTTTCCATGTCTTTTAATCAGAAATTTTACTGAAATTGCATAAAAATTATAAACTAATTTGGGGGAGAATTGAAACCTTCACAATATTTAGCCATCGCAAGCAGAAATACAGTAATTTACTCCATTTAGATTTTCTTTGATGTACTTCAGTATTTGCTTCTACACAGGTGACAGAGATTTCTTGCATGAATAAGTCATTGTATTTTCAGTTTTGTGGGTGATTTATGCTTTGTTTTGTTTTTGCTGTGGTGAATGGAATAATTTTCATTTTATATTTTTAACTTATTACTATTATATGAGAAAACTGGTTATTGTTTCTATACTCAGCTGAGTCTCTTGGATTTCCCATTTAATAACTGTTTTCCTTATTACCAAAATAAAGCATGTCTATTGTAGAAAATGAAAACATAAAAGGAAAGAAACCAACAGTACCTGTAAAATCTATTCTTCAGAAGTAGTCATTTTTAAGATTTTGATGAATGTCCTTCAAAAAAATATATGTTATATATATATATATACACATATATATTTAAAAATAGTATCATAATATATAACATTATACATATATCTACTGAAGTAGACAGACGTATATGTCTAAGAATTAAGTAGACATATGCATATCTAATTTTACGAATAGCATCATAATTTGTTTTCTAAATCACTTTTCCTACTTAATAAAATATTATAAACCTTTTTTCCATGTTACTATTCTACATTATCATTTTAATGGCTGTATTAAATATATGAATTTATTTAAGCAATCCTCTAACTTTGGACAGTTAGGTTGAGTCCATTTTTTAATATTATAAATCGATAGTGAACATCTTATTACCTCAATCTTTGTGAATAGTCGTGATTATTCCTTTAGAAGAAATTTCTAGGAGTGAACTTTCTGTATCCAAAGGCAGAAATCTAAGGCTTTTGTGATAAGCTGGACAAATTGCCCTTCAGAAAGCTTATTCTCCTACCTCCACTTTTTAATACATATTTCTTCATCATATCTCCATTTCTTCAATGAACATTATACCATAGGCATTTCTTGAGTACTGAAACTCACTGGCAACATTATTTTAATAGAGTGTTCTGTCAGCCACCAGCCCTCCTTGGATCTCAGTTCCTTCCGTTTCCTGAGATAATCCAGAAGTTCCTGACTTCCAGACCAAGCAGCTTCGTTTGATGACTGCGTGCCTCAGCTTGGGGTTCCAGCTTCTAAAGTAGAAATAAAATGATTAACTCAGCTTCAATCTTGTTTGCTCTGTGCAGCAGGAAGGTGGCCAGGAGGCTCCATGAAATGTTAATCATTCTAAGGGTTTGCTACCTACAAGGAGCAGAAGATCCATTTGTGCTTTAAATAAAAACGCCCCTTCCCTGTCATTTTTTATCAGTAAAAAAAGGTGTCATGTTTCTCCCAATCAGGTGTTCACTTGGCAAGAAACCCCTAATTCAGAAACAGTTCCAGCAAGGGGATAATGTTTTTCTAAGCAGCAAATGACTACAAACACATGTGCATTGACAAGTCACAACTTATATCCTTCTATGGTGTTTCTGCTCTTTTGAAAATGTTAATAAAAACTTAATGTGGAAAAAAAAACCAACTTTTTCCATATATGTGTACCAATGAGCCTGAGGCAACTCATACTTTCTTATAAAACAAAGTAGGTCACTCACATCAATCATGTTGTCTTAGCACATTTTTTCCAAATTAGGAATTCTCAATCCATCATACCATGTTATGGCATCCCTTTTCCAAACATTTCCTTTTAATATGCTCTTTAACATGATAAGCAAATCTAATAGAATACATTAGTGTCACTTTTCAGTGATGGAGTGTTTCCTCCTGTTCAATCCATGATGAGTTCAGGGAAAGATTTTTACTGATTCACCCTCTAACAGCAATCGCTTATTGAAAATATGACAATGGCCTCAAAACTGCCAAGGCCACACTTGGGTGTTGGCCTTAGAAAGATCATGGGCCCCCTACCTCACCTCTCCATGTGTCATAGATGTAGAAGACTCAAAAGATGTGTGTGTCCCAAAGCAAAATAATAAATCCAGATTCTGTATGTGAGGAGTGTTTAAATTTAGCCCATTGACTCAGTAGAATTGCACATGCACACATTCTATCCCATATAGATCAAAAGCTTGTACTGGGCTTCATTTTAAAACCACATTGCTCGCAGAACATTTCCAAATCTCCTGAATCATGCAGAAAGGGAGGATCCTTGGCTTAATGTGTGTGAGATTCTCCAAAACCAGTTACCATCTTCTTGCAAGTGAACTTGGACCCCATGTTAGATGCACCCTCTGTTTACAACCCACTTGAGATATATTTATTTGCATGTTCTATATTTGACAACATTTACCTGGCAAAAACAGTCTTTGTTTCCACCTGTATCTCTAGTTCTCAGACTCACGTGTTCAGTGTTAGCACTTGACTTTCTTTGGAGATTTTTTATTTGGACAGAGTTTTGGAATAAAACATTTGTGAAAGTTGGGAAGGGGAGCGGTCTGTAGAGCACCCAGGAATTCGGCCGTTTTGGGCTTTTGGCCACCCAACAGGAAAACATCTGAAGGGAAAAGGGAGAGTTCAGTTTGTGTTCTGGACCTTTCGTTGGGACACGTGGTGTCCTGCAGACACTGGTCTTGATTGCCCGTTCCGTAAGTCACACCACTTCTTCCTCAAGTCTTGGGAAAGAGGAAGGTAGCTTTATGGACCCTGATTAACCATAGCTTCCTGACACTGCCCCATTCTTGCCCAGAGCTAATGACTTGAGGGTGTGTATGTCCAGGAAACATGATTAACTCATTGCAAAAATGACTGTGCTAGGGGCAGTGAAGGACACAAAAACGAGACATAGCTCCTGCCCTTAAGGAGATTGAAGTTGGGCTTGATATCAAGTAGAACATGATAAGGAAAAGAAAAAAACATCCAGGGAGTTCAGAGGAGGGAGAGGTCACTGCCAGGTAAGGGTGGATGTCATAAAAGATTGAGAAGAAGATGATCTTTGAATCAGGCCCTGATGGTGAGTAGTCTTTGGACCTACACAGATGGGGGAAGGGCATTCTAGGTCGAAGGCACAGAGAGAGTCAAGGGGCAGGCGTGGGAAAGCATGTAGGGAGAGGGGCCATGACAAACAATTCAGGACCCATTGAACACAGGCTGCATAAAGAGAAGAATGAGAAGAAATCCGGGAAGGGAAATTGATGCAAGTGTGTGAGGAGCCTTGAGTGCCAACGTAAGGAGCAAAGTCTCCAGGGAATGCTCCCCCTCCCATGTCCCCAAAATTGTTCTGGTCACATCACCACATTTGCCTGGAATAGGAAGATTATTAGGGTGGCCATATTTACATGGGTGCACTTGAACCCCCTCCATCTTCTATCTTTTTCACACTTCTCCTTCTAGGTAAATGCTATGGCAAATTAAAGTGTTTCCCATTGCTGAGGTTTGGAGCACCATCCTGGAAATTCCTGTTGGCCTCAAAACCATTGCTCACAGAGGTTCAGGATTCTCCCAAGTTTCAGTGTTTTTTATGAGCTGATGAACATGTGTAGAAGCTGCCCCGTTCCTTCTGGTCCATGGACCCAGGGGGGACTGTGCAATGCAAGAATTGAGGTGCTTTGGGAAATTCATCCGTTTGTTCAACAAACATTTATTGAGCAGCTGCTATGTGCCTTAACATTGCTCTATGTGCTGGGGACAAAGTGTGTAAACAAGACTGACAGGGTCCCTGTCTTCATGGGATTTACTTTTTGGTGGGACAGACAAAAAGTTATCAAGATCATTTCAGAAGGGAAGTTAAGAAGGGAAACAAGGGAAATAAACAAGTTACGTGATAAAGAGTGACGGAAGCAAGAGAAGGACAACCACGTCAGAGAAGATGGTCAGAGGCGACCTGAAGGATGGGGGCTGAGAAGGAGCCAGCTAGATGAACGGCGGCCAGGAGAGAAACATGGCAAGCGGAGGACACAGCAAGTACAATTGCGTGGTGAGTTGGAAGACGCTAGTAAGTGAGACGGAGAGGGAGCAGATGGGGCTGGAGCAAGGCAGGAGCCCATTGGGGATTTGAGGTACAATGGGAAGCTCCTGCAGGGTTTTAAGGGAGGAACGACTGAGCTATGAACATTGGGGTCCACTTTAGAGCCACCATTAGGCACCATCTTCTCCGGCGTCACCCTTGCCGACTTTCCCCACAAAGTCAAAACGAGTGCTGGGAGTACATCAGCTTTTATTTTTACAGCAATCTTTGTACCCAAACCACCATAGCATTTTTAATAACAAACTGGCAGGGAATCAGACATCTGTACTTGAAAAAACAGGCCAAGCCAAGTATTTCTAAATGTTTTATATTTACTTGTAACATTAGAATAACCATGAGGCTGCTTTTTGCATAATCGGAACCATTCTCATTAGGGTTCGACAGATCTCATCCTTCATGGGCTTGGGTGGTGGTTTTCATTATGGCAGTGACATTGATCTGAAGAGAGTGAATCTCTTCTTGAACACTTGTGGATAAAAGGGGAAGAAGTTGAGAGAAGCCAGGGCAAGCTAGGAAAATAAGAACTCTGTAAAGATAACCAGCAGCTTGGCATTGGGGTGCCATGAAAAAAGCCCAATTTTCGAAGTTCAGCAGAGCTGGCCCAGAAGTTCAGCTGGGTGACCTTGAGCGCGTCACTTAACCTCTCTGAGCTTCCGTCTACTCATAGGCCAAATGAGGATGATAATAGAAACTACTTCATGGAGTTGTGGTGAGATCTAAATGAAATAACATAGGTAAAGAGACTTGGCACGAGGTTGATTTCTGCTTGTCTTCCTCCAAAATTAGTATTTAACATCCAAGATTGAGATACTACCCCTCATCCTTTCTCTAAAGCAGGCTTGCAAGATTTATCAAACAAAAATACAGCATACCCAGTTAAATTTGAATTTCAGAAAAACAACAAATAATTACTTAGTATAGATATGTCCCATGCAATATTTGGGACATACTTAAACAAGGCATCCTGCATTTTATCTGGAAACCCTATTCTAAAGGTTTAATGATCCTAAGAAAGAGGGGTTTTGAGACCCAGCTGGGTCCTGGTAGTCCACCTGGGCACCTGTGCCAGAGGTGGTTTGATATCCTTGTAAAGACTGTGCCTTTCTAGCTCACTGAATCCCCAGTGCCTAGAACAGAACCTTGCATATAGTAGGTGCTCAGTAAAAATGTATTGAATGAGCAGCTAAGACCTCGTTATAAGTCAATCAGATTGGGAGGTATATATATTTTAAACATGCCTTATAAGTCATGCATCTCCTTTACCTGAGGTCGATATGAAGACAGAGACCCGCTGACCACCCCAGCCCTCACTTCCCACCCCCAGAATCAACCTGGAATCGAAATGGAGCTCGACCATCATGCCCTCACTGCCTCTCAGCCACCTGCAGCCAATGTGGAGCCAGATCTGTGCAGTTTACACCACAGCCCCTGTCCTGAACTCCCCTCAATGGCCCCCCAAAACAACATGGGTTACAAAAATATTTCATGCCAACTCATTTCATACTCCATGTATTTTATTAATAAAGAAGATAAAACTTCCACGTTCAGAGTCCGCTTTTTTCTCCCCCTTCCTCTGGCAAACAGGACACATCTGGGCTGGAAGGTGGGGAATGGCGGGGTCTCAGGCTGGGAGAAGCTGCTGGTGGAAGGTAATGAAGTCAGGTGTGACCCCTTCTGAGCTTCCCAGGCTGGCAAATGTCTACATTTCTCGGGAAGTTGTAAGCACAGAGGATTTCCCCAGGAATCCAGGCTGAGCTTGTAAAGAAATGATCCCAACATCAAGAAAAGAAACCGGCCAGTAAATTCCTATTCAGTTCATTTTCTAAGACTTCTGAATGTGTTTTGAATTTTCTCTAAATTAAGATAATCATAAAAGGTTAAGATATTTAAACAGAGCCCCACCTGATCCCAGGGTTTGATGTGTATGCTTAATTAGTTCCCGAACATATGGTTCAGAGCTTCTTATAAAAACAGGGTAATGACTCGAGGTATATTTGGGTATTAGATTGAACGATGTTATAGGGACATTCAAACCCATCTCAAAGGCCTTAACCTGCCCTTCATCTGTGCTGGAAGCTTTTGCTGACATCTGTTTCAAAGAGATATCAAAAAACTTCCCAGTGGTCCCATGATAAAACAAAAATCCACACGGAGATAGATATCAGGCATTAAAATACTTAGGATTCAACATTGCCTGAGGAATGTGTGGCCCCAGAATATAACATTTGGGGTCAGGGGTAGCTGAGGAGGAGCTCATACAAAGACAGAGAGGGTGGCTCTGAGAACTGCAATGCCTCCATACAGAGAGTCACCGCAGCTGAGTCACAAATGTCCCCAGGGCCCTTTGTTCTTTTGTGTGTTTCAGCCCTCGATAATAAATCAGGTGCTCCTGTGTTGCGGACATAATTCAGGTAGCCAGGAGTCACTTCCCCAGCTCCCTGGCCGCCCCACTCTTCCCCAGCCCCGGCCAGGAAGGCACTTGTAGAGCCGCCCCCAGCAGGAGCAAGGTATTGCATTGACTCAACCGCACTCCTGAGTCTAGTTGTGTGCGGAGCCCCGCCCCTAACTCACGTCTGCAGAACACAGCTGCCCCTCCCCAATCTCCAACCGGATTTCTGCCCCTAATCCATTCCTGTATGGGCACACTGGGTCCATTCTGTTTGTGAAAATTTGGGCCATAAAACAGGAGGGGTTCGGACTCATCTTTTCGGCTTCAGCGCCCCTCACTCTACCCAAATTCATTCATTCATCCGTCCAGTCACCTATCCTTTTAACAAGTACTCCCCAGGCACCGATTGCGTGGGGATACGAAGTGCTATGGGAAAACCAGAGCTGATTTGAAGTATAGTCCTGCCCTCCAGGGGCTCACCGTCTAAGATGAGGCAGATACGGGAAGACAAATATTGTAAGGCCATCACGGGTGTTTGAGAGCAAGTAAGCAACATGATATAAGAAACATGAGAGGAAGAGATCATTTCGGGCAGGGTGATGAGGGCAGCTTCACTGAGGACATGGCATTTGCCCTGGGCTCTGAGTGATGCGCCCATCTGGACAATGGTAACTGAGGGTGACGAGGCACTCCAGGTGGAGGGAACAGCAAGAACAAAGGAAACCACTGTGGTCCAAAACCTGGGAGTCGCTTTCCAGATAGAAACAGCATACCCATCCCCACTCATCTGATCCTCAAACATCCTTGTGACGTTGATAAGGCAGGGATGATTATTTCCATTTTACAGATAAGAAAACCAAAGTGCACAGAGGTTATATACATTTCCCAGGGTTTCACAGCTCAGATGCAGCAAAGCCTAGATTCAGATTCAGGCTTAAACTTCTTAGATCCACCTAAGGCTGAAAAGTTAAGGTGAGGTCAGATTGCCAAGGGTCTTAAATTAAAAGCCCAGGAAGTTACTATTTCCTCAGTAGTCTCGGGGAGTCATCGAGAACTTTGAGCAGGGCTGGAAGACCCATTGGGCAGCTGAGAGCAGAAGAAGCCAGAACAGAAAGAGGCTGGGTGCAGGTGGATGAAGGAGGAACACATGGCAGTCCCTCAGAGGCAGTTACATCCAACCTGGGCCACAAGCCAGAGGAGAAAAGAGAACACGGGCGCAAGAGAGGGAATTAGACTCCAATCATGCCGAAGGCAGGAAAGAGGCTCCAAGAACTACTGTAGCTGGGCTTCCAAAGAGTTGGCTCTGATTCCTCCCAAAGTCAGCTGAGACTTCAGCATCCGTGACAGCTATGGTTTAGAGTGATTACAGTGAGCCAGGCACTTTCACATATACGTCCTCGTTTAATTCTCATAACAACCCTATGAGGTAACTAATCTTATTACCTCCATTTTACAGATGAGCAAACTGAGGCCCACAGTGATTGAGGAACTTGGCCAAGGTTACCCAGGTATTACCTGGCTTAGACTGGAAATGTGAACAGGTCTTCCCACCTGGAGCCTGAACTCCTGACTGCTACCTCCAACCACCCCTCTTAGGTCTCACATACGACTCAGCTGGCCAGGGACGGGGCGGCTCCCATTGCCCACCAAAATGCGTCTGCCTAGCTGCCCTTGGCCGGCAAACCTCTCCCCAATCTGGCCCAAAGTTACCTTTGTCCTTTGTTACCTGCCCCTGGGTCCTGAGGGATCCTGCTGCCACAGCCCAGCAGGCAGGAGGCCAGATCCAGGCTGTGATACAGAGAGAGAGGGAAAGAGTCCCTGTGAGCTGGAGTCCCAGCCTGAGGCGTCACAGCAGGAGACCTCAAAGCCTGGCCAAGCGCAGTGGGGCTGAGATCAAAACCAGCGGGGGGTGGCAGAGCACCGAGGAACAGAAGTGAGCAGGGGTGAGGCTAGTCCCATATCATTCCCGTGGCTGCATCCCAGCCCCAGCCCCAGCTGGGGCTCCTTTCAAGGTCTGGGACCCTGGGTTCAAGGCAGAAGACCTCCCCCCGCTGGTTTCCTTCCAGGGGCTGAGAGGTCGATAAAATGGGGGCTGAGAAAGTTGTCTGTGGATAAATGAGAGTTCAATCTCCCAGCCCGGCCTTGGTGACCTCTCCTCCTTCAATTCACTGCTGGCTGGCAGCACCTCGGGATGCTGTGCTCACATCCATGCTCTCTGGCATAGCTGCTTTCACTTTCCTACATGGCAAATGGATGTGGATCCCTCCTGCTTTGGTCTATTACACTCTTTGTGGCTCCGGGCTTAGCACCACGCACACTGTAGGATTTCCAGAAATCCTTGAGACCTGCCTGATGGAGACATATATCCTTTGTGTGGCCCTAGGTCTGTAAAGGCACTGGAGAGGAACACTTACTGAGAGCCAAAGTGGCACACAGCACTGTCCAGGGAACCCAGACCCAGGGTCCTATCCTGGCTTTGCCACTGACGTTCAAAGCAAGCCATGTCACCTCAGTTTCCCCATCTGTGGCACTAAAGAAAGGCTAGCTGTCCTAAAGTTTCCATAAAGCTTCCCTATCTTCTCCTATTGGCCACCTCTTGGTCGTTCTTAGTTCTGGGTCACCTCCTCCAAGAGGCCCTCTCTGACCACTCAGGCTGCAGCAACCTCCTTCCCTCCTCCATGCAGCCTCTACCATGTCACTTTGTCTGTTGTCTCCATCTGACCTTTTCCTGTTTGGGCATTTTTCCACTTGCTTATTAACTGTCCGCCTGAATAGGCTATAAGCTCCAGAACAGCAGAGAACCTGTCTGAGTTTACCTCTGCTGCTCCCTGCTCCGTCTCCAGAGCTCAGGATAGAGCCTGGCATGGAGTAGGTGCTCGGCTAATGTTTGTTGAATGAATGAATGAACTGTGAGCACTTTTCTGTGTCGTAAGATATTCAAAAACCACGTTTATAATGGCTACAAAATAGTCTAAAGTGTGGGTATATTAAAATATATTAAACCAATCCCGTATTGTGGGCTATGTAATTTAGTAACTACCACTTACCAAGTGCCTGAGGAAGGTCACTTTTGTGTCCCTATTTTCTGTCTCCCACTGTAACCACATCAGCTCCAAGGGAACAGGTGCCTTCTCTTCTTATGTTTCACTGTCCACAGCCCCAAGCACGGCCTGGCACACAGGTGCTCTTCAAAGGTATTTATTAAATAAAGTAAGGACTTTCCTTCTCCCCAGAACACTTTCAATTATTTTACTCTTCCCTATGGTTCAACGTTTTGAAAGTTGTTTGTTTACCAAGCAAATGAGCTTATCATGTACTAATTGCTTTCCTATTTTAATACGTCAGTTTTAGCTGCAGTCCTGCCCTTTCAGCAGCTTCTGGCCACCACGAGAGAAGAGGCGTCACCATCTGCAGCTGATGTCATTCCAGATCACTGCAGAGGAATGTGAAGTATCAGTCAGCCCAAGTGATCTTTTGACAAGTACCTTCACCATTTCATGAGACTCTTAGAAATTGCAAAAGTGCTCAGGAGTCTACAGAAAAATCTCAGCCAGCCCTAAAGCTCTGGGTTCCCTGTACTGTACAATCTCACTCCCACCAGGTGCCCGAGGGATGGAAAGCCTTTATCTCTGCCTCTTCTTACTGCTGTAGGCCACTGCAGGCCCACAGCAGTAAAAAGCATCCCAACCCCATTCCTCCTGCCCCTAGCTGATCTTTCAGGGCACAGCAAGACAGGACTTCCCCACTGCAAGTTGTCATGGAGGAAGGTAGGTCTCCTCTCCCACTATGGAAGCCCAAGGGGCCAATTCCTCCCTCTCCACATCCCTGGGGCCATGGGGGCCAGGCATAGGAACATTCTTGGCCAACTGGATGGCCTCATCAAGAGCCAGAGGTTGAGGAGGAGATGGAGGAATGCGAGGAAAGGTGGGAGGTGCTTGCCTTCATCCTGGCCAAGGTCATCTGATGGTGCAATTGTTGCTGTATTGCTTCCATCCTGGCCCCTGGTGTTCAAAGCCCCTCTAGTTCCTGTCTATTCCTGAGCCTGGTCTGAGAGTCTCCTGCAGATTCTGTTAAACCCTAATATTCTTCCAAAAGTTGTCTTTTATGTAAACTAGCCAGGATCCAGTTTCTTTTGCTTGCAAACAAGATCTTTAATTAATTGTATTAGTTTAGATTAAGATTAGCTGCATAGGAGAAATAACAATAATAATAGTGGCTTAAACAAGATTGACATAAGTAAATGAAGTGTGGAAGAACACAGTCCAGTGCTAATATGACAGCACTGAACTCCTGCCATCTCACCCCTCCACCCTCCTTAGCATGCCAGTCCAAGATAGCTGCTCCCACTCCAGTGATCTTGACACATTTCAGGCAGCAGAAAGGAAACTAGGAGTGGAAAGAAGTCATGCTCTCTCCCTTTAAGGACACTTCTAGTAAGTTGCCTACAACCCTTCTACTTGCATCTCATTGGCCAGAACTTAGCTGGATAGCCGCACCTAGCTGCAAAGGAAGCTGGGAAATGTAGTTTTTATTCCAGGAGCTCATTCCCTCTGCTAACAATGAGAGGCTCTATCAAAGAGGAGGAATGAGGGTTTGGATATTGGGGTATATGAAAGATTCCATGTTTGTCACAGATGCAAAGCTCAACTTCATGTAATCAAAAGGAACACAAATCAACAAGGAGAATATTTTTGTACCCATCAGATTAACACAAGTCAAGATAATTGATAATATCCACTGTAATGAGGCTGCAGGGAAACACATACGCTCATGCATGATGGTTAAAATATAAATTGTACAGCCTCCTTAAGGGAGAATTTGGCAGTATTTATTAAAAAGCACCTATTCTTCCACTCAGTACTTTCACTTCTAGTAATCCACCCTAGAGAAATTGTCACACATGTGCACAAAGGTACATATACAAAATACTCTCGTAATAATGAAAATTTAGAAATGAGTTTAACATCTAGAAATAGGGCCAAGAGTGTATAAATTGGAGTAGTTGGTCTATGGAATAGGCAGGGGTGAAAAAGACTGGGATAGTGCTATATGCACTGACATAAAGATAATTCAGAGATACATCTAAAAATGACAGTTGAAAAGACAGATTCCTTTTATGTTTAATCTCCTATGAGCACAAACAAAAAAGAGGATTGTATTTCTGATTGTACCCATGTAATCAAACACACAAAGAAATGTCTGAATAGACAGTCTACAAGCTATTGACAGTGGTTGTGGCTAGGAAGAGAAGTGGAATTTTGCTGCATTTATTCAAACGTTCATAAATGAACCTTCTTCCTATCCTTAAGTCCCTGGATAGTCAAGGGGTTAAGTTCATTGACTCTTAACTTAAGAACTTAAGTTCAAGTTTTGAACTTGAGTTCAAATCTTGATCTTGCTGTTTTCTTAACTGCCTGACATGACCTGAGCATTAATTTCCTTAACTGAGAAAATCCATATAATGTGCTTGGCACGATACCTAGTGTATGGGCGTGGCTCTATAAGTGTTACTTATTATCTTGGTATCTCTGCTCTCTTCTTGCCCCCAATCCTTTCAAAGCCTTAGTAGATGCTAATAAATATTTGATGAATGAATAAGGTTGCTAATAGTAATACTGTCTTTCTGAGTGTAAAGAATATGAAGAGAATAGGCCTAGAGAAGCCAGATCTTATTATTTTCACATTTCCTCCAACTCTGTTTTTCAAATGGTAGGTCATAACCAATTAGTGAGCTGTAAGTCAGTTTACTGGGTAGCAACCAGCATTTTAAAAATATAAATAGAAAATATCAAAGTGTAAGTAAGAACAAGTATTGTTACATGAACTTCATTTTGTGGATGTGTGTACTAGGTTGCAATGTAAGATGTATTTCTTACTGTTAATCACAGTAAAAATAACATGGGGAAACCCTGCTCCAAGTGCAGCCTTACTTCATAGCCTGAATGTGCAGTTCCCAGCCCACTGCTGCCCAATTCCGTGCTAAATGTCATGGGCCGGGGAGAGGCAGAGTCTTATGCAGCAGCCACATGGACCTGTTGGGTAGACAAAGGTGGCAGGTGTCCACATGACAGCATTCTCGCTCCCTGCCTGCTGGGGTCTTCCCTTCATCAGGGTGATGCTGACACTTGTGGGAGCAGAAACCTCCGGCCGTATATTGGTTTCCTAGGGCTGCTATAACAAAGTACCACAAACTGGGTGACTTAAAATAAATTTATTCTCTCGCTATTTAGGAGGCTAGAAGTCCAAGATCAAGATGTCATCAGGGTTGGTTTTTTCTGGAGCCTCTGAGGAAGAATCTTTTCTATGTCTCTCTCCTAGCTACTTGGTGGTTGCCAGAAATCCTTGGCTGTTCCTTGGCTGTGGCAGTATAACTCCAAACTCTGCCTTCTTCATCTTCACCTTGCATTCTCATCCCTATGTCCCTATGTATCTCTGTATCTAAATTTCCTTCTTCTTATAATGACGCCAGTCATTGGATTAGGGACACCCTAATCCATTATGACTTAATCTTGATTATATCTCCAAAGGCCCTATTTCCAAATAAGGTCACATGCACAGGTTCTGGAGAACATGAAATTTTTTTAGGGCTGGAGGGGGACATGAGTCAATGCAGTATCTCCAGCCCCAGAGAGAGGAAGGAACCACACTGATACTTCAGTCTGGAGGGGAATCAGGATGGAGGTGATAGTGAGGTCCTTCTCGGGCCTGTGTGCTCTGAGCATCAGTCTGGACATCTAGAACTCAAGACCCTTGGAATAGAAGGGACGAGTTCCAGTCTGTGGAACCTGGGTCCACACCTTTGAAACAGCCAGACTAATTGGCACTAAGATTTGGGCCATGACCATAGACTGAAGTTTTTTGCTTGGGGGACATTAGAGATCACACCCACCATCTTCTCATTTTATAGTTGAAAAAACTGAAGTCCAGGGAAGTTACATTTTTCCCTTAAGTCACACAGTTGGTGAGTGGCCAAGTCAGGTCAAGAGCCCAGCACTGGATGCTGCCCAGGAACCTTCATACATGGCTTTTTGTCTTAAATACTTAATTCTAATAATAATGGTGGCACTTATAGGTGGCTTGCAGGAATGGGGGAGAAATCAATTCCTCTACAATCTTCAGCCTCCCCTCAAAGGCACCTGAAATTTTAAAAGAATATATTATTTGATATAGATTGCTTTCAACTGTTTAAAGTGTAATTAAAAGCATCTTTAGAAAACTTTGCAAAAAATTTTTTTGAAACTTATGACTTAAGCTGATGCAGTAGACTTGATTTGTAACTCCTGCAGCTTCAGTCACCCCCTCCCTTTCCAACCAGACTGTCCCCCACAAGCCCCAGCATGGAATTCTAGAGTCTAATGGAAGAGTGACAAGGCCCATTGCTGTCTCCTGAGTGCCTAGCATATGCCAGACTCTGTGCTAAATCCCTTTGAGCAAGGAGCATCTATCTCTTCTAGCAGATGGGGAAACTGAGGCCAAGTCTGAGCCAAAACAGGCATTTTTAAAAAAAATCTGAATGTCTCTAGAGGAGACACACACTGTCCAGTGTCACAGGTCCCATCACCCCCTGTTACGGTAACTGCACTCGCTTAAAAAAATAAGATAATATTTTATTTTCTTCTTTAAAAAACATATTTATTGAGATAATTCACATAGCATACAATTTACCCATTTAAAGCATACAATTCAACGGTCCTCAGTATATTCACAGCTATGTACAACCATCATCACAGTCAATTTTAGAACTTTTCCATCACCTCATAAAGAGGTGATGGAAATGTACCTGTACCCTTTAGCTATCACCTCTCTATCCCTCTATCCCCCCACCAGCCCTAAGTAATCATTAATCTAACTTTCTATCTCTATAGATTTACCTGTTCTAGACATTTTGTATAAATGGAACCATACCATATGTGACTTTTTTGTGTCTGGCTTCTCTGACTTAGCATAATGTTTTCCAGGTTCATCCACATTGTAGCATGTATCAATATTGCATTTCTTTTTATAGCTGAATAATATTCCATTGTATGGATACACCACATTTTGTGTATCCATTCATCAGTTGATAGACATTTGGAAGATAATGTTTTCTTTTTTTTTTTAACATCTTTATTAGAGTATAATTGCTTTACAATGGTGTGTCAGTTTCTGCTTTATAACGAAGTGAATCGGCTATACATATACATATGTCCCCATATCTCTTCCCTCTTGCATCTCCCTCCCTCCCACCCTCTCTATCCCACCCCTCTAGGTGGTCACAAAGCACCGAGCTGATCTCCCTGTGGTATGCGGCTGCTTCCCACTAGCTATCTATTTTACGTTTGGTAGTGTATATATGTCCATGCCACTCTCTCACTTTGTCCCAGCTTACCCTGCCCCCTCCCTGTATCCTCAAGTCCATTCTCTAGTAGGTCTGCATCTTTATTCCCATCTTGCCCCTAGGTAGATAATGTTTTCTTAATACTATATGCCAGTCCCTGTTCTAAGTGCTTTATCTCATTTAACCCTCATAACAACCTTATGGGATAAGTGTTAGAGAGATTATCTAACTTGCTCAAAATCACACAGCTAGGAATAGCTGCTTGGCCCCTAAGTTTGTTTGTAATTCCGAGTGGCACATGATGCCTCTCTTTGTTGGGGTCTTCAGGGACAACTCATGCATGCCTCAGCCTGTTCAGGTATCCCTACATGGAATCCAAAATGGCGTACTGAGAGCCTCCCCATCCTCATTGCCCACCTGCCCACTCTTCACCCCTCCCCCACTGCCCAAACTCGGCTCCTTCTCCAGCCTGTTCAATCACCCTCTCAGTCAGGAACATTCCGGAAACCCACTTCCACCGTACAGACAGGCACCTTTATTTAACAATTGAGTTTTGGTCAACAAACTCCTTCAAGAGGTGTCATCTGAGCTCTGTAAAATCCTCATTATTCGGGGCCTCGAATAATTCAATATTTGTGATCTTTTTATGATGCTGTGCTGGAGTAGAGTATGATTTGGTTAGCAAACTTTTCTTCACTATGAATTACAAATTCATAGTGTAAACAAGATTGTAGAAAGCATGTTTAAACAAAGTGTTTTCAAGCCTTCTCAAAAATCACAGAACTGCCCGCCCACCGAAGCAACCCAATAGCTGACATGCAAGTTACACACAACTCTTATCCATTCTCCAAGTAGGTCCCCTGAAGACTCGACAGGTAACCTTGCTAAATGTGGTAGTGACAACATTCATCGCGCCGTGGCGCCTCCCTTCAAAATATGTGGTATTTCAGACTCATTCTCTGATTCTCCAAACCTGTCCTGGTCCTCAGCTTCACCTCTTCTATGGAAAAGCTTGCTTCTGCCAATCAGACATTCAGCAGAACTAGGTCGTGAACCCCAATTTCCCTCTTGGGCCACACCAGGCTGAGAAACGTTTAAGTTCAGGTCCTAGGAGGGAACCACCAGGAAAGGGGCTGTGGGAAGGGGGCACTTCTGAGCTTGAAGACCCCCTCCTTCCATTCACAAAACCGTTATTTTCCCCAGAGAAAAATTCTGCCTGGCTGAAAAGTCTGAGGACGCGGGTGACAGCCTGCAGCCAGCCCAGACAAGCGCTCAATACCTTCAGCCTACTGCATCCTGGTTGCCTGTGATCTAGGCATTTCCTGTGGTCCAGCAAGTGAGAGTGGGGTGGGAAAGGCTGCAGTGGGGAAAGTCTGCCAACGCTAGCATCTCCAAAGTGAAGCCCTCCACTTCTTTCCAGAATCTTAAGCCCCGGATTGTAAAATGTCGTGGGTTCAAGCTGCACCAGTCTGTCCCAGTTTAGGGGTTAATTATTTGAAAGTAACAGTGAGATTTCAATCTTCAACACTTTTCCAGGGGATGCCTTTCATCCTGTCTGCAGAGCAGCTTCAGTGACATCCTATGGGGTTTGGGGGCCCAGGAGAGAGCAGAGACCTGGCAAGATGCAGCCCCACTGTACCTTGGCTTCCACCAGCTCCACTGGGATGGATGCAGAGAATACCGAGCAGGGAGGCCAGACAACTACTGCTCAGAACTGGCTTCCTAACTGGCTTTGTAGCTGACTTCTCTCCGGGCCCCTATTTCTCCTGCCACAAAATGGAACATTCGACTGGAAGGGACTGCAAATGGTTTTCAAGTCATGCCCTAGTTCTGATCTTTTGGTAGAGGCTTCCTGGAGCACTGTGTTGAGAAACATTTTGAAGGTTAGAGGGAGAAAGAGAGAGCTGGGATCAATTAGCAATGTCTGCTGTGAGCACAGGAAGGAGAGCGGAGCCACGTTTCCTTGCCTTGTATTTGCCACTCCTGACGTAGATATCCAAAGTCCTCTTTGGCTCAGCTCTTGTACGATCTTATGAGTCTTCTTTCCTGTGTTGTTTTCTTTGCCTTCTCTGAAGACCTACCTCAAGGGCTGTTCCCACCCACTGGGAATTGACAGTGGTCTGCAGACAATTGCTTATAGGGTTTGGGGCATGCCAGTTAGAGACCACCAAGGCCAGAGGAGGCCAGCTCTCCTCCTGGAGACTAGAAATAAGCCCCAAAGAAAGTCTTTCTCTGTCAACACTGAACCGAAACCCACAGGGCATGAAGCACGGCCAATGGGGATGACCCCGTGCAAGGTTACCCACTATAAGACAGATGCTGGATGTGGCCTCTATCTGTATGGTTGGGGCATGAAGGACAGAGAAAGCCAAATAGCATGTGAAACAAACTTTGAGCAGAGGGCTGCTGGGAATAGGGGAGTCTCTCTGCCTGGAAAGCAGAAATGATAACAGTGCTCCTCCAAGAGGGGTGGTTGTGACAGTGCAGTGAGATAATGCATACAAAGGCTCAGCACAGAGCCTGGCACCAGTGCTCAATGCCCAATAAAAGTGATCCAGGGTCCACAGTATTATTATTCTCTAGGATCACCCTTTGGTGGCATTGGGCCTAAGGATACAAAATCTATTCTGAAATTGGCCCTCCCATCGGCAGGGAGAGAGCCTGCGATCTCACCACTGGGGCCCCGCGTTGGCCAGTTCCAATAACATGATTAGTCATTTTTCATTCCTGAGATGTCTACCCATGGGTGGGTGCATGTGTGCATGTGTGAGTGCGTATGTGCCTTTCAGAGCAGGGGAAAATCCATATTCTCTCTTCTGACCGAATTAATCAAATAAATCTTCCGTAAGGAGCTGCTAAATGAATCACAGATGGTTCTGCCCTTTTACAGGTTGCAGAAAGCACCCGTTACAGTTCTTTTAATTTATCAGAGGAAAAAAGATGCCCTTGTGTGCCCCTTCCCGCTTGCAATAATAATCAGAACCAGTCTATTTTCCAAGGGTCCGAGACTCATTTTCAAAAAATGTGTATCAATAGATTTAACAGCAGGAAGATTATTTTGCCAAGTTCCAGCCTCCAGCACCGCAAAGGTGCCCTGGCTAGGGCGAGCGTTTATAAAACCACATTTAATAAAAGAGAGTGTTACATTAAGTATGTTTGCTAGTGTATTTAAGCATATGGTTTCCATATCAGGCGTAAAGATGGCAAACACATGCTTTACCTTCTTTCTAACCTTTCCTAGAGACGTCCTTTCTAGGGGGTGGTGGGATGGGAGGATTTGGGGTGGATGTGAGTGAGTGTATGTTGCTTTGTTTTGCTTTTTATAACTCTGACTTACAGGGTAAAGCTCTGAGGAACGTTCAAGAAAACATGGGAAGACTCTCTGCCTTTTCTATTTATGTAATTAGTCCAAGAAACTTGCTTCGCTTACTTTCTTCAACTGTCCCAACATTCTCCCAGCTCTCCCTTGCCTCCTCCAAGGCGCTAGGGGCTGGTTGACTTTAAAGTGTGAATCAATCTCAGCTGCAAAGAACTTGAGCTCCTGGATTTTAAACATGTACCCTTTGGTAAAGCAAGAGCTCTGAGGATGGCTGCCTGGCCTTGTGTCCATGAGTCCTCGTTAACCAGCGAACTATCCAACTCCAGGATTCGTCTGCCTAGAGATCTCCTTTTGGTACTTGGGTTGGGTATTGAGGCTTTTATGTTTTTCCTTCAGGTCAGAGGCAACAGGCTGTGGTCCTGCAGGCCTGGGGTCCCCAGAAAGTTAGCCAGGAAAGGTCTCCACAGCCCACCCCCCAAAACAGTTTCAACAATCCCTCCATTCTGAGACAATCCCAGAAGCCAAAATGCCAGACTAGGAAGGGGATTGGGCGGGGGTGTCTGCAGTGAGGTCACCCTGCCCACCTCCACCAGCCCAAACAGATTTGCCTGAGCAAGTTATAAATCTACTGGTACCATTGCTTTTTCGTCACTTGCCTAATCCTGTGCCCTTCGTTTCATGTGCTGTAATTATTAACATCTGCTTTCTGAGCCTGGCCCTCATGGAGTTTGCAAAAGCAGTTTTCAGTCCAGAACAATGGTGACAGCTGTTTCTTTTAGCCTAGGGCCAGCACTTCCTGTTCAGTCTGCATCTGCCCTCCTGTGTCCAATTTCTGATTCAGGGTTTTCTGTTTTGTTTTCTGGGTGTTTTTTTTTTTTTTCCTTCATCTGACCTTACTATATGTTTAAGAAGAATTTCTAACTCAGCACTCCAGCTAGTATTTCTAGCACATATGCTTATTAGATTGGCGACAGCCAGAGAGAGATAGGAGAAAGCCAGGGTTGTCTTCAGCAGCTAACACGGTGGAGGGCAGAGGCACAAAGGAGGCCTGACCAGGAATCCGGGGGGCCAGGCACTAAGGGAATTCCTGGGCCTTGAAGTTGAGGAACAGGCTGACCTCTCTGGAAGCCAGACACAGGAAAAATGGGTTTAGCTCATCTGTCCCCTGGCCTGGTGTCATCTCCACAGCTTATTTGGTAAGAGGTCACCCAAACATACCACTGAGGGAACCGTGTGTCTGGGCGGCCATCAACACACAGGGGCCCTTCTTCTTTGGGAACCAAGGAAGGTCGTCAGGTGGGGCAAGAGTCAGAGGCCCCAGATTCACTTTTTCCCACTGAGTCTCCAGCAGTGCAATACAAATCCTTTCTAATTTGTACTGGGAGGTGCATGGCATGGGGAAAGGTCGTGCTGTGGTCAGGCAGTGCTGGATATTTATTGCCAAACAGGGCAAAACCCAGTCTCCGCTTGGATAAGAACTGCAGGGATGTGGAAGTGTCCTGTAGGTGCACAAGACAGAGTGTGCGAGGCGCGAACCGTCTGTGACCGCCCGCCGAGACCTCCGGAGTCTGTGTCTCTGCGTCTCCCGGGATCTCGAGCGTGCGTCTGCTCCTCTCGCGGGATCTCAGGGCACCAGGATTGGAGATGCCCTGGAGAGCCGATGCCCATCCCCCCCCCCCCCTTGCGTTTTTTAACAGAAGAAGCAGCTGAGAGCCAGGGAGAGGAAGTGCCTGTTTCGCGGTTGTAGCTTGGTCAAGCTGGATGCTATCGACAGAGAAGCAAATGAAGGTAAATCTGTGTTGCTTCTAGGAGCTTGAGGCATTTTCACCATTTCCACATGAAATGTCTCTTTCAATCCCAGACCCTCTCCACCCTTCTCAGTGGCTCACACGAAAACAGCTTGGGACCCCCTCCCGGGTGGGAACAGTGAGGCGAGTTTGGGAGACCCCAGCTTGGGAGACCCCATCTTGACCCCAGACCAGTCCAGGACCGATTCTTCTGGCTGCCAGGGGAGAGCTGGACCCAGCAGTCTGGAGAAAAGAGTTCGTGCCGACTGGACACCTGGGGGTCACGGAGGTTCCTGGCAGGTGGCCGAGGCCCCGTGTCTTTGCAGGAGTCAGCGTGCAGAAGGTAGAGCTCAGGTGTGAAAGAGATGCAGCAGAGGAGAGGGCCCTTCTCCCCCAGCATCCCTGCCAGGTGTCAGGTGTGCTGAGTCAGGAAGGCCCCTGACCCGAGGAGACCCAGCACTCCCAACGCTTGGCTTGAGCCTGGAGCAGCAGCAAGGCCGACCCAGCAGGCATGGGGGTCACAGGTGACTGTCCCTAGACTCTGGACTCGAAGGAGCTGATGGTCCAAACGAGGCTGGGTCCTGCGCCACTTTGCCCCGCGGGAGAGCCGGGTCCCCCGGCCCTTCCTGGCCTGCCAGCCCCGCCCCTTTCCCTGCCCCCACTCACCGTCTCCCGCCCCTCCCCCCTTCCTTCTCTCTACCACTCACTCCTTTTCTTCCTAAAGTTAATTACAACTTTTTTCTCAGCGCCCTGATCTGGATAAGCCACATCTCATTAGAAAAAGATTTAGCTGCAGCCAAAGCAGTCTGGAGAAGGAATACCTAATCAACAGAGAAAAGATTTGGGTGTAATTGCTCTCTCCCGCCATTCTCCCCCCCCCCCCCTCCAATCTTTCTCTGCTCATTAATCTGAAAAGAAAGTCGCAGTTGAACGTCTTGGTGTTCAAGTACCCGCTGCTGCGGCAGACAAATCGAAGTGCTTTGGGGTTTTCTTTTGCGCGGGTGTCTCTATGGAGAGCTTTGGCTGTTGCGCGTAGGAGTAAAGCATTTTGCTGCTGTGGGGTGTGCATGAAGCACCTTGGGTGGGAGAGTAAAACTCTTTCGGGGGTGTGTGTAAAGTGCTTGGTCGTGGGGAAGGTGTGAGTGGGTGTGTGAACCTTTTGGTTGTTGGAGTGTGTATGTGTGTGAAGCTCTTTGGTTATTGGTGTGTGTAAATGAGGTGCTTTGATCATTGAAAGGGTGTGTGAAGCTCTTTGATTATTGAGGGGGGTGTATGCGTGTGAAGCCCTTTGGTTGGATGGGGGTGGGTAAAAACTCTTGGTGTATGTGTGAAGCACGTTGCTTGTTGGTTACATGTGCGTAAAGAGCTTTGGTGGTTGGGATACGTGTGTTTGTGGGCGTGGAATATGGCTGGGGTGTCTGGGAGGCAACCCTTCAGCTGTTGGTATGTGGGGATGCAGTGTAACCCTTCGGTTGTTTGTGTTTGCTGGGGTGTGTATGTGTGTCATTGTGTCATGCTTTGATTGTTGGGTGCATGTAAGTTCATTCATATACGCTAGTAGCCCCTTTGGTGTTTTCCTTTTGCCCCAACTAAATCCTAACCGATACTTAAATGGTGACACATAGAAGATGACTTTAGGAGCAAATCATCTCTCCAGGTATAGGGACCCCAGGTCTTCAAACATCCAGCAATGAAACGACACAGTATTTCCATGCCTTCCTTCAAAATTTGGAAATTTTCTACAATGACCATGCATGCCTTTGTAATTGGTGGGGAGAGGGGAGGATATTTTAATTAGTTTTATTTTTTATTAAAAAAGTACTGCATGCTCAAAAAGAAGAGAAGCCATAATACACACTCCTGGTATAATGTGAATATTACAAGGGGCCAGGTAGTGAAAAGCACCTCTCTTACACCCCTCATTTACTCCTCGGCCCAATTTAGGAATGAGCTATTATCGCCCTCACAGATGAGGACGTTGATGCTAAGAGAGGTTGGGTAACTTGCTGAAATCACACAGCAGATGGCAGAATCAGAGTTTGAACCCAGGCCAAGTGAAGGCAGAGCCCTGGCCCTCAACCACTGCCTTCCAGAAGAAAGTAAGGAACTATCTGGGAGCTGGGGGTGAAGGGAGAGTAGGTGGGTCCCTACTACCCTCAGAGCCTCTGGAGAGCCCAGGCCCCTGTGTCTAAGCTACCCCACCAACATTTCCCACTCTGTCTCAGCCCGGCTCACGGGTCCCTCCTTGTCCTCATCGGCCATCCCGCCCCGGCCCTCTCCCTGAACCCCAGTGGCCACTGCTGTCAGGGAAACACAGGCAGGTGAGGGCTCCTATCCCCCCTCCCAGCCCCCTGAGGGTGAAGCCCGGCTTGAGCCACTCTGTGTTTCTCTGAACACAGCCCTTGCGCAATCGCTGCCCTGACACCGGGGAATCAGCAAATCTAAGTCCTGGACACAGAGGTGGAGCGTCCTGGTATCAAGGGGGTTTCAGGGCAGGCCACGGAGTTGAACTGGGTGTGGCCAGGTGAGGTTCTGAGCTGGAGAGCAGGGACCGCGTCCAGGTAACCAGAGTCCTGGGCCCCAGGATCCCACCAGGCGGAGAGGACACAGTTCCTCCAGCTGTCCTGTCACTTCACCCTCCTCTCCACTCTTCATCCTCATTGGAGCTCAGTCTGTTGTGCAGTCGTTATGAACACTCCCGCCAAACCAAGGACGAAATAGACAAGGATTTTTGCAGAGAACACAAAAGCGCTGCTTGTGACGCTGAAGGGAATGGATCTGGGAAAGGAAGGTTTTCAAAGGTACCCAGTGACCTGAGCAGGGAGGGGCTGGGGATTTATCACCTCCCACCGCTGAGCCTAAAGACAGACCCTCCAGACCTGTCAGGGTCCCAGCACATCCTCTTCAGGTGAAGATGCTCTGCAGCAGACAAGGTATGAATACAGACTCTGAAAACATGGAGCCATGTGCTGAGAACATCCATCAAGGCTGAGAGCACTGCTGTTCAACGCAGCAGCCACTTGCCACATATGGTTGGTGAGCATTTGAAACGTGGCTAGTCCAAGTTGAGGTGGGCCATAAGCACAAAATACACACCAGATTTTTGAAGGCTTGGTATGAAATCAAACATGAAGAAAAAAGAAACATGAAGTATCTCCTTGTAATCCACTGTATACAATTATGTACATTACAAAATAAATTGCATATTGATTAGATATTGAAATGATAATATTTTGAATATATTGGGTTAAATGAAACAAATTATGAAAATTAATAGTGATGTGTGCGTGTCAAGTGCTTTGGCTCTCCTGTTTTCTTTGCCTTTGTTTAATGTGACTACTGGAAAATTTTAAATTACACTGTGGCTTGCACTTGTGGCTCACATTATATTTGCGTTGGACAACACTGGCCTAGAATATAACATACCCTTTCATGAGTACTGCTATCCCCCTTTTACCGATGAACAAACCAGATCAGGTGAGTGGCTTGGCCAAGGACACCAGCTGCAGAAGCCAGAATTTACATTCTGAGAGTGATCCTGGCTGGAGAGTCTACCACTTGATGAAACTCCTAAAACAAGAGATGTATTGTTGTTGTGACATGATCTTACACAGAAGTGTTTAGTGCCAGCAGGACTGAAGCACATTTGGAGTCTGGGGGACATTAAATAAAAGCCTGTGACTCAGGGATGAGGATGACCTCCTGACACTAGCCAAGAATGTTAAGGTGCAGGATAGTTCTTAGTGGTGCTTGGGCAGGCTTCTGGGTTCCCTGAGTGAACCTGGACCAGTTCCTTCCCCACTCTGGTCCTCACTTTCTCCATCTGAAGAGAAGGGGCTGGATTAAATGTTCTCTGAGGTCCATCAGGGTCCGTGGTGCATCTCAGCAGATTCCTCCCTCCCAGGGGTTGAGAGTGAGCTTGAGAGCAACTTGCTGGGTCCTGGGGTGAAGTAACACGTCTCTTGTGTCCTCTGTGAGATGCGGATGAGAACAGTGTGGACTTGGGAGAGTTGCTCTGAGGATTACTGAGAGAATGCAGGTGATGCACTCAGCACATGCCTGGCACACAGGAAGCACCCAATAAATGCTAGCTCTTGTTGTCAGTGTAGTAGTGAGCAGGTTGACCAGCTGGCTTGGATAGTTCTGGGTCAGCAGACTCAGATTCGCAAGCAGTATCTGCCTTGGAGCCTCCTCCTAACCTGACACACTCTAACAGCCGAATTTGGTCCAAGTCAGGGTCACCTTGAACTTGGCTTTTGAAGGGTTTGTTACCACTGCAACTCAATTCCCTGATTGCATGGGTAACAGAAGCGCCCAGGAAGAGCGCAGCTTGGCAGGGGCCCAGAGGACAATATTGCAGCGGGAGACTCAAGGTTCTTGTAACAGAGCATCTTCTGGCATGTTCAGAGGAAGAAGTGTTAGTTCTTAGTGTTATTTCTGTCCTTTGGTGGTATAGTGGTCAAGTGTCACTTTTCTGTCCTTTGATGGTATAGTGGTCAAGTGTCACTTTTCCATCCTTTGGAGGACTGATGCAGATCCATGACCGCAGGCTTTCTTCCCTGCTTTTTTCCCACCGTGGGAGGACTCTGACCTCAGTTCTTCTCAACAGCTGTTTTCATTTTTTTATCCCTGAATTGTGGGTAAACAACCTCCGATAATAGATAAAGGCTTTCTGAACTCAGCAGCTCACCTCCTACATACAACATCTTTCTCATGAATACAAGTCTGTGTTAGGAGTAAGTTGGACTTGATTTTGTCTGCTGGGTCATTATCTTGAACTTAATTGGGAGGAACCTTGAGTTCAGAGTGTAGGCTCCCAGCTGTCTCTAGCGTTCATCGGCCGCCATCTGCTGGGCAATCCTAGTATGACATGATCTCCTTGGCTGGCAGGGCTAAAGAGTGAAGTGTATTTCATTCAATCAGAAAATATTTATCAAGCAGGAACTGTGTGCCAGGCATAGTTCTAGGCACTTGGGATTCATCAGTGAACACAGAGACAAATAGTTCTTTTTCACACCAAAAATATTCCATTGTCTGGAATATTATTTATTCATTTACCTGCTGAAGGATATCTTGGTTGTTTCCAAGTTTTGGCAATCATGAATAAAACTGCTATAAACATCTGTGTTCAAGTTCTTTTGTGTACATTGTCAGTGCTTTGGATTTTGGCCATTTCAATAGGCATGTAGTGGTATCTCATTGTTTTAATTTGCATTTCTGTGATGACATATGATGTGGAGCATAGTTTCATACATTTTTTGTCATCTGTATATCTTCTTTGGTGAGGTCTGTTTAGATCTTTTGCCAATTTTTAAATTAGATTGTTTTCTTATTGTTGAGTGTTAAGAGTTCTTTGTATATTTCAGATAACAGTCCTTTATCAAATGTGTCTTTTGCAAATATTTTCTCCTCATTCTCTTGACATTGCCTTCTATCGAGCAGAAGTTTTTAATTTTACTGAAGTCAAGTTTATCAATTATTACTTCATGGATGATGCCTTTGGTATTGTATCTAAAAAGTCATTGCCATACCCAAGCTCATCTGGGTTTTCTCCTACGTTAATTTGCTCTTCTTTTTCTAGTTTTCTAATGTGGAAGCTAAAATTATTGATTTTAGATATTTCTTTTCTAATACACGTATTCAATGTTATAAATTTCCCTCTAAGCACTGCTGTCACTGCATCCCACAAATTTTGATAAATTGCATTTTCATTTTCATTTACTTAAAATATATTTTAAAATTTCTCTTAAGATTTCTTACTTGACCCATGTGTTATTTACAAGTGTACTGTTTAACCTCCAAGTGTTTGGGGATTTTCCAGCTATCTGTCTGTTGTTAATTTCTAGTTTAATTCCACAGTGGTCTGAAAGCTGACATTATATGATTTCCATTTCTTTTAAATTTGTTAAAGTGTGTTTTATGGCCCAGAATATGGTCTATCTTGGTGAATGTTCCATGTGAGCTTGAGAAGAATGTGTATTCTGCTGTTATCGGATGAACTAGTCTATAAATGTCAATCATATCCAATTGACTGAAGGTGCTGTGTACTTCAACTATGCCCTTACTGATTTTCTGCCTGCTGGATCTATTTCTGATAGAGAGGTGTTGAAGTCTCCAACTAGGGCTTCCCTGGTGGTGCAGTGGTTAAGAACCTGCCTGCCAACGCAGGGGACACGGGTTCTAGCCCTGGTCCGGGAAGATCCCACATGCTGCGGAGCAACTAAGCCCGTGCGCCACAGCTACTGACCCTGCGCTCTGGAGCCCACAAGCCGCAACTACTGAAGCCCGCGCGCCTAAAGCCCGTCCTCCGCAACAAGAGAAGCCATCACAATGAGAAGCCCGCACACCGCAACCAAGAGTAGCCCCCGCTCGTCGCAACTAGAGAAAGCCTGCGCACAGCAACGAAGACCCAATGCAGCCAAAAAAAAAAAAAGTCTCCAACTATAGTATTGGATTCTTCTTTTTCTCCTTACAGTTCTGTTTTTGCCTCTTATATTTTGATGCTTTGTTATTAAGCATATACACATTAAAAATTTGTTATATCTTCTTGAAATATTGACCCTTTTATCATTATGTGATGCCCATCTTTATCCCTGATAACTTTCCCTGCTCTGAAGTCTACTCTGTCTGAAATTAACATAGGTATTCTTCCCTTCCTTTGATTGATGTTAGCATGGTATATCTTTCTCCATCCCTTTACTTTTAATCCATATGTAATCTTTATATTTAAAGTGGGTTTCTTGCAGACAACATACAGTTTGGTCCTTTTTTTTTTTCCAATCCATTCTGACAATCTCTGTCTTTTAACTTGGATATTTAGACCATTGACGTTTAAGGAGATTATTGATATAATTAAATTAATATCAATATATACCATATATGTTACTGTTTTCCATTTGTTGTCCTTGTTCTTTGTTTCTGTTTTTGTCTTCCACAATTTTTCTGCCTTTTGTGGCTTTAATTGAACATTTTATATGATTTCACTTTCTCCTTTCTTAGCATATCAATTATACTTTTTAAAAAAAACTCTTCTTAGTGGTTGCTCTTGAGTTTGCAATATACATTTACAACTACTTCAAGTTCTCTACTTTCAAACACTATACCACTTCACAGGGAGTTGCAGGTACCTTATAATAACAACAAAAATAACATATAATAATAAAACAACAAAAAAAATCCTAATTCTTCCCTCCCGTTCCTTATATCATCGCCATCATTCAATTTGCTTATATATAAGCATACTTAAGTGTATGTGTGTGTGTATTAGTTATATATCCTTAGATATATAATCTAATACATTCTTACTAGTATTTTGAACAAACTGTATCTGTTCCATAGACCAATTAAGAATAAGAAAAATTAAGTTTTTATTTTACCTTCACTTATTCCTTCTCCAGTGGTCTTCCTTTCTTCATATAGATCTGAGTTTCTGATCGATATAATTTTTCTTCTCTCCTGAAGAACTTTTGACATTTCTTGAAAGGCAGGTCTACTGGTAACAAATTCCCTCAATTTTTGTTTATCTGAGAAAGTTTTTATTTCTCCCTCAGTTTTGAAGTATAATCCCCAGAGTATATGATTCTAGATTGGTGGGGGGGTTTTCTCTCAACACTTTAAAATACTTCGCTCAATCATCTTCTTCCTTGCATGTTCTCTGAGGAGAAGCTGGATATAACTCTTATCTTTGCTTCTCTATAAATAAAGTGTGCCCTCGCCCTTGCTTCTTTCAAGATTTTTTTCTTTGTCTTTGATTTTCTGGAGTTTTAATATGATATGCCTGGGTGTAGTTTTTTGGTTTTGTTTGTTTGTTTTGGCATTTACCCTGCTTGATGTTCTCTGAGCTTCCTGGATCTGTGGTTTGGTGTCTGACATTAATTTGGAGAAATTCCTAGTCATTGTTACTTCAAATATTGTTTCTGTTTCTTTCTCCCTTTCTTCTCCTTCTGGTATTTCCATTACATATATGTTATACCTTTCCTAGTTGTCCCACAGTTCTTGGATATTCTGTTCCACTTTTTCCAGTCTTCATTTTTCTTTGCTTTTCAGTTTTAGGAGTTTCTATTGAGATATTCTCAAGTTCAAAGATTCTCTCCTCAGCCATGTCCAGCCTATTAATGAGCCCATCAAAGGCATTCTTCATTTCTGTTACAGTGTTTTTGATCTCCAGCATTTCTTTTTGACTCTTTCTTAGAATTTCCATCTCCCCACTTGGAGCCATCTGTTCTTACATGTTGTTTACTTTTTCTACTAAAGCCCTTAGCATATTAAACATAGTTTTTAAAAAATTCCTGGTCTGATAATTTAAACATTCCTGCCATATCTGACTCGGGTTCTGAGGCTTGTTCGGTTTCTTCAAACTGTGCTTTTTGCTTTTTAGTATACCTTGTAATTTTTTTTGAAAGCCAGACATGATGTACTAGGTAGAAGGAACTTCCTTAAAAAGGCATTTAGCAATGTAGTGGAAAGACGTGGGGGGAGGGGAAGCATTCTTTAGTCCTATGATCAGGTCTCAGTTTTTGGTGAGTCCATGCCCCTGGTCTGTGAACTTCACCAATGCATCTGTTCCTCTCCCCCAACTTTGGTGAGACAGGATGGCTAAAGGGGGCTGAAGTTGGTATTTTCCTTCCTCCACATGGAAGGCTAAAGCAAGCTGGAGCTGAGTATTTCTCTCCACCTGGGTCAATTAGGCTCTGATAAAACCCCATAGTTTAGTCTCTAGTAAATAGTTTTGCTTGAGGGCTGGCTTGTTCAGAACAGAATTCTCTGGCATATTTCAAAATGGTTCCTTTTTCTATCCCCCTGCTGGAAGCACAAGGGGATTTTTCTCCATTATTCACTGGTGGATCCCCTGGAGATAAAACTCAGAAAAAATGTAGGGACCCCCTATGACTGTGAATTAAACTGGTGGAGAGTTTAATTCACAGACTTGTCCACACTGAGCCTCCAAATATTTGTCAATTACAGTTCCAGTTTTCCTACCCCTGCACTTGTTTCCACAGAGGTTTCTGCTCTGTTAAGTTGTGACTTTCTGTATCCTCCTGTTTGTTTCTCCAATTTTTGGAGCAGAAATTTGCCCTATGACCTCACTTCTCTGGTGAATATAAGAAGAGTTGTTGATATTTCAGTTTATTCAGCTCTATACATGCCAGGATGCAGTGTTATTTTATTTGTTAGGATGCAGTGGCGACTTCTAAGCTCTACACATGCCAGACCAGAAACTTAAAGTCGCCTGGTTTTCTTTTCTTGTACTGTCTTTGTCTGGTTTTGGTATAACAGGGTAATACAACTTCATAAAATGAGTTGGGAAGTATTCTCTCTTCTGTTTTCTGGAAAAGATGATGTAAATTTTATGCTACTTCTTTAAATGTTTGGAAGAATTCTCCAGTGTAGAACTGAAGATTGCTCTTTCAGAAGCTTTTAAAATTACAAACTCAATTTCTTTAATGGTTATAGGGCTATTCCAATTATTAATTTTATCTTGGTTGAGCTTTGGTAATTTGTGGTATTTGAGGAATTGATACACTTCTTTTAAGTTGTCAAATTTATGAACATAAATTTGTTCGATGTATTTGCTTAATACCTTTTTAATGGCTGCAGTTTCTGTAGTGACCCTTGTCTTATTTCTGGTATTGATCTGGTGTCTTCTTTTTATCTTTGTCAGTCTTGCCAGATGTTTATGAATTTTACTGATGTCTTTAAAGAACCAACTTTTTGTTTCATTGATTTTTCTCTATTGTTTTCCTTTTAATTTCAATGATTTCTGTTCCAACCTTTAATATTTCCTTCTGTTTACTTTGGGTCTAATTTTGTTCTTCTTTTCCTAGCTTCTTGAAGTAAGAACATAGATTTTTTGTTTGAGACGTTTCTTCTTTACTGAAGTCGTAAGCATTTAGTGGTATACATTTCGCTTCCAGTTCTGCTTTAGCTGCACATCACATATTTTGATGTTATATCTTAATTTTCATCTAAGTTCTATGTATTTTTTTATTTCCTTTGAGATTTCCTCTTTAACTCATGAATTGTTTAGAAGTGTGCTACTTAATTTCCAAGTGTTTGGAGACTTTCCTGTTGTCTTTCTGCTCCTTAGATTTTAATAATTGTCTCTGATAATATTTTATCTCCATGAGAACAAACTTTTTTCCATTGATCCTACCATTATTTCGCTAATGCTGAGAACAGGACAATAGTTTGTGCTCAAAAAATAAGGATGAATGAATGATGGAAATATTTAACTTAAAATCAATAAAGAGAATGCTGAAAGTTAAAAAGGGGGAGAGAGGCATCAGAACATTGATGATGATTATCGCTGAGTGGGGAAACATGGGTGCCCTTTTTGTTGTTTGTTTTTCATATTTTCCAAATTCTCTGCAATGAGCATGTACTACTTTTATAATCAGGTAAAGGAATTATAAAAGTGGAAGCTATGCTTTCTGATCATTCTCACTACCTCTCTGGCAGGTCACATCAGAATCTGAATTGCTGAAAAAGCTGAAGATGAGAGGCCACAAAAAGACCCTGTAGAAGGTCCCAGAGCTGAACTGACCCCAGCCCCCCAGGGAGACAGGTAAGGACCCTGCTAGCCATCCACTTTTGTAAGCTTCTGAGATTGCTGCCACGGTAACTTTATCACGAAGACCATGACCACTTTGAGTCACAAGGGTCAATTTCACGCTTCTTTTCTCACCCCTTCCCCCAAGAGGCCCCTAGAGGTCTTGTGAATTAATATGCATCCCAAAAGATCTAGTTTGCCATTGGAAATTAAACATTCATCTACCTAAATCCAGCCTTTAAAATTCCTTTGACAGTTTACTTTGAGGAAGCAGTATTGGCGTTTGCTTTCAAGATTCATGGTGTGCAAAAGATTACAAAAGAAATAAGAGGGAACGGAGAGGAGATACTGTCTTTTTAAAATATAATTATCTTTTACACCTTTAGTCACAGTCTCTTCATGTTTTTTGAAGGCAATTTCTTTGAGAAGCAGAGTAGACAAGACAATTTGATGGTAACCTCAGGTGGCCAGGGTCACCACACAAACAGTTCTTAAGTGTGGACAATTTCTGAAGATGAGTGAATATGCTTTTCTACTTATGAAAACAATACTGAGAACTTGGTTTAAATTTTTTAAAATATTTTCATTCAACAAAGAAATTGCCTAGACCTGGAAATCTTTTTCACCCTTTCCTACTTTTGAAGTGAAGTGACTTGCTATAAGGTCCAGGGATTTCCTGGAGGCCCAGGATTGGGCAAGTGTGTAACCTGATGCTTGGGGATGGCACAAGGTATCTACCATTCCTGGGGGACACCCCACACACAGTGGGAGACGAGTGTGGCAGCAGTTACATTCTCCTTGGAGCTGAGCCAAAGAAGGCATCAGGATCAACAAGCATACCTATATCGACTTGTCAGAGTCTTAAAAGGATAGCCAAGGAAATGAGAATCTAGAAAATAATGGCATAACCTGACGGGGGGGCGGGAAACAAGAATCCATATCCCAGTAACAATTCATAGCAAACAAAACAGCTTATGTTGAAACCAGCCAGAAATAGAATGTTGTGATGTAAACCAGTCTGTCCATTTAAAAAATCATTTAATTTCCATAATTCCTGAGCACCTGATTTCTGACTTTTTGTTGCTGTGGCTGACTTGACTGATTTGAACTGAATATGTCAAAAGGCATAGATTTGTTTAGTCATTTAATTTTTTTTTTTTAATTTTATTTATTTATTTATTTATTTATGGCTGTGTTGAGTCTTCGTTTCTGTGCGAGGGCTTTCTCTAGTTGCGGCAAGCGGGGGCCACTCTTCACCGCGGTGCGCGGGCCTCTCATTATCGCGGCCTCTCCTGTTGCGGAGCACAGGCTCCAGACGCGCAGGCTCAGCAGTTGTGGCTCACGGACCTAGTTGCTCCGCGGCATGTGGGATCTTCCCAGACCAGGGCTCGAACCCGTGTCCCCTGCATTATCAGGCAGACTCTCAACCACTGCGCCACCAGGGAAGCCCAGTCATTTAATTTTTATTGACACTGTCCAGTTAAATTCAACAGCATCAATTGCTCCTCCAGAGCTCCCCAGTGGAGACCACCCTGGCCCACCGTGGAGACGGTTCACGAGATAATTCTGGCTCTCTGCTTTCTGAGCACGTTGGGCTTCTGCTTGCCCACTTGCAAAGTTAGGTATGGCTATGAGTCTTGCTTTGGCCAATGAAATGTGTGCAAAAGTGACACTTCAGAAAGCCTGGGCAGAAAGCCCAGGCCAGTGTGTAATTCATTCCATCTTCTTCCCTCTTCTGTCATGGTTGTGGATGTGTGTGTCAAGATGAAGCCATTCTGGGTCCCAAAGTAACTGTGACGTGCAGAGCACCCCTTGCTGACCTGTAATGGACGGGTAGCGTGAATAGAACGCATTTGCTGTGTACAGCTGCTAAGATCTGGTGCTTGTTACTGCCACATAACCTAGCCTATCCTGGCTGATGTGCACGTAGGCACATAGGCACGTGAACACACACCCACGCACTTACTGAGTACCTGTGTGTGCAGGAGGGACCCAGGGCCATGGGCGGCAAGGGGGTGTGAGGTAAGATGCAGTCTCTGTGCCCAGTTTACAAGCTGGTTTAGCAGATTAGATAACTAGCCAGCGTAGGATGATGACAGCACAAGAATGCCTCCTGTGCCGGGTAGCGCCTCTTGGCAACTCCACGATCTCCCTCTACCCTTCTCGCCCTGCTCTCGGCCTGGCGAGACCCCCTGTCTGTACTCCCTGACTAGGCTCCTTCCGCTCTGGCTCCTGGTCAGGTTGCGTCAGCAGGGGGGCAGGGTGAGGGCTCAGCAGAAGACTGAAGGCAAGGAGGACAGTGAAGCTGGAATAGCTCTGCCTCTGGCTGCCTTCTCGCAGATTTGCTCCGACCGGCTGCACCCCTGGGTGAAGGCCGTAGCTCCTCTCAGTGACCCTCCGCACTTGACAGTCTCCTTCCAGGTTTCCACAATGCACCCTTTCCTCGCCCCTTCAGGCCGGGGGAGGGGGTAGGAGCCCAGTCAGTGACTAGCCTCAGCACCCTCCACTGTCCCCCTTGGTTTCCCTATACCCTGCCCTCACCTTTGTAAATAGTCTTTTTTTTTTAAGGAGACCTTAAATTTTCCTATTTGAGCATGCCCTCTGTCTGCTGATAGACCCCGAACTAATTGATCCTGCTTTGGGGAGTCAGCAGTGGAACGGAAATGATCATGCTTTGTCTTTTTATAGGGTCAGTTGGTCAAAGAGCAGGGCACTTTAAAAATGATCAATTCTTCATTTAGAAATGAATTTTTAAATGACTTTCCTTCTCCCACCCAAACTGGAAGCTTCTGCTCCCAAGTAGAAAAGGTTTGGAGGCAAAGCACTGGCCTCTTTGCACCTAAGAGGAGGGAGTGGGCCCTGCAGAGCCTTTGTCTCATGAAGCCCTTTGCAAACGCTGGGGCCACAGGAGCCAAGGAGGATGTGGTGTCACCTCCAAGGAGCCTCCCCATTCCCCCTTGTTTGGTAAAGTCGACACCAGAATTCCAACCACTATTTTCAACTTGAACCTGAGGACAGAAGCCTAATTTCTAGCTGCTCAAGGAAAATTCTAGGCCTTTCTTTTGGATTCCCATATATAGCATAGAGCTGCTTAGGAAAGAGATACCACCTCTTTGCCACAAGCTTACCCACCAGGAGTTGTCCTGTGTCCTGCCTTGGGATTCCTGTGTCAGATTCACTGAATTTATTCATTGGTTGGTTGGTTGGTTGGTTGGTTGGTTGGTTGGTTTTCCATGTGGAAAGCCGAAGGAGCCTTTGCGAGATTTGGACTTGGGAGAGTTCTGGGTTCCGTTTTCTATTCCCCCAACTGCTTTGGGCCCCTCTCCTTAGCTGTACCCAACTCTGGAAGGTGCAGCCAGGAGGAGGCTGGTACCTGGAGCCCCGGCATTTCCCAAAGCAGCTGGAATGAGCAGATGCTTGACTGCAGCTGCTGGAGCTGGACCCGGGAGGGCGGGTCAGCTCAGGCATGCTAGGATATAAAGTTAGAGGAAGTGCAGACAGCAGTTGGGAAGATTTAGGAGCTCTTGGGCTACACTGGATTTTACTGTGTTGTCACTGACATATGTTTGATTTCTCTCCTGAGCAGGTTAGAGGGGGGAGAGTTAAGGGAGGGCGTTCCCGGGTGCCAGGTCTGCACAGCTGGGCGGATGGGGAAAGATGCAGGGAGGGGGAGATTGTCTGGGAGCTCGAACATCCTGTTTTCTCCTCAAGTTCCGGAGGGTGCACGCCAGGGCCTGGGGTGGTACCACAGAGGGGTGATAAAACTCACAGCAGTACAGCTTGCATTAACAACTCCCTTGAATTAAAAACACGCTTTTCAGGGAAACAAATACGATTCCATCAGCAAACACATTATAATCATGAGGAAAGGCAGGGCTGTTGAGCAGCATAAGAGTTTCAGAAAAGAAGAGGGGAGATATTCTGGCAGGAAGGAGCAAGCTCAGAGTGCGTGACCCATGCAGCCTCGTCCGTTTGGTCAGACACTGGGAGCCCTTTCTGGAGTGGGGGAGAAACAGCAACTCCTACATGCTGGCCTCTCTTCCAGAAGTGACCAAACTGCAGGTTCTCTGTGGCAGTTGCCCTAAAGCAGTGCTTTCACACTTTAATGTGCACGCACAGCCCCTGTGGATCTTGTTGAAATGCAGGTCCTGATTCCATAGGTCTGGCCTGAGAGCTTGCACTTCTAACAAGCTCCTAGCTGAGGGTGATTTGCTGGTCCGTGGAACACACTGAGAATAAATAACAAGGCATGGGAGGGTGCTGCCTTGGCTCAGCACCACTTCCGCTTCCCTACAGACGACTCTAAAGCAAAAGCAGGTGTAGATGACCCAATTCAGCAGCCTGGGAAGTTTGGGGGAATGACCCAAGACTTGGCCTGGTGGCCAAGCGGTTGCATTAGGAGCTCCTCCAAACTCCCCTGCTCTCCCCCCCAAGAGTAAGCAATGTGCGGAAGTAGGTTGGGGTCAGCCGTCCCCAGGTAAAAGAGGCTGGTCACCAAGCACAAGTGTGTAGGGCAACGTTACCTTTGTGAATTTACTACAGCCCTGGACCTATGGGCCCCCAAACTTGACTTGCCACCCACTAACTCACTTATTCATTCATTGCTTCAACAAACACTGAGTGAGCCTCTATTACCCCAGACACAGTGGTTAGCACTGAGGGTCCAGAGATGAAGAAGCAGATTGTGTCCTCATGAAACTTACTGCACAGCTAGCCCCTGGGAATGGATCCATTTCTCAAGGGCACGTGGCTGATGTATACAAAATAAAACTGATGTGCTTATTTATTATAATATTTGTAATTATGATGATGGTAGCTTACGCTTTTTTAAAAGCCTGGGATGTACTCGCCGTTGTGCTAAGCACGTTGCATGGATCATCTCATTAATCCTCACGACAGCCCATGTGGCAGGTACTGTTGTTAAATCCACTTCAAAGATGAGAAAACTGAAGCTCAGAGAGGTTAGGTAACTTTCCAGAGGATACCAGCTAGTGAGGAGAGGAGCTGGGATTCATGCCTAGGCAGGCTGACCCCAGTCCAGGCTCTTAGCCTTTACCCCCAGGGGCTGGGTCCGCACTTCTGCTCATGGGCACATTTCCTCCCTGGGGGGAGAGCTCCTGGGAAGCCAAATGACAGTCAGTGGCTGAGCGAGTTTGGAATCTGATGGTGGGCAGTGGAACATTGGATGATGGGGGTGATATTAATCACAGAGGCATCACACTATACAACTTGATGCCTGTGACGTACCTATCCCCCTAAATGGACAGACCTTCAGCACCCAAGCACTCGAGTTCCTGGCCCAGGAGCCCTCTTTCCACTGGGGAAAGGCAAGAACACACTGCTTGGCTCTGCTAAGTCTTGCTCTCTCTTCCCTGGGTCTCCCTAGCTGTATACGCATACACACATACACACACACTCTCACACACACATACACATGATCATGCACGATCACACACATTCATACACCCACACACGTGCTCCCACTCACGTGCACCCACATACATACAACCACGCACAACACATATATGCACATACATTCACACACACACACAAACACACACACTTCCGATGACCTTATTCTCTTTTGGATGTGTTAATACTGCGAATCAGGTGAAACAAAATGTTTGCTCCTCTCTGCTTTGAACTAGTATATTTGTTTTAGAGGGTAACTCTCAGAAGACTACCTTATTTCTCTGAACCCAGGTTCCACTGGGGCCTCTCACTGCAGCCCAGAATTTCTTTCCAGTTTTAAAGCCCCCAAGTTGTACAGCCACTTCCCTTGACACCCAGGTGTCAGATACGAGGAGTCTTAAATGGTCTGGAGTGTCAATGGTTTCTTTTTTAAAAAAATACACGCTCGGTGGGAGGTTGGATAACTTTGCACCCAGTCTTCATTCATCCCGGTTGACCTCAGCTCTCCATCCCCATGTAAATCTGCCTTCTACCGCATGCTGGGCCCAGGCTGCTAGCAAGCCTTCTGAGGGCATTCTTCTCAGATTTTCACTTTATCACCTAACCACCAGTCCTAATAGCATCAGATAAGAGAGTTTCTGCTGTGCTGTGCTTGTTTTAAAAAATCGCAGATGCTATCCACCTGGAGTTAAGTCCAGCCTTAGAGAGACAGCATATAAACACCCAAGGAGACCAGGCATGCCCCAGCCACTGAGTTCCTCAGACACTCTGTGCTGTAGGATTTCCAGAGAGGGGAGATTACATGAGCTTGTGTGGGTGCAGAAGGCTTCCTCGAGGAGATGAGATTCCTGATGGACCTTTATTATGGGTTGAATGGTGTCCCCACCCAAAGTTCATATGTTGAAGTCCTCAAAATGTCCACCGTCTAATAATATAATCCCAACCAGCAATTCACTGAGTACTTCCAGAAGCTTTGTGTGCTTTGCTTCATTTGTAATCCTCCCCTCTCCTCCTGCAGAAGCTCCTATTATTCCCATTTTACAGACAAGGAAGCTGCAGCTCTGAAAGCTGAATGTGGCCAAGGTCTGAATAATTGCCACCCAGTGTCCAAAGTGCTCCAACTAGGGCCTGCCACACTGCCTTGGGAGCTTGGGACTGACTTTTCAAAGTAGCACAGGCAGTGGTAAGGGCAGAACAGTATCTGAGCTGCTTCTTGAAGGACTCAGAGAATCCCCAGCAGGCAAAGCAGAAGGGAAAGGAATTCCTGGAGCCAGGAGCACATGTGCAAAAGCACCTGGGTGTAAGAGAGTACAGTTAGGGGCATACGTCCTTTGTTTCATTCTGGAATTTAAGAAGCTTTCGAGGTAGTGATGGGAGATGCAGCTGTGAAGACAGGCGGGGCAAGATTATAAAGACCTTTGAATGGCAACCTAATAAGCGCAACTTCTGGAAGCAACAGGGAGCCATTGAAGGTTGTGAAGCGGTGAGAGAGCATCTAAAAGATTACGAGGCAGTAGAAGTGAGCCATATCGTCCCAGGGTGCCCTGGGCGATGGGGGAGAAGAGCCTGGGTGGCGGGATCTGAGAAGGTTCCTAGAGGCAGGGGCCTCTGCCGGAAAGGAGGATCCAGCTAGGCCCAGCGCCCCAGTGAAGGCAGCACGCTGAGAGGGAAAGGCAGGTTGTCGCATTAAGCCCCGAACAGAGAACATCACACCTGGGGTGTTTTAGGCTCAGCCCAGATTTTCCCTATACCCACCTCAGCACGGGAAACTAAAAAAGAAACAGCTAAGAAAGTGTCAGGTTTATTAAAACAGCTCAGTTCCGATCTCTCTCGGGCTCTCCAGCTCTGACTTTCCCGCTATTTTTAGGTGTTCCAGAATTCTCCACCCAGACATTCCCCATACCCCCTGAAGAGTGAGCATGTTTCCCGCCTCGCCAGCCATGGCCAACCCCACTCAGCTTCCTGTTCGACCCCAAGGCCCAGTTTCTGGTGGGAGTCTGAGGGACTCCAAGTGTCACAGCCCCCTCTTCTCCCTGGGTCTAGATTCCACAAAGAACCACCCAGAACTTGGTGTTATTCTCCTCTTGAAGAAAAGAAAGCCTAAATTATTTCTTTGGCTGGGTTTTTCACTATGACTGGTTTTCATTAGCTTTGCAAGTAGAAAATAAATTCCCCTCCAGTGGAAAGTTGCCACTTGTGTGCAGAGAGTCATTGTTCATTTAATATTTTTTATGCTGAATGACCCAAGCCCCAGTCTGCTGGAGCTCTGGCCAGGGACCTGAGAAGTGTGCTTCAGAAACCCTCCTGGCAGGTACTGTTTGTGGAGCTGGTGGCCGTTTGCCTCTTGTTAAAACTTGAGGGTTGGGCTTCCCTGGTGGCGCAGTGGATATGAATCCGCCTGCCAATGCAGGGGACACGGGTTCGATCCCTGGTCCGGGAAGATCCCACATGCCGTGGAGCAACTAAGCCTGTGTGCCACAGCTACTGAGCCTGTGCCCTAGAGCCCACGAGCCACAACTACTGAGCCCACGTGCCACAACTACTGAAGCCCGCGGGCCTAGAGCCCGTGCTCCGCAACAAGAGAAGCCAATGCAATGAGAAGCCCAAGCACCGCAACGAAGAGTAGCCTCCACTTGCTGCCACTAGAGAAAGCCCGTGTGCAGCAACGAAGACCCAACACAGCCAAAAATAAATAAATAAAATTTAAATTTAAATTAAAAAATTAAAAAAAAAAACCTTGAGGGTAGAGGAAACCTGGGGAACTTGAGCGATCTGCTCTCCACTGCCCAGCCCCGTCTGCAGAGCCTGGACCCCCTCTCAGCCTTTTCCTTCCGGCCCAAGTCCTGGTTCACCTGGCGGAGAAGCTTCTCAATGCCACTTCTGCCTCCCAGCCTTCCTCACCCTGGAGCTGATAAGGGGGGAAAGAGAAAACTGAATCAGGAAAGAAATCCAGCTGATAGAACTCCAGGTCATGCTGCTTTGTGGAACCAGAGGGGGCCTCCCTGGGCAGAGTTCTCCCTCTAAGGGGCCAACTCTGCAGGGGCTGAGACCAAGAGGGGTCTGGGCACCCAGGCCAGCCCCAAGGTACTGAGTGGCAGGTTAAGACAGGTGAGAAGAGGAGAGACAGGCAAGAAGTAGAGATGGGAGTAGAGACTGAGAAAGTGGGGCTAGAGGAAATGGAGAGATAGGTAGAGCAGAGAGACAGGAAGTGGAGGAGACTTGGCCAGTGGCAGGAGAAATGGCCAGCAGGGGCCCGTGTTACTCAGGATTCCTTTGCCAGCTGTATTCCCCATGCAAGAGGATGAGGAAAATTTAAGTCTCTACTGGGAAAATTCAAGCCTGGAGATCATTTAAGCTTTCCTGGGACTCTGCCAGCCGTCTCCAGGGTTTTGTCAAATTTTCCACCTACTCCCCTTTGCATGTGGAAACTCAGCCTGCATCTTAGAAACCCCATACTCAACACTGGCTTTTTTCAGCTCTCGGTTATTCAGGAGGGTTTGTGGATGAAGATGCACGGGCTAAGGGGTTTATAGGGACTGGCTGCAGCTATGCCCCTCTGCCCCACCTCCACCCATCTACGCACATACACACACACTCAGCAATCAGTAGTGCAGGAGGCACTGCTTGTGGGGGACACTTAGAGAATCAGGTATTGGGTTGTCCTGCTTTATCCCCCAGGGAAATACCAGGTAGCCGCAGAACCCCAGGACACGTCCCCCACTGCCTGGAATGACAGCACCTCCTCAGTGTAATTCAGGATTGTTTTCTACTTCATTGTGCAAATATAGAACCAAATCGCACAATATAAAAAGTATTATATAGGTGCGTATATATATATATTTTTTTTTTTAAGTTGATGGTCTTTCCCTCTCTCCTTTTAATCCTACCTTTCTGAGGATTACTATTTTGATGTGTACATTTATTTTTTTTAATGCTTATAAAAACACACTGACCTACTGGCTTTTATCCCCCAGACAAAATGGTGACGCGTAGTATTCCTAAACTTGCTTTGTTAAAAATATTTAGCAATATGTCCCAGGTATTGTTCCAGGTCATGAGATATGGATCTGAGTCATTCTTTTTTAACAGCTCTGTTGCATCCCATTGTGTGGATATACCACTGTCTTCTTAGTCCTTTCAGGCCATCATAACAAAAGTATCACAGACTGGGTGGCTTATAAACAATAGGAATTTATTCCTTACAGTTCTGGAGACTGGGAGGTTCAAGATCAAGGCGCTGGCAGGTTCAGTGACTGGTGAGGGCCTGCTTCCTGTTTCATAGACGACCTTCTCACTGTGTCCTCATGTGGTAGACGGGATGAGGGAGCTCTATGGGGTCTCTTTTATAAGAGCACCAATCCCATTCATGAGGGCTCCACCCTCATGCCCTAATCACCTCCCAAAAGCCCTAGCTCCAGTTATCATCATGCTTAGGGTTAGTTTTCAGCATATGAATTTGAGGACACAAACATTCAGTCTACAGTAATCATGATTTTAATAACCAGTCTTCTGTGATGGACATTCAGGTTATTTCCAGGTTGGGTTTTGTGTTTGTTGTTGTTTGGGAGTTTTATTTTTATTTTGCTATTATTATAAACAACCCTGTAATAATTACTATGCATCTCTCATGACATACTGGGGTTTTGACGCTATAGGGCAGAGTGCTGGAGTGGGATTGCTGAGTCAGAGGAAATGTGTGTTTAAAGTTGTACCAGGCACTGCCTGATAGCTTCTCAAGAAGATCTTGCAATTCGCACTCCTTCAGAATAATCTTCAACTCCAAAACCAGAGGGTGATAATTTCTCAGGGAAAGCCTTTTAAAAACATTTCATGTCACTTTTAGGTATTGAATAAGGTGTGAAATTACTTTATAAACTCCGAAGTGTTTACGGATCAGATATCAGCTGGTGATGACTTGCTCCTTAAATTCTTTTTTTTTTTAATTAATTAATTTATTTATTTATTTTTGGCTGTGTTGGGTCCTCGTTTCTGTGCGAGGGCTTTCTCCAGTTGCGGCGAGCGGGGGCCACTCTTCATCGCGGTGCGCGGGCCTCTCACTATCGCGGCCTCTCTTGCAGCGGAGCACAGGCTCCAGACGCGCAGGCTCAGCAGTTGTGGCTCACGGGCCCAGCTGCTCCGCGGCATGTGGGATCTTCCCAGACCAGGGCTCGAACCCGTGTCCCCTGCATTGGCAGGCAGATTCTCAACCACTGCGCCACCAGGGAAGCCCGCTCCTTAAATTCTAAGTAATAATGCTTCCAATCCCCATTCTCCAGATTTTCCCAAGTCAATGCCCTGGCAAGTTTTTTGGAAATTCTCTGTGAGAAGAGGGAGGAGTTTGCAGTTGTAGGGCCGCCTCTGATTTCTCACCCTGGGCAACCCTGAAATCATTCTGTTAGTAATCCCACACATGCTGTTCTGTCCCATGCCACATTTATCCAGATTAAGCCCTTTTCTATAACGCACACACACGTGCACACACACACACACCCCTCATACACAGTTATTCATATGCGTACAGACTACTGAAACTTTAGGGGAACTGAGAGGATTTATATCTTAAGATACATATAACTTAAAATTCACAGTTCAATATATCTGTTGCTAAAAATTCCCCCAAGCATTTCTGAAATAGGGCTCTGATCTTTGGATTTTTATTTGGTCTTTCCCTTCCTTTCTCCCCATATTTATATCCTCTCTCAAAAGAACAACTCCAAAAATATAATAAATCCTCCCCCCCCCTTTTTTTTGGCTGGGCCATGCAGCTTGAGGGATCTTAGTTCCCCAGCAGGGATCAACCCTGTGCCCCCTGCAGTGGAAGCGCAGAGTCCTAACCACTGGACCACCAGGGAAGTCCCTTCCCTTTTCTTAGACACTGAAATTCAGTTCATCCCAGCCTCTGCTCCAAGATTTTGTGACCCTGAACAGAAGGGCCTTTCGTATAATGGGATCCACCCTCCTTAGAAAGGCGCATGGGTTGTAAGTAGCAAAAAGTCTTCTCTCCTTCCATACCAAAAGGTTCATTCTTTTAATCCATTCTCCACCCAGAGCAGAGTGTTCTTTAAAAAAATGTAAATCAGGGCTTCCCTGGTGGCGCAGTGGTTGAGAATCCGCCTGCCAATGCAGGGGACACGGGTTCGAGCCCTGGTCTGTGAAGATCCCACATGCCGCGGAGCAACTAGGCCCGTGAGCCACAACTACTGAGCCTGCGCGTCTGGAGCCTGTGCTCCGCAGCAAGAGAGGCCGCGATAGTGAGAGGCCCGTGCACCGCGATGAAGAGTGGCCCCCGCTTGCCACAACTAGAGAAAGCCCTCGCACAGAAACGAATACCCAACACAGCCAAAAATAAATTAATTAATTAATTAATTAATTTTTTAAAAAGTAACAAATGTTCAAGTACAATTGGTGTCTTTAAAAAAAAAAAAATGCGGGCTTCCCTGGTGGCGCAGTGGTTGAGAATCTGCCTGCCAATGCAGGGGACACAGGTTCGAGCCCTGGTCTGGGAAGATCCCACATGCCACGGAGCAACTGGGCCCGTGAGCCACAACTACTGAGCCTGCGCGTCTGGAGCCTGTGCTCCGCAACAAGAGAGGCCGCGACAGTGAAAGGCCCGTGCAGCGCGATGAAGAGTGGCCCCCGCTTGCCGCAACTAGAGAAAGCCCTCGCCCAGAAACGAAGACCCAACACAGCCAAAAATAAATAAATAAAATTTAAAAAAAAAAAAAAAAAAATGTAAATCAGATTACATTACAGCCCTGGTCCATCCCTGCTGGCTTCCCAAAGCCATTAGAATAGAAGCCAAACCCTTTTCCTGGGCACACACCTGCACCCTTTCCTGCGTCCTTTTCCTGGGCACGTACCCATTTCTGCTCTCAGATCTCCAAACGTATTTTAGGTTCTGTTGTGTCCCCTCCCTGCCCTCTCCCTGCTTACACTGTACATAGGAACTCAGACAGGGAGGAGGAGCCCACCTCAGGCCTCTTGCTCCCCTTTATAACCCCCCACTACCCAGCCTTCATTGGGACTAGCTGGATCTCTTCTCCTGGGGGCGGGGGGGAACTGGCTTGGGTTGATCACCCAAGATCTTCCAGATCTTTTGTTCCATAGTTGGACCTTGGCTTTCAAAACTCAAAAGCCAAAAATTGAGCTCTTGTTCTCTTCACTGTGCTACAATGATCCTCTCTTGAGGTGATGGTCCGACGGCCCTAGATTGGGGAGGGGCACGGGATGGCAGGAAGAAGCGGAAGCAAACACTTTAGTGGCTGCATCAGCTTGTGTTCTCTTGGCAAAGACACCCTAGCAAGACGGCCGGCTTCTTTCTGTGAATACTTTGATAAGCTCTTGGATGGAGAGGTGGGCAGACACCCCAAGGGGCAACTCGAGGGACAGGGAGCGGCTTCTGTCCAGCTAACCAGCTGGCTTACATCGAGAGGGGGGTCAGTGCTGGCAGTGGACCCAGGAGTGCTCAGGCTAGCGAAGTTTTGAGAGACTGTACATTCATAGTCAGAGGAAACGTGAAGCAGGGAAGAGACATAGCATCTGATTCCACTTAGATGACGTACCTAGAGAAGTCAAATTCATAGAGACAGAAAGTAGAGTGGTGGTTACCAGGGGCTGGGGGGAGGGGAAAATGGGGAGCTATTGTTTAATGGGTATAGGGTTTCAGTTTGAGATGATGAAAAAGTTCTGGAGGTGGAAAGTGGTGAAGGTTGCACAATGATATGAGTGTACTTAATGCCACTAAACTGTACACTTAAAAGTGATTAAAATGTTAAATTTTCTGGTATGTGTATTTTATCACAATTAGAACAGTTTTTTAAATTGCATAATAAAAATTATAGACTTCATGGGAAAAATGGAGTTGGGACATAACACTCAAAAATTTTGTCGATTACACATTTTAAAAAATATGTAGGAACCTAACAAAACAGTAGCACAGTTTTACAAGTGTTAAATGGTTAAAAAACACATAAATACGACAATAAACATGGTACTGCACCTCGAAGGAAAAAAAACAAGAAAGATACAGAACAGAGATTCTCAAACTTTTTGGTCTCAAGACCCCTTAACACTCTTAAAGCGTTTTGAAGAACCCCAAAGGGCATGTGCTTATATGGCTGATATCTATCGATATTTTCCATATTCAAAATTAAAGCTGAGAAATGTGTAGCGAACAAGAACACAGAAGCACACGGTCCATCAGGGTGATGACATCATCGCATGTCACGTAGACTCCGGGAAACCCCACCACACACTCATGAGAGAAGGAAAGGGAAAAAGGCAAATAACAGCATAATATTCTCTTATGAGAATAGTTTTGACCTTGTGGGTCTCCTAAAAGGGTTCAGGGGACTCCCAAACATTCCCAGAACACACTTTGAGAGTGGCTGGTCTATTCTAGAACTAGGGCAAGGTCTCTAGAGAGGCCTGTAGAGAGGATGGGAAAGGGGGAGGAGAGGGTGTCCGAATGGGAAGTCAAGTACAGTCGGGAAAGGCCCCGCTAGGAGGAGCTCCAGAAAGGCCGATGGATGCAGGGAGACTTGCAGAGAGACACAGCTGTGCCCACCTGACCCGGTATAGCGGTCCCTGCAGTTTAGCAAGTGGGCCCAAGGCTGCCCACACGCAGCTGCTCCCCGGGAGTACACCTTCCGGCCCTTCCCCAGGGCCCCCAGCAACGAGGCTCTCCAGGTTATTCCCGATTTGACACAGAAAGGAGCAGTTGTTTGAAAGCGGTTTTCTGCCGGCCAAGCGAGGGATGGCCAAGCCCTGCCCTGTGATGCTCCCACAGATCCAGCGTGAGTGGCAGCCAGTTTAATAAGGCTTATTTAAAAACAAAAACAAATCAGCTTATTCTCAGCGTGAAATGAGTTGTGTTCGGCCTTAATCCCCTGTGGTCAGTCAGCGCTCTGCGGCGATGCCAGCCGTCCCAGTCCCCGCAGACCGCCTTAGTGAAGGTTACGTCCCCTTTCCAATGACGAGGAGCAGAAATCCAGTAATGCATTCAGTGCAGTGAAAACTTAATCCCAAATATCATTTTTACCCATCTGAGGAAAGTTAACCCGCTGAAGATTCAATTCAACAAACACTGCCTCTGAATTGAGGTCATCCATTTACTTAATTGTAACGTTGCTGCTTCTTGCACGAGATCCGGATCAACACCCAGGTCAAGGCTCTGTGATGGGTTTTATTCATCATGTTTTCTGCTTCCCTCTGGGTAAGTGAAGCCAGGATGGAGTGGCGATTGGCAATGTGCTCGCGCTGATGCCAAGTGGAGCTCCCAAAACATGCAGGCATTTATGGATCAGGAGGGGTCACAGGCATAGGGGTGTCGAATGACACGCCCCTTGGGAGGGCTAGGAAACTGGAGGAGCCTCTTCAGCAGGGGACTCCTGGGCCACATGGGAGAAATGGGGGAAGGGCTATGGAACCTGAAAGGAAGGCCCCTGCCCTACCAGAGTAGGGCACTGTGGTGGTCAGGGTTCTCCAGAAAATAGAACCGCTAAGATGTACATATACATAGGAAAAGATTTATTCTACAAAATTGGCTTACACAATCATTGAGGCTAACGAGTCCCAAGATCTGCAGGGTGTGTCGGCCAAGTGGAGACCAAGGAGAGCCAATGGTGTAGCTCCAGTCTGAGTCTGAAGGCCTGAGAACCAGGAGAACCAGTGGTGTAAGTTCCATTCCAAGAGCTGGCAGGCCAAGGGCCAGGAAGAGCCAATGCTTCAGTTCCAGTCGGAAGGCAGGAATAAGCCAACACCCTGGTCAGAAAGCAGTCAGACAAGGGGAATTCTACCTTACTCAGAGGATGGTCAACCTTTTTGTTCTATTCAGGCCTTCAACTGATTGGATGTGACCCACCCACAGTAGGGAGGGCAATCTGCTTTACTTAGGCCACTGATTTAAATGTTAATCTCATCCAGAAACAGCCTCACAGAAACACCCATAATAATGTATGACCAAATATCTGGGTACCCTGGGGCCCAGGCAAGTTGACACATAAAATTACTCATCACAGACACCCAAAGAAAAAGGGAGACAAAGATTATCTCCAAATCAGGAGGGAAAAGGTGGTGCTCATTTAGAAGCAAGAGAAAGCGGAAAAACTGGCTGTTCCAGGTCAGGCTGATGGTTGTGGCTGGGCTGGAGGCTCCCCCTTGTGAGTTCTTCCTGGTCCTGCAGCAGTGGGGAGCAGACCATGGACGTAGGCTAACTTGGAAGGGCCTACAGGGCCTGGACCATTAGAAACCAGGCTTTTGGGCAATAATCACCACTCCCAACTCTGGGGCTAAGGAGGACCTGCCCCCAGCTTCTGGGCCTTTCAAGACAAGGCGACATCTTAGACCAGGGTGTCTCCCCTCCTAACTGCATTTCTACAGCTTTATTAATTAAGGCTGGATCTCTAACAACCAACAATGAGAGAAAAGGGCCTTCACCAAGGAGAAAAGAAGGAATAAGAATTCAGAGAACCCGCCCGGGACCCTTGCAACACCTGGCAAGTACATCATCTTATTGAGCAATGAAGAAGGTCATGGTGGCCCACCTGTAATTAATCACAATTAATTATGATATAATCAACATAACGGAGTGCCTATGATAAACCTGACCCTGTGCTTTATGGTCTTAACTCATTTAATCCATTAATGACCTTAACTGGAACAACCCCAGAAGGTGGGAACCATTATCCTTCCCATTTTATAGAGGAAGAAAGTGAGGCACATAGGCAGGCACTGACATGGGGTCATACAGCTACTGAGGGATAGAGCTGGGATCTGAACCCACACGGTCCTTCCGGAATTAACCACTCCACTATGCCACCTCCTCGCATGAGTGGGTTCTCCATGTGGGGTCCCTCGGGTTTGGGTCATGCCCTGGGCACACGGGAAACTGAACGGAGAAAGAGCTGGGCCCAGGCCTGAGGGCACAGCTGAGTGGAGTGAAAAGCAGGCTTGCTGGGGGTGAAGAAAGAGCCGACTGGCTTCCAACCTGGATCCTTCTGTCTCCTGTCTTCCTCTTGCCATGGCCACACGCAGCCCCTGGAAGAGGATTACCAGAAAATTAGGAAAGAAACAGACAGCCACCTGTTAAAGGGAAAAAAACCAAAGGCCCCAAATGGCGTCACCTGTGCTAAAACCCATGATAACTGACCTAGATTTCATACCTGACCTAACTGTAGTTTTGACCTTCCCCAGGAATGTAATGGTAATCAGCCAGTCTGGAACTTTCTGGTCAGCACCAGTGAAGTACCCTATCACAGGGCCCTGTCCATTCCCCCACCAAGGGATGAAGAGGTAAACTGCATGATAGACCCTCATCCTCCCCCCACCCACCCCCCGAAAGAAGGTGACCTGGTCTGAAACAATCCTTTCTTTTGCTGATAGCTTCTGTGCGCCGCCCTCCTCCTGCCTATAAAAACCTTCCAGTTCATACAACCCCTCTGAGCACGCTTCTACTTACTAGGTGGGATGCTGCTGCGTTCTTGAATCATTGAATAAAGCCAATTAGATCTTCAGATTTACTCATTTGAATTTCGTTTTTTAACACATTTAAAGCAAGGCTAAGGGGGAGGTGGCAGCCCCAAGGACAGCAGTATGGGTACCACTGCCTGCAGGGAGGGCTGATGTTCTGGAACAGGGAAGGCAAGAGACTGTTCCCTGACTGAGGGCCCTTTAGCCTCCTGTGCCCCCTCCAGGCTCCCTTGTTACATCTGTAAACCCCGTGGTGACAGCGACTCTGTCTTCTCTCAACACTCAGCAGACAATCCACCAAGCTAGTGGCCCCTCTGCTCCAAACTGCTGTGACAACGCTTCCCAAGCCAGCCTTGGGCCTCTCTTTATCCCTGAGGAAAACAGCTAAGTCTGCCCTTCGAGTCCAGAACAAGCTCTGAATTTTAATTCTGGATTTAATTCCATGTGGGTTGAGCCAGGAGCCATTCGAAGACGGATTAGCAGCCCTGACGCTCAGCCTCTTGTCTTTGGGAAAAGGGACATGAATCAGCACCCACTAAGCCCACCGCCTGTGGAAGTCTCCCTGCGACTCAGATAGTGCCTTTTGGAATGACCCCTCTGGGCCTGTTCACCATCTTTTCGGGATCACTCTGCCTACCCCAAAGCAGGATTCAGCAACATGACGGGGAGGCAGCCGGAGGGGAAGGACACAGCAGAAATAAGAGGTATAATACCAATGGCCACGGATTCCTGGGGTGGGAGGTTTTCCTCCTCATGGCCCTTGATAGACACCAACACACACCAAAACTAGGAGAATAAAAGGGAGTCTGAGGAATTGGGGCTTGTATCAGTCAGGGTCCTTCAGAAAAACAGAACCAGCAAGAGATATGCATGTATAGTCTGAAGGGGTCTGAGAACCAAGAGAGCTGATTCCAGTATGAAAGCCATCAGACTAAAGACCCAAGAAGAGCTCATGCTTCAGTTCATGTCCAAAAGCAGGAAAAGACTGATGTCCCAGCTCAAGAGTCAGGCAGGAGGAATTCTCTCTTACTTGCAGAAGAGTCAATTTTTTGTTCTATTCAGGCCTTTGACTATTTAGATGAGGCCCACCCACAGTAGGAGGGCAATCTGCTTTATATCATCTATGGATTCAAATGTTAATCTCATCCATAACCACCCTCAGAGATGCACCTAGAATAATGTTTGACCAAATATCTGGGCATCCTGTAACCCAGTCAAGTTGACACAGAAAATTAACCATCACAGGGCTCAAAGTAGAAAAAGAAAGGGTACTTAGCATAAAAACACATAAGTGCTATGCATGAGAAGTCACCTTTGACCAGGGAAAAGCTTGATTGTGTTGCAGGTTCCCCAGCCTGAGGTCAGAGCAGGTGCAAAGCCAAGTGGGACTGAGTGACTGCAGAAGTGAAGAGGGACCCTGAGGAGGATCCCTGGGAGGGACCCAGGGTAAGGGGATGTGCAAAATATGTACAGCCTGGGCCGTATGTAAATCCAAAACAGACTGTTACCTTCTATCTCTAACTTAACAAAATTATTTATGCTGACATTTCATCTTAGGAATGAACGTTGTAACACAAATCATTTATTCAATCCCTCTAATAATTATCAACTCATTTGTGGAGTGATTTTTTAATTTTTTCTGGCTGCCACTAGCTGGGAGGTCCCTGTCTGAGCCACGGTTCACTATCAGGACTGCATCAAATCCTTCCAAGGTTGTCCCCATCAGATTGATGGTCACTGGGTCCCTGGCACCTGGTGTTCTGTTACAGCTAGTGAAGCATGGCCTTGTGCCCACACGTCATGGCTAGGAACACACACCTACCCCGTGGCCTGGAGGCAAAGAGCCTCTGCGACAGTGGCTGCCTGCCTTGCCACCGGCTCTGTTGTGCCCACCAACGCTGGCTGCTCTGGAGCGGTGGACAGGCACAGCACTCACCCTCGCTGCCCCCATCCATTTGGTGCCAGCAAGGGCTGCCAGCATCCTCTCCAGCATCTGGCCACCTGGTAACCTCTGGGCTGCCTGGGCCAATGTCATTTGATGGTTTAGAGTCTCATGAACTCATACTTTTTACCATCTGGTATGAGAGGATTTCAATATTTTAATCACCATGAGGACTTACCAGTGTGTCCTCAGCAAATAACAACCCTGAGTGAGAAGGACCTAGGGGGCATGAGGAAAGGGGTGGAGATAGAGGGGGACGAATGATGGGGGCTTCCCCTATTGGCTAGACAGGAACAGTTCAGGCAGGCAGCCCAGGAATCTAGGATTAAGACCCCCAGTGTCACTGTGGAGATGGGGAATGAGCTGGAAAGAGAAGCTAGAAGTACAGGTCTGCCTTGAACATCTCAACTCTGCGCACTCAATGGTAAGAATTAAGGGTGGAGTGCTGGGCATATATTAACATGTACCATGCACCCATACCATGCCAGGCCCCATGGAAGGCATGCCCCAAATAGTTTTCTTTACATTTCTCAAAGAAAAAATCTCTTTAAAGAACATATTATAGGGCTTCCCTGGTGGAGTAGTGGTTGAGAATCCGCCTGCCAATGCAGGGGACACGGGTTCGATCCCTGGTCCGGGAAGATCCCACATGCCGCGGAGCAACTAAGCCTGTGCACCACAACTACTGAGCCTGTGCTCTAGAGCCCGCGAGCCACAACTGCTGAAGCCCGCGCGCCTAGAGCCCATGCTCCGCAATGAGAAGCCACCGCAATGAGAAGCCCACGCACCGCAACGAAGAGTGGCCCCCGCTCGCCACAACTAGAGAAAGCCCGTGCGCAGCAACAAAGACCCAATGCAGCCAAAAATAAATAAATAAAATAAATAAATTTATTAAAAAAAAAAAAAAAGAACATATTTTTGGGCTTCACTGGTGGCACAGTGGTTAAGAATCCACCTGCCAATGCAGGGGACACAGGTTCGAGCCCTGGTCCGGGAAGATCCCACATGCCACTGAGCAACTAAGCCCGTGTGCCACAACTACTGAGCCTGTGCTCTAGAGCCCGCGAGCCACAACTACTGAAGCCCGCGCACCTAGAGCCCGTGTTCCACAATAAGAGAAGCCACCACAGTGAGAAGCCCGCACACCGCAACGAAGAGTAGCCCCCGCTCGCCGCAGCTAGAGAAAGCCTGCGCACAGCAACAAAGACCCAATGCAACCAAAAATAAATAATAAATAAATAAATACATTTTTAAAAATCATATTAAAAAAAGCTATTAATGAGATTTTTTTAAAAAAGAACATATTATTATCTCGTATTTCACATGAGGAGAGTAAAGCTCAGAGAGTTTGGATTTATTCATTCATCCCACAGATGAACATACCAAGTACTGTGCCAAGCACTAGGTAAGAACTGACCCAACAGACATGGGCCCTGCCTTCACGGAGCTTGCAGTCTGGTGAGCAAGGCCCACATTAAAGAAATGAGCCCGCAAATAAACATACAATTATATTATACATCACCATAAAATACAGTTTAAAAAAAAAAAAGGCCAAGGGTGCCGTGAGAGTGAATGACATGGGGACCTAATATAGACAGACCACTCAGGGAGGACTTCCATCTGCAGGAGCCCACGGTGACTCAGCCAGTGAACGGCAGAACCAGGATTCTAACCCACAGCCTTGCTCTTCCCACCAGTTTCCCCATCACTAAGCCAATGGGAATGGAGGGGCTGAACAATCTCCCCTTATATTTAGTCTACACATCTTGGATATATCTTAGGCTGCTGAGGCCCAAGGTTCTCACTTCTACATTCCCACCAACTATCCTACCTACGTCCCTCAGTGTATGGAGTTAGGATAAGTCAGACATGGGAGGCTGGTGATGGGACACTTTAAAAAAATGTTGAACAGTAGCAGGATGCTTTGAGGCCCATTCCTTACTTTGCTACTTACCAAGGATGAGACTGAGATACTTTGCTTTACCTAAACTCTAAGGGGTCATGCAATGATCATGGTTACCTTTTACTAAGCACCTACCACATGTCAGGAGCTGAATAGCGGCTTTGAATGAGCATTGTCATCTGTGGTTGCCTGAACTACCAACCCTGATTCTTCACTCCTCCATGCACCCATGCCCTTGCCATGGGCCAATTGTGGGCAGATTGTGTTTCCTGATCCCTGTCTCTGGGCTCAGTCACATGATTTATTTTAGACAATGGGATGTTAATAGATAAGATGCAAGCAAGGACTTGAAATATGCTTGAGCAGTCTTTTTCTTGTGTCTCTGTGATTGCTGTGAGAAGAGATTCCCCAGGCAGCTATTGCCACTTCAGCCTGGGCCCACAGTGAGGTCCATGGAGGAGACTGGAGTCATCCAGACATGCAGCTTGAACCAGAGCTACCCAGCCTAGCCCAGCTACAACAGCTGGTCCCAGCCAACCCTTAGAAACATTAGAAATAAATAGTTTATTGTTGGATGTCACTGAGATGTGGTGGTTGTTACACAGCAGTAGCTAGCTGATACAGTATTTCAACCTCATAACAACTCTGTGAAGTAAGTATTTTCTCTACAATTTTACAGACGGATACACTAGAATTGAGGTTTATACGTTGGCCTATGTCATAAAATTAGCATGTGGCAGAGTTAGGATTTAAATCTAGGACCTTCTGGGGCTAACGCCCAAAATGTAGGTGTTGGTGCTGCTTCAGTAAGACCTTTGCATTAATACCGATCCTGTGATGATGTAAATTTGGACATGATGTAATTGACAACTGGCCCCTAGAACCTGGAGCTGCCCAGCTGCACAAGCTCATCCCAGTTGTTTTATAAACGTATCAGTGATGCCACCCTATTTCATGCCTGTAAAATTTTTATCCCCATTCAGTAGCATTACAGCAGGTTTTGTTCTATTATAATTCTCTAGAGATCAAGAGGAATTTTTAGAATAAAACTTCAGTGTCTGGGGAAGGGAAAAAGAGAAATGAAGGAGATGGATTGTGTTTAAGAAGATAAAAATCCCAGCGAGGGAAAGAAGGAAAAAAATGATTACTATTATTCATTCCAAGGGGCTGGAGTGGAGCTGTCACTCCAACCAGGAGAACAGTGAGGAGGCTCTTGTGGTTATAATCAGGCAGGTGACAATGGTGACTTGATAGAGAGTGAAAGGGTTAAGTGAGTACCTGAAGAATGAAAGCTCATGATGTGACCAAGTGCCCTAAAGCCATTCTGTGAAGGAACTGGCCAAGTAAACCCACTTAATCGCAATGACATCCTCCAAGTTCTTTCTCCCTATCCAAAGTCACAAGCCACAGAGCCCAACTCTGGCTCAGAGCCAGTTTCCAGTTAACTGGGCACCTCACCTCTTCTCCAGTCTGAGAAGTGGCCCCCAAATGAGCTGGAGGAAGGGTCCCCAGCAGGGACCTTGTCCTCACAGCAGGAGGGCAGCTGTGCAGTCAGGGCACCTCTCTCTCCCCATGGGCGCACCCACCCGGGCCTGAGGTGCATCCCCACTCCATCTGGGAGGACTGCGGACCTGCGTGGAGGCTAGAGAGATTCTGGAGAGGCTTCTGGTTTTCACAGAGGCCAAACTGGGGGTGGGGAGGTGGGGGGTAAGGAACATCGTGTAGGAATCCAGGGTTGAATTGCTTTGGGTCAGAGATTGGTCTTCCATCTTCAGTGTGTGAACTGAAAGCCAGGAGGGGGGGTTGATTTGTCTGCCAAAGGATGCACCAAACCTCCATTCTTCACGCCTTCAGGCTCAGCTCTCAAGGAAGGCCTGGCGACAGGGCTCAGAAGCCCTCGGCCTGTGTCGGGCTATCCCTGGAGGCAGCAGGCATCTGCTTCCTACTCCCTTAAAACTCAGTAGCGGAAACTTGGGGAAAATAAAGGACAACCGTGTGGGTCACTGAAATATACCACCACTACAGCCTTGCTGCCTCCAGTGTCCCCAGACTTGGCTCCAGAGGCCAGTTCCGCCGGGGGGTGGGGGAGTACACCTTTCCCTGCTTAAGCATCTGGGTCATGGCTTTGCTAAGTGTTTGTTTCTGAGCAGACTGACGTAGGCAGCGACTAAGCTTGGAAGTCATAAAACGTGGTACTAAACCTGTCAGTGAGGCTGTCAGCTGGGCCAGGATGCAGACCCCTGGGTGTTGTTTGCAGCGAGGAAAGTCCTCTTGCTTCCAGCTCCTCCAAGTGCCCCAGGCCATCCACAGGCTCTCAAGGTGCTTTCTGATGGGCCAGGAGGTCCAGCTGGGATCCACCTCGGATGCAGAGCAGGACTGAGCCGTGGTAGAAAGATGGGCCAAGATCAGTGGGACCAGGTGACCTACGCTGGGTCATTCTCTGAAGCCCTTTCTGAATGTATCGGCAGAGGACCCTGGGATTTGACAGAGGGGGCTGTCTCCCTGGGGGTTTCCAGCTCAGCTCATTGCAACACCATCTGCTTCCTGTGGATGGTTTCACACACAGTGGCTGTGAAATCTGCAGTCTGAAGAGCCTGACCTCAGCTCAGCTCAGCCACGTGACTTAGGCAGGAAGCATCCTCTCTCTAAGCCTCAATTTTTTTCAGCTATAAGATGGGAACAATAGTATCACCTATCCTGCCTGCCCCACAGGCATTGGGAAAGGCTCAAGGGTAATAATATATTCAGAGGATTTGAAAAAAGGCAAAGTGCCATATAACAGTGAAGAATAACAAGTCTTGAGTCCAACCCAACAGACCTTTACCAAGTGCCACCGTTGTGCCAGACAATGTCTGGGCACCAGAGATGCAGAGATGAGGGAAAGAGATACAGTTCCTGCCCCCATGGGCTCAGCACTCTGCTGGATGCTTGGAGGAGACAAAAATGTATCCTAATAGTAGCACTAACAATTTTAATAACAGCTCATTCACTGAACGCTTTTATGGCTCAGGCTTGAGCTAAATACTTCACGTAAATGTAAATCCTTGGACAACTAGGCAAGGAAGACATTGTTATTTCCATTTTGCAGATGAGGAAACTGAGGCTCAGTAGAGTGTAGTCATTTGTCCAAGCGCACTCAGCTAAGAAGTGATTTCAAAAGCTCTCCTTACCAGATGTGCATCTCCTCTCCTGGACTTAGCCAGCGCGCACGTATTTTATATAGTTTCCTCTTACAACCTTTAAAACAGAACTAAAGAGCTTCGTGCTTTATTGTATCAGTGTATAAAGGGATGTGTGTGTAGGGTCTATATAGAGCGCCGGTCTGGAAGCATCTCACCTGTCCTCCTACTTAGGTTGGACCCATCTCCCAGCAGGTGAGTGGCCTCTCTGTCCAGTTGGCCCATGAGTGGTGGTGACATCATACCCTGGCCCAACCTTCTGCTTATTTAAAAACAAGCAGACTGGGGACTTACCTGGCAGTCCAGTGGTTAAGACTCCGCGCTTGCAATGCAGGGGACACGGGTCCGATCCCTGGTCGGGGAATTAAGATCCCATATGCTGCGCAGGGCAGCCAAAAAGAAAACAGACAAACAAAAACCAAGCAGACTGGCCCAATCTAGGCCTCCTTTTCCTGCTGTGGAACCTTGGGCAAGTTCTGGCACTGAGCTAGTGTTCTCTGTGAAATGGAGAGAAGAGTGACACCTGCTGTGAGGTGATTTTGTGGAGATGACAGAGAAGATGCCGCTGCAAAGCGTGTGGATCCCAGAAAGGCATCACTGCCTGCTCTTCCCCTTCCCCTGCCCTCCTTCCTGCCTTCTCTCCTCCATGTCTGTTCCCAGGCCCTCAAGGTAGAGGCTGCCCTCAGCCTTCCCAGCAGGCCAGGCTCCTGCTCTGGAAGCTTCTCCCACTTCTTAGAGGGCTCGTCTCAGCAGAGGCTGGTGGTTTTTCCTTGTTAGAGTTATAGAGGATTGTGGTGACTGGCCTGGGCACCCGGGAAGGTGGGGAGACTGTCCTGCAACACAGCATGTCTTAGATGTGGCTCTAAGCAGATGTCTGGGCCAAACACCGTTCATTCAGCTGGCAAGCGCTTGAGGGGCTCCAGCTGGTCTAAAGGCTCAGGGAACATGGAGATAAACCCTCCCTCAGGGGCTCTCCAAGGCCAGAGAGGACATGTGCTCACATCCGTGCTATAAAGGGCTGCAAATGTTTCCATGAAGTCTTCATGGAGAGCTGCTGGGACCCAAAGGTGAGGGTGGGGATTCCTGCAGGGAGGGGAGAGTTCAGGACTGGCTTCCTGGATGGGCTCCCCCACTGTAAGAACTGAAGAATGAGTCAGAGGAAGCAGGGCTGAAGGAGAAGTCAAAGCAATGGCGTGGAGGCATTTGGGGAGCCACAGGGGATTCTGTGTGGCAGAGCAGAGGGGAGACCCCAGGGGAAGCAGAGGGGCAGGCAGAGGGGTACCAGCTGGGGAGGCAGGGGGAGGGGGCAGATCCAGGAGGACTTGTGGGTGTGTTCTGGGCCAGGGGGAGCCCAGGATTCAAGGGCATGGATGACCGGATTCACCCCTCATGCAGCATGGACTCAGGGGAGACTAGAGACCTTGAAGCTTGAGGGTCCCAGTTAGGGCAGGTCTGACCTGGAAGGTCACTGTGTTCAGCTTCCTGTTTCCATTTCACTTGTTCCGGTATAAGAACCGGCCTATCAAGGAGTAGGGTTCAATTAATATTCTTCCCAGTACTTCATGAGAACCTGAAAGGAACACACACACCTGAGGGTGGCATCCCATGCTGCCTCTTTTCTCAGGACAGAATGGCTTCCCCAGGCACAGAACTGGGCCTGTCACTGAGCACACCTCCAAGGCAACTCAACTGTCATCACCATGTTAATTTTCAGAGTTGATTCTTTTCAGCCCCAAGAGACAACTTGAAGGCAAGCATTTTCCATCTTCCCAAATCACTATGACCCAAAAGAAAATAAGAAAGCTAATATTCAAGCTTCTTCCTCCTGGAGAAATTGAAAACTTGACCACTTTTTCTTAGTTTCTGCTACATCTAATTCAGTTGTTCTTAAGCTTGAGAGTGAATAGGAACTCACTTGCGGTGTCCATTAAAATGCCAGTCCTCGGGTCCCACCTTGAGATACTCTAGTTCCACAGGTCTGGAGTGGAGCCCAGGAATCTGCAGTTTAAGTTGCCCTGGTGGTCAGAGACCACATGGAGAAAACTGAAGTTTGGCATCCCCATTACTCACAAAATCTTTGAGCTGATGGAGCCTCCCCCAACCCCGGCCCCGCCATTGTCTCCTTTCCTTGTATGACCTCAGCTCGGGATTGCATCACTGAAGGCATCTGATGAGTCAGGAAAGAAGAAATTTCCTAGCCTTGTGGTAACTCTGCCAGAATCCTGGCCTCCACATGCAGGGAGACGTGGGGGGGAGGCAGATGTTGGAGGCTGCCTCCCAGCAGCCACCACCCCCACCCCCATCCACACTTCCATGTTCTTTCTTACTAAATAGAACCCCAGTCCTGTTCCGGAATCAGGTGACATGTGTTTCATGGCAGGCTGGTCCCCAGCCCCAGCCCCAGGGAGGAATCTTGATTGATCTAAATGAGCGGTTTTCAATCCTGGCTGTACCTTAGAGCATCAGGGGAAATTTTAAAGATAGCCATGAATGTATCCCATCTGAGATCAGTTAAAGCAGACTCTCTAGGACTGGGATTTTGGCATAGATACATTTTTTATTTTGTTTTTTAATTCTGCAGGTGATTCTAGTGTACAGCCATGGTTAAGAACCAAACCAATCATAATAGTAATTCCATTCTCCTTGCCAATGGTTGACTTAAGAATGAATGCATGGCATGTTTATGGCATAAAAGGAGATATAAATGGAAGGATCCATATTCTTCAAAAGGGGCATGAGGAAAAGTTATGTCTTCTTCTGACCTTCTGGCCTTTGGACATTGTGTGAGAGTGATGGCAGCCATCTTGTGACCATGAGGGACGAGCTTGCAAAGGTCAATGTGCTGATGATGGCTGAGCAAAACCATGGCAGGAACCTGGGTCTTGCATTTGCTATTGAAGCCTTGCATTCAATATTGAACTGCTAAGCTAACCAACCCTGGAGCCACCTTATCTCTGGACTTCTGGTTATGTGAGATAGTAAATGTTTTCCATATTAGTTAAATCACTGGTTAGGTCTTTTTGTTGTGGTGGTGGTTTTTTGGTTTTTTTTTTTTGGTTGTTTTGTTTTGTTGCTGATTCACCAGCAAAAAGCATCTTAGATGACACAAGAAGACAGAAAATTCTATCAAGGCCGCCTGTTGGTTCCAATTGCCCTTATAATGATGCTCTTCTTATCTTTCTGTAATGAATAACCACACCTCCCTTCCACAGAACCTCAACTGAATCTGGCTCCCTTAGGACTCCAGAGAGGCAGAACACCATACTGACTAAGCCCATGGGTTCTGGCACTGAAGTCAGCCTGCCTGATTCAGATATGCACTCCACTACTAACTAGCTGTGTGATTTCTGGTAGTTATTTAAGCCCTCTAAGCCTCAGTTCAGTCATCTGTAACTTAGGGATAACTTTTACCTATTTCCCAAATTTGGGGATTTAACATGTGGATTTCATGAGATAATCCACGCAAAAGTCCATTTCACAACATTCTTGGTGCCTACTACTCAGTATTGAGTTAGACATAGGGAGTCTGAATTTACTAGAACAGTCCCAACTTTTCAGTAAAGGCAATTCAATAGTAAAACTAAATGCCTTTCTATGACTGTAATTGTAAAAGTCAAGAAAAGCCCTTCACCAAGCTCTGTCTCAGTTCCTGTTTCAAGCAATGAGGTCTCCACGGCTCTTTCAGGGAATGGAGTGAGCATAGTTTTCATATCCTCCGACAAAGCAGAGATGAGCTGAGGTGTCCCATCGTCCTGTTACTGGGCACAGCACAGACGTGCGTGTCACCACAAGCTGTTCATGCCGCTGCAGCCGTAAACCCTCAGAGGCTGAGGATGCCAGTTTCCTGACAGATGACTCATCGGGCTCGGGATATCCCACAAAGATGCTGGTCTATCTGTGTGTTTCTGTAATGTCTATCACCATGGTACTCAGGAGCACTTGAAAGAGAATCACAAAGGTGGGAGAAAGCAGCCTCCTGGGTTCTGGGGCCTCTCCTGGTGAGGTGTGGCCAAAAGGCTGAGGGCCAATCAAGACAAGAAGTAGGTCTACCTCTTCTGGAATGTTCTGATCCCAGGGGTGAGCCTGGGTTACAAGTTCAAGGAGTTCCTAAGCCTAGCCCCTCAACAGCAGCAGCCCTTTCCCCACCACTGCAGCCTACAGTATCTGTGGGCAGTATCCAGGCAAAGGACACCAGTGGCTAAAGACGTCTCCCTGGTCTCCCTGGGGTTCCAGCCTTTAACTTGGCTTTGCCAGCAGTCACATGCTTGCTCTGCTGTTCAGCATGGCTAGCTCTGAAGGGTAGGATTAGATCGGAGGAGGAAACTATGTCCATATTTTACTTTAATCGCACCTGGTTGAATTTGTTGCAATGAAAATGTGGGGTTTTAAGTACACTTTTTTTTTACTCCCTTAAAATGACAGTGGGGATTGGTGGAGAGCAGAGGGGTGGGGCCAGTGGATGGGGGTCAAGAGACCTTTCCATGACTTGTCTGCAATGAGAGCTTCCTGGTGACCCAACCCAGGCAGGGTCCAGGCAGCATGGGGGAGGGAGTGTTGCCCAGCCCTTGCCTTCTTCTTCTTCCCTTCTTGCTTCCAAACACGGGTTTGGTACCCACAGACCCCTTCAGGTCTTGCTCACTCTGTCCATGAGGCTTATTCAGAGGCTGCACTCAAACCCTAACATCAAAGACGATTTGGACGCGGAGCCAGGGTGAAACCCCAAACTGCCACCATTTGATTATTTTTTCATGTGTCTCATGGTTCTGCTTTGACACTGTTTCTACCAGTACCTTTTTTTTTTTTTTTAAGATTTAATATGTGATACTTAGATATACCCAAAAAGTTTAAAATATAATTACCACATTTATGCCCACCACCCAGTTTAAGAAACAAACTTTTTACCAATAGAGTTGAAGCTGATCACACTCTCTCCTCCCCCTCCTCAAAATAACCTGAATTTGGCACCCATCCTATGTATCAGTTGGGATTAAGTTTAGCTACAAATCACAGAAAACCCAAAACAGTTGCTCAAGCAAGGTAAAAGTTTATTCACTTTCATAAAAAGAGATCTGAAGGAAAGCAGTTCAGGGCTGCTGTGGGAGCTCCATGATACTCAAGGACCAGCTGTCCTGTGTGCCACCATCTACAGTACAGTTTCCACCTCCTGGACTAAGATAGCTGCAAAGATCCAGCCATTTCATCTACTTTCAAGCCAGCAAGAAGGAGAAGGGAAGGAAAGAAGGTGACTTCTTGAAAACTGCATGCTATGGTTACGTCATATCCCACTGCCCAGAACTGAGTCACAAGGCTGCACCCAGTTGCAAGAGAAGGTGGAAGATGTAGTTTTATTCCACCTGGCTCTGTGCCCAGTTAAAAATCAGGAGTCGCCTTCTAAGGCAGAAATGGAGAGTGAGATTGAGAGACACCTAGTGGTCTCTGCCACAACACAGTCTTTTTTTTATTTCTTTCATAATTGAGATTTTATTGGTTGTTTTGAGGATCAGTACACAGACATTTCAATTTGTACACAATTCTTAACATACTTACCAAAAATCTAAAATATCATGTACTTGTGATTCTTTTCTGAACAGTTATTCCAGTGACTTTCCAGCTTAAAATTTGGAGGCAAATTTTCCTTGACAGGAAATCAAGTACCAATATCTTCAAATATTGATATGCTGTTACATCGTAAGTCCCCCTAATTCACAATTTAATATCATATACACTACATACTCAAATTGTCAATCACAGCACATTAACAAAGTTACTAGAAGAACTGGACTACCATGACCAAAGATGTTACAGAGTGCACAAAATTCTGCCCAGGAGAGCCAAGATCAAGGGGTGAGTGGTTTGCTTTAGGAAACAATTCTACCAAAAACAACATGGGAAGAGAAGTAATTTAAAGTATTTAAGACATTAAATGCACAACTGACTTTGGACTGCCATTTAGTATGCTTTGTATTATAGGATATAAAAGCTACCCCTCATCTATAGAATGTTAAGCTTGACACCCAAGACAATCGAAGCCTCCCATATTCAATATCCCACTATTTTCTGGTTGTACCAAAAAGTAAACAACCAGCAAATGATTTCACCTCTTAAAAAAAAGCATTGACACAAAAAATGGGATGAGGTGGGATTCCCTCCTTTTTAAAAATGTTTCTAGAGCTACTAAAAAACTTGCATTTACAAAACAGTTGATAAAAATATTCCTCTGGATTGTGCAAGAAGGGAGACAGGGGCCACTGATAGGACCGGGTGTGTGATATTAATCAGACTTGGCTTCTTTCTCTCCTGCTTCATCAGAGGCTGGGCTCTCCTCATTTTTAGTTTCTCCATTTTCTGCAGGGAAGTCTTCTTTAGTCTCTTGGTTAGCCACTTTGGCCTGTTTTCCTTTTGCTCCCCTTCTCCCTTTTGTTTGCACTTTTTTTTTCTGAAGATTTATCCTTTCCTGCCACCTTTTTTGGCTTCGTTTCCACTTTTGCAGGAGCCGGTTTAGCTGACAACCTCGCCGATCTCCTCTTGGGCTCCTCCTTCGCCGCCCCCTCGGTGGAGGTGACCTTCCTCTTGGGCATCGTGGTGGCGGGGCCGGTGCGTGCCAGGTGCCTGCGGGCAGAGATGCGCCAAGAGGCTTCGTGAAGCTGGGCTGCCTGACCGCTGCCACACTTCCCGCCGCTGCCGCCGCCGGAGCTGCTGGGACCCGCCCACATCACAGTCTTAACCAGAATGCCAATTTAGGACCTTTTTTTTTAAAAGAACATTTCTAAATATTTAGTTTAATTCAAGTATGCAAATAATAGAGCTCAATGAATTTTCACAAATGGATCAAGATATAGAATGTTACCAAAAGCCCAGAAAGCCCTCCTTAAAACAAAAAAAGAATTCAATTAGAAAATAAAATCCCAGGCTAGTAGCTAGCTCATTCCGTGTTGGCTCACAAGAATTTATTTTGCATTACTCCTTGGTCTTAACAAGAATGTATTCCCACTTTCTCTTCGGTAAGTCTTTCTCCTGATAAACTGAAGTTGAACTTCCCTTAAGAGAAATGCTGACCGACAAGGGATATGTCCATGGATTTGATACAGATGACTTTTACCGTGCAACTATGATGTGCCAGCGGCTATGCTGAGTGAAGATGCCACTTTTGATGCCATCCCCACTCCTGGATCTGCCACTGCCTGGGGTGTGTGACGTCACCTGAAACTGAAGTCACTTGAGCCAGCTCTGCCTTAGGCTTCTCATCTGCAGAATGGGGATAATATTATTGTGATGACTAAAAGAGAAAAATGTTGCCCAAGTGGTCTATAAATATGAAACTCGACTTAAAGACGTTGCCCATTCCTCTCGGAAGACCAAGTTTCTGAGTTCTACCTGCACCATTATCACCCCAGCAAACGGCTCCATTTCTGATGGTGCCTCCTGGCTCTCATGAAGGCGGGAGCCACCCCATCTCCCGTCACAGAGCTGATGGCAGACCGAGCACTGAAGAAACATCTGCTTGACAGAGCCAAGGGCTTGCTATTTTCTCCTTTTTTAACTGGATCTGAGCTGTGAACCCTTTGCCTCATGCTACTGCAGCCCTCCCCTAGGTTTCTGGAACTCTCGGGCTGTCTACATGCTTGACCTTTGTGTCGCCTTCTTCCCTCCCACCCTTTCATATTGTGCCAGCCCATACAGACTTAGCTCTTTTAATCTTGCTTCATAAATCATTTCCGTAAGTCGAGTCCCTGAAAATGTTTCTCCTGAACTCCCTCCAAACCGTATCTAAAACACTTACCTTCTGGTAAATGCATCATAGCCGATTCAGTCTGCCACCGCTGCTGTCATTACCAGGAGAAATACAATGTGGAAACTGCAGAGGAGCAGAAAAGGCAGGCCCTGGCACTCTGTAGGTTGCCGTGTGTCTCCTTTTTTTAAAGATGCTGAAACAGCATTGAAAAGCCTTGCATGTAATTTACATTTTGGTCTTTACCATAGCGGTATAACCTGGTGGTTAAGGGTTTGGACTCTAGCATGAGTGCTTGGGTTAATGTCCTGGCTTCATCACTTGTTTGCTGTGGGACCTTGGCCAAGTCACTTAACTTCTCGGAGCCTCAACTTCCTCAGCTATAAAATGGGAATGGTGAGTGTTTACCTTACTGCGCAGTTATGAGAATTAAGTGAGATAATGCATGCAAAGTTCTCCACATGGTGCCTGCTACTTAATGAGTGCTCAATAAGTGTTAGCTGTTGTTGGTTTTTCCTGTGGCCTACTTAATATCCATCCTCTTGTCATTATTAGCAAAACCCTGGTTTTATGCTGGATGCCAATACACCTTGGTTTAAAAACAACGATGCTAATGTTTTCTGGCTTCCCTTGCACTCAGAAGTGGTCATGTGACTCAGTTCTTTCCAAGGTGACTTCAGCTGGAATCCTCAGTAATGCACCCAGGAAAGCTTTTTAAAGGGAGCAAACTGAATTGGCATGTGCCTGTCTGCCCTTCTCGCCTTCCTCCTTTTTCTTGTTTAGAATGTGAGTGTGATGTCTGGAGCTTCAGCAGCCATATTCTGACCATAAGCCAGATTTGAGAATGGCAGCCATATGCTCAGAATGATGGAACAGAAGAATCAAATGAGGCTGGGCCTCTTCTCCCAGATGATGCTGTGGAGCTGCCATACTAGCCCTGGAGTGCCTTCCTTCAGACTTCTTGTTACCAAATAAACGAATGAATGAATAACCCCCCCCCCAATCTGCTTAAACCTTTGTCAGGTTTCTATTACTAGCAACCATGCACAACTCCTACCTGCTACAAGCATTAGGCTTCTTCTGATTAGGAACAACTCCAATTAGAGCTGTATGGGAGCCTGAAGTGGTTTTCAAACAGTGTGCCACAGAAGCTGGGAGGTTCCATGGAGCTCCCCTCTCAGACTGGAGATTGGGAGTGGGGGCATATGGGACCATGCTGCCTCTTCCTACCCCATCTTTTTTTCCCAACTTCGTCTTAATGTGTTGTAGAGGGAGAGGTGGCCCAGTTAGCTTTTGTTTAAAGAACAGATTCCAGGGCAAAAAAAGTAAAAGGTTTGGAAATCAGTGTTCCTGTTCCAACCCCCTCATTTTATAGACTAGTGATCTGAGGCCCCAAAAGTGAGGTCACTTGCCCAGTCAAGCTCAGCCAGGCAGAGCCAAGAGGAGAACCCCAAGTTTTCTGCTCTTTATGGGTGCCCTGCCGAGTGCTGGAACTGCCACAAAAAAAAAAAAAGCAGATCCAAAGAGTTTACAATCCCTGACGAAGCCCCAACCCGCCAAGCCCTGATCAGCTGCCCACTCTAGGGAGAAAGGACAGACCTCTCCAGTTAGAACTAATGAGGGCTGGGAATGCCCTTTCAAGGCTCTGGGCAGCCAGTCTGCCCTCCTGCTGAGAAAAAGTTGGACCTGTTTCCTCTTCTTTCTAAGTAATTCATTAATTGTTTGTTTATTTTTTAAAAACACACACACACACACTGGATGCAAAGGAGGTGAATGGATGGTGTGAAATCCTCAGTACATGGGGTTCTTTGTCCCTGTTCCTGTAGTTCTGCTTTTCAAAATGCTGGCTTCATCAATTCAAGATCAATGGCTGCTAAGTTGCAGCTGTAAACACCGCCTCATTCAAGGTCAATTAGAGAGCAACCTAATGTTCTATAGCAGGAAGTTAACCATGGGAGGGCCTTATTCACAGAGCCTTCAAATACTGTTTAGACGCCCTGTCCTTGCAGAGTTGCCCTGTTTGGGCACACTTGGTCTACTCAGTAGAAAACAAATTGCCATTTGGGTGGAATAACCAAATGTAATAACAATTCAAAATATCTCATTCTAGGACTTTAACTAGAAACTCTTTTCCTCATCCCTCCATTCCATCCAACCATCCATCCATCTATCCAATAAGTATTTATTGAGCACCTACTCATGTGCCTGGCACTGGTCCCAGAGAAAATAGGCAAGGTCCTCACTTGGAGCTTATTTGGGGAGAGTGGGGAGAGACTGAAAACCAGCACATAAACAAGCAAACACCAGAGCCTTTGCAAGCCGCCCAGAGGAGGCCACAGGGCACCTCCTCCGGGACAGCCAGGACAATGTAGCCCCACCCCCAGCCCAGCCCCCCGATTTAAAGCTGTGGTTAACTATCTTATAACTATCATATCGTGTAGCTCTCTCATAAGTAATCTTATCAGGTGTTTACTAATTATCAAGCACTCAGTGTTAAGTGCTTAACACTGGATTCTTCAGCTTAACTCTTTTAGGAAACAGGCTTTCTTCCCTCCTGCTGCCCCCAGGCAACCAGTGGCAGAGAGGGACCCCCCCCCAGAGCTCTCAGGGAGACCCAGATATCAGGGTGACCTCCGCAGCATTTCCCTTTGTGAGCAATGGGCAAGGCCTGGGTCTGCTTAAGGACTCTTCTTTGTAAACTACAAAGCTTTCAGAACAGCTGTGTGAGCCAAAAGAAAGAAAGCAGCATAACGTAATCTTTCATAAATTCATTAGGCAACTATTTGAAAAGGCAGTGGAGGGGAGCCAGAATAGACACTACACTCAACCTATAAACCAGTGATAACACTATCCTACTCACGGAACTGTTATGAGGATTTTTTTTTAAGTGATGCTGAGCACATTTCTGGCATAGAGGGGGGCCTTCATAGATGGTGGCCGAATCTGCCTTGAGGCAGGGAGTATCACTAAGAGATCAGGAGGGTGGCTCGAGCCAGAGGCACTGAGGGTCTGACCTAAAGAGGGAGCCTTGGGGATGAGAACAATGGCTGGGAAAGATGTTGAAGTACTAAGATCAGTGGGCCTTAGCCACTACCTAGGTAGGAGTGGGGGACAGCAATTCAGGAGGGCAAGGGGCTGGGAGAAGCTTGGGAGACTTACTGGGGGTGGTGCCATTGACAAAGACTGGGGACACCAGAGATGCTCAGTTCGGGGGTGCCGGTGGGCCACCAGGTAGACCTCCGTAGGCACCTGGCCGCTGGGGACTGTGGGAGTTATCCACATGGTGGTAGTCATGGCAGCAGTGGTTGGGGAGCTCTTGAAGGAAACATCCACTGTCCAGCATATGCACACACACCCCTTCGAAGAACTTCTCCCCCTCCACTCCCATTAGGGGCGTCTGGCAGGACCGCCGAGCCCTGCCCCACAAAATACAAGGGTAGACAACAGGCCTAACCCCACTTGATCCCGGCACACAACTCCCTTGGCCACGCGATTGCTCCAGTGGTGAGCTTATGACCCAACACAGAGTGTTCAGAGCCCTTCCTCAGGATTTTTAAGTTGGAGTTGGAGGAGAAGGGCTTGGTCTTTGAGTCCCAGAGTGGGAAGGAGTTGAGAGCTGCCAGGTACCATCCTCTGTGGTATGTGAAAAAGCTGATTTGCAGGAGAGAATAAGCCAAGCAGAGACAAGCAGAGTTGAGAAATCGAGAATCCTGACAGCAACGTGTTCCCAATTCCAGTCCCCCAAACCCCCAAAGCTGCGGTGCTTCCTTGAGTTCTTTGAGCTACTCCAGGCATGTGAGTCATTAAATTCCCTTTATGTTCAACTTGGCTTAATTTGGGATTCTGTCACTTGCAACCCAAAGTTTCTTGGCTACCTCAGTTCTCAAAGGCAGAAAGATTACAACACTTTAGTATTCATGGACCCATTTGAGAAGCAGATGAAAGCGATGGATACATACACAAAATGTTGCCTACAATCTAAGGTTCCACCCATGGGCTTCTAGAACCTCTGGGATACAGGAAACAGCAGAGAGCCTAGGCTGACCATTGGGGGGCAGTTCCTTTCAGAAGACCAGGGGAGACTTGGGCCAGAGGAGAAGCAAGAGCATAGAGATGGAAGGAGAACCAAGAAGAGGCATCATGGCAGAAGCCAAGGAGGAGATATTCCAAGAGGGAGGTTTCCACCAGTGACTGACCAAGGGTTGAGAAAGGCCATGAAATTTGGGAACTGCAGAATGGACGTCATGGGGAGCTCAGGAAGTAAAGCGTGGGGCAGGTTCACAGAAGCCAGGTTGCAATGTATATAAGAGTGAATGACCCTTGGAAACACTATGCTTAGGGAAAAAAGCCAGACACAAATGGTTACGTGTTCTATGATAACATTTATATGAAATGTCCGGGCTAGAGTAGGCAGATCCATAGAGACAGAAAGTAGTTTAGTGGTTGCCAGAGACTGAGGGAGGGAGGAATTGGGAGTGACTGCTGATGAGTATTGGGTTTCTTTTTAGGGTGATGAAAACGTTCCAGAATTAGATAGTGGTGATGGTTGCACACCATAGTGAATACACTAAAACCACTAAATCGTACAATTTAAAAGAGTGACTATTATGGCATGTGAATTATATCTCAATTTAAAGAAAAAAAATGAGCAAATGGTAAAGGATGGGAAATAGCAAGAATAGACCCTCCTCTGAGGAGCTTAGCATGGGTGGCAGGACCAAAAAAAAATGATTTTTCAGGATGAGAAACCCTGACTTCAGAGAGAAGGTAGATGTGGAGGGCAAAATAATGACCCCCCCCGAAATGTCCCTGTCTTAATCCCTGGAACCTCGGAATAAGTTACCTAACATGGCAAAGGGGAATTAAGGCTTCAGATGGAATTAAGGTAGCTAATCAGCTAACCTTAAAATTGACAGATTATCCTGGATTATCTGGATGGGACTAAAGTAATCACAAAGGTCCTTAAAAGTACAAGGAGGCAGAACAGTAAGTGTCAGAGTGACTCAGTGTGAGAAAGACATATCAGCTCCTGCTAGCTTTGATGATGCAGGAAGAAGGGGCCACAAGCCGAGGAATGTGAGCAGCTTCTAGAAGCCAGAAAAGACAAGGAACTGGATTCTCCCCTAGAGCCTCCAGAATGAAAAGCAGTCCTACTGACACCTTGACTTTGGCCCAGTGAGACCTGTGTCAGACTTTTGACCTGCAGAACTCTAAGATAAATTCGTGTTGTTTAAGTTATGGGTACTTTGTTACAACAGCCACAGGAAACTAATACTGTGGGATATTCCAAAGATAGAGATGATTAAAGTCCAGTGGATATGAGACGGTGGTGATATGGGAAGAACTTCGGCTGAGAGCCAGCTGATGTGTGAAACCCCAAACTGCCACTAAATTGACTGAGGAGTCATGGGCAAGTCATCCCTTCCCTCTCTGGGCCTCAGTTTTTCCCATCTGTGAAATGGGAATATTGGAGTGGATGACTTCTAAGAGCCCTTCCAGCTCTGACACTCTGACTCCATAGGCTGGTCCTCTGGGTGGTGTGGCTGCAGTCACTGGGGCAGCTCACACTGCATCTCTCTGTGCCGGGCCTCATGAGGGATGCTGATCTCATCTTTGGTTTTGCACTTTGGTTTGTCAGAGAGGCTGTCCTGCCAGAGGATGATGACAAAGGGAGTTCAGCTGCCTTCCACAGAGGCAAGAAGTTTGAGGGGATTTGGGATAACCCATCACCACCACCACTACCACCAAATGCGTCTTTCCAACCCCCTGAAATTCCCCCTTTGTGTGTAGGCATGTGCAAAAGGGGTTCCTGGACCCAATTCCAGTGCATGTGCGTGGAGGCTTCCCCACACCAACAAGCAATTCTCAGACGCCAGCAGAGTGTCCAGAAGTTCAGCTTAATTCTGACACTACCTTCTCAGAGACAGAATCAGATTCCACAGGTAAAGGACTCAGTCACACAAGACCGCCCTCCACTGCAGACACCAGTCTCAAGGCCAGGTTGTTACCTGACCAACCGGCTCTAAATCAGAGGTTCCCATGACACCCTCCTTGGGTTTGATCAACTTGCTAGAATGGCTCACAGAACTCAGGAAAACCTGTTTACTCACTAGATTACCAATTTATTGTAAAAGGATATTAAAGGATATGAATCAACAGCCAGATGAAGAGGTACATAGGGCGAGGTCCCAAACAAAGGAGTTTCTGTCCTCATGGAGCTTGGGACCCTGCACGGTGGCACATGGAAGTGTTCTGGGTCCCCCAGGTAGAAGCTCTCTGGGAAAGGGAGCCAAAAAGCTGTCCTTTGGGGGTTTTATGGAGGTTTCATTACGTAGTCATGATTGACTAAATCATTGGCCAAGGGCTCTTGATTCCACTGCAAGCCCCCTCTTCCCTCCCCAGAAATCGGGAGGGGACTGAAGGTTCCAACCCTCTAATCACACAGTTGGTTCTCCCGGCAGCCAGTCCCCACCCTGGGATGGGTCCAAAAGTCACCTCGTTTCCCTAACAAAAGACACCTGTATCACTCTCAACAGTTAGGAAATTCCAAAGGTTTGGGGAGCTGTGAGCCAGAACTGCAGACAAAGATCAAATATATGTGAGAAATATATTTTGGTCATCTGAATAACCACATATATCTTTCTCATAAAGCACAATATCACAGCATGGAAAGCATCTGCATCGTAGGGGCACGGCCACACTTTCCCCTGTCCCTACTGGCAGACATCACTAGTGAGTTTTAGCTTCATAATCCTCAGTGCAGCACCCCATGTAGCCACTGCCAAGTGAGCAGAGCTAGCAGGTGAAGTAATATCTATATGGCATCCTCAAGTTGAGGTATCACTGATGCCAGCATCCTCCTTGAAACCTAAACATCTTTGGGATTAGGTGAGACCTTAAAATGGTTTCAATCATGAACAGCAAACTGCGAGGTAATTAGTTCATCAAGGTTCTGATTGAGGTTCCTGGTTACAAACAATAGAAATCAACTCTGAGGGGAAAGGTGTGGGGAGGGATAAATTAGGAATTTGGGATTAACAGATACACACTACTGTATATAAAACAGATAAACAACAAGGACCTACTATATAGCACGGGGAACTTTATTCAATATCTTGTAATAACCTATAATGGAAAAGACTCTGAAAAAGAATGTATATAACTGAGTCACTTTGCAGTACACCTGAAACATTGTAAATCAACTATACTTCAATTTTTTAAAAATCGCTTACAAAAAAAAAAAAAAAAGAAATCAACTGTGGCCAACTGAAGAGAAAACATCAAATCCTTACTGAAGGTATTGGGTTACTCACAAAATTGAACATGAAGCAGAGAAAGAGGCAAGACCATGGAAGTTAACAGCGATTACAGTCACGTTCATGCCACAGGAAAAGCTTGATTGAGACATCACTGTTGACACCACTGGACACGCCACACCACGGCCATTGCATTGGCAGTTCAGCTGCTGCCACCCTGAACAACCTCTACCTGAGCCCATATCTTTGGGTCAACTCTCCAGATTCCAGGTCCTAGGGGAGAGAGCCAGTTGCCAGCATAGGTTAGGTGCTGCCCACTAGGGGGCAAGATCAGAGAAACGACCTCTGCCCCATGCCCCCTTCCCCAAGGAGCTGGAGGCTCTGCCCCGTACCTTAACCCACACTGTGGGAGAATGCCCCCTAGTACCAAGTGGTTTCACATGCTAGATCCCCTTAAAAGGGTCTAAGGTCCCTTGTGTTCAGATAATTACCATGGAATGTTCCTGCTGGAAGAGATTGAGATCTATAGTGCAGCACTCCTGTTTCAGAAGCTCGGAGCTCCTTGTTAGCATCAGAGCTGGGACTAGAACACAAGCCTCCCAGCTCCCCTTCCAGTGGTCCTCTGCCCCACTGCACTGTCCTCCAGCTTGCAACTGGCCTGCTCCGGTGTAGGACCAGGACAGAGACGAGGCGAGTGTGGCCATGGCAACCGAAAATCACAGCTTTTCCAAGACGGGATGAATTTCTTGAGCTGTCATACTTTTCTAAGAAGAGATGAGTAGTAGCTCTATATGATTTAACCCTTATACCTTTGTAAACATAGCTTTCAGATGAATACATTAACAGTACAACAAAACAACCCTTTTCCTGGTTTTGTATGTTCTTTCTGAGAATCTGATTGCCCCAGGGACCGACAGGTTACTGAACACCACAGCAAGGGTCTCTGGGCAGCAGGGGGCCACAGTGCCTGGGGTGAGAAGAGGAAGAGGAAGCAGGAGGGAACGTGGGCAGACAGGGAGGGAGCTGGGACTTCTAGTGACTTCATTATTTTTCATCCAGCTGGCACGGCAGCACTGCATCTTGGCTGGACAGGGCAATTAAACAGCTCCCCAAGCTCCTAATGAGTTGTTTTCTCAAGATTTAAGCTGCCCTCGGAGTTTCCCAAGGGAATTTATTCCTGGAAGCTAACTTCTCAGAAGTGGCCTCCCCTGGGTGCACCTGGTCCAAGGCTACTGGTTTGGCCAATTGGTTGGAAACCGGGAATTCTGGGTTCAGAGCCATGGCCTGTAATTTGCGAGGGGTGATCGGTAACACAGCTCAGCCCTAACTCCAGCACTCGTGATCGTAATCGTGCCTGCCAAGGACACTTCGCCTTCTGGGGCAGCTTAGGGGTCCTCCTTCCTCACAAGCCTCTACTGAGACACTCTTTCCACAGAGGGTCCACAGTGCTTTGCACCTACTTCACCTGGAGTTGGACCCAGCCCCCAAAGGCAGGATTTATAGTTGATCAGGAGCCAAAGCTCTGTCTTAGAGCAAAGCCTAAACCAACCAGACCAGACTCTCTCCTGGGGAGCTTAAGAGTTACAGAAAATCTGTTACTGCATGAGCAGTGGAACGATTTGCTGAGAGGAGGTGAGTCTTGGAGGGAGAGAAGGCTCCTGGGGCATGGCTGCTTGAGGATGTGGAGCACCTCACAATGTGCCCTGTAACCTCAAACAACCTGAGTGCAACTCTGATCTCTGTGACCCAAAAGATCATCTGTCACACACCCAAACACACACACACATACACACACACAGGGCAAGGTGGACCATAGGACACTCTTTTTTTTGGCCACGCTGGCATGTGGGGTCTTAGTTCCCTGACCAGGGATCAAACCCATGCCCCCTGCATTGGCAGCACAGAGTCTTAACCACTGGACCACCAGGAAGGGACAATGGGAAACTCATCCAACTGACTCAAGCCTGAAGGACTCCGCCTTTGCCTAACACTGAGAAGATATGTGGGATCCAGCAAAATTCAAGAAGTGTCCTCAGTTCCTCACTTTAGTTTGTCTGTGAAACATAGGCAGGGTTAAAATCTGGGAGCAATTGATCCCTCAACAAGGAAAAATATTCTCAGTGGAATGTAATCTTCTAAAGTCCCAAACTCTAGCCTTTAATAGCCATTCAAGAACCTTTATCCTGAGAAAATGGGACATGGAGGAGGCCTTTGGTTCAGTGGAAAATGCTGAGCTTAGGTAAGTTATGGAGGTTTGCAGGGCCACAGTCGCCAGGGCTGCAAACTTGAGTGTGGCTGCAAAGCGAAGGCGGGCCTTTGTGTGCCTCCAGCCCACTGCCCACCTTCGCTAGCAGCCCCAGCCATACGCAATGCTTCCATAGTGCTGTTTCATATCTCTATATCCCAATGCCTTCCCAATAAATTCCTTTCCTATCTTCAATACTGTAGGAACTAGGATTTTTTTAACTGCAAGATATGGAAACTGACATTGAATTATTAGAAGGCTCTGGGATGCCTCACAGATTCAAAAGAAGAGTTTAAGTACCATATCTCAATAACGGCATGGGTAGGACAGCTCACGAACTTGAGGGCTGTAACTCTAGAGAAGTGGTTCTCAACTTGGGGGGAGGTGATTTTGGCAATGTCTGGAGCCATTTCTGATTGTCATGACTAGAGATGAGGTGCTAGAGCCATATGCTGAGTGGAGATCAGAGAGGCTGCTAAACATTCCTCAATGCACAGGACAGCTCTCCCAACCCCAAGAAAAAATTAATCAAGCCCAAAATGTCAATAGTGCCAAGACTGAGAAACCCTGCTCTAGAGGACTACCATCACCATGATTTGGCTCCAATGATACCCAGCCTCTGAGGCTCTCCATCCCAAATTTCAGTTTACTGGGAGACAGAACTTGATTGGCCCACCTTGAGTATTTGTTCACCCCTGGATCTATCAGCTATAGCCAGGAAAACAGAGTGACCTAATATAAATTGGCCGCTGGGGACCCTTCTCTCGGTATTAGGGGATACTTAGGAAAAAATGACTTCTTGTGGGCCATGCATCCCAAGAGCAGTGGCCAGAGCCCAGACAGACATCACTCCTTCAGGAAGCCTTGCCAGCACCTTTTAATTAGAGTTATCTTGTACATGTTTGGTTTCGCCAAATTATGATTTGTCTGTTCATGTGTCCATCTCTCCCAAGAGACTATGAGCTCTCTACGGGTTGAAACTGGGTCTTACTCATCTCTGGAAGCCCAATGTCAATGTTCTGGTTACCTATTGCTACATAACTACCCCCAAACTTACTCACTTAAAATAGCAACCCTTTCACATCATGATTTTGTGAGTCAGGAATTTAGGCAGGACTCGGCTTGGTGATTCTTCTGTTACACACTGTCTCAACTGGGGTGACTCAGTGATATTCAACTGGCCACTGGGCTGGTCTGGAGAGTCCAAGATGGCTTCTCACATAACTGGAGGCTTAGTGGGGTGGCTGGAAGGCTGGGCTCAGCTGGGAGCCTCTCTCTAGTCTCAGGGCCTCTCAACATGGTGTTTCCAGAAGGGTAGTAACATTTCTTATGTGGCAGATCCAAAAGCAAATGTTTCGGGCTTCCCTGGTGGTACAGTGGTTAAGAATCCGCCTGCCAATGCAGGGGACACGGGTTCGAGCCCTGGTCTGGGAACATCCCACATGCCGCAACTAAGCCCGTGCGCCACAACTACTGAGCCTGCGCTCTAGAGCCTGCGAGCCACAACTACTGAGCCCATGTGCTACAACTACTGAAGCCCGCGCGCCTAGAGCCCATGCTCCGCAACAAGAGAAACCACCGCAATGAGAAGCCCACACACCGCAACCAAGAGTAGCCCCCGTTCGCCGCAACTAGAGAAAGCCTGTGTGCAGCAACGAAGACCCAATGCAGCCAAAAATAAATTAATTAATTAAATACATTTTTAAAAAAAGAAAAAAGCAAATGTTTCAAGAAGATGTATGCTGAAACTGAAAGGCTCTTAAGACCTATCATTAGAAGTCCCAGAACATCATTTCAGCTGCATCTCATTAGTCAAGCAAGTCACTGAGAACAGCCCAGATTCTAGAAGGGAATTAGATTCTACTTCTTGGTGAGGGGCAGCATTCATGAACATGAAGGGAAGAAATTGGTGGTAGTCATCCTAGAGGTTAGCTACAACAACCTAGTACAGTAATTGCCCAATAAACATTTAATGGATAAATGAATTAATATGAAGACAGACTAGCCCTGCTTCACACAGTTGATGGAATGGTTCAATGAAAATAAAGCACATGGGGACTTCCCTGGCTGGGCAGTGGATAAGACTGTGCCCTCCCAATGCAGCGGGCCCGGGTTCAATCCTTGGTCAGGGAACTAGATCCCATATGCATGCCACAACTAAGAGTTCACATGCCACAACTAAGGAGCCTGCCTGCTGCAACTAAGACCCAGCAAAACCAAATAAATAAATAAATATTTTTTAAAATAAAATAAAGTTTAATTTAATTTTATAAAAGGAAATAAAGCACATGAAAATGCTTTCCAAACCATCAAATGCTACAAAGACGTAAGGGGTTTGTGTTAGGAGAAAACTACCAAGCTTACTCTAGTTTACAAATGAGTGTCTGCAGGGTTCCCTCTGGGCTCCCCCCTCCCACGCTGAGATTCATGACAGACATCACTAATCAATCACAGCTCTTTTCCATTGATGCTGTTCATGGTCTCAGAATCCTTCTCAACACAACACTCCACTCACCCACTTCTAATTGATCAAAGTTGTCGTGGGACTTGAAACCTATTTGCTTTTGTTGTTCTTGCCTAAGTTCCTATTGCTAAACCATCCCCTAAAAGCCCGGGCCCTTAGTTTCTTAAAACATACACACAAACCGCTTCCTTTTTTACAGAGAAAAATATGAAGTTTAAGCCCTGAAGAAGATGAAATGGCAGACACCATCACCTTCCAAACTGGATTCATAATGGAAACAGAAACTGATTTATGGCAGTGAGCTCTGCCATTACGAATTATTTTAAAAGGAAAATAACTGCATGCAAGAGTAGTCATAAGACATCTCATAAAGGAGAGAATCTGTCTACCTTGACATATTTTCCCCCATGAAAACTGCCTTTCAAGGTGAGGCAAGCCAAAACTTGTATATCTGGGTGAATGCAAGCCGTGCTGGCTGACCACCGCCTGCCTCCACACTCCCCTCACACCCACCCTGCTGGCTCTTCAGCCTTTCGGAAAATACATTTTGACTGCTCAACTAAAGTCCTCGAGGAAAGACAGAGAAAAATCCACACAACAGCCTCTGGCTCTAACGTGGCTTTCTGCCATGTGATTGCTGATATGCTGCAAGGCCAGCAGCGGGTCATGCCTCCCGCGGGGTGAGTGGTCCCGAAAACTGCTTCTCTTCCCTTCTCAGCCTCAAGGGTCCCACCACTGTCCTCAAGCAAGAAAACAAGAGGCTGAAAATGACTGATAGAATTTTGGGAGAACAACTAGATGGCTAGAGGCCACAGGATTTGGAATGAGGAGACTTGGGTTCAGGTCTCACGGAAGTCACTTATTATTGGCAGGTCACCTCACATCTCTGAGCGCATCTGCTCATCTGTGCAATGGGAACAATACTAAGGGTGGCCTTGAGGGAGCTGGACCGTTCAAAGGCAGTGATGGATGGGAGCCAGGAGCCCTCTCTACACAACTGTACCAGGAGCCACCAGCAGGATATGGAACCAAACAATCGGACAGTCAGCTTTCCAAATGTGGAATATCCAGGTCTGTAAAGCTGCTTTTCCCTCCATGGCAGGAGTCAGGCCCTAGTGACTGGGATAATGCTTCATGGAGATATGTTCCATACTGTCTGCTTAGAAACAACCCAAGTAAAAGAGTAATAGCTAACCCTGCTGATACTGCCCTACCAGCACCTGCATGAAGTGTTTACAAGCAGTCCTCTAAAGCAGGCGCGAGGTGTTATTGTTCTCACGCTACAGATGAGGAAACTGTGGCACAGAGATGTTAAGGAGCTTACCCAATGTTTCCCAGCTAGCAGCTGGCAGACTTGGGATTCAAACCTACAGAATCTGGTTCCAGTGGCTTTAACCTCTATGCTACACTACCTCGCCAGAAGATGAGGGTGGCTGGAAAGAAGTTGGGACCAAGCAGCTCAGTCGGAAAGGGTGTCTTTCCTCCACTTCTTCTTATACTTCGGGAGCAGCATTTTCATCCTTATACTGCAGGGAAAATAAATGAGCCAGAGCTGCAGGTAAAAACACAGGCAAATCTCACATTTGACGTCAAGCATTGTGTTGAGTGAAAAAAGCAGAAAGATGATATACTATGATGTCATTTACATAAATGTTTTAAAACATACAGAAGATGATATATTACCTAGAGATTCAAACATATACAGCAGTACCGAGACATTCCTTGGAATAATAAATATCACCTGTAAGATTCACCTTGGGGACAGGTGCATATTGGGGCAGGGTACACAAAAGGCTTCAAATATACCTGTAATTTTGAAAATCAATTTCAATGGTGGGAACATGAATGTTCAGTAAATCCCTAGGCCTTTCTGGATGTCTGAAATATTTCCTAATTAAAAAAATAATTTTCCACCTTAGAATGCTGACATCTCAATATTGACATCTGGTTCATTTGTTGTCCCTTAGTTTATATCAGCTTCCATCCTTTTGTCAGCTGATGATCAGGTGGCCTTGAGCATCTGCTAATAATAACATTAATAATAACAATAGCCAACACTTATTGAGAGCTTAGTATGTACCAATACCGTTAAATGCCTTACAAATATCAACTCACTTAGAATTCACAGTGACGCTGTAAGGTAGGGACTGTTATTAGCCCTGCTTCATAGATGAAGAAACTCAGGGATGTGGAAAGTTTCTGCGGTTCCTCAGATAATATGTGGCAGAGCTGGGACTTGAATCCATGTCTGTCTGACCCCAAAGCCTGATTTCAAGCAAAATTCAGGTGCTAGGGGAGGGGAGAGGCAAGCAGGAAGGATGACATGGCCCCCAATCTCAAAGGGCTTCCCATTTGTAGTAGACACCATGATGCCCTCGTTTCCGCCACCTGCTGGAGGTGCTGCTAGCCACAGCTCTCGGCTGAGTCCCTCTCCAGGCCTTGCCCTTGGCTGAGGAGAGACAACTCGCCCAAGGTCACGCCTTCTTCCCGGAGCAGCTGCATCCAACGACTGTTGATGTGGGGTATAAAGGTCCAGTCTTTGTCCAACTCTGAGGGCCCTCCCAGGTTCAGAGGTCCTGGAGGTTGGCTGAGACCTTGGCTGCAGCTTTGCCGTTCAGCTTCTCCCTCTGCCCATTCCTGCAGCTGTCACTCCCCGCCGAGGCTGGGCACAAGAGCATCCCCAATAAACTTCTTGTGTGCAGAGAGCCTGCTTCCCAGCAAACTGGCCTGTGACACCATCTAATGGGGGAAGAAATGACGCAGGAAGGATCCCATGCTACACTGTAAATATCCCAGGGAGAGGTCGGAAGGGCCCGAGGAATTACAGAGGCTTCCTGGAGGAGGTGAAGATTCAGCTGAGTTGTTTGTTTTTTTTTTTAATTTATTTAATTTATTTAATTTATTTATTTTTTTAGCTGTGTTGGGTCTTCATTTCTGTGAGAGGGCTTTCTCCAGTTGCGGCGAGCGGGGGCCACTCTTCATCGCGGTGCGCGGGCCACTCACTGTCGCGGCCTCTCTTGTTGCGGAGCACAGGCTCCAGACGCGCAGGCTCAGTAGTTGTGGCTCACGGGCCTAGTTGCTCTGCGACATGTGGGATCCTCCCAGACCAGGGATGGAACCCGCGTCGCCCGCATTGGCAGGCAGATTCTCAACCACTGCGCCACCAGGGAAGCCCTTCAGCTGAGTTTTGAAAGATAGGTAGAATTAGAATATTACTACTTGGCCATAAAAAGGAATGAAGTACTGACACATGCTACAACACAGGTAAACCTTGGAAACATTATGCTAAGTGAAAGAAGCCAGTCACAAAAGACCACATGCACGATTCCATTTATATGAAATGTCCAGAACAGGGGAAATCTATAGAGAAAGAAAGTAGATTACAGGTTGCCTAGGTCCAGTAGCATGGGGCTGAGGGGACTGGGAGGTGATAGCTAAAGTGTGTGGGGTTTCTTTTTAAGGTGATGAAAATGTTCTAAAATTAGCTGTGAAACAATGCTCATACCTGTGAATATACTAAAAACTATTTTATCTTAAAAATTTAACTAGATGGATTGTATGGTATGTAAATTATATCTCAATAAAGCTTTTTTTTTGTTTTTGTTTTTTTATTATTATTTATTTTATTGGCTGCGTTGGGTCTTCCGTTGCTGTGTGCTGGCTTTCTCTAGTTGCGGTGAGCGGGGGCTACTCTTCGTTGCAGTACGCGGGCTTTTCATTGCAGTGGCTTCTCTTGTTCTGGAGCACAGGCTCTAGGCACGCAGGCTTCAGTAGTTGTGGCACACGGGCTTCAGTAGTTGTGGCTCACGGGCTCAAGAGCGCAGGCTCAGTAGTTGTGGCACAGGGGCTTAGTTGCTCCGCGGCATGTGGGATCTTCCCGGACCAGGGCTCGAACCTGTGTCCCCTGCGTTGGCAGGCGGATTCTTAACCACTGCGCCACCGGGGAAGCCCTAAAGCTGTTTTTTTTTTAAAAAAAAAGAGAGAATGTGGAGGAGGGTGGGAGAATTGCAGATGGGCAAAAACACAGGCAAATATGTGGAGACTTACGTGAGTGTGAGAGAGAGAAAGAGAGAGTGTGTGTAGGTATGACGGGAAATAGCAAAAAACAGAGGCGGCAGGAGGCTGTGGCCAAGTAAGGAAGGTCAGAAATCCCTGCAGGGAGGAAGTTCGCCCTGGAAGATCTGGGAGTAATGAGATGAACATGGTGCTTTAGGCTGATTAATCTGTGCAGAAAGGGCGGTGCAGAGGGGAGGCCGAGAGACCAGTTAGGGGACTCTTGAGGCAATCCAGGCATGTGGGCTGGGGGACAATGTCCTTGTTACAGCACGATATTACCTGGTTTACAAGAGACACACACGCACACACGCTGTAGTGTTAAATGTCCTTTTATGTCTTTCTCAACTGATTGTGCCCATCATCCCTGCCTCTTTCCCAGCTGTCCACCTGTCCCCCGCACTGACCCCTCAGCCACGTCAATATCCACTGTAATTATGTTCCTAGAAAGTCTTCTTCACTACGTTATAAGGTTTTCCCTTAAGATGGTGGTGAATTTACAAGAATGTCCAGCCTTCCTATAAATCTTGTCACTTACCTCAAAGGTGCTTTCTCACCTCCTAAACTAAAACCGTAATTTGGGCAACGATTTTCATTTAGTTAAAGATAAGAGTAATCTTGCCCTTCCCCCAGAACCTCACCCACCTGCGGTCTGGGACTTCATTAAATCACTCTTACCCACTGTCAAGGGTGAGCTGAGAGTCTGCCCACCTCTCTTGTCCTGAATGAGGTCAGCCAAATGCGACTACCCAGGCCACGCCCCAAGTTCAGCTTCCTTTAGGAACACAGAACAGTAGCGCTGGATGGACGTGAAAGGTCCTCCAGCTCCACCTGGCCATTTGACAGGTGAGGAAACTGGGGCCTTCCACTGATCACTAACTGGGGACCTGTGGGACTTCTCCCTCTGAGTCCCACCACTTGAACCACTCCAGTCTGGCCTTCAACCCAGAAGTCCGTGTGGTTATTCCACTCCCTAGGATGGTGAGCAAGTATTCCTGAAGAGGCTTTTCTCCTGGGTCTTCCTTCTTTCTAAGACCCTAGAGTTTCCTATATAGACACCGTGAGAGCCCCCATGTTCACCCAGCAACCATCAGACCTTGGGTCAAATGTCAGCTGAGGACCCCAGCAAATCAGTCCCAACCTAAAACTGAAGGCCAGGGTCTCTGGTTTCTTATGGTTGTAACCTCCATGGCCCAGGCCTCACCAGCCTGGGGACGCAAAAGTGGTGATGGCAACCTACATACCCAGTGTCACTGCTCCAAGCTCCTTCCTGCTTCTTGGCTTAAGAAAGTTATGTGCACCAGATAGCAATGCCCACAGGCAGGGACCAAGTCTGTTTTCTTCCCTGCTCAAGTCCCAGAACCTAGGTAGTAGTCAAAACTACATTTTATGACAACGGAGCAAAAGTGTTTGAAGAAAATGGAGAAAAGATAGTCTTTTCAACCAATGATGCTGGAACAACTGGACATCCACATGCAAAAAACTGAATCTAGACACACACCTTACAAAAAAATTAACCCAGAATGGATCACAGATCTAAATGTAAATGCAAAACTATTAAACTGCTAGAAGATAACATAGGAGAAAATATAGATGCCCTGAGGTTGATGATGTCTTTTTAGGTACAAAATCAAAGGCACAATCCATCAAATAAAATAATTTGCAAGCTGAACTTCAACAAAATTAAAAACTTCTGCTCTGCAAAGTATGATGTCAAGAGAATGAGAAGACAGGCCATAGACTGGGATAAAATATTTGCAAAAGACTTATCTGGTAAGAGACTATTATCTAAAATATATGAAAAACTCCTAAAACTCAACAGTAAGAATACAAACAACATGATTTAAAAATTGCCAAAATATCTAAACAGACCTCACCAAAGAAAATATGCCAGTAGTAAAAAGCTTATGAAACTATGCTTCACATCATATGTCATCAGGGAAAGGCAAATTAAAACAACAATGAGATACCACTACACACCCATTGGCATGGCCAAAATCCAAAACATTGACCACACCAAATGCTGGCTAGGATTTGGGGCAATAGGAACTCTCGTGCATTGCTGATGGGAATGCAAAATGGTACAGCCACTTTGGAAGATAGTTTGGAAGTTTCTTACAAAACTAAACATATTCTTATCTGGCCATCACACTCCTTGGTATTTATCCAAATGAGTTGAAAACTTATGTCCGCATAAAAACCTGCACATCTACATTCATAGCAGCTTTATTTATAATTGTCAAAACTTGGAAGCAATCAAGATGTTCTTCAACAGATGAGTGGTGGTACACCCAGACAATGGAATATTATTTAGCACTAAAAATAAATGAGTTATCAATCCATGGAAAGACATGGAGGAAACTTATACATGAGTATTACTAAGTGAAAAAAGCCAATCTGAACAAGCTACGTCCTGCATGATTCCAACTCTGTGACATTCTAGAAACGTCAAAACTACTGCTGTTTACTGGAAACAGTAAAAAGATGAGTAGTTGCCAGGGGTTAGGAGGGAGGGAGGCATGAATAGGCAGAGCATAGAGGATTTTTACGGCAATCAAACTACTCTGTATGATACCATGATGGTGGCTACACGTCATTATACATTTGCCCATAAAATGTACAACACCAAGAGTGATCCCTAATATAAGCCATGGACTTTGGGTGACAGTGATGTGTCAGCGTAGAGTCACTGATTGTAACAAAGGTTGTTAGTTGGGGAGACCACGCACGTGTGGGGACAGGGGAATATGGGAACTCTGCACTTTGGACTCAATTTTGCTGTGAACCTAAAATTGCTCTAAAAAATATTCTATTTAAAATACACTTTGAATAACTATTTCCATTTTCCTCATGTTTCCAAGGTCCACAAAGATGCCTGAATATGGGAACTCTGCACTTTGGACTCAATTTTGCTGTGAATCTAAAATTGCTCTAAAAAATATTCTATTTAAAATACACTTTGAATAACTATTTCCATTTTCCTCATGTTTCCAAGGTCCACAACGGTGCCTAAATCTGTCCGTGAACAAGCTCTGATCATCGCCTGCCTCAGAGTCCATGATTACACAGCCCCAAGACTGACCCATCCCTTGAGGTGCCTCTCTGAGGCTTGAACTGTCTCCGGCACGGGTAGAAATCCACACCACAGGCCTAATGAGATAAAGGATAAATACAAATACCCTCTGGGTTATGCTCAGTCTAGAGATGACCTAGAGCCAAAGTTTCTGGGCCCCAATCATCACATATCCACCTAACCTTTCTCTTAAGTCGTCTCACACTGTGCCCTGGGTGGCTAGGTCAGAATGCACTTGGCTGCCAGACGCCATGGTCCATCCTTGATGTCCCTGTTGCTAGGTTTCCATCTATGAGGAAAAGGTCCCTGACAATATGTGCACCAGATTGAGAGGGCTGGAAGGCTGCCTGGAACTAGAAACAGCTCCAGGTCCAGAGGAGGAGGGATGGGGGGAGACAAGGATCACCTGCCAGTTTGGGGATATCACAATAGGTTGAGGGGTGCAGGCTGCATGAGGACAGGAAGGGAGGGTCCCAGGAAGTGTGAGTTATCTTTTGGGTTGGTTCAGAGCTGTGCTTGTGTGGGCTGTGAATCTGCCTTCCCGCTCCAAAATGGCGCCATGGCCATCCGGGCTACTCGCCAAGACACAAGGCTCCTTGGCCTCACTTTCCCCCGGTTCTAACACAGACATCTGGACATCTGGACCACGGAAAAAACATTTGAGACAGTCAGGGAACTTTGTCCCTGCCCCACTCCCTAGCCCCAAACACTGTGTGATTTTGGACAAGTCATCTAGACCCTCTGGGTAAAGGTGAAGGAAGGCAACATAACAGAGCAGTGGAGAGATGGGTTCTAGAATCAGGCAGGCCAGAGTTTGAAACCCAGTTCCACCACTGGCTCCTCGGACAAGTTACTTAATCTCTCTAAACCCTCATTTCCTCATCCAGCAGTACCTCGTGAGGTTGCTGTAGGGCCCAAAAAGGAGTGAATGATTTCATCTAGGGTCACTGAATCTCTAACACCCAGTGCCTTTGTGGCCAGTCCATGAGTCCATCCTATATTCTTTCCCCTTCTCCCACATTTAGTGGCTGCTTTAATTTTATTTATTTATTTATTTATTTATTTATTTATTTATGGCTGTGTTGGGTCTTCGTTTCTGTGCGAGGGCTTTCTCTAGTTGCGGCAAGTGGGGGCCACTCTTCATCGCGGTGCGCGGACCTCTCACTATCGCGGCCTCTCTTGTTGCGGAGCACAGGCTCCAGACGCGCAGGCTCAGTAGTTGTGGCTCACGGGCCTAGTTGCTCCGCGGCATGTGGGAATCTTCCCAGACCGGGGCTCGAACCCGTGTCCCCTGCATTGGCAGGCAGATTCTCAACCACTGCGCCACCAGGGAAGCCCATTAGTGGCTGCTTTATAACACTTTTTTGCTTCTATTTTATTCAAACTGCATATTCACATAATTTTTTTTTTAAGAAATTCACGTTATTGATTGATTGATTGATTGATTGATTGCTGTGTTGGGTCTTCGTTTCTGTGTGAGGGCTTTCTCTAGTTGTGGCAAGCGGGGACCACTCTTCATCGCGTTGCGCGGGCCTCTCACTATCACGGCCTCTCTTGTTGCGGAGCACAGGCTCCAGACGCGCAGGCTCAGTAATTGTGGCTCACAGGCCTAGTTGCTCCGCGGGCATGTGGGAATCTTCCCAGACCAGGGCTCGAACCCGTGTCCCCTGCATTGGCAGGCAGATTCTCAACCACTGTGCCACCAGGGAAGCCCACATAATTTTAATTTAAAGAATCACGTAGTTCTACAAGGTTCCCCTCCCCCCAGTTTCTCCATCTCAAAGGCAACTACTTAAACTCTTTGCTTGATGATACTTTTCATACATCTGAAGTTGTGCCATCCTTGGAAAGGGAATTAACGAGCCAACAGAGATGTCCTAAGTTTTGCTTGGAATTCCGGTTGTTTTCTCTCTCTTGCTAGATCAGGTCCAGAACAGCTAAATCCAACAACTTAGAGGGAGGATCCAAGAACAGTAGCCTTCAGAGATGGGGCCGCAGAAACCCAGCTGTTTAACTAAAATACGTAGTCACTGTACACTTTGCTTTTAATCAATGTGCCTCTCCTGTTCCATTTTAAATCCCGGCGCTAGGGGCTCTGCCCGGCCTGGGAAGAGGTTCTGCTCTCTGGCATAGATCAGTACTGACATCCAGTGGTCACAGAGGATTCTCTGCCTGAAGCTCTGCATCTCTCTCTTCCCAGAATGCAGTGGATGTTCACCCAGGGAAAGGAGGAGCAATGGAGGCTGACAGCTACGGATAGGTGCTGTTAACCTGGATCTGTGTGATCTGTGTGATCTGCAGCCAGAGGCAAGCAACCCAGATCAAGGCCTTGCCAGCTTACAAAATGCCCAGGGGTTATTTGAATGATGACCCTAGAGTCACAGGGAGAAAAGGGGGCCATCACCGGCAATGTGGCAAGACCATAAAAAATTAAAATGTTAAAGGGCCACAGGGCCTTGGAAGACACACTGGGTTTTAAGTTAGAAAACTTGATTCAAGACTTGCTGCTCTGTGTCACCTTGAGCAGTCCCTTAAACTCTCTGTGCTTTAGCTTCCTCACCTTCCTCACCTGCTCAGCCAGCCTCATAGTGTTGTGGTGAACGTCAAATGAGAATGTTTGCAAAGCGTTTTGTAAGCTGCAAAATGCTGTACAGCTGGGGCTGCTAGGATGGAATGGTGATGGACAGGGCAGGGCAAGCTGGAGCTGGTGAGGCTGTGCTAAGTATTGATACTATGACTCTGGAGGCTTGGCCAGCTGACAAATAACACTTCCAGTTTTGGAAACTCAGCCTTGGACTGCCAGGGTGACCTCATCAGAAAAGGGCATTCTGCATTTTTCTCTGGACTCAAGTCTCAAAGATAAACCTGGGTGAGTAACTTCAAGGGCCATCTAACTTCAAAAATCACATATCAAACAGGTTTTTAAAAATAGAATCATAGGGCTTCCCTGGTGGCGCAGTGGTTGAGAGTCTGCCTGCTAATGCAGGGGACACGGGTTCGAGCCCTGGTCTGGGAAGATCCCACATGCCGCGGAGCAACTAGGCCCGTGAGCCACAACTACTGAGCCTGCGCGTCTGGAGCCTGTGCTCCGCAACAAGAGAGGCCGCGATAGTGAGAGGCCCGCGCACCGCGATGAAGAGTGGCCCCCGCTTGCCACAACTAGAGAAAGCCCTCGCACAGAAATGAAGACCCAACACAGCCATAAATAAATAAATTTTTTTAAAAAATAAAAAAAATTAAAAAAAAATAGAATCATAACCCAAAGGAAAAATATGAGGCACCCTTTATTCTAATATCCAAGGGAGCTATTGTTAATGTCAGTTGCACTGGTAGACTACACCCTTGTACATTTCCTTATAATTTTTTTTCTTGTTTTTCCATGTGTATTTGGACTAGGGTTTTGCCTAGGAAGACTGGTCTTGCAAAGTGGCTCTAAATGAAATTATGAGATGACCAGAGATAGAGAAATGGTGTGTGCGTAGGAGAGAAAACGTAGGGAGGTGATTTTGGAGGCTCAAAGACCACATTCCTGACTCTTTCTGTTTGTGCCATCAGATTTCAGAAGTTACCAGAGTGGAATTTTTAAAAGTTTAGTCTAGTCTTTCTACTTGAGCTTAATTTAAAGACACAAAAGTCAATCCTCTCGTGTTTCCTAAAGGTATCAGAGGGCTTTGAACCCAAAGAAGTATTATGCTGCTGCTTCCAGATTTCCATACAAGTGTATCTGTCAAGGAAAAAAAAAAAAAACTCTATTCTAGTCCCAGAAGGGGTTTATTACAGTTTATAGAATTATAAGAAGGGCTGAAAGAAACAAGTGTAATTTCCAGTCGCACAGTGGAATCAGGCCACAAGGGAGCAGCTGACTCTTGTACTACCAGGAAGCCACCTACTGACCTGGGAAGTGTCCAGCCCTCAGCAGCTCCAATCCAGAGCAGCAGATGTGTGCTGCACACTGCACCCACAGAGCAAGTGATGGGACATGGATACTTTTGCTAACACTGATTCAAAAGAGCCTGATTCCCCCCAGCTGGCTGAGCTTGTCAGCATAAGCAACAGCTGAGCAGCCTCTATTTCACATCCCCTTCCTAATCTCACCTAAAGGTGTCTCACTGGCTAAATCTAAACTACACCCAGAATCCTAGCTGTAAAGGAGTCTGGGAAATGTAGTTTTTCCATTTCTGGCTTCCGCACCATGGAAGGGAAACCAGAAGGAGAGTGTACCGAACAGTGAACACCATGCCCCCCACATGGCTTGTTTTTATTTTATTTTAGAGTTATTTTTTTAATTGAAATCTCTTTTAATTACAAAAGTCATACATGGTCACTGTCAAAGAAACAAACAATACAGAAATGAAGTAAAAAATGAATCCAAATGAATGAATGAATCCAGATGAATCCTGCTCCAATCCCATTCTCCAAAGGGAATCACTGTTCAGAGTTTGGAGGGTAGCCTGTCAGAGGTTTTTGTGCATTTGCGGAGGGGGGTGGTTGTACTGCATACTGTCCTATAATTTGTTTTGTCACTTGAATGTATATCCTAGTGGTCTTTCTGTGAGAAGAGATGTGATTGTAAGTCACATGTTTAAGAAGAGCAGCCGAGTGTCCCATCAGGGGAACCCTACCAGTGGACATTGAGGTTGCCTCTAATTATTCCCTATTATACATAATGCAAAAGGAACAGCTGTTCAGACATTTGGAAAGGTCAGATTTCCAGAAGCAAAAGACCTGAACCATATTTTGAAGCTATATCTTCCTAATCACCACACAGTCATGGGACTTTGACCAGAATTTGACTCAAAAAATTTCATCTGAGCCCTAAAGATTTTGACTCAGCAGACATTGATGGAGCCTCAGTTGTCAGCATGAGGGCTTCCTAAGCATGCCCCCCCCCCATTCCTGCCCTCTGCTGAGAACAGATAGGACTATGCACAGCTAACTAGTGCCCAGTTCAGGGAGGTAAAGCACAGAAGGCAAGGAGACCAGGAGAGAGGACATGGCTTTGACCTCCATGAGCAGTAGAGTTGGGAGTGTCAGAGAGCTAAGGTTAAGAATCCTGCTCTACCACATGGGGATCCAGGGACCAGGAGGAAGGCTGGGTCACATATCATCTGCTAGGTCCCCAGACAGCCACCTAGGACATGTGCCATCTCTTGGCAAAGTGGACACCAGCTGCTGCAGATCACTTCAAAGTGTGTTTCCCCTGCAGTTGTTTTTAAAACCTTCACTGCAGCTTGGCTCTGTGCAAGCTAGGCTGCCCCAGCATCTCAGCCAATTCTATCCCAAGCCTGGATACACAGTGGCCTGAGCGCTAAGTGTTGCAGTGGACATGTGCTGCTCTGTCCGTCACATCCTTTCTCTGCTTCTCTCCCAACAGTGTTTGATTTTCCTTTAGAGAAGTCTCCCTCCTCCATCCTCCACCATGAAATCTGGACTGAATTGCCTCCCACCCTCCCTGCAACATATCCCCCTTCCCAGGCTAGCTAGTGACTGATTCAAGGATAGGCCTCAGATGCAGCCTGAGCCATTAAGGAAAAGTAAATCCCAGCCCTTCTAAAAAATCAATGGTAAAATATCCTCTCCTTTTCTGAAGGCCTGAAATGGATGCATGCTGCTCCTTTAGGGGAATCTTGAAGCCTGAAGCTTCTGGGGGTCGTTCTGTGAACCCTGAGAGTGGTAGAGTAGAGAGGTAAAGAAATGACTTCAGGGACATCATTAGAGCCTGGATCAAGCATTACCTGAAAGCATGCTTTCTCTAGACTTCTAAATCACATTAGCTATTAAATCTACTTTATTGCCTAACCCAGTTTATATTGGAGTTTTCTGTCATTTGCATTGTACAGAGACAGACACTTTTTTGCATATCATCCACAGGGGTATTTCCCTTAAATGGCCTCTAAAAACAACCTATATGCAACCTCTACCACTGCCCCTTGGCACTACCCCAGAAACAGCTCAAGCTGGCCTCTCAGTGAGAGCTCTTTGAATGTATGGCCTAGAAAGTTAACCCAAACTGGCTTAGACAAAAAAGAGGAAGGACAGGAGGAATCAAAGCAAGGGCCTCCAACACTTCAGGATATTCTCTGTCTCTCCTCAGCCTCTGGCTTCATCCCCCAAACGTGCTTTATTCATGAGGCCGGAACACAGCTACCCTCAGCTCTGGGCTCACGTATGCACAATTATTGCTTAAGAGAAAAAGGTTCATTCCTCCAGCTCAAAGTATAAAAATCCCTGAGAACAACTCTGATTAGCCCAGCTTGGGTCACATGTACATCCTTGGGCCAATCACTGCAGCCAGAAGAATGAGCTTCCACAATGAGCTCTGTTGTTTGTTTGTTTGGTTGGTTGGTTGGTTGGTTGGTTGGTGTGGGGCAGGATCTATTGCCATGGCTCCAGACCCAATTTGTTGGAATGAGGAAGGTGCAGTTCCTTGAAAAGGGGGAGCAAAGCTGAGAAAGAGAATAAGGAATGCTGACAAGTCATAATAAAAATGCCCACGACACCTCAGAGCCATTGTGCAGATCAACTGACAATGAGTGCAAAAGAGCTCCCATAAAATGGCTTTGTTTAAAGCCTGCTATGTGATGCTTCCTGTCATTTGTAGACAGAGAGTCACTGGTAAAACTCAGAAGCTAAGTGGCCGGTCGACCAACCCAGGACTTAGAGGCAGGCGTGACTGGTTTATAACTAGCATTGTGACCTAGGGTGAGTCACAAAACCTCTCCCAGTTCAGTCCTATAAGGATTAAATGATATAATGTGCCTGGTACAACGTCTAAGGCTTTCGTGGCTTCCTCCCTACATTTAGAATCATTTTGGAAGAAGGATTTAAAGGCCCAGTTGTGAAAGTCTTCTCTGAGGATGTCAGCAGCTGGACAAACTGAGTGGGAGCCAACTGTCCAAGAAAAAGAAGTGATGCCAAATCAGCCTTAACCTAGAAAAGTTTCAAGATAGCCTCTATAGCCAAGAAATGCCAAAGGAAGGAAGCAAAGGAAATGTGAGTTTGGGTGGGCTTTTTTTCCTTACTCAAGCCATTGTTCAGTTAATATACTTTTTTTTTCTTGAAGTTGAGTCTGATATCAGTTCTTTGGGTTGCAGAGTCCAAAACTGGGTAGGCAATGTGCGTGGAGTTCTTCAGCCATTTATCCACATCCTGCAGGGGCCATAGGCCCATCACTGCATGCTGGGTGTATGACCAAACAAGACAGGTTTATTATCATGGTAGCCACATGCCCCAGATCTTCTAGGACTGGCCCAGTTTCAAATAGCCTGCCCTGCTCTCTTCAGGAGCTCGCCCACTCACTCTACACCCCATTTTGCTCTCTTCATAGCACTTCTCTTCATTCAAAATTTTCCTATGTGCTCATTTCTTGGTTGACTTGTTTATTTTCTGCTGTCCCCATTAGGACATCAGCTGCATAGGAACAACCCTCATCTGTCCTGCTCATTACAGGGTCATCAGCTCTCAAAACAGGACTGGCATTTGCGGGCCACTCAGCAATATTTATTGAATGGTGCTGCCCTGAATCAAATGATTGAAGAGTTGTCAGACCATGTGGCCTGTTTTTTTGTTTGTTTGTTTGTTTCACAAGAGATAGCCACAGCACTTGAATTTGGAACTTCACTCCCGTTTCGGCCTTACAATAAACTTGTGAGTTAGGCATTATAATTATCTCCGTTTTATAGGTGAGGAAACATTCAGAGAGGTAAATGGTTTGTTTGACGTCAAATGATAGAAAGGAACAGAATCAGGGTTCTCAGTCCAGTGTTCCTTCTACCCTAGCAACACATGGAAAAGTTAGATGAAGGATAGCAGATCAGAGCAGCAGTGAGGAGGCCTTGAGATCAGAAGTAGTTAGGGTAACACCAGAAGTTGCACTTTGTTTATTTGTTTGCTTCTGAAAGCTCTTTCTGGGAGCCTAATATAATTTCGATACAGACACTTCCAATTCGCTGAACTCTCTCATGACATCATCTGCTACAGATGCCATGGTCTTTCTTAAGATCCAGGTGGGGATTTTAAGGACAAAGAGCTCCGAGCATGTGAAATGCTTGATACAGTTTTGTTCCTCTGAGTCCGGACACTTTGGGCTGCATGTGACAGAAATGCAACCCAAAGTAGCTCAGACAAAAAGGAGGTATCTCATCCAACCACGGGAAGGAGAGAGCTGCAGCTGGGCCACAAAAACAACTGAAACCAGGAACTCCAACACCACCTTTCCTCTGCCCGTTGAGTTAATTCTCTCTCCCTGTAGCCCAGTTTTCTCCATGTGGCTGAGAACATGCTCACTCACATCTCCCATCTCATATCCCGAGGCTCCCACCTCCAGATGGTTCCAATTTTTTAAATTCACAGGGTAGAACTCTGATTGGTCCAGCTTGAGTCAGGGGCCCGGCACTGAACTAATCAATTGCACGGGTGTGGCACAGGCTCGGGACCACAGAGCCCAGACTTGGTCCTATTTCGGTGAGCCTCCTTTAGGGAAACGGCAATTGTTGTGATCTGGGCCTTCACCTCATGGGGAATCTACTAGAGTTGGGTGCCTGATAATTTTAACTGCCATGTTGCCTCTTCAGTTACTTTCATAGTGCTAAGAGATTCATGTTCTTCTTGAATTAAAACAAAACAAAACCCTCCAACTTTCTGCATTCTTAAGTGGTAAGACAGACATGGGCTGACGGACCTCTCAAGGTCAACCCCTACCCATCTGTGGTTTCTGGATGGCAATTTCCCTATAGTCCCAACGTTCTCCTCAGATGGGAGCATCCCTCTGCTCTATCTCGTAGAACCAGAAAACCTGGTACCCAGAGACCCTAGTGGGGCTGGAGAATAAACTTGGCTGAAGAGGATGAAACTCTGTTGAACCGTGAGCGGCAGGAAGAAACTCCTGGCCTCCAAGTGCAGCACCGGGCAGAGTCCAGGTCTCCTAGCTCCCGGTCCACCAGACTGCCACCCCTGTGAGCCCGAAGCCTCTGAGGCCTCACAGTCCTACATGTGCCCTGCCCATCTCTCCCTACAGAGATGTGGGTGTCCCCCCCTCCAGGGGAAACCCGGGACCTCCTGAAGACACAGATCTCCATGGATTTAGGAGTCAAACATGTAAAAGGCTCCAACACCACAATGGTGCTCTGCCCTTTGCTCTGTGGGAAAGAGACAGTGAAAACCAAGGAAGCAGGCAGTGCTCCTCATCCACAGGGATTAGCACTCCTAGAATTTACTGCTGAATCTTAAAATGTAAACCTAACGTTTCTCATGGTGGCTCTCAGGCTCAGGAAGACCTTCCGAATCTCAAAAGAAAATTGGGAGTCTGGTGCCTCTGTAGCAGGATTTCAGGGTTTAGAAATGGATCCAGTGCTTCCACCCCTAAAATGTGCCTGTAGTTTACAAAGTCATGCCTGAGATACCTCTACTGGGTGTATTTCTTTGGTATATAGCCCTGAGATATAGAAGTGTATAGCAGTGAGTGAGTGACATTTACCTGCCATTTAGAGGGCAGACAAGATGTGGGGATTACACACAGGAGGAATAAGGCCTTCTGAGAAAGAAGGAGGAGGTGATGCTGGAGCTAGGACTTAAGGGAGGAATAGTAAGTAGCTAAGTAAAGTCATAAAGAGCAAAGAGAGGTTATATGAGCATGGGGCATTCTGGAAAACTCTTGACTGGGGCATAGGGTGTGAGGTCAAGGGTAAGCCCATGAAAGCCCTGAATGTCATCTGACACATTTAGACTATATCTTCTAAGAACTGAGCAAGCACAGATCACTTTCCAGGTGAGCTAACTGTGACCAGAAAGAGGAGGGTAATTGTGAGCCATACATGCCCAAAGCAGAGCGCGGCCTGTGTTTCTCCGTCACCCCCAGCGGACACCAGCCCGCTCACTTACCAGCTCCCTTACCACAGTCAGCTGCCTGGAGAAGGTGAAAGAAGACCAGGGAAGGGCAACGCGCAGAAGATCCACCCAAGACCAGCCCAACCCAGGAGATGGCAGACAGCAGTTTGGAGGCTGGCCATGGTCCATCGGCCCCAAGTTAGAGCTGCTGGTGCCAGGCCCATATTAGAAAGGAGGGCTGTTTTGGCCCAGAAGACACTGTGCCTTGCCGGCGAGGCTTGGAGGGCAGGGCTCTGGACCACAGAAGGTTTATCACACCTGGGCAGGAGGAAGCCCCGCCTTCATAGGCAGTGAGACTCCCCATGAGGAAGCGTGGTGGTTTGGTCAGACTTGCAAGCACTCAGGCAGCCCGAGAGCCACCTGACTGCTTCCTCTGCTCCCAGGAGCCAAGGGGTCCTGAGAGAAACAGGCACAGAATCAACAGGGGTTGGTAATAATGGCTGTGCCCTCCTGCCTGCTCTCTCCCTGCCCCTCCCTTTAGGAAAAGGCAACTCTCCTGATTAATTTCTGGCTGCCTGTCATTGTTCCTAACTTGTCATCAATCCCAAGGTGTGCCAGGATGCTTTATATTTATCTAGAATTGCTTGCCTAGGCGTGCTGAGTCGGCAATCCTATTAGCAGAATTTTTTTTTCATTGTGTTTGTGAAATGAAATAAAATAAAGAGGCCCTATCTCCAGAGAGCTCTTCCTGCTTCATTTCTCTGAGCACCGTCAGGCTCTGGGGAGATCATGAGGTCTTTTCAGGGGGCCAAGGGTATACCTTTACCTTTGGTGCTGAGAAGGCCTGGGAGGACGTGTTGCTGGCTCCTCCAGCCAGGAGCAGGCAGCGTCGTGGTGAGGAAGAGAGGTCTGGCTGGCCGCAGCGGAGAGGTCATGCAGCTGATGCATGACCAAGAGGCGGCGGTACAGGACAGGGCGGATTAAGGCAGGGAGATGCGTCCTAGGCCCCGTGCTGCCCTTCCTACCTGGGGGTCTTAAGCATGTAATTCAAGCTCTGAGTGTCACTTTCCTCATCTGCAAAGTGGGGAGAACAATTCCCGCCTCACAAGGATGAAATGAAAGCTCATACGCATAATTCCTTGGCACAATGCCTGGTGCAGAGACATTCAGCTAATATTTCAGTCATCCCTTTTGGGGCATTACATTCTACAGTGCTGTATATTAGAGCTTGCCTTCTGATGGTGCAGGGAGAGGAGGGGACCTTTTTCTGGGTCCTTTGGAGGGAATAATAAAGGTTTGGGGAAGGCTTCAAGAGCCTGAAACATACATATGACTAATGAGACCGGTGGGCAGTGAGCCTCCTGAAACTGCTCCAAGGAAGTGATTTATTGCCCAGAAGCAGCGGTGCTCCAGCATCACTAGCTGGGGAGAACTCGAGAGCACTTTCCTGGGTCACAGACCTTAGCCTTGCACGCACCGTGCTCCACGTGAATAGTCTTTGTGTCAGAATTTATAAGAAGTCCATTCTTAGCTGGCCTTTGTGGCTGCCTGCCCCATCAGCACGGGCTCTGTGCAAAATTCAGCCCTCTTATTCATGCTGAAGAGAGAGCGGGGAGTGAGTTCCTGCCTTAGTGCGAGGTTAGGAAACGTTTTAAGCAATTTTCATAGAAAAGAAAACCCTCCTGCAAAGCCCCACTTGTATGGAAATCTTGGTCCAATACTGCAGTGGGGTATTACACAGTCAGTAAAAGCTGTGTGGGAAAAGGCCTGTGAAAAAAAGCAGAGTACAAAGTTGTGCATACTGCATGATCCAAGCTATGTTAAAATGCATTAAAAATGTTTAAAGATGAATAGATACCTTCTTATGTCTAGCCAATGGACACAAGAAGCCAATGAGCCTTTTATTTTTTTGGTCTTCTTCCTGCTTTTCTGTGTTTTACTAATTTTTCCGTGAGCATGTATCTTTATAATGATAATAAGGACAAAGAGGGGCTTCCCTGGTGGCGCAGTGGCTAAGAATCTGCCTGCCAGTGCAGGGGACACGGGTTTGAGCCCTGCTCCGGGAACATCCCATGTGCTGCGGAGCAACTAAGCCCGTGCGCCACAACTACTGAGCCTGTGCTCTAGAGCCCACGAGCCACAACTACTGAAGCCCGCGCGCCTAGAGCCCGTGCTCCTCAACAAGAGAAGCCACCACAATGAGAAGCCCGCACACTGCAACGAAGAGTAGCCCCCGCTCACCGCAACTAGAGAAAACCTAGTAAATGAAGACCCAACGCAGCCAAAAATAAATTAATTAATTAATTAAAAGAAAATAAGGACAAAGAGAAAAAGGAAGAGGAGGAGGTTAAGAACTTTGAAAGCCCTCTCAAGCCTCTGTGTATTGCTGGTTCCCATTTAAAATCACACTTTCCCTCTCTGGATACCAAGAAGTCATTGGGGAGGGGGAAGCACCATGGCAACAAGTCCATGGGCATCAGACCAGAATCTACAGCTGCAGAACCTAAGGCCACTTCCCAGGCCTGCAGTGTGCTGACAACCTAGGGAATTACGCCCCCTCATGTTGACTTTCTTAGCGTCTCACATGCTAGAGAAAGAAAACATTGATGAGGCCAGTGGTTCTCCAAAGGCAATCTTATACACAAGTTTAGTACATGAAACAGGTTAAAAAGGAGCCAGACAGCTTATTAGGAGGGAGGAAAAGAGGAAGGGAGGGAAGGAGGGAGGGAGAGACAGGGAAGCTTCAACCATCCCTCCTCAGTCCCCCACTCCCCACCCTCCATCCCCTGGTCCATGAGGCCCTTCTTTGGATTTCCATGGAAAGGAAACACAGCCTGAAAACCTTGTAAGGTTCAACAGGCCCATCGTGTGGAGAACAGAGACAATGATAGTGGGAAAGGGGGAAGGATTCTAAGTAATTGAGAAATATCTTTTTGCTGAAAATCCATTTCCATTTAAACAGCTGCATCCAGCTGTTTTAGAAACAAGCAATAAGAATGTATTTACCAAACAAATATGTCTTCTGGGAAAAGTGTAAGGTTTGACATGTGAATACATTTAAGTCTGAATTATCCAGTTGCTTCACGAGCCCTGCGATATGAGATTGAATAAAATCGTGATTACTAGCAGTTGATTGAGACTTACAAGTTGTTCCCAGTGAGTTCTCGGCTGGGCTTCGAGGTGGGTGGGGGTGGGTTGGAATACCCTTTTAGGTTTGTTTCTACCTAATTGTCTCTTAGAAGAACAGATTGCTGTGGGTGTTGCTTTTCTTTCTTTCTTTCTTTCTTTTTTTTAAAATAAAAGGTGAGTTTGTGTATTATTGGAACTCATTTTCAAATATGACCTAAAATATTAAAGGCAAGAAATGTGTTTTTTCTGCATTTGGACTATTTAACCTGGTACCTTTTCAAGGTCTAGATCCTGGTGAATGGGAAGCTCTCAGCAGCCTTCAAACACATCTGCCATCTCACCTGTTCAGCCACTGGGGAGTTGAGTGTTTTCTTTCTTCTGTCTTTAAAGAGAGGCAGCCAGAGGCCACAGGTGGCATTCTCAAACCTGCTGGTGTGAGTGAGTGTGTATGTGGGCGGGGTGCTCAAAGGGTCCCTCTGAGCACATTTCTGGTCTGTCATGTGCTATGTGCTGCGAGGACCCAGCTGTGAGGAACTGCAAGAAAGGGTCTGCAGAGGTGTCAGCCTTCTTTGTGCCCCAGAGGCAGCAAACTCCTCTGCAGGGACCCTTCACTGCGGCCACAGCAGAGACTAAGAAGCCTGATGAAGGCTCTGATGAAGACTGCCTACTCCACCAGCTACTTCTTGGGTGACCTTGGGCAAGTTTTTCCGCCTCCTTGGGGCTGTGCCCTCACCTGTAAAATAGAGATAATCACAGTAACTTGTTATTAAGACTTTTTACATAATCCCATTGGCATTGTGATTATGTGATTATGTAAGTAAATGCCCATAACTTTTAGAGAGACACACAAAGTGTATAGAGATGAAACAACATGAGATCGTGGGCTTAAAATAATAGAGCAAAAATATAGTGGGGAATGATCTCATTTACATCAAGTTCAAGAACAGGCAGAGCGAATCTATGATGATAAAAATGAGAATGAGAATGAGAATTGAAATGAAAATGAAATGAAATGAATGAAAATAAGTGAAAAACAAAAAATGGAAAAGAGCACCAGGCAGCTTTCTGGAGTGCTGGAAATGTTCTATAACCTGATTTGCGTGATAATTACGTGGATGAAAATATTCGGAAAAACTCATCAACCTGCAAATGATTCAGAAAGATGATGATGATGTTGATGGTGATGATAATGTGTGTGTAAAATATGATAAAACAAATGTGGTAAAATTTTAACATTTAGGGAATCACATTAAAGAGTATATGGGAATTCTTTGTATTATTTTTGTAACTTTCTGTAAGTACAAAATTATTTCAAAATAATAAAAGTTCAAAATAAAAAGAAAACTCATACCTGTACACTTAATATCTATGCATTTTACTGTATATAAATTACATGTCAAAGAAAAATTAAAAAGGGGGATTAGGAAGTATACATAGCAAGATCTTGATAAATGTTGAATCTGAGTGATAGGTGTATGGAGGTTCATTATACTACGCTTTCTACTTGTGTGTATGTTTGACTATTTTTATAATGCAAAACAAATTTAAAAAAATTAAAAACAACCAAAATATCTGTCAAGCTCCTGGCCATGTGCCTGGCAGAGGGAGGCTCCCGCCTCTGAGAATGGCCCTATTAGGGCCACCCTGCACCTTCTTGTAGGGTGATCAGGGAATTATACATCAGCCTGCTAATGCTGACATTGCCTGCAACCATGCTGGACAAAAAACGCACCCAAAGTTGATTTTCTCTGCCCTTCAACTAAATAAGGTGAAACCAACAGCCAGACAACGTTGGAGAAACATGTCCTTTCTGAACAACCACCCAGGTGAATCCCTTGCCTGGGTGTCTTTCTCCTGCAGAAGCTGCACTCATGTGGCTGCAGCTACAGCAAAGCTGCAAGGAAAAGTCAGGGAGGGCAAAGGTGGAGTCATGAAAACACCTTGTAAAACAAGCAGGAACCACTCTGGATCTAATTTCACCTTTGCAAGGTAAACATTTGCCTTGATGGAGACAGAGGAAAAAGTGAGGGCTGATGACCTTTGAAGTGAATCAAGCACATCTCTTAAGAAAGTCTCCGTTTTCATGAGGACAGGAGCACTGACCCAGGAGGGTGGAGATCTGGGTACTTTCCCATTGCATCAGTGATGATCCATGTGACCTTGGGTGAGTCACCTCCTCCTCCCTGGGCCTCTTTCCTCCACCCACAAATGAGGGTTTGGACCAAAGGAACCTTTGAGTACAATCGAGCTTTGTGATTCTTTAAAACAAACATCGAGCCTTAGCTGGGGAAGGACCCTAGGTCAAGGAGTGAGCAGCAAACGGCCCATGGGATCCACCAAGAGATGAGGCTTCACGTGCTTCCAGAGCCCAGGCAGGAGACAAATGAGGATGCAGGCAGGACAGAGACTGTGGGAAAGATACCTGGTATGGTCAAATCTGAATTTTCCAGAGAAACTGAAAATCTAGATTTTCATGTCCAACCTCCTGATTTTCAAATGATAGTAATGATTTCAAAAATTTTTATCAATGCAATGTGAGCCTAACAAAAATATCTGTGAACAGAATTAGGTCCCTGGGCTGCTAGATCGTGCCTTTGGTGTGACGTCATAGCCTCCAGGCTGGGGGCTGGATGTGGGGCCTCTGATCTTTTCAACATTAGGATTTGGTGTCTCCCTAACTCTCAGAGATCATTGCCTCAAAGATGAAGGCAAATTTTAATGACAAATATTTCAAACTTTTTTTTACTGTAACCTACAGTAAAAAATCCATTTACAGTCCATCAGTGGTCACACACACGTGCACACAAATATATAAAGCTGGAAGAAAAGATTCACAAAATAAGACTGACCCCTACTACAAGTGATGCCCTCTGATATTTTCTATTCTATTTTATCTTACTTCATTTTTTTTAATGCTGGTGGCAACCCATTAAACAGATTTCATGGATCATGTTAGAAAAACATTGTTTTAGAGTTCACAGTTACTTAATTCTCATTTAGTCCTCCCTCTCACCTTATGAGGTAGAAATTAATATCATCCCCATTTTACAGAACAGAAAAATGAATCTCAAGCTTCGCACACCAGATCGATTTTCTCACTTTTATTCTATTAATCAAAAAAGAAAAGAATGAGAGGAATTAGGAGACTCCAAAGGGCAAGATCAGAGAGGAAAAAGTCACAGAGTTTAAGCAATTAAGGAGGGCCTTGGGGAGAATAGAAAAATCCAGCCGAAGGATTAAGCTGTATAGTGTGGGACATGCAACTTAAAGGCTCCCCTTTGTCTACCTTATGAAATCTGCAGTAAAATCTACATGGCTCCCCACACCATGGGTGAGTGGCTTCTACAAGGAGGAACCATATTTGTCATCCAGATGACCCCAGCAGACTCAAAGGGGATAAGGAAGTTGCTAATGCCTAAGGTCACATTCATGAACTTGAAACTCCAACTCCCAGACTTGTAGGGATGGGTAGTTGGTGGGAAAATGAGTAGGATTCAAATTCAGATCCCTTTGACTATCAAGGCTGGCCTAGGAAACCTTGTCACTCAACTTTGCTGCCTCCCAGTTCATCATTAGTGAACTGACAAAAGCTCCGTGTCTTCTCCATAGGCAATGATCAGAGAGGACAAGAGACAGAAGCCTAGCCTAGGGATGTCAGTGGGGGAGATTTGGTTTCTTAAGACGCTGATGAACTTTGCTTCTAATTGGACCAGTCAGCTGAGCCTAATAATACTGTTTCTAATCAAGCGTTGCAGCCATCTGGTCTGGAGTAGAGAACCTGGCAACACTCTACACAGCCCAGCACAGCCCAGCACTGCCCAGCACCGCCTGGCCTTCATTTGTAGCATGTCTGTGCTGTATTCTAGGATGGTTGAGTGTATCCCCATCTCTCTGTGTCTTTTCCTTGTGTCTTCTACCTCCAGACTCCTAAAGAGAAGAAGTGGAGGTGACTGTCTGTTTGTAAAGCCCAGAGGCAATGATTTCAAGCATTTGCATTGGGTGGCTTTCTGTTTTCTCCAAAATGTTTGGTGTAAGCGCAGTTGTTGAGTAATGTTTAAAGCCAAAGAGTCCTAGATTAGCATCGCAAAAGTCAATTAACAAGGCAATTTCTTCCCTTGGTTTGTATTTGTATATTATTAACGAACCACAAGGCCTCCTAGTGCGGTAAATTAGCCTAGGTAACTGGGGAGCAGAGTACAAACATTTTTTTTCCCTTAATGGCCCCAAACTTTTATCTCATACAGAGAAAACTATATATAAGCACGGGAGAGCTCCCTGTTCTGGCGGCCGCCGTGGAAGCACATCGGAGCAGCTCTGATAAATATTGATGTCTGTTTATCCAAATGCCTCCGACCATGCTGGCAAGCCGCCACCCGCTCCCACCCTCGTGCAGCCCTTACTGGCAGGACTCATTATGCAAGGAGGAGACACAGGAACCTCAGCCGCCTTTGCTGACGGACTTTCAGCCTTTGTTTCCTGAACACACATACACGCACACACACACACACACACACACACACACACTCACATACAAATTAGGGGAACTAGTTGTCCTGACCTTCAAGGGTCAGGAATAAGACAAAACAAAACAAAGCCCCTATGTCCTATCTTTAATGGAAGGACAGACGTATATTCTCTTATGTATAAAGAGAATGGTAATTGGAAGATTCTGCTTCACTGAAATAGCTAGCTTAGGAATGTATGAATCCTACCCCGAAGTGCTGCTTTGTTACAGAATCAATGCCGTTAAGAAATAAATTGTGCTACATATACATACCAGATATGTAACATCTCCATGTTAATAACCACTCATTCAATTAGTCACAATTGAGCACGGACTATGTACAAGGCAGTGAGACCCATACCCGTCATTTAATCTCCACTCATCTATTTCTAAGCAGCACGATTCAGCCTCAGAATGTTTGGGACTAAAGCGGAGTATAAATTAATAAGGTTCGTGTATTCATTCCTTTAATAAATATTTATTGAATGCTTATCATGTGAATGCCAGGTGCTAGGCACAGAACAAAAACTGAAAAAGACACAGTGCCTCAAAGAGCCCAGTGGCGAGTTGGGGGGGAGAGACAGGTCGGCAAAGCACCAGAAAGCAGGCCACGGGAGGGGCGTAGCCCGGGCTCCTGGGACACACAGGAAGGAGTGGGCCGTCAGGGATGGCCAGTGATGGTTGATGTCCTGGGGAGAAGCCAGGCGCCCCTCCTAATGTCCTCTGCTCTTCCCTCCATTGATTCCTTCTCCTGGGGTGATAAACTTACTCCTCCAGGTGGCCTTCTCAGGAGGACCGGCAGACCTCAGACGGGCACCCCTCAGATGGGCAAATCTCAGCTGGGCATCTCCGCATGCCCCAGGAATCCCATCCTCTCCCTTTAGAGGCAAAAGAAAACAAAACAGTTCCTCGTTTCAGAATAAATTTTCTTCCTGACAAAATCTACCGTTTTCTGTCTGCCTAGGCTCCTTTAGACTGAGCTCCCTGATATGCTCTAGAGGATGCTGACCCTGAGGCAGCCCTGAAGGCACTCAACCAGGCCAGGGATGCCGGAGACTCTAGGGAGAGCTACTTGGGGTCAGAGGCCTGGTGGAAAGCCTCAAGCAGCCTCTTGTACCTGCAGGTGTGCAAAAAAGCAGAGCATAACTGCCTGATGTCTCATTGCTTCACAAGTCAGTGGGTCTGTGTGTGTACATATGTCTCTAATTTACATTTTATGGCTTTCTACCTGGATGGCATAATGAATATCTGCACACAATGCTCCCTTTACCTAGACTATCCCCCATCTCCCCACCCCTTTCAGCTTCATCTAGTTAAACACCTACTCACACTTCAGATCTCAGGGAAATGCGCCTTCCTCAGAGAAGCCTTCCCTGACCCCTTGGGCTAATTGCCAGAGTTATTCATTCTCACTGTGCCAGACCCCTCTCCTCCATGACCTTTGTTGTAGCTTACAATTATGCATTCCTCTCGGTTGTTTTCTTTTCTCTCTGCCTGCCTCTCCCGTGGTCATAAGCTCCATGTGGGAAGCACAACGTCCGGCTTATTCCCCTCTGTAATCCCAGCTCTAGCTCAGTGCTCTGTGTGTACTATGCACTCAGCAAATTCTCCTTGATTACTCAATGAATTTCAAGGAATGAGTTTCTCCCCAGAACCCGTTTCTCCTGTTCTGCTCCCCCCCTGCCTGGCTTGGATTTCTGTTTGGTCTGAAACTTGGCTTTTCAGATCAAAGGCATTATAGGCAAAGGCAAAGTCATTCTTACCTCCCAATATCTCCTGTGCCACTTGGCCTCAAGGAGCCCTTAGAAGCCAAAATGCAAAATTAGTAAATAGGAATTTTTAAAAATTAAGATCTGAGTGCAAACAAGCCAACTATTTTGCCAAGAGGAGCACACACTGGTTGTTTCAGAAGGCTATCATAGATACAAATCAATAATGTTTTTGTTCCAGTAGATTAACTTCACGTTGAGAACAAGAAAAGAATCTAATGGACAGCTCTTTGCTTTCTCCCCCTCTGCGATATGATGCGCTTACGCCAGAGAGAGGAGTCTGAGGACACAGAAGGTTAGAAAGCTAAGGACATTGCCTATAATGCGGGAAAGAAGACTTGGAAAGAAGGTCAGATTCTCCCTGACCTGTCAAGCTGGTGGATAGAACTGTTTATGCACTTGAAATGCGATGTGCAGACAGGTCACGTTGAAGGTGACTGTTTTGGCTGCATGTGTGAAGAACCAGAGAAAGCCAGCCTGCAGATAGAGAGAGGATGACAAGAGAGGTCAAGTGTCCATGAACAAGAGAGCCACCCTTTTCCCAAGTTCTTAGATCCTGGTCCTTGTCCCTTATGAGGCCAGCCTGAACTTCCCATCCTCGGAATCCATGATACCCCCTGTGTCTTCCTAGAAAATGCCCTCTCTCCACCTTTCTTGTTGCTAAAGTTAGTTTGAGTGGGTTTCTGTTCCTTACCTATTAGTTTCCTGTGGCTTCTGTAGCTAATTACCACAAACTGGGTGGCTTAGAACAACAGAAATTATTCTCTCACAGTTCTAGAAGCTAGAAGTCTGAAATTAAGATGTTAGCCGGGCCATGCTCCTTCAGAAGCCTCCAGGGGGCAGAATCCTTCTTTGTTTCTTCCAGTTTCTGGTGGCTCCTGGCATTCCTTGGCTTGTGGCTGCATCACTCCAATCTCTGCCTCTGCCTTCACATGGACTTCTCCGCTTCTGCCTGTATCTCTCCGCATTTGTCTCTTCTAAAGACATTTGTCATTGGATTTAGAGCCCACCTGGTTAATTCAGGATCATCTCATCTCAAGATCCTTAACTTAATTACATCTGCAAAGACCCTTTTTCCAAATGAAGTCACATTTATAGTCACTGTGGGTTAGGACTTGGACATATATTTTGGGGGGCCACCATTCAACTCACTACACCTTGCAACCCACTGAGCCCTGGGGTGAGTTGATCAAACATTCCTCATTAGCTTTGCAAAGTGTCAGTGACCAGTTGATGCACAGCCCACAACACAAACTGTTTATAGATTCTAAAGGATGCATAAATGAAATAAAAAGCAATTTGCATTTTTTTGTGGGAAAAGTGCTTTGTGGCAAATTGTTTTTGAATATTCTGGGATGGAGTCAAGCCTTGGTCTGTCACATCTGAACTCATTATCTTCTCTAGACTCTCTTGGATTTGTATTGATGATAATATAGTGTGGTGTATTGAACACTTGTTAGGTACCAAGCATTGTACTTGGCTCTTTATGGGGCAAAACAATGATTTTCTAAGTGTGGTATTATTATGCTCAGGAGTCACACTCAAGTTGGTCTAGTACCAAGTCAGAGTTTTCACTGCCAGGATGACCTTTTTGGAGATCTGGCACCTTTGAGGGCTGTGGATATTAGAGAAAAGAGAAGAACCTAATACGGGCAGCACCTACTATGCGCCAAGCACTGCCTTTGGTTCTTCACAATTGTTATCTCCTTTGATCTTTATAGTTCCTCCACGAGAGAGATGGTGCAGAAATTCATGAAAGGCTGATCACACTAGCCAGGGCTTCCCATGGACACAAGTGCTCAAGTCAGTAGGGCAAAGTCCCAGATGTTCCTTCTCATCAATTCCCAGGAGTACCAGCCCCTACAGAACTACTCCTAACAACTTAAGGAAACATGACACAGGTAGACACCAGAATGGCAGTTGTAACCTGAAGGTGAGAAAGTACCTCCTGAATTAGAATACTCTTCTTGCTGGAGAAGCTGCTAATGTCACCTCCCAAGTTGTGGACCTGGATGGGAACTGAAGGGAAGCAGCCTCCAAGGTCAAGCCCCAAAGAGAAGGGCTTCTCTTGGTACATGTTTTGTCTTAGCAGTTTTCTACCCCAACCCCAGGAAAGGATTTCCTTTCAAAAGCCTCACCCTATTCTCATAGTTTCCCTCTTCCTCCTTGTTGCCAATGGTATCTTTCCCCTCCTCTAGCCTTAAGAGTTGAGGACACACAGTGCAGATCAAGATCACAACTCACCTCCACCCTTATTCCACACACACAGTCGCCCAAGTCAGCCACCAGGACATCATCCTCAGCTCCCCCGTGCCCCATCAAGCCCTGCCCACCTCTCTGCCACCTCCGTGACTTCCTCTCTCCCCTAGCCAGCATTGCCCTGGATCAGGTCCCCAGCATCTTTTTCCTGGACTCAGTCAGATCTCCCTACCTATATTAGCTCTTGATTTGATCTTGTTGTTCCTTTGCTTTCAACTCTGTGATGGCCCCCCATCAACCTACAGCAGTGGTTTTCAAAATGCATCTGGAGGAACTCCAGTGTAATGCATCTTGTTGATGTTGTAATGAGCCGGTAAAATGGGCCTGAGTTTTGAACAAATTGAGAGACACAGTATTCCAATAGCTGGAAATGAAAATATCTCCTTTCTTACTGATAAAGCTATAATAGAGGGCATGGCTTAGCTCTGGCCAAATAGCATGACAACTCTTCACTGAGTTAAACCAGAGATGCCCTAAGCAGTAGGAATATTCCTCCTTTTTGAGAAGTGATTGTTTTTTGAAAGGAGGGTTCCTAGGTATGGAAAAAAGTATGAATTAATGTGCAAAACCAGGGGTTAGACTCCTGTCAGGCAGAATTTCTCAAAGTGTGTTCCATGGAATGCTAACCTTGAAAAGACATGATCTGGGAAGAAAGTGTTCCATGGTCAAATGCCTTTAGAGAAAACTGCCCGCCATGTTGTCCCTTAAGAATCACAGCACACATATTAGAGGCTCCCAGGTCTGCAGTAAGGAAATCAGACTGACTTTGCTTATCAGAAGTCAGTCCACTGATTCCCTAAATTATCAGACTAAAAAAAAAAACCTTTGAGAGCGGTGAGTCTTTTTATATTTCCATGTGAAAGAAACTCCATCAGAGTGAGGCTACAGACCTCTTTCTGCCCCCAAGGGAGGAGGAAGAGGTGAGCTACTGATTGGAGAATAGAGGGGAAGGGAGTACAGCTCAGACCCTTTCTCCCCCCTCTTCACCTAGGGCTTTCCTAAGTGGACCTTTGTTGTTCATGTTTGTTGCTTCTAACAGACTGTAGCTCTAAAATCTCTTCTGAAATGTTGCTGTTTTGATAGTAGAATGAGTTAAGAATGTTTTAATAAAAGTGTATGACTAAAGTGCAGCAAAAGGGTATCCTTAATTTCACAAATTAAATGCAATTCATTCAACCTTTACATATGACCTCTGAACTCTGACACAAAGGGTAAGGGAAGGGAGTAATGCAAGACCATTTGTAGCGGCTTTGTGGTTAAAAGTAGTATGAAGTCCTTTGAAGAATCCTTTGCAAAGCAGAGAATAGTTTCAAAGTAGAAGATTCCTAACCTTCATATTACATTGGAAATATGTGTCAGATTTGTTCATTAGACAACATGAATGGAGTATTAAGTGCTGCAGTGGGAAATTGTCCTTGGTCAAAGACCTTTTGGTTCCTCTTCCTTAAGAAAGAGACCCACGCCTGACCCCCACCTCATAGACCTTTGAGGTAACTAAAGAACATGGAAGAGAAAGGGTCTGCCCAGCTAAGCAATTTTATGGAAAAGACCGTACACTCATCAGTCTGGAGTCTTAATTATGCTCACTCTGATGGGAAGGACCATAAAAAGGCACATGGTCTAAATTGGGCAGGATCAATGTCTTTGGCCAGCTCTTGAATTGTCTTCAGTCCAAAGATATTTTGGTCTGAGCCAGGAAGTGAGACAGTGAGGGTAAAGACATCTGAAACCCATGAGCATCTTCCACCTATTGATCCAAAGGTATCAGAGGATGTCATGAGCCCAAGCATGGTTTGAGGAAAGTAGCTTTAGGGCAAGTGAGAACAGAATTTCCTGGGGTTGAATGCGCGTCTAAGTCAGTTTCTGTAGAGTTCCAGGAAAAGAGGAGTTTTGACAGCCATCAGTTTATTTGATCAATGCATTCAGGTCCTCAAATGGTTTTCTCTTAAATATGTGTGTATAAAGCCTGATAAGGCTCTTAATAAACCAATACTTATCAACGAATCCAGTAATTGTCAAAGCCCCTCTTCAGTTTGTATAAGAAACATGTGCACAGGTGTGACTTCTCGAGTCAATTGTTGCACAATTGGAGTGTGCTTGTCTACCCACAGGAGTTCACATATACCAAGTGAATCCAAATCATTCATTCAACACAATTTGAATTCCTGGGCCTGGAGTTATAAAGACAGATAGGATGTAGTCCCTGCCCTCAAGAAGCACAGTCTTGTTGGAGTGACAGACATGTTAGCAAATTAAAGGTCCCTGTGGAGTGACAGAGTCAAGGATAGAAGTGTGTACTGACAGCAGTGAGGTCCAGAGGAAGGGGTGTCAGAATGCCTGGGGAAGGGATAGAGAGTCTTCAAGAATAAAGGGGGAGTCTGGCAGGAAGCCAAGAGCCCTCCATTATGAGAGAATTGCTTGTGCAAAAGCCCTGAGGTGTAAAGTCTTAGTATTCAGGGGACTGTTGATGGTTAGGTATAATGAGTATTGGAACAGAGAAGGAAGGCATGTAAGATAAAGGTGAAAAAATATAGGGAGAGGTCAGATCTTTTTTTTTTTAATCAATATTTTTTTATTGACGTATAGTTTATTTACAATGTTGTGTTAATTTCTGCTGTACAGCAAAGTAATTCAGTTATACACATATATACATTCTTTTTATAAAATTCTTTCCCATTATGGTTTATCATAGGATATTGAATATAGTTCTCTGTGCTATACAGTAGGACCTTGCTGTTTATCCATTCCATATATGATAGCTTACGTCTGCTCACCCCAACCTCCCACTCCATCCCTCCCCCAACACCCTCCCCCCTTGGCAACCACCAGTCTGTTCTCTATGTTCGTGATTCTGTTTCTGTTTCATAGATAAGTTCATTTGTGTCATATTTTAGATTCCACATATAAGTGATATCATATGGGATTTGTCTTTCTCTTTCTGACTTACTTCACTTAGTATGATAATCTCCAGTTGCATCCATGTTGCTGCAAATGGCATTATTTCCTTCATTTTATAGCTGAGTTGTATTCCATTGTATATATGCAGCACATCGTCTTTATCCATTCATCTGTCAATGGACATTTATGTTGTTTCCATGTCTTGGCTATTGTGAATAGTGCTGCTATGAATATAGCAGTGCATGTATCTTTTTGAATTATAGTTTTGTCTGGATATATGCCCAGGAGTGGGATTGCTGAATCATATGGTAATTCTATTTTTAGTTTTCTGAGGAACCTCCATACTGTTTTCCACAGTGGCTGTACCAACTTACATTCCCACCAACAGTGTAGGAGGGTTCCCTTTTCTCCACACTGGGAGAGGTCAGATCTTTCACTCACTGCTTCAGATAGCATTACTGAGTACCTGTTATGCACCAGGAAGGTACTGCTCAATACAGCGCTGAACAAGACAGATGCAGTTCCTGCCCTCGTGGAGTTTATGTTCTGATGGGAAGAGACAGAATACACAAGCTAATAAACTTAATTTCAGATAGTGATGAGTGCTATGAAGGAAATAATCAGGGAAATGAGACAGAGTAATGGGTTGGGAGAGCAGCTTAGAAGGCATGGTCTGGAAAGGCTATTCTGAGATGAAGGCTATTAAAGAGGTAAAGGATGGAAAGGTCAGAAAGGACCCAAATGTGGAGTTTCCTATAATTTAGGGGACAGAGAGAGGAAGAAGAGGCAGAAAAGGAAACCAAAATAAATAATCAGAGATTTCAGACATCAGTTGGGAGAGGACAGAGTAATGGAATCCAAGGGAAAAACAGAGTATGAGGAGAAGAAAGGCCTCCACTCCATCACTCACCTTTCACTGGTATTTTTAAAATAGATGGTTATCAGATTCCCAGGTAAAGAGAGTGGATTAAGCTGAGCATCTGATTTTCCTCCTCTTAAAACCTCACTTAAAACTATATTAAAGGAATTTTTTGTAAGACTTAAACCCACAAGGACAAGGCTAAGAGACAACATCAAAATTCTAGAAAGCAGATAGATGAGTGTTAATTGACTTGACAGACACAAGGAAGCCAAATCCTAAACTGGCAATGGGGAATGTGAGAGCTAACATGAAATAATGGAATATGGAGAAAATTCAAAAGACTCAGGAATTAGTGGCACTGCATACCTTTCGAAATGAGGGTGAGGTTGGGAGACTAAAATTAGGAGGACTGGTTGAAAGCTGTTTGAGAAATAGATTCCCTTCTCCCACTCTACATCACTGGTGACTGCCCCTCTCTCACCCTGGCAGAAGACTGGAGGTATAACCCTTGGAGCAAGTAAAACACAGCTGAGGGTAGGAATGCTGTAGTAAAATAATGGGAAATCAGTAATGGATGCATACTGATCTCTGAGTTCCTCCTGATTTCTGCCCTTATTCAGTTCCCAGAACCCTGACATTCTGGTCTTTATCGTCAAGCCAGGAGAATCAAAGAGCATTCTCTAAGGAATCTGACTTGCCCAAGAGGAAATATCTAAAGATATAGCATGAACAATTACCCTAAGAATGGCTGATTCAGATCATTCTATAACAAAGTTCAAAATCTAGAAGCCCACCAACATACTCAAAGATCCCGTCAGCTTTTTGGCCCACCTCTCTTAAATATATACAGACAGCCAGGATTCCCTGACTCCTGAGACATAACACTCACATTCATGGTCAATTGATTTTTGAAAAGGGTACAAGACCATTCAACAGAGGAAAGAACAGTATTTTCAACAGATGGTCTGGGACAACTGGATATCTACATGAAAAAGAATGAAGTTGGACCCCCTACCTCACACCATACACAAAAATTTATTCAAGATGGATTATAAACCTACATGAAAGAGCTAAAACTATAAAGTTCCTAGAATAAAATATAGTAGTAAATCTTCATGACCTTGGGTTAATCAATAGTTTCTTAGGTATAATGCAAAAACACAAGCAGCCAAAGAAAAAAAGACATAAATTTGACTTGAACAAAGTCAAAAACGCTTATGCCTCAATGGACGCTATCAAGAAAGTGAAAAGACAACTCACAGAATGGGAGAAAATATTTGCAAATCATATACCTGAGAAGGGACTTGTATCCAGAAATACAAAGAACTCTTACAAATTAATAATAAAAATTAATAATAAAAGACAAGTAGCCCAATTTAAAAATGGGCAAAGGATTTGAATAGACACTTCTCCAGAGAAGATCATCATTAGACAAGAGGGAAATGCACATCAAAACCACAATGAGATCCTACCTCACACCCATTAGGATGGCTAAAATCAAGAAAACAAGCGATGGCGAAGAAGTGGAGAAATTGGAACCCATATACACTGCTGTTGGGAATGTTAAATGGTGCAACTGCTTTGAAAAACAGTCTAGCCATTCCTCAAAAGGTTAAACATAGAGCCACCATATGACCCAGCAATTGTACTCATAGGTATCTATCCAAGAGAAATGGAAATGTATGTCCACACAAAAACTTGTATACAAAAGTTCATAGCAGCATTATTCGTCATAGACAAAAAGCCGAAAAACCTAAATGTCTAACATCTGCTAAATGCGTAAACAAATTGGATATTCATACAATGGAATATTATTTGGTCATAAAAAAACAATGAAATACTTATAAATGCTATAGCATGGATGAATCTTAAAGACATTATGCTAAGTGCAAGTAGCCAGTGACCCAAAAATCACATATTGTACGATTCCTTTTACATGAAATATCCAGACTAAGCACATAGATAGAGACAGAAGGTGATTCGTGGTTGCCTGGAGTTGGGGTGAGAGGAAATGGGGAGTGACTGCTAATGGGCATGTGGTTTCATTTTAGGGTGTTGAAAATGTTCTAAAATTAGATCATGGTGATGGTGTCACAACTCCAAATATATGAAAATTAATCAACTATACACTTTAAGTGGGTGAATCTTATGGTGTATGAAAAATATTTCAACAAAGCTATTAAAAATCTCACTAATCATAAAGATATCGACGAACCGTAAAGATACTGTCCATATCTTCATAGCACTACAACATGTTTCCCCATCTTGCTATTCAAGGTCCTCTTGGCACTTTTTCAACTTGTAATAATGTTGTAAAGCCGCTTGGTCTTCAAAACTAAGATTAAGCAAGTCAACGTTTTGTAGTTAGAGGGAAGAGGTAATTTAAAGTTCAGTGGTCAGGTTTTTACTCAATAAGAAAGGGTAGGTCAGTAAGTGTTGTTTTACAACATCTTATAACCCAACACTTTAACACATGCTTATTAACTGTTTGCATGGTGTTAATAAGACTTATTCGTCTTTTTGAAGAAACTGAAGACTCAGAAGAATAAAGATGCTCAGCCAGGGTTCCGACTGAATTTTTCTTCACTGATGTTGATTATTTGGTTTCTCTGGATGTGAGGCAGTAGGGAGCAAAGAGCCGGTGTGTCATGGTGGTCACCAGGTCAGAATCTGGACACAGATGAACCTGGATTAGAATTCTTCCCTTGCCACTTTGTAGCTGTGTGACCTTCTGCATGCTTCTTAGCCTCTCTGTGCTTCCATTTCCTCTCTGTAAAATAGGAATTCTATCTTTACCTCAGTTTTTATTTGAGGGTCTAGCCCATTGCAGGTACCTGTGTTTTAAAAAGGCTTTTAATAGGCATTTGTGAGCAATACATCTTTGTGACTTTTTCCTGACTTAAAAAAAATAGTGTTGGCATTTTCTGCAGATCAGTATCTTATTCTTCTTTCATTAGTTCTGTTTTATTTTGATGTGTTTATTATTGAGTTACTTGTCAAAGTACTTCCCTGAAACTCTGCTATCAATCAGGAAATAAAGAAGTAAAGCATTTGATTGCTGTGTCTTTTGTTACTTAACAGTTGTGGCTCTACTTCTGCTTAGCAAAAGCATAGAGAGTGCAGAGTCAGAATGAGGACGCAGAGCTCAAGAACCCCATTCTTCTGATGTGTGGGGGGCAGTAAGGGACAGTGAGGGCAGGAGGCGCTGTACATCTTTCTGGCTCAAAATTGCCTTTTTTTTTTTTTTTTTTTTTTTTTAAATTTATTTATTTATTTATTTTCATTTTTTGCTGTGTTGGGTCTTCGTTTCTGTGCGAGGGCTTTCTCTAGTTGCGGCAAGTGGGGGCCACTCTTCATCGCGGTGCGCGGGCCTCTCACTATCGTGGCCTCTCTTGTTGTGGAGCACAAGCTCCAGATGCGCAGGCTCAGTAATTGTGGCTCACGGGCTTAGTTGCTCCGCGGCATGTGGGATCTTCCCAGACCAGGGCTCGAACCCGTGTCCCCTGCATTGGCAGGCAGATTCTCAACCACTGCACCACCAGGGAAGCCCTCAAAATTGCCTTTTAAGGTCCCATTCATCCCAGGGATTCTTTGGGGGTTGAGTAGGAGTCTTTGTTACAATGCAAATATTTCTTGGCCCTCAATAGCACATGAACAATAATAATTAAATTCAGTTGCCTTTGCTATTTTGCCATCTTTCAGTCATGTAAAAACTAGAGTTTTCCAATTTTTAAAAAGTTCTGCCATTGTGAAGCCATATTTGTCAATGTAGAGGGAGAAGACAAATCTTATTTCACAGCTTGATTTATAATTTTCAAACATTTCAAGCATTTGTACTCTAGCCCTGATCACACATAGTTTAAGGATGGGCTTGATACCTTCAATCAGATAATCAGATTGTTCTTTTTCTAAAATTTAGCTAGTAATAACTTATTGATACTAAGTATATGTCGGACTTCCTATTAAGTACTTTCTACATATTACCTTATTAAAGCCTCCCGATAGCCCTATATCACAGGTAATTTTATTATCCTTGCTTTACAGACAGGAGACTGAGGCTTGGAGGGTTTAAGTGACGTGATCAAGGTCATATAACCACTAAGTCCTGGATCTGAGATCTGACCCCCGGAGGCCCGAGTAACTTTGGGAAAGGGCACTTAGGGGAGATGACCTTGATGCACATCCTGTTGGGAGCTTGGACAGAAGGAAGGCGATACGGGAGGGTCAGGGTGTTGGAAGAAAGGGCTGCGAGGACAAGTCCCCACCAACTCTGCAGTCAGACCTGAGATGTGAGGTCACCTCCAGGGAACATCCCCAAGCACCAAAGGCTACCAGATGTCTGAATAGGTGGGGAGGAGTGCCAGTGTTGCCATTTCTTCCTGTTCTCCTGACTTTAACAATGCACAGGTAAGTAGAATGTCCCATTTATTTTTGTTACTCTTAGATGCTCAGTCATTTAACAGGCAAGTTCAGAAGACTGATTCCTTCTTCCTTCCTTTCTCTCTCTCTCTCTCTCTCTCTCTGTCTCTCTCTCTTTCTTCCAGGAAATACACACTGAGTTACTACTATGCACTAAGCACTATGCCAGCTACTGAACGAAACAGACAGGGCCTCACCCTGATGCCTAGTGGGGAGACAGACAGCAAATTAACATGAAAAGACTGAAAATTACAACAATGATACAAAATGCCATGAAGGAGTGGTAGGTGCCCTAGGAAAGTGTACTAGGGGAATCAGGGAAGACTTCCCTGAGGAAATGACATTTGAGCAATGATCGAGATGGTAGTAGGGGTTAGCCATACAAAGGTTCAGGAGAATTTTCCAGGCTGGGAGCCCTGTGAGGAAGGGACCCTGTGGATTGGAGCATGAAGATTCTGAGAGGAGGCAAGGGAGGATGGATTGTGAATAGAGGGCAAGGTTCCAGGCCTTCCAGACCAGGAAGTAGGCAAATTATGGCCCCCTGCCTATTTTCGTAAATAAAGTTTTCTTGGAACATAGCCACACTCATTTATCTACTGCCTATGGCTGCGCTTGGCTGCAGTGGCAGAATTGACTAGCTACAACAGAGAACTGATGGCCCACAAAACCTAAAATATTTACACTTCGCCATTTACAGACAAAGTTTGCAGACCCCTGATCCAAGGGGAGTTCCCAAATGAAAGCAATGCTAGGCAGACCAAAAAAAAAAAAAAATCCAAACGACATAATAGGCCTGTAATATCTGCCAGGCCGGTACCCACAAGCTTTGTAGAGGAAGCCACCTCTGCTCTTGCGGCCAGAGCTGAGCGGACCAGAGATCAGTCCCAGAGCAGCCTGCAACACATATATCACCTGGACACAAGGCAGGCTGATCAATACTGAGGTGACTCAGCACAAATGTGGGGTAGGGGGGTTTGGGGGCTCCACTGAAAGAAGCTAACCAATCAGACCTTCTCTTTTGGAACTATAAGTGCCAGGTCAGCAAAATAAGGAGGGCTGTTTGCACTCAGATTGACAAGGCCAACAACACTTAGAAATGTGTCCTGGTTTCTATGTAAATCACTCTACAGGGTATAAACAGGAATCCATACAGCAAACCTCCTTGGCTGAAAGAAAGGCAGGCCTGACTTTTCCTCCTAAGGAAGCTGGCTGTCTCAGTCACTACAATCTGATGCCCTGGGAATATCTTCCCCTGCCTTTTCAAGGGAAAATGTTTCTGTCTTTGAATTTCAGACAGCAAGAAACGAGCTACTCTCTGCAAGGAATAGGGTCAAAAGAAAGATAACCGCATTGGAGGAGCATTTAGACACCAGTAGGTGGCCAGGGAGATGTAACCACAAGAATTTCTTGGGGAGGAAGCTGAAGTAAAAGCTAAGTACCATAGAATTAGTAGCCCACAGGTAGTTGGGCAGGAGTCCTGAGTTCAAGTCCCTGCTGGGGCACCAGGGGCAGGTCACCTCTCCTCTCTTTCTTCTGGAAAATGAAGTTTCAAAATCATTCATTCCTCTACAAAGCTGTAGATTAATGGCTGGATCAAGAGGGCACTGTGGCTGAAGAGTGAGTAAGGTGGAAAGTGGGAGATGATAGGTAACAGGGACCAGGTCATTTGGAACTTTGGACTTCACTGCTGAACTTCAGCTTTCACGTTGTATGCGACAGGGAACTGTATTAGTTCTTGTGGCTGTTATAGCAAATTGCCATAAACTTAATGGCTTAAAACAACACAAGTTTATTCTCTTACAGTTCTAGAGGTCAAAAGCCCAACTTCCAGCACATCTCACTGGACTGAAATTAAAGTGTGGGCAGGGCTGTGTTTCTTTCTGGAGACTCTTTGTCTTTTCCAGCTTCTGGAGGCTGCCCACATTTCGTGCTCCTAACCCCCTTCCAGCTTCAAAGCCAGCAATAGTGGACTGAGTCATTCTCACATCACATCACTCTGATTTTCTTCTGTTCTGCCTCCCTCTTCCACTTTTAAGGACTCTTGTGATCACATTGGACATAACTGGATAATCCAGAATAATATCCCTCTCATAAGGTGAGCTGAGTAGCAACCTTAATTCTATCTTCAACATTAATTCCCCTTTGTCATCTAACACAACATACAGGTCCTAGGGATTAGGCTGTGGACATCTTTGGGGGGGGTCACTATTCTGCCCACCACAGGAACCACTGGTGCTTTTGAGCAGATGAGTGGCACGATCAGACTTGTCCTTTAACGTAATCACTGTGGCATCTGTGTTTGAACAGACATCAGGGTGGCAAGGGAAGAAGCAGAGAGGCCAGTTAAGAGTCCACTCCAAAAATCCAGGCCCAACCTGGTGCTTGAACCAGGATGATGAATGTGGTAAAATTCCAAATATATTTTGAAGATAGAGCCAACAGGATTTGTCAACAGACCAGGTATAGATATGAGCAAAAGAAAGGTGTCAAGGACAACACGAGGCTTTTGGCCTTAGTAACTGGAAGAACAGAGGCACCATTAACTGAAGCCTGCCCAAAGAACCAGTGGAGTTGAATATCAGCTCAGTTTTGCACACAGTAAGTCATTCTACACCCAAATGGAGATGTCCAGTAGGCTGTAGGATATATGGGTTTCCTAGAGGAGTTCAAGGGAGGGGTCCAGACTGATTAAATACATTTGGAAGCACAGCAGATGGGTAGTATTTGAAGCCATGAGGTTGGATTAGATCACCTAAGGAGTGAATATAAATACAGAAGAGGTGAGTGTGCCTGGGACCCCAACAGTTATACTGATTCCCAGCAGTAGATTTGGATCCATCAATAGATCTCAAGGACTTACAGTCTCCAAGCCTCTTGCTGCTGCAGCCTGTTATTCTCTCCCACAGTTACCTTCCCCTGCTTTGCAGGGGAGCACAGCCAACAGCAGTGCCTCTTCTCCCAGTCTACGGGGGCATTCTGGTATCAGTGCTCCCTCCTCCCTAGCCTCTTCCTTCAAACGAGTGGTCCCAAAGTTTCAGGAGAATAGGGTAGCTCTTTCTCACCAAAAGTGGAGAGGATGTCATGTGAATATATTCATTCATTTAATAAATATCAGTTGAGCACTTGCTATGTTCCAAGATCTATGTTGAGGACTGGGAAACACTGTGGTTTATAAGACACATTGTACAAGTGATAACAAAAAGGTGTGATGAACTTTTATCAGGATTGCATTTGGCAGCTAGCAACAGAGACCTGAGAAGTACTAGCGTGACAGCTTAAAGGACATATTTCTCAAATGTAGAAGAAGTCCAGAGGTGAGGATTGCAAGGTTGTATACAGCTTCAATATCATTAGTGTCCCAAGGTTCTTCTATCTTTCTGTTTAACTACGTTTAGTGTGTGGCATCTATCCTCAGGGTTACCACATGATTGTAAGATGGCCATTCCAGCTCCAGTCATCACATCTGTATGTAATGTGAATAGGCAACTAGCAGTCTCTGTCACAAGCATCAGGAAAAATAGGTTGTTATATGAGTACGTAGCAGGGGCTCAAGTTAAGGCTAGGACCAGGGACAGTCTCCTAGAAATAAATATTTAAACTTGAAGGGTAGCAGTTGCCTACAAAGGGAAGAGGGAAAGAGTTTCAGGTAGAAGAAGTAGCATGTGCAAAGGTCTAGAGATAAGAGAAAGGGCAAGGGACAAGGAGGAATCACAAGAACTTTAGGAATCCTGGAGCACAGCCACAAGTGGGGGCATATCGCGAAATGGAGTGGAAGATGTAGGCAAGGGCTAGCTCGTGAAAGCCTGAGGGATCGTGCTCAGGAATCAGCCCTTCATCCAGAAGCCTATGGAGAGCTGTTGAAAGATTTTAAGCAGAGAATAGCTTAATTTGGCTTGGCTGAGAATGGTGAATAAAGTAAGGAAAGGAAAGTTGGAGGTGGGTAGACCAATTAGAAGGCAGTGGCAGGAATTTAGACAAAAGATGACAATGGCCCAGGCTAAAGTAATTTCAGAGGATAGAGAAAAGTGGAATGGTTTGGAGAAGAATTTAGGAGGAATATAAATACTGATTAAGGCCTCATCTATCTAGTAAGAATCTGAATCCATGACCATGTGTAGGTGATAGGCCTACAGCTTGCTCTCCTGTGTTGCCTGTCTTTGTTTATGGAACCCCCATCTTCCTACTCACTCAATTATAAAACCTCAGTTGCCTTTGAGTTCTTCTCCATCCACTTAATTTCCAACCAATTCCATTGATTTTTCCTCTAAAATGTCTCATAAGTCCAACCTACTGCCTTAGTCTAATCCCTGATCAACTTTTATCTGGATTCTGGCAAAGCTTCTTCACAAATCTCACTCTCCCTCCATACAGACTCCACTTGCAATTTGCTACCAGTTATATCTTAAAGCAGATCCCACTCTACCATCTCTCCATCCATTCATCCTATGAGCATGCTTCCTAGTATGTGCTTTGCGGGCTGAGGATACAGAGACAAGAAAGCCATGGTCTTTGCTCTTGAGAAGCTCACAAGTGGACTCATGATTCCGAGCAAGTAACAGGGAATCTCAGAACATGATAAGAAATGCTGTTTCCAAGGTGACCTCAAAGTGCACTGAGGACAATGGAAAAGCTCCTAACCCAGACTTAGATGAGGTCAGGAGGGACAGGGGTGTGAACAGTCAGGGAAAACTTCCTGGTAGAGGTGACCCTTCTGTTCAGTCTTAAAAAACCCCAAGTAGGAGTTATTCAGACAATGGGCAGGTGGACCAAAGGGTTAAGGTCAAAAGGAAAAGCATTCATTCACATCCACAAATATTTATGGAGTACCCACCATGTGCTAGGCAAGACTGACAAAAATAAGGCAAGTAAGATAGATAATTGTGTGTTTAGGAGTCTGCAAACAGTCCCATATGGTTGAAGAGCAGGGCCAGGATTAGGGTGAGCTGAGTGATGTACTCACCTTGGGCAGAAAATTTGAAGGGGCACCAAAAAAACCAATCAACAAGATAAGTAAGGTTTAATGCAGCATCTAAAAAATAAAAATAATATGTTATCTATGATAAACAAAACATCAAGATTTTAAATAAAGACAGGATCTGACAGTGCCATGCCAAGAAATACCAGATCCTGAGACAAAAGGACAAATGTGGGTGGACAAAAAAAGTTGCCTGCCATTTCTGTAAACCAAGAATGTTGCCCATCATCAAGTCATCAGGCACTGCAGCTAACCCCTGCAGTGTGCCCTGAGAAAAATTCAGGGTGGAGAAAAACAGGATACTGGCCCTAGACAGTTAAGATTCATATCTAAGGAATAACTTCAATGAACCCAGACTCTTGCATCTTCCCATACATAGAAAAGCACTAAAATCATTAACTCGAGATGTCTGTTTTTCATGACTAGCAGTAATCTTTTTTTTTTTTTTTTTAATTTTACACTTTATTTATTTATTTATTTTTGGCTGTGTTGGGTCTTCGTTTCTGTGCGAGGGCTTTCTCTAGTTGCGGTGAGTGGGGACCGCTCTTCATCGCGGTGCGCGGGCCTCTCAACGTCGCGGCCTCTCTTGTTGCGGAGCACAGGCTCCAGACGCGCAGGCTCAGTAGTTGTGGCTCACGGGCCTAGTTGCTCCGCGGCATGTGGGATCTTCCCAGACCAGGGCTCGAACCCGTGTCCCCTGCATTGGCAGGCAGATTCTCAACCACTGCGGCCACCAGGGAAGCCCCAGCAGTAATCTTTTGATGTTTGACTACATGTTTTGTTTTGTTTTCAGCAAAAATTCCTATTCGTCTGGGCTCTTCCCTTTCCTCTTTGGAGCAGTTCCTCAGAGCTATCTGAGAGGCTGTCTCCCAGGCTGTAGTCCTCAGTAAGTTTTCCAAATAAAACATAACTTGCAACTTTTAGGTTGTGTGTCTTTCTTCAGTCAACATGTGAATCCCTGTATATACCTTTTAATATATTTTAATGGCCAGTTTATTCCAGAACATTAAAGTAGTTGAAAAAATATAGTAAATTTGAAAAGTAGATATATTAAAGTTCACATTAAGTTTAAATATTTTGTTTGTACCCCAAACAGCATTTATAATTTTACTTTCTGGCTTTAATGAAAGCAAATTCATCAATAATATCTTCATCCATCGACTGATGAATGGATAAAGAAGATGTGTTATACATATACGATGGAATATTACTCAGCCATAAAAAAATAATGAAATAATGACATTTGCAACATAGGCAGACCTAAAGATTATCATACTAAGTGAAGTAAGTCAAAGACAAATATCATATGATAGCACTTATACATGGAATCTAAAAAAATGATGCAAATGAACTTACTTACAAAACAGAAATAGACTCACAGACATAGAAAACAAACATGGTTACCTAAGGGGATAGTGGAGTGGGGGGGAGAGATAAATTAGGAGTTTGGAATTAACATATATACACTACTATATATAAAATAGATAAACAACAAGGACCTAAAAAAATAAAGACAGGAAAAAAATCTTCAAAATCTACTTCTGGAGTAGTGAGAGAAGAAGCTGAAGTGTAAGCAAAGGCAAGCTCACAAAGGATGCTAATGAGTTTGGACTGTATCCTAAAGAAATATTGACCTAAAATGAGAGGTCTTGGGGTTAGAGTTTATTCACATCTCCACTCCTCCACTTATTAACTTAGTGACTTTTGGCAGGTTATTTATCTGCATTAAGTGTCTGTTTCCCCATCCATAAACTGGAGATGATGGTACCTACCGCAAAGACAATTGTGGGAGTGTAAATGCTTCTAAAGTGCTTAGCACAATGCTTCCCATGCAGAATGGATTAATACACAATTTGAGGATATTGTATCTCAGTAATGTGAAAATTACTCAGATAATCTTCCACCCCACCTCCAGCTTCTGTGACATTTATTACAATGGTGCAGGAGTATTATAAATAAGGTTTTTGGTGGATATTAAGGGTCTACATTTCCCATGTGGGTTGAAACAGTGTAGAACTGAGACAGCAGCCAAGAGATGATCACAAGAAAAGAAGCTGCCTGGAGCTCCCAGATATCCCGGCAGGGCTCTGGACTTCGATAGGATGTGGAATATGGTTTTGAGCCTGGCTCTCTCAGCAGGCTAACATTTTTGCAGCAAAGGAGCCATTCTGGTCTCACACCTGGGGATGAGTAAGTAAGATGAGAACAGCTCGGTTCCAAAGTTCTGTACCTGCTCCAGTTGGGTCAGAATTCTGTTTTTTGTTCTAGAATCACCCAGACTCAGGACAGTCACTGGCTTGGGGATCTTCCAGGGCTAAAGAGGAGCCCTGCCCTGCCTGGCCCCTTAAGGCCAGCCAGAACCAACCTGACTTTTAGGTATGGAATATCTGACCGTTGTGGGACTAGGGGTGGATCTTTGTGTTGTCTATGTGGTTGGAGCACATAAGCATTTATGAAGTAACCAGATGGCAGGAGGATAACATTGTTGCTGGGCAACCTGGCTTCATTAACTCTATGGCTTTGGTCAAGGTGCTACCTTGTGCAAAATTCCCTGAAGTCTTTCCTCACCACCCCCTTCCTAACTCCCCCTTCCTGTGCACCATGGAACCAATAAGCCCCCTTCCAACTCTAGCAATCTTGGTATCCTAGTACTGAGTAGTGACCAAGGACTTAGGGTTTAGTTTTACACAAAACCAGGCACCATTGTGTGACCCTAGGCAACTTCCTTTGCCTCTCTGCGCCAGTGTTTGCATCTGTAAAATGGGTGGTGGCTAACTATAACTGTCTCTTAAATGAACTAAATGTGGTAATACATTCAGGGGCTTAACGCACTGCGATAGCTTGACAGTAACTATTCATCTTCCAATCATCTGGCAAGTTCATCCCACTCAAGTTCATCATTCCTCAAACCGGCTCTTTTTTTTATGTCCTTCTCGTTTAAATCTCGAATATCCGCCTAGGTAGTAAAGTTAGTCCGCATCTGACTCCTTTTTTCTCTGTCCCTCCTTCCCAGGGCCCACCCTCCGCGGACGCAGAGCGTCTGCTGGTCAGATTGATGGTCGGCGACGGCGGTCTCAGAGGCAGTGCAATCTTGTCCTCGGCTTGGGAAGTCTCCGAACGGCCAGCTCAGATCCTTTGCGGCGCTGCCCGGCAGGGAAAGACGCCAGCCCATTCTCAGGGACGGGAGTGGAAGAATCACACTGCAGCAGGGGTAACAAGGGGCGCGGCCAATGAGGGGCGATGGGCGCATTAGAAGATAACGGGATGAGCGGGGTCAAGAACGCGCCACCACGACATCTCCGCCCGGCCTCCTTATCCTCCAACCGGTGGCCCCAGTTATCCTCCCAGATCCGCGCAGCGGCTTCAGAAGTGACAGCCACGTGCATCGCGGGGGACTGGAAAGTTGGCGTGGGGGCGGGGTTGGAAGGGCGCCCGAGAGGTGAAGAAGGACCCGCGTACGCGTGCCCGGGCGCCGGCTGCCAGGCGACGCCGCCGGGAGCGAGTACGCTCCTGACGTCACGCGCCGTTCGTCCAATAAGCGGAGGCCGGAGGAAGGCGCCGTTCCGCTCTCTCCCGCCCCCGCTGCCGCCACCACAGCAGCCGCCTCCGGGAGCTTCTGAGGAGGCGCGGGCCGCCGCAGGCTGGGGCGCTGCAGTGCGCCGTCCGGAGCCCCCTGGACGAGGCCCAGGGAGCCGCTCGCCCAGACCCCGGCGCCCGATGTCCTCAAGATGGAGGCAGGGGGGAGGGCGGCGTGAAGAAAGCGGCGCTGTGGGCGCGGGGGCAAGGGCGCGGGCGCTCCGGGCGGAGGCGGTGGCGGGATGGGGCTGCTGCTCATGATCCTGGCGTCGGCCGTGCTGGGCTCCTTCCTCACGCTGCTCACCCAGTTCCTGCTGCTTTACCGCAAACAGCCCGAGCCGCCGCCGGACGAGGCCGCCCGCGCGGCCGACGGCTTCCGCTACATCAAGCCGGTGCCGGACCTGGCCCTGAGAGAGTACCTTTATGGCGGCGGCGGGGCTGAGGAGCCCTCCGGCGGGCCACCCGAGGGCGGCACGACTCCGGCCCCCGAGACCCCCGCCCCGCCGACGCGGGAGACCTGCTACTTCCTCAACGCCACCATCCTGTTCCTGTTCCGGGAGCTGCGGGACACCGCGCTGGCCCGCCGCTGGGTCACCAAGAAGATCAAGGTGGAGTTCGAGGAGCTGCTGCAGACCAAGACGGCCGGGCGCCTGCTGGAGGGGCTGAGCCTGCGGGACGTGTTCCTGGGCGAGACCGTGCCCTTCATCAAGACCATCCGGCTCCTCCGGCCCGTGGTGCCCTCGGCCACCGGGGAGCCCGACGTTCCTGAGGGGGAGGCGCTGCCCGCCACCTCCCCCGAGGAGCTGGCCTTCGAGGCGGAGGTGGAGTACAGCGGGGGCTTCCACCTGGCCATCGACGTGGACTTGGTCTTCGGCAAGTCCGCCTACCTGTTCGTCAAGCTGTCCCGGGTGGTGGGGAGGCTGCGCTTCGTCCTCACCCGCGTGCCCTTCACCCACTGGTTCTTCTCCTTCGTGGAGGACCCGCTGATCGACTTCGAGGTGCGCTCCCAGTTCGAAGGGCGGCCCATGCCCCAGCTCACCTCCATCATCGTCAACCAGCTCAAGAAAGTCATCAAGCGCAAGCACACCCTCCCGAGTTACAAGATCAGGTGAGAGGGGCGTGGGGGGAAAGGTCACCCGGGCGCGGGGGCCTGGCTGCTGGGACCCCGGGCCTGGAGGCACGCTGCCGCCTGCGTGGGTGGGAAGGGCAGCGACTGAATCCCAGTCCCCGCTTTCCAGGGCTCTTCCCAGCCCTGGACAGGGCCCTAGATAAAGGCAGGTAGTGCCTACGTTCTTCGCTTCCGAGGGGCCTTCATGGGAGCTAGAAACCTCTTCCTGTGTCCTTGGGCATCCAAGGCGCTGTCAGCATGGGTCGAAGCAGCATACTGAAGATGGAAGGGAAGTCCACCCTCCTCCCCGGGACGGCTCTGGGACTGTTGAGAAACTACTCCTATCCGTGGTTGCTGCATTGAGGGCAGCTTTGCAGCATCACCTTGGCCACGTTGAGAAATTGTTCCTGGACACAAAGTACAGGCGTGAAGAGTGTGCTGGTAGCCCAGGGCTGTTGTATTTTGCAACTGCAGGCCCGTTTTGCTGTGCTGCCTCGGCAACTTTCAGGGTAGAGGGAGTGTCTGTTGGAAAGGAATACTCTTCCACTGCAAATTGGAAACGAGTTGGGAGCCCATGCGCGTTGCAGTTCTCTGTACATTTTGTGTTAATGGCATCTGCCCTGTGGGGGTAGGTTCTGTAGCACAGACCCAGACTGCCCCTCACGTTTCAGCTCTTCCTGGCTCTGAGTTCCTCCCACAGTACCCGAAATGGCCCTGCAGATAGTATTTTAAAGATTGGTAGTGATTTTAACTGTTTTAAAGTCTCCCTATATCTGGCGGTTTGATTTTATGTAGTATACTATTTTGATTACTGTACAAGGGTTTTGGTTTTTTTTTTTTTAAACATCATAGAAGTGGAAGGGGAAAGGAAGTTTTGTAGGGCTAGAGGCTTCAGCCACTTTGGTCTGGGAAGGCTTGTCGGTGTTGAAAGGGTCATGTATGGCTATTTCTTCCAAAACAGATGAATTTTTAATTTTACTTTCTGTCCTCCTTTAATTTTGTGTTCATTAAAATGTTTGACCCTTTTAGATTTTGTTCTTTACTGTAAAATTATGTCAATCTGGTATTTGCCTTACCTAGTTTCCTTTAGTGGAAGTTACATATTTCTAGATCACTGATTTTCTACCACAGTTTCAAGCATCAGTGACCCAAATAATTCAGGAATATTTTATGTTTGGGTTTGGGATGGAGTATTGACTTGTGTTATGTGGCAGATTTACCTTAGTAATTGTGTTTTGTTTACGCTAATAGCACAGAGTGCCAGTTTAAAACCATCAGGTGGCAGGAGAAATTTATAATGGAAATATTTCCATAGATTTGCAGAGGATGGTGAACTGGTCATCCACTGTTTGATTTCCTGTTCTGTGAAGTAGAACATAACTTTATGAAACCTACTCTTTCAGCTCTGGAATATAAGTGACTAAATTATAAATGAGTTCTAGTGTTTAAGCAGTGAGGTGTTTATAGCAGTGTGTGGCTAAGAAAGTCATGAGAGAAAGTTGTTACAGATTTTGATAATTCTATCACAATTTCAATTCATGTTTTCTGGGTAACTTTCAGGTGATAAAACTTGACTAAGTTATTATTTGGGGGTTATTTGCAGGATAGCCAGTGGTAATGAGGGTACATGTCATTTTGAGGTGGTTTTTCTTTTAATGTAGACTTGGAATTAAGTTAAATCTGAAGGAAATTATGATTAGGAGTTATGGAGCCATTAATAGGTTTATTGCTTTGAAGGAACTTTATCATCTGTATCATTGAATAGCATCATCATTTAAAATGTAGCAAAATTGCTTTTATTTACTGTATCCAAAGGGATTTTTAAAAATATAGCATGCGTGTGTTTGGTTATGTATGATATTTCAACTTTTAAACCTTAAACATTAAATGATCACCTCCAGAAGTATACACACTTGTGCTCTTTATATTCGAAGGCATTTCAATGGTCAATCAGTAAATACTGTACAGAACGTATCACTCAATCTGTAAATATTTATTGTACACCTGCTATGTGCTTATCATTGTTCTAGGTGCTGGGGTTTCAATACTGAACAGTCTCAATCCTTACGGAGGTTGGAGTTTAGTGAGAATTCAATTAGCTATACTTCATAAGATTTAAACTAGAATGTGATTGATGGGGTTGAAGTAACTAGGAAGCTGATTTTAGTTTAGTAAAAGAAAATGATAGAAGTGTGAGGATGAAAAGGGCTGCTTCAGGAAGTGTTGAGTTCTCTCATCTGTGTGTAGCTGTTCTGCCAGGAATCTTTTAAAGTACTGATGTTGTGGTACAGATTCAAGTTTCAGCTAAGAGAATGAGTTAAAATACATTTAAGATGTATCACAATTCTCAACATGAGAATTAAAGTAGCTATGGTTTATCCTTTTTTATAGATGAGGGGATAGTGCCCAGAGTAGTTAAATAACTTGCTTAAAATCACACAGCTGTCAAGTTCTGATAAAGCCAAGCTGCCCTTTTTCCTTAAACTCTGCTGTGTTGTTCTTAAGGATTTTTTTTTTTAAGTATGTCATCAAAATAATATATGTGGGGGTAGCCTTCCAAATTAACTGAGAACTCTGAGTATGACTATAAAACTTTTTTTTTTTTTCTTAAAAAAAATTTTTGGAAATTTTGAGAAAGGATACTTTTACGGTTAAATCATAAGGTTAAACCTTTGGGTGCTGCCCCACTTAGCATTTCTTTTTTAATCCAGCAGATTTTATTTCTAAATAGAAGGTCTTGCTAGTTTATCCTTTTTAGCTATCTAATCTACTTAGTAGAGCTAAAGCAGTAAAGAAAATTGTATTGAGTCTTAGGATCTTTTAGCACTTGAAATTATTATAAAACAGAAATACCTTGCCAATTAACATTGTTGTCACTTCTTCCTCCTCTTCATTTGTTTTTTATTTTCATGTTGCTAAAGTAAAAGTGACCCATCAGGACTACCCGTTCCTGATGTCTCATAAAGAGATGAGAAGGGAGCTCAAGTGATTGGTTGCTTTCTGGGGACCCAGCTGATAGACATTTTACCCAACTAACACAGTTTGTAAAGCATTATAGTATTTTTTAATAAGTGTACATTTTCTACATATTATAATTCTAATTTTATTAATTTTACTAATATTCTGATTTCACCACCTCAGTGTTCATTGTTTTGATTTTTTTCTTAAAATGTATACTTTAAAATAGTAAAAGCCATAGTGTTTTTAAAATTATTATTAGTCAAAGATTAGTCTTCAAAAGAGAAGGATTACCACCAGTGTTCTTGACTACATGGAGAATCCATCTTCAACATGAAATCTGAGTAATAGTCCTGAGGAGTTTAGGGTTTGGGAGTCAGACATTTGAGATTCTTACTGATGCTTCTGTTCCTTTGGTATTATTGCTGTGTAGTTAGCAGTCGTTGCATACTGAAAGGTCAGATTCAGTTTGTAGGTACTTTGAATTTGGCCTGCACTGTGGTTTTCTTATTTCTTAATCGCCAACATTTAAAAATGGAAAATTTTGCATGATTTGGATTTCTGGCTTTTCTTAGGAAAATTTGGAAGATCTGGTAGCACTAGGCCTGCATTTGTCCTAGCAATAATAAGATGGAGAGATGGAGTCTAGTAGCAGCTGCAGGAACCTCTTACGTGTAGCTTGTAGTTCCCACCCACTTGCTACATTTACTGATGGTACTTGTCTGGCCTGGCAATGTAAACTTGAGATGCTTACTAAATGAGGAGCATTACTGTTGCTCTTCATCGAAATGGGAAGAGTTAGTTAACAGCTGGATAGTAGAGGGTGATAATTTCTATCCCTCTTTAAACATTATATCTTTGAAGAGACTTTCACTGAGCAACTTTATTTTATAAAAGACATTATCATTATAATGTTGAATGTTAAAAAAATCATTCTGTTAGAAATCTTTTAAAAATCCCTTGAAACATTTTTTGTTTCTCTGCAGTACAGTGATAGTAAGTAGACAGTGGCTGCTTTTACCTTGAGTTTGGTGGACTTTTGCTTTAGTGCAAGGTTTGGGTCATTAATTAACTATGTATAAGTGTTTACTTCTCTGACTTACAAATAAGGGGGCATCTACGTATTGACACTATTTGAATTTAATGAATGAGTATGGAACAAATATTTGGGGGAAACTTCACTTTTCAGGTTCACGGAATGTCTTCTGAACATGACTGTTTTGTCATAACTGTTTTGTTCTTAGTGACTGGAGATTGAGGAGGCGAGGACAGAACTGTATTTAGTTAGATAGGGTCTTTTAGCATCTTTATCTACATCTTCTCTAAATATACCATTAATTTCAGAGAACTAAATTAGGCTTGATCTGGAAAGCCTCATACTCTATAATGTGGCTTGTAATTTTGTTATTTCTTCCTTGGTCTTCTGAGATGAGGAAGAAAAACATTTATTCTTAATGTTAATTATAACATTTTAAATTTTACTGATTATTTGAGGTAAAGATAGTTTCGAGTAATCGATGTCTTCTTAAAAACTTTCAAAGTAAATTCGCTGAAAGCTGACAAAATCATTTGTAAAGTTAAGTGTAATGTGCTGTGTTTATTCACTTACGCTTTCATACTTTTCTTTCTATATATAGACAGCTTCTAAAAGGTATCTTTGCTTAGGCTGGAAAATACTTTAAAATAGCTGCTAAAATTCCTTAGTGATTGTAGGAATCAGTTTTACTTACTAATGTTAGTAGGAAATATAACTCACCTTTGATACTTTGGGAGAGTGGAGACAAGGACATTGGGGTATCACGCTAGCTGTTCTGGAGTAATGATGTAATGTATTTGCTAATTTTTTATCTGTTGTGCTTTTTCTGTACTCCTGCTCAGATGAGTATCTCTATATAAATGGAACTGTAAGATCATTATCTTAGATAGTTGTCATTTTAAAAATAGACACTTACTTTCAGTAATTATTTCCTGAAGACTACCATACCTCCTGTTGTGTGAGAGTACAGTGATAAAAAATGGTTAAAACAGAGTTCATGCTTTCAAGCTGGTTAGTTTTCCAGGGGAAAACAATGAACAATTAAAGCTCATTATAATGACATTTGGATACATTTAAGACCTTCAGTTTTGTGAGAAACAGAGGAGAGATCAGTGTCTCTGCTAGGCAAATACTTGATTACTTTGTGTTGTATAATATTTTGTGACCTTAGGTTCCTTGGTACACCTAAGTATGCTCCAGTTTAGTGTTGGTTTTAATAACTTCTTGCAAGTTGGGTTTTCTTAAGCTGTTTTGGATTATTATGATTTAGGCATTTAAAACACTTCAGATGGAAAATAATATATTGAAAATTAAATCTTTGCTCTAGAAATTTGACTTACATATTGAAAGGAGAAGAGTAATTATGAGGAAACTGTTGGATTCTAATCAGTAGTGTACAGGTCTGTTGGCTTCTGGGAAAGCCCCACTTTGTTACTAGAAGTAGTAGCCAAAGCAGATCATTATAAAGTAGATTGCATTGGAGGAGCATGCCTGACCACAAACTTCATATTGACTTATAAATATTACTAATTTATCATATGAGATAGAGGCACAGGTAATAAGATCAGTTTGCTAACTATATGCCAGGCAATGTGTGTGCAGTTCCATACACTTGCCATCTCTCTTAATAGTTAAAGGAACTGTGTAGGAGAGGTCGGTATCTCATTTTTACAAAGGTGTGGAAACTTGAGACTTTGAGGGGGTTAGTGACTTTCTCAAAGTCCTTTAAAAAAAAAGTCCTGGACTCCCAAAGCCATGCTGTGTTACTTCTGCAGAGATAAATCAATGGTTACTCTGAATAAACCAGGAGTTTGCAAACAAGCTGGTGTTAGACCCACAAATTAAGAATGGCTTTTACATTTTTTAACTTTACATTTAAAGTTGTTCAAAAAAAAAGAGAGAAGAAGAAGAAGAATGTGCAACAGACCATATGCACCCACGGATTCTAAAATATTTCCTGTCTGGCCCTTTATAAAAAATGGTTTGCTAATTCCTGCTCTAAACCCTTAAACAGAAAACCCTAAAAAACGAAAAACTGTGGTTAAGTGCGTACAAAAAAGGAACGTGTACGCATATATGTTGAAAGGTACTTTTAAACCTTTTTTTGAGGGTCCTTTTTGGAAAGCTAATGAAAACTGTGGATACTCTCTGCAGAAAAATGCATAAACAATTTAATTTCATGGAATTTTTAGTCCCCTGGAAACCTGTCTGGGGTCCTTAACTCCCCGTTGCATAGTAAACACAGACAGAGGGATACAACTTTCCATAAATATAACTAAAACTAACCTGCTAAAACAAATATTAAGCACTTAATATTTTTGCTGTCCTTCTTGTATGGCTTCAATGGCTCCGGCATTTCTTTTCTTTTTTTTTTTTTAAATTAATTAATTAATATATTTATTTTTGGCTGCGTTGAGTCCTCCTTGCTGAGCACAGGCTTTCTCTAGTTGTGGAGAGCGGGGGCTACTCTTTGTTGCGGTGTGCAGGCTTTTCATTGCGGTGGCTTCTCTAGAGCCTGTTGCGGAGCACAGGCTCTAGAGCGCAGGCTCAGTAGTTGTGGCGAACGGGCTTAGTTGCTCCGCAGCATGTGGGATCTTCCCCAACCAGGGCTGGAACCTGTGTACCCTGCATTGGCAGGCGGATTCTTAACCACTACGCCACCAGGGAAGCCCCAGCTCAGGCATTTCTAAAAAACCTCTCACTATCCAAGAAAGTATAACCTGTCTCTTTTTTTTCTCTTAGTAAGATTCCCTATAACAAGCTGAGACTTTCTGAATCAGTTGTTCAATACGAACAAGTTAGTTAGTTTCTACCACTAAATATCTCCTTTAGAAGTTAAATACTGACCCAGCATTTCTTCCCTTTACATTCTCTGTTTCCTCAGAACAGTGTCACCAGGAAACAAGTGCCGTTAAATCCCTTTGTTCCTTTTTTTTTTTTTTTTTTTTCCTTTGTTCCTTTTTAGAGTCATAGGACCTACCAACACTTTGGGCATGGCATGAGAGCACTTCACACTTCATTGGAAAGTCATAAAGCAACTACTGGGTCGTTAGCAGAAGTTTTACAGAGTAGTTTCAAAATCTCTCTTGCCAAATTGCTAGGACTCCCATAAAACCACATACTTACTGTATTTGTACTAGGGAAAAATGAGGTGTAAGTGTTAAATATTTACCTTCAAATGAGTAGAACTGCAGGTGCTACGTAGAGACTGCAATACCATGGAATTATTTCATTCTTTTGGTTGAAGCTATAGAGAAGTACTTAAATTGTCTATTCCAGTAGATAGAGTTTTGAATTAACGTATACCTGAATTCAGCGCTCTACCGTGCAAAAAGGCCTTGGACAAAAGGCCTTATCTTCCCTTAGTCTCTTAGTTAAGTTTGAGTTGTACACCCAGCTCTATGCTCAAACACACAAATACAAGCCTCTTATATGCTGAGGAGGTGCCTGTCTCTCCCTCTGTCCCTCCCTCTCCATCCTCCCCTCCCCATCTCCCCCTCCCTCTCCATCTCCCCCTCCCTCTCCATCTCCCCCTCCCTCTCCATCTCCCCATCCTTTTCTCCTTAATAATAAAGTGGGGAGTATAATATAAATGTGACCCTGAAAATTAGTTTGTAGGTATAACATAGACATTTCTCCAGGCACTATGCATGGGTCTAAGTCATTTACTGATTTACTCCACTCTCGGCCATACCTTATTTTCTGTAACTCTTATTTTCTATAACTCTTCCTCTCACTTACTCTTTTCTGGCCTCCTGGGTGTTCTCACACTCCAAGCTTGCACCCATCACAAGGCCTTTGCTAGTCCTTCTCCAAGAATGTTTTTCCCACAGATAGCCAAAGAGCTCACCCTTTCACTTTTCAGTTCCTTGCTTCCATATCACTTTTTGACTATCCTATATAAAAAAGTACACTAGCCTGTTAAACGCAGAATTTTTTTTTTTGCACAAACTTTTTACTGACACATAGTGTGTGTGTGTGTATGTTTCTGTGGGTATATACAGAAACTGCTCAAATCGTAAGTATACAGTTAATAAATTTTCACAAAATGAACTCAGCCTTGTAACTGAAGTCCTGGGATTTTGAAGTTAGTCTGTCTAAAGAATACCTGTTCATTGAATTTCATTAAATAGAATGTATAGAACATATTAACCTTTTTTTTAATGGTTGAAGGTTGTCGTTATAAACACAGACTGATGATATATAACCCAGTTCTGATTGTAAAAGCAGTATTGAAGAGGAATGTCTTCTCCCCTACACATACACAGGCACACACACGCACTCGAATGATGCTGATTGAGGTTTCCAACGGTTCACAGTGCTGACTTCAAGGTCTGTCAGGCACCCAACTGACACCATCTCTCCTCCTCTCATTCCCACACACAAACAAAGACAAAACACAAATGTGTTTGCAGCCTTCTCTGACACTCCAGAAGCCTTGGTTTTTAATTTCACATTCTTAGGAAAGGTCCAATATTGATAAACTGCAGATTATCATCCTTCCCTTGGACTGATATAGAATAACAATAAAACTTATTTTCACTGGTTTGGTGCATAATTACCAGTTTTCCTGAAACCAGCAAAATGCTTTAGAACATGTATTTCTTCTCTAATCAGCACATTGGGTCTTTATGCCCATAAATTCTTCATGTATTGCAGGGAGAATGGAGCTGATGATATGGTAGGTGGATTACTGGAATGCCCATGCTTTGATTTGCATAATTTTGATTTAAAAAAAAAAAAGCTACACAATTTCCCACTCCCCAGCTTAATTTTTCGTGATATGTACTTACAACAAAAATGCTGATTAGCAAGCATAGTAAAGATGTTTTAGTTGAGTTTATTCTTTTGTATTAAGTATCTGTTATGTGTACTTGTTTCATTGGTGAGGTATGTGCCAGTTGAATAGGTATTTGTAACCTAAGTATGTTTAGAAATGGTGTTTCTGCTAGGATCAACTCCATATCCTCCTATATAATCTGCAATTATAAGTGACTATTGTTTTCTTTGCTGTAAAATCTTAAGTAGCAATAATGGGGGAGATATTATTTCTGTTTAGTAGCTGGCTATAAGAATCTCTGTTTTGAAAAATGACTGTGTTGTTTTCTTAGTACAGCTATTTCATGCAGACATCAGTATCTACTAAATAGTGCATCTGGTGTGGTGTGCTCACTCGTTCTTTTCACACAATAGCTTTTCATGCATATTAGATTATACTCATACTTATTACTAAGGATGAATGTGGTTGCTGACTACACAGTCTCGCTACCTTAGTTATTTGGTCAAGCAAGTAAATAATTCAAAGCTTTTAGTTCTGTGAAACTTGCTGAGGCTGAAGTTAAGAGCCATTCTTCCCATAGCTAATTTCATTGTATGATAATTATTTTTATAATACACTGAAATTTTTATTTTGTTCTCACCATTATTAAGTACAATATTATTTTTGTAAAGTTTATGAAGATTATGTCTCATCTATTTTAATATTTGGAAAGGTTATTAGTTCTCAGTATTTAACTTTGGATTTTAATCAGAACTAGAATTGCAGACTCTTGACATGGGAAGAATTTAAGTAAATGTTTGTAGCAAAACATGATTCCTTTTGTTTACTGTTGCTGGAGTGGTAGATAGCACAGATTGAATTTAGTTCAGCTATTTTGAAATTAGTGAAGTGTAAGGAGAAAATTCATGACAATCTTAATCTGTAGTAAAGCCCATGAATACAATTTATCTAAACTATAAGCCATTTTGGGGGTAAATTGCTTACTTAAAATATTTGAGTAAATTATTCAAACTATTTGAATTTTTTAGTACTATAGAGTTAGGATTTGGATTCATTCTGAGATTCATGCCAGTCAACAAGCATTTTAGACCAGAATCTGTGGTAATAATTGTTGGAGCCTCTGTGCTCTTAAGGTTTTTCTTGAAAGTAACTCAGCCTCTTGCCCTGAAATAGTAGGATTATATGATGAGGAACATCTGTTTACTGTGGATTTCTTGATTTAGTGTATAGTTGGGTAAGTCATGTAACTTGTACTTTTTGATACTGAATGAAACAAAAATCTAAAGTTTTTAAAGTTCTTAGAGAAAAGAATTATGTAAATGTTGAGGTAGCATTATTATTCACTTCTCTGTTATTTCTGCATAGGTCTAATGTAGGAATTTCTCCTAAATGTGCAGGTACAAATCATCTTTAATATATTTTCATTTAATAAGTTCTGACTTTAGTTAGGTGACTGGTTATGAACTAAGTGTAGCATAGATATGGATAATATTAAAAATCATTTATAGTTCAGAAAATGTTTTGCTACTTTTATTTGGATAGAGAAAATTGAGGGGAAAGCTGGACATTTATAACCTTAAAGTATTAACTTTTGCCTCATTTCTCTTGTTCAGATCTTTTGCTGTTTCTTACTTCATATCTGGAATGGAGTTTTTGTCTGTTCAATACAGCTAACTGACTTAAGACAGACCTCTGTGTTATATACTTCATCTTTCTTATCTTTACATAGTAGGGAGGTGATAATTTTGGCATAAGATGTTTTCTTTTCCCCCATCCACTAGATTTCAGAAGAGATTCAGTTTACTCAGTAAATGTTTGATACCATCTTTGTCCAGGGCACAGTGCACTGCAAAGAGAATTAGTGCAATGAGGGAATAAATAAAACAGTCCTTCCTTCCTTCAAGATTTTTTTTTAATCTAGTGTGAGAAACAATGTACTTAAAGTAAAATAATGAGTTACAACTTGGAATTTAAGAAGATTTGCCATGACTAAGAGTTGTTACTAATGGTTTTCAAAGTATGGTTTGAGGACCCCTTTGGACCCTGAGAGCCTTACAGGGCAGTCTACCAAGTCAAAACTATTCTCATTATAATACAAACATGTTATTCACCTTTTTCACTCTCATTCTCTCATAAGTGTACAATGGAGTTTTCCAGGAGTTTCCTGATATGCGATGACATCATCACCCTGAAGGCTAATGGAATGTGAGCTTTTGTAGTCTTATGTTTAAAAGTATTATTTCTAGTTCCTAATGTGGCAAATATGAATTTATATAACCCATATAAACAACAGCTTTTTGGAGTCCTTAATAATTTTTTAAAATGTATAGGGGCCCTGTGAACAGAATATTTGAGAACTGCTGGTCTAACCTGAAGTTTATTTATTTTTTGCCATATGTAAAGGAGATATCCCTATTGCCTCACTTTCTGAGTCAGCTTTAATGAATATTAAATACATACATTATTTTTTGTTGCTTTATAGTATTGCTTGTACATCTTGGTGTTGTAAGGAGCACGGGGCTGGGCGGATGTGTTGCAGTTTTGACCGTACCATTTACTATGTGATCACAGAAAGCTATTACTTGAACTTCCTCATCCTTAGTTTTTTCACATGTAAAGTAAGACTTATAATGCTGTACATTGTTATGAGTTATGAGAATCAAGGATGTCTATAAAATTATTATGTAATTTGTAAATGTGCTAGAGTCGTATAAAGTGGTAATTTTTATATTCCCTTATTCAAAGGCATGTATTGGAAAGCTGGTAGAGAGGAATAGAAGGAGTTGGGATTTGAGGACAATTCTCATTGTTCTGCCCTTTTTGTAGCTTTGTGAAAGCTGAGAGTTTCAATTTAATTGATCATAGGCTACGGTAAGAGACCTTCACATTGTAGGTTGTGATGAACATAAAAAGACAGATGATTTATTAGACATGGTCAAGAGAATTACTTTGGTTCCCTGAGCCACTCATCTCATTTGATACTTTATCTCTCTCCTGCATAGGAGATCAGTTAACATTGACTCATCTTTGAGTCACCAGCTATTGAGTTCTGTTATGAGGGACTTACAGCCTCTATTATCACTCTTGTTCGACGTATATATAAAACCGCTTCAGAAAATTTTGAAGCATTTTAGATCTTGATCAGTCTGTGCAGAATTAGGAGTTTAGATAAAAGTGAACCTTTCATATTAGGTAGACGGTGTATGGATGAGCAGGTGGGAAAAGTTTCTTTGTAACAGTATTCGTTATCCTTGTTCGTTTTAGTTTCATTACCACTTAGGAGTACTTTTTTCTCCCTAGGAGTACAGAAATTAAAATCATTTTCCCAAGTATGAACTTTGTCAGCCTAGTGCACACCAAGGAATTCCATAAATAGAACAATTCTGCATGGGTTTCTCCTTAAGTCAGTTTCTTAATATATTCAGTTTAATATAAGCCTTAGTTAAAAAGCTTAATGACACGGAGGTATAAAGGTGATACCTAAGGTAGGAAAGCGCACTGGCTATTATTAACTTGTTTCCTTGCACTTGCAAGTTTATATCCTCACAAAGGACAACTAGTATAGTGACTGAAGTCATGGCCATGGGAAATCTGAAGTCCAAGGAAGACAAACAGCTATAACCTTGAACATCATACGTGGCGAATGCTGAGTCCTGATATGGTTCCTTGTGGAAGGGAAGAAGTTTGCTGTCTGACATGTCTCTAGGAGACCAGCCTTCAAATAAATAAATAGAAAGTTTGATAGGAAATATTTCCAGAGCACTTCCCTGTGCCAGATGCTTTATGTGAACTTTCTCATCTAATCCTTATAGTAACCCTAACATAGGTGCTAATTATTATCCTACTTTTACAGATGAAGAGACTGAGGCTCTCAAAGTTGAAATAGCTTGCCCAAGGTCTCAAAGCTAATAAGTGTTGGACCTAAAATTCAAAACCAAGCCCTAACTAAAACCTGTGTCCTTAACACTGCTTTAAACTACCATGTCACAAAGAAGCTGAGAAGTGAGGGATGCTAAGTGCTTTACATTATTTCATGTAATTCTTATAACAGCACTGTGAGGTTGGTGTAATTATTATCCTCCTTCTGCATATGAGGAAACTGAGGCTTAAAGGCAAGAGTTTGCTCAGGGTCATATTGCTACGAAGCAGCAGAATGGGATCCCAAGCCAAGCTGTCTGGCTACAGAGTCTGCTCTTACCACAGTTCTGTACTACCTGCCATATATGTTTCCTCTCCTCAGGCAACTCCCTATTTAGTTGGGAGGAGTGGGAGGTGTGGGAGAACTACAGAGAGACAGACATGTAAATGGGGTGATTAGTGGCATAACAGAAGTGTGTATAAAGTGCTTTTAGAACACAGATGGGGAAGCAATGACCAGATGGTGGGGGGTAGGGCTGCTGGTTAGAGAGGAGGTGACTCTGAAGGAGAACTTGAATAGTGAAAAGGAGCTTACCATGTGAGGCTAGTTATGGGATCAGAGTGATTAGCAGGCAGACACGTCTCTCAGGAGAAATAATGTGGCTGTGTTAACCTTGCTAAGTGTGGAGGAGCTTGGTGTATGAATTGTCTTTTTAATGTAATATCAGTTGAATTGTCTACATAAAATAGATTTGAAATTTAGGTTCATGGTTTACGAATATAGAAAATTAAGAATGTTTCAAACTATTTGTACTTTGTTTTCTTTCTAGTTACATGTAGTTTTGTATTAGTGTGCCATACTTGGCATAATAATGTGCACCATACAAGTTATGGCTAATAGAGGTTTGTGATGATATTTAAATGCAGCAGGAGAACTAATTATTTAAAGGGCCACTGAGGTGCCTCTGAAGAACGTAAATGAAGACACATTTTGAAACGATCACCACTGATTTATCTAGTTTATATATTTGGTTTAGGAGATTTGGGAGCACACTTATGTTTGCTAGTTCCTAATGTGAGAGAGTCAAGACTGTCAGACTGAAAGGCAAAAACCACACAGAATTCCCAATTGCCTAATTTATATCTACTTGTTCTACTCTCTTCCTTAGGCAGGATGTAGTGCCACTTGTATTCCTGACCCTGAAATAAGACTGTAGTCTCTGAGTGCCTGACTTTGATTGGTCTCTCTGTTCTTGAATACAGTGAACATATTTGTTGAAGGGATGAGATGACATTTGAGCTGATTGTTAAGGGATAGTGTAGCTTTAGACATAGGAAGATGGGATGGAAGTTCAGTGGAGGTAGGAGAAATAGCAAAGGAACAGAATCAGGACACTGTATGATATCTTTAGGGATTCAGTGAGGAAGCCAGTTTGATGAGACTCAAGCACAGAGAAGGAAGAAAACCAGGATTTGTGTACCTGTTACATGCTGGGAATTCTACGAGGTGCTTCACATGTATGAACTCCCTAAATCTTTGTAATAATCCTGTGAGGTAGCATTTTATTAAAGAAAATAAAAGACACAGACTTTTGTTTTCGGTTAAGAAAATAGTCTTTTTGGGGGGGAATCTGCAGCAGGGCAGAGCGCGGCCTCGGTTGCGGAGCGGAGCCGCAGGGCGGCGGCGGGAGCACGGGGGGCACAGGAGCCTTTCGGCCCAGGAGGACTGGGGAAGTTCGCGCTGGCGGGATGGGGCGGTGACTCTGCACTGGCCTTCCGCTCCTGCCAGCTGGTTGAGAGCAGGCGGAGGAGGAGGAGGATGCACCCTCGCCGACGGCTTGCCTTCCTGGGCCGGCGCGCAGGCACCTTGCAGAACAAGGAGTAGCTTGCGGACTTTGAACGTGTGGCAGATATTTCAGAAAGCTTCAAGGTCAAGGTGGAGAAAGGAACAGTTATTCTTCCAAATTCATCTGCGTCAGCTATTATTCTTATTGGGAATGGACAATGGAATGTTCTCTAGCTTTATCATGATCAAAAACCTCCTTCTGTTTTGTATTTCCATGAACTTAGCCAGTCACTTTGGCTTTTCACAAATGCCAACCAGTTCTGTAAAAGATGAAACCAATGACAACATCAAAATATTCACCAGGGTCTTGGATGGGCTCCTGGATGGCTACGACAACAGACTGAGGCCTGGGCTCGGAGAGTGTATCACTCAGGTGAGAACGGACATCTACGTCACCAGCTTCGGCCCGTTGCCTGACACGGAAATGGAATGCACCATAGACGTGTTTTTCTGACAAAGCTGGAAAGACGAAAGGCTTCGGTTTAAAGGTCTCATGCAGCGCCTGCCTCTCAACAACCTCCTTGCCAGCAAAATCTGGACTCCAGACACCTTCTTCCACAATGGGAAGAAGTTCATCGCCCACAACATGACCACGCCCAACAAGCTGCTGCGGCTGGAGGATGATGCCACCCTGCTGTACACCATGCGCTTGACCATCTCGGCAGAGTGCCCAATGCAACTTGAAGACTTCCCGATGGATGCCCATGCCTGCCCTCTGAAATTTGGCAGCTATGCATATCCTAATTCCGAAGTTGTCTATGTCTGGACCAACGGCACAACCAAGTCGGTGGTGGTGGCAGAAGATGGCTCCAGGCTGAACCAATACCACCTGATGGGGCAGACAGTGGGCACAGAGAAGAACATCAGCACCAGCACAGGTGAATACACAATCATGACGGCTCATTTCCATCTGAAGAGGAAGATCGGGTACTTTGTCATCCAGACCTATCTCCCCTGCGTAATGACTGTGATCTTGTCGCAAGTGTCCTTTTGGCTGAACCGAGAATCATTCCCAGCCAGGACAGTGTTTGGGTTGACCACGGTGCTGACCATGACAACCCTCAGCATCAGTGCCCGGAACTCTCTGCCCAAAGTGGCTTATGCGACAGCCATGGACTGGTTCATAGCCGTGTGCTACGCTTTTGTGTTCTCTGCGCTGATCGAGTTTGCCACCGTCAACTATTTCACAAAGAGAGGCTGGGCCTGGGATGGCAAAAAAGCCTTGGAAGCAGCCAAGATCAAGAAAAAGGAGTGTGAACTTACACTAAATAAATCAACAAATGCTTATACTACTGGGAAGATGACCCACCCCCCTAAACATCGCAAAGGAGCAGACCCCTGCAGGGACCTCAAATGCCTCTTCAGCCTCAGTAAAACCTGAAGACAAGACTTCTGAAAACAAAAAGACTTACAACAGCATCAGCAAGATCAACAAAATGTCCCGAATTATATTCCAAGTCCTGTTTGGCACTTTCAACCTAGTTTACTGGGCAACATATTTGAATAGGGAGCCAGTGATTAAAGGGGCTACCTCTCCAAAATGAGCGGCCATGCTCCCAAACTCCAAGACAGCCATACGTTCAGTGACGGGCACCAAGGAGAGGTTGAGCTTGGGAGACCTCCCTTATTTGGGCACTATCTTTCAGGAAATTTTTGCATGTTTAATAATATGTACAAATAATATTGCCTTGATGTTTCTATATATAATGTCAGATGTTTCAAAGATGTCACATTGATAAATCAAACCACTTTCTAGAAAAACAGGAGACAATGGCTCTGACACTCAGATGCTCAGTATCTTACGTTGATTGTTTACAAACAAGTATATTTTTAACTGTTCCAAGTGTTACCTAACAATGTTTTTTATACTTTGAATGTCATTTCATACAAATTTTCCCAGCAAATAAATATTTTAGGAAATACTCCATGATTATTACTTGACCAACTCTCACAAGAAACAAATTTCACAAAGAGCACATTTTTCATTGAAAAAGAAACTGTGGGCATTTATGTACAAAACTAATTGCCTTTGATAATTCTTACTGTTCTGAAATTAAAAGTACTGCATGATCTTATGTTAAGAAATAGAATAAACAAATATTTATGCAGACATTTAATAACAGAAATATATGGTACGTTAGATTAACAGATACAATGTTTCCCCAAGGAAAAATTTAACTGCTTAAAAGATATTTTTAGGGGGGGAGGTGGGAATGAAACTTACTTCTCTCCCTCCGACTCCCCCCACTAACTGAACAATGACCAAGAAAGAAAAGATCTTAAAAAGTAGTGTGATGACAGTCTTGGCATTTGGCCTGAGCATCCACTGTCTGAAACACTGACCACACCTCACTGCAGCCAGTGTGTAGTGCTTCAGTGGTGAGAAATTGTAAATGACTTATTTTCCATTTTATTTCATGATTGACTTATTGCTCTGTTAGCTTTTGTATATGAACCTTAAATGTTCATTAAAAAATAAAAAATAAAAATAAATAAATAAAGGAAAATAGTCTTTTTTAAGAAGAGGAAACACAATTTTAGAAGTCATAAAATTCTAAGTAATCGTTGAAAACCTGAACCAAGCCAGTGGGGAACACAGAAGAAAAGTAGAAGACATATTTTAGCAATATGAAGTTGGGGAAATAGAGGTGGAACTGGTTGGTTGTGAGAAAGGGGGAAGTAAAAGGTAACTTCAGGTTTCTTAGAGTCTATGAAATCAGTGGTGCCAGTAAAACAGGAGAGGAGGAGCAAGTTGGAAGAAAAGGTGTTCCATTTACTTTTAAACATAAATGTATGGAATTTATAGAAGCAGTGAGAGCAAATGATGTTGCTAAGGAAAATATAGAAGAGAAAGGAAACAGGAAGAGAGAACCCAAGTTGTTTTAGTATACACAACAAACTTCTTCTAATTCTCCATTATGGGAAATTTCAAACTTACTCAAAAGTTAAGAATTCAGTGAACCCCCATTATATGTAGCCAGACAGTCATTAACTTGTGGCCACTTATGATCATCTGTATCTTCCCACGCTCCCCTCCCTTGATTATTCTGAAACAAATCTCTAGGAGTTGGGACCATAATCTATGTTTGTATGATTCTAAATTTTGTGTTCTTTTTTTTTATTTTTTGACTGTGTTGGGTCTTCGCTTCTGTGCAAGGGCTTTCCCCAGTTGCGGCGAGCGGGGGCCACTCTTCATCGCGGTGCGCGGGCCTCTCACCGTTGCGGCCTCTCCCGTTGCGGAGCACAGGCTCCAGACGCGCAGGCTCAGCAGCTGTGGCTCACGGGCCCAGCCGCTCCGCAGCATGTGGGATCTTCCCAGACAGGGCCCGAACCCGTGTCCCCTGCATTGGCAGGCAGACTCTCAACCACTGTGCCACCAGGGAAGCCCTAAATTTTGTGTTCTTTATACAACACCTTGCCTCCTTGACAAAGCCTCATCCAACCTCTACCTGAATATTTTTGGAGATAGAAGGCATGCAGTGCATTGAGACAGTTGTGTCCTTTTTGACTGGCTCTAATTGTTAGAAAGTTTTCCCTTTTATTGAGTTGAAAACTCTAGCAGATTTATTATTTTGGCAAGGACACAAGAACCCATGCTGAAGTTAAGAGTAGATTTAGACTGCAGAATATTTTTATATTGGGTTTGTAGTAAACCCTTTTTCTCTAAAGATCACAGTGTTTGCAAACGGTTTTACTGCTGCCATGTGATGGAGATGTCACCAGCTGGCATTCAGGGTGCTTATAGAACAGTCTTGAAGAAACATCTTGGAGCAAAAACATATTTTAGATGTTAAAAAAGAGTATCTCAGATCCACATATGAGAAGAAGGCTTGGCGTCTCTTGTAGGTGTAAAATTTTAAATGTGTATTTTAAAAATGTTATCAGAGTAACCCATATTTTTAAATTAAACATGTTTTTTCTTTTAAACTTTTACTGAAGTGTAACTCACTGCTTAAAAAGTACACTCACTGGGCTTCCTTGGTGGCGCAGTGGTTGGGAATCTGCCTGCCGATGCAGGGGACACGGGTTCGAGCCCTGGTCTGGGAAGATCCCACGTGCCGCGGAGCAGCTGGGCCCGTGCGCCACGACTGCTGAGCCTGCGCGTCTGGAGCCTGTGCTCCGCAGCGGGAGAGGCTGCGATGGTGAGAGGCCCGCGCACCGTGATGAGGAGTGGCCCCCGCTTGCCGCAACTAGAGGAAGCCTTTGCACAGAAACGAAGACCCAACACAGCCATAAATAAATAAATTAATTAATTAATTTAAAAAAAAAAAAGTACACTCACTGTAAAAATTTAGTTCAATGAATTTTTACAAAATGAACAAAACAGCATTCAGAACAAGGAATAGAATTATTACCAGCAACCAGAAAGTCCCTCATATGCTACGCTACCTTCCCTGCTCTGCCTAAGAGTAACTACTATCCTGACTTCTTACCACCATTGCTCTGGGTGCGGGGCCGGGAGGTGCCTGTTTCTTAACTGTACATAAATTGAGCCATAGTGTTTACACTCATCATTTTTCTAGCTTCTTTGACTCAACAGTATGTTTGTGAGATTAATCCATGTTATTGTGTATTGATGTAGTTTGTTTATTATATTTGCTGTGGCGTCTTCCACATGTACCTCAATTTATCCCTTCTATTGTTGATGGACAGTTGGATATTGCTGTTATGAATATTCTTATACATGTTTTTTGGTGAACATTTATGCATATTTCTATTGGATATCTAGGATTGCTGGGTCATAGGTTAAGCATCTATCCCTGTGTAGCAGATAATTGCCACACAGTTTTCAAAGTAGTTACGGCACACTAGCAGTTTCACATCCTTTTCAACATTTGATATTGTCTGTCTTTTCATTTGAGTTAATGTACATAATTTAAAAATCAAATATAACAGAAGGACTTAGAATTAAAATCAACAATTACTTCCCTAAACCCTCTACTTTCCTCCCCTAGGTCACACTCTTCAGAAGCAACCATAAGTACTATTTCTATTTTTAACAACTTTTAAGAGGCAGTGATTAATAACACAGGTTTTGAAGCCAGACTGCTTAGATTATTTTCTTGGCTTCACTACTTATTAACTGTGTAACCTTGAACAAGTTATTTAACCTGTGTCTCAATTTCCTCATCTACAAAATGGAGATTAATTACAGTACCTATCTCATAGAATCGTGAGAATTAATAACAGTAATGACTTTTATTATGTGGTAAGTACTCAGTAAATGTTAGCTATAGTAATTAATTATGATGTTACCTATATTTTGCTCAACAAAGTCATACAGCTGTCTTGATTCAGCGACTTTAGATATTTTCTATTGATTGACTTCCTGCTAAGATAGATGAAGATTTAGCTAAGTGATATCCTCTCTCACCTTCCCTTCTGTCTTTTCCCAATCTAGTTATGTCACTATTTTCAATTCATTCATTGAACTACATCCTTATTTATATATAATAACATTTATGTTCTGTTCAGACTTAAATCTTCCTTGATTGAAATATTTATGTTACTGTTACGTCTATACAATTTTTTTTATTGCAGAGCTGCCTAATATGCAAGTTTATGCTTCCTTTTCTAGATTCCAGTTTCAAAATCTTTATGCCATTAAAGCACTACGTTCCTAGAGTCAAGTTTGAATTCTTTTTTATTCTCTTACCAAGTTGCCTTAACCAAATCTTCAAGATTTAATTGAAAAAGTGAACCTCTTCCTTCTCATGTCTTCTGCCTCTTCTATTCATTCCCTATTTCCTGGAGATCTCCTTCTTGGAGTTTTCATCACCTTCCCCAAATTGGACTTCTCTCTTGGTTTGCCAGACTTCTGTCATCTGGGTTTAGGACATCATTGCCTTCTTGACTTGGATCCACTATTTTCTGGATCACTTTCTTCTTTCTTGCTTTAGGCCCTCACTTTGCCAGCATATATCTTCATGTAACTTTTTAATAAAGTATGCAGTCTGCAGCAAGGCTCTTTGTACTCTCTGAACCTGTTGTGTGAAATGGGGAAATGATTTGCAACCGTGCCTCACCATGTTATTGTGAGTGAGGATCAAGCACAGTAATATATGTGAAACCATGACCATCCTTGTCAGATAACTTCAGACCAGGTTTAGAGCATGTATTCCAGCAGAAAACAGGTCGGTAGTCAAATCAGCCTCAGGAACTATAGACGAGGCTCCAGAGTTATATTTGAGTTCTTTTATGGACAAATTGTGTCCCCCAAAATGTTGAAGCCCTAACCCTCAGTGTAACTGTATTTGAGGTTATAGGACCTTTAAGGAGGTAATTTAAGTTAAATGAGGTCATAAGGATGGACCTCTAATCCAATAGGACTGGTGCCCTTAAAAGAAAAGGAAGAGATACCAGGAGTATGTGTGCAGAGAAAAAAGTCGTGAGAGGATACAGCAAGAAGGTGGCTGTCTGTAAGCAAGGAGAGAGGTTTTACCAGAAACCAGCCCTCTTGGCACCTTGATCTTATACTTCCACTGTGAGAAAATAAGTTTCTGTTTTTTAAGCCACCCAGTCTGTGATATTCTGTTGTGGCAGTGCTAGGAAACTAATATAGGTTCCAGTTTTGGCTCCAGTGTATAGTGTTTGTGAGACCTCTAGGACTGTTTCCTTATGTACAGTGTGCTAATGCCTGGTTTGGGGGGATTAAGTGAGCAAATAAATGCTTTATACAGTCAGTACCTGGTATGGTAGCCATTCAACAAATCTGTGTTTTTCATAAGCCTTAAAAGGGGCTTTAAGTTATTTTAATGGAGCTGTGTCATTTATGGTTTTGTTTCTTTAATCAGATAATTCTAACTAAACATTTATATACCAAAGCAATGACAAGAGCAATTATCTTTGGGTAACTGGGTTAAGTTTTTTTTAAAGTAGCTTTATTGAGATATAATTCATACTCCATATAATTCACCTATTTAAACCTACAATTCAGTGGTTTTTAGTACCACAGATATATTACAACTATCACCACAGTCATTTTAGAACATTTTTATCACCTCAAAAACAAAACCCCATACCCTCAACCCATCATCCTCCTAGCCCACCTACCACCCCCAACCCTAAGCAACCACTGATTACTTTCTGTCTCTATAGACTTCTCTATTCTGGATTTTCATAAGAATGAAATCACATAATTTGTGGCTTTGGGGCTTACTAGCTACCTACCTCTATTTGAATATTTTTTCTGCTCTTCTCTCTCTTCTCCCCTCCCCTCCTGCTGGCACTCCCTTTATGTGTATGTTAGTATACTTAATGGTATCATTTCTCTAAGGCTCAGTTTATTTTTCTTCATTTTTTTTCCTCTGTTCTTTGGCTTACATAACCTCTGTTGCTCTGTCTTTGAATTCACTACTTTTTTTTTTCTTCTGACAGTTCATATGTACTATTCAGAACCCTTTTGGTGAACTTCAAAATTGCATTTTACTTTTTTTTTAAATTTTATTTATTTTTTGGCCGCTTTGGGTCTTTGTTGCTGCACGCGGGCTTTCTCTAGTTGCGGTGAGCGGGGGCTACTCTTCGTTGTGGTGCACAGACTCCTCATTGCGGTGGCTTCTCCTGTTGCAGAGCACGGGCTCTAGGCGTGCAGGCTTCAGTAGTTGTGGTGCACGGGCTCAGTAGTTGTGGCACACGGGCTTAGTTGCTCCGCGGCATGTGGGATCTTCCCAGATCAGGGATTGAACCTGTGTCCCCTGCGTTGGCAGGTGGATTCTTAACCACTGCGCCCCAGGGAAGTCCCTATTGTATTTTTCAACTCCAGAATTTCCACTTGTTTTTTTAAAAAATTATTCTTATATCTATTGATATTATATATTTGATGTGACATTGTCATAATACCTCCCTTTACTTCTTTAATCATGCTTTAAAAAATTTTTTGTGAACATACTTGTAAGGGCTATTTTGAAGTCTTTTTCTGTTAAGTCCAATACCTGGTCACTTTAACTGGCAGTTTGTGTTGACTGCTTTCTTTCTGCTTTATGGATCATGCTTTCCTGTTTCTTTATATGCCTCATAATTTTTGTTGGAAACCAAATATTTTAGATAATATATTGTAGTAACTCTGGATACTGGTCCCCCTTTCCCAGGATTTATTATTTATTTATTTGTGTTTTAGTGATTTGCCTGGATTATTTTAGTGGAGTGTTAAGTCTCTGACATTGTGCCTTTTGTTTTCAACAATGCCCTGGGACATTGTTCTACACACAAATCCAGTCAAAGTGTGGGAAGAGTTTAGGAGCTGTTTTATGTCCTGCCTTTCCCTCTCCTTCTCCCTCAGCAAAATCTTTGAGCCAGGGCTCTGGAGCTAGGGTTGGGGACAATGGCAAGCTTCTCTGTGAGTGAAACCCCCACTCTAGCTGTTGGACACTAGATGGAGGTGGGATGAGGGGTGGTAGCAGCCTGAGGTTCTCTTGGCTTGCCTCTCTTGGCATAGAACCACTGTTTCATGAGCCAGGGCAAGGACAATCAAGGCCTCAGTATTCTTAGCGTGCTATGCCCAAGGTAGAGTCTCTGTTTCTCAAGTGGGAACTCGGTCAAAGAAAGGAGCTCCCAACTTCTTGACCATTCTTTCCCGGAACTCAGCCTAGTAATAGGTGGTCGAGGGCCAGATGAGAAACATTGATGCCCTGCTCTTAACCAGGAAGAAAGCCCTCTGACAGGGTGCTGGGGAAGTGAGGCAGCCTGTGTTCTTCGCTTCAGCAGTCCAGAGTGGAATCTCTTCCCTGCTGAGCAATCTTGGCTCCAACACCACAGACTCTCACCTTTCTTACCATATTTCTATAGGTTTTCTTGAATGGAAGTTTCTTTGTTTGCCCTTAGGACCATTTCCAGAGGCTTTAATATTTGTTTTAATAATTTCACCAGCTTCACTGGGAGCAGGTCAATGGAGTGTCTCATGCTGTCATTATAAAAGTCCATCTTCCCAGGTTGGTTTTTTAAAGTTTTCTACAAGAGGAAGTACAGATAGCTTGTAAAAGAAGGTTTGAGTGAGGGGAAAAGAAAGGGAACTTGAGTGAGAAAACAATGACATTTTTAAGTTGATAGGTTCACAGGAGATATAGGCTAATGAAGGAAGGATTTTGTGGTATAATGGGAAGATAAAAGGAAGGACTAGAAGTAGCCTACTTCATTGTTTGGATTCCTTTATGAGTTTGGGCTATTTAAAGACTTGGACTAAAAGTTTTGAAAACCAAGTGTTCTTTGTGAATGTTTGGTTTCTGTTTAGTAGCTTGAACAAATAGCTTTTGTTTTGTTTTATTGACATATAGTTGATTTACAATGTTGTGTTAATTACTGCTGTACAGAAGAGTGACTCAGTTATACGCGTAGACATTCTTTTCCATTATGGTTTATCACAGGATATTGAATATAGTTCCCCGTGCTATACAGTAAGACCTTGTTGTTTATCCATTCTATATATAAAAACTTACATCTGCTAACCCCAACCTCCAACTCCATACCTCCCCCAACCCTCTCCCCCTTGACAACCACCAGTCTGTTCTCTATGTCTGTGGTTCTGTTTCTGTTTCATAGATAGGTTCATTTGTGTCATATTTTAGATTCCACATATAAGTTATATCGTATGGTATCTGTCTTTCTCTTTCTGACTTACTTCAGTTAGTATGATAATTTCTAGTTGCATCCATGTTGCTGCAAATGGCATTATTTTGTTCTTTTTTATGGCTGAGTAGTATTCCATTGTATATATTTAGCACATCTTCTTTATCCATTCATCTGTCAGTGGACATTTAGGTTGTTTCCATGTCTTGGCTATTGTGAATAGTGCTACTATGAACATAAGGGTGCATGTATTTTTTTGAATTATAGTTTTGTCTGGATATATGCCCAGGAGTGGGATTGATGGATCATATGGTAATTCTATTTTTAGTTTTCTGGGGAACCTCCATACTGTTTCCCACAGTGGCTGCACCAACTTACATTCCCATCAACAGGGTAGGAGGGTTCCCTTTTCTCCACAGCCTCCCCAGCATTTGTTACTTGTAGACTTTTTAATGATGGTCATTCTGACCAGTGTGAGATGGTACCTAATTGTAATTTTGATTTGCATTTCTCTAATAATTAGCAGTGTTGAGCATCTTTTCATATGCCTATTAGCCATCTGTATTTCTTCTTTGGAGAAATGTCTCTTTAGAACTTTTGCCCATTTTTCAATTGGGTTGTTTTTGTTGTTGTTGTTGAGTTGTATGAGCTGTTTGTAAATTTTGGAAATTAAGCCCTTGTCGGTCGCATCGTTTGCAAATGTTTTCTTCCATTCTATAGGTTGTCTTTTTGTTTTGTTTATGGTTTCCTTTGCTGTGCAAAAGTTTGTAAGTTTGGTTAGGTCCCATTTGTTTATTTTCATTTTTATTTCTATTGCCTTGGAAGACTGACCTATGAAAACATTGGTACGATTTATGTCGGAGAATGTTTTGCCTATGTTCTCTTCTAGGAGTTTTATGGTCTCATGTCTTATGTTTAAGTCTTTAAGCCATTTTGAGTTTATTTTTGTGTATGGTGAGAGGGTGTTGAACAAGTAGCTCTATCCCACTGTTTAGTGTGTTATTTTAAAATGGAATACATTTTTTCTGATTTTAGTTTATTTTTGTGCATAAATCCTTTTAGCAAACCCCCTAGAAGCATTAATAAACCCAAATTAGACTTCACTACTTATAACATTGAAGTCACACACCTGTGAGAAAATTTTTAATCAAATTTTAGCTTTATACTTGACAAGAAAAGTTGATTCATAGAGCAGCTGTCATTTAGCAAACTTGGATTATTATATTCAAAGTTGCTAGTGTATGTAGTGCTTTTTGTGATTTTTTTTTTTAATAGAGTGACAGTTACATGTTCTTCAGGAGCCATAAGGCTTGTTTATTAAAAGCACTCAGCTACAACATCGTATTAACATGATAAATGTAGTTTCCTTTTTTCCTCTCAAAAATTTGGTGCCAGTCTGTCTGAATCAAATGATTTCAATGGAAATTAGGAAACTAAAGGGGCTTTCTGTTTTCCATCTGTTTCCAGAAGCAAGAGAAAAGCACTGAGCATTGTCTGTATACCTCCTTATCTTTCCCTAAGAATTTTTTCTTTAATCCTGTTCAGTGGGAAACCGTAAAATAGTATTTCTCCCTCTCTATCAGTATCTTTCAGTATAAATTGTTGTGGGCTATTCATATTTTCTAAATGTTTGTTTCATTTTTTATGTTGGATTTTTATAAATCAGATCAGTACATACTTCAGTCCTGATAGTGTGTGTGAGGGGTAAAGATAATTGTGAAACCAGGTCACATTTGAGATTTCAAGGCATAAGTGCCCAGCAATTTAAATGACTGCAAGATAAAGAAGAGTGAAAGCAGTGCATGTGGTCTGCTGTGATGTAGGACCTAAAGCTGATTATAGAAAGTGTTTAGGGTTTGGGTAGGCTTTGAGGAATAGGGAAAACCTCCAGTTGGTACAAAAGGCTTGAAAGCAGGAATATGCATGGCATCTTCTGGGTACATGAGGTGACTACACTTCCTAGATTGGAAGGTTTCTATAAGGAAAAATACCATTGGAAAGATTAATCGTGGTAGACCTTGAATATGAAGCCAAGAACTCTTGACTATCTTATATACTGTGTGTGGTTAGTGAGAAGGCATTAAAGCTTTTGAGCAGACAAATGTCATGTCTAATGACAGCGTGTAAGGTTAGTTGAAAACTATAGGCCCTCAAGCCCAATTTTCTCATTTTCTTTGTCCTTTGCTTTAATGGAGGAGTATGAATTATGTTTCAAATTAAAGTTTTTAAAGCTTACAGTTTGTAACTCACCACAAGCTTCTACATAAAACCCAAGAGTATTAACAGTGAGCACATAAAGACCTGAATAATTCATAGGTAACTGAAGTGTTACGTAGTCAACTAGTCAAACTAGCTTGAATTCTGGTTATGCCACTCACTGTGTAATGTTGAACAAATTCTTTAACCTTTCTAACCCTCACTCTTTTCATCTGGAGAGGGAAGTTAATCATATTGCCCACTCAGGATTTTGAGCATTGAATAAGATATAAAGCATGTAAAGCTCTTAGCACACTGCCTAGCAAATAGTAAACATCTCTGATAAATACCTTTGCTGCTGTTAATTGTTGTTGTTGTTATTATTATTATTTATCATTATCTAGTACTAATTGCTATCCAATTTTATTGTTTCCATGGAACATTGCATTCTGAATTTTGATCTTTTACTGTAGGAACACTCTTCCCCTCGGGTCCAGAAAGAATCTCTCTCCTGTCCCACCCAAGTTTCAGGGCCCACTGGTGGCTTCTAGATTTTCTTTTCCTTTGTTCTAGGTGTCCTGCCTTGTCAATGAGGGCATGCCAAAAAACCAGGAGGTCTGGGTGCCACCAAGAAAGCACTATTTGCTGCCAGTTATGGGGGAGTGTGGTAAGCTCTGGTTTTATAGGGCACATGCAGTATTAGATGTTTGTTCTGTGTTGTTTTCCTACAGGTAGGTTTTGTTATTACGCTTTAAAGTGTGGTGTTTATTATTCAGAAATTTAGACTTATCTTTACTTTTGTCAGGTTTAAGCCGTTTTTCCCATTCCAAACCTTGCAAGGATTCGAAGAAGATGATGAAGAGCATATCCATGTACAACAATGGGCGCTTACTGAAGGCCGCCTTAAAGTTACATTGTTAGAATGTAGCAGGTATGTTCTTTGTTTTGTCATTACTACATTATAGGAAAGAAAGTACACTGAAAATGTACTTGAGCAGTATTTGTGTTTATTCCCCACTGTGTTAATTTATATTGTATTATCTTTAATTGTATTATCTTTAATATTATATTATATTGTATATAATACTGTATATAATATTATATATAATATATAATTATATAATATAATATATAATTGTATATAATATTATATTGTATATATATTGTATTATCTTTAATTGTAAATTTCATAAAAGTAGTCCTTTCCAACTTATAAAAAATACAAACTATATTTTAGAAAGCATTCTAATGGCGGGGGTGATCATTTATCCTGCAGTAATTTCCAAACTTTTTAGATACATAATGCTCTGTTGGCATATTTCTTACTACCTATTAGAAAGCTGTTCATAGCATAACAGTTTTGAGAACTGTTTTTGATAATTGGAAATACCCTGGAAAGTTGCAAAACCAGACTTGTAAACTCCTGTGATTCTTAAAATTTTAGAGCTGGAAGGGAATCTCAGAAATAATCTTGCCCAGCCTCTTTATTTTCCAGCCCCATAGTCTAAGCTGTGTTCATACTTTGCTTGAACTACTTACTACATTAGCCTCCTTACTTATCTCCTAACACTGGTTACCGTTATGACAACCAGAATGAGCTTTTCAAAATGCATATCTGATTGTCACTTTCCTACTTAAAATTCTCTAATGGCTTCCCCATTCCTCTTAGAATATAGACCCAAATCTTTTTCATGGCTTGCATGCCCCTCTTTACCTCTCTAGTTTCTTTCTCCACCCAGCCCCTCACTCACAGTGCTTCAGCCACATAGGCCTTCCTAAGAGAAGAGGTTGGCAAACTTTTTCTCTAAAGGGCCAGATAGTAAATATTTTAGGCTTTGTGATTCACATGGTTTCTGTTGCAACTACTCAACTCTGCCTTGTAGTGTGAAAGCAGTCATAGATAGACAACAGGTAAATGAATGGTCATGGCATGGCTGTGTGCCCATAACACTTTATTATATGAATTTTATAATTTTTATGTGTCATAAAGTTCTTTTGATTTGTTTTTTTCAGCCATTTAAAAATGTGAAAACCATTGGTAGCCCACAGGCCGTATAAAAACAAGCAGTGGACTGGATTTGGCCCATGGACCATAGTTTGCCATTCCCTGCCTTAGATATTTTAACGTACCAAGCTCCTGTGTTGACTCTCCACTATTTTCCTGGCTGAAGGCCCTACCCCATCTTCTGTTCCTTGAGACTAGCCTTTCTTGCTTCACCTTAAAAGCTGCCTCCTTACTGTGTCTCCTGATCATTCCAACTACAAATATGCTATCCTTATGCTACATTTCTGTGACCACTTATTTGATGCTTAATCACTCTATTTTTATTTTCAGCCCATAATAAAAAATAAGTGCTTGAGTCCAGAGGTTTTATTTTATACCAAATATATCTGTATCCTTGCTAATAGGTTAATTTTGAGTATACTAATAATATGCTAAATATTTTTTTAAGTCTTGGAGTGAATCAATATTGTGTACGATTATGTCAGAAAGTCTAGTTGAAAGGGAATTCTTTTATCAAAGAAAGACTGAATATGCTGTAAATTTTGTAAAAGGGACTGCAATGTACAGTAAAATGATATATACAATAAAAATACGGTTCTACATAAGTCTGAATTTGAAGTAGCTAAGCCAATACGCTATGGTAAGCATAAGTATTAAATATCTAATTATAATTTGGGCTTGTCATATTATCATTTGGAAGGATGTTTTTCAAGTGGCCTGTGTCTGAGGAAATTTTGGACTGATACTTTCTTTCAGTGAATTTTCTTATAGATTCACAGGCATCAAAATCATACCATTGGATTACCTTTTCCAAAATAATCCTAGCAACTTCTAAACATTTGAAAGGCAGCTTTGTACAAAATTTCTTGACTCTCCTGTTGTTAATTCCTACCTACCTATTCACCCGCCCATCCCCAAACTTGCAAAGATAGCCTTGAAGAAGATTGATTGATTGATTCATTGAACAGATATTTAATGCAGTGTATATGATGTGTAATAGGTACTGTGCTAGGAACTTTAAAAAACTAGTTCTTTTGTCTTGGTGTTGCTGATGGGATTATGGATTAATTATATGTCTGTTGTTTGCGGCTTTTTAACCACTAGCTATTGTTGTCTCCTTTGCTCAGCATTCTCTTGCTTTATTTGAGATATTGCTCTCTTAAATCCTTGGGTCAGCCTTGAACCCAAGACTGCATGAAGGCATTGAGAGAGTGTAGTCAGGCATTATTTAGGTCATGTTGAATTGAGATAAATAATACAAAGAAAAACATTACAATTTGTGAAGTATATGTATCCTATTTTATTTTAATAAGGAACTGTGTAATGACTCTCTGAAAGAATATACAAGAAACCAATAAAAATTTTTATGGGGAAAAGGTTGAGGGAACTGGGTTAATGATGATGGACAGGGGTGAAGGTGAGAGCCAGACTTTTCACTATAACCTTTTTTATACTGTTTGATTTTTGTGACTGTATCACCTTGTCAAAAAATTTAAAAATAAAGACCAGTATTTCTGGAGAGTTGAAGGAGAAAGCATGGACAGTAGTTCATGTTCTTATGTTAGTCCTTGTAGGCCAGCACCTTTCCCCATGTGACAGCTTAATCTTGGGAACAAGCACACTATCTCAATAGTGTTTTAGTCACTATCTTTATAAACCCAACCATGTAAAGTTGCTTAGTGTTGTGGTGCTATGTGTTATTCACACAGTTTAAGGATTACTTAAAATTGTTAATGAAGGAGAGAATAAATTACTAATTACTATTTTCAACTCATTCCTGCTTTTTTATTCTTCTCATATTTTTATTAAAATCTTTCTTACATTGTTGTTTTTCTTCTGAACATTTTTGTTAGTAGAAAAAAAAGAACTCTCAATTCATATAGATTACAAGTTTGTAAGATTCAAACTAAAGAGGAGATACTACTATAATCTAAGTATTTTCATTTTTCCTGCTTTTGAATATAAATTCATCTTGTGGGGTTTATTGTAATCTCTAAAACAGAAAGAAAGTGACACTCTAGAGAAAATGGAAGAACAAATAACAGTGCCCCCTTTTTTGGAGGAAGGATAAAAAAAATGCTTATCATTTATTTCAATTTTGGAAATTTAAGGCTTAAGACCTCTTGAGATATTTTTACCGTGACAACTTCGCTTAGTGATATGAGAAGATTTGAAACAAATAGAGGAACGTTTTAGAATGATCAAATTTTTAAGAGCACATAAACCAATTAAGATTAGAACATTTCCGTAGACCACTTGTATGTATATAACGTTGTTTTGAATTAGCTTACTGTCACGAGTTGAAGTTTCTTGAGTTCTTAACCCTTAGGCATACATATTCACATTTCTCCTGCTTGAGCGAGCACTATTTAAACATGTCCAGGTTGTTATAATGTCATAGGGATCACTTAGTGTTGTTATAGTTTTAGCTTAATATTCGTATAAATGTTTATTTTATAAGCTTTTTATTTTTTTAATAGATCTTTATTGGAGTATAATTGCTTCACAGTACTGTTAGTTTCTCTTGTACACCAGAGTGAATTAGCCATATGCATACATGTGTCCCCATATCCTCTCCCTCTTGAGCCTCCCTCCCATCCTCCCTATCCCACTCCTCTAGGTCATTGCAGAGCACCAAGCTGATCTCCCTGTGCTATGCTGCTGCTTCCCACTAGCTAACTATTTTACATTCAGTAGTGTATATATGTCGATGCTACTCTCACTTTGCCCCAGCTTCCCCCTCCCACCCTGTGTCCTCAGGTCCATTCTCTATGTCTACATCTTTCTTCCTGCCCTGCAACTACGTTCATCAGTACCTTTTTTTTTTTTTAGATTCCATATATATGCATTAGCATATGGTATTAGTTTTTCTCTTTCTGACTTACTTCACTCTGTATGACAGACTCTGGGTCCATCCACCTCACTACAAATAACTCAATTTTGTTTCTTTTTATGGCTAATATTCCATTGTATATATGTGCCACATCTTCTTTATCCATTCATCTGTCAATGGACACTTAGGTTGCTTCCATGTCCTGGCTATTGTAAATAGTGCTGCAATGAACATTGTGGTACATGACTCTTTTTGAATTATGGTTTTCTCAGGGTATATGCCCAGTAGTGGGATTGCTGGGTCGTATGGTAGTTCTATTTTTAGTTTTTTAAGGAACCTTCATACTGTTTTCCATAGTGGTTGTATCAATTTACATCCCCACCAACAGTGCAGGAGGGTTCCCTTTTCACCACACCCTCTCCAGCATTTATTGTTTCTAGATTTTTTGATAATGGCCATTCTGACCAGAGCGAGGTGATACCTCATTGTAGTTCTGATTTGCATTTCTCTAATAATTAGTGATGTTGAGCAGCTTTTCATGTGCCTCTTGGCCATCTGTATGTCTTCCTTAGTGAAATGTCTATTTAGGTCTTCTGCCCATTTTTTAATTGGATTGTTTGTTTTTTTGATATTGAGCTCCATAAGCTGTTTGTATATTTTAGAGATTAATCCTTTGTGTGTTGTTTCATTTGCAAATATTTTCTCCCATTCTGAGGGCTGTCTTTTTGTCTTGTTTATGGTTTCCTTTCCTGTGCAAAAGCTTTTAAGTTTAATTAAGTCCCATTTGTTTATTTTTGTTTTTATTTCCTTTACTCTGAAAGGTGGGTCAAAAAAGATCTTGCTGTATTTTATGTCAAAGTGTGTTTTTCCTATGTTTTCCTCTAAGAATTTTATAGAGTCTAGTCTTTCATTTAGGTCTTTAATCCATTTGGAGTTTATTTTTGTGTATGGTGTTAGGTAGTGTTCTAATTTCATTCTTTCACATGTAGCTGTTCAGTTTTCCCAGCACCACATATGGAAGAGGCTGTCATTTCTCCATTGTATGCTCTTGCCTCCTTTGTCATAAATTAGGTGACCATATGGGCATGGGTTTATCTCTGGGCATTCTATCCTGTACCATTGATCTATATTTCTGTTTTTGTGCCAGTACCATACTGTCTTGATTACTGTAGCTTTGTGGTATAGTTTGCAGTCGGGGACCCTGATTCCTCCAACTCCGTTTTTCTTTCTCAAGATTGCTTTGGCTATTCGGGGTCTTCTGTGTTTCCATATGAATTGTAAAATTTTTTGTTCTAATTCTGTGAAGAATGCCATTGGTAGTTTGATAGGGATTGCACTGAATCTGTAGATTGCTTTGGGTAGTATAGTCATTTTCACAATATTGATTCTTCCAATCCAAGAACATGGTATATTTCTCCATCTGTTTGTATCATCTTTGATTTCTTTCATCAGTGTTTTATAGTTTTCTGAGTACAAGTCTTTCACCTCCTTAGGCAGGTTTATTCCTAGGTATTTTATTCTTTTTGTTGCGATGGTAAATGGGATTGTTTCCTTAACTTCTCTTTCTGATTTTTCGTTGCTTGGTGTATAGGAATGCCAGAGATTCTGTGCATTAATTTTGTATCCTGCAACCTTACCAAATCCATTGGTTAGTTCTAGTAGTTTTCTGGTAGCACCTTTAGGATTTTCTATGTATAGTATCATATCATATGCAAACAGTAACAGTTTTACTTCTTCTTTTCCAATTTGGATTCCTTTTATTTCTTTTTCTTCTCTGATTGCCGTGACTTCCAAAACTATGTTGAATAAGAGTGGCGAGAGTGGACATCCTTGTCTTGTTCCTGATCTTAGTGGACATGCTTTCAGTTTTTCACCATTGAGTATGATGATTGCTGTGGGTTTGTCATATATGGCCTTTATTATGTTGAGGTAGTTTCCCTCTATGCCCATTTTTCTGGAGAGTTTTTATCATAAATTGGTGTTGTTGGATTCTGTTTGCTAGTATTTTGTTCAGGATTTTTGCATCTATGTTCATCAGTGATATTGGTCTATAATTTTCTTTTTTTGTGATGTCTTTTTCTGGTTTTGGTATCAGAGTGATGGTGGCTTCGTAGAATGAATTTGGGAGTGTTTCTCCCTCTGCAATTTTTTGGAAGAGTTTGAGAAGGATGGGTGTTAGCTCTTCTCTAAATGTTTGATAGAATTCGTCTGTGAGGCCATCTGGTCCTGGACTTTTGTTTGTTAGAAGATTTTTAATCACGGTTTCGATTTTATTACTTGTGATAGGTCTGTTTATATTTCCTAATTCTTCCTGGTTCAGTCTTGGAAAATGGTACGTTTCCAAAAATTTGTCCATTTCTTTGTGGTTGTCTATTTTATTGGCATATAGTTGTTTGTAGTAGTCTCTTATAATCCTTTGTATTTCTTCAGTTTCAGTTGTGATTTCTCCTTTTTCATTTCTAATTTTACTGATTTGCGTCCTCTCCCTTTTTTTCTTGATGGGTCTGGCTAAGGGTTTATCAATTTTGTTTATCTTCTCAAAGAACCAGCTTTTAGTTTTGTTGATCTTTGCTATTGTTTCCTTCATTTCTTTTTCATTTATTTCTGATCTGATCTTTATGATTTCTTTCCTTCTACTGACTTTGGGTTTTCTTTGTTCTTCTTTCTCTGTTGTTTTAAGTGTAGGGTTAGAGTGTTTATTTAAGATTTTTCTTGTTTCTTGAGGTGAGATTGAATTGCTATAAACTTCCCTCTTAGAACTGCTTTTGCCGCGTCCCATAGGTTTTGGGTTGTTGTGTTTTCGTTGTCATTTGTTTCTATGTATTTTTTTATTTCTTCTCTGATTTCTTCAGTGATCTCTTGGTTAGTAGTGCACTGTTTAGCCTCCATGCATTTGTGTTTTTTACAGTTTTTTTCCTGTAATTGATTTCCAGTCTCATAGCATTGTGGTCAGAAAAGATGCTTGATACGATTTCAATTTTCTGAGGCTTGATTTGTGACCCAAGATGTGACCTGTCCTGGAGAATGTTCCATGTGCACTTGAGAAGAAAGTGTATTCTGCCACTTTTGGGTGGAATGTTCTGTAAATATCAATTAAATCTATCTGGTCCGTTGTATCATTTAAAGCTTGTGTTTCCTTATTTATTTTCTGTTTGGATGATCTGTCCATTGGTTTAAGTGGGGTGTTAACGCCCCCATATTATTGTATTACTGTCGATTTCTCCTTTCATGGTTGTTAGCATTTGCCTTATGTATCGAGGTGCTCCTGTGTTGGGTGCATAAACATTTATAACTGTTATATCTTCTTGGATTGATCCTTTCATCATTATGTAGTGTCACTCCTTATCTCTTATAACAGTCTTTATTTTAAAGTCTATTTTATCTGATATGAGTATTACTACTCCAGCTTTCTTTTGATTTCCATTTGCGTGGAATATCTTTTTCCATCCCTTCACTTTCAGTCTATATGTGTCCCTAGGTCTGAAGTGCATCTCTTGTAGACAGCATATACATGGGTCTTGTGTTTGTATGCATTCAGCCAGTCTGTCTTTTGGTTGGGACATTTAATCCATTTACATTCAAGGTTATTATCGATATGTATGTTCCTACTGCCATTTTCTTAATTGTTTTGGGTTTGTTTTTGTGGGTCTTTTTCTTCTCTTGTGTTTCTCACCTAGAGAAGTTTAACATTTGTTGTAAAGCTGGTTTGGTGGTGCTGAATTCTCTTAGCTTTTGCTTGTCTGAAAAGCTTTTGATTTCTCCGTCAAATCTGAATGAGAGTCTTGCTGGGTAATCTTGGTTGTAGGTTTTTCTCTTTCATCACCTTAAGTATATCCTGCCACTCCCTTCTGGCCTGCATAGTTTCTGCTAAAAAATCAGCTGATAACCTTATGGGGATTCCTTTGTATGTTATTTTTTGTTTTTCCCTTGCTGCTTTTAATATTTTTTCTTTGAATTTAAATTTTGTTAGTTTGATTAACATATGTCTTGGTGTGTTTCTCATAGGGTTTATCCTGTGTGGGACTCTCTGTGCTTCCTGGACTTGGGTGACTATTTCCTTCCCCATGTTAGGGAAGTTTTCGACTATAATCTCTTCAAATATTTTCTCAGATCCTTTCTTTTTCTCTTCTTCTCCTGGGACCCCTATAATTCGAATGTTGGTGCATTTAGTATTGTCCCAGAGGTCTCTGAGATTGTCTTCAATTCTTTTCATTCTTTTTTCTTTATTCTGCTCTGTGGCAGTTATTTCCACCATTTTGTCTTCCAGCTCACTTATTCGTTCTTCTGCCTCAGTTATTCTGTTATTGATTCCTTCTAGTGTATTTTTCATTTCAGTTTTTGTGTTCATCTCTGTTTGTTCTTTAGTTCTTCTAGATCTTTGTTAAACATTTCTTGTATCTTCTCAGTCTGAGCCTCCATTCTGTCTCCGAGATTCTGGATCATCTTTACTATCATTACTCTGAATTCTTTTTCAGGTAGATCACCTATTTCCTCTTCATTTATTTGGTCTTGTAGGTTTTTACCTTGCTCCTTCATCTGTGACATATTTTTTTGCTCTCTCTTTTTTTTTTATGAGTGGGATTGTGTTCCTGTCTTACTGGTTGTTTGGCCTGAGGCTTCCAACATTGGAGTTTGTAGGCTGTTGGGTAGAGCTGGGTCTTGGTGCTGAGATGATGACCTCAGTGAGACCTCACTCCGATGAATATTCCCTGGGGTCTGAGGGTCTCTGTTAGTCTAGTGGTTCGGACTCGGAGCTCCCACTGCAGAAGCTTCAGCCTGACCCCCGGCTCATGAACCAAGATCCCACAAGATGCGAGGGGCGGCCAAAAAAAAAGAACAATAACAAAGTAAAAAATAAAATTAGACTAGGAAACTAACAGATGTGTTAGAAAGAATATAAAAATAAAAATATAGATGAACCAACAACCGGAAGGTACAACAGTACCACAATAGTAAAAAAGAGGAGGAGGGGAAAGGAAAAAAGGGTTGGGGGGAGGCCTTAGCTGTGGAGGGTGGGACCTAAGCAAGGGCGAGGTTTGGGCAGTGGTTGGGGCCTATGCTTAGGACCCACAGGGCTGGAAAAGGCCCTGGAGGCTGTGGGGGGTGGGGCTTAGGCTCAACAGAACAGAAGGGGCCCAGGTGTGCCCCCCTCCCCTGGTCTCAGAGGGCGGGGGACCTCACCTGGGAGCCCAGCAGGCTTCCTGGGCTCGAGTGGGCAGGGCAAATGCCCTCCTCTCCTGCTCCTCCTGGAGGGCCCCTCCCACCTGCCTCTCCTGATCTCCCTGGTCTCAGGGGGCCTGATCCTGTCTGACCTCCACTTCTCCTACTCCTCAGTCCCCCCACATCCTACCAGTTCACTTGGGGGTTCCTCCCATCTCCTTGGGTGTCAGGGTCCCCCACCAGTGGCTGGCAGGCACCCTAGTTGTGGGGAGACTCTAACTCAGCATCTTCCCACACCACCATCTTGACTCCGCCCACTGTAAGCTTTTTAGAGCTTGCCCTTGAATCAAGTAAAAAGAATGTAACTTTAATAATTTTTTCCCAAAATCCATAAAATGGAACATCATATTCATCATCCACAGACAATGATGGCTCTGTTCAAGGACTTCTTTCTTTTTATTTTTTAAACTTTATTTTGAAATAATAAAATGTTTCTGTGTGAGGATTTTTTCTTTTTTAACTTTATTTTGAAGTAATCTCAGACTTACAGAAGTCTGTGTGAAGATTTATCAAACTTAGCTGTTGTAAGGCTTTGAGAGTGAATTTTGCCAATGAGAAAACAAGTTAGAAGTATTCATAGAAAACTGTTTACTGAAAATACTGGAGTTGTACAGCTGGAAGCTTTATGCTTTAGAAGGCAACATGAAGTGGAAATAATACTGGCTTTTGAGTTAGAAAGTGCTGTGTTCACATCCTAGCTATGTGCTCTTACTGTTATATGTTCTCAGGGAAGTTACACGTCTGTAAAAATGGACAAGGGTGCTACCTTGCTGATAATTGTGATCAGAGGTAGGTAAATAAACCACACTTGCCTACCACATAGTAAGGCTTCAGTAGATATGGCTTCTATTATTATTCCTTAATATAATCATTATCTTGTTTATCAAGAAGAAAACAAATCTTTAAACAAAACTGTTCTTTTTTGCATATTTGGTTATGAGAACTGGAATTTGAATTTTATTAATTTGAAAGGGTCTCACACTGTAAAGGGAAGTTCTTTTCTAATTATATGAAATAACAGTTTTGAATTTCCAAAATAAAGCTTGAGAATGGAAACACAGTTTTGTTCTATTTACCAAAAAGCAAAGTCATTCTGAATAGTTGCTTTTTTTTTTCGCATTGACTAAGGCTAGATTTTAACCACAGAAGAACTCAATTGCTGTATTTGTAGTATTGTTATTAGACTAAATTATTTCACATTAGTATTACAATCATATTAAGATTATTATTTTTAAATTTATAATTTATAGTCCATCTTCTAAAAGGATTTTAGGTATTTTGCAAAGAAAATAATATACCTATGTGCAATTAAATAGAAAATAAATTAGATCAAAAACAACCATGTAGAGAAGAGAAGATCAGTTTTCTGGCAGCAAAGGAAACTTGATGGCGTTCCTAGTTTTTATTTCTTGATAAACTGTGCATGTTTTTCAGGGGAAAAGAAATTCTGACCTCAAATTCTAGGAGGGATTTGTCCCCTACATCTTTGTGTAAAAGACATTGAACAATGTAATGGGTCTCTTTTCCCTTCTCTTCTCTTCTCTTCTCTTCTCTCTTTTCTTTTCCTGGTTTTAGCAACCAGTTATATTTTTTAAAAAACAAACTTAAGATTATAGTCAGTGAAGGCAAAGCGTATAAAGTTCTGTTGTGTGAGAGTTCTGTACTCTAGAGCAGTATATTTAGGATAGTCTGTCCTAATTATAGATAGAAGTTCTAATTAAGGTCAGTTCTTCACTGAGTCACACTTACACTGTTCTAAAGCCTCTATTTTCTCAGCACCTTTTAGAGTGTTGTTTTACTGGGTTCCAAAAATACATCATTTTTAAAATTTTTAAATGTTAACACAAATACAGAAAAACCACAGCGCTTGACATTCTTCTTTCATTACCAAGAGTTCTCCCTTGTTCCATAATTATCATCAGCATGGACTCATGGATTCCTGTATTTTTCAATCGCTGTAATTCTTTACTATCCTTAATTATTTTGGTGCCTAAATTATCTCATATATGACCACTAGGAGCCTCTTCAAATAACCCTGTATTTTTTTCTTTGCTTTTCTTCTTCTTCTCCCCCTCCCCCTCCTCCTCCCCATCCTCCTCCTCCTCCTTCTTTTCTTTCTTCTTCTTTTTTTTCTTTTTTTCTTTTTTTTAGGTCTTCACTACTTTCTTGTACATATAACAAGCTGTTCCAGGTTCATTTTGTATCTTCCCCATCACAGTTCTAGAATCGGCTATTTTTCCAAAAAGCCCTGGTTCCTTTTGGTAGAGAATGATATTAGGAATCAAGATCTGGGTGTTGGGTATCATCATTGCTACTTCATATATTCATAGGGCCCTTCAGTGAGCAGAGTTAGGAAATACATATATGTGTAGACACTTGTAAACATATACATACATACACACACAGACACAGACACACAATTTAGAAATCATGAGTTCACCTGATACTTCCAATTCTATTTCATCCTCATAGGGTTGTTCCTTGCCTTGGTTCTTCCCCGCCTTGGTTCTTCCCCCTTTTGTATTTTTATGTCCCTTGAGCCCTGACTCCCAATAATATCAGCACTTTGACTCATTTGCTCAATCCTATACTACATCTCAGATAGTTTTGGAATTGCTTTGTCCCTACGTGAACAGAGAACATACTTACTAAAAGGAATTCAGGATTTATTTGCAGTTCTCCCCTACCCTACCCATTGAGGGCATGTGGTCATGTACTGTATTCATAAATTATAATAATTTTTCCCCTTTAGTGTGATTATGTTGTTCATTTGAAATGTAGTTGGGTTCGTTTCAGTTTGCTTTCAGTTTCAGTCTCCCCACACCCCTGCCTTTCTATGCTTATTGATTCCTATTTTTTCATATGTAGAGCATTAACATGCTTCTATAACACAAAACTGTATACAAAAATATATACAGACGGCCCTTACTCAGCCTGGCACTGTGTTAACCAAAACCTTGCATGTCAGAACAGTGCAAAGCAGGGACACAATTCTGATATGCAGTTAACACAAAGTGAGGACTGCCAGTACCATCATTTGGATCTTCTTTACTGGTTTTTTTTTTTATCTAGTTCTGTCAATTAGTGAATGAAGTGTGTTTAAATCTTCAACCATGACTATTAATTTATCTCTTCTTTTGTAATTTGGTTATTAGGTCCATATTTCTTCTTTTTTTTTTAACATCTTTATTGGTGTATAATTGCTTTACAATGGTGTGTTAGTTTCTGCTGTATAACAAAGTGAATCAGCTATACATATACATGTATCCCCATATCTCCTCCCTCTTGCATCTCCCTCCCACCCTCCCTATCCCACTCCTCTAGGTGGTCACAAAGCACCAAGCTGATCTCCCTATGCTATGCGGCTGCTTCCCACTAGCTATCTGTTTTACATTTGGTAGTATATATAAGTCCATGCCACTCTCTCACTTTGTCCCAACTTACCCTTCCCCCTCCCCATGTCCTCAGGTCCATTCTCTACATCTGCATCTTTATTCCTGTCCTGTCCCTAGGTTCTTCAGAACCTTTTTTTTTAGATTCCATATATATGTGTTAGCATACGGTATTTTTCTGTTTCTGACTTACTTCACTCTGTATGACAGACTCTAGGTCCATCCCCCTCACTACAAATAACTCAGTTTCGTTTCTTTTTCATATTTCTTCTTGACATAATGACTCTTTTATCATTATGAAGGGTCCCTCTTTGTCTCATAATATTTCTTGTCTTAATATTTATTTCATCTGATATTGATATAGCATCTACAGATTTCTTATTATTTTCATGGTGTATATGTGTGTGTGTGTGTGTGTGTAGATATACAACTTTTTTTAACAACCTTTTCCTTTCGATCTATTTGTGTCTTTATATTTAAATTGTATCATATGTCATAAACAGTTGGCTCTTGCTTTTATGTGTATAACAATCTCTGCCTTTTCATTGGAGTGCTTAGTTCCCTTATACTTAATGTAATTATTGATGAGGTTGTGTTTTTAGGTCTGCCATTTTGCCATTTGTTTTTTGTCTCATCTGTTTTTTTTTTTCTCTCCTCTGTTTCTTTTCATCCTTCCTGTCTTGTGAATCAAATATTTTTTAGTATTCCATTTTAATTCCTTTATTGGCTTGCTAACTATAGTTTTACACTGTATATATGGTTGCTCTAGGAATTGGAGTATGCATCTTTAATGTATCCCATATACTTAGAATATTGTTACTTAAGGTAAATTACAAGAACCTCATAATAGTATATTTCCATTTATGCCCACATCATCGGTGTTGTCATATACAGGTATCCCCTGCTTTTTGAAAGTTCGCTTTACGCCACTTCACCTTTATGAAAGACCTACTTTAGTACCTGTTTTTGCTAACTGAAAGAAATTTGAAGAGGATTTTTACTTTTACAGAAATTGAAAAGAGAAAATGTCATTCAACCTTTGTTTTGCAATAAGCTGTTACAGAGGTAGCTGTGTACCCTAGCAGCAGTGAGAGTGACACCACCAAGCTCCTTCTCTGGGAACTACATTCAGCATCCCAGCATCAAGCCACCATAGCTTTGAACTGTATCTGTGAACATCTGTGCTTTATCTTGATTTATTTTGTGCATCCGTTAGCAAGATGTGTCCTAAGATAATTGCTTCTGCACTTTACACCATTTTTGCTTACAAAAGGTTTCATAGGAATGCTCTACTTTTGGATAGCGGGGGGAAACCTGTATATTACATTCATATATGTTATTAACCCATCAATAGTGTTATTTTTAGCTTTAAACAGTCATATGTCTTTTAAAGAAATTAAAAGAAACAAATTTTTTTTACATCTACTGTATATTTAACATTTCTATTGCCCTGCATTTCTTCCTTTAGATCAAAGTTACCATCTGGTATCCCGTCCCTCCAGCCTCAAGAACTTCCTTTAGCATTTCTTGTTATTTAGGTTTGCTGGCAACAAATCCTCTGTTTTTGTTTATCTGGAAATTTATTTTTCATTCAGTTGTGAAGGATAGTTTTCCTGATATAGACGTCTAAGCTGACAATTATTTTCCTTCAACACTTTAATTATTTCAATCCTATATTCTGATGAGAAGTCAGCAATCAATCTTACGGCTCCTCTCCACGTGCAATGTGTCATTTTTCTGTAGCTGCTTTCCAAGTTTTCACTTTGGCTTTCAGTCCTTTGGCTATGTCTAGGGGTAGTTTTCTTTGTTTGTTTTTAATGCTTCTATTTCAGTGAACTTCTTGGATATGTGCATTAATGTTTTCAATCAAATTTGGGAAGTTTGGGGGCATTATTTTTTCAGATATTTTTTCTGCTTCTTTCTTTTTCACCTCTCCTTATGGGATTCCAAATTACATATATGTTGGGCTGTTTCATTTTCTCCATAGGTCCTTGAGGTTCAGTTTGTTTCTTTAAACTCTTCTTTTTTTCTCTGTGTTCTTTGGATTGAGTAATACTAATCTGTCTTCAAGTTCACTGAGTCTTCTGCTATCTCCAGTCTGCTATCTCCAATTTTTAATTTCATTTATTATGCTATTCAGCTCTAGAAGTTCAATTTTGTACAGTTATCATTTCTCTGTTGAGAATACCTATCTTTTCACTCATTATTGTGTTTTCTTTAATTCTTTGAACAAGATGTTCTTTCAATTCTTTGAGTATATATATATTTTTTTCTTTGAAAAAAATATATAAATGCTGCATTGAAGTCTTATCATCTGGGCCCATTAGGAGTCAGTTTTTATTGACTGCCTGTCCTGTTGACCATCGGTCATACTTTCCTCTTTTCTTTGATTGAAAACTGGACATTGTAGATAATGAGTTGTAGCAACTCTGTATTCTCTTATATTCTGAGGATGATTGATTTTCTGTTCTAGTGGGCAGTTAACTTGCCTATTTTCAAGTTGCAAACTTTGTCTCCGTACTCTTCCCACCCTCCCCATCTTCCCAGCAACAGCATATATTTCTCTTCTTCCTTTGTCTTCCCACTGCTGCCTTTTTAGACTGCTGCCCTAATTTTTCCTTCTTTATTTAGCAATCAGCCAAGGATTTGAGCAGAGATGGGACTTACCCTCTCAGTGATTTCTTTGTCTCCCCATAATTTCTAGCTGCTCTGCTGGCTCTGCTGGCTTTGCACTCTATCCTGATTCTTGAAACCCATAAGGCTTCAACTTTCTGCTGCTTGAACTACGCCACCACTTTCCTGCAGCCATAGCCCTGAGCTATGAAAACCCCATGCTAGCAGTTTGTACTCCGTGTTGCAATTTTATGAAATTAGACTGTCCTCTGGCTTCTGTCTGCTTTGGGAAGGTTTACATTGTCTTTAAATGTGTTTTTAAAATTCTTTTTATCCAGTTTTTATAACTGCAGTCTGTTGGAGAGTTTGTGTGACCACTTTACCACTATTACCAAAAGTACTGTTCACTTGGTTTTCTTGTAGATGTTGTTGACAGGTATTGCCTTTGTTTTCCCGGTTGTTCTTTGTGCTTTTATGGGAGGATTTGGGGAGACTCAAAACCATGCTACCACCACTGCCATCCTTCTAGAACCAGAAATACATATTTTTACTTTGATTTTATAAGGCAAAGGAAAGGATTTAATTATGTGATTAAACTATTTTGAAATAAAATCAGCTGTTTCTTTTATTAGGTGAGGCAGCTTCAAGGTAAAAATTTGGTAGAAGGAATTAATACTTTAAGTAGCATTATATCCATATTATATAGTGAAATGTTTAGTTCTTCTATAGAGAAGGCTGTTAACATGGAATTTTGAAATTCGTTTACAAGATGAGCTGTTTTAGAAGTTAAAACCAAAGAAATATTTCTAGCTTGCATTTGTTTGTGGTCTTCCATTTATTTTAGTATTGAGTTTTATTATATTCACTTGTTTATTTTTTTTATTTTTTATTTTTTTTAATGTATTTATTTATTTATTTTTGGCTGCGTTGGGTCTTTGCTGCTGCGCGCGAGCAGGCTCTACTCCTTGTTGTGGTGCGCGTGCTTCTCATTGCAGTGGCTTCTCTTGTTGCGGAGCACAGGCTCTAGTCACATGGGCTTCAGTATTTGTGGCTCGCGGGCTCTAGAGCACAGGCTCAGTAGTTGTGGTGCACCGGTTTAGTTGCTCCGCGGCATGTGGGATCTTCCCGGACCAGGGCTCGAACCTGTGTCCCCTGCATTGGCAGGCGGACTCTTAACCATTGTGCCACCAGGGAAGTCCGACTTGTTTATTTTTGACTCAAGTGGTAACTTTTTTAAAAATTTTATCTGAAGTAAATAAGGCTAAATATTAACTCCCCGCCACCCAAAGTAGTTGGTAAATTTGTGTTCCTTATACTCTGCATTTATTTTAATGTTTGACAGTTTATCTTTTTTAAAAAGAGAGAATATCTAGCTAAATTTGAATATATTTGGGGGCATGACTCTACAAATACCTCTGTTGTTACTAATAGCATTTACTTATTACCTGCAATATATAATATATGGTAGGTACTTTGCATTCATTATTTCAGCCCTCAGAACATCTTTATGAGGTTAGTATTATATCCATTTTATAGATGAAGAACTGAGATCCATAAGTTACTTGCCCAAGATCCCATAGCTGGAATTTGAATCTAGGTTTGTTTGACTTCAAAATCCTTCACTCATTCTATCTTCATAGCCTTTTTTTAAAACTTGTTGAAGAAAATTTTGGTTCTTAAATTTTTCATATTATGTTAGAAGTATATAAATTTTGGAAATTTTTTTTACCTATTTGAAGGCAAGTCATTATATTTTTTTAAAAATTACCTTTTCAAGAAGCTCTTGGGATGTAGAAATGTGCATTAGTAATGAAGCATCATTAAGATAAAGGCTGAAGTTGTTTCCTTCATGGAGGAGAGATAAAAGGAAATTAGCTCAAACATGAGACATTTAAATTTGTGTAAGGGAAAACTTCCACTCAGAACGAATTACTTGGAGCTGTTGCTGAATATTACTCCTAGTGGTTTTTAAAGCTATATAGATCTATAATCATAAAGGTCTGTCAAGGTTGCTTTTGACTAGAAGAAGACTTTTCAGAAGATTCCAAATTTAGAGTTCATTTGTCCTGGGTTTATGTAGGTATTCTTCCCCCACCTCCTCTTTCCTAAGATTACTGTGTTGGAAAATAGTATTGTTTCTTTTGTAATTGTACAGGCATAGCTCCAGAACACCACAATGAAGTGAATATGACAGTAAAGCGAATGACATGAATTTTTTGGTTTCCCAGTACATATAAAAGTTATATTTACACTATACTGTAGTCTATTAAGTGTGTGATAGTATTATGTCTAAAAAACTGTACATACCTTAATTGCAAACTACTTTATTGCTAAAAAATGCTAACCATCATCTGAGCCTTCAGCGAGTCATAAAATCTTTTTGCTTGTGGATAATCTTGCCTCAATGTTGATGGCTGCTGCGACTGATCAGGGTGGTGGTTGCTGAAGGTTGGGGTGGCTGTGGTAATTTCTTACAGTAAGACAACAGAGAAGTTTGCTGCATTGATTGACTTTTCCTTTCACAGATGATTTCTCTGTAGCGTGCAGTGCTGCTTGATAGCATTTTACCCACAGCAGAACTTTTTTCAAAATTGGAGTCAGTCCTCTCAAATCCTGCCACTGCTTTATCAACTAAGTTTATGTAATAGTCTAAATCCTTTGTTGTCATTTCAAAAATCAGTTGAGTTTGCCATCTTACATGGGAATGATTCGTGGTGCCCCAAAATAATTATAATAGAAACATCAAAGATCACTGATCATAGATCACCATAACAAATATAATAATAATGAAAAAGTTTGAAATACTCCGAGAATTAACAAAATGTGACACAGACACGAAGTGAGCAAATGCTGTTGGAAAAATGGTGCTGATAGACTTGCTCGATGCAGGGTTGTCACAAACCCTCAGTTTGTAAAAAATGCAATATCTACAAACTATAGTAAAGCAAAGAGCAACAAAGCAAGGCACAATAAAACGAGGGTATGCCTGTATACCTCTACTGCTATTTCATACAGTAAAACAGCTGTTTTAATTCTTCTGATGTCTGAATTGTAAAAGAATTTAAATTAAGTATGAACCAAGATGACATAAAGCCAACACTATGTTTTAAAATGCCAAACTCCAAAATGTTTAAGTGCAATGTTGGCATGCTATATACTTATATATGATACTTTCAACAAAAATGAACTGTAAAATGAACTGTGGTCAGAAAAATAAGAACTCAAAATAGTGTTTTATCTGAATTTTCCCTCTCTTTGCACCATTATTCCATGACTGTCAATTAGTTCCTCTAATGAATTTATTGAAGATGTCTGAAGGTGATATTAAGATACACTGTTTTCAGAAATTGCTGTTTATATATGGATTGCATAGAAAGAGAAATTGAAGGCCCAGAGACAAATTAAGAGGTATTTAGGTTAAAGGTGAGGAAGTAAGTTCTTGAAAGACGTGTATTAGTAGAAACAGGAAGGGATAACTGGTATAACTAGGATAGGGTTTAGTGAGTGACTGAATATGTGGATGGGTATAGGTGGAAGAGGCAAAGGAATGTTAAGGATTTGAGTCTAGGAGAATTATGGTCTCATTGACTTTGATTTGGTCATCAAGTACTGATTATTTTCTAATATTAGAGATATAAAGATCAAGACAAAGCTTCTCTCTTTCAGGACTAGTGGGGGAAATAGAGGTGCTTGTTTCAGAGGGAGATGAGTTTGACTTTATATGTCTTAAGTAGTAGGGCATGGTTAGATTTCCTTGTAGAAGTGTTCTGCAAACTTGATGGTTTAGACATGGAGAAGGAGAAAGACAGGGACTGGAGATTAGGTTTGGAGGTCTTCGTCATAGACAGGGAGAGTTAAGTCCTGGGTGGGGATAATTTCCAAGGGGGAGGAGTATAGACCAGAGGTAAGCATATATAGGAGGTCAGCCAAGTTTGATTCTTTTCACAACCCTTGAGTTGATATTTGACTCCCTTCAGGTGTGAGATTCTCCTTTCAAATTAAGTTTAATCATCCAAAAAAAGAAAAAAACATTTTTGGTTTTCACTTTTGATTATAAAAAGGACTTTCTTGTAGAAGGGTGCACAGGGAATTCCTTTCCTTTTCTCAGTGGTTTGGTCTTGAGTCATATAAATTCTCTCTCTTTGTTTCTTGATAGGTGATGTTTGTGCTTATGCTCAACATGAGGTTTCAGTACACCTTTGCCTTTAAAAAAAATAAACATTTTGAAATTGGAAAGAACTTTTATAGAGCTAATAGCTCTTTCCAGAGACAGATGTCTAAAGGCAATTTTCTTTGCCTTTTTTGTTTGCAGTACAGACTCCTACTCCCTTAGGAAGTAGTAATAGTAGAAATGTATTTGTACTCATTTCTTGTTAATTCAATATATGTTGAGTGTTCATTTTACTCAAAATATGTATTAACCAGTGACTGTTGCTACTTGTTTCTGGTGATTATATAATTTGAATGGTAAACCTTTGTTTAACTCAAGACTGAATTGTAGATGTACAATGAAAGTGGATACTTTTGTTTTAAATGTTCTATGTAAACTAAAGCAAATGCCTTCTTAATTCACCCAGTTGGCTGGTACTAGTGGTACAGTGGAAACTCCTTTCTGGCACTTCTCTAGAAAATTATATGTTTTTCCAAATCAGTCAAGATATCAGTCAAGAAATCAGGAAAATGGGGGATACTATTATTATTCTTCTAAGAGAATTAAATCTTAATCAACATAGAATCATTAGTAGTTGAAGGAATCCACTGATTGCAAGTCAAAAGCAGGTTCAGGAAACACTAACATAGGAATTATGTCCTGGGAACCAGATCTGGTGCTTGTAGGAGAGAAACAGTCAATCTAAGCAGTCAGTCTCAGGTATCTCTTTTTCCCTGTCTGTTGCTAATGGTGGGTCATTCTTGCAAACAAAATAAATACTAAGAAGTTTATACACATCGTATACTTTATACAGATCCTAAGAAATAATACTTTTTTAAAAGAAATAAGTTTTCTAAGCAAAATAGATCCTTACTAAATTGGCATTTATGACACATGCTTTAGTGTAGTGTTGTTAGCTTTTCTAGAGTACTAGTAATGTTTGCTCAGTTTTTCCAGAATATTCACCATTGGCTACAGATCTTTGTAACTACTTTAACAGAAGAAATGTAAAGAGTAGAAGTGAGTATTGTGGAGTGCTCTGACATAGAATCAGAAGTTGATCTAAAATCAGAATTAATAAAAGCAGTATCTATTTCAATGGCAAAATTAAATTCAGGGTAATCAGACAAAATATTTTCATCCTTAAGAAAAGAAATAAATATCTGAAGCAACATAGAGCCTAACAACCCAACCTAAAGGTGTTTTTGGAAGTACTTTTAATAGTTGATCAGTTGCTTTTAAAATGAAAGTTTTCTGTATCTGGAATATTTGTCACAAAACAAAGATCAAGGCTATCTGATAGGGCAGTTAATGTTTCATGTACTTTAAATTTTCATTGTTAAGAATGATAACTATTAAATGTTAATTATTTGTGGTATTTCAATATTTTAAATGATTTTTATTTGGAATTTATTTTAAGGGACCCTTCTTTTAATATTTTCTGTTATCAGATGTCAACATCAGATAAAAATCCATTTTATATTTTATTGAAATACATAATCTTATTGCAGTGTATTGATTCATAGTAAAAATAAAACAAGCATTTATTATTATATCTTTTTGTAACAAATCTCTGAGACTTTTGATATAACCCTAATGAACGCTCATTATTCTTTTTCTCTTTAAACAGCTTTATTGAGATATAATTCACATACCATACAATCTATCCATTTAAAGTATATGATTCAGTGTGTTTTAGTATGTTCAAAGGGTTCTACAGCCATCATCACAACCTAATTTTAGAATATTTTTGTCCCTCTCAAAGAAACTCCATACTCATTAACAGTCAATTCCTAATCCCCCTACTCCTCCTCCCCCAGCCCTTAAGTAATCAATAGTCTACTTTCTGCCTCTATAAATTTGCCCATTTCCAGACATTTCATACAGTTTGTGGTCTTTTGTGACTGGCTTTTTTCACTTGGCTTGTTTTCAGGGTTCATCCATATTGTAGCAGGTATCATTACTTCATTTCCTTTTGTTGCCAAATAATATTCCATTGTATGTATATGCCATGTCTTATTTACCTATTCATGAGCTGATGGACATAAGGGTTGTATTCACTTTTTGACTATTATGAATGATGCTGTTATGAACATTCATGTCAAGTTTTGTATGAATGTATGCTTTCATTTTTCTTGGTTATTTACCTAGGAGTGGAATTTCTAGGTCATATGTTAACTCTATGTTAACTTTTTATGGAACTGCCAAAATATTTTTCAAAGTGGCTGCATCATTTTACAACCCCTCCAGCAATGTGTGAGGTTTCTAGGTTCTCCACATCCTCACCCATACTTGTTATTGTCTGTTTTTTAATTAGCCATCTAGTGGGTATGAAGTAGTATCTCATTGTGGTTTTGATTTGCATTTCCTGATAGCTAATGGTGTTGAGCATATTTTCATGTGCTTATTGGCTTTTTGCATATCTTCTCTGGAGAAATGTCTATTCATTTTCTTTGTCCATTTTTAAATTAGGTTATACTAGGTCCTTACGAGATACATGATTTGCACATATTTTCTCCCATTCTGTGGATTGTCTTTTTGCTTACTTGGTGGTATCCTTTGAAGCACAAAAATTTTAATTTCAGTGAAGTCCCATTCATCTATTTTTTCTTTTGTTACTTGTGCTTTTGGTGTCCTATCTTAAATCATTGCCTAATCCAAGGTCACAAAGATTTGCTTTTATGTTTTCTTATTAGACATTTAGGTCTGTGACTTATTTTGAGTTAATTTTTGTTGTACGTTTTTAAAATGTAAAAAAAGGTGTTATGAAAAATACAGAATGACTTATGATTTCAGGGGGAGATTCCCAGCATTATGCTTTCTTTTTTTTTTTTTTTTTTTTAAAGTTTAATTTTTTATTTATTTATTTATTCATTTATGGCTGTGTTGGGTCTTCGTTTCTGTGCGAGGGCCCTCTCTAGTTGCGGCAAGTGGGGGCCACTCTTCATCACGGTGCGCGGGCCTCTCATCATCGCGGCCTCTCTTGTTGCGGAGCACAGGCTCCAGACGCGCAGGCTCAGCAATTGTGGCTCACGGGCCCAGTTGCTCCGCGGCATGCGGGATCTTCCCAGACCAGGGCTCGAACCCGTGTGCCCTGCACCGGCAGGCAGATTCTCAACCACTGCGCCACCAGGGAAGCCCGCGTTATGCTTTCTTATTCCTGAATCCTGTAATATCTGTTGAGAATTTGAGAGTACTAGCTGGTGCATAGCCTTCTCTGCATGACCGTAAAGACCTTTAGGTAGTTTGCTCTTTTGGACACATGGTGGCAGCAGAGCTTTGATGAATGAAAATTCTCATTTTCCTAAACTTAGTATTTTATACTTATGAATCTTCTTAATGCTCTTGGCAGTAAATTGTTGAGCAGTAAGTTTAAATTGCCTTTCAGATTAAAAATTATTTAAATTTATGAACTTTTTTTTGCCATGAGTTTATTCTGATTTTTCAGGTTATGAAGCCAGTTTGTGAAGTATGGACATGATTTGCTTGAGTTCTCCAACCTTAGGACACAATTTTCTCTTATTACTCTAAGGTCTTTTATCCACTTTTCTTTCATTATCTCACTCCTATCCCTATAATCTTCGTGTAGAGATAAAGTAATAGAGTAGCAGTCAAAATGTTGATTAATGCTAAAGATAGTCTCAAACTTACTCCTAAAAAACATTGGCAGACTTACATTCTGGCTTAGAAGATAGATAATATAGAAGTTGAGCATGTGGGTAACAGTTTTTTCCTTCAATAAGAAAAACTGCTTTATGTCATCTCAAGATTGGACCCAAGATTTCCTTTTTAGATCTGAATATTAAACAGTAAAATTAAGTGATACAATTATTCCCTGACAGTTATTTTCAAGATAATAGAAATAATAAACATTTATTGAGCACTGACTGTTTGCTAGACACTATGCTAAATGCCTTATATGCATTGTCTTTTATTCTCACAACAGCTCTAAGAGGTAAGTTTTATTTTTGGCCTGAATTTTCCAGAGGAAGAGATGGGTTTAGAGAAGTTAAATAATTTGCCCAAGGTCACATTAGTAGGTAGAGATGTACATGTATGTATGTGTGTTCATAGCAACTATATTGTACTATTTTGTGTTTAATTTTTATAGATATGGTATCATACTGTATATATGTATCACTCTGCAACTTATTTTTAAAATTCAAATCTATAGCTGATTTGAAAATCTATAGCTTTTGCTACTGTGTATAGATATCTGGTCAATTTGTTTACCTCATGAATAGGTACTACTTTCTATTTCTTTGATTTAGCTGCTGAATAACAACTTGTCCTAGAATTTCACCTAATTTTTAGCTTTACTTTTCCAGTAGAGGGTATACAAAGTGTTTAATTAAATTTTTCCTCTGTTAACAGAGTAATTTATTACTTTTTAGTATAATGATCAGAAAGAAAAAGTTTAATACATATAATTGGTATAATAGTCCCCTTGTTTTATTTTATACTGCAGGTTACTTATTTTTGGATCCTACGACAGAGAGGCAAATATTCATTGCACTCTTGAGCTGAGCAGTGGCGTTTGGGAAGAAAAACAAAGGAGTTCTATTAAGATGGTAAAATAGATTTGCATAGCTTTACATCTGTATAAAGTTTATATTCTATAAGTGTTGTTTTATTAATATTTCTGTATCCTAGAGTTATTTTTGGTCATATGCAAATAATTATGAATAGCTCTTATTTGTCTTGTTGCAATATATCCATAATAAAATGAATCATGTAAAACTATAGTATTAATTGCTTGCATAAGAAACCTTGTCTAACTAATTTTCCTTTTATAACTTTAAAGTTGTTTCATAGTTGTGGAATCAGAAGGAAATGATTCTGAACACCTTAGAAAGCATGTAAATTCAGAGCATTCATTCATTCATCAGATATTTCATGAGCACTTACTTTGTGCCAGGCACTGTGTTAGATGCTGGGAAAACAGTTCAAGACAAGAGACCCTGTTTTTGTGGTGCTGTCATAGGGGAGAGGTTTGATAATCGTCTGCCTGTAGAGAGAAAGGATTATAGGAGGATGGGGTAAACCTGAAAGATCAGATCAGTTAGGAGGTATTTAGGGGGAGGTGTTGGCTACTTTAACTAGGTGGTAGCCAAGGAAATGGAAAGAAGAGAATGGATTTCGGACATACTTTTGGTGTGTGAAGGACTTAGAGTTCCAGTTTCTTTTTTGATCTCTCTCAAAAGAAACTGTCACCTAAATTGCAAGACTTTGAAAAAAATGTAAAGGCTTTTAAAATATTTTAAGTGCTATAATTAAAAATACACAGAAACAGTGCTTTACTCTCAACATGTTTTTTAAATTTTATTTATTTATTTTTGGCTGTGTTGGGTCTTCGCTGCTGCATGCAGGCTTTTCTCTAGTTGCAGCGGGCGGGGGCTACTCTTCATTGCTGCGCCACGGGCTTCTCATTGCGGTGGCTTCTCTTGTTGTGGAGCATGGGCTCTAGGCGCATGGGCTCTAGAGCGCAGGCTCAGTAGTTGTGGCCCACAGGCTTAGTTGCTCCACTGCATGTGGGATCTTCCCAGACCAGGGCTTGAACCCATGCCCCCTGTGCTGGCAGGCGGATTCTTAGCCACTGCACCACCAGGAAATGCCCTCTCAACGTGTTTTAATTGGACTTGTTTGGGTTCTTTGGATTCCTAAATGAGTAAAAATTGTCACTAGTTATTAGCTAATTTGTTGAGCTAATAACCAACAACCAAACAACTCAACCAAAGTTGAGTTGGTGTTTTCTGAATATTCTGCATAGCAGTTTTAATAGCAGTTATGTTATGCTTCTTGGAATTTGCATAAATCTAGTTGTCTATTAAAGATTTTAGAGCATTTATCAAGATGTTGTCTACAGAATTTCTTTATTAAGCCCATGAAGTTTCACAATGAAAATAGAATCCCGGAATTTTATGGCTGAAATAGGGAAAAAAAAAAAAATCAGTGTCCTAAAGGGATCCTCAGCCTTTTTTTAAAAAGAAAATTTATTTAATTTACTAAGCATATACTGAAATATTGGGCTGGCCAAAAAGTTCGTTTGAGTTTTTTTCACACCATCTTAGGGTTTGGTAATAATAAAATTCCAAGAGTGCTTTTGGAACCCCTAGACCTCTCCAGAGTTGCTTTTAGTCTGTTTTAAGGTAAGATCTATTTAGTACATCAGTAGTTTTTTGCAGGAATAAATTATAGTTGTGTTCTTTAAAGCTGTATTTAGTAAGTTCGATGTTTAGCTGTTTCTATCACATTTAACTCTTGGTGGCAGTATAGCAAATCCTATGATTATTATTTGTAGCCAATATTTAGGAAAACTCTCTCTCTATTATGTCTTCATTATACTGGTGAATAGGTACTTTTGAACTGTACTACCTAGCTGTTTTATAGTAGTAGTAATGTGCTTTTTGGTATTTCTGGGATAGTCTGTTATTCTTCATAGCATTTTTAAAAAGTTACAATTCTCTTAAATAGATACATAAGCATATTGCCATGCTGTCAAAAATTATGACTTTTAATGGTTATGTGGTATTTTTTTGGATGCCTCTTTGACTTTTAAATTGTTTCCAATTTCTCCATGTAATAATTGTGAACATTCTTATATAAAAAATTGAGCAGTGTGAAATTCTTTTGGAATAAAGAGAGTAATTTTAATGAGTATGAGAAAGTAGGGAGAAGTAAAGCTGGAAAGGGAAGATGGGCTGATCCCCAGAGTTTGAATGTATGAAAGTAGTTGGGAGAATAGGATTTGGGGCATGGGAATGACAGGGTCAAAATAGTTTTTTTAGGAAAATCTCCCCTTTCTCTCATGGTTGTTCATGCCACCTTTAAGTTACGTCTCAAGCAGTTTGAAGCAACTCCTCAGAGAAAATAACCAGCTTTATAATTTGTTCTGAAATAATAAATACATGAAAAAGCAGTATTGTTTTGTCTAGGTATGAAATGGTCATAACTTGCCATTGCAATTGGCATTTTCAGTTTCCTTTATTATACTTGCAAAAATATGAGATTAGACAGCTTTAATATTTTGTAGCAAAGGTTAGTAAGACTTTAATCTTGAGTCATAATTTTAGATCTTAGCATATGTCATAGGTAGTTTTGGAGAAGGAATTCTAGGTTACTAATTACATCTGGTGTCAAAAATGTCAGCAGCACTGAAGTGTCTCCAGGCACTAAATTACATATGTCTGAATTTAATAACTCTAGGGAGGAGAATTAGAGTGTTTCTCAAGATTACATAAAGCATTACAGAATAGGATTTGATAATTTGAGATACATTGTAAATTTGGCTAGCAAAAAAGTACATCATTTTAAAAAAAAGCATGCTAAAAAGTATTTGAGTTTAGAAGCTATCTTTGTATAAATAAATAATTCAGGTTTAAATCAGTTTTTTTAATTTTGAAATGTATTAAGTGAAGTTAGCCACCAATTTCAATGAATATGCAGAATGAAAGAAAAATTAATTACGTATTTTAAATATGCCTTTGAGTTTTTCAGACATTTTTTAAAGCATAATGTACCTTATGCTGTTAAATTAGGGAAGATCAATAATAGATGGAAAGTTTTAAATTTGTAGTATTTGCACAAATATGGGGGGGTGGTGGAGATGGGTTGGGCAGGTGTGGAGATGGAACAGTTGTAATGCAATAGCTGCGAGTCCTAGCAAAATCTAATGAATAGTGGCTTAAGCAAGAAAAGGAATTATCTGTCTCGTGTGATAAGCCCTGGGTTAGTATGGCAGCTCAGCAATATTGTAATCAAGGAGCATGGCTCTTATTGGCTTTCTCCTCCATCATCCATAGCACAGGGTTTTTGTCTCCATGGTTGCAAGATGGCTAATGCACCCCTAGGTATCCATCTTTCAAGAAAAAGGGTGAGGCGTAAGGCATGCCGAAGAGACATGTCAGCCAGGTTTTGGTTTTTTAAAATGCTTTCCTAGAAGTTCCACTTATATCTCATTGGCTAGAACTAAATCACGTGGCCTCCCCCAGCAGTAAGGAAGTATGGGGAATCATTTTAGTTTTTCAGCCTTAGTAGAGGTAGAAGGCAAGGGAAAAAGAGTTACTAATGCGTTTTAGGAGGCCAGTCCACAGTCTTGCCACAAGAAAAATTCAAATTTATTTGATGACTTTTTATTTTTAATGGAATTTTTCTTGAATTGGGATATCAGGGAATAGTTGAAAAGAAGAATTTAATAAATACCCTGCATAGGACCTACTTCCTATTTATTAGATATCTGAGGAAAGTTTGGATCAAAATCAGACACTTAGGTCAGTGCCCTGCTTATTAGCTCATTTGCACAATGAAAGAGCTCATAGGGTAAATGAGGTACTTTGTGGTAGTGTTTGTTCCTTAAAAATAATAAATAAGGAAGATTCCTCCTGAGAATCCCATAAGATTTGATAGCAAATAAATTAGAAATTAGGCTTAAACAAAAATTATAAGATCATCTTGCAAAAGATGAGAGAGCCAATACTAAAAATATGTTTACCTACACCAAAAGAGACAAGGCACTTTATGATTTATTTCAGTCTGTTGCATTATGCAGGTTTGGCGATGATAATTTGCTTCCCTTTCACTAGGGAAGAAAATTCAAGGAGTCTTCAGATTTTAAAAAAGTTTCAGGCCATGATATTTCAGTAGGAAACTATGAAAACAACTGTATAACTCTAGAATTTATAGTACTTATCAAATAACATTCACAATAAAATTAATCTGACATATTAAACATATTGAGTATACATAATCATTATTATATGCATGGTAAAGCAAACAGATCTCATAAATGTCACATAGACACACATAGTTTTTAAGAGGGAGAGATCCTGAGTCTTACCCTCCCAGAGTTGGAGTTCCCTCATCTTTCCACCCACTTGCTTTACCCTTAGCCCCAGACATAAAATAGGTTATCAGTAAATGTTCTTTTCTCTTACTCTCTCTCAACTATCCTGCCTGTGCCATCCATGTCTTCTCTTCTATCATTTATCCCCACTGTCACTGGAGTCTTCAAACATTGTTTTATTCTTGGTGCAACCTGGAATTCTTGAGGCCATTTGGAGAGAAGAGAAGAAGGCACCATGAATATGAGCTGTGGAACCTCTGAATCTGGGAGTTCTGGGGTAGAGGAAAAAGCACTAGGGGCCTTTTGGCATCCAGCTGTTCAGTCTAGTTCTTTCCCTTGTTCTCCATTCTGAATAAAAGGAGTTATGAAAAGAGTTTTAATTTTAAAAACAAGCTTTTTAATGTACATTTTTTGATACTAACCCTATTCCCTCTCCTTCCACCCTACCACACTATGCACTCAGACACTTGATAGCAATTGTCCTTTGTAAGGGTCAAGTCTTTCCTTCTCTAATTAGAGATAGAAGGCTAAAAATCTAACTTGTTAAGTCAGTCCATTGGCATAAATATGTCACTGTCAAAGAGGAAGGAAGAATATCGATTTCTTCCTTTGAAGTGGAGATGAATTAGAAAAGAATCTTCCCTGAATATATTAGGTGGACAAAAGAGAGATCCTGGAACTGTCATGTGTTCATTGTAAAAAGAAGTAGAAGCACTTCATGTAGCCCAGTATGCAGGTACCAGAGGGAACTATGGTTAAAGACATTAGGAAATGTCATATTTCAGATCTGTCTGAAAAATAAGAAGTAATAAATCCCTGAAAAGCATTCAGCAAACAACTTGGGGAGAGTCCATAAATAATAATTTGGAGCTCTTAATCAGAATGAATGTTTTCCTTTCAGAGGGTTATATGGTGTCAGCTGGCAACTTGAAATTGGCCACTGCTATAAGAAGGGCTTTAGATAGGGTCTACTGCACCCAAAATTATGAAATCAGAAGAATTATCTAGAGTCTAGACTTTATCTTTTTGTTTGATTTGAGTGGTACTTTTCCTTCTTTGTACTGCTGCTTCCCTATCAGAACCTCATTTTTTTATATATATAAATTTATTTATTTATTTTTGGCTGCGTTGGGTCTTCGTTGCTGCATGTGGGCTTTCTCTAGTCGCGGAGTGCGGGGACTACTCTTCATTGCGGTGCGCGGGCTTCTCATTGAGGTGGCTTCTCTTTGTTGCAGAGCACGGGCTCTAGGTGCGCGGGCTTCAGTAGTTGTGGCATGCGGGCTCAGTAGTTGTGGCTCGTGGGCTTCAGAACACACACTCAGTAGTTGTGGTGCACAGGCCCAGTTGCTCCACAGCATGTGAGATCTTCCCAGACCAGAGCTCAAACCCATGTCCCCTGCACTGGCAGGCGGATTCTTAACCACTGCGCCACCAGGGAAGTCCCAAAACCTCATTTTCTGAAAGGATCTGATTCTGAGAAATAAATAATTTATATCAGGTTCCCTTCCATTTTCTTTTAAACATACCCTTACAATTAGACATTTGAAGAGATGATGCCTACTTTCTAAGAACTGTCAGTGTAGGAAAAGAGACATGTGAACCAAATATGTCACATATGTAATACTTCAGAGTCTATGAAATATTGATACTTTTACCGTATACAAAGAGCCAAAGTCTTTTGCCCGTAGGATCTGTACTTGCTCCCTTAAATCCCACTACCTCGAACAAAACTAGACTGTGTGTGGTATTCTGATAATTAGGAGACAATTTGGGAGTGGTGTTAGTGGAATCATTTTAGAGCAGAGGCAAGGAAGGCTCTGAAACTATGGGGAGATGGAATTTGAGTGGAAAGGCCTTCATAATAAGATCAGCCATGTTTAATTGCCAAAAATTGAGCCTGATAATGTGCCTTATAGAGTTCAGTGAGTCTCCCTTTACTTCCAGAGTAGAGGTTAGGGCCACTGAATACAGGAAACATTTGGTAGAGGGAAAGTAGTCATTTTGGAGAAAATACAATGTATAGGGAAATCTTTCCTGTCTAATATGAAGATGCCAAACAAGCATATAGAAGAAATGGAAACAGTAAATGCATTTTCAACTTTCAGAAAGCTTTTGATGAAGATCCATACCAGAGGTTCCCAAATCATCTAATTACTAGGAGAATATTTTGTCACAGATAGAGCTGCATTAAGGATAGGGGAAACAGGGTAAAAATGACCAGGTGTGATATCCTGAATGATTGAGTCCAGGACTTTGATCAGTTTTCACAAATGATCTAAAATAGCACTGTCCAATAGAAATAAAATGCATGCCACTTAGGTAATTTTAAGTTTTCTTGTAGCCATATTTTTTAAAGTAGGAATTAACAAGTAAACAATTTTAGTAATCTTTTATTTGACCCATACACCTAAAATATTGTCATTTCCACATGTAGTCAACATAAAAATTAAGGAGATTTTTTTTATAGTCTTTGAAATCTGGAGGATATTTTACACTTATAGCACATCACAATTCATCCTAGCCACACTTCAAGTGCTCAGCCACATGTGGCTAGTGGTGACTGTATCAGACAGCACAGATGTAGAGGGAGCAATGTACAATATAATATTCAGATTTGCACATGTCATTAAACTTCTGTCGATAAAACATGACAAGTTAAAAGGTACAAAATTGAGAAAGCTCTCTCAGGACAAATATGTAAGAAAGAATTCCAAACTGCCTAAAATATGTGAGATCTAGGCTCCCTAAAGAAATAGACAATATATCATTGTACCTCCAAAACAAGACAACTTTTCATTAGAGTGGGTGTCACAAAATGAATATGCTTATTTTAAAACTATGAAGTTCTCAGAGAGAATAAATTATTTGTACATTTCTGGTTTCTATAATACAAGAAATTTATAATTGCTAGATAAGGTGGGGAGAAAGAACTGAACTTTATATGGAAGTGAGATAGCCATATAAAGATAAATGGATGGGAAAAAATTAATGTTCTTCAGCTGAAAAGACAAAGGTGGGTGAATGATTAACGGAATCATATAAATATACAAAGTAAACAATAGAATGATCAACAGATTTATGGAGCAAGGAACTAAGTCTCTGGGTCTATGAAGATAAATCTCATAGCGCTAATGATAATTACATGCTAAATGCTAAAAGAAGGGCACTTAAAAGGTCTTTGGTAATACTGCATACTACGTACTTGCTGATAGACTTTGCAGGAGCACAAATATGCCATATTCTATTTATGCTATGTGTCCTGCACCTAGTAGAATTCCTGGCATGTTGCAGTTGTTCAATGAATGTCCTGGGAGGAGGGAGGGGAGGATAAGTGGCCTTCATGGCCCCATACTTCTCACAGGACAGGCTCACCATGCTTCCAGCTTCTGCTTGATGCTCCAGCCCCTGGCCTCACCTAATACTACTTCTTCCCTCTGTCCTTCCAGCCGAAGGGTGGTAGTGACTATCTGAGACAGAGTTGCTTCACTGTCTCCTGTTTGGTTCTCGGTTCTTCCATCACTGAGTAGCCATTTCCTCCTTTTAAAGTCCTTCTGTTTCAAATATTTATGTGTGTCTGCCTTCTTATCAGTCCCTAACTGACTCACCAACCAATCATCATTTCTCTGGGAAACTTTTCCTAATGAGCATGAAACTCTTTGTTAATATTTATCACAGTTGGGAGTTTTCATTTATATTTGTATGATAATTTGATTGGGGTTATCTCTGCCAGTATCTTCCTTTACAGCAGATACCATGATTGTTTTTGCTTTCAGCACTTGGCATTTAGTGGGTATTCAATAAATGTTTTTGGGAACACTGAAGCTGTCTGTTTAGCTATGAGCCTCCATTTACCCTTAACCTTTTTTCTTCCAAACTTTCAGCATGACATAGTTACATTTCTGTCTCTTTTCTTCCTTCAAGGCTATCTCTGATGTATGGTTTAAGCAAATAAAAGTGTTTAGGTTGAGGAGGTCCACAAAGTTAGATTTACTGCTCAATATTCCTTCTGTATAAAAAGCCTGGTTTTTAGAGTGAGGAGTTTACAAATATGGTACATAATGGTATAATGGCATTATTTAAAATATCAGAAGAACTTCTTACCCAATGCGTGTAGTTCAGCATAGCCTAAATAAAATGACTGTGGGATCTAAAATTTTACTTGCCTTACTTCCCTTTTATTTTTGGAGAGTTTTAGAAGTTCTTGCTGAATGATATTTGTCCATGAATTATTGAGTGTACATACAAAGAGTCTCAAAGAACTCCCTAAAGAACTGTGGTTTCAAGTAAGAACATCAGAGACAGATAAATTTATAAATACATTAGGCTAGATGCTTCAGAGTTGGCATTTTGGTGTGTTTGTTTAAGGCCAGATGCCTTGCAGATAGTATTATTTGGTGCTCCTATTTAACCATTTGCCATTTACAGTCTTAATCTTGTCAAAAGGAAGAGAAAGATTAAAGCAAATAAAGCTTTTTTGAAAATGTCAGTTTTTATGAAAACTCTGGTTTAGTTCCATTTGATAATATTTGCAAATACAGTAGGGACCAAAGAAATTTTAACCATATGTAATGTTCTATAATTTGGCTTCTTAAATAAACTAAATGCCTTTGAGCTTTAGTAGTAAATCCTATTCAGCATTTCCACTCTTAAAGTTCATCTTGGTTAGAAATGAGGGATGCAGTTTTCTGTCTCATATTTTCTAAGTGTGTTTAATATGATTGTGAAATTCTGTGAAAAGAGTAGAAACTTAGGTTAAAATATAGAAGTGTCTCCAAATCAAGTCAGTGTAAGGCACTGGGTATGAGAAAGAAGAAACTGAGTATGAGGTGCAAGGCAATGAGAATGTGGTCCCTTCCTTCAAGGAGGAGGAAATAAGAACAGTATGATGAGCATCAATATTACTATAGCATATGAATGCTCTAAGAGAGTTTCATAATAAAGTACTATGAGGTTCCGTTGAAGGGGAGATAGCAGTCTTTTGGAAAAACCAGGAAAGAATATTTTGAGGTGACATTTGAGCCAAGCCTCACAGTATATATAGGATTTCAAAATGGTAGTAAGGAGGGCATTTCAAGGTGGAAAACATGGGGTAAACCCAAATAAAGAGTATGAATGTTTGAGTATGTTTAGGATACATTGAGTCATCCAGGTTGGCTGAAGAATATGGTAATGCAGGAAGTTCATGCAAAACAAGAGTAAAAGGATTGGACCATGTTATCCAATTAAAGAAGTGCTTTGAATACCAGCCTAAGAAGTTTGGCTGTTACTCCCAGACAGTTAGCAGTTATGGAGGCTTTTAAAATGAAAGTGATCTCATCACAATCTTGCTTTAGGCACACTTGGCTCTCACTTTGAGTCTTAGCTATTTCACTTATTGACAGAAGGATATTTCATTTATTGACAGTCCCCAAACCTATCTCATCCACAAGTATTTTATTCCTCTATAAAATGGGAATGATAGTGCTTCACATGGTTGTGTAAGGGACTGGAAGGTTTAAGACAGGTAAGAACTTCTTAGGAATAAAGAGTGTTAATGTCATAGCACAGTAAAATGAGACTCCGTATATTAAAATGTCTAGCACAGTATCTGGCATATAGTAGGTAGTAAGATGTTTACTAAATCTGGCAGCAAATGGGTAAAGTCAAGGATGATTTGACAAGGGGAAGACTTGAAATAGAAGAGGTGAAGGGTAATGAAGGTCTGAAACAGAATGGTGGTGAAAATGGAAAATAGAATCATTGTGGCTTGGATACCACTGGAAATGGAGGGGGTTTTGGAGAAGGAGAGAGGAAGCCAGAAAGACAAGAGCCATGAGGAGGGAGAAGGAAGAAGAGGAAGGAGATCTCATTCTGGATGTGTTGAAGTTGAGGTACAGTGATGGTCAAAAGTCAGTCCAGAGATGGATTTTTTTTTTTTTATGTGCTGCTTTGATTATTCATTTTCGTTTGTTTGTTTTTAGTATTTTCAGTGCTGTTGATGAAAGTTTTAGTATCTGGTAAGTTGAACACTTTATTTGGGGTATATGCTCTGTTTTTAGATTTCTTTTTTCAAGTAGGATAAAGAGAAGCAGAATGGTTTCACAAAAGAATAATAAGAATCTATTTTTTTGAGAGAGCTTTTGAGAACAAGTTAAGGAAATAATATTAATGAAACTTAAACGTTGGTTTTAATAAAACTTAAACATTCTGTTTCTTAGAACCCTCCAGTTCACTGCAATCCAAGTAAAACTGATTCACTAAGTTCATACTTTGTCATGAACTAAAACATTCCTATTCAAGGCACAGTAGCACCTTACCGTAGAAATCCATTTAGCCAAATAGCTCATTTTCTGAGTCATACACTCAGATGCAGGATACAGAACTAGGCAATAAACAATTTAGAAAAGTGTTAGAGAGGTTTTGTCAGAGATCCTGCAGTGTATACAATTCCTTGCCCACGTGCGTTCAGTCCAGTGATATTTAGGATCAATAACAAGATGTGAGTGATTTCTCTGTGCCTCTCAGGATTTTAAGACATACGCATTAACCATTTAATTCTTACAACAACTCCATGAGAATAGGCACTATTATCATCTCCATTTTATGTACGAGGAAACTGAGACACAGAGAGAAAGTAACCTACCCAGATCATCCAGCTAAGCAGGTGGTAAAAGCAGTCTGCACACCCAGAGCCGGTATTCTTCATTACTGTACCATCTCCATGAATGGTGGCTTCAGGTCCAGCTCTTCCACTCAAGTTCTATGCCCGTGAACAAGTTATTTCATAATCTCTAAAAAAGAGATAATAGTAATGGTTAAACACTTAGCCCAGTATCATGGTAACTGTAACAGTAACTTTTATTACTGAACTTGACCCAAATGCCGCCTCTTTTGCTCCAGTGTTTTTAGTGCTATCTGATATTTTGTATATCCTTATAAATCCCCCTCTCCCTTTTAAATCCTTCCTATAACAAGGGGAGGAGGACAAGGAAATAGCTTCCTCAAAGGATAGTGTTGCTTTAAGACAAGAGTTTCAAATGGTGACTTTTAAGAACCTCAGCAAGTTTATTAAAGGCTATTATAAGAAGGATAGAGATCAACTAGCTGTTGGCCATCTCAGCTGAGGGTAAAGCATTGACAAACTTAAATTTCAGGAAGGTTTAAGACAGGTAAGAACTTCTTAGGAATAAAGAGTGTTAATGTCATAGCACAGTAAAAAAAGTCTAGATGTCTGTAATAATATAATTTTAGAACATATAGGAAGTAGTAGCACTCATTTTTGCATTTTACTATAAATGTGAAGTTTATCATTTACTTATTGAAGGTACTTTAAGATGCATAGGCCAAAAGTAAAACCAGGTTGAAATTTGTGTTATCATCTTCAAACAGCCAACTGGAAAGGGCAGCAACAACAATGCTTAATACATGTGCCCTATTAAATGAGTATTTCCATAAGGTGTTGTGTATTTCTCCACGTAAATATTGACCATGAATAGCATTTAAAGTGGGTTTAGGGACAGCTGCGTTTCCCATTTGTAAGCATGTTGATTACATTGATACTGGATTGTACTAGGCAAATATGTGGTTATATCTGAAAGCTGTTTATATATAAATAGTATGCTCTATACTGGAAGAGATAATGTTTTTATTAATCACTGTAAAAAAAGACTACTTCTGGGTCAAACATTATATTTCTTTAAAGGTTATCAAGTGATTATCTTAGAGTATAGACAGATGGCTTGTTTTCTAAATGATGTGTGAGTTATCTTTCATAAATTGATCAACACTGAGAATGTTGTCAGAAGTCTAAGTAAGAAACCATTGAGCATAAGGAAGTAGCTATCATGAAGCAGAGTTTTAGTTTTTGTGGTGATACATTCATTTGTGAAATTGGAGGATACTTGCATATTTTAACAGTAAAATCAGTAATTTCTATAAGATAAAAGTGATATATGTTTGGAAATTGGTATGAGCTTTCTTTTTTTGCCCATATTAAAAATAAATTCAGAAGGCTATAAAGAAAGCTGCAAAAGTCAGCCATAATCCTACTATCCAGAGAAACCACTAATAACTTTTTAGAAGAACTTTATAAATACAAGTATACACACACTATTCATGAGGTATGTTTATGGTTCTCTTTTTTTTTTTTTTACATCTTTTTTAGAGTATAATTGCTTTACAATGTTGTGTTAGTTTCTGCTAACAAAGTGAATCAGCTATATGTATACATATATCCCCATATCCCCTCCCTCTTGCGCCTCCCTCCCACCCTCCCTATCCCACTCCTCTAGGTAGCCATAAAGCACTGAGCTGATCTCCCTGTGCTATGCAGCTGCTTCTCACTAGCTATTTTACATTTGGTAGTGTATATGTGTCAGTGCTACTCCCTGACTTCGTCCCAGCTTCCCCTCCCTGCCTCCCGCCCCTGTGTCCTCAGGTCCATTCTCTACATCTGTCTTTATTCCTGTCCCGCCCTTAGGTATGGTTCTTTAAATAAGAATAAAATGAGATTGTGTATTTTATAACCTACTTTTTTTTCCAACTTAGCAATATACTGCGGGCATATTTTTATTTCCATATACATGTATTATTGTTTTTATATCTGCATGATATTCCACTGGGTACCATAATTTATTTAACCAGTCATTTATTGATAAACATTTAGACTTTTTCCAATTTTTTGATGTTGCAGAGAAATCTATAATGGCAGTGTATATATATTCATGCACATTTAAGTCATGGTTTGGCACACTTTTTCTATAAAGGGCCAGATAGGAAATATTCTAGGCTTTGTGGGCCAGATAATAACTGTTGCAACTACTCAACTCCGCTGTTTTAACTCTAAAGCAGACAGAGACAATACATAAACAAATGAGTGTGGCTGTTTTCCAATAAAACTTTTTTAGAACAGCTATAGTTTGCTGACCCCGATTATGATTCCTTGATCAAAGATTACACAAAAATAAAAGGCTAGTAATATGTATTTCAAAATTGCATCCCAGCTAGAATCAAGTCTATAAATTAGATAATAGTATTGTATCAATGTTAATTTTCTGACCTTGATAATTGTACTATGGTTATATAAGAAAATGTCCTTGTTAGGAAATACACACTTAAATATTTAATGGTGAGGGGGCATCATGTCTGCAACTTATTTTCAAATGGTTCAGGAAAAAATATGCAGAGAGAGAAAAAATGTTAATAATTGGTAAATCTACATTTAGGATAAATGGAAACCCTTAGTACTATTTTTGCAACATTTCTGTAAGTTTGGAATTATTTCAAGATAAAAAGTAATAAAAAACAATCTGGCCCTAAAGCTCTCATACTTCCTTAGTGAGGTGTAAATCACCCTGTAGAAGGACATTGGTAATATAGGAAGCTGAGGGTTGACTTGGTGATTCAGAATCAGAGCTGTTTCTATTTGACAAAGGAATTAAAAAGGGCAAGAGTGTTGCACTCCATTGTTCCCATAACAACTCAGACTTTATATACTTTTCAGAGTTTTTTATTTCACTGGAATAGTTGTATAAATTTTAAATTATTATAGTTTCAGATCAAAATATTAATGGAGACTTCAATCACATTTAAAAAGGGAGAGAGAAGAAACCCTTTGTATTGCAAGGTAATCATTTGGACGTGATTACTTTCCTAACAGCCTTTGAACCTGGGCAAAGGATCAGTTTTATTCTTTGGATCTCTTAGGTCAATTGTATTTGTATAATGGACTTTATTTTCTCAGCATATTTCTCATCTTTGTTGTCTCTCAAATTAGGATGCAGTCCTAATTTACCATTCAGTTGCTTTAGAGACAAGGTTATCAGATGGCCAAGCTGGCATTCCGTTTTAGAGATTGAGGGGCCTCACTTGTATTTTCACCCCAGAAAGAGGTCTTCCTAATTCACCTGAAGAGAGATAATAAAAGTGCCTGGATTGTGCTAGATATTTATTCCTGGAGTTCATTTAATCTTGACAACAACCCAGTGTGGTAGACATTAGTATCCTCTTTTTACAAATAAGACTCACAGAGGCTAACTCACTTGCCTGAGACCACAAAACTAGTAAACGTTAGAGCTAGAATTCAGACCCAACGCTGAATACAGACCATCCCAGACACTTCAAGAAAGAATTTTGAATCTGTCCTAGTACTGAGGAGGAGTTGATTTCAGTATTTTTGTTGTTTGTTTTGTTTTTTAACTATTCATTAAGAAGTGATTACTGAAAATTTAGGCATTCTACTGACAAAGAAAATGTTTACATGTAAAATCCATGTGAGAGAATTTAGGATTTATTCCCTGTACTATGCAAATATGACCCTTTAAGAACCCCCCCCTTTTAAAAATAATTTTTGTCATCATTTGGGACGGGGCACGAAAATTTACTTCTGCAGTGGCACTCTTTTTTATTTATCTGGCTTATGAGTTTAAGATCTGTTATGATTTAAACCTTTATGAAGTGGTTAAACTTTAATGACAGGTCTTTGAAAGGTTTTGTGGGAGTTGATAGTAATTTGTATGCCAAGAGATAAAAACAAGACATTTGCCGTATGTCTGTTTCAAGAGTTATACTTTATGTGAAAAAGGTGGTATGATTACATGCATCCCAATTGTGAATCCTCTTTGCTGATAAGAGACAGTTTCAAAGGAGACAGCTAATAAGCATAGTATCTCCTTTTTTCTGTTAGAGTGATAAATCTGAATGGAGGGCGATTGAGAATTTAGTTGAATCCTTGGAAGCAAAATAGTTACCCAGTAGTTGAGAGTCCCATGAAATATTTCAGTTTGAATCTTCTGTGCTGTTAAAACTGCCTGAGTGTAAAAGTAGATTAAATTGATACAGAATGACCCGTCAGAGACTCAGTATTTTCTCTTTCTTATGTGTTTCCTTTTTCATTCTAGAACCTAAACATTGTTTTATTAACTTCTCAGAATTATAATTTATTGACATATGCTTTAGAAGCAGAAATTGAGTAATAGTACTCTAGTTCTAACTCAGTTACTTCATAACCGAGCCAAATGTTACTTGCGTTACTTTACACTCAAGTGTGTTTGTGTGGGGGAGAAGAAGAGGGAGAAGAAGAGAGGAGGGGAAGGGGAGACAATGAGTATGAATAAGAACATGCACTTTTCCTTGTGAGTGTTTAGCATGGTACTAATGAAGTTAGTGGAATCATCAATTATGGTTGTGATTTTTAAAGGTGATGGATGGTAAAATATGAAATCTGGCTCTAGATCTTTAACAGCCTCATTGCTGCTTCTAATTGAGATGGACAGTAAGCTGTTGGTCCCTAGCCTAGCAGTAATCTGTGCCCTGTAACCATAAACAAATTGGTTTGACATCTGGTTTTCAAGCAAATGACCAGAAAGTTATACCTCTAACAGACTCTGTGCCGAGTTTGTTGTACATCGAAGTTCCCCTTGCAAACGGCTCAGTAACTTATTTAATATAAAAGTTGTTCTAGTTTTAGAAATCTTGACCTCTCAAATATAAATCAGAGTTTGGGGATAAATCTTTAATACTCTAGTCATAATTGCCTGGGTCCCTGATATTCAGAATTCAATTGCCACATCTCAAAGCAAGCCAAGTAAAGGTGATCTGTACAATGGCCCATCAAAAACGATGATTTTTAGTCACCTTCTGGAAGTCCTTAGCATGTAGAGTTTTGGTTACTTTGACCAAAGGAGCTGTATTGTATTTCGTGAACACAGAAACCAAATTTTGTAAACCCAAGTGGCTTTCTGACAGAAATATTTGGATGCTGCAATAATAGAATGACTTTTTTTTTTAACATCTTCATTGAAGTATAATTGCTTTACAATGGTGTGTTAGTTTCTGCTGTATAACAAAGTGAATCAGCTATACGTATACATATATCCCCATATCCCCTCCCTCTTGCATCTCCCTCCCACCCTCCCTGTCCCACCGAAGACCATTTTAAAAATTTGAATAATCTCAGAATATCCAGGGTATTTGGTTGGCATAAACAAATAGTTCTACTTTCAGGCATGAATTTTTGAAAGCTTGAGTTTATAAGCTAATTGCTCTTAGACTCTCTATACTTGTTACTCTAATTCTATCCATGTTTAAGATGTTTCCCCAGCCAGAGGAATAGTACACTTTTCTGGGGTAATAGAAGTAGGAAGCCAGGATGCTAGGTGGTGTCAGCTTTTAAAAAGGAAGGGAAAGCAGGTCAAATCTCTATAACCTATGAGAAAGTAGGTAAAGCTAGAGAGCTGGCCTGGTACTGAAAAGAGACCTGGAGGAGGAGGAGAGGGTAGAGGTTTGACTTGACAGAAACAGGAGTTTCCCATATAAACTGTTCTATATAGGTTCCTTAGCCAGTCTACAAAAGCCCCTGTTATAGCTGACAGGGTACATGTTTTCAATTTTTAAAACATATAGGCAACAAAACCACTGCAGATCAGTGCAGTAGTAATTGACTACTACAATGAATAGGAAATGCCCTTCCAAGAAATGTTTAACGACAGGGATTAAACTATGTAGATGGCTTCTTCTTCAAGGCACCCCCCTTTTGGAATCAAATGCTATTTGGCACTAGCAGCCGTCTGGCATCTTTTTTTTCTCAAAAAAAAAAAAAAAAAAAAAAACACTCCTAGAGAAGGCTCTTCTGTTGTTCCAGGCCATCACTGCCCTGAGGTAATCCAGTCCCTAACCATCTGAAAAGAGCTGTGTTAAGTGTACTTTCCCTTCCTCGTTTAACCTTGTTGTCCTGGGTCTTTGGTGGCTGGCTCTGGGCCTTATCCACTGCACAGGAGAATGAAGGAAGGGAGAAAGGAGATTTAGGTTTCAGTTCTCCCAGATAGGTGGGAAAGTATTAGTCCAGAGACCTTTCCCCTTGAATCTTGGCTGGTCCTGGGGCCAGACAGGCAGCAAGGCTGGGCTGAGCTAGCCCAGGAATTTAGAGCTTGCATGTGTGCTGCCCAAGTCAGACCTGTTTCTGTACTTCTCACCATTTTGGCCATTGTGTGTAGGATTTCAGAACTAGGGCATTCTGTCTTTCATTATTACCTGTGAGGGGTCAGTCTAAGCAGTCTGTCCAAGTGACAAGTGTGCTCATCTCAACAGCGGATTTCCCTGAGAAAAGCAGGGAGAACTTTATGATTTACTTTCAGGGCCTCAGCCTTCATTTAGCAATTTCTGAAGTGCCTCTTTCTCAACATTCAGATTTTGATTAGGTAAATAAAATGTATCCATGGGAGAGGTCTATTTTCTGACCCCCTAGTTTTGTACTTTATGGCCTTGAGAGTACTTGAGTTTGGGGAATATGGATAATGTTGAAGTGTCCTTTGAAAGGAGAAGCACTTAATGGTTTACAAATACATGTATCTTTATGGAAGTTTCTTGTAAATGGTATGTTTTTTAGCAAGCAATCAAACTTTGAAGCAATTTGAAACTTGCTTCACTTTTAAACATTTGACTTTTTTTTTTTTTTTAGGGAAAAAACCTTTGTCTTCTGCTAATATTCATGAAATTGGGATTATTTTTAAAAGGACTTGGATAGATCCATGTGGATTAAATATTATTTGCTTTCAAGTTTTCAGCCACATCATAGCATTAATTAGCACATCCAAATGCTTTTTATACCATTCACCATTTATTAACTTTGACTATCTAGGGCATGAAATGGGTAATGGAATTGATGTTATGCTGCTTTCTTTTAAGATATCTTTCAGTTGAATGAACCAAGATTCCCTCCCTCTTCACGTAGACTGAAACTTGTCAAAGAGCTGTAATACTGAACTTTTTTCACTTCCTCAAGTATGTTATGCTAGCCCTCATCTCCTCCCTTCAAACCTGCCGGTCTCAGATATATTGCCTCCACTCTGACCTGGCCTAGCAAACTACTACTAATCCTGCAAGTGTCAAATTAAATTTGTTTTTTAGGAATGCCTTCCCTGCTCTCTAAATGTTAGTTAGGTGAGTCCTATTAAATCACACAAGTAATTATTTGTTCATGCCTACCTTTTCTACTACTATGAGGCCAGGGAAGCTCATCTAAGTTGTTCACAGTGCCTAAGCACTTGAATGAGTGAGTGAATCACTTAATGCATTTTTTTTCCATTACTTTTCTTCCTCAGTAGTTTTGTAATAGGTTATGTTAAATATGTGTTTTTTAGGTCAGTATTGGTTTTCTGAAAATATTACCATCATTTCATTTTGGGGAAAGGAGGTAGAGAATACACCAATATGCCTGAATATCATGGGCATCTTTTTTTATTTTAATATAATGAGAATTCTGGTAGAATAGGTATTGGTTTACATTATGGACCAGGAATGGTTATCCCATTATGGAATGGGAATGGTTATCTGCATCTAAAAGCCTACTGTTAAAAAGTTCAGCTTTATACAGGTGTTGTGTACATACATGTACAGGTTATTGTGTCACTTTTCCCTTTCCTGTCCCCCTACTCTACTAAAAAAGCTAGGAAATAGTCCTCATGATGTCTTTTTCAGAAGCTTTTTTGATGAAGGAATACTCAAAAGTATACCTGGTCACAGTTATTCAGGGTCTTTCACTTAGTGATCCTTTTACTCTTCTTGCATTTTTGGTTTTTTGCTCAATGTTACAAGCTCAAGTAAGAGAGAACAGTTTGTAAAAGAGTTATATTGATGTGTTATTAAAATATATCCTCTTCTTATCCATTGTATAAAATTATGTCCATGTTAGGAAGGGATTAAAAAATCAATATGTTGTTCCCCACCCTGCCCCCCCCCCAAGGTGAAAATAAGGCATCCCAGCTGGGTCCAGGAAAGGCTAAAAGGATGTCAGAGTGTGAGAGCTCTTAAAGGCTATCTTGGTGTTTTTACTAAATTGCTCTCCACCAGATAGGTACACATACAGCTAGAATTTTTTAACCTGTGTCTAACATGATTGGTGAAGTTAAATGCAGGCTGTCTGCAATCTTGTATGTGTTGACTAGTGATTAAGCTCATGTAATTGCTGTTTAGTATGTGTCAGCAATTCTTGACAATTGATAAACTTTTTTTTGGTATGTCATGCAAAAAAATACTAGAAATAGTATTTCTCTTCCAATAGAAGTTTATCTTTTGGTTTCAACAAAATTCAGGCCAATTGACACAGGCTAAGCCACAGAGAAAGCACTTTCCATCCTACATTTTTTTTTCTATTCCTATGATAGATTGGTTTATTAATTATTTATCTATGTTGACAACAATGTTAAAGAATTTCTTCATAACAGTTCAGAGTATAATCAACTACTAAAATATGAGTTGCAGATAATAAAGCCCACTTTATTTAGCACATGGAGGGTGCTACAAGGGCAGGGAGCAGGGGTGTGCTCCTGGCCCAGCAAGGATGGCCTCCAACAGTTCTCCACTCCTCCCAGACCCTCCGAAGCCCACCGCACTGCTCCTGGGAGTAGGGACAGCAGCTCAAGCCTGGAGACGCAGCTTATGAGTTTGGAGGTGCCTGGGCCTGCACCCTTCAGAGACCTTCTCTGTTGCTAACACTCCAGGACCTGGAGCTGCCAGCCTGGGGGGTCCTCTTGTTATGGAGCAAGGGCTCCTGTGGACTATGAGGACTATTTCCTAGCGTTTTTAGTAGAGTAGGGGGACAGGAAAGGGAGAAGTGACACAATAACCTGTACACGTATGTACGCAACACGTGTATAAAACTGAACTTTTTAACAGTAGGCTTTTAGTTGCAGATAACCATTCCCATTCCATAATGGGAAAACCATTCCTGGTCCATAATGTAAAGGTGCAGAAGGAGGTGAAAGCCCAACACTGACAGCACATGTTTGAATCAAAGTAAGGGTTTATTTGCAGGGTGCCAAGCAAGAGAGTGGGAAACAAGTCTCAGATCCGCTCCAATTTGGACTTTGATTGAGGGGCTTTTTTAAAGGGGAAGAACAAAGAGGCTGGGATTAATCATCAACTTGTGACATTTCTTTTTTATTAATATGTGATTTTTTTTAAAAATTGAGGGATAGTTGATATACAGTATTATATAAGTTTCAGGTGTACAACATAGTGATTCATAATTTTATAGGTTATATTACATTTATAGTTATTCTAAAATATTGGCTATATTCCTTGTGCTGTACAATATATCTTTGTAGCTTATTTATTTTGTACATAGTAGCTTGTTGCTTTTAACCCCCTACCCCTATCTTGCCCCTTCCCTCTTCCCTCTCCCCACTGGTAACCACTAGGTTACTCTATGTGACATTTCTTTTTTTTTCTTTTTTCTTTTTTTGTAATTGAAATATAGTTGATTTATAATATTGTGTTAGTTTCAGGTGTACAGCACAGTGATTCAGTTTTATGTATGTATTTTTTCAGATTATTTTCCATTATAGGTTATTGCAAGATATTGAATATAGTTCCCTGTGCTATACAGTAAATCTTTGTTGCTTATCTATTTTGTGTACAGTAGTTTGTATCTCTTAATCCCATACTGTATGTGACATTTCTTTTTTTTTTTTAATTTATTTATTTTTGTCTGTGTTAGGTCTTCATTGCTGTGCACGGGCTTTCTCTAGTTGCGGTGAGCAGGGGGCTACTCTTCGTTGCGGTGTGCGGGCTTCTCATTGTGGTGGCTTCTCTTGTTGCAGAGCACGGGCTCTAGGCACGCGGGCTTCAGTAGTTGTGGCACACGGGCTCAATAGTTGTGGCTCGCGGGCTCTAGAGCACAGGTTGTGGCACACGGGCTTAGTTGCTCCATGGCATGTGGGATTTTCCCTGACCATGGCTCGAACCCGTGTCCCCTGCATTGGCAGGCGGATTCTTAACCACTGTGCCACCAGGGAAGTCCTATGTGACATTTCTTAATCATAGTTTAAGGAGTCAGGATGTCTCTGTTTTATGATTCTCAGGCCAGGTGGTCCATGGTTCAGGGGTCTGTTAGCTCGTCTTGCGCTGGAGAAACAACTTGAGTTTGTATGTTAATGATGATATCTACAGCAGCAATTTTGGTACATTAATGATGTTAACAATAGTAATCTTAGCCATCTGACTCTAGTTGATTAATGTTCGGTTAGCACAGGATTGGGGTAAGAGGTGACAAAGAAAGGAAATAAAATTTTAGATAGAATAACTGTAAACTCAGTAAGGGAACTCTGTTTTAGGGGGACTTGGTTTTACTCTGTAGGACGATGGTGAGGATAGCACCACACTTCTGAAGCCCTGAGCCCCCATAACCTCCTGAACAGGCCCCTATCTGCAGAAGAGGCAGCCTCTGGTGTCAGGAGGAGCTGCTGGTATAGCACTGGCCCAGGTACTCCTCCCCTTCTCTGACCCATCTTGCAGGCGCTAAGTCCCTGCAAGCGCGGGCGGCAGAGGCCCCTGGCTAGGCTCGGGCAGATTCCATCCTACATTGATAATGTATTTGTAGCTTTGTAGTTAATAAATACAGCACTTTGAGTTTAATGAGATATTGTATATGATGGTCTCTAACACGGTGCCTGGTAAGCCATAACCCGTTTGAAACAGATACCTACTAAAACTCACTTAAGCAAAAAAGGTGTGCTTATTTTGAGGATTCCATGGTACTTCATGCCACAGTCAGGTGTCAGGGCCACTGTTCATGGTTGTGTGGGCTAGGCTCTGCATAGCTTTTAGTAGTACAGCCAGGCCTTAGCAACAAACTGGAACTAGAAACTAAATCACTGTCAGGCCTCTCTCTCTTTGCAGACAAAATGAGTTCTGCAGATGTTAGTTTTTCCTTAATCATAGCTTATCTTTTGGAATAGGGGAGTACCCAGATTTTGGTGGACTTAAAAACACCTAATTGGCTTTTTATGAGAAAGGAAAAGTTATTACATGATTGTTAGAATTGACTGAAGGTCTCCCATCCATAATCTATCCCTGTATTTGTTATCAGACATTTTACCTCCACTTTCATCCCGCTTTTCTTTTTTTTAATGAAGATTTCATGATTAGCAACCCAAAGGAAAATATATTGTTCCATGTTCACTTTTTCTTCGCTATGCTTTTATTTGTCCATAAGAAATACAATTTTTTCTCTCCCTGCTATTCCTTTTTTCAGCCCCTTCCTTTTCCTTTCATTTGATATGTCTTTAGTCTACTACATAGAGGAAACCTTCTAGCAGGATGAAAACATAATTTTGTGAAAAGGTAGATATTTACCACCATTGGTATGGTTTCTGTTCTTTGGAAGTAAAGACCATGCTTGAGCCCATTCTTCTCCTAGTGGGTTTGAACTGGCTGCTGTTCTCTTACTGAGTGTCGATGTCAGTCACCGTCTTTGTCTTTTCTAATGGGATAGTTTTTAAAGTCATATGATCATAAAATTATTTTAGCTTCTCAATCTTGATCCTGTAAAAGTAAATTAAGGTTTGAATGATATAAGATAGTTTAAATATTCTAATGCCCTGAATTGATGTTTGTTTCATAATATGTTTGCCTTGTTTCCTCAGCTGTATATTGAGTTCATTCACAGCAGATTGGCTTTTAAATTTCCTTTTGTATCCTGTTTTGACTAGTAGTGCTAAGTCTTACTAATAAGTATAATAATAAATACTGAAACTTTTCATAGCTCTGCATCTGAGAAAGACATTGTTGAAGACATATTTCACCTCTAAATATTTCAGTATGAATCTTCTAAAAATAGAACATTTTACATAACTACAATAACCATCATCACACATAAGAAAATTAATAATTCCTTAATTTCACCAAAGTTTCAGTCTATATTAAAATGCTCCCAGTGTCCCATAAATGTTTTTGTAGATTTTTTTTCCCTGAACTAGGATCTTACCAAGATTCAGACATTACATTCGGTTGTTACATCTCTTTAGTCTTTCTTTGTCTCTCTCTTTTTTTTTTTGTAATCTAAATGTTTCTCTCCCCTTTTGGGTGATTTTTCAAATCTGTTCATTCCTTCTACATTTATTAACTGGCTTCTTCTTAGGCAGGAGTAGGGTGGGGGGGTAAAGAAAAACTTCGCTTTGACTGAGTGCTAATAATTTAATATGTAAACAAATGGATAGGTGAATTTAAGAGCTAATTGCAGAAGCAGTACTTACATAAATCCTACATTTAAAGTGAAAGCTATGTTGTTGAAAGAAAAACCTCCAAGAAAAGCAAAAGGCTATACAAGACAGAAAATGTAAAGATGTCCAGGTTCTCAATAAATAATATTTCTATAATCACAATATTATAAACATGACAGACTTTCAGTCAACCTTGATAGCTTAAAAATAGTTTAAAAATTAATATAATAGTTATCAACTTTCATGGTAGAGTTTAGAAGGTAGAAGGTATAAAGAGAAGTGAAGGGAAAGATAGAAGTCCTAGTATCAAGAGAGATATTGTCTGTAGTTGATGAAATAAAAAATATAGGGGTATAAGTATATTAATTAAAGTTATAAAGAGGTTATGTAAAGGAACTAAAAATAATGATGTAACTCTACTGTAATTTGGGGGCAGGAGAATGGACTATCATCCCTGTCTATTATACTAGGAAGTCAACACGTCTAAAATTTGATATCTTAAGAAATAATGATGTTAATTTCTACAACTAATATCTGTCCTTAGGCTAATACCACACTGTCTTAATTATGCTAACATTATATAGTAAGCCTTGAAATTAGGTAGTGTAAGTCCTTCAGCCTTGTTCTATTTAAGGATGGCTTTGATTATTCTAGGTCTTTTACCTTTCCAAAGGCCTGCAAAGATTTTGACTGGGATTACTTTGAATCTGTAGATAAATTTGGGAGGAATTGGCATCTTAACAATAATGAGTTTTCCAATCCATGAATATGGTGTCATTCTTCATTTATTTAGGTCTTCTTTAATTTCCCTTTGCAGAAGTTTTCAGCATACAGGTTTTGTACATCTTCAATTAAATTTAATCCTAAAAGAAGATGTGGTGTATATATATATATATATATATATATATATATATATATATATATATATATATATATATATATACCCACACACACACACACAATGGAATACTACTTATCCATATAAAAAAAAAAAAAGATGAAATCTTGCCATTTGTGACAACATGGGTGGACCTTGAGGGCATTGTGCTAAATGAAATAAATCAGAGAAAGACAAGACCTTATGATTTTACTCATATTGTGGAATATAAACAAATAAAAACAAAATAAATGAACAAACCAAACAAAAACAAACATGTTGATATAGAGAACAAAGTAGTGGTTACCAGAGAGGAAGGGGCCGGGAGGAGAGGTGGTGGTGAAATGGATAAAGGGGATTAGTTGTATGGTGATAGATGGAAACTAAATTTTTGGTGATGAGTACACACTGTAGTGTATACAGAAGTAGAAATATAATGTACATGTGAAACTTATATAATGTTATAAACCAATGTTACCTCAAAAAAGATAAATTTTAAAAATTTAATCCTAAGTATTTTTATGCTATTACAAATTAATTTGGTTTCTTTATTTTCTAATTATTTGTTGGTAATATATAGAAACATATTTGCCTTTTGTATATTGACCTTGTAGTCTGTGACCTAATTTCACTTATTAGTTCTAAAAGTTGTTTTGTAGATTTCTTGGGATTATCCATGTATAGGGTCATAGTATATGCAAATAAAGACCGCTTTTCTTCTCCCTTTCCATTCTTTATGTCTTCCCTTTTTCTTACATCATGACCCTAACTATACCCCCCAGTATAATAATGAATTGAAGTGGTAAGAGCAGAAATCCTTGCTTTGTTCCTGATCTTGGGTAGAAAACAGGTCTTTCACCCTTGAGTATTATGTTACTTATAGATTTTTGTAGATGCCTATAATCAGATTTATGATGTTCCCTTGTAGTTCTACTTTGTTGGGGGCTTTTATCATAAATGGATGTTGATTTTTTTTGCGGCTATTAAAATATTTATATGGTTTTCTCCTTTCTTTTCTTAATATGGTGACTTATACTAATTGACTCCTGGGTGCTTGAATCAACCTTGAATTCCTGGAATCAACTCCACTTGGTTATGATTATTATCCTTTTCATATATTATTGGGTTGAATTCCCTAAAATTTTGTTAAGAAATTTTGCATCCATATTTGAACATTGGAAATATTAGTCTGTAGTTCTGCTTTCTTGTCTGGGTTTGGGAATTAGGGTTACATTGGCCTTAACACATGATTTAGGAAGCATACCCTCCTTCTCTATTTCTAAAAGATTCCAAGTAAGATTCCAAGTTATTTCAGCAATTCACAATGAAGCAGTCTAGACCTGGAGGGATTTTTTTTGTGCAAAGGTTTATGAATTTGATGTTTTTAATTGATATATGGGTGCTCAAATTTTCTGTTTTTTGTCAGTTTTTCTCATTTGTTATCTTTCAAGGAAATTTTTCCATTTCATCTAGGTTGTCAAATGTATTGGCATAAAGTTGTGCATAATGTTGCCTACTGTCTTAATGTCTCTAGATTCTGTAGTGATATTCCCCTCTTATTTTGATTTTGGTAGTACACATTTTTCTTTATCAGTCTATCCTAGAGGCTTATCAGTTTTATTGACTATTTCATTGAATCAGCTTTCATGATTTCTCTGTTGTTTTAGTTTCTATTACATTGATTTCTGTTCTTCTTTTCCTTCTACTTTGGGGTTTCTAGTTTTTTAAGGAAGGAACTGAGATCACTAATTTTAGAATTTTTTTCCTGATATAAGTATTTAAAGCTATAAATTTCCTCTAAACACTGTTCTGGTTGCATCCCACAAGTTTTGATAGATTGTATTTTCATCATCATTCCACTCAGAATTTTTTTTTTTTTAATAAATTTATTTTTTTACGGCTGTGTTGGGCCTTCGTTGCTGCCCGCGGGCTTTCTCTAGTTGTGGCGAGCAGGAGCTACTCTTCGTTGCGGTGCGGGGGCTTCTCATTGCGGTGGCTTCTCTTGTTGCGGAGCACGGGCTCTAGGCGCACAGGCTTCAGTAGTTGTGGCACACGGGCTCAGCAGTTGTGGTTCACAGGCTCTAGAGCGCAGGCTCAGTAGTTGTGGCACACGGGCTTAGTTGCTCCAAGGCATGTGGAATCTTCCCGGACCAGGGCTCGAACCCACGTCCCCTGAATTGGCAGGTGGATTCTCAACCACCGCGCCACCAGAGAAGTCCCCAGAATATTTTTTAATTTCCCTTCTGATTTCTTCTTTGACCATGAATTAAAGTGTGTTGTTTTACTTTCCAAATGTTTGGGGTTTTTCTAGTTTTCTTATTGTTAATTGATTGCTAATTTAATTCCATTCAAAGAATGTATCTTGGATTTCAGTCTTTTTAAATGTATCGATGCTTGTTTTATGACCATAGCACATCCTGGTGGACTTACCATGTGTACCTGAAAAGAATGTGTATTCTGGCATTGTTAGGTATAGTGTTCTATAAATGTCATTTAAGTCAAGGTTGATCATGTTCAGGTCATCTGTGTCTTCGTCTGTTTTTTCTAGTTATATTGGTTGCTGAGAGAAGGATGGAGAAACAGGTATAGCTCTAATGGCAGGTCTGGTAAAGTATTAATTGCAAAGGGAGATGCATTCAAGTCAAGGAGAATTTGTTACTATATTTTATAACCTACCACAGGGTTCATTTTAATTATTCTTTGTGCTTTTGTATATTTTTTAAATTTTCTGTAATAAAACCTTAAAAACCAAATCATCTTTGGTAATGATGTCAGAGTTTAGGGAGTGCATGCCACATGCTATACCAGATGTAGGAAAAATATTTAGGATTTCTATTTGTTTATTTTCACCTCATCATTTAAAAGGTTCGATGGCACAAATGTGCAGTCTGAGCATATGTTAATTTATATTGTCACAATAAAAGATTTCCTCCCTCCTTTATTAGTCTGTAATAATAATCACTGTGGTATAAAAGCGTCAACTGTAGTGCTCTCGATGTGTTGTGTTTTCTCACTCCACTACTGTGAACCCATTGAATCTGTTTTCATTTTTTTATCTTTATCAAAGGTTGAATTAATAAAGGGGAATTTACAAAGTGTCGGACTTACACTTCGTCTTGTCCAGTCAACTGACGGGTATGCTGGGCACGTCATAATTGAGACTGTGGCCCCAAACTCGCCTGCTGCAATTGCTGATCTTCAGCGGGGAGATCGACTGATTGCTATTGGAGGTAATTATGCTGATGTGCAATATACCTGACATTTACAGAGAAAACCAGAGAACAGATGTGGAGGTTTTTCCTCTCTTCCTTCATTTTTTTTATTTTTTATTTATTTTTTATTTTTGGCTGTGTTGGGTCATCATGGCTGCATGCAGGCTTTCTCTAGTTGCAGCAAGCGGGGTCTACTCTTCATTGCGGTGTGTGGTCTTCTCATTGCAGTGGCTTCTCTTGTTGTGCAGCACGAGCTCTAGGCGCACGGGCTCAGTAGTTGTGGCTTGTGGGCTCTAGAGCGCAGGCTCAGTAGTTGTGGCACACGGGCTTAGTTGCTCCGCAGCATGTGGGATCTTCCCAGGCCAGGGCTCGAACCCGTGTCCCCCTGCAATGGCAGGTGGATTCTTAACCACTGCGCCACCAGAGAAGTCCCTCTTCCTTCTTTATTTCTATAAGCACGTTACTTTTACAATGGAAAGAAAGTAATAGCTATACTATAAATAAAAATGTGAAGGAAGCCTTAAAAAATTTAAAACACATGTCATTTTAGTTCTAATTATAAATCTTTAAAATACTTCATCTTTAGACCATTTTCCTCCTTCTACTTCTATTTTTTTTAATTGAATGTGAAAGAAAGGGCAGGTCAACAGTTATCTTTCTGTGTGGCCACCACCATTACTACTCTGAGCCTAAAACTGACAATGTTAGCACTACTGCCCCCATCACTTAGGACTAGATAATGAACAGGAGAGAGATTCCTTGTCTAAGAGGGCATACCTGAACTGTCCTGTGGCCCCATATTGGTTGCCCCTTATTGTTCCTGACTGGCCAGCCATTTGTTAGTAGATTGTCATTCAGAGTGCAACCCAAATCACTGTCACTGGCAGAAAAATGTGTCACCTGCATGCCTTCCTATCAGTTGGATTGATGACAACAAAAACTCTATTGTTAGGCAGATTATTTGCTTGCATGTTTATAAATAAGCAGTAAGACTCACTGTGGACACCAGTGGGGGAAAAGTCCAAACCTTTTCAGACCTTTGTAGTACCTGGCCCACCCATTCTAGGCTTGTCAAGAGATTTCTTGAACCCATGGTTGGTTACAATTGAGCTTTTAAAGGCAACATGGACTATTCTCTCATAGCTAAAACAATAAATAACAAGGTAGATTAGTTCCTAAATTAAGGAGCAGTTGTCTTTGGTTATATGTCGAAGAAACTCTACCTTTAATTCATATCCATCATGACAATAAAATAATGAAAATTATTTAATTGCATACCTGGAAGCCCAACTAAGTCAATATTTCACATGGAAATCCCTCTGATTATGTCATAAACAGTGCTTTTCAAACTCTCTTGTGTTTTCCAATCACCCAGGCATGGTGTTAAAATGTGGATTCTGATTCAGTAGACCTGGGGTGGGGCTCCAGGTTCTGTATTTCTAGCAAGCTCCCAGATGATGATACTGGTTCATAGACACTTAGGATAATAAGGCTATAAAATAAACCTCATCTGTTACGTGGTTATTTAACATAAACATAACAGTTATCCCTCAGCTAAAAATCGTAGTTCAGTATGAATTTTTTATATGTATACATACCCTGTTCGGTTTTACTTACAGCATAAAATTGTTTTCTTTTTTACGTCCTTTTATGAAAGATTTTTGTTTTCAATTATACAAGTAGTAAATATCTATTATCAAAAATAAATAAATAAATCCAAGCAATATAAATACAGGCAGGGTGAAAACGCAAAAGTCATCTCTTCGTGTCTAACATTTGTAAAAATAATAATAATATTCATTGAGATAAGGGGAGGGTATGATACACATTCTTTTTTTTATAGCTATACTTTATTTGTATGGGTATACAACATTTAAAAAACATTTAGTAACGGGATTGGTGATAATTGAAATAAGATTGGCAAAATGTTTGTTATATTTAAGCTCAATGATGGAGTTCATTTTACTATTTCCTCTGCTTTTGCGTATATTTGAAATATTCCAAAAGAAAAATAATCCATATTTGGCTGAACAGTCCAAGAGGCAGATGTTAAGTCACAAAGAATGAGTTTAGATTGAGCTGAAGTTTTTTGCCTACCTCAGATCATTAGATGGACTTAATTTTTATTTATGTCAAACTACAGTTTTGCTGGGACATAGGGTGGTTAAAGGGAAGCAGCAGAAATTAAGGCTGGATGAATCATGAAGTCATACTAGAAAGCTCTGAATTTCAGTATGAGTTTGTAGGCTAAAGGTTTTTGAGCCAATGTTTTAGGAAAACTGGGAAGCAATATGTTTGGTGATTAAAATAGGGAAGATCTAAGTGAGGGATCATAGTAAAAAGCTGTTTATTACTATAGTGGAGGCCAGTGGTCAGGAGGATCTGAACCAGGAATGACAATGGACTGGAACTCTAGGAGGATTGACAGCAGACGGAATCTAGGGAGTCAGCCATCTCCATGATTCAGATCGGCTGAACTGGGAGGGGAGGGTGGCAAATGGATTCCCGTAGTAGTGAGAACAGGAAGATGAGAAGGTCAAAGAGAGATTTTAACTTCACTGAATTTGTAGTATCAATGAAACATCCAGGTGGTGATATCCAGAAGTAGCTGGGAATGTACGACTAGAGTGAAGAAGAGGGGACGCCAACCAAAGAAAAAGTTGATAGTTGAAACTACTGAAATGGGTGTAATCTAGGGAGAGAACAAAAAGGCAGAGAAACTAAAGACAAAACCATGGGAACGTTTGCATACAAGGGACAGATACAGGTGGGGGAAAAAAGAAAGCAGAGGTGATCAGAGCCAAATTAGTACAGTGTTGTGAAAACCAAGGAAAACAAGGTTTTAAAGGAGAAGAAGGGAGGGAATTAAAATTTTAGCAAGGATAATTGATAGAGCAAAGTCCTGAAGGGGATAGGGAGTAGGATCCAAAGTACAAGGGATACTTCCTCCTCTAAGATAGCTTGATCCTGAAAATGATTGGCAGGGAGAAGAGGTGGCTTCTTACTGATCTTCAGTAAATAAGGTGATGTCATCTACAGAATAAAAGAGAGTAGGAAGGGTGGGTTTCAGGGGAATAAGAAAGGTTTGAAGCTGGTGTTTGGAGACTTAGTTGTTTAGAGACCAGTCAAAAGAATGCTAAAGCAGCACTGAAAGCCTTGCTGCAGATAGATGGTATAACTCGGGAGTTGTATCCAGGTGATAAGCTCAGGAGCAGGAAAGGGCGATAAGGGGCTAGCAAAGCTGGGGATCAGAAAGACAGGTAGATTGTAGAAGAGGAAAGGGCTGGGGCAAAAGAATTAAAAAGTTTGATGTGAACACCACTGAAGTCTTGAACTGAGGTTGGGGAGAAAAGCAAGTGGTATCAGGAGACCAGCTGGACCATGAGAGCAAAGGAGGAATGACTGGACATGGAAACTACCTCAAAACAGATTCAGTTAGCAGACAGGATTGTTAGAGGTGGAAATAGGAGATTGTGATCAGAGGTTAATTTCCAAGTAAAAGATCTTTGATGTGGAAAACTTCCAAGTGATGACCAGGTCTAAATCATGGTCTTGCCTGGGCAGCCGAAGTAGGAGAATATAGAGGTTGAGGAACTCTGAAGTCAGGTTATTAGATGGGGCTGATGTTACTTTGATTTATTTAGGATGGCCTTAAGACCTTTGGAAAGCAAAGACCCCTTCTCACCTTTCTGTAACTCCTACAGAAAGGGTTGGCTTAGGTAAGTACTGTTTGGGGAGGGTAGGGAGAGGGCAGGGAAAAAATAGAGCCTTTAAAAGATACACCTAGAATATCCCTAGAAGAATACATCAGAAGCTTTGATTGCCTCAGGGAAGGGACAATATGTCTGGGAGATAGACGTGGAAGGGAGATTTTTCACTGTACATCTTTCTGTACTTTTTGAATTTTGAACTAATTGATGTAGCACCTATTAGAAAATAAAATGAAAACTTAAGATAGATATTGTTGATATAGATACAGATAGTAAACAACTTGTTTAACTTTAAAGCCTTCCTTATTCTTTCTGGTCCTGAAACAGATTAGTTTGATGGGTAAGACTAATGAAAAGAATCTGTAAGAGTCCACTATTCATAATAGTATTGGGGTGGCCAAAAAGTTTGTTCAGTTTTAAGTGAAAATAAAAGACATTTTTCATTTTCACCAAGACTTTTATTGAACAATGTATTCACTAACAGAATGAACTTTTTGGCCAACCCAATATTTTGCTAAGTTTATTTCAAGCATTGGTCTCTTAATTTGAATCATTCACCATACAGCTTGTAATTCCTGATGCATTTTACAATTTCCCTCAATATAATCACAGTTTCCCATCATTTTAAGCCTGGTTTAACCATTAATAAAATCCTTTTCAATAGGTCTCACTCTGCTCACTTCAGTTCAAACTGAGGGAAAATGTCTTTTAAACCTAGGAAGGAATGGGAAGCAATTAGGAGTTAGCAGCTTGACACCCTCCTCAGGATTTTCATGTCATCATTTGGTTTGAAAAGGTAAACATTTCCAGGACATCGGAGCAGTCAGGGTTTAAGAATCAGTACACTGATGTATCCATAAGCCCGTAAGATATTTTAGAGGTTTCACTATTACTTTTCCATTAGTTAAGTAATCATGAATTAATGGCAATTACACTTAGTGAATTTAGGTAATTTTTACTGCAGTAATTTACATGTTTCCCTTTTAATATCTTAAAACAGGTGTGAAAATCACATCTACACTGCAAGTGTTGAAGCTTATCAAGCAGGCTGGTGACCGAGTCCTAGTATATTATGAAAGGCCTGTTGGCCAGAGTAACCAGGGTGCAGTGCTGCAAGATAACTTTGGACAGTTGGAAGACAACTTTCTGTCAGGCTCATGCCAACCAAACTATGAAGAGGAGACAAGTGGGTTGGCAGTAGATGCTGAAAACAGAGACCTGGATTCTGAATTTGAAGACTTAGCAAGTGATGTGAGAGCACAGACTGAGGTCAAAGATGAGGCACAGTCATTAAGTCACAGTCCCAGACGTACTCCAACAACACTTTCTGTTAAACCCCTTGGAACTATATCACCAGTTTTAAACCGTAAATTAGTTGTAGGAAGTTACCCACCACCCCCAAAACTTCCATCCAAAGAAGGAAATAAGCCCTTGGCCCTAAAATCTTCTGAGATAACAGAACCAGCACAAGTGTCAAAGCCCACCCAAGGATCCACTTTCAAACCACCTGTGCCACCACGACCGCAAGTCAAAGTTCCTTTGCCTTCTGCTGATGCCCCAAATCAGGCAGAACCAGATATTCTCGCTGAAAAGCCAGAGAAGGTGCTGCCACCGCCTGCTGCAGATAAACCTGCTGAAAAGCAAGCGAAAAATCTGGATCACGTAGAAGAAGCAGCTGCAGCTAAGCAGTTTTTAGCAAAGCAAGAAGTGGCAAAAGATTTGACTTCAGAAAGTTCCTGCCCTCCTAAGGACAGTTCAGATGACCATCAAACGTGGGAATCGTCAGAAATTCTCTATCGTAACAAGCTAGGAAAATGGACAAGAACCAGAGCCAGCTGCCTCTTTGACGTAGACGCCTGCCACAGGTACCTAAACGTCGCGCTGTGGTGCAGGGAGCCTTTCAAATTAGGGGGTCTCATCTGTTTGGGGCACGTCAGCCTAAAACTTGAAGAGGTGGCTTTAGGATGCTTAGCTACATCGAACATGGAATACCTTTCCAAATTCAGACTGGAAGCCCCATCACCTAAGGCCATGGTCACGAGAACCGCGCTACGTAATCTGAGTATGCAGAAGGGGTTCAATGACAAATTTTGTTTCGGTGACATTACTGTTCACTTCAAATATCTGAAAGAAGGAGAGCCAGACCACCATGTAGTTACTAACTTAGAGAAAGAAAAAGAACTCCATTTGGTCGAAGAGGTTTCTGCCCTACCTAAAGAGGAGCACTTTGTTGGACAGATGGGTTTAACAGAAAATAAACATAGTTTCCAGGATACTCAGTTCCAGAACCCAACTTGGTGTGATTACTGTAAGAAAAAAGTTTGGACTAAAGCTGCTTCCCAGTGTATGTTCTGTGCTTATGTTTGCCATAAAAAATGTCAGGAAAAGTGTCTAGCTGAGACTCCTCTTTGTGGAGCAACTGATCAGCGGATAGACCGGGCCCTGAAAAATCTCAGGCTGGAAGGACAAGAAACCCTCTTAGGCCTGCCCCCTCGTGTTGATGCTGAAGCTGGGAAGTCAGTCAACAGAACAACAGGTTTGACAAGACATATTATCAATACGAGCTCTCGTTTGTTAAATCTGCGTCAAGTCTCTAAAACTCGCCTTTCTGAGCCAGGAACTGATCTAGTAGAACCTTCACCAAAACACACACCCAACACATCAGACAACGAAGGCAGTGACACAGAGATCTGTGGCCCAAACAGCCCTTCTAAACGGGGCAACAACACAGGAATAAAATTAGTGAGAAAGGAGGGTGGTCTGGATGACAGCGTTTTCATTGCAGTCAAAGAAATCGGTCGTGATCTGTACAGGGGGTTGCCTACAGAGGAGAGGATCCAGAAACTAGAGTTCATGCTGGACAAACTGCAGAATGAAATTGATCAGGAGCTGGAACATAATAATACCCTTGTTAGAGAAGAAAAAGAGACAACAGAGACGAGGAAAAAATCACTTCTTTCTGCTGCTTTGGCTAAATCAGGTGAAAGACTGCAAGCTCTAACACTTCTTATGATCCACTACAGAGCAGGCATTGAAGATATTGAATCTTTAGAAAGTCTGTCCTTAGACCAGCACTCCAAAAAAATAAGCAAGTACACAGATGATACGGAAGAAGACCTTGATGATAGTGAAATAACCCAACTAATAGACTCTCAGCCATTCAGTAGCATATCAGATGACTTATTTGGCCCATCTGAGTCTGTGTAACAGTCTGTTTAAACTTTCAAGTGATTGATTGAGGAAAAGTTGCATCTAAAGTACCACAGATATAACCACATTTAAACCCTCTTATTATGCACTTTGGCCTGCTTCTTCACAGTTATTTGCTTGTATAAGAACTAGAGTGGAAAAGGTGGTTTTCCAGCAAAAACATGACCAGCTCACTAAATTGGTTGTTTCAGATTGCATTTATAGCTATGCTTTTTGGGTTTATACTGGGAATTTATTTTTACTAATTTATTTTTAACTTTTTCTAATTATGTAATTATGTAAGCTGACTTTTCGTGTTTATGTAGGTGTGATGTCTCATTGTGTTTTTTTTCCTTCCTCTTCCTAGTTTTTGAATTAGTGTTAAATAGGATACTGTCCAGATTCTTGAAATATTTTCATTTCCATCACAGTTATAACAACAAATTTGCTGCATGCCCAAATTGACAACAGCAATCATTGAGGGAACAGGTTTTGAATCTTACTTTGTGTTATGAAGTTTGTCATATCTACTTGCTTGAGATTTTTGTTATTTTGGGGTTTGGGGGAGTGCTTTTTGTTTTGATTTTGCCAAACGTAACATGAAAGCAGATGCCGCAGCTTTAGTTAGTTATGCTGATTTAGTAAAAAAAAAAAAATTTTACATATATTGCTTGTTTTTTATGCTTTTGTGAAACTTTTTTCTAAAGCTTATGTGCAGTTTAAGTACAGTGAGAATATAGTGATTAATTTGAAGAGCTTGCATTGAAAACCAAAATGCAATAGGGAATAAATACAGAATGCAGTTGGTCAAGAATTTTGAGAGGATGACCAGATTACTAAAAAAAACAGTAACCAGTAGGATTTTGAAATATAATCTTTCAAAATGTTGACACTTGCCTTTCAAATGGAAGTACTAAACATTTATGATTATTTTTCATCTTCAGTTCTCCCATAGGAAATAAAGCATGTAGATATTTGAAGTTTCAGAGGACTGTTCTTAAAATGACTTTGTTGATATCTGCTTTGGCTGTTTTGTTTTAGAAAAATAGTCATGCATGAGAATGCTGTAAGGGAGAGGAATCATGCAAAATAGATTTATTGCTTTGTCTGACATCCTACAGGCTTAAAGGAATGGTGATCGTTCTGAATGCTTCTGTAGTTCAGACTGTCTTATTAAAAAAAAAAAAAATTACACAGCATAGATACATAGGAATTGGAACCATTTATCTTAACATGAAGGTCTAGTCTGATACTCAGGCCATCGTGTGGATCCCAATAACACATGACTGAGGGAAAACATGTGAGCATGACCTCTGTTGGTATACCATAAAAGTTTTGGCCTTTTATATGTCTATAACATAGATATGTACATGTTTTTCCCTTTTGTAGGTAACTGCTATGATAATTGCTATATAGTGAAATGGACATGAATTTTAAACTAGATGGCAGTTTTTATGGCTGGCAGGAAAAGGCATAGTATAATAGTAAGGATTCTGACCCAGGTCTATGACCCAGGACTCCATACAAGAGTTTAAGTTCAAGCTCTTCTGTTGGCCATTAGTGAACTGTGTAACCATAGGCAAGCCACAAAAGGGCTCCATGCTGCAGGCTCCCCAGCTGTAAAGTAGGAATAAGCAAAATTTTTTCTACCTCACAGGATTGTTGTGAGGAAAACAACAGCATAACTGCAAAAGTTCTCTGAACAGTAAAAAGCTATTGAAATAAAAGGGTTATATGGATGATAAAAATATTTTTATGGGTAGAAAAGCCATTCCACTTTTAAAATCAATAGCCAGTTCTCATTCTTGCTATTTTATTATTTATTAAGTAAAATATTAGGAAACTAAATACCTTTCTTGGCCAAGTTTATAATAAAAATACATCTGTGTATACCCCCCATTTTTGTTTAAACATGCTTGCATTTTAAAAGAACACTGCTGTAGAAGTCTTTATACACCAAATTCACTGAAAGCTAAAATGTTGTTCTCTAACAATAGCCTGAAACAATCTGCCCAATGTAATAACCAACTGTCATCTTATAAAAAATCACTTACCACTGACAACCTGGAAGGCAGAGTAAGTGGCTGGTGGTTTTGGATTATACCATGGAAGTTTTAGTGACATCCAAGCATGCTGCTGAAACTGATGCATTTGAAAGAGCTGTAGAAATAATGCAAAACTTTGGTTTCATAAAAATCTACTCATGTTTGAAAAGTATTTAACTCTGTAGAACCACAATTATGGAAAGCTCAGTAATGCTGCTAATGATATTTGTAAAATATACCTTCAATGTAGTACAATATTTTTCTATTTACTGGGAGAGGCAGTAGAGGCATCACAGTTGTAGTTTCGTGCAAGGGGGGGCCGGGGGGGGTGGGACACTCCACTAGCCTAAGGACTAGTAAGGTATAAGGCTTCAGTGAAAACAGTTGTATTATATCACAGTCCTGATGTAATCTTTCTGCCATGCTATGTTATCAATAGCTAAAAAATAATATTAAATAAAAACTACCACAGAAAACAAGAATATCTTCATTTGATGTCATCTGAAAAAGGTGACTGCTGCATCTCTATGGAATTATTGCCTGGTATAATTGGGCCATGAAGATAAGCTTAACAAAGTCCGCTTTTGCTAAACAAAATTGCTATTCTGAAAATTGTCTAAAAGCATTAAATTTTGGTTTTACTATTTTTTTATGCTGTGAAATAATCAGATTTATGGATTTGCCTCTGCTATCTAGTAGTAATTGGACTAAAGTGTATTTGCTACATTGGTACTTAGATGAATTATTAGGTTAGACAGTCAAGCTGAGCAATATTTTAGCATTTAGAATCAATTCATATGCTATGTTTCTTAATATCAAACCTTACATTCTTCAGTATCAGAACTAGTTAAAATACTATGTGGCCATTTTGTGAATTTGAGAGGAGAAAACACATGCTAAAAATTTGAGGGTACTGTCAATTCTAAATTTAAGTAAGTATTTTTGAATTTTTTGAAAGGCAGTTTGAAGGTATTTGGCTCTTACTAATAGTAAGATAATAAAATCTTAAGTCCCCTAAAAGTGAATAAATTTAAAATCACTTTAATTTTAAAATGTATTGAGTTTATTTCTAAATTGAGAGATAACAGCTTTCCTTTAAAAACAGGGTTGGGGGAGGTTCCCTTAAGCCTTTTTAAGCCATGGATCCATTTTAAGATCTGTTTAAAACCATGGATTCTCACCCCTGAAAGGTGCACACATGTGCACCCTAAGTTTTATGGAACTTCCAGGGGCCGTGGACCTACTGTGTCAAGTGGCTGCATATCATAGTTATTTTCATCAGATATAGTTAGTTGTTCGTAGCAATGAGGAAAACAATATAACTTTAGAGATGCAAGGATAACTTACTGGTTGGTTCCACACTGACACCATGTGGCTAGTTACATACTTCAATTTAAAACAAATTTTGCAAAGCCAAAAAGTATGGTTCAAACTAGTCTGGAGTGGATTTTACCTGATGCCTGCAAGCAAAGAAGAATAGTTTTTAATTGAATACCCACAGTTAAAACAATACCTTCTTACATATTTTATTCCAATGATAATATCTGGTTAACAAAGGAATACAACAGGCACAGTAGTGTTCAGAAGATTTATTAAGTAAACTAGCTAAAACATGACGTAGGTGGATACACTTAGCAGTCAAAAGAAAGAATTGAATATTCATCACTACCTCATTAAGCTTTTTGTATCTGTTTTGCCAGGTACAAACATAAAAACCACCTCTGCTCAAAAAATAAATGTTCAGAGAGCTGTGTGTTCTTTGTTCTGATACACACATTAAAAAAAAAAAAAAAAAAAAAAAAAAAGCTGCTCTTTTCATAGTCTTGCCAACCCCAGAATACTAGTTATATAAAAGACCTTACAATTTTTTTCTCCTTCAGATACAACTGACACCTTTTGCTCTCAAAACAGTTCTGAAAAATATATATCTTTTATATGATCTCTAGGGATCACCAGCAGACATGGCTGCCAGTCATTCTTGAAGAGACTGAAGCCTTGCAGGCAAAAATAAAAGAGGGATAAGGTACATGGTATTGGGAGTGAGGAGAACCACAAACCCTGCAAGAGAATTGATTTGCAGCACATTCTTTTTTAAGGCTCGCCCCTACAGAAGTAGAGAACAATCCTGCCTTTTTACTTTAGCCATAGAAGTGCCTCCAGCAAAGCAGAGTCCTTGTGTAAGTCGTCCAATGCAAATACACGAGTAGGATGCTTGTTTGCTTCCAACACATACATGCACTTGAAAACCAGACTTCAGATCAAAGCCCCACAAAAAAAGCTTCATAAAGAAAATGGGAAGTATTAGCTACTTTCTTAGAGAATTATAAGGTTGAGGGGTCCTTCCAAGTTAACAGGAGCACAATTTTATCTTAACAAAGAACTGACATTAAGTAGTTTTTGTTTACGATTACAGAACTACAGAATGAACAAGTGTTATTTGAGACATTCCACACTATCTTCATATCTCATACAAAACTCGATGTAAACTAACAATGTTCACTAACACGGTACTTGCTATCACATAGAAAAGGCACATCAACGTCGTCATGCTTAGAAAAACTACATCACACAGCACTAGGTGATACAGTATTACATAGACATTTTTAGATGTTTGGGTTTTTTCCTGCCTGTGAAAGGGCGTGTGCCCTGACCACCCTATTATTTTTACCTGTTTTCCTAACACGATTGAAGACAATTTCATTCCTTCTTCATCTTCATGTAAAATTTGTTTTCACATTGATGTGAACAACTTTCAGAAGTCTAAAAAATAATAGTTTCAAACAACTCAAAATTAGTAGAGCCCTAGAAAACACTTGGATGACTTCCAGGTCAAAGATAATTATAGTCTGATATTTTCACATCACAGCAGCTATTAGCCTTTTAAATTTCTTTTCTAAAACCTGAGCTAGGTGTTGATATATCTCATCATGCTTAAACAACCCTGACAGTATAAGGTATATCTATCCTCAATTTTCTGTCATCCGGTAAGACAAGTATATATCTGAAAGGGAAAGCTTCTAGTTGTTTATACGTTTGGGTGCTTTTCTCTGCTTTCAGAACATTTACTATTTTACCCTTATTGGCTTTAATGTTTGCTGCCAACCACATGACATGTAAACATATAATTTACAACCATCTGTTTCCAGGTAGGTGATTACATAGAAAACTAATGCCCGCTGAGATTCATGGATAAATCCGAAAGATGACTGGCTCAAGTTCTTGTCTTCTGCATCTGGGATAACCAGCTTTTAACTCACGAATATATTGACAGTACAGTTGACCCTTGAACAACACGGTTTGAACTGCACGGGTCCACTTATATGCAGAATTTTTTCAATAAATACAGGCTGCAGTACTACATGGTCTGTGGTTGATTGAATCCAGAGATGTGAAACCATGGATACGAAGGGCTGACTGTAAAGTTGTACGCAGGTTTTCGACTGCATGGGTTGTCGGCACCCCCAAACCCTGTGTTGTTCAAGGTCAACTGTAATTACAAGTTCAGTAACTCAACATTCAGTGTCACTATATAATATATGCCGTCTTACTTGATTCTGTTTTTCAGACTTCCTTCTAGTTCCTCATTATTGGAAGTGTCTCGGAGATAATGCGTGCTTTAAAACACTCATTACCAATATTCAGAAAATATATAAGACTTTTTTGCCCAGGTGTTCGTGAATGTAAGTTAAAAAATTATATTTGATTTGGATTCAAATATTTATAGATTTACACTATTTCGTCAAAATATATTGTATAATATTTAATAAAATCAAATACATAAAATAAAGTTTTCAACACTATTTATACAAACCCCTAGAAAAGCTGCTTTTTCTTTATAAGGCTGTTGGCAATCGATCATAACCATGGAAAAGAAAACCTTTGGTTGTTTTACTCTTTCACCAGGGATGAGTGGTATCACTAAGACAGTTCTGGATGAGTCATTTTACTGGAAACACTGTTTTATACAATTAGATACTTGGATGACTTTTGAGGGTCTCAGTCACTTTCAGATTCTTCATCCTCACCTATCGGATACGACTGGATATTATTCTGAGTATACATTTTTGTTTTAATGGGGCAGTTGTGATCCATGAGGATAGCCTAAAAGAGAGCAAAGTGCAGATATATTAACTTACTGTTTCATAAAGAGAAGATAGTCTTACCCTGTTTCTAAGGATTAGTAGTTTGAAAACTACATATAGTACCACCCACTATCAACCAACCAGTAATTTGGTGCAACTGCCAGGTGCCTTCCCTAGAAGACCTGGAGTTCTAAACTGAAAATTCCAGGCAATAGGAAGCAGCAGCAGCAGTCTGCAGTATTCCCATTATACCTGCCAGGAGCCATAAGTCGATTTGGAGGAAGCTGTAAGCTATGAAGAAAGGGATATGCAGGTTAGGTTTAGGTCATACTTAGAATCTTTGAATTAGGGTGGGGGGATCTGGAGGTCACCCAATGCACCTTCACAGTGGCAACACTTAATAAGGAGGGCCTCCCTCCTTAATGAGGCAAAGCTCTCGTGTTAGAAACATCCCTGAGGCTGGATTAAACCTGTCTCCATGTTTCTATTTGTGGATCAAGTTCTGACTCCAGCCGTCTTCACAGCCTGCCCTTACAATATTTTAAGACCACGGCCATGGCCCCTTAGATTTCCCTAGACTAAACGTCACAGGGCCCTTATCTTTTTAAAAATGGCATTTCAGGAGGACCTCTCCCCAAATCCTGGCTGGCCTCTTGCTCAAGTGTATTTTAAAAAATACATTCCTCTCATGTACCATAAAAATCTTGTGCACTCCCTTATTGTTAACTGAAAACTTTTTTAAAGGTCAACTGATCCTCAACTGATAAACATCCTCAGTTGATGAGCACTGTAGTCATCATTCTTCACGAAAAGTGTACAGACAAAGCACGTAGTCTGAGTGCACAGCTGGGGTGTATCATGCCAGGACTGTGCTAAGCATTTTCAATGCAATACTTCAACTTCACAATAACCTATGTGGTAGTTTGATAACCCTCCGTGTAGGCGCAAAGGTTAAAGAACTTGACCAAGGGATGTACAGCTAAATGGGGCAGATACGAGCCCAGGCAGCCTATGCCAAAGTCTGCTCTGGCGATGCCCCACAGGACAGCAGGAGTGTAGAGCACGACATCAGGTGCAACTGAAATGAATTCTCTCATCAAGAATGTCTTTCAGGGGCTTCCCTGGTGGCGCAGTGGTTGAGAATCCACCTGCCAATGCAGGGAACACGGGTTCGAGCCCTGGTCTGGGAAGATCCCACATGCTGCGGAGCAACTAGGCCCGTGACCCACAATTACTGAGCCTGCGCGTCTGGAGCCTGTGCTCCGCGACAAGAGAGGCCGCGATAATGAGAGGCCCGCGCACCGCGATGAAGAGTGGCCCCCACTTGCCGCAACTAGAGAAAGCCCTCGCACAGAAACGAAGACCCAATACAGCCAAAAATAAATAAATAAATAAATAAATAAAGGAGTTCCTTTTAAAAAAAAAAAAAGTACTTATACCTTTAAAAAAAAAAAAAAAGAACGTCTTTCAGAGTTTTCCTCCACGTAAACTATTCCCTCCAGTGCCTTTCTGTGCAATTTGAAAATCTAAATGGCAGCATTTATCTGGATTAAAATTTATCTTCTGTTGGCCTATTGCAACCTATCTTGGCACTTGTTAGCTACTCCTCCCAGTTCTTGCCCCACAGATGTGATAAGCTGCTATGTCTCCACTCAAGTGCTTAACCCATTTATCATTTCCCAAGAAATGCTAAAATGATCTGCTGCGTGGCATGTTAAGATAAGGACTTCCAGGACCCTCTAAGTTAGGCTGCCAGCTCAAATTGTCAGCTGCAAATTTAACTATTTTTTTCATTATGCTTCTTGCCAAGTGAATTGATACATGGACTTCATAAAGAGCTCAATTTCTAAAAATAAGTAATTGAGGCAACAGACACTGTATACCAGGACCATTCTCCCCACGTGGGTGTGTGCTCGTAACACAAAAGGTCTAGCCACCAAAGAGCTCGATGTCTTGCCTCTCTGGATTGGTGATCCTCAAAGAAATGTGCCCAAGAATCACTTGAGGGGGCAGGTTAAAAATGAAATCCCCCGTCCCTACCCTCACATGAGGGTGAGAAACGTGCTGCGAGAAACACCGCCCGACTTATGTGGCATTTTCTAGGGCATAGTAGGGTCACATGGCTGACAACAGCTTACTGGGCACCTACCAGATGTGTGTGTCAGTGCCCTTAAGGTCCTCTACCAGCAACTTAGGTACCTCACTGCACACGAGTGACAGGTTCCATAGGGTTTGCAGGCTGAGCGCTCACTGTGGGTTAAGTGCTCAGGGAAAGCAATGTGGAAGCGATGGGGGTAGACTTGAAGCTTGAATGATGGAAAGGATTTTCACAGCGAGGGAGTTGGGAATGAGCGCGGCAGAGGTTATTTACCAAACAAGACATTAAGTAAAACAGCCTGCCTCCCCGCCAACCCCCCCCCCACCCCCGATCTGATGATGAGGCACAGGGAGACGTTCACGGGAAAGCCCAACCGGGGCCAGACTGCAGGGCCCCGAATGCCAGGCAGGGGCCTTGACCCCAGGCCCACAGGTGGCGAGGCAGGCTTGGAAAGGATGGCCATCATTCTACCTTATCACAATTGCCTTCTATCACTTGGTTGTCCACCATTATACCTAACGGTAGGTACATGTAGACTTAAGGACCTCTGGAACCTAGCACTGGGTACGTAATACGGACTCAATTAAAAAACTGCATTGCAAGGGAAGAAGTTCAGTCAGACCAGTTATTTGGCATCATATAGACTTAAATAGAATTTATCAATTAACCAAACTGCATTTGTTGACACTACCTATAGCAGGTTAAGAAGTTTTCTTTCTTAAAAGATCATCTGTAGCTTTTAAAACCTAGCTTACTGGCTTCTGAACCTCTTTTGAAAGATTTATTGTGCCATAGTTGTTTTTTTTTTTTAAGTTGTACATGATTAAGCCAGATGGCATCTAATAGTCCAAAAGTGCCACGAAAAGAGGGGCATGAACAAGATCAAGTGGGTAAGTCAAGTGCATGGGGGACGTGTGCAGAGTGGCCCGGGGAGCAGCCTGGTAATCAGAGCAGGGGCTTCCCTGGTGGCGCAGTGGTTAAGAATCCGCCTGCCAATGCAGGGGACATGGGTTCGAGCCCTGGTCCAGGAAGATCCCACATGCCGCGGAGCAACTAAGCCCATGCGCCACAACTACTGAGCTTGTGCTCTAGAACCTGCAAGTCACAACTACTGAGCCTGCGTGCTGCAACTATTGAAGCCTGTGTGCCTAGAGCCTGTGCTCCGCAACAGGAGAAGCCCGCGCGCCAAAATGAAGAGTAGTCCCCACTCGCTGCAACTAGAGAAAGCCTGTGCGCAGAAACGAAGACCCAACACAGCCAAAAATAAATAAATAAATAAATAAATAAATAAATCAGAGCAGTGCTCCATGCATTGCTGTGTGGAAAAAGGTGTGTTTGTTTGACTCTGGACTGAAGAAAAAGCAAAAAAAAAAAAAAAGAAGGGGGAGGGCATTTTCATCTGAATTCAGGGCAATGCCTGGTTCCTAAGAGTTGAGCCCTGGTCCTACCAAATGCCTGGTTTCATATCAGACACAGGAGAGGCATGATTTCCAAACTGGTAAAACATGCCGGACAAAGTGAAGTGTAAAAATAACACAAATACAAAGCTGGGACAGTGAAAAAGTAAAAGCATTAAAATGTAAGAGTTCCAGGCTTCAAGACTTTGAAAGATACCAGGCCTATGTGCTAGAAAAGATTTATTTACCACATCTTTTAAAAAAAAAAAAAAAAACAACAAAGTGATGGTTTTGCATCAGGGTCACCCAGTGGAAGAAAGCTGCAGTCCTCAAACCACCTACTTTCCTGTCTGGGCAACAATTAGAAACTTCAAGAGTAAGACCTAAGAAATGTGCCCTATCTTTAAAAATAATTCAACCCGAAAAAATAAAACTCCATTCCAGAACACAGCTTTCCTCCTCACTGGGTATTCTGACAGTTAGAGGCTGTAAGCAATTGTCTTATAACTGGAACACAGTTTCCTAAATGACAGAGTTGGTGTTTCTTATACTTGCAGAGGAACTGGAGTAACAGGCTTTTTTCTCTGCCTGTATTGATAACACTGATTATTTTAAAAAAGAAAAAAAAGCAGAAATCCAATAAACCAAATGGAAGAAAAACTCAAGTGCTCACAAACTGGTTCATGACTGGATGACTTAGGGTCCATAAAATAGCACTCGAATTTTCCATTTCTAGCTGAAGTCCAAACACCACTTAATCAGAATGCTTCCTAATGAAAGAATGATTTGCTAAGGTTTGTATACCTTCTTCTGGCTCTCACGTCCCCTGCGTTTGGTAACTGCTGATCCTGAATGCCAGCACTTGTCTGTATTGGATTTTCTCAAGTGGGCAGTAATCGATCGTCCCTCCTCCACGGCACTCACTGCTTCCTGCCCTCGCTCCCCTCATCATCCAGCGCTATTGGTTTCCACCTGGTTCCTTCCTGCTCTGCCTGCACAGTGAGTAGGTGGCAGCTATTGGCTGCCACCTTCGCATGCTGCCATTATGCCAGTCAAATGGCGTCTGACACGATGCATTCAATTATGGGCATCAATTTTGGGCAGGCAGATGCGCATTCTCTCAAGTTTTTAATGATTCATCTTGCCAGGCACTTATTAAGGATTTTGACATTTTACAATGGAAGTGGCTTCTGGAAGCCTGTCATTCTTGTTGCTTTGCCTTTCAGAATTGTCTCTTCCACTTCCTTCAGCACTTTTCTTTTTAAATGAACTAAAGCCTTAGTTTAAATGTGGGAAGAGGCACTGAGGCCTGACTTCCGCCCATCACGTGGGGACCCCAGAGTGGGAGCTGGCAGGGCAAGCTCACCCTCCCTGGTCCCCTGACCTCATCCACTTCCTCCAAGACCTCAGATAAGCCCTCACGCTGCTGCCAACGAACGGATAACACAGCAGCCACTAACGTCTGCTGCTCGGCGAGGGAAGCCCACTGGGCAGCCCTGGGCTCTGAGAGTAAAAGGAGGCGCTCATCTCAGAGAGGAAGAGAGGGAGGAAACTGGGGTACTGCTGGGCTGACAGAGTAAGTCAGGGTTAGGTGAGAGCAAGAAAGGAGAGTGGGGTGAGATGGGAACGCGTGACAATTTATTGAGCATTTACTGTGTGCAGACTGGGGGGTCGCACTCCGCTAGTATTCTTTCATTTAATCCTCACAACCACTCTGTGAGGTCGAGGCTATCTTCCCGTGGGACAGACAGCTCGGCTCCAGGGCTGCCCGTGCTGGCCCTGCGCTGTCTCCTGAGTCTTAAACAGTCTCCTGGATGACAGGAGCATTTGTAGGTGATTTTTTTTTTTTTTTTTTTTTTGGTCAAATAGGGTTGGGAGTAATCTTCATTCAGCCTTAATCAGATTGATACGGTGACAACAGGACAAGCGTTGTTTTCTGTGGTTGCACAGAGAATTTTCTGACCCTGATTGGGGCCAAGGTACTGTGCTGGGGTCGGACAAACAAAGGTAGACAGGAAACTTAGATAACCAGGCTGGAAAACAGGAAGTGCCCCGAGACAGATATGACATAGTGCTATGGCTGTGGCTGTTCGGAGCTGGCAAGCGTAGGCAAAGAGGAAGAGTCAAATGGCTTGTGAGTAATTCAAAATCACCTACTTCAATCCTATAAAGGGCACAAGACCAGTGCTCAGTGCTGGACATATTTTTTAAATATACTGCACATATTAATAAATACAAAAAGTGCCCAAAACAAAAACTGCACACAACCTAACTTCAGGGTCTGTGTCTCTCTTTAAATCCACTCTTTAGGGATAATCATGTAAAAGGGCAGTCAAGAAATGCCAAAGCCTTAAAACGCATTTCAGGTCAAACATCAGAGAGAACTTCTGACGTACTCCCTAGAGAACAGCAACAAGGGAACCTCACACCCATTCCTAAATGCCAAATACCATCTCCCCCAGCCTTGTTTCTCTCATTCACCTTTAACCTAAGGCCCTCATCTTTCAACTAGACGAGTGTCTATCACCATTTGATGTTTAAAAAAATCAGCAGCAGCACCAAACCAGGTATGAATGCTTATCAGAAAGGGTAAAATGACCACTGCATTTCAAAATTCAAATTTAGAATCAATAAGTTTGAATTTATTCAGAAGAGGAACACTTAACACTCAATACTACATCTTGCCTATAGCTATGATTCTGGTCATGAAATTATGAACTTAAACGTTATACATACGTGCTAACATGTGCCCAAAGGTGCATAAACAATATTTTTCCATAAGCGTCTGTTACCTACATTAAAACCATCTCCAGAATCTTATGCAGTAAGGACTAAGACACTATTACTGAAAGCTGTAAGGGTTAGGAGAAAAGCAAACAGGACCAAAAATGGCTGATCTTAGAAGTAAGCACAAGAGGCAAAAAAGTTATCTTCAAGATTTTCAAGAACCTTAGAAAATTAAATTGAACAATCCCTGTTTATATTTGGTTGATGAAAAGAGCTATATTGACTGCTAATCTATGTACAAAAATAGTTTCATTCTTCAAATATATAAACATAATGCTTGATACAGTAAAACAAGTAGCTGCCCTATGTGGTATAAACTAAAAAGGAACTCTTACCATTTACATTTGGGGAGTTCTGTTCAAAAGGAGCAGAAATATATTTTAGAACTAAGCCATAAGACACTATCCAGGAGACCATGATAAAGTTATCAAGAAATACTTCATTGCATCCTAAAATTTGCTTACCATTTTTTCTTCCTTGGCAGGTGGACTTCGGAGAAAAAAGCAGAGAGGAGCAAAAAGAATATCAATTATTCCAATAATTGTCATGAGCCATGGAAATCCAATCGCCTTTGCGATAGCCCCACCAGCGGAAGGACCTTTCAGGAAACAGAGAATTAGATAAAGCTCTCTCTAAATGTCTTGTAGGCAGAAAGATGCAAAGGTTTAAATAATTTTCAGTAGGCATTATCAATCATGCACTGAGAAAAAAGGTTGTGTTGAAAGCCAATGTCCTTACCTATAGCATATCCCATACAAAATGCTACATCGGCAATGGCATACACACTCCCATAGACGGACACGTGCCGCAGGTCAACCAGGTAGCCCATGATGGGCATCATTGACGAATCCACCATGCCTGTGGACAATCAGGGAACACAGTCTATAGAAATCTGATGGAAACCAATAATGAACTGAATGTCAGGGACTGTGTCCTAAACTCACGACCATGCCAAGATTTCTCACTGCTACCTGCAAGTCTTGAGGCAAACTCCCTACAACATACCTTTGGCTGAAGACAGATTGAAGGTGCTTGAGGCTGAGACTGGAACCCAGACCACCATTTGCTGTTCTCCACCTTGCCTCACCTTGTCCTCCACTGTCTGGTGGACAGCACCCAGTCCTCTGGTGACTCACCTGCCATTCTTCAGATCCAGAGGGATGCTGGTTACTGGTTGTGTGGACCCCAAGCCTGCTTCCTGTGGGTGTTTTCCTGATTCACTATTTTCTGGTCCACTCGTCCTTTGCCCTCAAAGAGTGGGCAAACCTACATGCCTCACTCAGCTCCCTCCCCAGCCACACTGTGGCCTCACACTTAGATTATGAGAGTTAAAGTTGAAAAGTATTAGGGAGAATCAGAAGGAACCAGAACAGGAAGGAGTCTGAGGGATCATCCTGCCCTACTCAGGAAATTAAAATCGAAAGAGTGTTGCTCATTTACTTGGCTAAAAAACCAAAACCGCCACCACCACCTCCAAGACCTGTATTAGAATCTCTGGTCTCTTGCATAGTCGGGGACAGGAAGCATAAAGAAAAAACACATATATTCAGAGTTCTGGGTCCAAATCCCCGGCTGGGTGAGCGCTGTCATGCCTTCTCTCTCTGAACATCAGTCTCCCCATGGATAAAAGGGAGATGATAATGACTGGCTGAATGAGGTGATGGCTGTGAACACGCCCAGCAGGGCGTTCAAATGATAGACCCCGTACCCGAACACCCACCAGGGGCAGGAGGGTAAGGGAGACTTCTTTCATTCAACTAGTATTTGCTGATCACCTAACATGTGCAAGTTGCTGGGACACAGGGGAGAACAAAACGAACAAAGAGTTGGAAAATAAATTACGACTGTGGGGCTCCCCTGGTGGCGCAGTGGTTGAGAATCTGCCTGCCAATGCAGGGGACACGGGTTCGAGCCCTGGTCTGGGAAGATCCCACATGCCGCGGAGCAACTAAGCCCGTGAGCCACAACTACTGAGCCTGCGCGTCTGGAGCCTGTGCTCCACAACAAGAGAGGCCGCGACAGTGAGAGGCCCGCGCACCGCGATGAAGAGTGGCCCCCGCTCACCGCAACTGGAGAAAGCCCTCGCACAGAAACGAAGACCCAACACAGCCAAAAATAAATAAATAAATAAATAAATTTATTATAAATAAATAAATAAATAAATAAATAAATAAATAAATAATTACGACTGTGATTGAGGCTATAAAGGCACTGTGAGAGGTTATGTATACGTATACATACAAGCTAGGAGAACCTAACCTGGTCTAAGGGGTCCACAAAGGCTCCACCCTTTCTACTGTACCAAAGAGTCAACTCCTGCCTTTACCCTGTGACAGATTTACCTTTATTTTTATCATGATCAATGTGTATATTATAAATGAGAAACAAGCATATGCTATTTATCCAAAATATTAACAAGGTTTTTCCCTAACATATTACTTACTGTTCCTCACATTACTGCAAAGACTCAACCTCTTTGCCTGTGAAAATTCCTGCAGTACAGCTGGTCATCAATACATCAGTCTACCTTTTCTGTACCAAACCTTATACAAAACATACATGTGAAGTCTCTTTGTCCCCCAGCCTCATATGAGAAGGTCTGTGCACAGATATGAGCCCAAACAAATGGATTCTGAGGAAGCAGTTCTCCTGTTTGCCCAAGCTCAGCAGTGGAGTGTCGCTTTGCTTCTGTAAATAGCAGGCTTTTTATAAGACCGGTTTTCAGGAAATAAATGACTAGTACATGGAAGCCGGTACCTTTCTTTGGACGATCTACAAGCCGTACATGAGCTAAGCTGCCCACAGCCTCCTGTCAAAGTTCTAGATATTTTAGATTGAGTAGCTATAGTCTGCCCAAGTAAGAGGAACTCTGTCTTAGTAATGAGAAAACAAAGTTTTAAATTTAGGTAAAAGACTCGTGTGACTTACCAATTGCAAAACCAACTCCAAAGGTGGGAGCTATGAGTCCATAAATGTTTTTTGCAAGAGGAATCTGTAAGAGGAAATAAATGTTATGCTAAAATAACATGCTGGGGCTTCCTTGGCAGCACAGTGGTTAAGTATCTGCCTGCCAATGCAGGAGACAGGGGTTCGAGTCCTGGTCCGGGAACATCCCACATGCCACAAAACAACTAAGCCCGTGCACCACAACTACTGAGCCTGCGCTCTAGAGCCCGCAAGCCACAACTACTGAGCCCGCATGCCACAACTACTGAAGCCCACGCGCCTAGAGCCCGTGCTCCGTCACAAGAGAAGCCACCGCTATGAGATGCCCGAGCACCGCAATGAAGAGTAGTTCCCACTCGCCACAGCTAGAGAAAGCCCGTGCGCAGCAACAAAGACCCAACACAGCCAAAAATAAATAAAATAAAATAAATAAATTTATTAAAATTAAATAAATAAAATAACATGCTATCCAACTCTAAATCATCTTGGAAAGTCTTAAAGATATGCTTTCTTTGGCCTGTTATGCGTGTTCCCTCCTGGAGGAAGTAGGAGGAGAAGCAGGATGAGGTTTGGGCAGAAGTAGACCCTCCAAATCTTTAATAGTCGGAGTTGAAATGGGTTTTGTGACCACCACAAAAAGCTGGTTCACTGCCATATGTGAAAGTTCAGCCTCGTCCATACACCATTTTTGAAAAGAACCATAAGGTCTCATTTGGGATAGATATTGGCCTTTAGTAGAAGATGTTTTATTCTAGAAAAACATCTTGCTATTGTTTCTGGCTAGCTGCCCTAAAGTGTTTAAGACACGCCAATGTTTAAGATGTTGGGGAGCGGGCTACAAAGTGAAATAAAAACTATGTAATAAAACATTCTAAATAATTTCCAACCAACATGAAGCGAAAATAAACCCTTTGGAGAGTCTTGTCCAAAATTTTTAAGATGATAAAAAATGATGAGAAGAAAATGGAAGATGTAATAAAACTCAATGTCAACAAACTTCAAACTGCTATAAAATATTTCTTGGTGATTTTTGCCCAAAGCAAAAGTTTCATTCACAGATTATTTCCACTTGCCAAATGTCATCTTTCACTCACACATAAAATGCTGATTCCGACAATTATCATTCCTAGAAGAGCACAAAGCCACCTGTCAAAAAACAAAAAAGCACCATCAATACATGATTTCCGCCCCCACCCAAGTTTTCAATGGAAATCAAAACAGTAAGTTGTAATCGTGAAGGCAGAAACACTTGGAATTTTTTTTAAAGAACTACATTATTATAACAGAGTGAGTGTTGTCTCATTTCATCTTACCTCCCCATCTTGTGCGCAAGGATCCCAAAAATATTGGTTCCAATGAGATAAGAAATACTAGCTGGTAAGAAAGCAACGCCTGCAAATGTATGAAAAGGACATCTTATCGGTACTGATATCAGTCACATGTGAGAAAAACTAATCATTGTGAGACACCACGCTGGTGATTAGAGCTGATGAAATGAAGCCCTGGGGCCTGCACCCAAGCAGCTAATATCCGGCGGCTGCCAGAGCCCGTCTGGGCCCCACGCGGCTTATCCGGCCGCCCAAAGCTGCCGAGACGCTATAGAAATGAGATTCCTCCCTCTATCATCAGCTTCATCTCGCCTCCACCTCTGCCTGGTGGCGAGCTTTACCCGGAGACGACACCGACAGCTCCCGGCATGGGCAGTGAGCAATGGTGGCATCTGCTTCTGTTCCCCACCCCCCCCTTCATGATTTGTATGACAGGAGAAAGACATGGGCATTGACAAAATCGAGGAACATTAAGATGAGGGCAAAAAAAACATTAAAATTATCCCACACCTCTTCACTCATATAATCACCACAGTTTTCCCTTGTAAGTTTTACATACATAAATAAATGTGTGTACACAGGATTTAGGTTTTTTGTTTTTCAAAAAAATATGGGATTATACCTATTATACCTATTATACCTATGGTTCTACATCCTGCTTTTCTCAATAACCTTCATGAACATCTTTCCATGCCAGAAAAATAAATAAGTAAATGTCTCCGTGGTCATTTTTTGTGGCCAGAATGGCTTGCTGGTGACTCCTGACTCCCAGAGTGAAGCATGGAAACCATCTCTGAAGCCAAAGCTTCAAAGCAGGGATGCAGACCAGCTCAGTGGAAGCCCCAGACAAGCTACATCTTTCTGAAGCGAGTGGGGTGCTGAGCTCACACATGTGACTCGGAAGCCAGCATATGTTATTTTCCATGGACAGCAGATACAGTTGACCCTTGAACAACATGAGTTTGAACTGCACAGGTTCATTCGTACGCAGATTTTTTTCAATAGTAAACACTACAGTATTACACGCTCCACGGTTGGTTGAATCCACAGACGTGAACAGCAGCTACAGAGGAACCACAGACACGGAGGGCCGACTATAAGTTACAGCGGGTTTTCATCCGTGCAGAGGGTCTGCGCCTCTAACCCCCGAGTTGTTCAAGGGTCAACTGTACTCTCAGACAGCAAACACCCACTTCACCATTCTCACGCCCAAAGCATGGGATTAGGAGGCATGAAACAAGGTGTTCATTTCAGCTGGAAACTTACCACCCAAGGCTTAATTAAGTGGGTCACTTGAACCTCTTAGAGCCCAAGAGACGGTGACAGCTCCTACTGCACACACCTCACGGGGAGGCTTTGAAGATCACACGGCAACGTGCACAATAAGGGCTGTGGCACCAGCCCTCCCAGCCTGATCCCTGTGCCCTGTCACTCCATACAAACCCCGCCTCACTCACCACTCACCCCAGCCTGCTGACCTTCCCCAAACTGCAGTAAGCTCCTGCGGGCAGGGACCACTTCATCTGTCTCCCCGCAGCCCAACTCCACGGTGGCACACAGGAGGCGCCCAGAACACGCTGACCATTTAGAGGAAAGACCCTGCGTGAGGACGTTCACTTCACAGAGCTGGAAGTACTCAAGGCCGTCCCTTGAAGGCACCCCCGATGGTCCAGCACGGGCTTACTCCATGGGGTAACAGACAGGGTGTGGTCGGGAGCCCAGAGTCCTCCCTTCTTGACTTTCAAGCTGCAGACGGGGCCATGCACTCTTCGGACCTCAGGTTCCAAATTCCCTTTTCCTGTTCTGACACAGCCTCAGCATCGTCTGCCTCGCCAGGACCTCCACCCCCTCACACAATCCACAGAACCTGCCTCTCGGAACTCAAAGAAACCTCAGTGTGCCTCGGGGAGGAACGGGGTCCCAGGAGGGGGCCATCCAGCTCTGCTGGGAAACCTGGGGCCGGGAGCCCACTACTCTTCCAGACGGCGCTTCAGGGGCGCCTCCTACTACAGGGCCGCATCCTAACACCAAGCCCCAAGCCTCCCACCACCTCCACCCGCCGGCCCTGGTTCACATTCCAGAGCCAAGAGAAGCTGGCTTCAACCCCCTCCCCTAGCCCCGCCGCCAGCCGTGGGGAGAGTGAGAGGCATCCCTCCCACCGCTCAGCTTTCGCGACGAAACACGGCCTCTGGGTTGTTCTCCAGCAGCAGGGCGCCTACTGCGGCCCCTCTGTACAAGTTCACATTCTCGACCTCGAAACCTGGTTCCCAGAACTGCCCCAGCCCACGACGGACACACAGCACAGGACCACTAGCATCTGAGGAAAAATAGAAGGGCTGAAGAAATCCTACAAGCCTCTCCCGAGGTCTGGCCCCTCGGCCACGCCCCTCGGGGGCAGCCGCACAGTGACGAGTCTCAGGAGCCCCAGCGGCGCATGCGCCCACCCGGCTTGCCGCGCACAGACCTGCGCTTCCTCCAGGCCCTCGACCTCGCCTTCCTGGGGTGCTTTCCAGCCTTGGGCAGGGCTTCACACTCTCACCAGAGGATCCCCCCAGGTTCCTCTCAGGCCTTCATTGGTGCCTGTGGAGATTTTTTTGAATCTGCGACTAATTGGACATCTTTATCCCTCCCAAATTTGTATCACCGGCAAACACAACAAGACTTCTCTCTAGGCCTTTCCCCAGCCGCATGAGAAGTGTTGACTGGGGCTGGGCCACGCGCGAGCCCCTTCTCTTCCCCTGGGGTGCCAGTGCCTGCTCACTCGCCTCTGCTCATACAAGAAAGTTTAACCAAGAGGGACCACCCACCTGCCCCTAGTGCCTTTATGGAAAGTCTGGCTTTGACCACAGGCTTGACCTGCACTCAAGGGAGAGGCCTGGACCATCACAAAGTCCACAGAGAGCTGATCCTGGACACGCAGCCCCAAAGTGACCATAAGAATGAGGCCTTGGGCTTCTTCCGAGCTCCAGTGACCCATCCCTGTCGTCCCCAAGGACTCAGCTAGGAACCAGAATGGGGCAGGGGTCCCATCTGGACTCTCCAGAGGGAGGCTCGGAAGGTTGAAGTCACCACATCCCAGAACCACAGGAGGCTGGCCATCATCTTGTCTTTGCCACCCAGCTAGGCTGGCACGGGACATGCCTGGGGTCACAGCTGGCTGGGAGCAGTATGGTCCCCCACCAGCAGGCCAGTGTCCTTCCCTCCAGCCCACACTGCACCACCACACCTCGTTAAAGAACCAGAAGAAAAAGTCTGTTTCCACCCTTGTCTGGGGCCTGCTACTCAGAGCCTGTGCTTCCCTTTTGGGGTCATAGCCCTCACCATGAACATCAACTTTTTGATTCCCTAAGCCTCAGGGTGTCAGGGAGAGGTCACCTGACCCAGGATTGAGGTAAAGAGATGCCATGATGATTCTCTCTCCACCAACCCAAACCCAGGGCCACGCCCAAGTGGCAGCACAGGAGTTTGAGGGATGGGCTTGCCAGGGAGCCCTCTGGAGTAGGGATGGGCTGCGTCTTTACCTCCCCCAAAATGATGGCCCAAAACACTGCGTTCAACAAGAACAATCATGCGTCCCCTACGCAGCTCATGAGATTGTTTTGCTTTGACTTCAAATCTTACAGTCTTTCTCCCGAAACAATCAGAGAAGCAAAAGGTAGAACGGCTTCCATTTCCACACTGGGCTGGAGAGAGCTCACACAGGGAGGGGCTGAGCTGCCTGGGCCTCCGGGGAAGTCCTGTGCCACCTCCTAGAGCTGGGTCCCCGCCTCGGGGACAGGCCCACCCAGGGGCCTTCTCACCCAGGCTCGGAGGGGTCTGACGGGCTCGGGAGAGGGGGCCGCAAGGTGGCAAGGCCCACCTAAGAGGAGAGCTTCCCCTCACTGGAGATGACACTGCAAACAGGAACAGAAATCTGATTCTCTTGAGGAAACCCAAGTCTAGCTCTGAGACAAGGAAGGAGTCATCTCACTGGTGGAAAGGTACAGGGTCGGGGGAACATCTGGCAGGGGTGATAAGCCCCACAAGAGGACCTCCTGATGAAATCTAGGCAGCCTGCGGCCTGCTATCTAACCCGGATGGCCTGGGTCCCTGACTGACGTGAAAGACTTTCTACAGAAAGCCTCGGGCTGTGTCTGGAGAAGAATAGGGCAAAGCAGCTGAAGAGCCCTGCACATGGCCAGGACGCGTTCAATTAGGGTGATAAGTCAGTTAAGTGGAGAAAACAGAAACACCAGGAAAGCATCTCTACCCAGGAGCACGTGCAAAGCCAACATGGGAGCTCCACTCACAGCCACGCGCCACCGACACAGGGAGCCTCCTGAGGAGACCTGAAGGCGCTGATCAGCACAGGCACAGAGGGAAACAGCCCTAGAAAAACAGCTCCCAGGGTGTCATCTGCCGGTACCAGCACCGAGACACGAAGAATGTCTCATCTTTTGCAAAGCTGCTATTCGCTAACTCGAGGACAGAAAAAGTCCACCCCTCCTGCAAAGTGGTGAGCTCTCCTTAGAACCTTTGAGAGCCTTTGGGTTTCCTCTGTTCTCTCCATGGCCAGGAAGTTCAGAGCGAAATTCCTGCTAAGAACTAGCCTTAGTTTACCTCCCAGTATCTTTCCTCCTTCACTAAATGATTCGTTGTTGGGGGCCCGGTTTGGTTTGGTTTTGCGGCATAATCCACAAACCATACAATTCACCGTTTTAAAGTGCACGGTTCACTGGTTTTTAGTATATTCACAGGGCTGTGCAACCATCACCACGATTTAACTCCAGAACGCTTTCATCACCCCAGAAAGAAACCTCACACCCTTTAGCAGTCCTTCCACATCTGGCCCGACCTCCAACCATTTGGGGCTTTTTAATGAAGGATTTTTGGGGTTTTTTTAATGAACAAACACAGAAATTCAATGCAGAACCCAAAAGGACTAGTGCCCAGGCCAGGCCAATTGGAGTGAGGCTGGAAGATCAGGGACCAGCCCAAACCAGGAGGCAGCATCTGCCAGGACGCCTCCGCAAAGGGAATGCAAGTTCACCTGAGGAAGGTTGGGGGCACTAACAAGTGGGCTTATTCAGAACTGAGAGTCTCCATCTGAAGATGTCCGTGTGTAAGGTGAAAGAACTATGAAAAGAAAATAAACCTCTAGGAAGGACAATTGTTAAATTCTTAAAGAAATGTGTGTGTGCAGGGACTAGCCTTCCAGATACGAAGCAATATTCTCAAGCTAATTAAATAGGAGGGTATTGACACAGGAATACAAGCAGACAAATGGAACACAAGAGAGAAATCCAGAAACAGACCCAAGAACACACGGTCATTTCCAGCATGACAGACGTGGGAAATACCAGGTGGACTCCTACGGTTCCTGGCTGTAGGGCTGACGAGCCATAAAGAAAACAGTAACACCGGATCCCTATCACACACCTTATAGCAAAATGAATTCCGTGTAAATCCAAGAGTTTAATGTAAAAAATAAATCACAAATTTACTGGTGGAAAACATAGGGAAAAAATAATGTTGGCAAGGGAAAGGCCTTCCTGAGCCTGACTTGAAATGACAATGATGTAAAGCGGAAGCTTGCTAAATCTGACTCAGAGCATTTTAAATGTTCCGAGGGGTAAAAAATTTTTTTAATTTAAAATAAAATAAAATAAAATCCCACCTATAAAGTCAAAAGACACACAACAAAGGGCAATATTTGCAAAACATCTGATAAAGGATTAATATCTTAACATACATAGAACACTTAAAATCAATTTTTAAAAAAGGACAGAGCTCAATAGAAAAAATGGGTAAAGGATATTAATAAGAAGTTCACAGTAAAGGGAATAGATATGGATAATAAACATATGAAAAGGTGCTCAATTTCACTCACAAAGAATTTGTAAAAATAAATCAAAATGAGACCCCCTTTCTCACACACTCGATTGGAAAAGATTGATAATACCCGTGTTAGTGCAATGCTACCAAATATCAAAATGCCAGTTTAAGTTTAGGAATTTGCCCTACAGATATATGTACTTCCAAACATGAGCAGGAATACGTGGAAAGGATATTTCACTGCGGTATGGTTTCTGATGGCAAAACTGGAATGAACCTAGATGTCCAGCAATGAGGACGGGTTGAAAATGTATGGTATAACCCTAACATGGAATAAAAGGCGATCAGAGCAGGAGGAATGATGGGTTTCCAGTTAAACAGGGCAGACTGAAGCTACGAGTTTTTCTCTATTCCCACTCGAAATTCCATTTAAATTTTAGTAAAGGAATAAAACAAAACTATAGACCCTCCCCCTCTCTGCCCAAGGAGAGGCAAAATGAAAGGGGAAAAAGCAACAAGAGGGAGGAGCAAGGAGAGGGAGAGCAGAGACAGACACAGCAGAGGGCACTAGAACCTTCCACCTGCTCACGGAGCGGGCAGAAGCAGCAAGACCTTTGTGCCTCAGAACCCAGAAAATTAAGGGACTGAAGGCTCCAGGTACTGTGAACATAAGGCTCAGGGCAGAGGCTGTCAACCAGAAAGAGAGCGGTTGGACCCCCCCGCCCTCAGTGGTTCACCTAGCAGGAGAGGGTTTCTTTACAGAAACTGAACTGAAAAGGTTCAGGGATGCCAGGCAGCATGGAGACCAGGGATGTCACAAGAGGCTGAAATGGGAGGTGAAGAGAAGTCTTCCTACTGAATGGTAAAGGGTATCATTTCAACATCCCTCCACCGCCCCACACGTACACAAAACCACTTAGGGTAAATGTGAAAGGGCTCTTCAAAAGTGTGATACGATGACACCAATTGTAAAAGTTCAACAGAGTTTAGAGGAGGAGGATGAAGAAATCAATGGAAATAAGGGAAGGCAAAATAAGAAATTAAAAGTATAAAACATAGAGGTCCCAACATCCAACCAACCTGAGTACCAGAAAAGAGAAGAAAGAAAATGGAAGAGGGGGGAGGGATTAAAGAAATAATACAAAAAGTTTTCCCAGAACTGAAAGAAGGGATTTCCCAAATGAAGAGGCTGACCAAGCAAGTGCCCAGCACAGTGGAGGAAAAGACTCCCTGCAAATCAGCATCGTGGATGCTCATAACCTAGAGAGGAAGAGAAGATCCTTTGAGCTCCTACAGAAGATGGGGAATGAGGACACTGGCCTCCTCAACAGCAACCCTGCATATGCCAGAAGGCAACAGCAACCCTGGCCTCAAGACTCGGAAGGAAAAGGATTTCCAACCAAGAATTATATACCCAAACAGACTAAGTCAACCAAACTCAGGATAAAGTTGAGGTAAGGATAAAGATGCTGCTGATAAGCAGGATCCCAGAGAACTTTACCTGCTGTGCACCCCCTCTCAGGAAGCTGCTGGAGGACGGGTTCCAGCATAATGAGAAAGTAAACAAAAAGAGAGGAATACAGGAGAGGAAGATACAGGAAACAGAAGAGAGGCAAAGAAGATGCCCAGATATTAGAAGAGGAAAATCTCTGGATGGCCTAGGGAACAACTCTAGACTGGAACAGGAAGTCAGAATGATTGGGACAGATGCCCACAGACAAGCAAAAACACAGAAAGGTTACGTCTGTGGATGTACTTGTCCATATTTAGAGGGTCTTTCATCTCTGCAAAAGAGTTTGAGGGATATATTCATAAATGCTACACAGAAAACTAAGAAAATAGAAAGACACCACAATTACTAACTGCAGGAAAAACAAGAAGTTTGTAAAAAAAGAAAGGAAATAATCACAGAACCCTACAGAGCTCGTCTTTGAATAATATTTACATATTCACAATAATGTCAATACTGAATGACAATCTAACCAAAACCTGTAATACAACTGTTTTAGGAGAACAGAAGGTGAGAAAACATGTGAGTTGGTTGGTTGATATTTTCAGGTAAAGCAATAATGGCATTAAATCCTCATCTCCTGTATTAGGAAGCTGGTGGACAATGTCAGAAATTGGAAAATCAAAAAATAGGAGTGTACACATTATTTAGAGACATAAAGGAAATTAGCAGAAGAAACTAAAAGAGTTGAAGGTGATCAAATCTGAGGAAGAGATTTGGAGATGAGGAGGCATGGGGCAAAGACTGCTGTCTTTTCATTATGATTTTTATAACATATTTAACTTAAAAATTGTGTACATGTGTAACTTTGATAAAAAATTTAATTAATTGTGAAAAGTAAATCTACCCATTCTGACACAGAAACATAGAAAAACAAGAGGTCACACAGTGTGTAAATGGCAAGATTCCACATGGGTTGGGTTTTCAGGCATTTCACAAAGATGGTGATCAATGCAGAACAATCGAGGAAAAAACACACAGAACTGTTAACAATGAATGTCACAGAGGACTGGGCTGAGAGAGGGGGAAAGATGAATATGAGATTTTTACAATTTTTACTTCCTCAGTCCCTGTACTTTGATTTTTTAACAATAAGCATGAATTACTTTCTAAATAAAAAATACTTTCAAAAATTCATCCTCTTAAAAACAAAGTTTGTAATGGATAAAGAAGATGTGGTACATATACACAATGGAATACTACTCAGCCATTAAAAAGAATGAAATAATGCCATTTGCAGCAACACAGATGGACCTAGAGATTATCATACTAAGTGAAGTAAGTCAGACAGAGAAAAACAAATAGCATATGATACCACTTATATGTAGAATCTAAAATATGACACAAATGAACTTATTTAGGAAACAGACTCACACCCATAGAAGATAAACTTATGGTTACCAAACAGGGAAGGTGGGGGGAGGGATAAATTAGGAGTTTGGGATTAGCAGATACAAACTACTATATATAAAATAGATAAACAACAAGGTCCTACTGTATAGCACAGGGAACTATATTCAATATCCTGTAATAAACCACAATGGAGAAGAATATGAAAAAGAATACATATATGTATGTATAACTGAATCACTTTGCTGTACACCAGAAACTAACACAACAATGTAAATCAACTATACTTCAATTAAAAAAAAATAAAACTATGTTTGTTGTTCTTTCCCATAAATTTTATTACTTCCACATATATTTAATATAACTTGTCCAGTTCAGAACTGTGAGGAAATGCTGAATGTATTTTTCATCTCTCATTTCTGCCCAGGTCTGATGCCTTGTTATTAATTATGCCCCTATCAGGGATAATACAAAAACTGGACCCAAAACAAACCCCAAAGCTCATTGCTAACCTAAGCACTGACCCCATTAAGTGACAAACAGAAACAATCACTTTACCATCCTGCTACCGGCAGCTCAGCAGGACTACAGTAATGAGACCCAACCTGGGGACAAAAATTCTAGAACCAGAAACTCGCGGCCCAGTCTTACCCAGCTGCCACTTGTGGGAACACATGGTCTCCATCATCCAGATGGGCAGGGCTGGCTCCAGCATGGCAATCCCCATGTTTGCAAAGCAGATGGACCCTTAAAGGGAAGAAGAAGGTTAGTGTCCTTCTGTTTTGGGTCTCAGGTGTCCCCTACCATTTCCAAACACAGTTAAATCCCGTGTGCCCACAGCCAGAACAATCAGCTCAGATACCCAGAACGTCTACTTTTGTAAGAAAAAGACAAATAACAGGTCAAAGGGATAGTGGGGAGTGTTGCTTTTTAAATTATTATTATTACTTAAAACAACTAGAATCCCAGAGTCATAAAGTGTGGAAGTGGAGGGAGGCTTAGTGATCACTAGGTTTAACCTTCCCAATTTATTAATGAAGAAATGGAGTTCCAATTTATTAATGAAGTAACTTGCTTGAGGCTACTCAGCAGCTCAGGCTGACCATACACAGACTCAGGCAACCTGAGGCTCCTACACCTATGTTTCATTGTATAACAAACACAGATATTTCTAATGATGCCCTTGGTTGCCCAAAATTCAAGTGCATTCAGTGCAAATATGCTGTTGAGGGATTTTTTTAAAATCAGCTATACCTATAGGGTATCCATGCAAATATCCATTATCACTGTGTTAACCAGAACCCTTTGTAAATGTAGAACCACCTGGAAAAAAACACACATTGCTGTCCCCATTGTTCGGAGAGTTTCCTGTGCTGTGTGCCGTGGAACCTCTAATTTGCTAGACTCCTGATCCAAAGAACATTGTGCGATCATAATTAAGGTGTTTACATACGATGAAAGATTTTTTCATTCTTTGTAGCATTTAAAGACAGAACATAAAAATGATGCTGAAATGGCTGGACTCCCCTCACCCACCTATTCCGTGTTTTCTTAAATTCTGTATTTGTCTATTTGACGTTAATTACAGGGCCAAACTAACAACCAGAGTTGTTCACGTCTCCCCTGTGATCCAGAAGCCATACTCTGAGCCCCTGCTTTATCTAACTCTCACCCACCTCACCAGTATCTCCTGCCCTAAATCCACCCAGGCAACTGGGGAGAGCACCCAGACTGGAATTATTTAAACTAGCCAATCCTAAACTGTTTACCCTCCCCTACCTTTCCCATGGAAACTCCACTTTCTCATGGAAATGCCTAGGTTCTGGCCTGGGTCTTCCCCTCGCCCCTTTCTGCCTCCTGACCCAACCTGGTGCCTCCCCATGTGGCCCTGAGCGACGTGGCATGCCCCCTTTTCTCCAGAAACATAAGTAATAAAATCATCCTTTGGTGGTATTAATCTCTCCATGTCATCTCGTCACTCAGTCACCTCTGTAAACTAAACCCCAGCGGTAAAAACGAGACACCGCCTGCCCCCCAGCTCCACCCCACACCCCACCATCCAGGCTGCCCGGACCCGCCGACGGCCTGACACTGAGTGCCGGCTCGATTTCTATATTACCTCCAAGGGTGGGTAGGGGTGAGACAGTGAAGGCCCAGGCAGCACGGCCTGCCCACACGTGTGCCCCAAGGTGCAGGGACTCGCATCTCTGGTCCCCCATCTCTCACCACACACGTCCTCACCCCCCAGCTCGGACAGCCAGGGCTCCAGGGGAATCTCAGCTCCGGAATGTTCCCTGTGTCTTGCTGGGGGCACAGCGAGGTCCCCCTGCATGAGGAGGTCACCACACCAGGCTTATAACCCTTTGGTCAACAGGCATGACAGACAAGGTCTAGACCAAGGCCTCTTATGTGTTGCCGGGACCAAACCCAGCAGTACACACCTTAACAAAAGCAGCCTGGGGTTCTGAAAGCGGCTGAATCTGAATGCCCTCAGGCGGGGCGTGCCTCACTTCACCCAGGCTCCCCCCAGCCCTAGTGTCTGTGACTGCCGCTTAGACACACCTACCCCTACCTGGAGGGAACCCTGACCGGGCCTGAGGCCACCCTGCATGGATGCCCTCTCCGGCCTGATGCCGAGGGCCACTGCTGACCACTGTGTCCAGGCCCAGGCCGCGTAAGGCTAGTCCCTCATGAGGCAGCTCCAGGCCTGTGTCACTGGGGTGGTCTTGGGAGGTCAGCTGCTTGGATGGATGCAGCCCATTATCCTCCCCAAGAGCCACAGAACCCCAGGGCGTCCTTTGAGCCCATCTCGGCCAAGAACCCAAAGGTGTCTTCCAGCCGCCTGTCCGCCGCTGCGCAGGATGCCCTCTGCAGAAAGAGAGGCACCCCTTGGTCCTCTGGGGCCCTGCTGTCAGTCTCTATTCACAGATGCCAAGGTGAATCAGAGCACCCACCTAAGGCACCGGCAGGGAGGCCATGGACCCATTCCAGAAGTTCAAGGCCAAACGACGACAGCCTCTGACACAAACACAGGGAGCAAGTTTGGCCCAAAACAATCCTCTGTGGAGGGCGTCTCTGTGACTCAGGCATCTTTGCCCCAGATGAAAAACAACAAAGGAGCTTGGCTGCGTCAGAAATTAATGACAGAAGAAAACCATTTCTTCTGACGTGTAACCTCTTTGTGCCTTTTATGTTTTTCTACAGCCCAACGTTTCCAGCAGCAAAATGAACGCCGGTCCTCACCACCCACCCCCACCGCCTGGCTGGGAAGAACCAGGGGTGCTGGGGGAGCCCCACCTGCGGCGATGAGGATGTACGGGTCCTTCAGCAGGGTGGTTAGCGGCGTCCCCTTCTGGCTCTGTCAGGGAAAACAGGGGTTAGAAGAGGCCATGCGGCCACCGCAGCACCCACCTTGCCCTGCGGCTCACCTCCGGCTGCACCCGGGACGGCTGGAGCACAAACAGCTGAATGGCTACAGGAGAAAAAAAGAAGTGGTGTGGCCCCAAGCACCTGCCCCCAGGGACGCCAAACTCAGGGCCCCCGAGGTCACGGCCAAGGCGTCCACATGGACTCACCTCCATCCAAGAGCACCAGGGCAGCCAGCACCAGGAACGGAGCTGTCTTCCCCACAAACTCGTACAGCACACTCCCAAAGGGGGGGCCCACTGCAAGGAAGAGAGAGAAGGGCCAGTGCCAGGCCCAGGACTGATGACCACCCCCTGGTCTAGAACCATCTTGCGTTTCTTGCGTTTCCCCCTCTACTTTGTTCCAAACACTGTGTGGGGTGGCCACCCTACATTCTGTTCAGGACTGTTAAGTTGCCCTGGCAACTTCCTCCAAGTGGTTTCACACCTGAGACATGGAATCACTCCCAGAGTAAAGGTCAGAGGAAATAAGGCCCGGCAACAGAAGTGCACAGGAAAATGGATCAGTGAAGACTTCATGGTCATTACACAGCAGCACAGACAGGGACTGTGGGCTCCCAGATGAAGGCCAGGAATGTAACAGAAAAGGGAGAGGACCTGGATCTCTCAGGGAAGGTGTTTGCACCTGGTCTGGGAGCTCAGCCCAGAAAGTGGGAAGGTCCTCAGGTGGGATGGTAACTCAGAGAATGTTCAAGAGGAGGGGCCTTGGCAGGCCATCCTGTTCAAGACTTGGGTTTACATCTGGGCCCGGGAGAGAGGTCTGGGGAGTCCAGGTCCTCCCAGGTCAGGACTCTTCCCACCATTTTTCAAAGGCTCCGTGAAATTAGGGAAGAAACAGAGGACAGTAGTGTGAAAGGGGGCTCACTGTCCAACGCCAGATAGGCCCCTCCCCCCAGGTGGCCCCCACAGTGGCCCTCACCCACCTAAGACCCCCATGGCCAGGCCTCCCAGGGCAATCCCCATGGCATTGCCTCTCTCCTCGTCATCTGTGTACACGCTGGCCAGCATGCCCATCCCTAAACAGGAAAAGAAACAGTGACAGCCAAGCTCTGGGAGCAACAGAATAACCATCACGACTCGCCCTCCCCCACCCCCAGCCCAGACTGTGGTCTTCCCACACCTGCCAGACCAACAGAACATAAGGCCAAGCAGCATCCAACAAGGAGGTGGTACCTTCTCTGAGAACCAACCACCAACCACCACCACCACCACCAATACCTAGATTCCCTGAATTATTCCAACTCATTCTGCAAAGGGCTGCCAGCCTGGGCAATGCCGGTGGCCCCTCCAACAGATGGAAGCCCCGGGGCACTGACTTAGGCATTTCCACACCTACCAGCTACAGAAGAGCAGGAGGAGCCGATGCCCTGCAGGGACCTGGCGATCAGCAGGAAGACGTAACTGCGGGAGAAGGCGAACACTGCGGAAATAGGGGCCAGGCCACAGTCACTGTAGACCCACTGGTGCTGTGACCCAATCAGCTCAAACAGGGACCTCCCTTAACCCGATGGGGTATTTCCGTGTTAACTACGTTGTGCTTTTGCTCCCTGAAGACCTCTCCTATCAACTTCTTTCTGCAGTTGTTGCCAAAACACACCCCCACCCCCACCCCCACCCCCGGCTGTGTTCTCAATTCCCAGCTGGTGGTGGTCAGAGCCCACCCGGTGACCCACACTCAGAAGGCAAACATCAGACACTTACTAACTGTTGAGATAAACATGATGCAGAAGCCCGTGAACATCGGAATTGGATAGCCGATTCTGCAAAACAGAACCACAGTGAAAACCTGGTGACTGCTTTGTATTTTTATAAGCCTTTATATTGAGTCTCTCCTGCTTACCCTTTGGGATCAGGTGGATAAGTGTTTGGTCAACTTTTCTAAAAATTCATAGAGTTGGTGCTTCCTATATGACCTTTTTGTGTTTGACTATCTTGGAACGTGAATACATTTACAGATTGCCACTCTGAAATTTCTCTGGAATAAATGTTAATAAAATATTGGCAAGTAACCCAGAACACGTTCAAATACACAGCCCCTGTTTCTATCATTTTGTAAAAATTTCTTTAATTATAGTCTTTGCTAGAGCTTCCCCAAAGGGACAGCTGCAATCAAATGACTCTAGTAAAAGGTCATCAAGTGATTCAACGGGCAGCAGATGCAATGGCACTACATCTAAGAGGCATTAGGAAGCAAGGAAATTTTCAGATCTGTCTTCACGTTGACCCCAATGAAGCCAGCTGAGAGAGACAGACCTTGTTTTCTGTGCAAAAATTCAACATCCTATTTGCTCTGTAAGACCATTGTCTGTACAGGGCTCTGCCACCAGGCGGACGGGGAGGTGGGGAGACCTTGGCCTCCTGGCATCACACCCCTGCCTGGACACCTGGCCCTGCCACTTAACCCAGGCAAATCTCCCCTCAGTCCCACAGAAAGACCACCACCCACCTCCCAGAGCTGGAGTGGGTATGACATGAGATATGGATGTTAAACTGCTACCAGGGCAACCGGAACAGAAAAAGTGCCTCAGAAATTTTGTTTCCTCCCTCATTCTCTTCCTTTTTGCCTGTTTGTGCAGATTAAGCAAGCAGGTTGGTCCCTGCCATATGGACAGGGCATGAGAGTGAAGGCAGCTTCCTTCCCTCCCACCACCTGGCCTGAGAGGGGCCAGCACTGGCTGAGCTACTGCCCTAAAGGAGATCTGAGTCAGCCCAGAACAGCCCTGAGCATCTCCAGGCCTCATCTCCCTCCAGCCCTGGACCCTCCAGATCCTGGAGAGAAACCAAATGAGGAACAGGAACCCCGAGTCCCAGTCACACAGCCTGGGAGGGCTCTTCTATTCCAGGCTTGAACAAAAAAATCATAACACAATACCTTCACCTTAAGGTAACACTCCATTCTCCAAGCACTTACACACGAGCTCAATGATTTGATAAGGGCAGACGACCACCTCCCCATTTTACAGATGAGGAAACTGAGGTACAAAAAATGACTTGTCTAACGTCCTAGGGCTAATTTCACCCAGGGCCATTCAATCCAGTCCAGGACTTTTCCTTGCAAACTTTACTACCTCCTCAGGTATATGCCAAAAGGCATACGTGGCTTTAAATAGAACCCTTCTAAAAGTTCTGGTCACACTTACAAATATTTTTAACTGCTTCATGTGCATCCAGAAACCAAACAGCATCACAAAATCATAGCATTCTCAGGCAGTCGCCCTCCCACAAACCCAGGCAAAGATTCCTCTACTGTGACCTGAAATGAGCTTGTAATTCACAAAGCAGGGCTTGAAGCCAATCCTGTGAACTAGGAAAGATACCAGAGTTCTGAACTGCAGTTCAGATGCCATCAAACGACAGCTTCTCCTGTCTCAACTAACACCGAGCTGACTGCTCTGTGCTCTTACTCATGTAGGAAAAGAAAGCCGTTCACAACACCAGGTCCAACATGGCACTGCTGGATACTGTTGAAGGAAACCTCCAGGAAACTCAGAGAACTCACAGGCAGTTTATTTTCTCAGCAACTACTGCATGTCTGGGGGAAGAATGGACATACGACTGCCCTGGAATAAACACAGGCTTCTCATCCCTTTCAACATCCTACTTGGAAAACCATACATATGTCAAAGCTATTGGAATACCGGCAACATTATGTCCAGTCTACAGCCCAGCCACTGGCCAAGGTCACCTGGCAGGACACAGCTGAGGTGGGCTCCTTCTTACCAGGAGGCTCCAGCACTCCTGGAGACTATAAGGGTCACCTGTGATTCTCACCACAATTCCATGAGGCAGCTGGCTTTATCCCTATTTTCAGATGGCCACATTGAGGCTTGGGGAGCTGCCCCAAATTCAGGGCAATGGGCATGTCTCGTGTGTCTAAGGTGTGGCAGGTCCTGCTAGCATACACTTTGGTGGGGACACCAGTCACAGGAGCAGAGATTCACACAGGTTGAGTGGAACCCAGGGTCCACAGTATCTTTTAAAACCAGGTGGCTCCGTACCCACAGGGCTGTGTGCTTACGGAAGATCCTTTTTACCAAGGCCAGGTGCTGTGTTTTCTTTAAAAATGCTGTAGCTACTGTTTTGCTTTTTAATTCCTTTGGAATTTTAATAAAGCACGAATGGAATAACCAAACGGCAAAGCTAGAAGGAAATTCAAAGGCTGGCCAGTCCAAACCCCCAACGTGCATGAGAAAGCCGAGGTTCAGAGGTGGAGCGAGCCAATCGCTTCTGATACCACTGGGCTCCCGCTGCTTCCTTCTTGTTACCAGACACATGTGCCCTATGCTTTCAACATCAGCCAAGCCGCTGGCAGGGCTGCCCAGTGGAAAGTGCTGGGCAGCGTCCTTCCCTGGAGCTCAGCCCCACGGCCAATGTGGCCCAAGGGGCAGCTCCTGGCTCTCCACCCTCAGACTCTCCTGACCCCCTGAACACCGACCTCAGGAGACTTGCTCAAGGCCCCAGGGTCACTGAGTGATGGGCAGATCGCCACTGTCCTTTCTCCTTCCCCACAATGTCTCCTAAATGGACAGAACCTCAACTGGCATTAGTCATAAATGTCTGATTCGGCCTCTTGTCCCAATTCAATGCCATCTCAATTAAAGTGCTACTAAGCAGAGCCACGTCTGATGTGGCAAACCTTTAACCAAATATCCCATTATCACCCCCTCGTGAGTCATCCTGGCTCACAGTCATCTTCACAGAGCATCAGGGAGCAGTTAATCCAGTTGAATTAAAATAAAAATCATATATTTGAATCCTAGAAAAAAGTGCAAAGCAATAAAAGTTATATTCATTACATATCCCTACCCAGTCAGCAGAGAAACCCCACTATGTCTCTAAATTGTCACTGGCAATCAGTACTTATTCTCTAATGCTACTAATTAGTTTGTCTTTACCATAAAGATTAATGTAAGCTCTCTTCCCAGGCTTGCTAAGACCTGGGTTCCCTCTGCTGTGGTAAGTGGCAAAAGCAAGGACACAGAGTAGGGGACAGGGAAGGGTACAAACTGTCACCAGAGGAGACAAGAGGTGACATCTCCCATTTCAATTACCTCAACATACTCCCCGGAGCAGTAAATGGAAAGGTATTTTACATTTGCTAGGATATACTAGGAAGCTTGTGGTCAACCATTTCATAAATAAAACAAAATTCTTAGGTTCAGCCCCTGGGTCTGTCTTTTTCAGCTATCAGATGTGTGTGGGGAATTACGCGCGCCTTGGATTTCTTATTCTCCAGGGTGTTCACTGACGCACAGGTCACGTGAGGGCTTTGCTCCCACGAGAAGTACCCAATTCCACGGCCAGCTTCTTCTGATTTTGAAGCAAAGACGCTGTCACACCATCTCCACCACCCTAATGACATCAAGGATGGGAAATCCCTTTCCAGAATAGCTGGTTTCCCTGTCCACGGAGGAGCTTTCTGAAAAGGTCACTGCTTATTCCTACAAAGCCCACTTCAGACCAACTGCCGGAAGCTAAAGGGAAAAAAAAAACCCCACAGTAGATTTTGTAGAGATTTCATGCCCTGCAGCTTTCTCCGACTTTCAGATGTTAGCTAAGATTTGTGAGGAAAAATAACTGGCTTTCAAATATACTAGGTAACTATGGAAATAAATTAAGTCACTGATGCTGGCTTGATAAAAAGCAGGCCACTAACACAATGACAAGCTGAGGAGGGAACCATCCCCACCCCTGTCCCCGGAGTTAACCCCTTCCCAAGCTGCCGGGTTCGTTTGGAATATCCTGGGTCTAAAGATGCAACTACTATGTAAGCCTTACGTTAAGCAACTGAAGACCATGATGCCTCGTTCTTAACCTGACTTACAGAAGAGAGAAATGTAAAGGTGGTTTTCACATTGTTTACCAGCCTGGAACATTCCTTTTATGTGTGTATGTCTAAAATCCACTTGCCGGGCCAAAAGACAACAGGTGTTGCTAGTATAAGTCCTTCTACCCCCTTTTACTCACAACTGCAATCACGAAATTAATAGTTAAACTGGAACGATAAAATAAGTCACACAAGCCTCAGAGATGGCAATTAGATCAAGCAAGGCACCCACAGGCTTTGGAAAGTGCGTTACTGGACATGTGATCACCACACTCGCCAAAATCAAAAGGTCCTTTGCTCCCTATCTGGTCACATATTATTCAGTAAAAATATAATTCCCAAAGAGTAAATGAAACAGGAATTACTTGTATCATATTAACAGCCAAATGAGCATTTAAATGCTTCCCAAGAATTGTCATTTTTTATTCTCAGGGTTTGGCATGAGATCTTATCCAATATTTAAAACAGACAGGCAGCCTGCATCCTGTGTCACCACAAAGCCACTCACTCAGCAGCATCGTGACCATGAATTATGGGGCCCCAGGTTGTAATATGGGGGTTCGGATTATGACCTGTGTGATGTTGGGTGTCTCATTTCAGAGTGAGTCCCACTTACGGCAAGAAGCTTTAGAAAGGAGCGGCTCCAACCAGCCTGTCTCTAAGGAGCTCCCCTCACATCTTTGGGGATGCAGGAGGCCTTTCTTTTCCCCACTATCAGAAGCACTGCAGAGACATTGGGAAGTTGGATCAGCTCACATCACGGGCTGGAAAAAGATATTTTTCTAGGGCCAGGGAGGTGAGGGAGGATCCATGTCCCAAAAATCAGGCTGATTTTTCCTAAACTCCCTCCCATGGAATAAAAATAGCACCCAACAACTTACTGTTTGGACCTTCCCTCATTCAGCCTGGCACAACAAGGCAGAGCCCAAGTAGATGCAAAAAAGACTGATTTTGACCTGCATTGTTTACATTTCGTAGCCAAAGATACAAACTGTGTAACAGTAAGCAGATGGAAAGAACAGGAGGGAAGGAAGGAAGCCATTGGCCAGACTCTGGACAAATGCTTTCTCCTCCTGAGTAGCAAACCCTTTTGCCTATAAAATACTAAGACGGACCCAAAAGCTTTTGCTAAAGTCTCCTCAAGATCTGATGCTTCATGTTTTAACTACTCTTTAACCAGAAACATATTAACCAAGTGTAAAATGCTATTGTAAACTCACTTCTTTACAACACTGAAAATGTGAGTCACACGTCTTGTTGGTAATTGCGGATGTGATTGGCACAAATTACATCAGAAGGCTATTTGCAATGGCTCACAAGGAAAGAGTCTGTAAAGGGAAATGTATTTATCACTTCTCTGAGCAGAGCCATGGAGTGCCCAGAAATGCTGAAAGTCCCCAAATTCATATCTACTGGGCTTGGAAAATATTAGAAAAAAATTACTTATCATGATCATTTTGGAGGGACAACAGAGTTTGTTGTCCTACATCAATATTAAAACTTGTTTGCATTTCCACATGACAAGGCAGTGCTAGAAGATGAAGATTATTTTGAAATTTGCTGGAGAGCTGGGAGAAATCAGCTAGGGATTAAAATTTTGCCCTCAATAAGTTCCAAAGTGGATTATGCACCATACCAATAGACTAAATCTCACAGGTCACTAAAGGAAATTAGTTTTCTCTTGGCAGATAATTTTTTGGGAGCCCCAAACATGAGCCTTAGGTGGCTGCAATGTCAAAGCGTTTGGAGTATTTACTAGCGGAAAGGTCTCACTGGTTTTAAACAAGCTGCTGCCCGGTAGCATAAGCGAAGCATTAAAAACAAGAATGGGATTTTTTTGTAAGCTTTTCATTTGCCATTTACGTTTGGAAGATTGGAACACACATCATTTCAGCCGAGTTTCTAAGTATTACACTGTACAGCTAGTGACATTCACGTCCAAGTGATTGGCAAGGCGTTATTACAATAATGTCCTCAATTTTCCCATACAGTATTTGAGCTGTTTGCTTTCTCAGAATACAAAACCCTGAAGCTGTTTTCTGTAATTATACCAGATGCATTTTAAGAAGCGCTCTTAGGCTTGAGAAAAGAAAGAAAACCCTGTAACTACGAAGGTCTGTTTGGTTTTCCTCCTGAAGAACAGAGGAACCGCTGAACATCACCGTGATAATGGTGCCGCTTGGTGGGCTCCCAGTCAGCCCAGCGTCCTGCGTTAACTTGCTCGGCATTTTATGCAGCAGCCTGATAACACTACACAGCAAACTGCAGGCTGGATGTGGCCTGGGATGGTTAAAATGGATTCAGTGGCCCTACTCGGCGCAGAAAATCGAATCACAGAAGTTGAAAATGTGCTTCCATCGGACTCACCATGAGTACGTTACCAGCAACCTGTGCGCCAGAGGACAGCTCGTGCGGAGGAGGGCGGGTCCCCTCTTGGAGCCCCTGCCAACGCTCCAGGCCTCCCACCCCCCAGAGTGGGCCCCGCTCTGAGAAGGGTCCCCTGCTTGGTTTAACGCTTCTGTTGTTGCCATCTTGAAATGCTTGATAATATTTTAATAAAAGGCCCGGCCAGCCCTGCTCCACCTTTCCCAAGGCCAAAGCCTGGTAAATGTACAGACCTCCCTGCTCCCAGCCTGCAGGGGGTGCTGGGCTGACCTGCTTAAAATTGCACTCAGCTCCCTGACTCTGCAACTTGGCTTCGGAACCTCTAGTGGTTCCCAAGTGCCCCCCAAACGAGCCCCACTCCTCTCTCATCTAGCATATGGGGCCTCTTATAGCTCAGCCCCGCCGGGTCCCCCCAGCCCCGTCCTCCTCAGTTCACCCCGCCCCCTCTTTTATTCTCTTTTTTTCTCTAGTCCTTGTCTTGGTTCCTGCTACTAGGCCTGGTTCACAGGTAGGACTCTGGGCACCGCCGCATTTTTCACACTGCTGCCTTTGGGGTCACACTGTTATATAGCGGCCCCCCACCACCACTCACACTCTACCAGCTCCCACTCTTGGCAGCTGACACCTCCTCCCCTCCTCTGCAAGCCCCCTGTCCTGTACTTGGAGCCCCCATATATCAGGCAGAGCTGGCCCACCTCAGTTGTAGAAGAGCAAATACTTGCTGGATGGCCACCAGCAATGGAAATGTGAACAGTTATTCAAAATAATGTGGGTCCCAAAAGACTCCAGAACATTGAGATTAATATAGAGCTAGTTTGGGCAGCTTGAATTATCCAGAAAAAAAAGCCTCTTCCCTTTGTGCACGTGGATGCAGCTTAGTACGTGGCAGGGGAAGAACTGGTACACTGCCTAGGACCTCGGTGTCAGCGAGATGTTTCACATACGCAGCAGGACCACAGCTCATGTGCTACGTTCCCCACCTGGCCATCCCCACGAGCACTGACCACGCCAGCCCTGAAGGAAACCACCTCAGCTGTCTACTAGGAAGCGCATGACCAGAGGTGCAAGAGAAGAGAAAGCCATATGGTACGTACAGTCCCCCAAGGATGGTCATGGTGGCAATGAAAAGGAAGACCAAATGGGAAATCGTGATTGAGTAAGGACAGAAACATAAGGCGAAGGAGACTGGCTTTTTCCCCAGCTTTGGTTTTCCAGATTCTGATCAATGAATGAGAAGCAAAAATCCCAGGGGGAAGTGATCTGGAACAATATAAATATCACACTTTTTGACCAAAATGATATAACCCACCTGTTGGTCAGCAGTCCTATGAACGGGTTGGTGAGGAGCTGGACGGTGGCTTTCGAGGCAAACAACAGGCCGACCTGCACGTTCTCATTCAGGAGGTCTTTGTCTCCACTGGGACAGTCGGAAGGGGCGGTGGACCTGTTAGCCACTGTGCGCTGCGTGGTGGCCTCATGCAGCAGCGCCCCCTGAAGGTGGCCGGTGCTATTGCCGGCGACCACGGTGGAGTTGTCATAATAGGAGAAGATGTTCTGGAAGCCGCCGAAGGTGGAGGCTTTGAGCACTGGCTTGGCAGTCTGGATTTCTATAGCATCTTTCTCATGCTCGATGCTGTACAAGTAACTTGGGATGATGGGGACTGGGAACAAGAGCAGGAGAGTGGTGATTACACTGAAACCCTGCCCGGGACCAAAGCCAGCAAAACCGCGGTCTCGTCAAACGCTAAATGAAGCCCAGACAAGTGGCATGTCTGCCTCCGGAATGGGAACTCCACGCCGACACTGAACAATTTCACGTTGCTCAGCTCTGCGAACAAAGCCCCAGAAGCTGTGAGAGCTCTCAGGGCCAGCTACTGTGCAGACCTGACCCGCCCCAGAGATCCCTGTTCTTTGTGGGCTTTCCCATTACAGGGCTCCTTCACAGGAATATTTTAGGAAAGCAAGATTCGGTCTGAAGTCTAATCAGTGCTGACCTGGGGTCAACCAGTGCTTCTCGGAAAGAGGCTAGAAAGACCTTTAAGTGAATGAATCAAGGAAACAGAAAGCTAAATTTCATTAGGTGTCTTAGAAAAGAATAAACCTGCAGGAAGTAATAATTCGGAAATTCTGCAGCAGGCCCACTTCATCTTTCCATTACTTGAGTGGGAAGCTTCAATGTTTCACACAACCTGGAACATTTGAGACTTTCGGAGAGGAAAAGAAAAACTGATGTACTGTAGGAAGCTTTGGGCATGTGCATCACAGAGCATTCAAGACAAAGGAGGCCTCGGGCCCTTGTTACTGAACTCAGATGAGTGCCCCCGCCCCAGATGTGATATTCCTGGAAGTGAAACCCTGACTGTGTGATGTTCTGAAAACCATCGAGAGAGAACTTTAAATGGAGAGAAGGGAAACAACCCTTTAAAAAATCATTTTTTATTCATTAAAAATTGGGATTTTTTAAGGAAAAGCATGTCAAATCTGTTGCTGTTAATGGTGCTAATTAAGAGAACTGGATGCCAATTATTTAGTTTTTCAAAAATCCATTACAGGAAAAAGATGAAAACAAATGCTGTTAAAATTGCTCTTGATGTGGGTCCTGTAATGTCTCCATGTCAAGTCATTTGTGGAATCACTACCTTTAAATGTCCCTTCCTTTTATGGAGGGAGGGATTTTGACCTGTTCCTTGAGGTGACAGACCACATTATTGACCCACCTTTCCGGGTAGCATAATAATTATTATAACATTATTTTGAATCCTGGGACTTGCTCCTCCTTAATAGATTTTTTTTTAATCGCGTTGAAAGTGACAAGGGGAAGCAGGAAATTATCAGGAGGAAACATAAGTTCTGGGTTTTATCTGCTGTCACATTTTTTGATCGGACTGCCAGGAAAACGAAGCCACAAACACGGCTACTAGCCTAGACGAGGCAGTCTTGGGGAATGTATTTTTGCAAAACGTGTTCTCCAACTTTCCCGAACCGCGCTCGGGTAAGCGGGGCGCCCTGGGAAGGGGTACCCGGGGAGGGGGGACGCCCGGTCCGTACGTACCCACGACGGTGAGCAGCATGTTGTCCAGCAGCAGCGCGAGAAATACGATGAACAGGATGAGCTTCCGCGAGTGACGGCTCTCCTGCAGCCAGCGGAGCAGTGCCAGCTCGCTCAAGGCCATGGCTCCGGGGCTCGGCTCCGGGGCTCGGCTGCGGGCGCGTCGCGCGGTCGGTCAGGGGCTCTGCCGGGCTGGGGGCTCCCCCAAACCCAGGGCCCAGACTTCGCCCGGCCCGGCCGCCGAAGGGGCGCTCGGGAAGCGGCGCGCACCGGGCGGCGCCGGATGGTCCCGGGCGTCCCACCCTCGGCTTACCTTCGGCGAGCGCGTTCTCACCGGCACCTGCGCTCCTTGTTAATAACGCCCGCGAGCGCCGTCTGGGCCCGATCCTGGGCGCCGCCCGGCTCTCCGCCGCCCCCGCGGGTCCCACTTCACCCGCTACGCGCTCGGAAAGTGCCGCGGGACCCCTGCGCACCGTGCGTCCTGCGCCCCGGGTTTCCCGGGACGCCCTGGAGCCCCGTGCGCGGCGCCTCGGGGGGCTTCCCCTGCCCTCGGCCGGGCCCCGCTCTCCCCCGCGCCCCGGGCGGCTATCCGTCCCCAGCGCCGAGCCCCGCGGGCAGGGAGCGGGGTCGGCGTTACCTCGGGTGGTCTGCGGCTGCCTGCCCCGGCCGCCGTGGGCTCCGTCCGTCCGGGCGGCTCCGGGTCGCAGTCTCCGCCCCAGCGCCCGGCGGCCGCCGCTCAGTTTACCGGGTCTGGCTCTGACGTCAGGGCCGGCGGGGGCGGGGGGCTGGGGCGCCCCGGCCTCCGCCCTCCCGCGCCGTCACTGCGTCGGAGTAGCCACCGCCTTCCTTTCCCCCCCAGGTCCCCGACCAGGTTCTGAGCCCGGATCCTAAGGTCGCCCCGTCCTGAGCAGACCCTCGCCCCTGTCCCTGCACTTGGCCGTGAGCCCTGGGAACCCGGGCCCGGGTGAAGTGGATGGGTCGCAGAGGGAGGATGTCAAAAGCCCCAGGGCAAGGGGTCAAGGATTCCGGGGTGAAGGGTCAGGGGCCAAGAAAAGGAGTCAGGGATTAGTGGTTTCATCTGGCCCAATTAGGAGCTAAAGCTCTCTTTGAGCCTCCCTGTTCCTGAAATTGGCCGTGACGACATGAAGGCTAGCGAGTGTGCCAGGGAAAGAGGTCTTAGGGTGTTGGGGGCCGGGGACCGATCTCTTTCCTGGAGAAACCACTCTGCACCCCACCACCCCTCCCCTCTCCCACCTCGGGATCATGATGCGGGGTGCCACTTGGAGTCTTTGGCCATCGGGTCCTCGGGTACCCTCCAGATGGTGATGTGGAAACAGGGGGAAAGGGGACATCTCTCAGTGTCACCCCACAGTGAGAGTGGGGTTCTGAGGGCCCCAGGCCCTGAATCCAGTTCTCATAAAATAGGACCATGTCACCCTGAGCAGGGGACACTGGAGAATAGGTGAGTGCCTGGCGCCTTAGTAAAAGGGCTTAGGGGGCAGCTGCCCCAGGCCCTGTGTGCTGTAGTCCTTGCCCCTCAGCGTTTTCCCCAGGGATTCTGGTTAAAAAGATGGTTGAAACAGGCAAAGTGCCTGTTTGTGGCTGACCTGGAGCTGTCATCCTCACTACCAAGGAGTAGGAGCCCGCCTTTGATTTCCAAGTCCCTCCATTTTATAAACAGAAGAGAAACAAACAGACATGCCCCAGACAGAGCTGGAGCTCTGAAGACCCTTCTAGGGGGCGGGAGGAGCAGGAGCTGTTTTCTTGGAGAGCCACTTGGAATAAATGTTATCAGCTGTAGCCTCAGCAGTAGAGTCTGGCCTTGTTTTATTAATGCTTCCTTGTCAGCTGGAGACTGCTTAGAGCAGCAGGGTGATGTGTAGGGCTCCGCACTCTCTGCACCTCCTTACTTCCTTCCCGAAACCCCCCTGTGCTGCCCCCGATGAGAGAAAAATGGTTGGATAAGTAAGTAGGTCAGTAACATGCGGACTCTGGGATGTCCCAGGATATGTGCAACTTAAATATTAAACAGGGAGGAGAGAAGGAAAACCACTTAGGAGGAGAGAACAGATGGCAGGGAGCTGTTTCAGCTGGCTGTGAAGGGTATCACGTTCATGGGGTGCCCCAAAGTGCCTGGAGTTTCAGAACAAAGACACAGGTCCTGCCCCTGTGCCCCCTGGGCAGAGAGGCATCATGGTTAACGGCTCTTGTCAGGATGCCTGGGTCCCAGTCCACTACGTCCTTGATTGGTGACCTCAGGCACATTATGTATCCTCTCTGTGCCTTAGTTTCGCCATCTCTGCAATGGGGATGCCAAATGGACATACTGCAGGGTTGTTGTGAGGATTAAGTGGGGATCCACAGTCATCCCTTAACACAGTGCCTGGCACAAAGTGAGAGTCGGGGTCCACCATTCATCCATCCAACAAATATTTGTTGAGCTTTTAGTACATGCCAGGCACTGTGGTTGATACTGGAGAGACATTAACGGCCCAAAGAGACAAAATCCCCATCCTTGGGGTGCTTACGCATTCTGGTAGCAACACCACAACAGTGAACACAGGAAGCCACACCAACTCCAGCCCAGCCAGCTGGAGGAATATGGCACTAGGGAAAATGCCAGTCCCTGTGCTGCCTCCTCCTGATCTCTGCCACCACCCCTAGAGCACCATGGCCTATAACAGTGTCTTCAAACTTCTTGTTGACACCCCCAAAGAGTTTTTAAAAAGACAGGTATGCCTCACACATTTCTCAGTTGACATCTAAAATATTCTTTTATCATAAATTTTAATAGTTTAGGGGTATATTATGTAAATTCACTTTATATATAAAACCATTATAACTCTCTTTTAAATGTACCCAATGAATTATAAAACTACCATATTATATTTAAAAATACTAACAAGTTTCTCTTTAACACTCAAAAAATTTACATTGTTTCCTTTATGCCTTCAAAGTATATTTTCTTTCCGCTTTCAACAGAATTTTATCCAACTGTAATGTTTTTGTTATTTAAATCCAGTATTCACCACCTTATCTATTATATGAACTGCAACAAATATATGAATATGCATTAGCTTTTTAAAATTTTCTTATGGCCATAAGGTTCTAAGTTCTAAGGTTCTCTCTAAAATTGTGTTATTGTAACAATTATTAGTAGTATATAAATGATAAAGCCTCAGACATATAATATGAATTTTGATAAATATTAAACACAAAAAGGAACACTGTATTAGAAGTGCATTACCTAATGAGATGGGTGGAGAGAGGATTTTTGGAGCCTTAGAAGAAGAGAAACTATATTGTTTTTACGCCTCAGAACAATGTAACCCAGTAAAATGGTTAAGAGTCAGGTTGGGTGGCAGGTAAGCCTTTCCTCGTCAACTGAGAGACGGGAGATTGTTGAAAGGGGAGGTGATAAAAGAGAATCCTCGTGTCTCTACCTGGGTCCATCTTAGCCAGATCAATTTTTAAATACAGGACATATGGAAATTGAGGGTCTCCTATGGCTTGGGAAGTCTTCATACATACCCAGTGTCCTGAAGTGGCAGGTTGAGGAGCCAACCTGGGAGGCCCTGCCTGATCTGGGACTTTGGGACTCTGTAGCTTCTTATTCAACTCAGCCCCTGCCTTTCCCCTCCAGCCGTACTGGTTCCTCAGGACCTTTGCACATTCTGGTCCCTCAGGACCTTTGCACATTCTCTGCCTAGGAATTTCTTCCTCTTCTTCTTCTAGTTATCTCCTTCTCGTTCTTCATTACCAGCCCTAGTGCCACTTCTTAGGAGGAGCCACACTTTCATGGACATCCCCCCAAGTATCAGACAGGTCCCCTTCTCTTATAAATCCTCATGGAACTGTTACTTCCTCCGGAAGATGTCTGTCCATGAGGAACAATACTCACATAAGTGTGATCAGTTATCTCTGTCTCCCTAGGTTATCAGGACTGGGGATACTCTCCTTGGTCATCACTGAGGTTCCAGAACACAGCTGATGCTCATTAAATACCTGCAAAGAGGATGTGCTCTGGGTAAGTCGGGTTCCCTTCTGAAGCGGAGCCATGGGGACCAGAGAGAGAAGCACCTTTGCTGGAAGGCAAAGGTTACACCTCCCCCCACCGGAGGCCACTCCTCCGGGACCAGGCTTTGAGGAAGCCCCCTAGTGAACATAACATTTATTTGCTCTTCCTGGGCACTCAGACTGGTGAGCTCAACCACCTTTTTCAAACACTAGGGACTGGGAAGGTACAAAGGTACCACCAGGGTTGACTTTTTTCCACTAAGTTTCAATATTTAGGAAAGGTAAAGCATGGAGCTCTCTGGAACATAGCAGTTATTTGAAATAGGCATTATTTGAGATAAACTAACATGAGTTTAAGCTATGAACGGCATCCCGATTGGGTCACTTTTACAATTCTGTGAACTGGGGCATGTTATTTAACTTTTATGTGCCTCCGTTTCTCATCTGTCACTCAAGCATGATAAGAGGGCCCCCTGACAGAGTTGTTTTGGGGATCAAGGGAGATGATCCTTGCATGGTGCCTGGCACATAGCAGAGGCTCACACTTTAAGTGTTCCCTGGCCTCGGGAAAGTGAAAGTGCTGATACGTGGGAGGTGTAGCTGGTCTGTGGGGAAAATCCTCAGGTGCTCCCCCAACCAGAGAACTTGGAAATAATGAAAACAAACTTATGACCTGGACATTATGCTTTGAAGTGCAAACAAAGGATCAGAGCAGAAATGAACAATAGCATCCTGAAGAGACACAATGGTTCGTGGGCCAGCAGAACCTGATACGCTGGTTAACACATGGGTAGAGAAAGGAGGTGGAGTACCCAGTGGAGAGCCAGGCACAGGGTAGAGCAGGCTGTTCGTAGATAGAGGAAGCCCCAATGGCTCCCAAGCTCATGAAGAGACACTCAGACCCACTAGTGATCAGAGAAATGCCAATTAAAATGAGAGGGAGATGCAGCGCTACACCCATTGGACTGGCAACAACTAGGAAGTTGGGTAAATGCCATATGTTGGTGAAGATGTGCTTTCCTTGGTGGTGAGTGGGGACTGGTGCAGCCTTTCTGGAGAGCAATCAGGAGTGCTTGGTGGGATTAGGTCAGCACGCGCCCTCTGATCCAGTCTACGACTCGGGGAAATCCCTAAGGGGGAAGAACTAGGGTAGGCATCGCAGTGTTTTTGGTGGCAGTGGGAAGTTAGAGGCAACCTCAGTTTCCATCACGAGGGAATAAATAATTGAAATGTGGAGGATGCTCGTGGTGGAGCGCCATGTAGATGGGATTACCCGGGTGTCTGTGCACAGATTTTACTAAGTCTTGAGTATGAAGGAAGGAGGAGGAGAGCAAGTTCTGTAACAAGATTGCATGTTAGTTCAGTAAAAGCACACAGAGCACCACTTATTTTGGAGGTTTCATTCCTATTCAAGGGTCCGTATTAAGCCCCTCGGAGTGGGTGCCTTTGTAGAGAAGGGGCCAAGGAGTGAGCATCTGGGATGAAGTGGGAAAGTGGAAATAAACCAAGAAATGGACCTTGCAAGGACCAATGATGATAGTACACTCAGAGCTGAGACAGATGATCAACTCAACTCCCTGTGCACGTGGTTCCCCCCAAAGGGGGCTGTGGCCTGTGGATGCCTAGAGAAGTCAAAGCCTTTCAGTACAGAGTTGGCTGTTCTGAGCGCATAGGCTGTACGTGGGTTTTATCTCCTGGGGCAGGCAGGGCTGTGCTCTGTCTCAAGCCAGACTGACAGGAAATGAGAGCAGATGGAAACCGAGGTCCAGGAAAGAACGGAAAGCATCAGAAAAAGTAAGCTCTCTGGCTAAATGCAAAAGACACAGGTGGTTTTCTGTTTTATTTTGTTTTGTTTTTTGCCTTTTCCCTCTTATTTTCTTTATAAACTTTTAACTGTTTAAAATTATAACAATTGAGGGATTTATGGCACGGGTAGGTATATCATTTATAACAACAATAACTTAAAGGACAAGGTTGGTTGTGGGGCTATAAAGCAGCCAGATTCCTGTATTTTATGTGACGTGGTATATTATTAACTGTAAATGGACTGTAAAATGTCAAAGTTGTGTATTGTAATCTCTAGGGCAACCACTGTATAAGTAATACAAAGAAGAATAAATAGCTAACAGGAAAATTAAAATTAAATGGAATTCTGTAAAGTATTCAAATACTTGTAAAAGGCAGGAAAGGAGGAACAGATGAGCAAAAAAAAAAAAACCCAGAGGAATCAAGCAGAAAACAAAAAATAAAATGATAGATTGAAATCCAACTATATTAACAGTTACGTTGTGTTCAGGGACACACGATTAAAGGACAGAAATTGTCAGAATGGATTTTTTAAAAAACAGTCCCACCTCTATGCTGTCTATAGGAGACTCTTTAAATGTAAAGACACAGGTAGGTTGAAAGTAAATAGATGAAAAAAATACACCATGCAAACTGTAAGCATAAGAGGGCTGAAGTGACTACATTAATATCAGATAAAATAGATTTCAAAACAAAACTTTAGATGGTGACATAAAGAAGGAGATATCATAATGATAAAAGTGATTAATTCAATAGAAGACCTAAGAATCATAATGTGTATACACCCAACAGTAGAGCTTCAAAATGTATGAAACAAAACCAGACAGAATTAAAGAGAGAAAAAGAAAATTTCACAATCCAAATTGGGGAATCTAACACCTAGACCAAAAAATCAGCAATACAGAAGATCAGAATGATGCCATCAACCACCTTGGTTTAATTGATATTTATTTAGCCTGAACAAATAGCAGACTTCACATTCTTTTAAAGTGTTCATGGAAGGTCTCTGCCAGGAGCTATCTCATTCAGAGAGGTTTTCTTTTTCTCTTCGAAGCCAGCTCTACTGTTGTTGAACACACATACAAAGAGTGAGGTCACAGTTTTTTTAAAATGCATTTTATTTTTATTCTTTTCTGAGTTCTTCTGCATACTGCAAAAGCACATTTTCTGTATGAAATTGAACCAAATCTACTGTTCTGGTTTTAAGACAGAATGGCAAAGCAAATGTCAATTTACTTGAAGGAGGCCTTGCTGATGGCCAATGAAATTAAGTCATAGATGCTCTAACTTAATAATTCAATCACTGAATTAACTGGCTTCATGCAGCATTATCTGCAAAATGTGGGTCTCCAGGTTTGGCCACTTTGATAGAATCACTAACCTGTCTGAGGACATTTGCTGTAATTAGAGGCTGCAGAGGAGCCAGCCAGCTGTGAAGGGTAATGTTTCATCAGCTTTATGCCTTGATTCTCCACTCTCACCTGGACTTTGCAGTCATCCCCAGTGGCTACTCCGATGGCCACCAAGCCCTCCCACAGTCCAGCCTCCTCACCAGCTCAAGGGAGTTTCAAAACACCAGGGTGGTCACGCTACTTACTCCCTGTCTAAACCTTCAGCGGCCCTGCACTTGGGATAATGTCAAATGTCTTCAATGTGGCCCAACGGGAAGTGCCTGGTCCAGCCTCGACCACTCCTCCATCCTCATTTGCCACATTGCTCTTGACTCCGATCTAAAATTGGATTCCCTTATAATTATCTGGGCTCTCATATGCCTTCAGATATCTTTGTGTATCACGAGGGTCCCAGCATTGCAGCCTGAGGAGCCCTGGCCCGGAGGCCCTTCCCAGCCTGGGTCGTGCAGCCTCCATACATCTTATGCCACTTGGCCCCTGCCTTCTCCCTCCAGCCACAGAGGGCTCCTTTCAGTAGGGTTCCCCGCTTCAGGGCCTTTGCACTCTCCGTTCCTTCTGCCTGCGAAGCTCTTCCTCTCCCTCTTTGTCTGATTATCTTTCTCATTCCTAGTCTCCCATCTGTTCATACATCCTTCTCACCCCAGAGCCTTTGCTCCGGCCATTTATGCTGCCTAGAATGTCCTTCCCTCTTACCCCTTTTAACTAGTTAGTTCCCCCTTAGCCTTTATGTCTCAGGTCAAGACACAGGTAGGTTGAAAGTAAATGGATGGAGAGGTATTTCTTCTCAGGGAAGTCATCCCTGACCCCTATGCATTTGTCCCCTGTACTATCTTGATAGGTCCCTAAACCTTTCATTCCTGGTACTTTTCATTATAATCACAATTTTACTGATGAGACTGTAATTAATGTCTGACTTCTATATTCCTCCGCCACGCAAGCTGAGGCCAGGGCAGGGCCTCTGGCATCTCGCTCCCCGCGTCATCCCCCCAGAGCCTCACACTGCCTGGCACAAAGTATCAATAAATGCAGCGGTTGACTCAGGTTTCCCTGATCACTTAAGCAGTGAGCGCCCTCTGGGGGTAACTCGAGGAATTGACCTCTATTCTCACAGGCTGTATAGAGACAGCAAAGTGCTATGTCCAGTCCAGCTCATGTGCCTTTGCAAAAGTGACGCCCTTCACCTGCACTGTCCACCCCCTTTCTTCTACCTACCCAAGCCCCTGCCTCCTCCTACCTGGTTGGGGTTGAAAAACCTTTTTCCCACTATCCCACCAACTCACCAAAAAACCCACTCAATTTATGATCCCATAAGGAATTGCCATCTCTGCTTGTTTCACAAGCCTCAAATAATTGAGTCATTTCATGCCCCCTCCCTCCCCAGCAGTTACCTGCAGCCATCCCGCCCCCACCCCCAGCCCCCCAGCCTCTGTTCCTTCCTGACTCTGAGTCTTTACTTAGGCAGATCCATCCACATAGAATGCCCTTGGGAAGGGGAGCTCAGCCAGAAGCCAAACTCCCAGATGTCATCACATGGTCACGTTTTCACCATCAAAGCTGAAGGCTCACAGCCATGGGACAGGCATCCTCTACCGCTGTAGAATGGCTCCTGTTTCCTCCTAAGAGCCCCCCAATCCCAGTCACCACCTCCTGCACAAGCAGCCCCCTCACCCGCTCCCTGGCACCAGTACCGCCTCCGATCCATCGGTGACTCAGCGGATCTCATTGAACCACTGCTTCCAACGAGCCCCTCCCCAGCTCAAGAGCCTGAGGTGGCTCCCTAATGCTCCTGTCTAAACCCTTCTGCCTACGTTTTAGGGTCGTCCGCAATCCACCCACTGCACCCCCAGCTCCCACCCTCTGCTCCAATCAGACTGGCCTCCTCAGCAACAGACATTATTCACATTCTCCTCATCCCTCTGACTCTGCAAATCTTATTCCTAGCCCGAGAGCCCAACTCAAGTGCTCTGTCCCCACAAAGTCAAGCCTGGGATGACCCACAGCCTGCCCTGGGCCGCTACCTCCAAGAATACACAAAGCCCTGATAGCCTGTCCCCCAGAGCATTTACCAGCCAGCGCTCTTCCACAGTAGGTCCACCTGGGCTCATTCTTTTTCTTTTTTCCACCTGGGTCATTCGCCCCTTGATGGCAAGGGAGGTGATTCCTTCCTCTCTGTCTCCCCCAGGATGGCTTGCACTGTGCACTGTACAGAGTGGACCCCTGGGACCGGCATCAGGTGCACAGGGAGGCGCCTGGGGCCAGAGCCTTCTGCCCCAGTGGATCTGCCTCAGTGTCCTCATCTGCACAGGCAGCGGATGGACCGGCTAGACCTGCCCTGTCCAGCCCAGGAGCCACTCACCACCCATGGCCGTGGAGCGCTTGAAATGCCACAGGCCGAAGTGAGATGTGCTGTAAGTATAAAACCTGCTGTATAGCACAGGGAGCTCAGCTTGGTGCTCCGTGATGACCTAGATGGATGGGATGGAAGGGGACACATGTGTACATAGAGCTGGTGCACTTCATTGTACAGCAGAAACTAACACAACATTGTAAAGCAATTATACTCCAATAAAAAAATATGAAAAAAAAATACACACGGAGTTTCAAAGACTTAGTATGAAAAAAATGTAGAGTTTCCTTAATGTTTTGTATTGTTACATGCTGAACAATATCTTAGATACATTAGGTTAAATAAAATATATTATTAAAACTAATTCCACCTGTTGCTTTTTAGTTTTTTAAAACATGGCTGCTAGAAATTAAATTACCTCCATGGCTGGAGTTTGTGGCTCACATTATATTTCTACTGGATAGTGTGGGGATAGAACATCAGTGCTGGAAGGGGCCTCGGACGTTAGAGTCTAATGGCTGTCTCTTCCACGCGAGAAAGCAGACTCAGAGAGGGGCAGAGGCTTGCCCGAAGCCACCCCACGTGTGAGGTCCGGGCAGTGAAGACTAGAGCTCTGCTTCCCGGGCCTTCGTGGTTTGGGGGCAGCTGGTGTGCAACACTGGAGGGGCCGACAGGTGGGTGCCCGCAGGTAGTCCTCAGCAGCAGAGGATGCTAGAAGGGACTTGGGAGGCTCCCCCCGCCCACTCAGGGCTGTCTTTGCCCACTTGCTATGCTGACCGCACACCCAGACATCCGCAGGGCAGGAGATTTTAGTGGATAATCAATAGTCCAATAGGGCCGACTGCAAAGCCCCAAACCTAATTATTTTGTTCAGAAACTTGTCTGTAACTAAAAGGCATCTGAGAAATCACTGTCACCATCTCTGAGGGGGAAGAGAAATCCAGTCATTATGTCCAATTGGATTTACATTGACTGTTGTCTTGTTGTAGATGTTGTTGTCTCCCTGCAAAACCAGTTTGGGTGCCACAGGGACACACACACACGTACACACTCACACACACAGACGCATACACATGTATGCATACATACACACACTCACACACATACATACACATAAACACAAACACACACACACGGGAGAGCTGTCTCTTTCCTAGGAGCCTTTGGGAAGGTTCTGGTCCACCGTTTTTGCACAGGTGGCCAGAGCTGCTGTTAACCTGGGTGACTTTCTGGGTCTTATTTTTGAGGTTCCAGATTTTGCCACCCTAATTCCTCTGAGGAGAGTAGAAAACGAATCCCTTTAAAATGGCAGCATGGAGAGACTGAATATCTTCTGCAACCCCAGGCATTTGCCAAACCCCCTAAATGAGAGAAAATACTTGAGGATGAGAAATCTTTTGAAAATTAGTTAAGACATTTGCCTGTCAAGTCACTTGTGTGACTTTAGAATTGCAATAGGAAAAATCTGGAAGCTCCTGATTGGCTGCACACGGGGGACTGTGAAAGTAAGTGGTGGTCACCCTTACAGTGAAATACCCAGTGGCCACTTAAGAAAATGAGGTAGTGCAAGGTTTACCACGGAAAAGTATCCAAGACATTCTTCATTCTTTGATTTGTGAAATCAAAGCTCACAGGATAGCGTGTCTGCTATGATTCATTTAGAAAAACAAGTGAACTTATCAAAAAGGCTATAAATACATGTACTAATGCAAAATGCAGACAGATCAGTTCTGGATGGGTGATGGTCAACCCACAATACTGTACAGTCAATACAGTACTGACTGTATTTAGTTCCAGGGACTGAAAATAGTGGGGGGAGGGAGAGTAGGAAGGTGAAGATTTTTACTCTCCACGGGTAACTTTATGCCCTTCCAATTTTTTTGAAGTGTTATTTACCACAAGCTTCTATTGCTTCTTTCTCATATCTTTATTATGGGATATATCATATATACAGAAGAGGGCACAAAACATATGTTTACAGAGTAAAAAATAATTGTTCAGTGAGCCTCATGTGACCCCACCTGGGTCAAGATATAAAACCCGGCCGGGGGCTTCCCTGGTGGCGCAGTGGTTAAGAATCCGCCTGCCAATGCAGGGGACACAGGTTCGAGCCCTGCTCCGGGAGGATCCCACATGCCGCGGAGCAACTAAGCCCGTGCGCCACAACTACTGAGCCTGCGCTCTAGAGCCCATGCACCACAACTACTGAGCCCGCGTGCCACAACTACTGAAGCCCGCGCACCTAGAGCCCATGCTCCACAACAAGAGAAGCTACTGCAGTGAGAATCCCGCGCACCGCAACAAAGAGTAGCCCCCGCTCGCCGCAACTAGAGAAAGCCCGCGTGCAGCCATGAAGACCCAATGCAGCCAAAAATAAATAAATTTTTTTAAAAACCCAGCCGGAAGCCCCGGAGCTCCTGGGGGTCTCTCCTCCATCACAATAACCTCCTTTCCCCTAGACTTCCTGACTTGTTAGATTTTCTGTTCCTTGCTCTTTTTACAATTCTACCACCTATGGCATTTTCCTAAAAATATAATTGAGGTTTGCCTGTTTTTTATCTTTTTATAAGTGGAATCATCCTGTAGGTCTTCTTTTCTGATTCCTTTTCAGTCTCACCAATATCACTGGTGAGGTTCATCCATATGATGTATACCTAACGTTCATGCCTAATCACTGCTGTATAGTATTCCATTGCAGGACCATATCGCAATTTCTTTGTTCCTTCTGTGGATGGACATTGTGGTGTCCCGCATTTGTTATTAGCAGTGTTGCTAATAACACACTGGAGATGTGTGGCCTGAGTTTCTCCAGGGTCTGTGCCTGGGAGAGGAACTGCTGGATCATGGGATACCCACAGCTTTACCCTTCCCAGCAAATGTCAAATGCTTTCTAAAATAGTTGCATGAATACATATTGCTAATTTTTAAAGTTTTTTTTTTAAGGTCTTTATGCAACTGGAAAATGAGAAGGTGACATGGGTTGTAAATTGTGTGCTGACCGACCAGCCTGCTTCAGATCTTGACACGGCCCCTTCTCTCTGTTCTCCACAGCTCACATCTCCCCAGAGATGAGGGAGGGGCTGGTTAGCAGGGTTGCTGATGACACTGAACCGCACGCATCCCCAGAAGGAAGGGATTCCCCAAAGCCGGTAAAGCTGAGAGGCCGCTGAGCCTACATGCCCAGCAGCAGACGGTCCATCCTCCCGTCTGTACTGCAAGCCCACTGTGCGCCAGGACCACGCAGGGCACCTGAGTGCCTCTGATCTCCCAATGGACCCCACAATGATCAGGCAAGAGAGCAAAATGTCAACAGTCCCACACAGTGGGGCAACTTTGCCAAGTTCAGGGTGTTTAGATAGAAGCTGTTCTCCCATCCAAAACCTCTCTTTGCTCTTTGCATCAGTTTGGCCTTCAGAGAGAAGGGTAACCAAGTACGAGATGACTCAGCCTAGGGCTAACAATACCGGCATGACTCTCCAGTGGGCCCAGGCAGCATGATGGCTCTAAGTGGGATTGGCTGGGCCGTGGGATTGGCTTTGGGGAAAGACTCAGGTTGCCTTTGGAATGGAACCTGGTGTTCCTCAGTCACCTGTTGGGAAGGAGGAAGGGAGGGTGCTGCAAAGGGAGGAAAGGAAGGTGGCAGAGGGCGTGCTCTGCCCACTGGGCCCTCCTGCATTTTGGGAGCAACCCCAGGAAAGGTGCAGGGTGGGGTCAGGGCCCAAAGAATAAGTAGCACCAACAGCGCCCCAGCACCTCATCTACTAACATTTCTTCAACAAACATCCTGCCCTAAGAATGCACAGTCCAGCCAGACAGAGAGGACCGACACAGGCCTCAGTCACAGGGTAAGTGTGTGGAGGCCAGCAGGAGGCACGGAAAGGGGGGAGGGCAAGGGTGGGGCCTCGAGGTGGGATCCAGAGTCTGAGAAGGCAGATGCCTTAAGAGCGAAGCCCTGGGTCTACTCAGAAGGAAACAGAATGGGATTTGCTCTCTTTGCACCAGGTTCCTTACTTTGTTCACACTGAAGGCAGGATGTTGTCATCCCAGGCAGCTTTACATCCTAAATGCACCTCCTTCTGTGTATTGGTCTCTGTGTGGCCAAACAGCCTGGAGAAGCTTCAGTCTCCTTAGCATCTACATCACAGAACATTCCACCTGGAGAGAGCCTTAGCGAATCCTCAGCTGGTGGTTTTCATTCCTAACCCACTCTCTCTCTGTCTCTCTCTCTTTTTTAAGTTATGGACGTCTTTCTTCAAACAAAATGTTATAGGGAAGCAGAATATATAAAACGGAGCAAAGCAAAGCTACTCAGGCCAAAACAGGGGTAAGTGACTGGAACCTTTGCCTGGGTTTCAGAAAACTGTATGAAAACCCCTGGGCTACTTCAGTCCCCTTGTACTCTGGGGAAACTGAGGCATGGAGATGTGGTCCTGACCATAAGCTCTAAGAAAGCAGAGACCTGGAACATTCTCCAGGATAGATCATATCTTGGGTCACAAATCAAGCCTTGGTAAATTTAAAAAAATTGAAATCGTATCAAGTATCTTTTCTGACCACAACGCTATGAGACTAGATATCAATTACAGGAAAAGATCTGTAAAAAATACAAACACATGGAGGCTACACAATACACTACTTAATAACGAAGTGATCACTGAAGAAATCAAAGGGGAAATCAAAAAATACCTAGAAACAAATGACAATGGAGACACGACGATCCAAAACCTATGGGATGCAGCAAAAGCAGTTCTAAGAGGGAAGTTTATAGCAATACAAGCCTACATCAAGAAACAGGAAACATCTCGAATAAACAACCTAACCTTGCACCTAAAGCAATTAGAGAAAGAAGAACAAAAAAACCCCAAAGCTAGCAGAAGGAAAGAAATCATAAAGATCAGATCAGAAATAAATGAAAAAGAAATGAAGGAAACAATAGCAAAAATCAATGAAACTAAAAGCTGGTTCTTTGAGAAGATAAACAAAATTGATAAACCATTAGCCAGACTCATCAAGAGAAAAAAGGAGAAGACTCAAATTAATAGAATTAGAAATGAAAAAGGAGAAGTAACCACTGACACTGCAGAAATACAAACGATCATAAGAGATTACTACAAGCAACTCTATGCTAATAAAATGGACAACCTGGAAGAAATGGACAGATTCTTAGAAATGCACAACCTGCCGAGACTGAACCAGGAAGAAATAGAAAATATGAACAGACCAATCACAAGCACTGAAATTGAAACTGTGATTTAAAATCTTCCAACACACAAAAGCCCAGGACCAGATGGCTTCACAGGCGAATTCTATCAAACATTTAGAGAAGAGCTAACACCTATCCTTCTCAAACTCTTCCAAAATATTGCAGAGGGAGGAACACTCCCCAACTCATTCTACGAGGCCACCATCACCCTGATACCAAAACCAGGCAAAGATGTCACAAAGAAAGAAAACTACAGGCCAATATCACTGATGAACATAGATGCAAAAATCCTCAACAAAATACTAGCAAACAGAATCCAACAGCACATTAAAAGGATCATACACCATGATCAAGTGGGGTTTATTCCAGGAATGCAAGGATTCTTCAATATACGCAAATCAATCAACGTGATACATCATATTAACAAATTGAAGGAGAAAAACCATATGATCATCTCAATAGATGCAGAGAAAGCTTTCGACAAAATTCAACACCCATTTATGATAAAAGTCCTGCAGAAAGTAGGCATAGAGGGAACTTTCCTCAACATAATAAAGGCCGTATATGACAAACCCACAGCCAACATTGTCCTCAATGGTGAAAAACTGAAACCATTTCCACTAAGATCAGGAACAAGACAAGGTTGCCCACTCTCACCACTATTATTCAACATAGTTTTGGAAGTGTTAGCCACAGCAATCAGAGACGAAAAAGAAATAAAAGGAATCCAAATCAGAAAAGAAGAAGTAAAGCTGTCACTGTTTGCAGATGACATGATACTATACATAGAGAATCCAAAAGATGCTACCAGAAAACTACTAGAGCTAATCAATGAATTTGGTAAAGTAGCAGGATACAAAATTAATGCACAGAAATCTCTTGCATTCCTGTATACTAATGATGAAAAATCTGAAAGTGAAATTAAGAAAACACTCCCGTTTACCATTGCAACAAAAAGAATAAAATATCTAGGAATAAACCTACCTAAGGAGACAAAAGACCTGTATGCAGAAAATTATAGGACACTGATGAAAGAAATTAAAGATGATACAAATAGATGGAGAGATATACCATGTTCTTGGATTGGAAGAATCAACATTGTGAAAATGACTCTGCTACCCAAAGCAATCTACAGATTCAATGCAATCCCTATCAAACTACCACTGGCATTTTTCACAGAACTAGAACAAAAAATTTCACAATTTGTATGGAAACACAAAAGACCCCGAATAGCCAAAGCAATCTTGAGAACGAAAAATGGAGCTGGAGGAATCAGGCTCCCTGACTTCAGACTATATTACAAAGCTACAGTAATCAAGACAGTTTGGTACTGGCACAAAAACAGAAATATAGATCAATGGAACAGGATAGAAAGCCCAGAGATAAGCCCACGCACATATGGTCACCTTATCTTTGATAAAGGAGGCAAGCATATACAGTGGAGAAAAGACAGCCTCTTCAATAAGTGGTGCTGGGAAAATTGGACAGGTACATGTAAAAGTATGAAATTAGAACACTCCCTAACACCATACACAAAAATAAACTCAAAATGGATTAAAGACCTAAGTGTAAGGCCAGACACTATCAAACTCTTAGAGGAAAACATAGGCAGAACACTGTATGACATAAGTCACAGCAAGATCCTTTTTGACCCAGGTCCTAGAGAAATGGAAATAAAAACACAAATAAACAAATGGGACCTAATGAAACTTAAAAGCTTTTGCACAGCAAAGGAAACCATAAACAAGACCAAAAGACAACCCTCAGAATGGGAGAAAATATTTGCAAATGAAGCAACGGACAAAGGATTAATCTCCAAGATTTACAAGCAGCTCATGCAGCTCAATAACAAAAAAACAAACAACCCAATCCAAAAATGGGCAGAAGACCTAAATAGACATTTCTCCAAAGAAGATATACAGATTGCCAACAGACACATGAAAGAATGCTCAACATCATTAATCATTAGAGAAATGCAAATCAAAACTACAATGAGGTATCATCTCACACCGGTCAGAATGGCCATCATCAAAAAATCTAGAAACAATAAATGCTGGAGAGGGTGTGGAGAAAAGGGAACACTCTTGCACTGTTGGTGGGAATGTAAATTGATACAGCCACTATGGAGAACAGTATGGAGGTTCCTTAAAAAACTAAAAATAGAACTACCATATGACCCAGCAATCCCACTACTGGGCATATACCCTGAGAAAACCATAATTCAGAAAGAGTCATGTACCAAAATATTCATTGCAGCTCTGTTTACAATAGCCAGGACATGGAAGCAACCTAGGTGTCCATCATCGGATGAATGGATAAAGAAGATGTGGCACATATATACAATGGAATATTACTCAGCCATAAAAAGAAATGAAATGGAGGTGTTTGTAATGAGGTGGATGGAGTTAGAGTCTGTCATACAGAGTGAAGTAAGTCAGAAAGAGAAAAACAAATACAGTATGCTAACACATATATATGGAATCTAAGGGAAAAAAAAAAAAAAAAAAAGAGGTCATGAAGAACCTAGTGGCAAGATGGGAATAAAGACACAGACCTACTAGAGAATGGACTTGAGGATATGGGGAGGGGGAGGGGTGAGATGTGACAGGGTGAGAGAGTGTCATGGACATATATACACTACCAAATGTAAAATAGATAACTAGTGGGAAGCAGCCGCATAGCACAGGGAGATCAGCTCGGTGCTTTGTGACCACCTAGAGGGGTGGGATAGGGAGGGTGGGAGGGAGGGAGATGCAAGAGGGAAGAGATATGGCAACATATGTATATGTGTAACTGATTCACTTTGTTGTAAAGCAGAAGCTAGCACACCATTGTAAAGCAATTATACTTCAATAAAGATGTTTAAAAAAAAAAAAAAAAAAAAAAAAAGAAAGCAGAGACCTGGTTGGTCTTGTACCACACTGAATCCCCAGCATCCCAACCCCACCCCAAGTCCTAGCACATAGTAGACGCTTAGTAAATATTCATTGGATAGTGACATACAAGCAATGCTGACTGTCTCTGCAGGGTCATCTGTTTTCCTACACATGAAATTGCTTTCCAACGAGACTAAAGGGAGGCTTGAACCTCAGAGAGGCCCCTTAATTGCCCATGTCTTGAATTTACAGCATTTGAAAGGGTTTTATTCTCTGATCTAAATGGCAAGAACAAAAGCAGAGCAGTAAAGAGCCCAGGAGGATGAAAAGAAGCCATAATTTGCATCCAAGATGGAGGTGCCCTTTGTTATCCCACATCCAAGTCAACTTCAAAGTTCTCTGCTGAACAGATAGATGCACATCAGTCACCATGGCAACAACCAAGAAGCCCAGCCCACCCAACCCTGACAGCCCAACTCCAGGAAGCTGGGGATGGGGGGGGAGACAGAGGGACTACAGTGGGTGGGGAGTACAAGTACCCATTCAGCCTGGCCCCTCTGTCACCCAGCTCTCTTACTGCTTGCTTCTCTGTTGAGGGAGGGAGCTCTGAGTCACCAGCTCCACCTCAACACACGTGAGCACCTGCTACGTGCCTGGGCATCAGAAGTGCTCTCCTTAAGAGTTACACCTCAGTGTCTGGCACACAGTTATTGAACAAAAGCTTGTGATGCATAAATGAATGAAGAAGCCAAAGTCACCTGAGAGCTTCTAAAATATACAAACGCCAGGCCCCGCCTGAAATCAGCTGCATCAGAATCGCTGGGAGGTACACTCAAGACTGGGGAGCTTCTTGAAAGCTGCACACATGCCTCTCAAGTCAGAGCGGGAGAGAGAAGAAAGCAGAGTCAAGACAGCCGCACAGGCATGTGGCTTGAGCTACTAGCAGGCTGGGGCTGCCACTCCCCAGATGGGTGGGGCAGAGCAGGGCCCAAGGAGAGGTTAGAGCTCTGTCCTGGACTTGTCCAGGGAGAGGTGCTGGGGAAGCAGTCGCGAGTCTGCAGTGCTGGGGAGAAGCCAGGACTGGAGATGGTGTTTATATCCATCAGAGTGGATGAGACCGAAGGGAGGGAGTGGAGACAGGGAAGAAACGAAGGGTCCAAGGTATAAGCCCTGGAGCCCAATGAGGAGGGCCCAGCAAAAAAACATGAGCCATCAGAGAGAGAGCATCAGGCAATGTGGTGTTGTGGGAACCAAGAGAAAGAGACAAGCGCAGGCTGGGGAAGAAGGATGCAGTCATGCCTGGAGACCTCAGGGTACCGAGTGGGGAGCCAAGGAGGAAGAGTGCCTCTACCCCACGCGTGCTGGGGTGTTAGCCGGTGAAGATGCCCCACCTGGCTGGGGACTGCCCATACTGCCTGGGCCCACGGGATTGGGACCACCCTAGAATCAGCAGGGGCTCACTGAGTGTCCTGCAAGCTGACTAAATGCATCCTTTTCCCCAGTCGCAGTGGGAGTGAGGGAGGGGTGCTGGAGAAAGCAGAAACATGGCATTTTTTGCCTCCTAATCATAGTAATGGAGACAGCTAGGATTTTTTTAGGCGCTTGTAAAGCTGGGCACTGGGCTACAGCACTTCACATGGATTATCTTGTTCGACCCTCACAACAACCCTTTGAGGTAGGTACTATTGTTATGTCGACTGGCCAGGCTGCCTGTCTCCACAGGCAAAGGCCTTAACCATGAGGATGCGCTGTCTCTTCCGGGTCAGCACATTGAGGGTGCCCCCAGGGAAGTTTCTGGTATCTGAGTATCTTCCTCTTGACTCTATCAGTCACCTTCTTTGGGGGCATCTGTGGACGGTGGGCAGTCTTACCACCTGGCAGAAACCAGGGCACAGCTCTTGTTAGTTTGTGGCTCCACTTAAGGTTATTTACTGTGTGCCTGTGTGTGCACAGGCTGATGTGGCCAAAGGGGATCCAGTGGCCGATGGCAAAGCGGCTGGACCTCTGTCTGGGGAGGACACTGGATCAGCAGGGGGCTGGCTGAAGGAGATAGACAGCATTTGCTCCTGTTGAGTACCTGTCAGCCAGGGGCAGGTTTGTGGATGTTTATTCAATTTAAGGGGCCCTCTTTAAGAAAAAACTACAAAATTGCCCATTCAAAACTAGGTTTGAATATGAATACTTATTTAGAATGAGAAAAAAATAACAAATTTAAATGCCAACAAATACAAAAATATACAACTGCGTGACCACACTGTCAGGGTGGAGCCAAGCAAGGACCCTGAGCATAAGCTTCGTCAGTTTCCAGGTGAATCACCTCTGCCTTGGACACACTGACCTTGATCAGAGCCAGTGGAAGTCTCTGGTCCCTTGTTTCAAGCACCACCTTCTGGGGCTTGGCCTGGTCCACCCCGAGGCAGGAGATAGATGGGCTCCAGGCTAGACATTTACAACTGGCCTCCTGTTCACACCTCCTGGGGTGAGAAGAAGACGGGCTCCAGGCCGGACATTCATTACCAGCCCCCTGTTTACATTTCCTGAAGCAAGAGACAAACGGACTACATATTTATGACCGGACTCGTGTCTATATTTTGAGATCTGCACCTCGATATAAAAACCAGGAACAGAAATAGGGTAAATAACCGGACACTGGACATTTTTATGGCAGGGACAGAGTGGGACTAAACCCTGTTAAAAGATCAAGAGGTCATACATTTCCCATCCTTGGGGCAAGGGAGACATTGCACATGTGCAGAAAGGCTCCTTGGGGGTCAAAAAGGAGGGGGCGCCACCCCATAATAGGTGATGCTCAGGCCGTCCCATAGGCCTCTGGGCTGTAATCCATCTTGGAAAAATGTTGCGCACGCGTGTTGGGGAGGGTCCTAGGGCAGGGCGGGTGCAGAAAAAGAAACCAGATAATTGGCCAGAGGTAAACAGAGACCCGGAAGAACTGCCCTATAGAAATGACTTAACCGCCTCTTCGCTGCGCTCATCCTCATTAGGGGGACGCCCACACCCTTGCTCTCTGGGTGTGCATCTCTGCCCTGCTTCTGTCTTAACTAAAAACTGTCTCTCTGTGTGCTCTCCCACTTGTTTTGCTGTGTCTCTAATAATAAACATTGTACCTGTTTTTACAGTTCTGCCTCTGTGAGAAAGGCATTTTTCACTGGGGGCAAGAGCCAGAGGGTGTGGTGGCTAAGATTCCTAGTTTTCATCCAGGCTACCCAGGTTCAATTCCTGGGCAGGGAATTAAGATCTCGCTTCACGCCGCCACTCACTGCTGCCTCTCCCAGATCAACCCCAACTGCAGAGGGGACACTGTTACCCACCCCAGTGGTCTGGCACAAGCGTTCAGGGGCAAAGGCTCTGATCCGAGCACCAATATTTACCTTCTCTGTAGATTAGTCATAGGGATTTATTCACACCACGGACGTATACCAAGTACCTACTACACGCCAACACCATGCCAGGGCCATTTCACCGTGAACCCCTCAAATATAGCTAAAAGGTTTAAATGTGTAACGTGGGCAGAGAGCCTGGCACATATTAGTTGCTCATTAAAGCTTCTTCCCATCTGCTAGGCACCCTCCCAAGCTGAGGCCAAGGTCAGAGCAATGCATCCAGCAGCCTATGAGCCAGTCTCCTAGGCAAGCAGTCCTACTTCCCACCCATCAAAGCAGCAGCTACTCAAACCCTGGCTGGTGGGTGGGCGCGGGGAGGGGGAGGGGGGCAGGCGTGCGGGTCAGCAGGACCACAGGGGCTGCCCAGGACAATCCTCTCCTCTCTGGAGAGACCCAGAAGCAGGGCCACAGCCAGGACTGGCACTCCGGCCAGGTCTTCTGTCTCCTAGTCCCTCTGTCCCCAGCAGTCCTCCCAGGAAGCACTAGGCCTCCCCAAGCCCCTTCCGGTCAGAGCATGCCTGGCCCTGGGCCTCTCCACCCTCCCACTTAGGACGGTGCCTCTCAGTGAGAATCCCCCTCCGCAGCTGAGAGAGAGAAAGTGAACCGCAGCCCCCGACAGCAGCCATTCTTGGGCATCACTCCCAGGGCCTCCCACCCAGCAGATTTCAGGTGGGACAGGGCACCTGCACATTGTAGAAACTTCCAGGTGTCTTTCTTGCAAGCTCCATAAGGTCCGGAAGGCCCTGCTCTCTCTAATGAGGCTGGTGGATCTGAGAAGCATCCAGGGCGAAAGGGAGCTAATGGCAGAATTACTGACAGGACGCCACCTGTCAAGTGGCTGAGACTCGAGTGGTAACATTTCAGGCACTCATAGGAGCTTGGCAGGACGTGTGATTTGAGAGATGCGGGACAGCCGTCCGAGGTGCCCCCTTGAGAGGGATGCTCTGAGGACGTGGTCCGAGGCGTTGCTTCCCCGGGTGTCCACGGCGAGGACAGGGACCCGACACTCTTCTTGCCGGCGCCCAGGGGCCCCTTCCTCCGAGGGCCCGGGCTACGGATGCACCACCTGCTGGCCTCAGAGTGCGGGCCCTGCGCGGTCTGGCAACGCCCACCTGGTGGCCACTTGGGAAAGGACCCAGCTTGGGGTCTGGATGTGGCCGGTGTGCGGTTAAGTGGTGGCTGCCCTCCTTGGCATTTGTGCACCTAAGTTCTGCCCAGAGTTCTCCCGTATGTGGCAGGCACTGCGGAGTACGGATGGGAGGATTAAAAGAGAGACAATGATGGTGAAAAAGACAATCATTTCATTCGGGCAGCTCTGAGTTTGGAGAGGCCCTAGTTAAAATCCTATAACAGAGGAAGGGGTGACAGTGGATGCAGTGGGTGCATAGGGGAGACCAGGAGTCAGGGGACACTACCCAGAGGAGGGGACATGTGTGCTGAGGCATGAACTTAAGGCTTCATCAGTCCTAGAAGGGAGAAGGGCATTCAGGCTGAGAGAGCAGCTAGAGCAAAGTTCTCAACTCTGACCACACACTGGGGTCGATCGGGGACCTTTTAAATGGCTCAGGTGGCACCCCCGACCAATGACTTCTGAATCTCAGGGGGAGAGAGATGGGGAGACACATGAATTCTTTGAAGCCCCCAGGTGTCAGTGTACAGGCAAAGTTGAGAACCACCAAGCAAAGGCTTGGAGGAATGAGTTTACATTCCTGCCCAGGGGTATGGGAATAAAAAGCCCGAGGTAGATGGAACATGGGGTGTGTAGGGCAGAGATGCAAGAAATGAGGAGCAGGAAGGCATGCTGGGCCATTTCCTCAGAACCACAGAAGAATACCCAGTAGCAAATGAAGTAAGCAAATGATAGTGACCTTCAATTTACATAATATGTGTCCCTGACAAACTCCATGTTTGCATTTGAACAGGAGTCTCTACTGCCTTAGGAAGGGAGGGGCTGAGAGATTGAATATCACCTGCTATTACCTCCATGTTTCTGAGGATATGCCTCATTATCTTTGGAATCCTCTTTGAGCCTGGAAAACAGCAAGCACTCAATGAACGTTTGCCAAACTGAACTTTGAATCTGATCCTGTGCTCTCACTTGAGTGGCCAGTCTTGATTACCTTTGGGTTTGAGGGGCTTTGCTGCACAGAAACTGGGCGACTGTGACTTCAGGGATGTCAAGAAACTCCACAGAAACCCTAGTCCCAGTGGCTGCTGCCTGAAATCCCATGTCTTTCAGTGGTTCTTGTTCACACCGTGTCAATTCCATTTCCTGAGGTAGGTCTTAAAGAGCTGAAGGGGCAAAAAAACCTAATAGGTTTGGGGAAGAGGAAGAAAGATCCAGAAAGGAAGGCCTGCAGCCCCTTCGGATTGCTGACTTCCTTTCTTTTCAAGCTGGAACCTCCCGGCACTTTTCATTGGTTTTTGCGATTTTTGTTCTATACCCTGCAGCAAAATTCACCATTTACCCAGGAGCTGACTAATTTGGCCAATCACAGGACACAAGCTGATTTTCCCAAGATTCTCTCAAAGAAGCATTCAAGAAACTTTGATTCTCTCAAATAAGACATTTCTAATAACTGACTAGGGAAACAGTGTGACACTTGTAGTACTGCGTGCGTGGGCCAACCAGTTCATACACCAGTTTGGAACATCCTCTCCCAGGCTGGGGTCCCCAGCAGTGACTCTGAGACAAAGCTTTGTGTGCAAGTGGGTTATCTGGGGGTGATCTCAAGAGGAGGGGAGACAGGAGACAGAGAAATGAAGGAAGCCATACAGGGTGGACTCTTGGGCAAGTGAGGCTTGATCCCCCTGGGGGAGACGGTGTTGAACGTGGCACAAGAAGCTGGGGCCATACATCCACCCACTCCCGTCGGTCACTGGTTCAGGGCTGCTCCCAGGAGCGTTCATCCCTCGGCACTTCTAGCCTGCCCTGCGCATGCTTATGCTTTAGTGGCCAGAGAAAGTCCTCAGGCAAAGGGAACTGGAGTACCAGGCCATATGGGTGAGGCACTTACAGCATCTGCCACGCAGATGCCCCATTCACATGCCAACTCATTCATGAACAGGTCACGAGTACAGCCACCAATGAGTGCCAACCCTTACACGTACCCATCCACTCACATAAGCATCAACACTTTCACATGCCAACTCATTCAGGAGGTGCGATCATGTGCTGCTTGGTGAGAACACTGGTCTACACCGAATCTGGTAATCAGGAGCTATCCCAGGCCCCTGTGAACACAGGTGACAATTCCTCTCAGTGCCATCAGTGTATTTTACAAGGGCTGGGATTGGGCTGATCCCATTCATGCAGTCATTCAAGAAAAGAGGTGGCTCAGAATAGCCCTGTTTCATCAAGGGTAAATGGGGAGCGGCTCAGGAAGATTTTAATTTAGCTGAAAGTACAAATTGCAAAAACAAAAGGTAAATTTTTTCTCATGTTGCAAGAAATCCAGTGACATCTGTAAGGTGGTTTCATCTACATTAGGTGGGGCTTTTGAAAAATGAAGACAGGGCAATTAATTGAACTTTGGAGGATGGTGACAGTTTTTGTCTAATGTCCTGATAGGAAGGGCATTGGCCATATTTCTGCAGGGCCTCGAGACTGAAATCAGCTGTCATGCAGGGTGTGACTCTGAGGCCTCAGGTGATGGGCTGCAGTGCCACCAGCTCTAACTACACTGTCCCAAAAGACAAGACAGCCAGCTGGGCCAGCATCATCACACGAGAGTCGACGGAGCCTTCACTTTTTAACAGGATCGTAACACTTCCCATTTGCAAAGAACAGCATGACATTTTTGTAGATGTGAATCAGCCTGTTTTGCACCAACTTGAAAGCCATGCGCACAATCTCCGTCCCAACGATGATATAAATGGAGAAGAACAAGAAGAAGTGAGGGTGTTCTAAAACAATGTCCCCAAACCCAATGGTGGTCAGCGTGACAAAGCAGAAATAGAAGGCATTTTCGAAGTTCAGCTGCTTCTCCCAGATGGGGAGGATGGCAGCTGCACAGGAAATGTAGGCGAAGACCACAAGGCGATGATGGGGAGGGGGATGTCCAGCCTCTCCACCTGCAGCCCCGCCTCATCCAGGTTGTTGATGATGGAGTACGAGAGTCTCCCGGACACCAGCTCAGGACACGAAGAGCTCCTCTCCATGGCCTGAGGGGGCACCTGCAGTGTGTTCCCTTTCTCTTGTGCTAGAAGTCTCTCGAACAGCTCCATGTTGCTGCTTGGGATTGACGGGGCAGGTTTGGGGCCCGGGAGCTCTGGGTCGTTGATGGCAATCCTCGGGATGGCTTCGTCTATGGAATTGGTGTCAGGTCGTCTTTCGCAGGGGGGTCTGGAGCGCCACTTGGGAAGGGGAGGGGGGAGGAAAGGGAGTTTTTGGAATTGGTGGTAGGACATGGCTAAGATGGTTGCCAGGATGTCGCCTGTGTCTGTGAGGACCAGGAACATCAGGGGGATGCCAAAGAGAGCATAGAGCATGCACAGGTACTCGCCGAGCCTGGTGACAGGGTAGGTGTTGCCGCAACCTGAAAAAGAGGGCAGAGACCGGGACTGCCGGCTGCTCTTCCCCCTCCCCTGCTCAGAAAGCTTTAAAGAGGGGCTTCCCTGGTGGCGTAGTGGTTGAGAATCTGCCTGCCAATGCAGGGGACACGGGTTTGAGCCCTGGTCTGGGAAGATGCCACATGCCGCAGAGCAACTGGGCCCGTGAGCCACAATTGCTGAGCCTGCGTGTCTGGAGCCTGTGCTCCGCAACAAGAGAGGCCGCGATAGAGGCCCGCGCACCGCGATGAAGAGCGGCCCCCGCTTGCCACAACTAGAGAGAGCCCTCGCACAGAAACGAAGACCCAACACAGCCACAAATAAATAAAATTAAAAAAAAAAAAAAGAACCGTGTGCTCTGACATATCTCAAAATGGTTCCTTTAAAAAAAAAAAAAAAGCTTTAAAGAGACCTTCTGCCATTTCCTTTCCCTGGCATATGACATCTTGCACAACATGTTTAAAAATATTCATCTTAAAACATTCATCCACTTGTCTGACATTAGGTCTGCTTTGCTGGGGGAGCAGGAGGTGAAACCCAGCTTCTCTTTAGGATAAGGGACGACTCATGTCCAGATCTTGGACCCACAATGTCCTTGGCAGGAGACAACCCCGTGTTTGGGAGGAGCTGACTGCCTTGCATTTTGCCATTTCTGAGCACCTGAAGGAGGATGGGCCCAGCCCACCTGGAGGGCTAGGAAGAGCACAGGTGACAGGACGTGCGGGCTTTGCAAACACAACCCTCACCTCCATCATCCTCCATGAAGGCATCGGTTTTTACGAAGCCACCCTTGTCCTTCCTGGGGTGTCTGGGCCTCTGTGTTTGTTTCTATATAATAGGCACTTATTATGTGCCAGTGGCGTGTACAGCAGTGTGTACAGCACGGTGTTTGGGACGGTGGAAAGCGGGACGGTGACTAAAATACAATGGCTGCCCTCAGAGCCGTTTGTGACTCGGCAGGTCAGACGTGTTCATAAACCAGAGTGAAACGTTGAGGACCCCAGCATCTAGAATCTTACCCACCTCGTCTCCAACTCCAGCTGTGCCATTTACTAGAAAGTTACGTGACTGCTCACATTTTCAGGTGTCTTACCTGTAAAATGGGGATGACAATACCTGCTTTGTCTATTGACCAGCTGGAAGGATTACAAGAGACCAGCACCTCACACGCAGTGAGTGTGTCATTCTCGGGAGGTTGGTGTCCTCATTCTAACAGCTGTTTTTTTTGAGCATTTACTGTGGGTTGGGTATTAACCAGCCTTCATCGGTAGGTGTTATCACCATTACAGATGGGGAAACTGAGGCTCAGAGAAGTGAAGGGACTTAGCCAAGAGCATACGTGTGATAAAGTGTGGAGTTGGGGGTCAAACCCCCAGGGCCATCCAGTTCCCAAGCCAGCTCCCTCCGCTGGGCCAGGAGCACCGAGGGGGTGGGACCCTCCAACCATCAAGAACAGGATTGTCAAGCAAAGAGAGGTTGAAGCCTCCATGCTCTTCAGGAGCCCCCTCCTCCCATCACCCCAGGGCCCCCCCCCCACCTCGTGTCTAGAGAGGGCGAGATCAGAGGGATGTCGAACCCCACAGCGCAAGTCGTTGGATCTTCTGGAGTGGGCAAGCTCACTGCCTTCGACAAAGAGGAGAAGCTTCTGTATTTAATGCCTATGTTTAATTTTTGGTGTCATAAAGGATGACTAATACAGAAAAACCCAGCCTAATTATGTAAATTAATTGGAAGGCAATTCCCAGGCTGGCTCAGCCCCAACCTCCTCCAGGGCTGCAGCTTCCTGTGCAAACTCTGGCCTCAACCTCCGCCCTCCAGGCATACGCACGGGATCAGGCTGCCCATCTTCAGCAGGGTTCTGGAAGAGGGCTGTGGCCCTCACCAGGTCGCATCGCTGTGCACCCCTCCCAGGGCACTCCACGCCACCCTGACCGCGTCCATGAGGTACCATTTGACGGCAGGGGTGGTGAACTCTCTGTGCATTCATACTGTTTGTGCACGTGAGTGCTTACTGCATGCACTGGGACACAGTGGTGAGCAAAGCAGATATGAATCGAATAACCACCCTCGTGAGTATGCAATTACAAGTGGAGATCAGTAACAAGATGTGTAAGAGCAGACCAACAGATTAGAACAAAGGCATCCCTCCTGGATTTGCATTTATTGAGCACCTACGCTATGCCAGGCTTTCGTGGGTGGGATTGGGATACAATGAGGAACAGGCAGAGGTCACGCCCTCTGGGAGCTCCTAGTCGAGCGGGAAGCAAAGCCTTGAACTCAGCTCCCCACCTGTCCAACAGGACCCAAGGGCACCAGGCTCAGGAGTGAGCCTGCACTGGCTAAACCTCCCGTCAGAAACCCGAGGCTGTTCCGCAGGGCCGGACGTTCTGAGGGGGTGCCCAGGGTTTCTGTTGCCTCTCTTTCCCTTCCCCGTTCCCTGCAGGTCTCCAGCAGCTCAGCCCTCCCCTCAGGGAGAGAAGGTTGCAGAAGTGACCTCAGGACAGCATCTTGTCCAGGCTTCGGTGAAAGCCCAGAACCACTGAGGAGATGGGGGTGGGGTGGGGTCTCAGGGAGAGGGAGGGGGTTGGGGACAGAGCGGGGCCCTGGAGAGGATGACCAACAGCCCAATGTGCCCAGGACTGAAAGCCTCATGTTCTGGTAAACCCTTAAATGCTAAAACCATGGCAGCCTCGGGCACACCAGGGAGTGGCTCGCTCTAGCCAGGGTGATTGTGGAGGGTGAGGAGAGATTCTCCGGAGCAGGGAAGAGAAGAGAGGAGGGAGCCTGGAGCCCCTCGTGGCGGGGCAGGAGCTCAGAGAGGCCTGGCCGTGGAGTCTCAGGAGCCTAGGCCCCGGTGTCAGCAAATATCCCTGCTCCTGAGCTTGTCACAGGCCTTGCAGTCCTTAGGGGTGTCAGCAGCAGGGCCCGGGGGCAGGCAGCTACCCTGTTTTCCAGATGTTGCCTGGAAGCCCCCAGCTCTCGTGCACCCCTAGGAAAGTCAGAAGAGGCTCCCCAGTGGAAGCCCCCCAGCCTCCAGGATGGAGTCCCAGGGTGAGATCTATTTTATTTAAACAAAAGAATATCACATTTCTTACAGGATTTATGGAGTAAAGTGCCTTTTAGAGTCAGAATTCCCCGCATAGCAGAACCCCTAATGCTGGCAACCACCGTAATGCTGGCAACCACCGTTGTTACTGCATTTAATGGACAAGGAACAGGGGAGTCAGGTGACACGCCCGGAGTCGCACAGCCCACAGCCTGTGGGCACCCCTCGCCTGAAGACCTCCCTCCACACGCACGCTCTCCTTGGCAAAGGTGGGTTTAGTGGATTATAAACAAAGTCATTGTGGCTGCCTCTGGGTGGAATATGCTTACAATCCAGAGGACATGCCACATTGCAGAGAAAGCATCAAGGAAGTAAGTCTCAGAGAGCACAGGCCCCTATGAAGGAAATGTATTGCCTACCCAACTACTGAATGCTAAAACGCATAATGGAAAATCATATTATTTCTTATAATGCATGCCGATATTCCAATTCCATCAGTCCACGCCACTTAGCCTGTGAGTATTTAACAGCCCATACACTTCCTAATCCAAGGGGGCTGATCCAATTGGGAATGACTGGGGATTGACCAACCTCATATCTTTCAGGGGTCCCTTTTGCAGCATCAAGGCCAGGTGCATTTCAGGTGACCCAGAGATGCAGGGCAGGAAGCAGTATTACCAGCAGGACCATTATTGATTACAGGCAGCGAAGAACCTTCCCCAATCCTCTTCCAATTGTAATCACTGGATGGCTTGATGTCTTAATGGACTTGTACCATGAGTGGCAGCATCGTTTTCTTGGGATATAAACCAAGCTAATGCATTTCCATTAGGTCAGTGGTTCATAGCCTGGATGACCATTAGAATCACCTGGAGGGCTCTGAAAACTACTGATGCCTGGGTCTGTCCCTAGTAAGTCTGACGTGATTGGTGTGGGGTCCAGGCATGGGGGCGTGTAAAAGATATCCAGGCAAATCTGATGTGCAGCCTGGCCTGAGAACACTTGCCCCAGGAGGGTGCTTCTCAAACATCTACGTGCATCAGAATCACCTGGAGAACTGGCTAAAACACAGATCACTGGTCCCACATCCATAGTTTCTGACTCAGTAGATCGAGGATGGGGCCTGGAAATTAATTTGTATCTGTAACAAGTTCTCTCTGGTGATGCTCACGCCATTGGTCCAGGGACCACGCTTTAATAATCATTGCATTACATCACTGGTTCTCAACAGGGGGCAGTTTGGCCCCCCAAGGGCCATTTGGCAATGTCTGGAGACATTTTTGGCTGTTGCAACTGGCGAAGACAGCAGAGGAAAAGGTGGGTGCCTCTGGTGGGTAGAGGCCAGGGATACTTCCAAACATCCTACAATGAATGCGAGGGACAGTCCCCGCCACAGAGAATCCTCTAGTCCAAGATGCCAATAGTGCCAAGGCTAAAAAACGCTGCCTTAGATCAGTCCCCTTTTGTTCTTGAGAAAAAACCTAACGAAACCCGATACTCTCAAGCCCAGTTTGCTTCCAGTCTCTTCCTCGCGCTTGCTGACCCCCTGTAACTGTTGTTTCTCAAAGCATCCCCTGGAGCTCTGGGGTCCCTGAAAAGGCCAGCTGTGCCCTGCTTCTACCCTGCTCGAAACGACTTCCCTCCCAGAGCCCAAGGTCACTGCTGAATGGGACAGTCACAGCACTTACCTCGTGGGGCTGTCATGAGAATTAAACAAAATCATGCATATAAAGCACATTGGCACAACGCCTGGCGCTGGTAAGTGCTCCGTAGTGCAGCTATTAAGTTACTGTTATTCTTTCTGCTCCTGACCTGTCCCTGCTTGGATCAACATTCAGGTGAATGAGACCGGTTCTGAAAGAAACCACATGGGGGCGCCCTTGGACACAGGCATATGTGCCCATTTAAGAAAGCGTGTTGCAGTAGGCACAGGTCGTCCACCCAGCAGCCATTCCCCCATCTTTCCCTGGAATGCCGCTGCTCTCTCACCCGATTTAGAGATAGATCCGATCTGTCTAAGTCATCCTGGTAATCCAATCCCCTTGCCAGGGACTGGCTTGGGGGGTGGGAGGCTTCCAGGAAGAGTTTCTTGCTGATTATGACAGCCAGCCTTTTCTCTATCTATGAGATGCAATTATGCCCGGACGGGAAGTGGACCTTGGTGACCATCTTGTGACCCGCTGAGCAGGATGGAGAGAACCTGATAGTCAATGTCACAGCTGAGCTGCACATCAAGCAGCCTGAGAGCTGTCCCCCACTGGACTTCCTACTTGGGAGGTGACACATTTTCCTTGCAGTTTAAGCCAACTGGGTTGGGTTTTCTGTCAGTCAGTCGCAGCTGATCCTCACACTGACCCACAGAGGCAGGTCTGGGAGGAGTTATAGATTAGGGAACAAGGCTCAGACGGGCTAAATTGCTCACTGGAGGTCACACAGCTCTGACCCAAGATGGCTGGCCTCCAGAGTCCGCAGCTGGCCACTGTGCTCCACCTCTACCCCGAGTGTGAGGGGACCCCGGGACGAGTGCCCAGCCACAGCCCTTGTGAGCTCAGGCCCCCCGGGGATCGGTATTCTCTTGAATTGATGCTCTCTTGAATGAAGATGGGGCCCCAGTACTTTTCGCTGCCCAAGAGGGGCAGGGGCTGAGCAACGAGTCACACTCTTGGTGGGGACGCTGACCCAGGAGCCCCTGACCCGTGGCCGAGGGCAGCTCCACCACCTCCACTCCTGTGACCCCCTCACCACCAGCAGGGGTGGCTCCTGCCAGGCCTGGCTTGGCCCCTGCACCTGGCCCACCCTGCTGCCGCACTGCAGAGGGAAGCTGGGGCCCTTAGTTACTAGAAGGTCCTCCGACGCTGGCCCAAGGACACGGTGCCTGAGTGCAAGACCAGCCCCGCTTCTCACAGCCCGCCAGCCTCAGTGGTCTCGTCCTCAGAGGGGCCTCTAAGCCCCGGAGCTTTGCCTGCTGCCTGGCTGGAAAGCTCTCTCAGCCTTCTTTGCCTGGTTAATCTCCACAGATCCTTCAACTCAAAGGTCACTTCCTGGGGCTTCCCTGGTGGCGCAGTGGTTGAGAATCTGCCTGCTTCCCTGGTGGCGCAGTGGTTGAGAATCTGCCTGCCGATGCAGGGGACACGGGTTCGAGCCCTGGTCTGGGAGGATCCCACATGCCGCGGAGCAGCTGGGCCCGTGAGCCACAATTGCTGAGCCTGCGCGTCTGGAGCCTGTGCTCCGCAACAGGAGAGGCCGCGATAGTGAGAGGCCCGCGCACCGCGATGAAGAGTAGCCCCCACTTGCCGCAACTGGAGAAAGCCCTCGCACAGAAGCGAAGATCCAACACAGCCATAAATAAATAAATAAATAATTTTTTTTTTTTAAAAAAAAGGTCACTTCCTCAGACAAGCCTCTCCCCCATCCCCGAAAATCAGGACCACCCTCCCCCATCCTGTTTCACCCACTTCCACAGCTCAAGCTTCTCCTCTTGGGCACGTCTGTGTGCTTAGCTGTCCATTGTCCCCGCCGCCATTAGACTCAGAGGCCCACCAGGGCGGGGAGGCATCCAGCTAGTTCAGCCCCATGCCAGGCACAGAAAAAGTCATGTACAGGGAGAGGCAGTGGGGTTTCAGGTTAAGACCCAGACAGCCTGGACCCAGACAGACATGAGCTGTGTCCCCTTGCAAAAACGGTGGACCTGCCTTGCCTCAGAGAGTGGGAATAATAACAACAGCTACCTCAGGGTTGTTGCGAGGTATGAACGGGCTAATCATCACAAAGAACTTAAAATGGAGCCTGATGAGTCTTAAATACACATGCGTTAGCCAGCGCAGCCGCTGCTGTTGCAATCATAGGCGTTCGGTATTTGTGAAGGAAGGAAGGAGAGAAGGAAAGGAGGAAGGGAGGGAGGGAGGGAAGAAGCAAAGGCCATCTCCACAGCCCAGTTCCAGTGTCCGGTGTCACACAGGAGCCCACCCTTTGTGCAGCCACCAAGAGGAGGATGTGTGGCTTTGAGGGTCCACAGAGCCCATCTTAAAACGTGCAAGTGGTCACTGTAGGGAAGCAGCTCTGCCTCCACACCCTCCCCTCTGCCCGGGGCTCCGGAAGGGACTTCGCTGGGACAATGTCTTGCACAGGAGTCTTTCCCTTGCTTGGAGGCTGGAGACACGTATAAAGCAAGTGCAGGGAACAGGGTGAGGCCAGCTCCTTCCTCTCCCCAAGTCCTTCCCTTCTGGGCACTGTCATCCACTCCAACGGGACACAGGAATCTGAGCGGCCCCTGCTTCCAGGCATAGCGAGGCTCTCCCTGGGGCTCCCCGAGCAGGGGTAAGCAGAGTCTCCACAGCACCCCACAGACCTGCAAAGCTGGCAGCCTACTTTGGGGAAAGAGCACTGGACCTGGAGTCTCAACAGCTCTCGTGGGCACCAGCTCCACTCACTGCGTGACCTTGGCCCCTGACATCACCTCTCTGGGCCTGGGCTCCCGGACCTGATTCACCGTGGGCTTTAAAGGAGGCAGCTTAGCACGGCCCCTGCAGGCAACTGTTAGCTCTCCTTAGCGCTGCAGCTCCCCTTCCTCCTCTGCCCTATTGTTGGCGCTTCCGGTCCTGCTCTGGCACACCGTCCTCCCTCTCCACGCCGTGCCCTCCTCCATTCCCTTGGAGTCAGCTGCCATCAATATGCTGGTGACTCTGAAACCCACTCCCCAGCCCCAAGGCTGGGGTAGCTGTGCTCCCGCGATACCCTGAGCACATCACACGGACCACGTTTGGTTGCCCCCGAGTCCAGGAACCTGGGCAGGCAGGTACCCGGCAGGTTGTGTTTTGTACAAGAGCACTCACTGGGAGACAAGAAGAAGCCGAAACGCAGCCCACACCTCGCTCACTGGGGCCTTTGCCCGGGGAATGGGGCCGTGCCCACCTGAAGGAAGGGTATTCTTTTCTCATTCGCACAAATGGGCCAGTGGCAGCCCTGCTCACTGCCGTCTCCCTGAGCACAGGGTAGGCACTCCACAGCTCTTTCTTGCACTAAATGAATTGAACACTTCAGCATCCCCACCAAGGGTCCTCCTCCCCCTCTCCCCTGTGCCCACCCCCAGCTTTCTCTCACAGGCCTGCCCTCGCCCCTGGACTTACCCACTGTGCTGATAACTGTTCAGCAGAAAAAGAGCGAGCTCAGGAAGGACCAGTCTGCAGACCCGCTAAACCACTGGGGCTTCACCTTCTGCAGCAGCTTCCCGAGATCCCGCTTCCTGCCTTCCTCAACTCCAGAAAGAGAGGACCAGAGTGAGAGAGAAGGTTACACCCTTTAAAACAGGTCCCGCCCAGGGGAAGGGGCGTCTTCCCCAGGGACCACGCCCCCTGCCTTGTGGCCCTCATCAACACTAAATGGAGGATCTCAGAGCCCTTTGTTCAATGTCTCTGCAGTTTAGGCACTGCTCCAGCACCTGCAGAGATTAGGAGGCCACATAACCCTGTGTGCTGAGCACCCAAGAGAGAGGCCCACGGGGGTCCGGCCTGAGCTCAGCCATGGAATTGCCCTGTGGCCTTTCTGAACTTTCTGAGCCTTGCAAAGGGGCCTACTAACTTCTGCTCTGTCTCTTTCACCGGGTCTGAGAACTGAAAGAAAAAGGTTTTTATGAAATGCAAGCTCTTGCGTGACTGCAAACCATATCCACTCCGGGAAGCCATTAAGCCTGATGGAGTGCGGTGATCATACTGGGATCAGCTGGCTGAGGATGTCTGGGAAGACTTGGCAGAAGCAGGCCTGGGGGCCCTGGTTTCTCAGGGAGGTGTCCAAATGGTACCTTTGGCCTGGCAGCCAGTGGGTTTTAGGGATCCCAGAAGTCACCTGCCAGCTGGCACAGTTGTAAGAAGATGTCACAGAGCCTGGCACAGCAGGAAGTCACCACTCGTTTGAATGGGCACCAACCTGGGAGTCCAGACACCTGCAATCTAGACCCAGTTCTGACCCTGACTAGTTCCTGTAGTCGTGGACAAGAGGCTTCTTTCTGAGCCTCAGTTTCCCCATCAGGGAGGCAGCATGACATGGTTTTGGAATCTAAACGCCTGGGGTTGAATCCTTGAATCCCTGGCTCCATTTTCTAGTGGGTGACCTTGGGCAAGTTAACTACCAGTGTCTCAGTTTCCTGATCTGTAAAACGGGGACAATTCATATCCACCTCATAGGGTGGGTGTGAGGATCAAGTGAGATAGTGCATGAAAAACACTTGGCACAGGGTCTGCACTAACCAGCACTTACTGAGCATTTTAATCTCCAGTGAAGATCAGTACAAAATGCGGATGGATCAGCTCTGTTTTCCTATACCATTCTGTGCATCAGAATCACCCAGGAAACTTTTTAAAAATAAGATTCCCAGCCCGGTTCTGGAGATCCTGATTAAGTGGGTTTGGGGAAGAGCCTGGGAATGTGTATTTTAGACCAGCTCCTTGGATGATTCTGATGCGTGGCCAGGTTTGGAAAGCCCTGAACTTGTCGACAGTCTGGACCCAGTGATGGCTCAGAGTGTCTGATGGCAGACGGCATCTCCTGGGGTCATCTGAGTAGGCTTGTGTCTGTCTGACACAGATGCAGAGAGAAGGAGTAGGACCCTCCACGGAGAGGAGACTCTGCCACCTGTGATCAGCCTCTGGTCCGCCCCTGCTGAAAGGACCTCCCACAGGTTGGAGGGGTCATTACCAGCCTGGCTGAGGACCTGTCATACCATGGGACCCTGTTCTTCCCTTGAACTTTAGAGTCTGTTTTTCCTTTGTCTTTTATTTACTCTCTGTTATTTTATCTTGCTTTGTTGAATGCATCTTTCCAAGCTTTAGGGGACAGTATGGAAATAAGTGACAAATATGAATGAAAAGCAATAAGGACATATATAAAGTGCCTTGTGCCTTCCAAGAGGCTTCATGTCCATTGTCTCATCTGCTTCCCACAGGGTCCCTGTGATTGGCGGGCCTGAGATTGTGGGCCTTCTTCTCCCTGGCAGACTGAGACCCAGAGAGGGCAATCTGCCCCAGATCACACAGCAAGCTGGGAGAGCAACTGGGACAGAAACCAGGACCCAAGTTCTTCTCACAACACCTCCTTCCTCCCCTGAGTCCGACCACAAAAAAAGGCCACTTGAAACAAGAAGTAGGAGAGCAGGGGGCAGGCTACTATCTTGGCAGTCCAAGCCCAATTTGGATTGTTCCTTGAATTCCAGTCTTTGTAAACTGAATCACGGGGTGGGGCAGGCAGTTCTGAGGACCAGCCTAGGAACCCACAGCTCCAGATCTGGTCACCCATCCACCCCACCTCACCTCATCAAATCTCCAGCAATCCATCCTCCTCAGAGTCTGCCGGTCTGGGTGGGGTTGGGAGCTGAGGCAAAGGGAAGGGAGCACCCACTGGGTGCTCAGCACTTTTCCTACATTCTTTACATCAACCCTGAGAGGCCGTCCATTATTCCCACCCCCATTTTACAGAGGGGAAAACTGAGGCCCAGAGAGAAGTCACTTGCCTAAGGTTGCCCAGGAATGGGCAGGATGCAAGCAGAGGGCTCCCAGACTCAGCTTCCTACAAGGTAGTTCTCTGCTCTCTGGGGCCTGCCTCTACCCAGAGAGAAAAGGCCCGCCCTGCCCAGGTACGCCACCTACCTGTTCTGTTGCATTTCAAGATGTCACAGAGCTTCTCCAGGAACTCCTCAAACTCTGGGTCATCTGCCCCCAGGTCCTGGCTGCCCTCAATGGCTGAGAAGAGCGCGGCACCCACCAGCGCGTACGTCACCAGGGAGCAGTGGAAGCAGAGGCGAGGGAAGATTTTCTTCAGGGCCTCCCAGCAGCACCTCCTATCTTGAGGCGGCCCCGCAGCCTCCATCCTCCCAGGAGTGGGCAGGACAGGAGCTGCTGGAAGAGGGAGGACCCCAGAGGTCCCGCCAGGAGGAGGAGGGGGAGTGCCCCGAGAATGGCCCGGCTCCAGCGCTAAGTGGATGGTGCCAGAACTTCCCCCAAGGACTTGGGAAGCAGGCGGCACTCCTTGCGCGTTCAGTTCCTGAGAGTTTCTCAGATAGCGCGCCCCCTAGTGTCTCAAATTAATATTGATCCACCAGGCAGGAGCGCTCCCAGCAGCCTGGCTAGCCCGAGAGCTGACCTTCAGGGGCTTTGGGAGGAATGCGTGGTGGTTGCCTTGTGCTTTGGACTTTCCCATCCCAAAGTTGCGCTTTTGACTCCAGGTACCAAATGTGACTTTTGGCTTTTAGTCAAGTGATCATCCTTCCTGGGGGTTGTCTGTGGTACCCTGACTCTTGGACAGGTAGAAATTATAGTAATTAGTGCGGCCAGAGCTCCACAGTTTACAAATGGCCTTTATTCTGTGTGGATCTAATTATTGGTCCCAATTCTTCATTCCCCACTAGCATACCCAGACTTGTCTTGGCCTCAAGGTGGGCAGAGCATACTTCCTTCTTAGCCTTGGACTAAGCCACGTGACTTGCTCCAGCCAATCAGGTGTTAGCAGACATGACGTAAGCAGGGGGCCTGAAAAGTGAACGTACAATGGCACTTGCTCCCCTGTGCCTTGCCTCTGCCACTAGGGGAAAAAAAGTGCCCCACATGGTGGATGTGGAGATGTGTGGGCGTGTAGATCCCCCTTCATGAAAGGTTTCTCCATGCAGCTTCGAGGAGCATGGTTCCTGACAGCCTCCAGCTATTCGTTCTTTCGGGGTTTGCTTCAGCTTTCAGGCCCTGTTCTCCAGGAAGCCCTTGTCCAATGGCTGAGCAAGGTGGGGTACAAGAGCTTAACCATTTCTGCCGCCTGCCGGACTCCTCCAACATGAAATCTTCGCTCTCTGTTGGTCTGCCAGAGATTTTGTCAGGTCTGCATCGTGATATGAAGGCTCCCCTTGTCCCATCCTGTTTCCTCCCTTCGCCTTTACTTCCCAATAAATAGAGCTTTTGGATGCCTTACTCTATCTGTGTCTGCTTCGCAGAGGATCCAACCTGCACTAGTGGGCAACGGGAGTGACCTGAGAGAGCAGGCTCTTAAATGGGGTTTCAGCGCTGGGTTGCTCAGTACCCACTGGTAAGGAGATGGCGTGCAGGCAGCTCTTGGCTCAAGGTGGCCATCCAGTTGTTACACTTTTGGCAATGGTGAGGTGGGATGGTGTGCAGGTGCAACAATTCAGGCATTTAAAACATAGGAGAGGAATGATAAATATAAGGATAAGTTTGGATGGTTATTAGGAAGTTGCATTGATCCCCTGAAGGCAAACTTAGAAAGGGAGGTTAGTAGGACAAAGCACGGCCTCCACTGCAGTTGAACTCAGGACGGCAACTGATTTTCGTTGTCTCCTTACTTCACTATTCATTCTAAATTCTCCTTGCCCTCTGCCACCTCTTTTACTGCTTTCAATGGATTTGCCAACGGCATGACCCAAATTCCCATTCCTGAAGGGTCTGAGTCCTTGGTAACCACAGCCTTTCCAGGTTGGACTTGCTTGTGTTTGTCCATTGGGTCACCTGATTGCCACCCATATTCCTCCCTGCTCCCATTGTGTGAAAGCCTTAATATCAGGTATAGTGATTCCTCCTACTTTATTCTTTTTCAAGATTGTTTTAGCTACTTTAAGGACCTACTGTATAGCACAGGGAACTATACTCAATATCTTGTAATAATCTATAAGGGAAAAGAATCCGAAAAAGAGCATATATATATATACATATATATGTATAAATATATAACTGAATCACTTTGCTGAAACTAACACAACATTGTAAATCAACTATACTTCTAAACAAAAGTCCTTTCTATATGTTTTTAAATAATCTTATCTATGTCTACATAAAACCTTACTGGGATTTTGATAGGAATTGCATTAAACCCATAGATCAATGTGGGGAGACTTGACCTCTTACTATGTTGAGCCCTCCACTCCGTGAACACAGTATGTCTCCTGTCTGTCTCTCCTGGCCATTGCTTTTGAAAAACACCTTAGCTTGTGCCCATTATTCTTTACCCAAGTCAAGAATTAACATTTTAAGATAACAATGCGGGGCCTTCCCTGGTGGCGCAGTGGTTGAGAATCTGCCTGTCAATGCAGGGGACACGGGTTCGAGCCCTGGTCTGGGAAGATCCCACATGCCGCAGAGCAACTGGGCCCGTGAGCCACAATTACTGAGCCTGCGCGCCTGGAGCCTGTGCTCCACAACAAGAGAGGCCGCGATAGTGAGAGGCCCGTGCACTGCGATGAAGAGTGGCCCCCACTTGCCACAACTAGAGAAAGCCCTCGCACAGAAACAAAGACCCAACACAGCCATAAATTAATTAATTAATTAATTTTTAAAAAAAGATAACAATGCATAAGTCATTTGTTATTTGTTATGTAATGCATTCTGAGTGCTATTTAATGTGTTTAGGGGCAATGTTAATGGATGAAAGTATTAGATGGTAGAGGTCAGAAAGTGTGTTTGTACTCCTCTTTTTAAGTCTTTTTAGAAGACATATTTCAACATCTAGAATAGTCTAGAGAATAACAGAACCTGTGTACTCATCACTCTCGATGATGGGCCTCATGACGTAATGCACCTTCTGGAGGTAGACTGATTGCTGGGAAGAGAAGGACCCTGTGATGGGCCACAAACTGACAGTAAGTGAGCTCCAGCTCATTGGCCAGATTATCTAGCTGCATGTCACTCAATGTGTGTGTACAAGAGTCTTTTCACCACATTTCGGCCAATGTGATGGTGGCAGCAGGAATGGGTAAGAACCCACAAGAGAAGGGGACTCTTGTGGATAAAGTCAGGGCCATGAAATCCAGCCACCACTCTCCACTACATGAAACACCTTTGAGGTGATCTGAGTTTCTTTTGTCTTTAGAAAGGAGAAATTTTCCTACAGTCCCATAGGTTATCCAGACCCTTTTCCTAGGAAGGAAGTGAGACAAGGTAGCTACAGGCCTCTTCCTGAAGCCTAAATCTCTCTCTTAATGAGGCATCAGATGGACCAGACAAGAAACCATTCCTGGGTCGGCTAGAGACTAGATTATGTGAGGGCAATTAAAATCCCAATGTCCATCAAAGGAGAGGATGTAGATACATGGGTTTATGCACTTAAATATAGTGAGGGATGAATGACAAAGTGAGATGCAAACACTATGTGGCTTATGGAGTCAGAAGAAAGAGGGATGCTGTGAGCTCGAGTGGCCCCAGCAGCCCTCATGAAAGAGAAGAATTCAAAATACATCAAAGGGGACTTCCCTGGTGATGCAGTGGTTAAGAATCTGCCTGCCAATGCAGGGGACACGGGTTCGAGCCCTGGTCCAGGAAGATCCCACATGCCGCGGAGCAACTGAGCCCATGCGCCACAACTACTGAGCCTGCGCTCTAGAGACTGCAAGCCATAACTACTGAGTCCGCGTGCCACAACTACTGAAGGCCGCACACCTAGAGCCCATGCTCCGCAACAAGAGAAGCCACCGCAATGAGAAGCCTGCGCGCCACAACGAAGAGTAGCCCCCGCTTGCCGCAACTAGAGAAAAGCCTGTGCACAGCAACAAAGACCCAACGCAGCCAAAAATAACAATAAGTTAATTAATTAATTAAAAAAATATATCAAAGGAGGAGATGAATAATGGACAGATGAGAGCATATCCATGGTAATAGATTGGACTGAGGTCAAATTTTCTAGTTCTGGAGGTGGGGCTAAGGGTAGATGGAAATAATAGCAAGGATTTTTCCCCTTCTAAACAAGTGACTTTTTTGCAGAGAACACAGGTGCATAAGATGCAGGTAAAATGAAATCACTTTCCTTTTAAGCCAGTGAGATGGAAATTGCACACATCACTTCTGCTCACATTCAGTTGATGAGAATTTTGTCACACCCAGCCACAAGGTCATCTGGAAAATGTAAATGTAGCATCTAGCAGGTGGCAACTGCCCAGGAAGAAGGGGGGAATTGATTATGAGGACACAACTGACCACAACCACACTAACAGAGCAACAACGTCCTGAGACTGCTGCTAAGTCGCCACACCGGCAGAAGGAGACGCACGTCTCTGAGTCTTTGATAAGGGCTTTCATAAAATCTCCTTTTGCAGATGACTTCTTATTATAGCCTGCAATTAATTGTCCTGGTTGGTGGGGGAAGAATGAGGAAAGCCAAAAGATTAAAAGCTTTGAGGACTTCCCTGGTGGTCCAGTGGTTAAGAATCCACCTGCCAATGCATGGGACACGGGTTCGATCCCTGGTCGAGGAAGATCCCACATGCTGCGGGGCAACTAAGCCCGTGCGCCACAACTACTGAGCCCATGCTCTAGAGCCCACGAGTCGCAACTACTGAAGCTCACACGCCTAGAGCCCGTGCTCTGCAATGAGAAAAGCCACCACAATGAGAAGCCCACGCACCACAACGAAGAATAGCCCCCGCTCACCACAATTAGAGAAAGCCCGCATACAGCAACAAAGACCCAACGCAGCACCCCCCCCAAAAAAAAGCTTTGAAAGTGCTTTGGGAACTCTAAAGCACTGTATAAATTCAAGGGGTGATGTTCCTGTTTGGGGGTTTGCTTTTTGTTTGGGGTTTTTTTGTGATTTTTATTATTCTAGAATGTTGGCGTATGGAGGTTCCCACCCTTTCCATCCTGTCTGTTCAGCACCCAGTAAAAAACTGATAGACATATTGAGAGGAAATTGTGAACATAATCAAATGGGGAAACAAAACAAAGGTGGACCCACATATGATCCAGATGTTAAAGTAAGCAGACAAGTACTTTAACTATAACTAACATGTTAAAGAAGATAGAAGAAAAGGTTGACAAACGGATGAATGAACAACGTTAACAGAGAATCTGTAAGTTTATAAAAGACAATCAAAAAGATATTCTAGAATTTAAAATTTAAAAATATGAAATTTAAAACTTACTGAAAATGAGAAGACAAGCCATAGACTGCGAGAAGATATTTGCAAAAGAGAGGTCTGATAAAGGATTTATCCAAAATATATAAAGAACTCTTAAAACTCAATAATAACTCAAGAAAAAGAACAACCTCATTTTGCAATATATAAGAACATCAAATCAACATGTTGTACACCTTAAACTTACACACTGTTATATGTCAATTGTATCTCAATAAAGCTGGAAAATAAAATAAAATATTTATAATTTTTTAAAAGAAAAAGAACAACCTGATTTAAAAATGGGCAAAAGATCTGAACAGACACTTCAAAGGATACATACAGGTACAAACAAACATATGAAAAGATGCTCAGCATCATATGTCATTAGGGAATTGCATATTAAAACAACAAAGACATACCACTACACACCTGTTAGAATGGCCAAAATCTGGAATATTGCCAACACCAAATGCTGGTGAGGATGTAGAGCAACAGAAACTCTCATTCACTGCTGATGGGAATGCAAAATGGCACAGCCACTTTGGAAGACAGTTTGGTGGTTTTTTATAAAATTAAACACACTCTTACCATATGATCCAGCAGTCACACTCCTTGGTGCTTCTCCAAAGGAGATGAAAACTTACACCTACACAAAAGCTTCATGTGGATGTTTACAGCAGCTTTATTCATAATTGCCAAAAGTTGGAAGCAATCAAGATGTGTTTCAATAGTTGAATGGATAAATTAACTGCAATACAACCAGACAATGGATTATTATTTGGCACTAAAAAGAACATGAGCTATCAAGCCATGAAAAGACATGGAGGTGCTTTAAATGCATATTACTATGTAAAAGAAGCCAATTGAAAAAGGCTGCATAGTGAATGATACCAACTATGTGATATTCTGGAAAAGGCAAAACTAAAAACTATTGCAAGAGTAAAAAGATCAGTGCTTGCTGGGGGGTAGGGGGTAGGGAGGGATGAATAGACAGCACAGATGATTTTTAGGGCAATGGAATTATTCTGCATGATACTGTATTTGTGGATACATGTCATTATACATTTATCAAAACCCAAAGAATGTACAACACCAAGAGTGAACCCAAATATAAACTATAGATTTTGTATGATAATGATATGTCAATGTAGGTTCATCAGTTGTAACAAAGGTACCACTCTGGTGTCAGATCATGATAGCAAGGATTGTTGTGCATGTATTAGGGCCAGAAGTATATGAGAACTCTCTGTAGTTTGCTCAATTTTGCTGTGAACCTAAAACTGCGCCCAAAGTAGTCTACTTTTTTTAAAAAACTTACTGGATGGGTTTAATTGAGGACTCGGACACAACAAAAGAAAGAATAATGAACTCAAAGACAGTCAATAGGTCCAGTCAAGGTGGAATAACAGGGATAAGACTCACTGGGGGAAAAAAGACATGAAACAATGTCAAAAAAAACAAAAAAAAAACAAAAAAACCTGAACATCAGGCAACAAAAGATAGTGATCTACAGAGAAAAGAACAGACAAATAAAAAATAAATAGCAAGATGATAGACTTAAAACTAACCATAATAATAATCACATTAAATATATATGGTTTAAATATCCCAATAAAATGGTACAGATTGTCAGACTGAATTAAAAAGCAAGACCCAGGAATTCTCTGTTGGTCCAGTGGTTAGGACTCTGAGATTTCACTGCTGTGGGCCTGGGTTTGATCCCAGGTCAGGGAACTAAGATCCTGCAAGCTGCACTGCACAGCCAAAAAAATACCTAAATAAATAAAACCAAAAAGAAAGACCCAACTAGATGCTGTCTACAAGAAAAACACTTTACACATAAAGACACAAATAGGTTAGAAGAATGGAGAAAGATATACCATGTTAACACTGATCAAAAGAAAAGGCTGTAACGGCTATATTAATATCAGATAAAATGGATTTCAGAGCAAAGGATATTACCAGAGATAATGAAGGTCATTTCATAATCATAAATGGGTCAATTAATCAAGAAGACATACAATCTTAAATGGTTTTCTCTTAATAACAGAGCTTCAAAATACATGAAATACCTGAGAAAGAGTTCAGAGTAATGATCATAAAGATGATACAAGAACTTGGGAAAAGAATGGATGCACAGAGCAAGAAGTTACAGGAAGTTTTTAGCAAAGAGTTAGAAAATATAAAGAACAACCAAACAGAATTGAAGAACACAATAACTGAAATGAAAAATACATTAGAAGGAATCAATTGCAGAATAAAAGAGGCAGAAGAACGAATCAGTGAGCTTGAAGACAGAGTGGTGGAAATCACTGCTGCAGAACAGAATGAAGAAAAAAGAATGAAAAGAAATTATGGTTAAAGAGACTTCTGGGACACATCAAATGCACTAACATTCGCATTATAGGGGTCCCAGAAAGAGAAGAGGAAGAGAAAGGGCCTGAGAAAATATTTGAAGGGATAATAGCTGAAAACTTTCCTAACATGGGAAAGGAAACAGTCACTCAAGTCCAGGAAGACAGAATCCCATACAGGATTAACTCAAGGAGGAACGTGCCAAGTCACATAGTAATCAAATTGACAAGAATTGAAGACAAAGAGAAAATATTAAAAGCAACAAGGGAAAAGCAATAAATAACATACAAGGGAATACCCATAAGACTATCAGCTGAGTTTTCAGCAGAAACTCTGCAGGCCAGAAGGGAGTGGCATGATATATTTAAAGTGATGAAAGGGAAAAACCTACAACCAAGAATACTCCACCCAGCAAGGTTCTCATTCAGATTTCACAGAGAAATCAAAAGCTTTACAGACAAGCAAAAGCTAAAAGAATTCAGCACCACCGAACTAGCTTTACAACAAAAGGAACTTCTCTAAGCAGGAAAGTAAAGGCCACAACTAGAAACAAGAAAATTATGAAATGGGAAAACTCACTGGTAAAGGCAAACAGATGGTAAAGGTAGGAAATTACCCACTCACAAATATGATATCAAAACCAGTAATTGTGAGAGGAGGAAAGTACAAACACAGGATATTTGAAATGCATTTGAAATTAAGAGATCAGCAAATTAAAACAATCACATATACATATAGAGTGCTATATCAAAACTTCATGGTAACCACAAATGAAAAACCTGTAATAGATATACACACAAAAAAGAAAAAGGGACAGTCCTCGCGGGAGGCTTTGGGAAATAGGCGCGAGACTGCGGTGGTGGGTCTGTTCTTGGTCTCGGTCGCTGCGTAGCGGACGCTGTCCTTGATTGTGCACTTACTGAGTGCGGCATACCTTGGAGATACTGCCAGCTTGGTCCCAGACCACCGCAAAAAGGAGAATATCACAATAAAGGTGGCCACAAACCTTCGATGTGTAAAAAATGCAATATCTGCAAAGCTCAATAAAGTGAAGTGCAATAAAACGAGGTATGGGGGCAAGATGGCGGAAGAGTAAGACGCGGAGATCACCTTCCTCCCCACAGATACATGAGAAATACATCTACACGTGGAACTGCTCCTACAGAACACCCACTGAACGCTGGCAGAAGACGTCAGACCTCCCAAAAGACGCCCTCAGGCGACCTACATGCAGAAGCGGGTCCAAATCCAAAGCTGAACCCCGGGAGCTGTACGAACAAAGAAGAGAAAGGGAAATCTCTCTCAGCAGCCTCAGAAGCAGCGGATTAAAGCTCCACAAACAACTTGATGTGCCTGCATCTGTTGAATACCTGAATAGACAACGAATCATCCCAAATTTAGGAGGTGGACTTTAGGAGCAGGATATATTAACTTTTCCCCTTTTCCTTTTTTCCGTGTGGATGAAAGGCTCTTGGTGCTCCAGCCAGGCATCAGGGCTGTGCCTCTGAGGTGGGAGAGCCAACTTCAGGACACTGGTCCACAAGAGACCTCCCAGCTCCACGTAATACCAAACGGCGAAAATCTCTCAGAGATCTCCATCTCAACATCAAGACCCAGCTTCACTCAACGACCAGCAAGCTACAGTGCTGGACACCCTATGCCAAACAACTAGCAAGACAGGAACACAGCCCCATCCATTAGCAGAGAGGCTGCCTAAAATCATAATAAGGCCACAGACACCCCAAAACACACCACCAGACGTGGATGAGCCCACCAGAAAGACAAGATCCAGCCTCATCCACCAGAACACAGGCACTAGTTCCCTCCACCAGGAAACCTACACAACCCACTGAACCAACCTTAGCCACTGGGGACAGATACCAAAAACAACGGGAACTACGAACCTGTAGCCTGTGAAAAGGAGACCCCAAACACAGTAAGATAAGCAAAATGAGAAGACAGAAAAACACACAGCAGATGAAGGAGCAGGGTCAAAACACACCAGACCTAACAAATGAAGAGGAAATAGGTAGTCTACCTGAAAAAGAATTCAGAATAATGATAGTAAGGATGATCCAAAATCTTGGAAATAGAATAGACAAAATGCAAGAAACATTTAACAAGGACGTGGAAGAACTAAAGAGGAACCAAGCAACGATGAAAAGCACAATAAATGAAATTAAAAATACTCTAGATGGGATCAATAGCAGAATAACTGAGGCAGAAGAACGGATAAGTGACCTGGAAGATAAAATGGTGGAAATAACTACTGCAGAGCAGAATAAAGAAAAAAGAATGAAAAGAACTGAGGACAGTCTCAGAGACCTCTGGGACAACATTAAACGCACCAACATTCGAATTATAGGGGTCCCAGAAGAAGAAGAGAAAAAGAAAGGGACTGAGAAAATATTTGAAGAGATTATAGTTGAAAACTTCCCTAATATGGGAAAGGAAATAGTTAATCAAGTCCTGGAAGCACAGAGAGTCCCATACAGGATAAATCCAAGGAGAAACACACCAAGAGACATATTAATCAAACTATCAAAAATTAAATATAAAGAAAACATATTAAAAGCAGCAAGGGAAAAACAACAAATAACACACAAGGGCATCCCCATAAGGTTAACAGCTGATCTTTCAGCAGAAACTCTGCAAGCCAGAAGGGAGTGCCAGGATATACTTAAAGTGATGAAGGAGAAAAACCTACAACCAAGATTACTCTACCCAGCAAGGATCTCATTCAGATTTGATGGAGAAATTAAAACATTTACAGACAAGCAAAAGCTGAGAGAGTTCAGCACCACCAAACCAGCTTTACAACAAATGCTAAAGGAACTTCTCTAGGCAAAAAACACAAGAGAAGGAAAACACCTACAATAACAAACCCAAAACATTTAAGAAAATGGGAATAGGAACATACATATCGATAATTACCCTAAATGTAAATGGATTAAATGCTCCCACCAAAAGACACAGACTGGCTGAATGGATACAAAAACAAGACCCATATATATGCTGTCTACAAGAGACCCACTTCAGACCTAGAGACACATACACACTGAAAGTGAGGGGATGGAAAAAGATATTCCATGCAAATGGAAATCAAAAGAAAGCTGGAGTAGCAATTCTTATATCAGACAAAATAGACTTTAAAATAAAGACTATTACAAGAGACAAAGAAGGACACTATATAATGATCAAGGGATCGATCCAAGAGGAAGGTATAACAATTGTAAATATTTATGCACCCAACATAGGAGCACCTCAATACATAAGGCAAATACTAACAGCCATAAAAGGGGAAATCGACAGTAACACAATCATAGTAGGGGACTTTAACACCCCACTTTCACCAATGGACAGATCATCCAAAATGAAAATAAATAAGGAAACACAAGCTTTAAATGATACATTAAACAAGACGGACTTAATTGATATTTATAGGACATTCCACCCAAAAACAACAGAATACACATTTTTCTCAAGTGCTCATGGAACATTCTCCAGGATAGATCATATCTTGGGTCACAAATCAAGCCTTGGTAAATTTAAAAAAATTGAAATCGTATCAAGTATCTTTTCCGACCACAACTCTATGAGACTAGATATCAATTACAGGAAAAGATCTGTAAAAAATACAAACACATGGAGGCTACACAATACACTACTTAATAACGAAGTGATCACTTAAGAAATCAAAGGGGAAATCAAAAAATACCTAGAAACAAATGACAATGGAGACACGACGATCCAAAACCTATGGGATGCAGCAAAAGCAGTTCTAAGAGGGAAGTTTATAGCAATACAAGCCTACATCAAGAAACAGAAAACATCTCGAATAAACAACCTAACCTTGCACCTTAAGCAATTAGAGAAAGAAGAACAAAAAAACCCCAAAGCTAGCAGAAGGAAAGAAATCATAAAGATCAGATCAGAAATAAATGAAAAAGAAATGAAGGAAACAATAGCAAAAATCAATGAAACTAAAAGCTGGTTCTTTGAGAAGATAAACAAAATTGATAAACCATTAGCCAGACTCATCAAGAGAAAAAGGGAGAAGACTCAAATTAATAGAATTAGAATGAAAAAGGAGAAGTAACCACTGACACTGCAGAAATACAAACGATCATGAGAGATTACTACAAGCAACTCTATGCCAATAAAATGGACAACCTGGAAGAAATGGACAGATTCTTAGAAATACACCACCTGCCAAGACTGAACCAGGAAGAAATAGAAAATATGAACAGACCAATCACAAGCACTGAAATTGAAACTGTGATTAAAAATCTTCCAGCACACAAAAGCCCAGGACCAGATAGCTTCACAGGCGAATTCTATCAAACATTTAGAGAAGAGCTAACACCTATCCTTCTCAAACTCTTCCAAAATATTGCAGAGGGAGGAACACTCCCCAACTCATTCTACGAGGCCACCATCACCCTGATACCAAAACCAGGCAAAGATGTCACAAAGAAAGAAAACTACAGGCCAATATCACTGATGAACATAGATGCAAAAATCCTCAACAAAATACTAGCAAACAGAATCCAACAGCACATTAAAAGGATTATACACCATGATCAAGTGGGGTTTATTCCAGGAATGCAAGGATTCTTCAATATACGCAAATCAATCAACGTGATACATCATATTAACAAATTGAAGGAGAAAAACCATATGATCATCTCAATAGATGCAGAGAAAGCTTTCGACAAAATTCAACACCCATTTATGATAAAAGTCCTGCAGAAAGTAGGCATAGAGGGAACTTTCCTCAACATAATAAAGGCCGTATATGACAAACCCACAGCCAACATTGTCCTCAATGGTGAAAAACTGAAACCATTTCCACTAAGATCAGGAACAAGACAAGGTTGCCCACTCTCACCACTATTATTCAACATAGTTTTGGAAGTGTTAGCCACAGCAATCAGAGAAGAAAAAAAAATAAAAGGAATCCAAATCGGAAAAGAAGAAGTAAAGCTGTCACTGTTTGCAGATGACATGATACTATACATAGAGAATCCTAAAGATGCTACCAGAAAACTACTAGAGCTAATCAATGAATTTGGTAAAGTAGCAGGATACAAAATTAATGCACAGAAATCTCTTGCATTCCTGTATACTAATGATGAAAAGTCTGAAAGTGAAATTAAGAAAACACTCCCGTTTACCATTGCAACAAAAAGAATAAAATATCTAGGAATAAACCTACCTAGGGAGACAAAAGACCTGTATGCAGAAAATTATAGGACACTGATGAAAGAAATTAAAGATGATACAAATAGATGGAGAGATATACCATGTTCTTGGATTGGAAGAATCAACATTGTGAAAATGACTCTGCTACCCAAAGCAATCTACAGATTCAATGCAATCCCTATCAAACTACCACTGGCATTTTTCACAGAACTAGAACAAAAAATTTCACAATTTGTATGGAAACACAAAAGACCCCGAATAGCCAAAGCAATCTTGAGAACGAAAAATGGAGCTGGAGGAATCAGGCTCCCTGACTTCAGACTATATTACAAAGCTACAGTAATCAAGACAGTTTGGTACTGGCACAAAAACAGAAATATAGATCAATGGAACAGGATAGAAAGCCCAGAGATAAGCCCACGCACATATGGTCACCTTATCTTTGATAAAGGAGGCAAGCATATACAGTGGAGAAAAGACAGCCTCTTCAATAAGTGGTGCTGGGAAAATTGGACAGGTACATGTAAAAGTATGAAATTAGAACACTCCCTGACACCATACACAAAAATAAACTCAAAATGGATTAAAGACCTAAGTGTAAGGCCAGACACTACCAAACTCTTAGAGGAAAACATAGGCAGAACACTCTATGACATAAATCACAGCAAGATCCTTTTTGACCCACCTCCTAGAGAAATGGAAATAAAAACACAAATAAACAAATGGGACCTAATGAAACTTAAAAGCTTTTGCACAGCAAAGGAAACCATAAACAAGACCAAAAGACAACCCTCAGAATGGGAGAAAATATTTGCAAATGAAGCAACGGACAAAGGATTAATCTCCAAGATTTACAAGCAGCTCATGCAGCTCAATAACAAAAAAACAAACAACCCAATCCAAAAATGGGCAGAAGACCTAAATAGACATTTCTCCAAAGAAGATATACAGATTGCCAACAAACACATGAAAGAATGCTCAACATCATTAATCATTAGAGAAATGCAAATGAAAACTACAATGAGATATCATCTCACACCGGTCAGAATGGCCATCATCAAAAAATCTAGAAACAATAAATGCTGGAGAGGGTGTGGAGAAAAGGGAACACTCTTGCACTGTTGGTGGGAATGTAAATTGATACAGCCATTATGGAGAACAGTATGGAGGTTCCTTAAAAAACTAAAAATAGAACTACCATACGACCCAGCAATCCCACTACTGGGCATATACCCTGAGAAAACCATAATTCAGAAAGAGTCATGTACCAAAATATTCATTGCAGCTCTGTTTACGATAGCCAGGACATGGAAGCAACCTAGGTGTCCATCATCGGATGAATGGATAAAGAAGATGTGGCACATATATACAATGGAATATTACTCAGCCATAAAAAGAAATGAAATGGAGGTGTTTGTAATGAGGTGGATGGAGTTAGAGTCTGTCATACAGAGTGAAGTAAGTCAGAAAGAGAAAAACAAATACAGTATGCTAACACATATATATGGAATCTAAGGAAAAAAAAAAAGGTCATGAAGAACCTAGTGGCAACATGGGAATAAAGACACAGACCTACTAGAGAATGGACTTGAGGATATGGGGAGGGGGAGGGGTGAGATGTGACAGGGTGAGAGAGTGTCATGGACATATATACACCACCAAATGTAAAATAGATAGCTAGTGGGAAGCAGCCGCATAGCACAGGGAGATCAGCTCGGTGCTTTGTGACCACCTAGAGGGGTGGGATAGGGAGGGTGGGAGGGAGGGAGATGCAAGAGGGAAGAGATATGGGAACATATGTATATGTATAACTGATTCACTTTGTTATAAAGCAGAAGCTAACACACCATTGTAAAGCAATTATACTTCAATAAAGATGTTTAAAAAAAAAAAAAAAGAAAAAGGAACTCAAACACAACACTAAAGATAGTCATCAAATCACAAGAGAAGGGAACAAAAGAGGAAAAGAAGAAAAAAGACCTACAAAAGCAAATCCAAAACAATTAACAAAATGGCAATAAGAACATACATATCAGTAATTACTTTAAATATAAACAGATTAAGTACTCCAACCAAAAGACGTAGATAGAATGGATGCAAAAACAAGACCTGTATATATGTTGTCTACAAGAGACCCACCTCAGATCTAGAGACACATACAAACTGAAAGTGAGGGGATGGAAAAAGGTATTCCATGCAAATGGAAATCAAAAGAAAGCGGGAGTAGCAATACTCATATCAGATGAAATAGACTTTAAAATAAAGACTGTTACAAAATACATTAAATAAAAACTGATAAAATTCAAGGAGAAATAAACAAATCCACAACTGTAGTTGGAAATTTCAATACCCCTCTTTAAATAGTTCATAAAAGTAGGCAAAAAATCACCAAGGACATAGTAGACTTGAACAACACTATCAACCAAGTTGATTAATTGACATTTGCAGAAAATTCCTCCTCACAACCACAGAATATATATTCTTCTAAGTGCAGATGGAATGTTTATGGAGATTGATCATATTTGGGGTCATAAAACCAGTCTCAATAAATGTAAAAGGATCTAAGTCATACAAAGTATGTTCTTTGGTCACCACGGAATTAAATTAAAAATTAGTAACAAAAAGATAACTGGGAGTCCCCTAAATACTTGGGAACTAAATAACATACTTCTGAAAAACCCATAAGTCAAAGAAGAAGTCACAAGGGAAATTAGAAAGCATCTTGAACTGAATGAAAATACAACAGATCAGATATAGTGGGATACTGCTAAAGCATTATTTAAGTGTTGCAATGGGCAGTAACATGGTCAGAATTTTTCTTTTTAAAAGGTCAGTCTGTCTAGCAATTGAGTTTAGGAGGAGAGGTGAAGAACAAAAGAGGAAGTAGGGATTAGGAAATTACATCAACCAAACATTTCATCAATATTTATTGAGTGCCTGTACTGGTAAGCACTAGGGTGCTGAGGTGGTAGCAGGGAACAAGACAGAGTGTCTGCCCTCAAGGGGCTTCCATTCTAGTGAGGGGAGAAAAAGAAATGAATACACGAATCAGATGCCGTCAGGTGTTAAATGTGGTAGAATGTGACTCGGTGGGTGGGCGGGGCAGATGGGAGTGGAGGTGGGGAGCAGCTTTAGTGAGGCTGGTCTGGGAAAGGCCTCTCCTCAGAAGTGACATTTGAGCTGACCCCTAACTGTGCAAAGATCCAGGATAAGAGCTTTTGAATCAGACAGAATGGCAAATGCAAAAACCCTCAGATGGAAATGAGTGAAACCCAGGTGGCTGGACACAGGGAGCAAGGTGCCAAATGGAGACCAATGAAAATGGAGCAGCAAACGGGGGGCCCTCGTAGGCCCTTGATGGCCATGCAGTGTATCCCAGGTACAAGCGGAAACCTCTGGAAAGTGTTGAGATGAAGGGTGATGTGGCTGGTTCACTCTTTAGAAAGATCCCTCTGGCTTGGTGGAGGAGGAAAGTAGACCAGTTATCCAGGCAAGAGATGGTGAGGCCTGCACTAGGGTCATAGCAGGGAAGATAGTGTGAAGTTATTGGAATCCAGATATATTTTGGAGGTAAGCAGGGCTTACCAATGAATAAATGGGAGAACAGAAGTCTTGAGGAGGGTAAATGTGAGGTCTGAGAGAAGAGACAGGAAGTCCAGATGGAAGATGGCTTAGGCTAGAATAGTGTTGACAGAGATAGATTTAATATTCTCTATTTCACCGACTCTAAGATCCACATTTTTTCACATTTATACTTCTCTGAAATTGAGACGTACTTTCAATCAATAGCATCTTTCAATTGCTATCAACCATGAAACAATTGTGAGGTTGTTGTATGGTGAAAACATTCCATTGACACTTTCTGGTAAGATTAAGTGCCAGCAGCAACACATCTTAGATTTGGTAAAATGTGGATATATTTGCAGGCAGAATTGACAGGATTTAATGATGGATTGAGTGAGGGGAACGAGGATGAGAAAAATATCATCATAATTCAGGAGACGGAAGTCCCAAATTCTGAGATGGAAGAGCAGCAGATTTTGAAAGAGAGAGATCAACTTCTCACTCAAAAGTAAGTTTGGAGTTCCTATAAGGCATATTAGTGAAAAGTGTCGGAAGGCACTTGGGTATTTAGGTCAGAGCTCAGAAGAGAGAAGGCTGGAGATCCATAATTAGGCAGATAGTATATGATGGTACACGGAGATGGTAAAGGAGTGAACAAGATTTCCCAACACGTATAGAATGAGTAGGAAAGATGGCCCATGGCTGAGCCCTGAGAAGCTCCAACATACGGGGCAAGGAGAGGAGAAACCTACAGGAGCCACTGAGGTCAGGCAGCCAGAGTAGTAAGTGGGAAATCATGGGGAATTCCATCTCTGAAACCAGGACACCCTAGAGTCATCAATCCAGTCAAGTGTTGCTGACAGGTCAAGTGAGATGCAAATACACGTGAGTATCAGCATAGAGAAAATCCTGGAGGTTATACACCACACCATTACCAGAGATTATCTCTGAGGGCTGGAATGCAGAGACTCTTCCTTTTTTTTTAACTTTTATTTTCCAATATTGCATATTTCTGTAATGTATTAATTATTTAAAAGGAAAAACTAATAAAGCAAATCTGCAAAGTATATCTATCTTGTGGGTGAGGATGCATCCACATAATAGGTGTCTGATAAATGTTAATTTTCCTCCCCTCCCTTCCCGAGGTTTTGCATTCTGAATGGAGTCTTCCAAAGAGGCAAAGCCCTCAGAATGGTTTTTAGAGGTGGAATGAATTTCTGATATCTTGGAAGACAGGTAAAAAAGACCGTTTTGAACAGAGGATAGGCCCTTTCCACAGCCCTGAGATCACATCACAGAGGGGGCCGGCGGCATCTCCCACAAACAAGACTGTGCCTACATGCTCATTCCCCTGACCCTGCAGAAGAGGCGGAAAAGGAAACTCGGAGTTGCCTTGAAATTTAAGCACAACTTATATTCGTTCTACTCTGAGATCTGAATTTTTAATAGTTTAGAAATGCTCAGCCCTTCAGAAGGTGAGCAGAGGTCCAAACACTGAAAAGAATGAATACCCTGCTGGTGATTTCTCCAGCCTGCTGTTCATTTCTGAAAACGTTCCTTGAGGTGAATAATTTATGCCACTTATTGATTCACATTCCTTAAGAGGCCTGGGTTAAAGGAGGCTGGAGGTTTCCGCACAGTGCAAGCCCAGCTTCCCCAGAGGCATTTCCAGCCGTCAGGATGCTTGGCTGTCCTGGCCCTGTGGTTTGAGGGTTCTCTAACTGCAAACATCCCACAGTGCAAACATATTTGCATCAAGATCATGAATGTCCTTGATACAATGTAAATATGACATAGAAAAAGTAAGTTTTTAAAATAACCTCAGCCAGCCCGTTACAAAGAGATAACAAGCCTTATCGGGGATGGTGCGGAGTATAATTGTTCCTGTTCCTTACTCTTTGCCTCTAATACCATGATACAGCCACACCTGCTGCCCTGTGACTTTGCAGTGCCTCCCAACAGAGCCGGCAACTATTATATCCCTTTTCCATTAAAGTTGGGCTTGGCCATGTGACTTTGGCCAATGAAAATAGTAGCAGATGTGATGCCAGAAATGGCTTTTTTTTTTGGCTGCATCGGGTCTTAGTTGCGGCACACAGGATCTTTGTTGAGGTATGCGGGATCTCTTCCTTATGGCGCACTGTCTGCTCGGGTTTCTCTCTAGTTACAGCGCACGGGATTCTCTCTAGTTATGGCGTGCGGGTTTTCTATCTCTAGTTGTGGCATGCGGGCTCCAGGGCACGTGGGCTCTGTAGTTTGTGGCACGCGGGCTCTCTCACTGAGGCACGCGAGCTCAATAGCTGTGGCGCGTGGACTTAGTTGCTCTGCCGCATGTGGGATCTTTGTTCCCCGACCAGGGATTGAACCTGCGTCCCCTGCATTGGAAGGCAGATTCTTTACCAGTGGGCCACCAGGGAAGTCCCCAGATATGGCTTTTTAATGTGTTTCCGTGGATTGGGCTTCTGCTATGCACCTTAACATCTCTGGGAGCTGTTTGTGCGGGACATGTGGAGCCAACCAGAACTCCCCGCCCCCATCCAAGCAAAGGCAGACCAGCCAGCTGGCAAACCTGCAAGAGATCTGGGAGAATAAACAAGGAGTTGGTAGGAATTGTTAGATGCTAGAACATGTCATCTTCCTGAGGACTTGGTTCATCAAAAAGTTAAACACAGAATTACTGTATGACCCAGAAATTCCACTCCTAGATACATACCCCAAAGAATTGAAAACAGGGACTCAAACACACACCTGTACATGAATGTTCATAGCAGCACTATTCACAATAGTCAAAAGGTGGAAACAACCCAAATGGCCATCAATGAATGAGTGATAGACATACAAGAGAATATTATTCAGCCATAAAAAGGAATGAAGTACTGTTACATGCTACAATGTGTATGAACCTCAAAAACCTTACACTAGGTGAAAGAAGCCAGATACAAAAGGACAAATACTGTATGATTCCATTTCATTTACTAGAATAAGCTAAATCCATAGAGACAGAAAGCAAATCGGTGGTTTCCAGGTTCCAGGGGGAATGGGGACTAACCGCCTAGGTAGGGAGTTTTCTTTTGAGATGATAGAAGTGTTGGAATGGTTACATAACATTGTGAATGTACTAAATGCCACTGAATTGTTTACTTTAAAATGGTTGATTTTATAAACCATAATGAAAAGAATATGAAAAAGAATATATATATATATGAATCACTTTGCTGTACACAAGAAACTAACACAACATTGTAAATCAACTATACTTCAATTTTAAAAAATGGTTGATTTTATGTTATATAAATCTTACCTCAATGAAAAGAAAAAAGAAAAAATTGTCTTCATACAAATGGGATGTGTAATACCTACAAGTGCCACCAGTGTCATTTCTCTTTTTAATGAATCCACTCTGAAGTAGGAGCATACCAGGTCTCAGAAGCTTGCAAATTTTAATCTGTGAGTCAATTTATGAGTGGATTTAGGTAATCTGGCTGTAAATCCACTTAAAGATTGCCTCTAAATCACTATCTTGAAGTAAGGCCAAGGCATTAAGGGGGAATCTGATCTAGTTACAAGCACACATTCCTTCCAGGGATGAGTAAAGCTTTGGGGACATTCTCCAGCCCCTTTATAAATCCAAGTTTATAAGGCTTTATAAATTGTTGAACTCACCACACCACTACAAAATTAGATTCGCTGCCACAAGGGGGCAGTGGTGTCCAGGCAATGCCCCACCAGTTAAGAGGACAAATTAGAATTCTTGAGTTGCAGATTCCAGTTTTCATCATTGAAAGTGGTAGCAAATAACCCCAGCCTACTGAACACATCATCAGCTATTTAAAAATATATAGTATGTATGTTGAAAAGAATATTGGATCTGGAAAAGGATCTTTGGAAAACATGTCCATCAAGTTTATATAAATATAGAAATTGGGTTCAGTGAGCAGCCCAGAGCCACAGAGTGAGGCCTGGAACCCAGGTCTAGTGTTTTCATGTCTGATGCTCTCGGTACCACAGCCTCCTGCTCTCTTGAGCTTTCCTCGACCTTTCCCTGAGCTTTCAGAGCAAGTGATGTCTGCGTGTTGACATAAGCACTTCTCACTGTGATTGCGGCAGGGCAAGTCTCTCTTCCAACCCCACGGCTGCCTTCGAACTCCCGCCTTGCTGCTCCTGGCTCCCATCTCCCAAGGCAAAAGCATTAGCAGAAAAGCCCGGCACTCAGAGTCAGAGCTGGCGGTCCGAGACCAGTGACTGGGGACGAGAGTCCACGCAGGGCTGATAAGCTGTCAAAGCCTCCACCATCTGTCAAGACCTATGAGAACCCCGTCGGCACGGGGCAGGCAAGCAGCTGATGTGGTCGATCACCCAGCGTCAGTCTCAGAGGCACACAGGCAGTTCACCTTGTGACCTGCCCCGGCTCTAGCGTTCCTCCAGGAAGCACTCCAATCAGCAAAGCCCCCTGCTAGGTGCTGGAGGGAAGGAGGCATCCTTCAAAGGTGATTAAGATGCCATCTCAGCGCTGGAGAAGCTGCCAATCTGGTTGAGAAACTGAGACCAATCTAGGAAAGGGTAAACAAGAATACAAGCACCAAAGCAGCACAGAGCAGATTTCCAAGTCCTCTGCAGGAACCATTCACCCCAGGATACACGCACATCAGCAGGGCTGGACATCAGAAGGAATTCCAACTCCTCAGAATCCGAAGGGCGGCCACCTCGCAGAGGGGGACAGTGGACCCTTTGCCCCACTATTAAAAGGTAGAGGATCTTTTCTCCTATAGCTTCTTACTGAAAACGCAGGCCGCCACTGTGTCACTAACTCCCTGCAAACCCCACAGAGCTGGATTATTTCTGGTAATTGCCACCAGAGGGAGCTCAAAGAACAAGCCTGAATTTTCCTTCCTTGTCATTTATGAAGGAAGAGGGGGAAATGCTGCTTTCTGCCTTCAGCCTGTCCAAAGACCAGTTAAAACCCCGTAACAGTTTTACTTCATTCCTACTTTGTGAGAAGTACACATGGCAGAATGATGCTGGATCTGTAGATTTACAGAATGGCTGCCCTCCTCCCTGAGCTTCCCATGAATATTTCAGACTCAGATGATCCCCACAGCAGAAGTCCTGCCTTTATAATCTGCCCATAGTGCTCTCTTCAGAGGATGGGATGCCAACATTCTCCCCACCTGGATTCACAGCCTCCGGAACTGCCCTCCCAACCAGAACCAGGCCCAGATTCTATCTCCAACATCCACAGGAGTACCAGCCCCACTCCTCAGGCCCCTCTTTTCCAAGCTACCCGTGAACATATGACAACACTGATGTGACAGACCGTGTTATACAGGCATTGAAATTAAAGTGGAAATTGCTTCCAGCTGCTAGATTCCCCATGCCTCCTTTTTACTGCAGATCCTCATCTCAGTTGGGGTGGGGATGCAGCAGTGTGGTGTTCTGTTGCCAGGATGAAGTGACGAGATTCCCAGGGAAGAGATACAGCAGCTGCATCCAAGAGCATGACAAGCCCCATCTTAGATCACTTGTTGATTAGAATAGTTGGAGTTCACGAGGTTTTCATCCTTATTACCATGTGAGAACATCACAACTGCTTTTTCCTTCTTCTCAAGATTATTTTGCTCCTGCAGAAATTTCCCTTTTTTTAATGTGTTTGGAGACAGAACTGTGAAGAGGGATGCTGTCTTGGGCCCAGGGGCCTTTGGTTTTCATGCAGAACCTAGGGGGCAACCTAGCAGGGCGGGAGAGGAGGCAGAGGGAATTGGCCCTGACTTTCAGGTTTGGCGGTTCAGCACAGATTGCTGTTGTGGGCTCCTGACTTGAAGGAGGCCAGTAGGCCAACAGGGAAGTGGATCGGTCAATACGGTTGCACGCACTGTTCCTGCACTCATGGGACATCAGAGGAGTGCATGACCGCTCAGAAATGGCAGCTGCTCCTGGAGACATCTGGAAAGGCTTCCGAAGACAGATGTCCCCCAGGCTTCTCTTGGAAGGCTGATAGGTGACTGCAACCACCACTCTGGGTTCACCCCTCAGCCGCCCCCCTGGCCTGCACCAGCACATGTTCCCTGAGTGGCGCCTTCTGAGTGCTTGCCAAGTCAGGTGACAGGATCACCGGGGGCTGCTGCTGTCCTGGGTCTTATCTCCTTCCCCCAGGTCTCAGGTGACATTCATGACTCACGCCCTCGCCTTCTGGAGCTCTGTGAAGGAAGAGTGTATTTGCATTCTCTTTCTTCTAGTGCTTGGTTAAAAACTCAGACTCTCTTTGAGACGGTGTACGCAGGGTTTTGGTTCAGAGGTGGGTAGATCCCTTAACTGTTTTCACCCACACAGTAGTTGCACCTCATCTGAAATGGCCTAGAACATCCATGCCATTGGCTTTGTGGCCGTGGACCCTGACTTCCCCAGCCACCCTCATGTCCTCTGAATGGTATTTTATGGTTTGCAAAAAGCTTTCACTTTCATTGTATTATCCCCATTAGACAGATGAGGAAACTGAGGCTTGCCAGCATCCAAAAGTCTGGTGAATCAGGAACCATATTACAAATCTGCAGAATTGATAGTCCTGAAATCGAACTATTGATTTTACAAGCCTACCTCATGGAGGAGACAATGCTAATCTGAGGCACTTCATTTTGATCAAGTAGCTGTGCCTGAGCTTGGGGGAATCTCTGGATAACCATCTGGATTCCAGAACCCACATGACCTGGTGCTGCCACTAGAAGGCTGATGCTCTAAGTAATATCCTGTATCCAATTTTGCATCTATGGTGGATGTCTTTGGTTTTGCTGTCCATCACCCTATCTGCCTTCTCCCAATACCTCAGTTTTCCTAAGAGTGACCACTCTCCCTCATATTTAGTATGATGTTTCCCCTGTGTCAGGAATGGACATGCAACACAGACTTGAACATTTGGAGCCTTGCTTTCTCTTGGGCACAGTGATTGGTGGAGGCATGAACACGTGGTCCAGTCAGAAGCATTGAGACTCCTGCTGTGATCGTTAAGAGATAGGCACTCTCTTTCACAGCACTTGAGAAACCTGAGAGGATGCAGGCTTGGAGTATCTGGCAGCAATCTTGTCACCATGAGGAACCCAAGAAACAGAGAGTGACTAGCTGATGATACCATTGGTCTCTGGATATAGCTATGCCTAAAATGAGTATTTCCCTGGACTTTTTTGTTATGTGATCCAATAAAGGCCTTTCATTTCTTGGGTCAGTTTTGAGTTGGCTCAAAGGTCCTAACCAATGTAACATCTCTTCTACTACAAAAACCAGTCATCCCATTATAAACACATTCATTCCATTTCTAGACAGTGGGCTTGGTCCTTGTCTCTGTCCCCCTTGTCAAGTCACAAGGAAGCTAACTGAGGACTCTGGCTACCCATCCCTTGGTCCGATGAGTTGATTCTTGGAATGAGGGCAAATTGCAATATCCAGGAGAAACCAGCCAGGCATCTTGCTTGATACCCAAGTCTGTCTCATTTATTTGTATAAGGATATGTTGCACTTTCTTCACAGCAAGGCCTTTCATGTCTTCTAGTCTGCACCTGGAGTCTGTTTCCTCATTTACAAAATGAAGGGGATGGACCAAGTAATTTCTAAAACATCCACTACAACTAATATTCTGTTACCCATTTATACATTCTTTAACAAAATATAGAAAAAAGTCCTTATCAAGGAAGTGTGGTCTGTGATCAGAGGGCTTAGGCATTTGGGAAAAGCCTGAGGTTTCTGGAAAATGTCATTGATGGGGATGTGCTTTCAGACTCTCCATTTACAGTAAGCTGTGACCCTAGAAATGTCTCGATTTGGGAGAAAATAAAGAGGAATAAATGAGAATAAGCATCGAGGTGGGTCTGTGTGGGGCACTTTCTTCTTTGTCCAAGGCCTCAGATCTGTTAGCAAGCACCGTCCAAAGAGCAGCAGAGGCGGGTCCCTTTCAGGAAAAACTTCTCCTCGTACCAAGGTTTCCAGAAAACTGTGTTTGGAGAGCTAAGAAGCTTGGCCGTGAGTAATTTGTTTTTTAAATAGCCCTGTTAGTTGGTCCACATTGTGTTTTTCATTCCACCAGAGCCAAAGGTGGCGTTTCTTTTGTTTATAGTATTAGTGTTATATTATTGGTGATCTCATTGTTCTTGTTTGTGACATGTTTACCTCGGTGGGACAGTTATTGTAGGAGGCAAGTTGGGGGCTAATCTACCCACCAAACCTGCAGAACTAAAGAAAAAGACGCCAATCTGTCCTGCAGGGTGCACATTACTCCTCTCTTGGATTGTTAAAGTCTAATTATAGGCTGTTGATCCCAGTTAGAACCATTTATAAGCCTAAACACTGTTCTGCAGTGTCTTTTGCCAATAGGTGTGTTTCATTCTTATTGTTGTGTAAAACATAACATTTGCGCATTTGGGGGACTAGAACAGGTTAGCGTTCCTTTGGAAAGTCAGATGGAAAACAGGCTAAATGTGACTCAGAACTGGACGGGGGAAAGCAGTAGACCTTGATGCTTATTTATTAGGAATTTCTGAAACCTCAGGACTATGGAGCTCTCCTTTCAGATCTCAGCTCAAATGCCACCTCCTCTGGGAAGCTCTTCCTGACTGCTCATCTCACGTTCTTGGGACAGCAGATTTCCCCCACCCCCACCACCAGCTTCCTGGCGTTTATCACATTTCATATGACTGTGTGGATTATTTGATTGTATCTTTCCAGTAAATGGAAGACTGCCTAACAAACCAGAGTGCTAAGTACAGATAGAGACAAAAAGACCAAGTTATAAGGTACGATCATGCCACCTCAGGACTGGCAGCTATATTATCCTCTATACCAGCCTCCCACTGGTGACACCATTATGGTCCCAATTGTGTTCTGCCCATGAAGCACAGCTAAACCCGTAGATGTTCAGCAAGTTAATAGTAGAGCTCCTGCTGTGGCCAGGTGAACTTGACCATGGCTCTCTAATGGCGAAAGTGTGTGTCATTGCCTCGGGAACCTTGTGTCTGTTATCCCATTACTCACCCTCAACTCTAGTCCTCGTAACCACATCATTAAGGGGGAAGGTTAATATGGAGAGCGGGGGAGGGGAGGGAGAAGGGGACATGAACATTGCATATTACATAACCCATGATTCTGACAGTGGTCCTTCCACCTGCTTACACCTTATTGTATTGGTGCTAACATACCCCATCTCTTTCCTCTTCCTTCTTCCTGTGTGTGTTTTAAATTTATCCAGTAATCTGTGAGATTCAAGCATTTAACTTGGTCTGCGTGCCTTTCTATTCTGTCACCTCTAGAATAGCTTGCCTGGTAGTGCATTTGGAGGCTAATTTCTTTACAACATATTGAAAGAGTATACTGTGAATTACCTACTATGACTGCTAATTAGGGTGAGGGGTAGGGTTAAACTACTTTCTGAGTCTAGCTACAAAAAAAGCCATTTCATTGCCATTCAACCGTTATCCATTGTATTAACTGTTGAGAATACAGGGACAAGAAAACAGCCGTGGAGCTTACAGCAAAAAAAGACAATCTGATGATCACACGAATAAATGTGAAGTTTTAACAGTGATAAGTCCTCATGAAGAGAAGGTGTATGGGCCTCTGAGAGCATATGACAGGGGAATTTGACCCATTCAGAGAAGGTAGGAGTTAATGAAGCAAAGGTAAAGATAACCTGTGTAAGGCCCCATTTGGGATGAATCAAATCAACCACTCATTCAGCAGGCAGCACCGGCCCTGAGTGCCTGGCCCCCTGTTGGGTTCAAGAGTACAGAGCAGAAAGACCAACCCTGCCCCAAGGCAGGTACAAGAAAACTCTTAGGCTTGGGAGGGTCCTTGGAGAATCCTGGGGTCCTAACTCCCAGCCTTACTTATTCTCACTGATGCAGGCTTCTACCCTACCTAATGCTCCTTTGTGAGTTCAGCCCTCCCAGGATTAAAAACTGACCTCACAATAATATCTCTGCCTCCAGTCTCATCCTTGCGTCCAAATCAAATCCAGTTTTCAAAACTTCATTAGCTAAAGTCTCATTGAACTCCGGCTTTAGAAGAAATAATCAAGATGCAGTTCCCTGGCCTATCCTAAGCTCTTTACACATATAATTTTTTCATCTTTATGACAACCAGTGAGGTAACACTATTGTAATAGAAGAGAAACCTGGTACTTAGAGAGAAGGTAATTTGCCCAAGTCATTCAGCTATTAAGTGACAAAATCAAAATTCAAATTCAGGTCGTTCTGACCCCAGACCTGAAACCCACATGAAACCCAAGAAGCTTTAACCAGGAATTTCGGTTAAAATGAAGCTTGCTGGGTTTCTGAACAGCTCTCAGGGCGTTTTCTTCCAGATTCTGGTTCGGATGAGCCCTCTCTCTCCATCGCGTCTTCCCGGGGGGATTTTCGAGGGAGAGAAGCTGCTTCGCACAGAGACGTGGGCAGATGGCATCGGGGACACACGTGTGACCGCCGAGAAGACTGCGGCGTATTTGCCCTTCCGGTTCACAAGATACGGGCGAGGGGCGGTGGACACGAGGGTGTGTTTGTGGTGGTTGAGTTGGTGGTTCCAAAAACCCAGACTGAATACAGTTTTCCTTCACCCCCTGAACTTGGGCGGGTGGGTTTTGTCTTTTCTCAACCACAGCGCTTGCCTCCAAGCGGCCTGGCGTCCTGTTGCAGCCGGACAGTGGGGGGAGGCGTTACCTGGCGTCGCTGGTTTCTAACCAGGGAGAACCGGGCCTGCGGCTGGAGAACGTGGGGGGCTTGGGGCAGCCGCGCGCCCGGGCCAGTCAAGGAAAGCCTTGAGTGACTCTCGGACGGTCTCTGGGGACAAGGCTGGCCACCTCCGTGGTTAGTGGGAGGGTGGGCGAGGCAAGCGAGGGCTCCCGGGTGGGCGGGGGCGGCGGCAGGCTCAGCCCGGAGCCGCAAGGGCGACGAGTGCGCGGCTTCCTGCCGCCAGGGGGCGCCTCGCCCAGCGTGGCCCGACGGCGGGGCGAGGCTGGGTGGCCGCAGTTGGGTGAAGGGTGGGCGGGGTGCGACCCAGCTAAGCCTGGAAAGCGCGGGCCCCCCCGGAAAGCTCACTCGGACCAGCGCTGGGGGCGCCCTCAACTCGACCCCACTGGAGGGCAGGGGTCAGGACAGAGAGTGAGGGCCCTGGGGTGCAGGGCCTGGCACCCAGTAGGCGCTCACTAGAGATTTGCTGACTGGGGGGCGGGGGGGGCGCTCAGGGACGGCTCTAGGGAGCAGCTAGCTCGGGAACCCCAAGTCCAAGTCCATTCTCAATGGGGTCTCGGTAGCTGACTGCCGCGAACCCACGGTTACACTCAGTAGAGCACCCGCCCCGTCCCCGTCCCCGTCCCCGTCCCCGTCCTAGAGAGCTTCTTATCGGGTGGGGGAGCGAGGGAGCTCGCGCGCGGCTTGGCACCCGGAGGAGTCCCGAAGTTTCCCGGCTCCGTGCTCCTCCCCGCCTCCCCGCACCTCCCCGAGACTCAACCGGAGTAGCCTCACCTACGTTCTTAAATGGTTCCTTCTGGACCGCTGAGCTGAGCTGAGCCTCCAGGGAGGCGAGGGGTTTCTTCCCCGGACCTTTGTCCCGGTGCTCGGGTGGGTCAGTCTGATCTGAAATCGCCTAGGGGACTCGAGTCCGAAGAGGACTCGACCAAAGGGTCTCAGGACGCCCGGGAACTAATTAACTGAGTGAAAATGCGCGCCAAGGCCTGAGATTCCTGGGATCGTGCCTCAGCGTCCCCAGGTGCCAACGCAGGGAAGAGGAAATTGCAGTTTAAAGAATGTAGAGTGAGTGGAAACCAAAGAGCGAAAGCTTGTGCTTTCTACTGTCACACCTGAGGGGGCTTGGCCTCTGAAAAAAACGCTTGATCCAAATCCCTGCTGTGCCACTTACCAGCTGTGTGATCTTGAGCAAGTTGCCCAATCTCTCTGAGCTCTGTTTCCTGCTCTGTAAAAGGGAGATTTAAAAACTTAACTACTTCTGTCCCGGCATTGTGAAGATGAGATGGGATAGTGAATGCACAGCTCTTAGCCCTGTGTCTGGTGCAGGTTAAGGCTGGGTGTGCGACAGGTGTTAGGCCAGTGTTTTCATCTCTAGATGCCCTCATAAGCGAGGATGACTAGCTTCCCAGAGCTGAGAGAAGTGAGCAAAGTCTGGGCCCTGGTGTTAGAGACCCGGGAAGCGTCCAGACACCAGTGCACAGCCTTCAGGGCTGTCACTGCTCTGTATCCTCCCCTCCTGAAAACTGGAGTTAACACCAGTGTGGTGCTGCAGGCGGCCCCCGTATGGGATGCTTTCTGGGGCACTTTCCTGCAGGGAACAGCTGCAATCACCAACGGTGACTTTGAGCACATGCCGGCACTTTAAGGAAATTATCTCAATTAATTCTCACAACATCCTGAAAAACTAACAAGGAAAATGATGTACAGAGAAGCCGAAGGTCTCAAGGTCACACAGTCAGTGAGCAACCAAGCTGGAACCCCCATCAGATCTGGTTCCAGAGCCTGAGCTCCTTCCCTATGTCCAGCGATCTAAACACCTACCTCTCCATCAAGCCTAGCCCTCAAGCCTGGGACCAATCCTCCAGTTGGTGGTGGGTGTCTTGGGGCTTGGGCCCGATACCCACGCCTGGCACCAGATGCCTAGCATCTGGAGAAAAGGGCAGTCTTCCTCCCGGCGCCTGCAGGAAGCCAGGGCCAGCCAGGGCTGGTAGGAAGGGACAAACTGGGTGGGACTCTGGGCCCTCCCGAGTCTCACCCTGGTGTTTGGAGTGGGTCACCTGATACCTTGCCCATCTCTCCCACTTCGGGGTGCAAGGAAGAACCCAACTCTGCCTCCCGCTTTCTTTCTTCTCTGCAAAGCCCAGATGCCAAAAAAAGATGCCCAGGGAGCTGGTGTTCATTAAAGAATGAACATTCCCAACCCCAAATGAGTCTCTGTGTACACAAGCCTTCCCCGCTCTCCCAGGCCTGTAGTCGAGGCCTCCTAGCAGATCCCACATCTCCAGCCGCCTCCTGAGTAGACATCAGCCGGGACTTGGGTGCCAGAGTCAAGAAGGGGCGCGGGCCACACTGGGGGCCTGGTCCGGCAGCCCGCGCCCTGAGTCCTCTTTGGGGAGGTGAGTGCCTGGCGTGGGGCGGGCAGGAAGGCTTTGGAGCTCGGCACGAGGGCTTTCTTGAGGCCTCCGGGCCAACTTCTCTGGCAGGGCTTGTGGCCAAGAAAGGAGAAAATGTTGGTCCGGGCCGTGGAGGAGGGAGATCCGCAGCCGTCTAGCGGGGCAGTTTCGGCGCAGGATACCAGGGGGCAGTGCTGCGCAGCGAATGTGGCTGAACCGCAGCTTGCCGCCGGTTCTCCGACTCCCCTCTGGCCTCTCAAATACGCTGCAAAGTTGCTCCTTGAGCGCTCCTGAGCCCAATAGCCCTCTCGCCCCAACATGCTAAAGGGGGTGCGCTCCTCTCCCACCGCACGCCGCGCTCGGCGCGGCCGTCTTTGAATGTCTTTGCTCGGTAAAGACAGCTGCCACCTGGTTGGTTTTCGACCACTGACTTGGCCTTAAGAAGCGTGAGCTGGGGCGGCGGGGTGTCCCATAGGGTTTTTGCAGGCCTTGCGCACAAGGGTGGAGTTACAAGGAAGAGGGGGTTTGAGGGGACAGCCCGCAAAAATGCAGATGCCCCTTTGACAAAGGAAAGGGCCGCTATCTTTCGATCGCCTTCCGGATTTACGTAGAAATCGGTCCGAGGAAAGGTCAGATGTAAGGTGGAGGCCCACCCTCGGCCAGGTTGGAGCCAATCCAGAGGGGCGGGGGTGGGAGGGCTGACCTTTAGCGTCAGGACCCAGCCCCAGGCCCACCCCACCCCCGGAATCGATGCTGTGTGGGAAAAGCCTTCCCTTCTAGCCTAGAAGAGGCTGTGTCCAGATTTAAAATCTGCGGCAGTGGGCAGACCGGACCCGGTGACACTGGCGGAGCTCTTCCCACACGTGAGGCTACGAATTCCACTCCCTGTCCCGTCGCGGAGGACAAGGTCGCGCCCTCCGAGCTTCCGGGCCAAGTGTGCGCCCAGGGAGCTTGGTGAAATATAACCCGAACATGATTCTCTTTGGGCTCGGCCTGCTCTTGCTGGGATTTTTGTTTTTGTGTTTCTCTTTTTTCCCTCAATAGCCGTTTTGCAATAAATAAAATTAAAAGGCAGCTGCATGTCAGCGTTTGAATGACAGTGGCTGTTTGTTCTTTGAAGAATTCACACTGTAAAACTGCTTTCTGTGAGCCCAGAGGAAGAACTTTTAAACCACCGTTATGTAATTTGAAACCATCAATAGCCCCTCTTTAAGGTTGTCTTTATTGTGGGAAGTCAAGGTAATGATTTTGTCGCTGTCTAATTTCATCCCAATGTACAGCATCGCTTTTATAGCCTTTCAAAGGTAGGTGAAAGGCGTCAATCTGGGACCCTTTTTGTGGCCGATTAACAGTTTAAAATGGTTTTCTAACCCTGTCACAACTATTGGGCTGATAAACAGGATTTCTGCAGAGGCATTAGCAAGTCTGTAAATAGATCATTTTAAAAAAAAAAAAAACTCCAGGCAATTCTGCCGCTTCTCTGGCAAAAATAAAACATAGGTCCACAGGGTGGTGTGCCGTGTGTCTCACCTCCAAGAAGAAGTAGTTACAAGCGACTTCTCAAGAGCTGTTTGTGTCCTGGTTGTTATTATTATTGCCATAATCTTAGGAGAAAGTGAACAACAAGCTGACGACACAGGGGTGGAAATCAATGGCTTGTGGGCACTGCACTGATTCTACCTTATTGTAGAAAATGTCCCTCCCGATAATCACTGGCAAAGCCGGGCGCCGCTGCCTACTGTCTTTGACGTAGAATCATCCAAATAGAAAAATCCGATTTTATTGCAAGGGTTCTACAGAAGAAAATATTTTATGTGGACACTGCTGGGACGACTGCGGGAGAAACGAAGGAAATGAAGGCAAACTAGACGCCAGCATAGGGTGACCCATCCATCACCTTTATCCCCTCTCTACCACTGAGAAATAGTAATATTTTCAGCAGAGGTGAACTGGACTATTTAAGACTTTTTTTTTTTTTATTAAGTTTAGGCCCAGTCCTACTATACGTTTATTCTCCTTGACGCCGTTGTATTTCTCTGATGCAACAGAAACCTCTAACTCCTGGCCCCAGGTCGCGCACCAAGGGCGGACAGCCCCACTCCCCGGGTCACCCGAGGATTCCCTTTGGGTGCAGGCGCGGCCTCTTCCTCCAAGAGGAGGGGGCAGCTCCCTCAGTGCAAAGCGAAGGAGAAATTAGAAGTAGCGATGAAACTGTCAAGAGGCCCAGCCTGACATCCACTCCCGCAAGTCACTGGGGGAGGCGACACCCCGAATCTGGAGCGCCCCCGAGAAGCTCCTCTGGCGCCGTGGGCGGACAGCTTGGACTGTTTTGTCTTCTCCGCCCCGCACGGGGTTCCGGGAGTTCAGGTCCCCGACCCGGGGAGGAAAGGGCGAGAAGGCCTCTGGGGTGGCTGGGGATGCGGCCGCTGCGGAGCCTACGCCCGGCCGCTATCCTTGCGGCCCAAGGCCGGGCCTGACGCCGAGGTGAGGTCGCGGGGCAGGCGGGAACCCCCGCCCTGGGAGGGGCCCCTGCGCTCCGAGCCGTCGGCGCGCGGGGGAAGTCGAGGCGCGCAGACCGCCTCCCTCTCCGCTCGGCTCCCGGGCCCCCCCGAGATCGTCGCGACTCAGGACCTGGGGCGGGGGGTGCCTCCCCAGCGCCGGTGAAGGACTGCCGAGACCGAGGGGGCAGCGGGCTCGCGCGGCTGCAGGTCGCGCCCGGCGGCCGCCAGCAAGAAACAGAACCTGGAGCTCGACTCGCATCTTCACTCCCGGCTCCCAGCCCGGCCCAGCCCGGCCCAGCCCGGCCCGCGGTGCTCAGGGAGGCCCCGAGTGGCCCCTGTCTCCTCCCCTCCTGCAAACACCACCTCCAGTAAAACGGGCCCACCCCACCCAGCCTGGCGAGCCACCCGGCCGCGGGCTGCCCCCGCCGCGGCTCAGTCTCGGCTGGTGCAGATCCCTGGCCGAAGGCAGGCAGAACTCAGCATCCCCGCGGCTCCTACCTCCCCGAGACTGCCACCTGGGATGGGGGGTGGGGTGGGGTGGGGGTGGGGCCGTGGGCGGAGGCCGAGCCAAGGGACGCAGCTCGGCTGCCGAGGGCTCGGCCCCGGGCTTAGCGGCGCGATCGAACAGAGCCCAGCCCGGGCCCTTTCGCTCGGGATGCAGTCCGGGTCCCGCCCTACCTCTTCCCCGTCCCTCCTCCGGCTGCGTTCTGCGCCTTCGGCATTTCCCTTCCCTCCCGGGGTTTCCACCCCCCTGCTTATCTCTGTTACTCTCCTCTTCTTCGCCAACTCCTTTCCTCCCCACCTTGTCCCCCGCTCCCCACTCTTCTGCAGCTTGTCGCAGAGAGAGTCCCAAACAACCCTCATAAAGCCAAAAAAACTACAAATGTAAGCACTGCCCAGATCCGTGTGCGTATCCTGTTGCTTCTAGAAGGCAAATTGACACCGGGAGGATTTGGATCGGCTTCCTCTCCAGCCCAGGGACGTTAGCCCATTGCACAGATGGAGGACTTGGAGCAGGGAGGTAACCCCAACTATTATCAACATAATTTTTCTCATGTGGTGGATTTCAGTCCTCTGAATATGATCTCTACCTCCTGTTTTCCATTCCTGTTAATTTCTTGACGTTTTCTTGGCTGGTCTAAGCAACAGGAGGAAGAGAGGGCAAAGATAGCCCTATACCTTTCAGTGGAATGAAATAGCAGCCTGGAATTTCAGCCACGTTAACTATCACAAATGAAACTGTGTTTGTGAAAATTCGTGACCCTAGCTATGTAATTTGGAAACAGTCATGACAAAGGATATTGCACAGGTGAAAGTGAGTTTACAATTGCTTCCCTATTTTTAGTATTTTTCAAAATTGCTGAGAGGACTTTCCCTGAATACAAGGATGGATGTTTCAACTTGGAAACTTCAGCGTAGCCTTAGTCATCGGAGGGCTACAGTTATCATAAATTGCTTTTAAAGTGTATATTAAAAGTGATTGAAATTTGTTTCCTTAAAAAAAAATAGTCTCTGAAGTTGAAAACGTTCCACCTTTATCAAATAGACTTTCCTAAAACTTTAAAATAAGTCCCATGAACATTTTCTTAGAGAAATTTCACATTAAATATAATGTTTCTGGGACCCTTAAAAAGCAGAAGTTGGAGCACAACTTTCACAACCATCAATTTCCTGCCAGATTCTTTTAATTGAGCATTTTCCTGGGTGCCTGGACCTTCCTCTTCTTGAAGCAGGGTTCTCAGGAGGGAAAATTTGCATTCCTGAAGAACTCTGCTTTATGGCAAGTCCAGAAGAAATGAATGCAGGTTTTTGCATCTCACGCCTATCAGGGTGGACACGATTTGGACCTGGGATCAGCTTAAAACCCAGCAAATATTCTGGACATGCTGACAAGATGAGGCAGATGCAAAAACTAGCCAGAGTCATGGAGGATGAAGACAAAATTAAAATAGTCCCTTGTTTTGCAGGATGCACTCAGATATTGAAGAAGAGGAGGCAGTGAGATCGGACTCGTCTACAGTGTCTATGTCTATCTATTACTAATTTTCATTCCTTTTCCAGAGCTTGTTTTGTTTAGCCAGTTCTGAGTACCTGGGATTTACCGGAAAACTGTTTCCTTTGGTTTCTCCCCATATTGTTAGTAATAATTTGAACTGAGTCTGTCTAATCAATTTCTTATACTCTAATTTTATTCTTTAACAACTAGATCTTCAAATTAAACAGTTTTTCTGTCCCTACATAATTTTTACTTTTTCCCTCTTAACTTTATTCCTGTATACTTCAAACTAGCTCTCCTTGCTTATCATTCTCCCCATTTATTCTTCTCTCACTTGAGGTTTCTATGATGGTGATTTACACTACTGAACAAATCTTCAAAACACCTTCAAAATTAACTGATGCCTTTCCTCACCCACTGGAATATCGTTTAACCAAGGAAGTCAACCCAGGAAGGTGAGGGAGAAAAATGAGATGATCGTATACAAGTAACTGAGGACAAAAAATCCTCTCACTGAGTATTTTTCAAAAGAACGTCTTTAAATTAGAAATATCGGATTAATTATTGTAAGACAAATATAAATTGCCACTCTCCATTGGGTATTCACGTCAGGATCCTTTTCTGCTAGCGACATTATAAAACACAAATAGTGGCCATACAAAACATCAAAAAGTTGTGTGTCTAACCCCAAATGCCTCATTCGTATAACTGACAATCTCTCTGGCATCCTTTGTAGAAAAACCTGTTATTAGAGGAAAAGAAAAAGTTGGAAGGACACCCAGACAGCTGATATGAAATAATTCTCTTGTTGAAACACTTGAAGGGAATTCCAGCGGAACAGATTCGTATTTCCATGACCTGTGTTTGCCCCAATGAGAGGGAATTTGGGATGGGAGGGAAAATGGCAGTTATCAGGAAATGAAATGCTTGCCCAGAGAATTCTAAGCAAGTCAATCACCAGACCAGGCAGGAGTTTTGTGGGGGGCGGGGGGGGGGGGGTTTGTTTGGTTTTGTTTTGTTTTTTAAATATCCACTTCCCATTTGTTTTACCCAATTCAAAAATTTTTCCCAAGAAAAAAAATACGCTTGTAAAATGTCTCATTAACAGCAAAGATGAATTGGACCTCAACTTTTGAATGCCATGCAGCTTTAATGGAGATTGTAGAAGTTTGTGGATTGAAAGAATAGTGCCAGCTTGCATTCGGACGAACTATTTTCCATCTGTGTGGTAGAGTTTGAGCTGTGTTTGCTAGAAAAGCTTCAGCTGGCTGATGGACGACTTTGGCCCTGAATTTTCATTTATGTTTTGTTTCAAATATGAAAAGATATTTGTTATTTCCCAAAATTTCAAATTTTCAATCATTTCCATTTTTATCTGGTTTAAATTATGTTTTGAGATGCACATTAGAGAGTCTACATTTAATATTATTTTACAAGGAAAAAAGAGAAAAAAGGGAAGGTACTGACTTTCTGTGTCAAAGAAATGGCTCATTGGTTTTCGTCTTCAGGTATCTCTGATTAATACGTAAGAAAAATACAGGTTTTCTCACATGCAGGACTTTGCTAATACAAAGTACATCAGCGTGATCCGCTGTCCTAAAATGTGAGGGGTGAGGGTGGGGTGCGGGGGCAGGGAGAGCTCATCTGGGACCCACGCAGGATGCAGAGATTGTGTTTTTATGGAAAGCCTGTTTTGTCCAGCAGCTGGTGAAATTCAAAATGGTCCCCAAAGCCTGTCTCTGAAGCCAGCAATTCAGAAACAGTAGAACCAGTTCGTTAGCCTCCGTACCCTGCCTCCCCACTCAGTGACACTCCAGCTGAGAATGCTTCCAAAAGCAAGACTTTTCTAACCGAATGGAAGCTGCCGGGAGGGGCTTAGTTCCAGGATCAACAGTTTTCGCTTTAAAAAGAAGGTAGCAGTTCAGCCCGTTGTTTGTTTTTGCTGAGCACCTCAGTTTTGCCTCTGCGGTTCCCCACCAGCAGGAGACCATTACTCGGGACAATGTCCTATCCCATTGTCATCATCTCCTACGGAACTAAAACAATGCTCTGTTTGGCTTCCTAGGCGAGGGGGATTTGTTCTGCTCTTCCTGAAGCAGAGTTTCCGACTGAGTTTCTGACCCAGTCACTTGATATTCAGCAGGGATACCTGGGGACAATTTTTTTTTAATCTGCTATCTTGTGTTTTGTAATTTCATTCTCTGAGAAAGAGCTCAGAAACTCGATTCTCAATCAAGAAGAATCATACCGTGGCTAAAGGAAGAGGGTTTGCTCAAGCTGCATGAGCTCTATAATTTAAATCAGCTAGATAGCATTTATCGTTGTCTCATTTTTTGTGTTTTGTATTATTGAATAGCAAACCCCTAAAAGATTTTCTAGTATTGTGTTGTTGAATATCAAACCCCAAAAGGTTAGAAACCACAGGACCTCAGATATTTTCTACTGGGCCATAGTGTTTCCTTTCTGCTTACTTCTTTTTAAACACGTAAGCTAAAATACACACACACACATACATATATATGTATATATATGCACATATATATATAATATCATGACATGTCAAGATTTCTAACATTCATGACAAAGGTTGATAAACATTAACTCTTTGGAGCTATTTTGTCATACTTGAGATCTTCCATAAAAGTGAAACAAGCCCACGGAATAGAAAGAAACCCTCTGATCTGCCCTAAGCATCTCTCTCTTTACATACACCTACACAGGCCTAATGGCCCTAAGTGTTTTCACCTGGAAAATGTAATATAGCTTAAGGCAGTTCTAGTGGCGGAAAGACTTGTTTGTCCTGAAGCTAGAGAGTCAGTAGGACACTTAAGACTGTTTTGCCCTTGGACCTGAGGCAAGCTAATTGTCAGCATTGCTCCAGTAGTTGCTATCAATTTATTACTCATGTTTAGTAACCTGGGAAGCACAAACATAACAGCTGCTTATAATAAAAGTGTAATTGGCCAAGACTGGCAACCTGAGGAGATTAAGCCTCATGCTAATGAGGCCAAGGTCGTATGCTGATTTACTTTGCTCTGAGATGGTAATGAATAGTCCCCGTCTCCAGCAGCCCCAGGCTGGCTCTGTGCAAACCTACCTTTGCATGGCTAGCAGAGAAACAGTTCAGAGCCTAGGTCTTACTGGAGAGCAAGAGAGCCATTGAGGGAGATGAGATGGCAAAATGCTTAAGAGCTGGGGCTCCAGAGGCAGACGGACCTGTGTTGGAATCCTGATTCCCCCATTTGCTTTCTCGGTGACTCTTAGCAAGTTATTAACCACTCTGAGCTTCTGTTGCCTTATCTTTAAGAACAGGGAAAATAAGAATAATAGTGCTCTATTATTTGTTATAAAGCTTAAATGACAAGGTGCATGCAAAGCATCAACACTCAACATTAGTGATCATCAGTATTATCTGTGTATACAATGAACAGCACTTGAGTATCCAAGACCCAACCCTATAGTTCTTCCTAGTCCTGTCCCCGTCACTAGAAAGAATGCCTACTCCATGGATATTGCGGTCACATGTTTTACTCCTAGATCCCAGGAGACTTGTCACACACAAGTGAAGCTTCGTTAATTGGTCTGTTTGGGTTATACATGTATGGACACATTCTGCAAATCACAGTAGTCTTCACAGTCATGCTTCCTCTTTTTTTACGAAAAAGAGTTGAGAAATCCAGGAACTTTTTAAAAAAAATCTTAGTTTTACCGATAGGTACCAAGATAGGAATAAATTGGAGTATTCAAGTGGAGTATATCAAGTTACGACTGACCAAGAGGTTGAGATCATTGAAACCAACATAATTTCCTTAAAAATACCAGATATCTGACAAAATTTGTCCAGCCTTCATAAGGGCTGCCTGAAATCTGGGAGACCTTTTTTTCAAGTAAGCTCCTGCTGTCTGAGCTGATTGGTGGCATATAAGAATTTCTCATTTCCCTACTGATGGGTTGAGACTCTAAGAAGCCTATGAACAAAAGAAGTACCCTCTAGTTTTGTGGGAGATAATTTTTGTAAGGTTATGGTTATCTTTATTACCCTTTCCCTGGCATTCCCTAGTCCTAAATTTACTAATTCTGAAATGTTATACTTAGAGGGTCATGCTTTTCCTGACTATATTGGTTGGTTTGTAATATGATCCCATTGCATTTTACTAGACATGTATTACATTTGCAGGAAGTCCAGGCTTATGCCAACAAGCAAACTGGATAACACCCATGGTTTCTTACAACTATTCTGAAAACTTCCTTATTTTGCTTTTTAAACATCAGAAGTTCGGCTTATAAGAGCAAAATTGTGCCTGGAATGCTCTGTCATGGGTTCTGATCTATTAAGCACTTTCTTGATTACTTGGTTGGCCTTCATTTGTCCTGTTCCTCTCTTTAGATCCAATTCTACATCTCTTATCCTGTGTTATCTGTGAAGCCTCCCCATCACGTGAGCTGATTTCCCCTCATCACTCTTTCTTTGACTGAAGCCTGAGTCCCATAACCTCACCGCACCGGCCACAGCTTCAGTGAAGAGATCCCTGCTCTCAAGAACTTATAGTCTAGTCATGGGGACACATGTGCATGAAAAGATAACTAGCAGTAGAAAGCAAGGCATGAAATGGGATGAAAATGCAGGCAAGATGATAAGTGCTGTGGCATACCCCTCACTGAACCTCACTTTGCTCACCTGAAAAACTGGAGTTAATCCTCTATGGTCAGCCCCTCTCATAGGATTTCAGTGAAAAACAGATGAGATGGTCTATATGGGAAGCTTTCTGTCAACCACAAATCAACTGTACAAAAAAAGTGTGAGCATTGTTAAATTGTAAGATGCAGGAAAATAACAGAATTATTATTAAACCTTAAAAGGCTTAAAGACAAATGCCAAATTCAGTAGCATGGCAGTACGGTTCCATCTAGAGTGGGGGTAAGGTTAGGGGGTACAATGGGAAAGGGTGTGCAAAGGGTCTTTTTTTTTTTTTTTTTGCAAAGGGTGTGCCCTGTGTTACATTGAGGGGTGGTCACGTGAATGTTCATTGCCTCATTTTTTTTTTTTTAATTTACTTATTTATTTATTTATTTTTTGGCTGTGTTGGGTCTTCGTTTCTGTGCGAGGGCTTTCTCTAGTTGCGGCAAGCGGGGGCCATGCTTCATCGTGGTGCACGGGCCTCTCACTGTCGCGGCCTCTCTTGTTGCGGAGCACAAGTTCCAGACGCGCAGGCTCAGTAGTTGTGGCTCACGGGCCTAGTTGCTCCGCGGCATGTGGGATCTTCCCAGACCAGGGCTCGAACCCGTGTCCCCTGCATTGGCAGGCAGATTCTCAACCACTGCGCCACCAGGGAAGCCCCACTGCCTCATTTTTATAAATGTTGGTATATATGAAATATTTATATACCATACATATATTCATATGTATATACCATATGTATATACATACGTAAAGGACTTTAGTTATTGGTTCTAAATAGTTTCATTTTACAGATGAGAAACCTGAGGGCTAGAGAAAGAAATGCTTGCTTAGAATCAAACAGCCTCTCAGTAGCTAAAGTAGCACTATATCTTATTTCCCCTCTCCCTTGATCTGTATTTCCTTTGTCCTCTGTAAATCTTATTGTTATCCTTCATTCCTCTCTTTCCCTTACCCCCATGGTCAAGCCAACAGCAGGTCCTGCCAGTTCAACCTTCTATGTCCTGAGTCCCCCCACTTCTCCCCACTGCCACTACCCGTGTGCTGGCACATTTCCGCAGCAGCTCTGGACTGATGCTGGAGCAGGGCAGTGCAGCGCAGGGCATAGCTGTGGTTCCAGGTTTCCTGACTGGGTCCTCATTGAGAAAGCACTGCATTTATGCATATGGGAAATAGAAGTAACCATCACTCCTGTTATGCATACTTCACAAGGTACTTATGTCGATAAATGTGAAGGCACTCTGAGAGTATAAATTGTTCTTTGTATATATGTGTATAGATACGGAGGTGTACACACAAGTTTCTACAGCTACTGTTATACACAAAAGGCATATACAGTCCTCTCATGTCCCTCAGTGTTTTCTCCAATTCTTTAATGGAACATCCCACTCTGGGGTGCGATGGATCATCATGGGCCTTCCTTATCCTTGCCAGATGGAAATTCCTGGAACATAGGAGTCTGGGGCCCCTGTAGGGACAGAACATGTGCTCTGCTGAATAGGTGTTGAATGAACCTTTATTCGGAATAAGCCGGCGCTGTTGCTGCTGTTTCCATTCTACCATGTGCCTTTCCTCATATCCCTTTAGATGGAAGGTCCCCCTTCTCTCACACGCCCATCCTTTCCATCCTTTTATGCCCGTTGAGTCCCATTTCTTCAAAGAAGCCACGCTCCACACTCTGGCTTGCACTGCAGCCAGCCCTTCCTTTCTCCTGAACTCCTTCCCCGCTTGCAGTGTGGGCCACAAAGTTCAGCCCTCAGGGATGTCTTGACTCATTTGATGTTTTAACGGAAGATTGGAAGTATCCTGGGCTGGGACCATGATGTCTCAGAGTCTCCCCTCTATAACCCACTCGCCTCTAAATTTCTTGAGGACAAGGACTTGGTCTGTCTTGTTCACCATTGCATTTCCAGCATCAGTACTTTATCTGACAGAATAGATGCTCAATAAATATTTGTTGAATGAATGAATAGATTTTACACATAATAAATGCTTAATAAATACTTAAGCATGCTTGGCCAAGATAGTCCAATAACACACCTTACTATTATTTCTTCATAGCAATATTCTTTCTTCACAGTATTATTATTTCTTCATAGCACTCTCTGAAATTATCTATTTGGTTAATGAGTTCATATGTTCCTTGTCTGTTGCCACTTCTCCCACTAGACTACAGGGAGCTTATAGTTTAACAAGCAAGGCTCTTGTTTGCCTTTTTCACTGCTGTGTCTGGCAATTAGTAGATGCTCAGTAAATGAATGAATGGAAAAAAATTATATCACACTGTTAGGGACTGAATTCTGTCTCTCCCAAATTCATATGTGGTAGCCCTAATGCCTAATGTGACTGTATTTGGAGACAGGGCCTTTAGGGAGGAAATTAAGGTTAAATGAAGTGATAAGGGTAGGGTCCTAATCCAAAAGGATTGGTGTCCTTATAAGGAGAGGAAGAGATGCCAGGTCTCTCTCTCTCTCCATGAGAGCACAGAGGACAGGCCGTATGAGGACATAGTGAGAAAGTGGCTGTCTACTAGTCTGGAAAAGAGGTCTCACCAGAACCAACCTTGACAGCACCTTGATCTCAGACTTCCAGTCTACAGAACTGTGAGAAAATACATTTCCACTGTTTAAGCTACCTAGTCTGTGGTATTTTGTTATGGCAGCCTTAGTAGACTAAAATATACACAATTACTAACTAGTTGGCTGGCCTCGGACAAGTCATCTAACCTCTGTGTGCCTTAGTTTCCCCACCTGTAAAATGGAGCTAATAATAGTTTCTGCCTCACAGAGGTGTGATGAAGATTGAGTTAATATATGTAAGGCCCTTAGGATACTATATTAATGGTAGCTATTTGAATTAGTAATAGTAGTTCAGTCAATTTAGTGAATGACAGCAATCATGCAAAATTTTAGGGCTCCCAAGTAGGACATTTGGAAAGAAAATGTCACCTGGGGAAAGAAATGTCACCTAGAGAGGCCCCAGACAAATAGGCAGATGCAAAAGGGCAGAGGAGGAAGAGAAGAAATTCTGGGGAGACAGGATGGGAGGCGGCACTATGTGATGTGCCCAGGGGCAGCAAACAGGGTAGGCTGGCTTGGGCAGAGGGTCTGTAGAGATGAGAGTTCCATTTCTATTTGCACAAAAGCAAATAGTGTTTCAAAGCAAGGGAGAAGCCGGCAGACATTCTGAGTGTGTTTTGTGTCACTGGTGATTCTGTTCCGATTACTGACCTTCTCGGGTCTGTCAACAGGCCCTGCTGGCCTGCCCTTCACCAGCTGTCACTTCTCTCCCTTCTTGGCACCATGCTCTCTCTTACTCAGCACGCTCTGCTTCTCCTGTTCTCCTCCAAGCACCCACCAGCGTACATGTCCCGGTGCAGCAGGACATTAGCCATTGTGCTACACAGTCCCAAGTCTGCTACTCCCTCCCTTTCTGACGTGCAAAGATTTGCTCTGTAAAGAGAATTTAACTGGAATGTTCAATTTACTGTCAAGTAAGTTGATCTGTGTAGACAGCTGGAATCCTTTTTGGTTTGGTTTGATTGTTTTTAACCCTCAGAACCAAGACAGAGTTGGGGTCTGAACCTTTGGGTCACACATTGCCTTTATCTTTCTTCTTTGCTCTTCTCCTAGAGGTGAAGGACCAGCCTTTGCATCCACGGACACATGCCCATGTTTTCTCGCTGCTCTGCATCTGGCAGGGTAAATGGCAGCCTGCAGTCTCTGCCACAAACTCTCTGGGTGCAGGAGAGGGAACGCAGGCCTTGGAGTGAAAAACATAGGCTGGTCTCCTGACTCTGTTTCTGCCTCCTCTAGCCTTGTCACTCTGGGAACCCTGAGCCTCAGTTTCCTCATCTGTAAAATGGCACAGATAGCGGGGAGGATCGATGTGAAAGCTCTTGCAGATCTGTCACACTCTGGGAGGATGTGGTTGTTCTCATTGTTTTCACCAGCTGCCTGTCATTTGGTCTCTCACCTTCCCTGGCCTCACTGTGGCTGGATCTCTGGATTGGGATGGAAGAAAGGAGGGGCCCAGTCAGCCTCGGGGTCATTCCCTCGATGTAGGGCTGGCTTCCCTGGTGTGACTCGGGGGTTCTAAGTACTCCAATGATGGCACAAACCCCAAAGGGCAGTTTTGTGAGATGTTTTTTAGGACCAGCAAGCGGGGAGAACCCGACTGACCGTAAGGCTCTCCCACTTTGTCAGCTCCTCGGGGCAATGGCAGCCTGCACTGCTGGCTTCTTGTGCAGCCCAGCTGGACAGGCACATCTACAGCACCTGTTCTCTACAGCATCTTCTTAGACTCAGATGCCTCCAGGCCCAAGCAGGGAATGTGATCAAAGGGGCCCACCTGGTAAGAAACCGGGGAGTGTGTGTCCTTCCAGGAAAGGTAGTCTCTTCTCATCTCCAGCTGATTGTTGACATGGAAAAATGAGGCCAGTGCAACCAGGTCATCTAATTTTTCAAGAGACACTGGGAGTTCAAGTTTTTAGATGAAGTCGCTTATTTTTGAAATATTGGAGATTAACTTTAAAAATGTGAACAAAACAAAACAGAAAACCACAGACTGGATTTGGCTCAGGTCTTCAGCCTCTGCTTTAAAGTAATCCACATGAGAATATTGGTAAATGCTCAGTGTAACTGTTTTGTGACTTATATGCATTTCTACTGGGGTCTTGTCTAAATACCCAGCAGCAGTCCTGTAATTTGGATGGCCCGATGACTCTGCCATGAATCAAGAAGTCTCTGCCTAGGGACTCAACTCCCCTAGGCTTACGTGTGTAACTACAGAATCTAAGAATGTTAGAGTTGGAATCACCAGCTCTCCTTGGACCACTGATCCTGTCTTGCTCCTCCTTCAGTAAAAAGAGAAAGTGAAGGTTAGACAGAGTGGGGTCTTGCCTGGGATCACTCCGATTTTTAGTGAACCAGCTGGAGCAATAGTGCAGCCTCCCAACCCCTGGTCCTATTTCCTTCCACTTTTCCTTGAGCTTCCATTTCCTGCTATAAAATGATTGTCTTTGCTTCAACCCCAAATGAAATTCTCCTGAGAAGTAGTATTCCTCTGAGCCACTGGGATTTCAAGCGATTGAAGAATGAAAGGCAGGTTGGATGAATGACCAGCTCTGTGGTCTGTTCTTTATGGTTGAGGTCAAAATCAGGATGAGTGGAATGCAGAATCCCAGGGATTCTGATATGGCAAACCAGAACGCTCTGATGTGCATTTTCATCTGATTGCCTCCAAATTTCTTCACCAAGAGTAACAATGTCTCCCTTTTATGAAAAACATGGCAACATGTAAAAACAGGCAAAATAACCTGTCCAGATTAAGAATGTAGTGGGAGAAGGCACTGTAGAATCTCAAAACTGTGAATATTTTAAAGCATTTGTGTATTGCGCAGCAGCAACCAAATATTTGACCGGGGGGTGGGGGTGGGGCTGAATATCCTGCTCTGCACCAGATATTTGGCCACTGGCTGGTGTAGGCCGTTGGGAGGGTGTCTGCTCCCCACACCTCTTTGTGAGGCCCTTTCTGCAGAGATGGTGGACAGAGCTTGGCTGACCCAGGAGGCAAGCTTCCTCCTCCTTCCATGTATGTACCTGGGGCTCAGACAAGCCCCTTGCAGGAAGAACCTTAAGGAGAGGGGACCCCAGCCAGCCACAGCTGCTCAGGCTGCTTGCAGAAAGAGAGCATCCTCGGTGTTTCGACTTGGTCTTCTGTTGGTGTTGTTGTGGCAGTGGCATAACGTTGCCATAAACAGCCTTTGAGAATATCAAACGCCACCGTCACACGTCCATATTTAGTCCCTTACAAAAGCTGTTTATAGTTCTGTGTACTCCTCTTCACGAACATTACACCTTAATTTTATTAGCTTTTTTCAGAGAATTCAAACAGATTACAGAGGCTCAATTTTCCCATCCAGAAGTCATGCTGGTTTAATTAGTTAATGTTTGTAAAGCACTTTGGAAGAGGGAACGTGCTGTAGAAGTACTAAGTAGTGAGTAGTATTAGGAGTTACTCAACGCACTTTATTATAACATCTCCTGGTTGTAAACGTCATCCCTTCCAGCTCATTGGGTGTGTGTAAGTTCTGACCTTTACGGAATTCATCACATGGAAAGTGTTCCTGTCTCCTTCTGGGGTCACATTGGGCTCCCAGGCCAGTTACAGCCATCTGTGACCCTGTGACCACAGTTCTCCACTTTTGTTGCAGCTGAGAGTCTTGGCAAACTCTTAGAACAAATGCCTCTCAAAAACAGCTAACAGTCCTCTCATTTTCTTTTCCTCTTTTCCCAAATACTGAGTGCCCCACCTTGTACCAGGCACTCCCTCCTTTTTGGTCCTCTTTTCTTGTCTGGGCTAATGGTTTTGCTGAGTGACCTTGGACGAGTCAATTCATCTTTCCACTTTCCTTGATCCCTTTGGCTGTGTTGCAGGGATCTAACACAAAACATCTGGGAATAAAATATGCTCATGCTCAGTTCTGTATTCCTGTGTTAATGATCTCACTTCTGCCAGCTTTAAGTAGAGAATGAAGGAAAGTCCATATTGCTTGCATTGCTTTCACACTGATATAATTTTGCCTTTCAAACTTACAGTGATTTCTCCCTTATTATAAGGAATTCAGTGTGACACACATGTAATTTTTCTGAGTTTATTTTATATTAAAATGTTTCTCAAAGCTTTTATGTGCTTCCCTGCCCTCTTAAACAAAAACGCAATTTAATCTTTTGAGGGTCATTTCCCTGAATATCCATTGTCACGTTGCATTCTATTGCTTTCATGCCCTCAAGAGCACTTGAGGTTGTAGTTACTTGTGTCCAAGCAAAGTCACCCCAGATTGCGATATATTTCAAGTTACTTGGTCTGTTTTCTCTCTCTCTCCATGCAGTACTTTCCCCTCCCATTTGATGCCTCTAATCTTCTGTAGGCTAGGAAATGGGAGAGTTAGGTTTGTTAGAATTAGTCCTAAAATAAGAGTAAATAGGCTTTGAATGAGGGACTGAGAAGGTCTCCTATAAGCCAAGAACCCAGGTTGTAATTTACACTCTTTGATAACACATTTTATCTACTTGATGGCCTTGCCTTCATCCTTTTCCGGTTGTGGCTCTCTTCTAGATGGGGTGAGGTTTATAAAATAAGTGACTTCTGGGCAAGCATTCTTGCACACTGAAATAAAAACACTTTACAGTTCTGATACAGGGAGTTCTTAGAGATTTGCATGGAGTAGGTGTCAGTACCTGATTGTTGAATAAATGGCTCCAGCAGTTTTTCAGGCAGTAAGAAATTTTAGAAAATGATGGGTTTAAAGACGCTTTGAAACACAAATGTACTCCTGTTAGAAAGATACAAGTTATAAGCCAAGTTTCCTGGAAAACCTCAAAGTTCTCTGTGATCCAGAAAATGTAATAAAATCAGCCTTTCTTTTCCTTTTCCCAGAATGCTTCACCTGGAGAATGTCACAGCCAACAAGCACCTGTTGTCATTTTCCATTTACCACCCTAAGTGCAAATGGGCCTCTGATTTCCTGAAGGTGAGAGCAGAACATGTTCATTTGCATCTTTGTTTTTTAATAAAAAGAGAAAGTAATTTAGGGCTTTGTACCCTGAGGTACATCCCAGTGAGGTAGCCCCATTCAATTTACAAGAAGTGATGATGAACTTGGCAAAGACCACGTTGGTTCCATTTCTAGCTGTAACACTTTTATTCTGTTTGGTATGAAGAATGACATGCTAAAAAAAAAAAAAAAAAGAATGACATGCTATGTTTTTTATTAGTCCAGCCTACACTGTGTAATGTCTGAAATAGAGAAATTACAAAAATAAACTTATGAATTATTCCTTAGAATTTGGTTATTCCTTAGGAGGCACGATATAGTTCATTGGTCAAGATCATGAATTTGGGCTTAGGATGGTCCTGGGTTTGAATGCAGGCTGTGGATTCCTAGCTGTGACGCCAAGGACTAGTTGCTTAACCTCTCTGAGCCTCAGTCTCTCATCCAAAATATGGGTGTTTCAGTTACCTATTGCTGCATAACAAACCCACCCAAGGCATAGTAGTTTAAAACAACAGCAACCATATATTTTTTCAAGATTCTGCTACTTGGACAGGGCTCTGCATGGATGGCTCATCCCTGCCTCACATGAAATTGTTGGGATCCCTTATAAGGTTACATTCAGCTGGAAGTTCAGCTGGGCTGCAGCATCCAAGATGGCCTCACACACGTGACTGGAAGTTGGTGCTATCAGCTGGGGTAACTCAATTTTCCATATGGCCTCTCTTCCTCTAGTAGTCTAGATTGGCTTCTTTATTGCACAACAGCTGGGTTCCAAGAGAGCCAGAACATAATCTATTAGGGCTGTTTATGACCTAGCCCCAGAACTGGCACAGTGTCACTTTCACCTCATTTGATTGATCAAAGCATGTCATGGGCCACATTTACTGAAGGGGAAATAGACTCTGTCTCTTGATGGGAGGAATGGCAAAGAATTTATGACCATTTTTAATCCAACACAATGTGTATACGCAATTGTCCTTTTCTCAAAGGGTTGTTATGAAAATTAAATGAGATTACAGCAGTCAGTAAGTCCTTACTAAATACTAGTTTTCATTACTGTTTTATAGTATTGAATCAGTATGAAGCCAATTATCTTTGCCATTTACTATCTGGACCTTTCAGTTACTCTGTCTGGCTCTTGGTTCTTTTTGCTATCTCTGGTTCTATCTAACAAGTGCTAGGCCCATGGGGAATGTGCAAATAAAAACAGTAATAGTAAATATTTATTCACAGTGTTGGCTATGGGACAAGCAATATTCTAAGCACTTTGCTTATGTTACAAACAACCTGATAAGTACTAGGGCTAACCTTATTGTGCAGATAGGCTACTGAGTCACAGAGTAGCAAAGTAACCAGCCTAAAGCCACACACCTAGTAAGTAGTGCAGCTGAGATAGGAACATATGAATCAGACAGCCTGGCTGACCCTAGAGCCCTGTTTGTTTATTATACCACTCTAAGGCCCCTTCCAACTCAAAAATTGTACGTTGCTTCTACCTACAAAATGTATAAAGTAGTTGAAAGAACTTAGTTCCTTGTTACAAAATACAAAATTGAGAAATGGAGTCCAGTGGGATTATTTGCTGGCAATGTGGTCAGAATAATTCAGAATTTAGCTCTCTGCCCTTTGGCTAATACTCTAGCTAAAATGGGAAAGAAATATCTGGATGTAAGGCTGTATTTTTCACTTTGGATATTCAGCACCAGTTCTTAAGTCAATTGCTTCTCCAATGCCCTGACTACTTTCTGTGAAATGGGGATAATAACAATTGGATGATACTGAATTCATCACCACATGCAACTTTGATTGGGATGAAAGTCTCTGTATAAATACTAGGTGTTCTTGTTTTTAATTAGTCATTATTATCAGGTACTCTGATTCATTGTTACAGAAACTTAATTTCTGGTTTTATTATCTCCTCTGGTGCAGTTCTTTTAAAATGATGTCTCGGACATTAAGTTATGCTGTCCTCAAGCCACTCATAATCTAAGAGGATCTCAGATTTTTCTGCCAGCTTGTTTTCCCTTCCTACATCTTTCTGAAATAAAAAATGAAGATGGAAAAAGGAAGCAATGTGTAGTACCTCTGATCCTACTTTCTGTTGCAGTGACAAGGTGGAGGCATGAAATATGAAAAGCACCCCCAAGGCTCAGATTATGATTTAGTTAATTTATATGGCATTGTTTCATCAGTTCCAGAGAGAACATTCATTTTGTTCAGGTTCTAGGAAAACTGGGTGGTGGTGGGAGTGCAATTTTAAGTCAGGAGACCAGGATTGTAGCACAGATGCCCCCACTAACTAGTTGTCTAATCCTTAACAAGTGACTTGGTCTTTCCAGGCTCATTTTTCTCATCTGTCAAGTCAGATGAAGGTTATGGAATAGATGATCTCTAAAAATTCTTCCATCTCTACAGTTCTATTCTGGGTCTGTCTGCACCTGCAGACAGTGATGTGGGATCAGGAAGGGTACCAGGGAGGGAGGCACATTTAGTCAAGAGCATAAAACACTTTTACCTGGAGCAGCCCTGTGTCCTCATGTGTTGTGTAGACAGGCTTGTCTCAGATTATCCAAATAAACGACTGGATTCTCTCCTTTCATTGCCAATGGACACACAGCTTTAGTTTTTTCCAGGAGCAGCAGCTGCTTTTCTGAAATTTCCATCCCAGGGCTTCCGTCTCCACTCTGTCCTCTCAGAAACCTGTCATGGTTTTTCTGGATGGATGCCCATAGAATTTTAATCCAGTCACAAAAAAGTACTATGCATAACAAAAAGCAAAACCAGGTTATGGGTTGTCTGTTTCTTTACTGAATTTGTTTACTTCAAGGGCTTGGAACATAGAAGGGCATCGTTCAACAGCACCATTTGTGCTGCCAGCCCAGAGCCATGGCCAGGACCAATGAGTTCCCTTAGTTAAGGATTTGTCCTTGAAGCTGTGGAGAGAAGGCCTATATGATTTAGTGGCCACCCTGGGTCCTGCCCCAGGTCCTGACACTTCCTGACTCTTGGTAACTGGCTGCTTAATTAAACTGGTTGTTTCTCCATAATGTCCTATTTTCTTCCCTTCCCCACTAAGTATTTGCATTTCCAGTAAGGGGCGCGGGGGGGGGGGGGGGGGGGGAGGCGGGTGGTGGAACTCCCTGTCCTCAGGAAGCTTAGCAACTTAAGCTCTCCCAACTTAAGCTAACTTTAAAAGGTATAGTTCTCCAACTTTAATTTGTGGGAAATTCCCCTGGGGAGGCAGCCAGAAACGCACATTCCAGGACCCTGCTCGCAGACGTTCATTCAGTAGGTTTGGAGCCAATAAAACTGCATTTTATTCAGTCCAGGGCAGCTTGATGTAGGAGGGTGATAGACTACTAAGAAAGGCTCATGGCTAGAAATAAACAGCATTATCAGAAACAAGAATTTCATGTTTGCATTTGTATTTCTTGCTGTCTGGATAAAATTCATGAACGTTGATGCCTAATACTCAGGATTCCTGGCGTTAACATTAAGGTCCTTGCTCGGTATCTCTTTGACACACATCACCAACACTGGCAGATTCTGAAAACTTAAAACAGGCATATTAGTGCCTCCCTGACCGAGAGGTTAAAAAAACGAGTTTATGCACCCGGTAACTGACTGCTCAGTAAATAGTTGCCACTTATAACAAAATATGCCACTATTATCCCCTACAAGATGGGGGAGGGGCAAGAGTGTCCGAGGCCCAACTTCAAATCGGTATTTGGGATTTGGCCACAGTTGGGCGTATCCTCTGGTGCGGGGAAAACGTGGCCATGGATCTCCCGGGCCACCACCCCGGGACAGCCACCGGGGCGTCCTTACTACAGGCAGCAGTTCGTTGCTTGGCTGGTTCACCCTCCTAGACCTAAAATAAGAGGCGGTGGGTTGGGTGTTTTTATTTTTAAAGACTTCCCTCTGGGCCTTTGACCCGGCACCGCAGGTATAAGCATGGATTTTGCGGGCCGTGGAGCTGGGTGCGGCCAGGGAAGATCCCTGCGATCTTGGACTCTCCGCGGCTGGGAGGTCTCCGGAGGGAATAAAGAGGCCCCCCAATCCTCCTGGGGACCCGGAGCGGTTGGGGTGGCTGTCGGAGGGTTCGAGGGCCCACCCTCCAGGTGGCGGGAAAGGGTCGGTGGTCAGGGATTTGGGGCCTCACATCTCCCCGCCCGCGGAGGCCCCAGTAATTGACTCTCGTTGAGCGCTGCAGGTAAACAAGGGCCCCAACCACCGCCCAAATCCTCAACAGGAGGACCCGAATCCCAGGGACCAGCACTGGCAACGCGGTAACGGGAGACCCCGCGGCGGCGCCCCGCGTTGGCTCGGCCCGCGAGGAAGTGAAGCCCTCGGGGCCTCGGAGCGCCAACCTGGGCGTTTGAGCTTTGCGGCAAGTCACTGGAGAGTTGGCTGGATTTTGTCCCAAGCCCACTCCACATCTTCAGGACAGGACGGCCGCAAGGACCCCTCCCCCTCTCCACTCCCACCCGTCCCTACCGGCCGGCCCCGGGAGAGCCTAGACTCAAAGGCACTTTCCACCCCGAGGCCCAGTTGGCGTCGGATTTGGAGGGCCGCCGCCCGTGCGGAGGAGGACTGACGGACCACCGGTCCGCTGGGGACCCGGGAAGCCCGCCGCCCTGCGGAGAGTAGCTCGGGACAATCGCGTGCTCACTCACACACACACACACACACACACACACACACACGTACACACAACCCCCAACCAATGAAATAAAGTAAAAGCCCAAGGTCTGCCTCCGTGGACAGAGACGCCCCCCGGAACCGGACCGAGCGTGGGTTCTCCCTGGGGGCCAGAGGGGCTGGGGGAGGAAGGGGGAGGGGGAGAGAGCGAAGGAGCCGGCTGAGGGCCCCTCATCATCTCCGCCCACGATGTTTGCTGGAGTCCGGCTGGGCGGCGGCGGCGGGAGGGAGCGGCGGGCAGAGCCCCTCGGATCCCACCGCACACACTCGCACCCCTTCCCCTCCCCTCCCCTCCCCCTCCCACCGGCTCGCCGCGACCCCCGCCCCAGCCCCCTCCCCTTCCCCTTCCCCGCCCGCCTCCGCCCCCATTCTTGGAATTGTGTGGAAAAATTCTCAGCCAAACCTCCCACCTCTCCTCTCCCCCCACCCCCGCCCCACTCCCCACGCCCTTTAAAAAGCCCCCTTTCCTCCCCGGCCCCTGCACTCTTTGTGAATGAGGGCAGGGAACACGGCCCTTCCCCCGCCCAGGAGCCACGCCAGACCGCCGCACTCAGAGGACTGTTTGTTAATAGTCCAATTAGATAATTGCCATCTTTCACTCCTTTTGCTCCGCATTTCCCATAAAGGAATGAATGGGGAGAGCGGCGTGGAGAGGGCTTCTGCCCCGGCAAGGTGACGAGAAGGGCTGGAGCATGCTCCTTGCACAAGGCCATGCGCTTGAATTGAATCATTGTGGCCTAATCAATGCTCTTATTGGATTACTGGCTGTTGCTTTTCTCAAAGATATTGTAGCAGAGACAATGAAATAGCTAGGGGAAAACTTTTTTTTTTTTTTTTTTAAGCAGATCTCACAGTTGAGATTTTCTCGGCTCTCTCTCCCTCTCCCCCTCTCTCTCCTGCTGGACTCTCTGAGTACAAAGCTGCCCTTTGAATGGGCTGCCTCAGGGCTGCTGGAGGTGCAGGCATGAAAAAATCCAACTGGAACTAAATGAAGAGAGGTGGCAGTTTAAGATGGCTGTCAGCGTCGAGGTGTGTTAAGGAGTTGTTTGGGACGAAAGCTTGGCTTTTTAGAGGGTGGGGGAAGTACTTTTGGGGAAAACTTTTTCTCCCCCCCCCCCTTTTTTTCCCCTCCTAGAGGCGACTGCTTTCTTCTGCCGCAGGGTGTGTAAGGGTTTTTGTTTTTCCTCCCCCCTCCACCCTCATTCAGCTCTATCTGTCGAGTGTGGAGAAAACCCCTCTAGCCAGTGTGTGAGCAGGAGGGTCAAAGGCAAAGGGAAAGTTAATAATGCCTGCTAACGGTACTAACAATTCAGGATGAATCTTGTCAAAAGTTTTTCTGGAAGTGTGGGTCTTTGATTGTGTGTTTCCTGAAAGCAAGACCAATCATTTCCGTTTATTCACTGGCTAAACCCCTACTTGATTGGGGACAAGGACAGAAACCATCCATTACGGTCTGATATATTATCCAAACAATTTAGTGTATTCATGAGGTAGCCGAAACGTGGAGGCTGCGAAATTACCCGTAATCAATTGCAGCAGCGAGTGTGCGTCCCCCCGGGTGTCGGACAACTGCTACTCGCCGTCTCAGCAATAGGCGGGAGCCGCAGCAATTCGGAGTTGCGCTGCTCGCTACCTGATCGCCAGGCTGGGGACACTGGACGTGCTCAGAGGACGCGGGCGCTGACGAGGCGGCTTCGCCGCTGCTCCACCGGGATCCTCGACCAGACCCGCCGCCTCTCCGCGAGCGCGCCACTCGGCGGTCGCCGCTGACCTGCCCGCGGCCGCCGCAGCCGCCCCGCGGGGACATTCATTCTTGCCGCTTGCCTCTCTCCGGACCGAGCGTAGGGGCTGCATTGTAGTGGTTTTGTCCCCCGTCTGCTTTTTTTTTTCTCCTTCCCCCACCCCCCCTTTTTTTTTCTTTTTTTTTGTTGCTCTTGCCTCTCCTATGTTCGGGAAACGAGACAAAATGGACGTTCGGTGCCACTCGGACGCAGAGGCTGCCCGGGTCTCGAAGAACGCGCACAAGGAGAGCCGGGAGAGCAAGGGCGCGGAGGGGAACCTCCCTGCCGCCTTCCTCAAGGAACCGCAGGGCGCCTTCTCTGCGTCGGGCGCCGCGGAAGATTGTAACAAAAGTAAATCCAATTCAACCGCGGATCCGGATTACTGCCGCCGGATCCTGGTCCGAGGTAGGAATGGGTCAGGGCTGCGGGGGGCGTTCTTTAGGGGCGACTCAGGGGCTCGAGCAGCGCGCCGCCACCGACCCCGGCAGGCCGGGTGGGTCTGCCGCCTGGGACTTAGGAGAAAGTTGCTGGCCCTCCCTGTCCCGGGTGTGGCCAGCCGCTGGGCATTCCCACCTGGGACGCGCGCTCTCCAGGAGCTTCGATCCCTTCAAGCCTCGAGAGGCCCCGCCGGCTTGGCTGCTGGGGAAGCCGAGGGACTGTGCGGGAGGGCCCAGGATCCAGGCTGCGGCCTCCGACCCGGGAAAGAAGCCGGAAACTCTGGAGGACCTGTTCGCGTCCTGCGGACCGGAGGACCTGCGGGGAGCCCGCTCGCGGGCTCCCGCACCCTGGCGAGTTGAGCGCATCCGAGGGGGGCGCGGGCGCTGGAGAACAGCCGCGGACCGCTGGCTACGGCCAGGCCAGTTGGCGCGCTGGGCCAAGGGGCTCGGCGCCGCGCTCGGGCCTGGCCGCCGCCGCTGGGAGAAGCAGCCAGGCTGAGTTGCCAGGCCGCGGATGCCGCTTTAGTGCTGGCCTCGACCCCGCTCTGCTGCGCGGCGTGCGGTCGGCTCCGGCGGTGGCGGTGGTGAGGCCCGGCCCCGGCGCGGCGCCGCCCCCGCCAACTGATCGCCAGGCCCTGCCGGCTCCGACTCGGTCCCTCCTCCTTCCGCCGCCGGGTTCGGGAGGGAAGGAGACCCCGGGATGGGGGTGGGAACGGCCGAAGTGCGGTCTGGTCAACACGCTCCAGAGCTGGGGCCGGCAAGATCTGGGCTGGTCAGTGCGGGGACCCTCAAGCTACAGGGGACCCAGTCCACGCAGCCGAGGCCCCCAGGCCAAAAGGAACGTCAGCCGATTTGGAATTGATTTTTTTTTTCTCCCCTGTCCGGAGGGCTCTACAAAGGCCAAGTCCGATTCCTCTTCCCATCAGCTGTGTGGAGTCAGTCCCCTCAACACCCCCCCCCCCCACCCCGGCCAAGCACATACAGCGTCCTTGCTCCCCGGCTGTGGCTGCAGGCCCACCAGCCCGACTTCCCACCTCCGGACTGCTGGCTGCTGGCTGCTGGTGACTGTATCCCAGAAGCCAGCTCCGGCCAGGGTAGGTGGAGGAAGGCAGGAGGGTTCTTGTGCCTGATTATCTCCCCTTCCCCAGATGCCAAGGGGTCCATCCGAGAGATCATCCTGCCCAAGGGCCTGGACCTGGATCGGCCCAAGAGGACGCGCACTTCCTTCACCGCGGAGCAGCTCTACCGGCTGGAGATGGAGTTCCAGCGCTGCCAGTACGTGGTGGGCCGGGAGAGAACCGAGCTCGCTCGGCAGCTCAACCTCTCCGAGACCCAGGTACTCAGCGGCCAGGCTGCACACAGCTCAGCATCAGCCTCCTTCCCCTTCACCCCCAGCCAGCTCTTCCTCACCACCTAGCTTGACTCTGGATAGAGCCTCCCAGGTGAGGCAGAGAAGATAAGGAGGATGGGGAAGAAAGGGCGAAGGCTTTCTCCCTTTCCTAAGCCATCCCTTTCCCCCTCCACCCCAAATCTTCCATGGTCCATGCTCTGCCCACCTTGGCCTAGCCCAGGAGGCCCCAAATCCTATCCTTTTGGATTTCTTTTTGGACCCCAGTCTTGAGAATTCCCTGCTTGTCTCTGCTCTTGGAGGAACCGATGTTTGCCCCTGTTTTGGCCACCCCATTTTGGCCAGATTTCCAGGCACACTCCCTCTGGAGACCCTAGCCTTACACAGCACCCAGGCCCATTCAGCAAGAATGGGGCTAGGGCCAAAGCCCCCTGTTCCAGAGCTGTGGGTGACAAGTAGGGATCAGAAAGGTGCATATTCCGGTGATCTGCCTTTGCAGACCAGGCTGCCCCGATGCTTAAGGCTTTCCCGGGTCTTGAGCTGGACTCAGCCCCATTCCCAGCCCTGAGCACCCACTGTGGGCACCTAGGAAACCCTGTCTTAAGTGCCAGTGATGTGTGAGGTATGGGATGGGAAGCAGATCTGGGGCCTTGGGAGCCAGCACTGACAATTGTGCTTGAGGTCTTCTCCTTTACATGAAATCCATATGATGCTACTGGGGCTGGCCGTGTGAACTCTGGGCTCAGGAGCACTTTAGGGCCTGAGAGCTTTGTGTTGTGGGGATCATTTAGGGCCTCCCCAGGGCATGGTACCAGCTTGGCCTACGTAAGGCTTATTTCTTTCTGAGGACCAGTTCCTTGACCTGTGCCCAGCCCTGAAGTGGGTGGGGAGCATTTTAGGTATGGGATCTGGGCAGAAAGCTGAGAACCAAGGACAGAACATACTGGATGTTCGAGTTTGAGTTGGCATGGTAGCTTTTTCCCTACTCTCTCTGCCACCATCCCTCTTAGTTTACAAAATCTAGACAGAATAACCTTTCCCTAGAGCTGCCCAACTCCATTCTGGGCCACCAGCTAGGCCTGAAGAGGGGCAAAGGGAGAACAGGAAGTAAGAGGGGAGGTTGACGGAGAGAATTTAGTCCACTCCAGCCTACTGACTTCCTCCCATGACTCTAAAGTTCATGATGGAGAGCAGCTGAGTTATAAATTAAGGTTATCACTCAGACCTTTTGATCCACCTGGTGGTGAGGAGGTGGAGGAAGCTTGGCCTATAAAGTTCATGCTGCACCAATTATTCAGTCTATAGCCATCTTCCCTGCTTGCTGCTAGTTGATAGTCAATCTGACCCTAACAAACAAGAAATAGCCTCTTGTAGCCTTCAACAGGAGTAGTGCTCTGGGGCTAAATTCGAGCCAGTTGGGCCACACTCCTCCCCATTCACCCTCACTTCCCACTTCCCGAACTGCATCCTTTAGGCCTTACACCTTCTCCTGGAAATGCGGGCTTTTACGCAGCACTGATTCATAGTCCCGCTACGGGTAGTGCAGCGGCCCAGTGAAATAACTTTTGGTTTTCCTTCCAGTTAGGGTCGTGGACATTTTTACTTCTTTGTTATTTGTAACCCGGGCCGGCCTAGGCCTGCTTCCATGACCCAGAAGCGCAGAGTATGGGCGCTGTGTCCCCCTCTTGGCGGCCCTGACTCCCCGCCCAGCCCACCCGCCCCGCAGCTCCCGGGCCCGACTTCTCCGGACTGGGGCTGGGGCTGGGACTGGGGCTTTGGCTGGAGTTGGGGGAGGGCCCCCCGGAGCCCTCGCGCTCCGGGAGCCCGCCCCCCTTGACGCCCGTCTCCCTCTGCCCCTCTCTCCCACCCTCCCTGCGCCCGGCGCGCAGGTGAAGGTCTGGTTCCAGAACCGGCGCACGAAGCAGAAGAAGGACCAAGGCAAGGACTCGGAGCTGCGCTCGGTGGTGTCGGAGACGGCGGCCACGTGCAGCGTGCTGCGGCTGCTGGAGCAGGGACGCTTGCTGTCGCCGCCCGGCCTGCCTGCGCTGCTGCCGCCATGCGCCACAGGCGCGCTCGGCTCGGCGCTACGCGGGCCCAGCCTGCCGGCCCTGGGCGCGGGCTCTGCCGCGGGCTCGGCAGCCGCCGCCGCCCCGGGTCCAGCAGGCGCCGCGTCCCCGCACCCGCCGGCCGTGGGAGGCGCTCCGGGCCCCGGGCCCACCGGGCCAGGGGGACTGCACGCGGGCGCACCGGCCGCCGGCCACGGCCTCTTCAGCCTGCCCGTGCCTTCGCTGCTCGGATCCGTCGCTAGCCGCCTTTCCACCGCCCCGTTGACAATGGCCGGTTCGCTGGCCGGGAATTTGCAAGAACTCTCCGCCCGATACCTGAGCTCCTCGGCCTTCGAACCTTACTCCCGGACCAACAATAAAGAAGGGGCCGAGAAAAAAGCGCTGGACTGATCTTAAGTGTTTTCCTGTATTTATATTTATAGTATCTATCGTGGTGATATTTATGGACTCACGCGCATTAGGCGCCCGGGGCTGCTGCGCTGGGCTCCTGGCTCCCAAGAGGCCTCTGACAGCTCTCCTTCCCCACCAGGCTCTGCTACCAATATTACCCCATTTGGGCTATTTTTCCCCCCCTACCGTTCCTCTGTGTCCTCCCACACCCACCCTTCGCCCCCAACTTCCTTCTGAATCCAGGAGAATCCAAAGAATTGGGGGAAAAGCCCGAGTTAGCCAACCTGATGCCCCAACCAGTGCCTGGCCCTGGAGGGTAAAGTCTGGTTCTAAGTCCAGAGCACAGGACATCTGCTCTAGATCGAGCCACTGCTGCCGTTGATTATTCTTATGGATATCTGAAAAAGGAAGCTGCGAGCAGACCCCAGTTGAAAAGGCTGACAGGTTTCGTTAGACCAAAAAGGAGGACGTTCCTTCCTCTCGCTAGAGAAACCAGGGCTTTCAGAAGCCCCTGGGCCCCACTTTGTGGACTTCTCGAGAGAGCCGGTGCACACGCAGCTTCCTGGCTGGACAAATCCTGCCGAATTTTCTCCCCTTTAAAGAAACTCCATTCACAACCACCCCCGACCCCAGGAGACAATAAACCAAACATCGTGATGGGCAACGGCGGTAATAAATTTGATCTCATCAGCAATAAAAGGAGAGTAAGAACTACCACACAAAACCGAATGGAGTGGAACCAGTTTTTATATACTCATAACGATGGAGTTTAGAAGGCGTAAGAAAATACAGGATACAAAATGCATCCCAGGGCAATACAGAATTAAAGTTCTGGGTGTTATGACTTAAAACAGGAATTTAAAAGGGAAAAGCAAAAGAAAAGCCTATGCTGCTAATGAAAGAAAATTCAGAATCTTTTCCGAGGCTGCGCCGGGAGGTGGCCGACAGCTTCACGCTCCTCCAGGAAAGAGAGCCGTGCAGCTCGCGGCAGCTCCCAGACGCTGGCGCTTCTCCCCACTGTCTCCCTTGTTCCCGGACCCGTGGCTCCGGGCAGAGTTGCTAGGTTTGGAAACAGATCAGTGCCCATTGCCTCCTCTCGCCCTCTCCTCGGATTCACAAAACCCTCCCAGCACGCAGGAAACGTCCCGATTTCAGAGTTCTTTGTGGACGGGAGGCAGGGACGCAGCCGGGGACATCAGGGCGGCCCGGCCTCCTCTGTCGGTAGTCTCCATATCCCGATCAGTTCCCTGCGTGGATATGAAAGGCATCCCTCTCCACCGCCTCCCCTAAAACACCCCCAGGGTTTCCACGGTCCCAAGTCAGAAACCCGGACCGCGACGCTGTCGCGGCCTCACGCCCTACCCGCACAGCCACAGCCACCCGCATTTTAACCAAAACCACAGACCCAGACGGCGAGGTGCCGCAGTGTCTAGAATGTATTCCTCCATCCGAAGCGAGCGCAGAGCATTTTAAAAATAGTAATTTTATTGTAAATTATTTACATCGAAAGCTTTTTTTCCTTTTTTCTTTTCTTTTCTCTCTCTCTCTCTCTTTTTTTTTTTTCCTTAGGCAAATAGTGAAGAAAATAATGAACGATTCAAACGCGGGTAGGTGTCACTGAATCCTGGCTACTAACTTTGTTCTGAATGTTTTGGATATTTGGATGTTTTGTATTTATGTGGTGAGAGTGAAATATATATATCTATGATGATAAATGAGGTGTATTTTTGTCTTGTATTTGAAGGATTAAAATAACAAAAAAGAAGAAGAAGACCCAGCAAGTGATGAGTCTCCGGGTGGGGACTCCTGAGGCAGAGGGTGGCAGCCCCGGCAGTTCCGGGCCCTGCCACTGGTACCGAGAGCGCTTGGGTTGAGGTTTGGGGAGGGTTTCGGTCCGGGAGACAGAGGTGCCTGCCGACGATGTTTGTTATGCTTCCTTTCACTCTCTGGCTCTCTGTCCCAGCGGTGTCGGACCATCAGGCCCTCCCTCCTAGATCTCCCACTTGGTGTTTCTTGGTTTATTTAGGAATTTGTCTCCGGAAACCCTAGAGCTCCTGCCTAATAACGCCCCCAGCTTCTAGAGTTTTCCAGCCGCAATCTCCATGCCGGCAGTATTTTGGATTTGTGCAATCACAGGGCCCAGAACAGGGAAGATTTTCCTTTCTTCTGACTTATAATAAGTCTCTTCGCCGTCAAGGACAAACTTTGAAGGAGCAAGAGAATAAAATAGCTATTAACTCCTGCAGAGACGTCTCCCCCGACCCCACCCCAGTACATACAACATACACAGTGGTGACGGATGTAGATTTTGCAAACAGAAATCTGGGGAAGCTAGGAGGGCTGGGGACGGTACTCCAGGGCACGCTCTTCTAAAGCTGAGCGGCGGGCGCGGCAGCTCCAGGCCCCTCTTTGTGGCGCCTGAACCCCTGGGGGGCATGGGGGCTCACAGTTCTCTTGGGGACACCCGCACAGGCCAGGCCCCTCGGCCCCCCAGGCGTGCACTGGGCCTAAACCGCGAGCTTGAGGCATCCGAAATGAGGCAGCGGCACAGTGTGGGCGGCGGAGTTCCTGAGCTGAGTGTGCGTTGGGCCCTACCGAGTTTAGGACCCTCGCCATGGGCTCAGAGTTCTGAGAGATCAGAGCAGCCGCAAAGCCCAGACAGTTCACTTTTGTTTCTCAAAGTCGCTACACACCCCTCCCCCCCCCCACTTTCCCTCCTCTACCCGTTCTGTCTACCCTTTGCGTTCCCTCTAAGGACCCCTCTCCTCTGGTGGGGTCCCAGTCTCCACCCCCTTGTTTCTCCCCTTTGCCATCGCTTCTCCACAGTCTGGCTCTCTCCCTTCTTTCTCTTTCTCCACTTGGAGACTTCCAGTGTCTCTCTCTTTCTCCCCGCTTTTGGATTCCTCTGTCTGCCCGGGTGGCCCCAAGGCCGATGCGTGGGTGGCTCTTGCTGCAGATTCATGGCTGGTGGCTGAGGCCAGCAAGGGGAGAGAAGGGAGTGAGAAGGTGGCATCACTTTATAAAACAAAGGAAAGCACAAAATTGCAGCTTCAGGGTCCCCAGGAAGCTCAGCCCCCTCCCCCAGGAGCCTCAGCCGGGGGAGTCACCAAGCAGGCCTCTCAGCAGCCCCCTACCCCACCCCCGCCTTTCTCCTTTTTGCTTTCTTATCCCTAAAAGGAGAAAGAACAAGTTACCCCATCTCCTCTCTGCTCTCACCTCCCTTCCCCTCCCTGGCTTTGGGAGAGCTGCTGAGCTTTTCACCTGCCACTCGGAGTGAAGTTCTTCTTCGACTCTTCTGCACAGAACAAGAATTACAATTTTAATTAAAAAACATTTATAGACAATTTATTTCATTTTAGTGCCCGTCCTGTTTCCTCTCCTTCCCCAAGGGCCTTCAGCAAGTTGCTTTGGTCCCTAGAGGATTCTAGTGAGGCCTCTGGCCTCCAACTAGTGACTCACAGGCCAGGGGGGAGGCAGGTGACCTCTGTGAGAACAACTGGCCCCATCTGGGAGAAGGTGGAAGGGACTTCTGGGGTCATGGAGAACAGCTGGAGGTAGGGGTATTGAAGGGAATCTCATGCTCAGGCCTGCACAAAGCAATATCCAAGTTAGCTCAGAGCAGAGGAGAAAAAGAAAAAGCCTCTCACCAAACTCCTGTGAGTCTGGCGGTCAGGTGTGACAAAGATGAGGGAAGTCCCTCAGGAGCTGAACCGGACGTGTGCTCATATCCATGCTTGCAGTTGGCCTAACTCTGAGCCAGAATCTGTTCGTAATAAGCAGCATTTAGCGGCCCTTTACAGTTTACAGCCTTTTGCATACACCATCTCTATTACTCCTTACTTTCAGAGGTCCAGCCTCATTTTAAAGAGCCGCATACAGGCTTGGAGCCCTCAAATAACTTGCCAAGGGCCACGTAATCAGAGCCACAAGACTATAAGCTCCCCCTAGGGTCAGGGCCCTCCTCTTTCTTTTTCTTCCTCCTTCTCTCCCTCCCTCTCTTGTCTCTCCTTCTCTCACTCCCTTCTTTCTTCCCTTTCCCTTCCTTCCTTCGTTCCTTCCTTTTGTGTTCAAAGTGTCTGGCTCACGGTTAATCGAACTCTTTAGCCTATTTGCTTCCACACCTGCCAACTCCTATTTCCAGGCCTCTTTCTACTACACCAGCTGCTGAGGATTTACTTGGTGCCTTCATCAAGAGGTCTGAATTTCTCCCTTCTTCCTGTTTTCTTTCCTGCCAGTACCCAACTCCTTCCCCCTACTTCCCTCTAGAATGACATCTTTAAACCTCCTTACCCTCTTTACCTTACACTTTCTAAAAAAAATGTTTTTAAATTGAGGAATAATATTCATATAGTAAATATGTACATGGTAAAGTACACAAAGCTTAAGTATACTGTCAATGAACTTTTACACACACACACACCCGTACTTCTTGAACTGTTCCAGTGAAACTCTTTCAACTTCTCCCCTTGGGCCACGTCATGACACAATGGCTTTCTCCTGTTTGAAAAGAAGTGGTGTCATATTGGTGTGATTTTTTTTTCACAGAAAACCACTCCAGGAAGTCCTTCTAAGGCTTCTTGAAAGAATTAGAAATCATGTATCTTCCAATCTCCTGCAGTCCTGAGTTTAAGTGACTTAAACACCTGATCAGAACTGTCTACTAAGTCAGGGTTTCTCAAGATGCAAATGAAAACCACCTGCTACAGATTCACTTGAGAACTAGTCGAAATGCAGATTCCTAAACCTCAGCCCCACCTGATGAATCAGAAACTCTGGGGCTGGGGTTCAGGAATGTGTGTTATTAACAAGTTTCCCAAGTGATTCTTATCCACACTAACACTTGAGAACTACTGTACTAAATGGCAAACTCCCAAGACACTGCAACCTCCAGCATCTGGCCTGGGACCTGGCGTTTGGTAGGAATACAATGCATGTTTGTTAAACAAATTAATCCACATTTTCTGACACAAGTTTCTTGGGTCACATAATACTATTGTAATTTAACACTATTTCTACATTGGGAAATCCTTACATATCAGAGTCTTTTTACTTTAGTAGGTTTCACTTTGATGAAGCAGGAGAGGAAGATGGATAGATTTTGGTGGTTTCTCAGGTCTAAGGGAAGGTCTTTTATCAACCTAACTGGGACCATCTTGCTGGACCAGCTGCTTCCCTTTAGACCTGGGAGTTTGGGGGGGCAGGAGGAGAGTCCTCCATATTCACTGAAATACACTCAGGTGCACTCTTTTCTTGGTGGCAACTGAAGGTGTCTGTTGGAGAGACATCAGAGCTGTGGAAGGAGCAAGGCCACCAGGTCCAGAGGAACTGGCATGGAATGGACATGGAAGCTGAAAATTACTTTCATATTCTCTGGTTTATTTAGTTGATATGAAACTTATTTTCTGTCTAGAAGCATATTTGCCTATCTTCTTACCCTGAAAACAGAAAACATATGTTGTGCTTTATGTGGTAGTGTTGTATCCATTCCTAGAAATAACAGCAGCTCACACACACACGTTCCCCAGTATCTCACAAGGCCCAGGATGATGGTTTGCTCCACTAAGAAAAAGTAATTCATCTTAGAGGTTACTAGTTAACGGGCTCTCCAGTCACAGTGACATGGGTTCAAATCCTAGATCCACCACTTAATAGCTGTGTAATCTTGGACAATTACCCAGCTGCCTGCTTTAAGCCTGTTTCTACATGTGTCAAATGAAGATAATAATGGTAGCTACCTCATAGAATTTTCATGAGTAGTTAATTAGATAAGGCATTAAAGCATCTGGTACAACCTAGTATCAACATTCAAATATTAGCTATTTATTATAAGACTGTGTCAATGTGGTAGCTGATGGTCTGAGACTCTCTCAGGGCCTTAGTTTCCCCATCTGTAGAGTGAGGGGGTTGGCCTTAAGTCCTTACTTAGGGAAGGACTTGGAATTGTGGTTGAGCGAGTCATAATGGAATTTACTCTCCCTGCCTTTAGAATGGATACCACAGCCATCAGTAAGAACAGCCCTTTTACTAAAAATGATAAATTATTATTTAAATGACTTGGCGGACGGCCTTCAGCTGTCAGTTGTCAGACAGCCCTCAGTTGTCAGTCTTTTTTGGGAGTTGCCTCAGCTGAAGAGAACTACCTTGTCCGAGGTCATCCCTAATTTCCCAGTGTGGCTTCCAATGACGGAGAGACCTGGGGATAAGCCTGATCCTTTGCACTCCAACTTTGGATAGTTTTGAAGGGCCATCCCATCTTCCCATCTTCCCAACTCCCTGAAGTTCTATTTATCCTGTTTCCCCATGGCTTTTCTCTATCATTGCAGGTCTGTATTTTGTTCCTTTCTTTCTCTTTATTATTTTTTTTAATTAAAAAGATTTTAATACAATTTTATTTTCCATTTACAGTTATTATGAAATATTGACTATATTCCCTGTGTTGTACAACACATCCTTGAGCCTATCTTACACCCAGTAGTTTGTACCCTGCCATATTCCCCCCCACCCCCCGCCCACAACCACTAGTTTGTCCTCTATATCCGTGAGTTGCAGGTCTGTATTTTGAAAGCTGTTTTGGCAGTTGGGGAAGACCCCAGGGGAGGTGGTGTGGGAAGAGGAGCACACGGATTCTGAGGCAGAGGTCAGTCGGTGAGTTCACTGCAAAAGGGACAAGAGGATGACGGTGGTGGTGGTGGTGGTGTCAGCTGGTGCAGTAGCAGAAGAAATGGAGAAGAGAGGATGGGTTCAAGGTATTTTCTGAGGTAAAATCAACAGATCTTAGTAATCAAATGGAAGCGACGGGAAGTAATCAAATTTGAAACTATTTTCCTTGAGTCAGGAAGGGAATGAGATGAGGAGCTTGAACCCAAGAAGGGGCTGGGGCAGAGCTGGTGTCAAGGCTGAGGTGGCAGCTCCGAGTTCCGGGGGAGGCTTTGGACCGGAAGGCCTGAGGGCCGGAGGGCGGGAAAATCACGGAGCATGCGCCCTCCGCGCGAGCCTGCGTAAGAACTAGGCGCCGCTTCTCCGCGGCGGGAGGGCGTGAAGGACTTCCCGCGTCCCTGGGCTTCTTGTCTCTCTTCCAAGACCTCACGTCTCACTCCTCACCCCTTGCTGCTCTTGCCAGTCGACGGGCCTAGGACGCAGTCGCGTGCGGTGCCAGCTGCCAGGAAAGTGGAGAGTTGGACCTGGTTTGACGCTTTGGCTCCAGGCCTTGACCTCAGCTGAGCCTGACTGTGGCGCCCTCTTGCTCAGCATGGGCAGAAATAATGAATGGAAACGCCCTCCTCGGAGGTCGGGCTCTGAAGAGGTCAGCAGTGACCAGGTCTGTGGAGCAGCAGGAACTGGCATGAGGAGGTGCGGCCGCCACGCCTGGAGCCCCCGCCTCCACCCAGCTGCTCAGCTCGTGAGAAGGAGAGGGAGGTAGGCCAGACGCCATCTTTCTTTCCATCCTCCAGACCAACTCTCTGGGTTCTGAGCAGCAACGCAGGCTGGGCCCACTCCCTCTTGGAAGGAGAGAAGCGGGAATGAGGAGTTTGCTAAAGATGCCTAACGGTGAGTGTCTGGGTTTTGCTTTGTTTTCCTTTTTTCTCATTTGTTAGTAAGACTGCCATCGGTTAGATAGGGAAGTTCACCTAGCCCATTTGACTTAGGGTCAGACTTTGTCCATTCCAGGGAAGAGCTAAATGCAAGTTTAATGTTTCCATCCCAGATGTCAGTTGATGCTATGGAGAGCAAGCCCAGAGGGGGGAGGAATGGGAGGGGAGAGGGAATAAAATGAAATGGAGTGAAAGGAGGTGGGGCGGGAGCACGCCTTGAGTAGAGGTGAAAGATGAGGCTAGAAAAGTAGCCTGATTAAGAAAGGTCTTGAATACCAAGCTAAATGTCTTCATTCTATAGGCAAACGGGAGGTTTTTGGTAGGGCAGCAATGGGAGGAAAGTTGAGTTCCTGGATCATGCAGGTGCAGACAGAGGAGAAATGTTAGTGAATCTTGAAGTTAGGTATTGAGAGCTGAAATTAGGCTACAGGTGTTGATAATGGAAAATAGGTAGGCGTTAATGTTCTTGATTTCATCAGTGATGGAGGCTAGGGGTAAGTTAATGCACTGATACCAGCACTCCTTTCTAAAAAAAGCATTATTTCATTTTTAGATTCTTTTCCTGATCTTCCTATGAACATCTCTGTTCAGAGACAAGAGGGAGGGTGGCAAGGGGGACTTCCCTGGCGGTCCAGTGGTTAAGACTCTGTGCTTCCAATGCAGGGGCCACGGGTTCGATCCCTGGTTGGGGAACTAAGATCCCACGTGCCGTGCAGCATGGCCAATAAATAAATAATAAAAAATAAAATGACAGGTATGGTTGACTGCAAAATGAACATACCCCCCCAAAAAAACAGGAAAAAACAAACAAACCAAGAAAAAAAAAAAGGGAAGGTGGCAAATAAGTTTCAACTCTGGTTCTAACTCTGATTGATTGATGGTGGCTGCCTGCCATACTAAGTTGCAGAGGATTCTAAGGCCTCATCAAAACTCAGTTGGAAAAGTGTGCCAATCCTTAGTGATGTCTGCTATAGCCATAGGAGATGTTTTTGTAATTTTGAGACAAATATAAGTGACTCTGTGGTCAGGCTGCTTCTCTAGGTTCTGAGTAAGGAGTTGGGTCCAGTTTTGGCTCAGTAGGTTTTCTTAGCCTGGAAGGTCATGGCAGAGTGGGGAGCTGATTCCAAGTAACTCAGGGCAAGGTCCTGCAGCAGGTATCCCAGTCATCACATAGACCCCCACAATCTGGCCATAGTAAGAAAACTTGGGCTTTGAATTCCATCTCCGTCTTTCATTTAGCCATGTGAACTTAGACAAATTACTCAACCCCTTTCAATCAGAATACTCATCTGTAAAATAGAAATATATTACTTTTTCAACCTAGATGTAAAGTGTTTATCATAGTGCCGAACTATGAACTCAACAAATATTAATTAGCCTCTTTCCATTTTGAACAAAACCTTGTCTTTAGGTCCTAAGCATCAACTTCTGACTAGATTTTCACCTGGGCAAAATTATATAACTAATTTTTGTGAAAATTCACTGAGATGTTGGATGTGGAGTACGTGACATAGAGTAGGAGAATCCTCTTTGCAAATTGGTAGAACAAAGGACACACTTTCAACAGTTTGGTGTCTCCAGAGCATTTTTTTAATGTATTTTTACAAACACACATGCACACATACACACACACTCACTCATACATTTTGTTAAGATTCTTGTTTTCCCTTGACATAAATAGGTTCATATTATACAGACTGTTTTGTGACTTTCTTTTCATTTAACAGTATATCTTTGAGATCCTGTTATGTCACTGCTTATAGGCCTATTTTATTAACCTCTCTAAATTTTATAGTGTGGATGTATCATAGTTTGCTTAGCCATTCACTTATTGATGGAAATTTGTATTCCTCCTTTTTTTTTTTTTTGCCTTTACAAATATATTTCTGAGAACATTCTTGTGTCTCTGCACCTATACTGGTATTTCTGAAAGTGGAATTATTGGGTCAAACAATATGTATTTTAATAAGTTTAATGGTACTGCCCAAAGATTAAGCGAATTTATATTCCCACTCACAGTTTTTGAAAGTTAGTCTGGGTAATTTAATGTCTACTACTGGATATGATCCGTGTGAGACTCTTCTGTGTGCTGACTTCTCAAGTAATTGGTGTTGAAACTGCATACAACATAAATTCCCTGAAGGTACTGCAAAAACATAGTTTGTTTCTTCTCTTTTCTGGATTGATTATTAATCTTATAGATCATTTAGGATCTCTTTTAAAACTAAACAGATTTATATTTATTTTCAAAGTGATAAAAAGTTAAAATGTCAAGGCTTTTTGTAAAAGAACAGTCCCCTGCCCTCATTCTCAAGCTGTAACCACCTTAAATTTTTTTGAATGTTTTCTTTTACTTCTTAATTCCTCCCCTTCATCTCCTTTATATGTCCATAGTTCCTCTCCTCCAATACTCACAGTTTAGTTTAACTTTTTGCAGGGGCTAGACCAACATTTAGTATTTACATTATTATGGCAATATAAACCCTATTCATAGTGGAGCTGTTTATATATTATGAATCCATTATTTTGGGTACAACTTTTGTTTTCTCTGGAGGTAATTGTTTTTTAAACATTTTTTGTTTAATTGGTTCTCTGTGTACTAGTCACGAATTCAAAGTCTGCCATGAGTGTAAATCTTCCAGTTAGCTCATATGCATCAAATATTCTCCCAGTTCCTTATTTTTGGAGACATCTGTCTTGGTGTTTCTGTCCAGCTCTAATGGGGACTGCTGGCTCTCTAAGCTGGTGACACAGCTGTTTTCCTAGCATTTTTCTTTGCTATTATCCTGGGAATCATTCTCTTTTCCTGGGTTGGAAGCTCTGTTTCCTGGATTCTGCTGCTTCTTTGATGATTTACGCCCCTGTTTTGGTAGAGCACTTACTTCAGTGGCTCCTTGAGACATGGCACATGGACGTAATTTTTTGTTGTTGAGAGTTTACATGTCTGAAAGTGGCCCTATTCTACCTTTACACTTACATGATTATTTACTTGAATATAGAATTCTAGGTTGGAACTGCCTTTTCTCAGAATTTTGAAGACATTGCTTTATTGCCTTCTAAGCTCCAGTGTTGCTGTTAAATCTAATGCTCTTCTGACTTGTAATTTTTTTTTTAAATGTGATTGTTTTTTCTCTCTGGAAGTTTTTAGGATCTCTTCTTTATCCTGGTATTCTGAACTTTCAAAAAAGTGTGCTTGAAGTAGGTCTTTTTATAGCCATTGTGCTGGTACTCAGTGGGCCTTTCATATCCTTCACTGGGAAATTATGTTGAATTATTTCTTTGATAATTTCTTTCCCTCCTTTTCCTCTGGCCATTTTCCTGGAATTCCTATTATTTGGATATTGGATCTCCTGGACTGATCTTGTAATTTTCTTATCTTTCCTTTCCTATTTTCTGTCACTTGGCGTTTTGGATGAGTTAATATGTTATAAAGTGCTTGGGACAGTGCCTGGCCAACTTTATTTTCTAATATAAGATTAGAAGATTTCATTCTGCTAAGATTTTCATTTTGGCTATTGCATTTTTAATATCCAAGAACTGTGTTCGATTTTCTAAATCTGAGCTATACAGTATGGCATCCACTAGTCACATGTGGCTACTTAAATTAAAATTAAGTATAATTAAAATTCAGTTCCTTAGTTTTATTAGCTACATTTTGAGTGATCTATGGCCACATGTAGCTGGTACATACCATATTGGACAGTGCAAATGTGGAATATTTCATCACAGAAAGTTCTATTGGACAGTGTTGCTCTAAATTTTAAAAAAATGTAATATCCTGTTATTGTTTCAAGAATACACTCTCTTTTATCTCTCTGAGAGTATTAATGATAATTTGTTTGAAGTTTCTTCTATGTCTTTTATTCTGTTAGATTGCTCATACTTAATATTAGGACACTAAAAACCTGATTGGAAGCTTTCTGTGCATGGCTGGGGCTTGTTGATATTGAGATTTACCGCATGGTGATCTGGAGGGGATATTTTGTTAGGGACCACTGAATATCAGTATCTTTAGGTCCTTTCTTTTTTTTAAAAAAATTAATTAATTAATTAATTTATTTTTGGCTCTGTTGGGTCTTCGTTTCTGTGTGAAGGCTTTCTGTAGTTGCAGCAAGTGGGGGCCACTCTTCATCGCGGTGCGCGGGCCTCTCACTGTCGCGGCCTCTCTTGTTGCGGAGCACAGGCTCCAGACGCGCAGGCTCAGTAGTTGTGGCTCACGGGCCTAGTCGCTCCGCGGCATGTGGGATCTTCCCAGACCAGGGCTCGAACCCGTGTCCCCTGCATTGGCAGGCAGATTCTCAACCACTGCGCCACCAGGGAAGCCCAGGTCCTTTCTTTTATGTCAGATTTTTCAGAGAAGAATTTTCCAATCTCCTAACTAGAGGGTATAGGCATAGATAGCTGTCAAGATTTTTGACAGTTAAGTGTGGGAAGAGGAGTGGAAATCTTACTGACCAGGATGCAGACTTTCACTTATTCCTTTTGGCCTTTAGTTGTGCCGTGTGTCTTCCAATTCATAGTCCTTCTGATTCAGTATATCGGAGAAAAAAGAAAACCCGAGGTAGCAGAGGGGTGGTCTCCTGTCTCCTCAGGGTAGTGCGTGGGATTGGACTGGGAGTCCAATTGTTTCTTTTGTATATTAATCTCTTTTTCTCTCTCTTTATTATTATTATTTTAAATTGAGGTTAGTTGATTTACAGTATTAGTTGCAGGTATACAACATAATGATTCAAAATTTTATAGATTATATACTCCATTTAAAGTTATTATAAAATAGTGATTATATTCCCTGTGCTGTACATTATATTCTTGTAGCTTATTTATTTTATATGTAGAAGTTTGTACCTCTTGTATATATATTTATCTTGTATCCTGTAACCTTGATGAACTCATTTATTAGTTCTAATAGTTTTTTTTTTTGTGGATTGGAAAGTCATTTCTTAGTTTTTTAAGATGAGTCTTGGCACCTTGTGAAAAACAGCGTAGTTGGGATTTATTGAAGAATGAAATGAGCTTTCTTTCTTTCTCTATAGTGTAGAGATAACTGTTTCCAAGAGGAGCAATAACTACTGAATTTTAATATGAAATGCTCTATTCTTCTTGTTGTTTAGTTAAAGCTGCTGCCCTACCTTCTCCAAGACCATGGAAACCTCGGCCAGAGACAGGTAGCTCATAGCTCTGTGGTTTCAGTATTGTGATTGTGATCCAGGAGCCAATCTCCTGGATCAGCCAGCTGTTTCTCAGAAGGGAGAAATGTTGGATGACTAGAATGAGAAAAAGCAGCACAGAACTCGGTGAAAATGGGACCATAGTAAGTGTTACAGTATACCTTCTAAATTTCTTAGGAAAGGATATTCACTTCTGTTCATTATTTCCAGTCTAGTCTAGGCAACCATCATCTCAGTGCCTAGATTACTGTAAAAGTCTCCTAACTTATCTCTAGTTTTTCTTCCCTACACCGTATTCTCCATATTGCAGCCACAGTGATGTTTCTCAAATGCAGATCTAAAGCTTAGCAGTTCTTTTAAGTCAGTACTCTGGTGGTACCTTTGAAACAGCAGTCAGACAGGAAGAATTAGGTAGAGATAATTTGGCATGCAGGAAGATGCTGACTGGCCCTAAGCTCAGAGGTCATTTATGTAGTTATTGGGGGTTACAGGGTGCTAGTCACTCACTACTCTGCCCTTCTTGTTGGACTCAACTGAAAACAAGGCACCAAACAGGGTTCCAAATTTAAGTGGCAGCAAGTGACTCTCAAGGTCTTCTCCTGTTTCCTACCTGGAATTGAATTTCTCTGTCTAGGCAGTGGCAGAGAAGGAGAGAAAAAGGTGGAGAGGGATAGTACCCCTGCTCTTTAAGGCACCCACATAGTGGTTCCATGAATATTAGTGCTCACCACTCAGATTAACTTCTTACTTTTTTCTTGAGTTGTAAGAGTTAAAGGAACAGTTACCTTTCCTAACACTTCCCTCAGTGGGTAGAAGCATTGGCTGAACTGTCTATTTTTTAAAAATGTAATAAAGTGCTTTAATTATTATTGTTCTTAAATTTAAAAATATCCAAAAGATTGAGAGTTCTCATTGTTCTTTTGAGTTTGTTTTAACTGTTTGGATTGCTATTCCTAGGTCTGATACATGGTATACACTTCAACATTTGTTGACTGATTGACTGACTGGAATCTCAAAGTTAGTTCATTAAGACAGAATATTTGAGTCCCTTTGATTTCATAAGTCATCTCATGAAAATCTACCGTTTAAAAAACATTTTCTTGCATGTTTTATTGTTCTCACTTTCTCTATATACTTCACTGTCCTTTTGCCCTTCTCCGAACCATTTGAGAATATGTTGCAAACATCATGACGCTTCTTCCCTATACACCTCAGAATGTATCTCCTAAGGACATTCTTCTACACAACTATAATACCATTAGCGCATCTAAGAAAATTAATAATATTTTTGTAATATTACCTAAATCCACTGTGTATTAAAATTTCCCCAATTTGTCCCAACAATGTCTTATGTATATTTTTAAATCCAGGATCAAATCTGGGTTATTGCATTGTATTTGGTTATTATATCACTTTTGTTTCTTTTAATCTAGAACAGTTGTCTGATTTCTTTTTTCCCCCCATGATACTGACTTTTGGGAAGTCTAGGCCAGCTGCCTTATAGAATGAAATGCATTGTGGATTTTTCAAATTTTACCACGCACATCACGACAGTAACTATCAATGGAGATGATTCTGAAAATGTTAAGGCCTGAGCCAAAGCTGTGAGATAGAGAATTTGTGGATGTAATTTCCTTACCAAAGAATGACCTACTGAAGAGACTTGATGTTGTGGTAGCTGATGAACATCTGACAGTGGACGCCAGAATCTATTCCTATGCTCCAGCGCTGAAACATGCAAACATGAAGCCATTTGAAATGCCCTTCCTGAAGTATTAAGGCCAAGGGACAGTCGCCATGTTTTTGTTTCCTCATGGTGTCATTTAACTTGTTGCTCAATCCCCCATATTTCCTGTGAACTGGAAGTTAGACATATTTGGCTAGAGTACTTCTTAGGTGATGTTTTGTTGCAATTGCCTTCTTACGTGGTCTGAGGAGGAGAATGGTTCCCTTTTATAATCTTTACACAACTATTGAGCTCCCAGTAGGTAGCATGTAGGTATTATGTTAGATAAAATGGGAAATATAAAGAAACATTGTCTAATGTGGTACCTGGTATATGATAGATGCTCTATAAATATTTATTGACTGCTGAAAGATATAAAAAAGATAATTGGCATTGTAAACCAATGAATGGTGAGGGTTAAATGGAGCTGTAATTTAATTTTATTTAACAGATATTTAAAATTTGTTGAGCAGAGCTGTTTCTATATGCTCTGACCTAGGTAGTGATAGGTACTGGAAATACATTGATGATCTAAACAATTCCAGTCTCTGCCTTTGAGAAGTAAATGCCCCAGCATTCAGAAGTTGGAGAATAAATTTAGGTGGGAAGAAAGAATTGTATAAGTACCCAACAGTGTAAGTTGGAGTTAGATTCTGGAAGACTTTGAAGGAAGGGCAAATAATTCAAACCATCAGAGAAGACACTGGCTTGCCAATACACAGTTTTGGAGGGGTAACTGGCTTTGGGCAATGTTGCTTTGTAACTTACATGGGCCTTAGTTTCCTCATTTGTAAAATGAGCAAAATAAAAATAGCTCTTATAGCTCATATCTATTTAGCAGTTGCCATGCGGCTGATACCTTTCTAAATTTTATATATAAATTATCTAACTATCTATCTATCTATCATCTTCTTTGATCTTCATATCTCTATAAAGCCATTTCCTTTTTCTTTCTTTTTCTTTTTCTTTCCTTTTTTTTTTTTTCCATACCCTGAGAAGTTTACCAGAGAGTCACTGGTAAAGAGTGCTTGTAAGGGAGAGTCACTTCCTGTGGATCTTCAGGAAGTCCATTAATGACTCCTTACCACCACCTACAGGAATCTCCAATGACATTCAACACAGCAATTTTAACTTTGTCCTTTCAGGCTCAAATGTGACATTTGGCCAAGATTGTGAGATCTTCCTAAGAGAGTGTGATTGAGAAATCAAAATGTTACCCTCGGTCATTTTCTTATACTTCACACTAGTGATTCTTATATCTTTTGCTTCAGGAACCTTTCACACTCTTAAAAAATATTGAGTACTCCAAAGAGATTTTAGTTACATGGATTATATCTATTGATAGTTACCTTACTAGAAATGAAAAGGCAGACATTTCAAAAATATATTTATTAGTTCATTTAAAAATGATAAACCTATTACATGTTAAAATAAATCACAATTTTATAAAAAGTAACTATATTATCCCAAACAAACAAAAATTAGTAATGGCATTTTAAAAATGTGTTTGCAAATCATGGTCATGTCTGGCTTTATAGATGACAATTGGATTCTTATGTCTGCTCCTGCCTTCAATTTGTTGCGGTATTCTATAAAGCATTTTCTATAACTATCTCCATTCTACATGAGAAAGTGAAGGACACAGAGGTTAAATGATTTGTCCAAGATTATGTAGCCAGTAAGTGGTGGAATCAGAGTCAAGCTCAAGCAAACTTTAGAGATTATACTCTTAACCTTCTATATACTAAATTGCCTGTAGGCCTGTTCAGAGGATTAAATGAAATAATGTATTCACTTTATCAGTGGTTGCCATATAGTAAGAGCTCAATAAAGTGAGCTGCTGTTATTATTTCACTTGAGGAAATTAGTGAAATGCTTAAAAACATGGTAGATTATTAAAAGTTTGTGAGCTGTGAGGCATGTCACAATAAGTGTTCATTTTTGGAAGATTAATGTGACAGTGCTAAGTAGGATGAGATATAGAAGGAGAGACTGGACACAAAGAGATGTTTGGAGACTTGAAATAGTCCAGTTGAGTGTGAGGAAAGATCTCCCATCTCCAGAAAGCTTGACAGAGAAGGGAATTTAAAGATAGTATTGACAGTCAAACAACAACATTTATGGAACACCTGAAGTGCACAGATAACTGCTGGTTATTGTGGGAAAGAAAGAAAACTAACATTATCTGAGCACCCATGACAGGTGCCATTACCTTTTTTTTTTTTTTTTTTAAGCACCTTGTAGGGACAGACACTTGTCTGTAATTATTTCTCAGTCTCACAGCAATATTTCAAGGTAGGTGTCACTGGTGACATTTTTCTGGATGAAGCCCAAAGGTAAGAGACTTATACATGGAAAGAGGGGGAGGGAAAGGATGAGGGATGGGGGGTGGATATCTCCAGGGTTCAATCCCAGACCTAGCTGACTTCAAAGTCCATACTGGACTAAGAATATTAGTTTGAACTTCAGGAATTCCATGAATTTTCCATGGAATTGTAGGCATAGTTTTGTGGGGAGATGATCATTTAGCAGATTTCTCAAAGGAATCTATGACCCCAAAAGAGAAGAACAATTGTCTTAGATTGTCAAAGTTGGAAGGATATTTAGAAATTAAAATCCCACTGCCTTCATTTCAAAGTTGCGCCAACACACAGAAAGGGGAAAGGATTCGTTATAGAGTGACTCAACTGGCAGAGCCAGTACTAGAACCCAGTCCCCTTGTCCCCCAGGCCACTGCATCTCCATTTTTGATACCTTATATGAAGGCAGCAGAAGCCTTGCACAGCTTGGAAGAATTGTAATGCATTGGACAGATCTCCTTTTAGACTGTCTTGGCAAGAAGTCAATTAGGCACCTCTGGAGGGAGGTGTGTTAACTCTTCAAGGACCAGGCTCTAAATTAGTACTATTTTGTAAATTGCCACTTTATAGGGTACTATTAGTAAGTGACTGCTCTAAAGCGAGCTCTGGAGTGTAGAAGAGCAACCCACCTCTCCAAGAGCCTGCTTCTTGCCTAGTGTATAGTTTCCTCCCCAGGTAGAGGAAATCCTGCCTGGGCTGTGGCAAATCAGGTCATCTTTGAGGAGGATGTAGTAGAAGGGGGAAAAGGCAGGACAAGCTGCTTTTCGTACCAGCAGAGTTTGTCTGCATGCAGGAGCAGTTTTAACATAAGGAAATTTGAGTGGTATTCGTATCTCCTCCATGTTCTGTCTTCTGCTGGCAGCCCTGCTTGCTTCTGAGCCCGCAACCACAGTCCCTTTTCCATTTCCTGACGACACTTTTAAGGCTCACGTTATTCTACCCATCACCTAGCTCAGTGTCTGGCACTTAGAAAATTTGAGTATTTGTGGACTAATTAAATGAGATTCTACTTGTGCTTGAATCTTGATTCTACCATGTATGAGCTGTGCTACTTTTAATTAACTTCTCTGAGCAGTGATGCCTGTGGTTACCTGGTAAAGTAGAAAACAGAAGAAAGTCTCAATGGTGGTCAAGACTGGCCCTCTTGGGACCTGGGGGAAAGGATTAGCAGGCGCCTAACCCTCTTGGGGAATTCAGAGGCAGATTGGCAGTGTTGTTGCAGACTGCTTCAGGTGTTGGTCGGAGTCCCTGAGACCCAGTCCTGACTCAAAGCCCTGACCTTGCTTTTGTGAACCTCAGGCTCATTCCTCATTCTTGGCCTGCCTCAGTAGCACTGGAGAACTCTGACATTTTCTGTCCTTTGACATGGTGGCCCATCAGCTTTTCCCTCCCTAGGGCAAAACCAAATTTGTGCCAGCATCATTCAAGATGGGTGGTATTGGAGGAGAGTCCTGCCCAAGAGAGTTAGGAATGGAAGGTTTAGAGTTTCTTAAAGAATGCCCCCTTCCACTTCAGACAAGTTTCTGTTAGTTCGCTTTGTCCAGAAAATGACTATTGTTCTAAATAAAGCCTCTGTAGTTTCAGACCTAATCATGATAAATCTACCAGGAATTAATGCCTGTCTGACATTAGACCAATTGCCTAGAAATCATGACACTTATAAGAAATAGTCATCTCTTTATTTGAATGAAAACAAAGCATTCCAGGGCAGATTTTAAAATATATTATTTTAATTTTTAGAGGAAAAGAATTCTTCAAAGAGAATTGTCAATGATCAAAACTGGTTGATAAATCACATACGTAACTATGTAATTAAACTTCTCCGTTTTCAGAGACCTGCAATTAGAGTTCTTCGTGTAGTTACCCATAATGATTCCTTCTTGCTAATATGCTAAGGAGGAAGGGAGTCAGGAAGATAAATTTTAATTTGAACTTCTCCCTAATTTGGATCAAGAGGCGGTGGAAGTATGCCTAGGCTGGGAGGCAGGAGAACTGGGTTCTAGTTCCGGTTCTGTTTCTCATTAACTGTGGGGCTTTAGCCAGATCATCAAGCCTATCTGAGCCTTTGTTGCCTCAGCTATAAAACAATAATACCACCTACTTCAGAGTATTGTTATGAAACCTTAATGAAAGTATGGGTTTGGTAATGCTTTGTAAATTTTAAAGCACTGTAAGGTCCTGATACATTTTAGTATTGTGCTTTCTTTTCTTATCATAGCAGGCCAGGCCCTCTGTTTGTGGTGGGAGGAAAAGGCTCTAATGTACAATATCAGCCTTTGTGTAGTGTGCAAAGACAGACATTAATGAAGGGCTAGGGTGCTTTGTTGAATGTGTCTCTGATTGACTGGTGGCCCTGCTTCTGATGATCAGGAATTTATTATTAAGAAAATTGCTATGTGCTTGGGGAGCTGGGACTTGGTTTGTGCCTTCCCGACGGCAGAGGGTCACCACAGATGCCTCAGGTGCCCTTGCATTGACTTTGCTGGATTCACATTTAAAGAGAAACCTTTCATTTGGACCAGATGGAGGTCATGGGGGATTGTGACAAGTACATTGAGAATTTTCAGGGTTCAGGTCTGCCTTTCTCTTTCTTTCTTTCTTTCTTACTTTCTTTCTTTCTTTCTTTCTTTTTCTTTCTTTCTTTCTATCTATTTATTTTTATGAAGTATAGTTGATTTACAATATTAATTTCTGCTATATAGCAAAGTGATTCAGTTATACATATATATACATTTTTAAAAAAATATTCTTTTCCATTATGGTTTATCATAAGATATTAATATAGCTCCCTGTGCTATACAGTAGGACCATGTTGTTTATCCATTCTGTATATAATAGCTTACATCTGCTAATCCCAACCTCCCTCTCCATCTCTCCCCCAACCCCCTCCCCCTTGGCAACCACAAGTCTGTTCTCTGTGAGTCTGTTTCCGTTTCGTAGATAAGGGTTCAATTCTAAGTCTCAGTGTGCGGCCTTAGGATGTGAATTGGGGTTAGAGTTCAGACAGAGTATCAGAGCTGGAAAGTACCCAGATGATCTAATCCAGTGGTCCTCAAAGTGTGGTTGAGTTGTAGCTTCAGCATTACCAGGGAACTTGTTAGAAATGCATATTCTTAGGTCTCATCCCAAACCTGCTGAATCAGAACTCCTGGGGCTGAGGGTTAGTAATCTGTGTTTTAGCAAGCCCTCCAGGTGATTTTGATGCTCTAAAGTTTGAGAACCACTGCTCTAATCTAGACCCATTTTTAAAATGTTTGTAAAATGCTGAACCTGGTGCCTAGGACATAGTAAACAGTGCATAAATAATAGCTGTTGCTACTTTGCTATTCATATCTGAGAGCTGGGACTACAAAAAAAAAATCAGACTTCCTGCCTGATTTTTCCATGACCCCATGTTTTTGCAGTGGTCCTTACAAATCCAAGTTGCATAGTAGTGATCACATCTTCGATTGTGGCAGCAATGTGTGAGAGCAGTGGCTAGGATTGTTTTTGAAGTGGGGATGGTTTACATGGACCATTGGAAGTGGTGGTGGAGACTCAAGGTAGTTCTTAGGGATCAAATGGAATTGAACAGCACTGATGCCTCCAGTTCCACACCTTATGTCATACTGAGACAATACTGTTCTCCAAGGGATGTGAGAGGTGTTCCAGAAAAGAGAAATTAGTTGTGATCATTAATATTAGTTATTTTGACCTTAACTATCATCAGAATCCTGTATAAACTCAGGTAGACTCTACTTCTGATTCAGTTTTTCCATCTGTAAAGTGAAAATAATGTAATTTCCCTGTTGATTAATTGACAGAGACAGGATAATTATAGGAGCATGTTTATAAGGTAAGAGCCTCAGAAGAAAGATTCTTTTCTCTATTAAAATTTAGCTTCATTAATTTGTAATACATGTTAATGCTTTTGGAAATTTTGGAAAAGTATAAAAAAGAAAAATTTAAAAAATCGCCCATACTCCCATCACTCAGGGAAAATTACTGTTAATGTTTTGGTTTATTTCCTTCTGATCTGAAATTTTAACAAAAACACTATGAAATAGATATTTTCTATTGAGGGACGCTTGCATGGATTGTGTGTTTACGGTGTTGTGCTAATTGCTGAAGATATTTTAAATCAGTTAACGCAAGGCATTGTGCTAATTGCTGAAGATATTTTAAATCAGTTAACCCTTACAACAATCCTCTAAGGAAAGGGTTCTCAACCTTGACTACACCTTAGAGTCATCTGGAGCAGTGGTTGGGGGTGGTCTTTAGAAATAGGAGACCCATGCCTCAGACTAATTATATCAGAATCTCTGGGAATGGGAGCAAGACATCAGTATTTGTAAAAGGCTGTCCGGATGATTACAATGTACAGGAGAGCTTGTAATAACACATATTGCTGGGCCCAGCACCAGAGTATAGAGTTCTCATTCTCTAGGTCTTTCAGTGTGGTCTGAGGTTTTATATTTCTTTCAAGTTCCTAGGTGGTGCTGATGCCTCTGGTCCAGGGACCACTTTGAGAATCTCTGAGGGATTCGGCATACACACACAGGTGAGAAAAATGAGGCTCGTATTAAATAATTTGCCCAAGGTATTAATATACTACAGTGAAAAATTTGTAGAGCCAGAATATGAACCCACATCTATACAAAGTCAAGCTTTTCTCACTTCTGTACTTCCCTCACCCTATTAGTATCACTTTTCTAACGTCCACTAATTTAATAGATTTGTATCCATGGTAATACATAATCTTTAACCTCTTGATTCATGGCCCCCCCCCCCCGCCCGCCCCAAATTGTAAGTAAGGGAGTAGTAGAAGTGAGGTTTGAAAGGTAGCTGGGAACTTTTCTTTGGTTTTGAATGTCACACTAGGGAGCCTAAATTGTATCCTATAGCAGCTGATTCTTCTGTTTCTACCCCCAGCTGTCTTCCTGCTTGTTGATCTTAAAGGTTTGTGCCTGGGAAGATTGCACAAGGTGTAGAGTCCTAGGGATGGCTCTGTTTCTGCTGTCCCTCAGTGGTTCTGGTCTCAATGTAGGACATCATTAGAACTGTTTTGTTATTTAATTTAGTTGATCTGGTGTTTTAAAATCATGATCATTTTATGGTCATAAGCCCAAGGCAAAAAAACCTGAAAATCAATCCCGTGTGTGGTGGTTCTCACCTTGTTTTAAAAATATACTATAATCATGGTGGGTTCATCATTGGACTAAGTTCGACTAAGGTCCTGTGGTTATGAGAAATGGGACTAGGAATCTAAAGACCGAGATTCTAGTCCTGGCTCTGCCAAATACTAGCCACGTTACTGTGGGCAAATCATTTGACCTTTCTGGACCTTGGTTACTTCACCTATAAATAAGAGTAAGAATTCCTAATCTACTTACCTAGTAGGATTTTCACCAGATTAGTTTTATGGTTTTGGAGATCCCTTTGGTTCAGGTGGTCCAGGACAGATTTCTGGGCGGGGGATGTGGATCTGGGATGTGAGGGAGGATTTGTTGTGAGGAGCGTTGTGCATTTCAGGTAAGGTGTGATGTGATGTGTGGTGATCAAAGTGGTGGTGGGGCTCGAAGAGTGCATGTTGAAGGGAGGGGAGATCAGCCTAGTCGGAATCTAATCCAACTCATGTAATTCCTAGGAATAATCAGACATATCAGACTTTTACTGTGGAAGCTATTAATGCTAAATAATTTGGAGGCTATTCAAGACGAATAATTGTAATGGTAATAGTAACAAATGAATGGTGAATTATTACTACCAGATGCAGGGCTGAGACTTTAGTAAACTCCACAATTGCCTTATTTACTTTTCTCAATAATCTTATGAGGTAGGTGTTATTATTCACATTTTGTAGAAGAGGAAACTGAGGCTTGGTGTGGTTACATAGCTAGTCAGAACCAGAAGTCAAACCCAGGCTTATCTGGCACCAAACCCACCATCTTTACTATTATTTTGTGCCTCCTTGTTTGCTCTTTAAGAGTTTCCTGTATTTGTGTCTGGTCCTGAGGTTGTGTTGGAGATTATTTTACTTGGCCTTCAAGGCCCAGTTCAAATACCACCTCTTTCATAACATTTCCCTTTCATCCCCATTAAGATTTGTTTCCTTCCTCAGCATTTTAAACTTGTGCTTCCGCAGTAATACTCCTCACCTTCTGCTTTGTGTCTTAATGATTTGGGTACAAGAGTGTCTTCCCCCATTAAGCTGTTGCTCAGCAATATATCTAGCTAAGAATTATTTTTCAGCATGGTTTGCTGATAATTGCATTCTAGGGCAGAAACAGTAGCTCTAAAACCCATAACCACTAAGGGAAAACTCATGTGAAAAACTGTGTGGTATATTAAGTTCTGTTTCCATCAGGTCAAATATGAAAAAGGCAAGAAAATGAAATAAAGGCCTCAGTTTTTACAACCATTCTAGCGAAATGGACCTGAAGAAGAAGGTGACAGTAAATTCTGTGGAGTGAAGCTTCATCTGGTTCTGGTTTGCAGAGCACCCGTCTCTTTGCCTTTTAATCATATAATAGAAATGACTGAAAGAGTAAAGGTGCCGGGCTAATAGTTATGCTGAGTCCATTCTTCCCGCTGACGCTTAAGGGATTTATGTAGGTAAGTCCCATTAATGTTAATGGAAGTTACATGTGTAATTCCCCTTTTTCATCACTGAGAGAATAGAGCTTTATATTCCTTGGGTAATTATGGTACCGGCACTGTTAGTGTTTTTCAGTTAACTTTTTCACCTGCCTTTCCTGCTTGGACTGTTAAGAAAGGAACTGAATTCTTCTGTTCAGAAAGGAAAATTGCCGAAATATCTGAGAGGAGAAACAAATGTAACTAGATCCACTTGTTTGAGAGGAAAAAAAAGCAAGAAAACACTAGGACAGGAAGCTGGAGGGTGAGCTCCTGCTAATTTTCAGATCCCAGGAAGCATGTCGTGGTTTGGATTTTCTAACAATGCAGGGCTTTTCACTGGCAGCCCATTTCCTCAGGTATTTGAAGTGAGAGGAAAATGAGTCCCTGAACATTTGGACTGAATTAATTTTAGCGTGTAAGATTTGAGTAGCAATGCCTAAGTCTTTGTAGAGCCTAATAAAGAATTAATCTTGATCTCTGCCTGAGACTCAATAAAGTATTTGAAATACCTTGGTATCTGAGATTTGATTCACAGGAATCTGAAAGGACAGCTGTATTACTGTCCTGTTTGAAATGTAAGCCCCTTGGGTGTTCCTCTGTCACACTAGGTGCTCTGATTAGAGCAGACAGCAGGTCATCCTATTCCTTAGGACACAGCAGTGTCTGTGCCTTAGCTGGAGGTGGGAAAGTCAGCATCCTAGTCTTGCTATGTAGATGGGTCATTTTTCAGAAAATGTTTTCACTGTGAAAAGGGGCAAAGGTTCAACTTTCCTGTTGGCTTTACTTCTACCATTTAAAAATAGTTTTTTTATAATTGGGAGGAGAAGAAAGGTATACTTTAACGCATAGACACTTTCAGGTTTTGTGGCAACCATCCATTCTCCTGTTGGAAGGCACTTTTGTAGTCCTCTAATTCAGCCAAATGGTCCAAAAGCATTTAGTGATGGGGAGCTTACTCTAGTACTTAGTATAGTATACCGGTTAGGAAGTGACTCGAATCAGCCGGTCAGGATCAGGCGGTTCTCTCTTTGGGCAGCTTTGTGTTAGAAAGTTCTGCCTCGTGGCAAGATAAAAACGTGTCTTCCATTAGTTTTCTTTTACCCATTGGCCCTGCTCTATCCTCTTGGGACCACAGAGAATAAGTTAGCTCTCTCGGCCACTTGAAATTTCTTCATTTGTTTCTCAGAATTAAAAATTGAGACATTTTATTGGCCTGCCTTTTTCATCCTAGGTGCAATCATATGTTGGTTTTTTTAGGTCAACGTTCTGGCTATTCATTCTATAGCTGTTCTCTTATTCCTTGGGCAGCTGAACCATATTTCTCCAATTTAGCTAATTTCCTGAGGCTTATAACAGAAGAGCTTTTGTTTATCACCTTGTCCTTTAAGTCTTCACACCCAGACTACTGGTCCATGTAGCTGCTATCCCTGAAGCTCCTTCCAGATTAACTAATCAAAGCTTGGAAAAGACCCAGATACAATGTTATGTGAGCTGCTTTCTCCAGAATAGCCCAATATAGTGAAAATAAAATTAACTGAAAATTAGGAGACCTGGATTTTAGCCTGTTCTCAGTCATGGAGGTTTCCTATTTCAACTCTTTCCCATCTATTCATTTAATCATTATGCAAATACCAAAGTGATCTTAAAATATAAATTAGATTATGTCATTTAAAATCCTTCAATGGTTTCTTAGCTCACTTAGGTCTTAGTCTAAAATCCAAAGTTTTTACTGAGACCCACAAGGTCCTCCATGATGGGACTCCATCCTGACTACCTACCCCACTCCCCACCTCATTTTTACCTTTTTCTATGTTGTTCACTATGCTTCAGCCACACTAGCTGCTTCATAAGATCTGTCCCACCTCAAAATCTTTGATAAGCTGTTTCTGCTTACTCTAATACTTATTCCCTCCATTTTTGCCTAGCTCTTTTTCTTTTCATTTATTTATTTCATTTTATTTTTTATTTTTTTGGCTGTGCCGCACGGCATGCAGGATTAGTTCCCTGACCAGGGATCGAACGTGTGCCCCCTGCAGTGGAAGCTCAGAGTCCTAACCACTGGATCGCCAGGAAATTCCCTGCCTAGCTAACTCAATCTCTAGATTTCAGCTCAGATATCATTTCTTCAAGAAGCTCTTCCATAACCTGGAAGAAATGCCCTAGCTAAATGAATGGCAGCCATTGAGTCCCATGCCCTGGAGATAAGCATAATCCAATCCTCCAGCCTGTGCTTCAGAGCTGTGCCCAGCTCTTCTTGTGTCTCTTTCCACTGATACGTATTACATACAGATCTTATTTTATGCAGGCTGGATATATAGGGATGCGTGTTAATAGCATGGTACTTGGCTCTTAAAAACTTAAAAAAAAATGTAGTTCACTCAACTTGAAATGATCTCACTCAATAAAGGAAAGGAAACATACGTTAATTGGTTACCTACTTTGGGTTTTGGCAAACATTTTCTGTAAAGGGCCAGATAGTAAATATTTTAGGCTTTGTGGGCCATACAGTCTCTATTGAACTCAACTCTGCTGTTATAGCCTGAAAGCAATAGTACCTTAATGAATGAGTGTGGCAGTGTTCCAGTAAAACTTTAGTGACAAAACAGGTGGTCGTAAACTGCCAGTCATTGTTTCCCAGACCCTGACTTAATGTGTGCCAGATGCTTTACATGTATTTACTGTTTATGACAATCTGATAGGCAGTTATTTATCCATTTTACAGGCTCATAGAGGTGAACTAACTTGTCTAGAGCCCCCCAGCTTAGTATAAGAAAGAATTAAAATTCTAACCTGGGCTTCAAAGATAAGAGAAAGGAAATGGCCAATAACGTTTAATTCAACAAATATTTATTGAGCACCTACCATATGATTATGCCAGTGCTAGACATTTGAAAAGACTAGCATCTTTATATTTCACTTCTCTCTGATTACCTAGTAAGATTTTAAAATAATTTGGAGAGGCATATAGTGTCGTGGTGGGGTGAAAAGAAAGTGATTTTTGGAATCAGACATGACTCAAATTTTAACCCCACTTTTTAACAACCTTGAATTTGGATAAGTTATTTAAGTTCTGGCCTAAATATCCTGAGACCAAAAACAAATAAAGTGATATTGGTAGATGGTAGCCCTCCATTAAATAATTTTTAAATGAGATTTTATATTGGAAGGGACATTGTACTTTTTATTTATACTATTTGGATTTTTCTGTATGAGGTACTGTTAAGGTCTTTATAGATTTTAGGACTTTCAAAAATAGGGATATAAAGGAGGCAGCCACTCTTATGTCTCGTTCAGGGCTGGTCTGTCGCTAAGAAGTTGGCTTGTGTGATGGAACATTAATTGACTATCTCCACCAGTAGGAAGAAGTGTTTGGAGGGGATTCAGGGAGCATAGATACTGAGTTTGAAAGTGAATAACTTTTCAAGTCCTGCATTCTTTCTTTTTTATTTGCTAAGTGACAAAGGAATCGCTTGAGAGAGTGTCTTGTAAGGTCCACATCATGATCATGTTTGATACTTATATTCAGAGTGGATTTTGGCATGGTCAGTGGTTATTACTGTTGGTGAACATTTAAAAAAGATGTAGTGGGATGAGTGTAGTGGTTTGTGGGGAAGATGTTTACGACTACAATAGGGCTGCTGTTTTTGTCTTTAATATCTGATTATATTATACAAACTCCATCTTGATGATTGGAATCTCTTATTCCACAGGCTAGATCATCTCAAATTTCAGACTTAAAAGCACACCTGAATGCCTTCTTCTGCTCCTAGAATGACCATTCACTGCCAGAAAAGCTTTCCATTCCCTTTCTGTGACTCTTCAGTAGTTTTGAGGACATTCTACTCCATTTTAAATGATGCACCTTGCAGATGTTCTCACTAGAGGCAGCCCTCTGACTCTCTTGCCCTTACCTGTATCTGATGTGCTACTGGGGAAAAAAAAACAACAACCTTCAGGAATCAGTGTGGGATATTAAAATATAAACTACGTCATGTTTGAATATTTGGCATTTGGTGCCATTTTAGTAATCCATAACCTTCATATCTTTCTGCTTTTATCAGGTGAAAGGCAGACTCCTTTGACCCATGAAGTTGATCTGTGAACTCTGTCAAAAAATTCAAAACCCCACAGGTGTAGATCATGCATCCATTAGCATAATTTGCCACCCAGGGTATAAATGTATACTCTTTAAACTGGTACATAATATAGATAGTATTTTATAGTGTGTTAAGAAAAGATTGTTTATTTGACATGTACTAGAGTGAATTAAAAGTTTACCGTAAGAATTACTGCTCTTCTTCTCTTCACGTTTTCTTCTAGAAACTGTGAGTTATAATACAAATTTAGTCATTGAGATAGATACTATACTTCAACCAAATAAGACCATATATTCTAGCAGAATCTTTGGGTGGGTTGAACAGAGTGGGAATCTGACTTTCAGAAGCATGTCAGTTTGGTAAAATAAGATAGAAAAAATAAGTGTCTCAACTAGTCAAGTTCAGTCTTTGAATTTCAGAGAACGAGTTTATAAGCTGAACAAGTTTATAATTTGAGAATCTGAATTTCCTTTTGCCCCTGCTCTGGGTCTTCCTTCTGTGTGTGTGTGTGTGTGTGTGTGTGTAGATTGGGTGTTTGCAGGACTTACTTCACTGTTATTAAAGCTTTTTAAGATTTCTCTAGGATCGCCATGATGATGTTCCTGTTTTTTAATTCCTGAAATTAAAATGTGTTGGAATGCTTGGCTGCCTTTCACTCCCTCCTCAATGGACCCTTTAGTTTTTCACACCAAGGTGTCCTTCTTCAGGGTGCCAGGTCAGGCTACCAAAACAGCTTCTAGGAGGGGATTAGGACCAATTAACATCTTTGTACACAAAAGCCACTGGCAGCTGAACAGGCAGCCTGGTGGCGGCTCCAGAGCTGCATTTTAAATAGGGGCCTTCTGTACTTGAGTTCAAGTAGGAAGAGGTGGAGAAAGTTTTTATTTATAATCGAAAATGCTGTTTTTGGATAAAGTCTAATGAAAAGAAAAGTAGTGTTCAGAAGTATCTAACAAATACCGTTTGAATGTTGGTCTGTATTGTATGTGATTCTATCAAGGATTCTCTCACAATATAGCCTATTTCTTGGCACATATTGAGATGAAGTGATGTTTCTTCACATAACAATTTTGTCCTTACATTTCTCTTGTTCTCTGTTTTTAAAAAAGTTCAGCTGGATCCCTAGGCACAAAAAGGAGCTGCTCCAATGGCTATATGGTCTTAAAAGCCAGTAGCCTTTTCATAAGAAATCTATCGTATGGATACCTGTACTACAAAATCTTTGTTTAGGGTAAAATAAAGTGGAGAGAGCCATTGTGCAAAGTTTGTTTGTTTCTTAACCCTTCAATTTGAGAGGTGTCCAGTTAGTATTGTTTTTATTTTAATCACAATAACCAAATTGTTACACTTTTTATTTTTTACCCTAAAAACTTTTTTTTGAGGTAGTATGTATTTTTGAGTTCAGAAATATTGGAATCGATAAAGATATTAGAGATTTTATGACCCAACTAATTGGGAAGCATCTTAAATAGAGATCCGGTTGGAATCTATTAAGAATAATGTTGTTAAAGATGTAATGGAACCAGTTTCTACACCTGGATGATGAGAGTTTTCAAATATATTTTAAAGATCAAGGGCAAAGGAGGAGTGTTTTCAAACCATTTAATATTGCACTTTCTAGCTTCCTCAACTGCCAAGGCACGTAGTTTTCTCTGTGATTGAAAATGCTAGAAAATAAAATGCTGCTTTCAGAACCTACAGTGGGAATCCATGGGAAAAAATAGAGACCTGAAAAAGAAATTAATATGTGGTAGGTCAAAAGAATGATGGTGATCACACATTTACTGAATCAGGGTGGAATGTATAAGGAAAAACGTGGCAACCTATTTCCTGCTCTGTGATATATTTTTGTTTTATGGAAGGAAACGATGAAGAAAATAGTATGCATTTCTTTTTCAACGGCTTGAATGGAAAATGTTTTTTAAAAAGTCAGCCTCTTGGTCCCTAATCTAAATTATGGTCATTTTCAGTTTCCTGGGTTTTATACATAACTCTAGATTCTTCTTAGTGTGATATTTTCGAAGCAAACCTTAATACAGTCTCAATGTGTGGCTTCCCCCCTGGGTTTTAGTTTCAGATACTGTATTGTGAGTCTTCAGACATGTTGAGTCCCCCTAATGTTAAATGGTAATTACCAGAAGTATAGGTGGGGATAGAAACATTGTTATATTTTGTTCATTTTTCACACTTCAGCAGCTATCCCTTTTTCTCTCTTGCTGTATGCTTATTAGGGTATGAAATGCAGGTGTGTGGGAAATGGCTAGCGGACATTGACAGGTTATTTTGTTGGTCACTGCCTAATTAGTAGCATAGTGGATGCACCCTGCTAGGCTTTAGTGTGGGGCAGCAGAGCTGGTCTGTTCTAATTTCCTCACGGCTTTGATATTCGCCAAAAGATTGACGGTTTACACAAAAAGCCAAGGCCCGAAGGAGGCCTGTGGAAACAATGAGCCTTCTTGCTTGTAGACACCACAGATGTGAGAGAAAGCTGGCTAAAAACAATTGGCTGACACTGTCTAATTGTCTCCGATGTCAGCGTCATTAATGTTTTCCCATGTAAAATGGAGAAGGCCAAGGTTGTATCCTCCCTTTATTTTGAGTCACATGATTGTGTAACTTATCGAGATTCAGATTGTTAATTGTATTTGCGCAATAAAGAAACTGAAGCTACCTTGGGTTTAATGAATATGTGCTTAATTAATTTTGACAGCTTTTATCTTTATTACCTTTGGAATAATCCTTATCAGAATTAATAACATTTTTCGGTAATTAAAGTCACAGCTCATTTAATGAGAATATATATTTACATTTCTTTTTTGAGTTCAAACCAGGGAAACAATTATGAACGTTTGCTTATCTTCTAAGAAGTTTCTTATGTGTATGTTAAGCAACAATTAGAACAAGCACTTTAGGGTGACAGCAGAGCTTTTCGAATTAGACAACTGACCCAAGTGTTCTAAAGGAACACATAGTAATAACCAAGAAGCACAAAATTACAAGGTTACCCATGTGAAACTCCAAACCTATTTTTATCTATGAAATGGTTTTAAAGATTTTTTCCTGAGGAGGGGAAAACTGGGAAAGGTGAAACCCTAGGAAGAACTGACAAATTGGACTGAAATTAAGTTGTTTTTTTTTTTTTTACAAGGTAAGACCTGTAGTTTCTTACAGTAGTGATGATACATCAATCCAAACTGAAGTATACTACTTGGCCTTGTAATCAGCAAATATCATCATACTGTTTGCACTGTGCGGCAACATCTATGACACCAAAATAAATCAAGGCAGATACTGTAGCTTCTGCTCCTTTTGATATTTTCTAGGTCTTTTCTGGGCAGTACTGTTTTTTTGTTTTTTTTGTTTTTTTTGTTTTTTCCATCTGAGCTGTGTAATGCCTCAGAGTAGTGGTGGTGGAACAGAGCTGTGCCCTGGAGAAGAGATACTCTGTGATTTGTTTATTGTCAGGGAAGCTCACTTATCTTGAGTTCCACATTGAGTTAAATTGTATCAAACTTGGTTCCCCAAAATAATCTCTTTGAAAAGTTAGCCTTCCCCCAAACCATTTTTCCAGGAAAGACCCGTGGTTTCCTCTTTTCCTTTTTTTTTTTTTTAAACCTTAGACTAATAAGCCTTTTTAAAAAAAATTTAATTTAATTTATTTTTGGCTGCGTTGGGTCTCCTTTGCTGTGTGCGGTTTTTTCTCTGGTTGCGGCGAGCGGGGGCCACTCTTCGCTGCGGTGTGCGGGCTTCTCATTGCAGTGGCTTCTCTTGTTGTGGAGCACGGGCTCTAGGGGCACAGGCTCAGTAGTTGCAGCACGCGGGCCTAGCTGCTCCATGGCATGTGGGATCCTCCCGGACCAGGGCGCGAACCCATGTCCCCTGCATTGGCAGATGGATTCTTAACCACTGCGCCACCAGGGAAGCCCTCCTCTTTTCCTTTTATTACCAAGTTACTTGAGTACACAAATGACCTTGACAGGAAGCATTAGTTTTTGAACTTGGAGTCATGCATAGAAGCCAAGTTATCTGGCTTTCTGTGTGCCTTCTTCACAATCATACCTGCAAAGTACAATTTACACGGTAGATGCCCAATGTGTGGGGGGCCCAATACAGTGTCCACAGTGGTTTCCTAGGGCGTGCATTACAGCACAGTTTATGACCAAAGAAAGCCTAGTGTCATGGAAGTGTATAGCCTTTGGGGTCAGGTAGATCTGAGTTTAAATCTGGCCTGCTACTTACCAGCTGTGAGACTTTGGGTATGACCTTTCTGAGCTTCAGTTTCCTCATATTTAAAAGATGTAATAATGCCTTGCAGGGTTGGTGTGAGGTGTAAAGATGATGATTGTGAAGTGCTCAGCACAGGATCACCTATAGTAGCTGTAGTACTACTACATTATTACTACACTAGCACTTCTGCCCTCTAGGGCTTCTCTGCCCTGTGCTCTGCTCCCTCCATTTTCTAATTGTGTGCACCTGAGTTATCTCACCTGCCTAAAATTAGTTCCTATCTGTAATATGGGGATGATAAAAGTATATACCTCCTGTGTTGTTGTGAGGAGTAAGTGAACTGAGGGTGGTAATGTTAATAATAATAGACATGAAGACAACTACTGACATTTATTGAAGCAGGACTCAGTGCTGGGCACTGTACTAAGTTTTTTTTCTTTTTTTTAAAATGCACATTGTCTCATTTAATGCTCATTGCACAGAATTTGGAACATAATAAGTGCTTTATAAATATTAGCTGCTATTGTTGTGTTTATTGCGAAGCCCTCAGAGTTGAAGAATTTCAGCTCTGCCAGTTTCTTCACATATCATTGTTCAGGGCCCCTGGTGAAACAGTTCCTCAATCAGGCATTTCTTATCTATGAAGTTAAGAAAGTACTACATGGGAACCCATCCCCTTTTCTTTTAAACCCTTTAGCCTCAGTTCCTCCCTTATCTCCCCCTCACTTAAAAAAATTATCTTCTCTGAAGACAGCAGCAGTGTGAAATAAGTCCAAGCTTCTCCAGAAAATGGTATTTGCTCATCTTGCTCATTTATTCCAGTATGTAAGCTGTCTGCATGCAGCTTTTCTCTCAATGACCTAAACCAGCTGGGTACTGTTGCCTCATGATCGGCAGAGCCTTATGCATCAGGTGCAGCCAGATGGGCCTAGAAAATACCCTTTTCTTCCCCTTTGTTTTTATTTGCTTAATTTGCCTTGAAAGGGAGTAAAGTTTCACAATGTTTGAATACTGTGCCTTTATTTCTGTGTATTGGTTTATTTATTTATCATTTAAGTTATTTATCATTTATCATTGGCTTCAAATCAGTTCAGCAAACATTTCCTAAACATCAGTTATTTGCAAGCTACTGTGTTGCAGGTATGGAATACAGATCTGAATATGGGAAGTGCTGTGCACTCTAGTGGTTACATGTACCACTAGGCTTTGGTATCATATCTAAGTTAAATCTTCTATCTATTCCTTATTAGCTTAGAGAAGATACCTGCTCTAAGACTTTTTCCTCATATGCAAAAAAGGGGTTGAGAATATCCATGTCATAGGATTGTTTTTAGGATTAAATGAGATAATGTATGGAAAGCAGTCATCGCTCAGTAAATGGTAGTCATAAATAAGGCACAGTCTCTTCCCTAACTGGAGGAAACGGACACAGAAAAGAAGTAATTTCCATGGAATATGGGCGGTGTACTAGGCTCATTCTGTCAGGGAGGAAGAAGGCGGCCTGGGGAAGAAGGCGGCTTATGGAAGCCTTCCTGGGGAGGATGGGAGTTGAGTTTAGTTTTGAGGGTTGGGACAGAGTCTCTGGTAAAGTAGGGCAAGGGGTGGTGTTTTCCTGGTGGAAGGGACAGCATAAGCAAAGGCACAGTGAAGGAAACATGGTATGTGCCAGAAACTGCAAGAAATCCAGTGTTATTAGGAACCTCAGGTCCTTGGGTTGGACTTCCCTGTAGGAGGGGCTGCTTTGATGTGGGCTGGCCCTGTTTAGCCTTTCCTTGTTTAACTCCCCTCAGGCTGCCTTAGCAGGCTCCAACTCCCTTTAGAAGGTGATGATGTGGTCTAAAGAATGCCAGCTCTTATTTAATTTGTTTAACTTCTGTTCTGAAAGGAAAGGTTATTTATGGGGAAAGGGCATGTCTATCATTGAAGAAAAAGTCAAACATGGACTTCCAGAGCTTTCCTTACCAACCATGTGACCTTATACTGTTACTTAACCTGTGTCTCAGATTCTTCATCTCTACAAGTAAAAATTGTATAAAAATAGTATTTACCTCATCTGGGGTATTTCAGGATTAAATGGTATAGTAATGCATGTAAATTACTTGGAACAGTCCCTGGAACAAAGAAAAAGCTCAATAAATGTTAATACTGATATGTTAACTACTCCCAGAGTATTTCCATTCAGAAAAAGGCAGCATTTAACTGAGGGAAATGGTGGAATTTTTCAGCATAATGTCATTTGCCTGGAAACAGAGGTCAGTGAGAGAGTTAGAAAAAGGTGATCCAGTTCTCTCAATCTTATCTTCTAGAGGAAAATTTAGTGCTGCTGCACATACTGTAGTTTCAAAGGGAAGCACAGATCCTAAATAGTAATTCCGAATCACCCAGTGCTGTTCTCTCACAGAATCAGAAGCTTTTAAAGCAGAAGTCCTGAGAACAAACTCACCCCAGTGGGTAGAACCTTTTCCTCCTTCTTCCTCCTCTCCTCCCCCTCCTCCCCCTTGCTCTACTGGCTCCCTCTTTTTCTCTTCCTTCTTCCCCCCTTTCTTACTGTCTCTCTTAATTTCTTCCTCCCTCCCTCCTCCTTCTCCTTCCCCTTCCCCTTCCCTTTACCCTTCCTTCTTTTTTTTTTTTTTAATTTTATTTATTTATTTATTTATGGCTGTGTTGGGTCTTCGTTTCTGTGCGAGGGCTCTCTCTAGTTGTGGCAAGCCGGGGCCACTCTTCATCGCGGTGCGCGGGCCTCTCACTATCGCAGCCTCTCTTGTTGCGGAGCACAGGCTCCAGACGCGCAGGCTCAGTAATTGTGGCTCACGGGCCCAGTTGCTCCGCGGCATGTGGGATCTTCCCAGACCAGGGCTCGAACCCGTGTCCCCTGCATTGGCAGGCAGATTCTCAACCATTGCACCACCAGGGAAGCCCTACCCTTCCTTCTTTACAAATTAGGTTTGCTTGGCTTGGAGAACAATGTGGGTTAGATTTCAAGCCCATGACTAGGTGCCCTTGTGCAGGACAACTTGTACAGCTATATGAGTCGGCCCTCATCCCCTTCTGAATTCTCCTATCTGAGCCCACTTAATGGTGATTGTTTTGTTTTAGTTGTGGTAAAATACACAGAACATAAAAACTTATTTTAACCATTTTTAAGTGTACAACTCAGTAGTATTAAGGATATTCATATTGTTGTGCTGCCAATCTCCAGAAATTTTTCATCTTGCAAAACTGAAACTCTATGCCCGTTAAATAACTCCCCATTGCCCCCTCCTCCCAGCCACTGGTAACTACCATTCTACTTTCTGTCTCAATGAATTTGACCATTGTAGGTACTGCATATAAGAGGAATCATACAGTATTTGTCCTTTTGTGACTGGCTTATTTCACTTAGCACAGTGTCCTCAAGTTTCAAACATATTGTAGCATGTGTCAGAATTTCCTTCCTTTTTAGGACTGAATAATATTCCACTGTATCTGTATACCACATTTTGTTTATCCATTCATCCTTTGGTAGATATTTGGATTGCTACTACCTTTTGGCTATTGTGAATAATGCTACTATGAGCACGAGTGTACAGATATCCCTTTGAGACACTGCTCTGAATTCTTTTGGGTATATACCCAGAATTGGAATTGCTGGATCATATGGTAATTCTATTTTTAATTTTTTTGTGGAACTGCCATATTGTTTCCTCAGTGGCTATACCAATTACATTTCCATTAACAGTGCACAGGGGTTGCAATTTCTCTTCATTCTTGCCCATACTTGTTTTCTGTTTTTTTGGTGGTAACCATCCTAATGAGAGAGGTGGTATCTCATTGTAGTTTTGATTTGCATTTCCCTAATGATAAGTGATATTGAGCATCTTTTCATGTGCTTATTGGCCATTTGCATATCTTCTTTGGAGAAATGCCTATTCAGATCTTTTGGCCATTTTTGAATTGGGTTGTTTGTTTTGTTGTTGTTGTTGTTGTTGAGTTTTAGATGTTCTCTATATATTCTGGATATTAATCTCCTATATCAGATTTGCACATACTTTCTCCCATTCTGTGGGTTGCCTTTTACACTGTTGATACCATCTTTTGTTACGCAAAATTTTAAAATTTTCATGAAGTCCAGTTTGTCTATTTTTTCTTTTTTTACCTATGCCTTTGATGTCATATCTATTGCCAAATCCAGTGTTGTAAGGTTTTTGTCATTTTTTCTTCTAAGAGTTTTATAGTTTCAGGCCTTACATTTAGGTCTCTGATCCTTTTTTTTTTTGGCCGCACAGCAAGTGGGATCTTAGTTCCCTGACCAGGGATTGAACACGCACCGCTTGCAGTGGAAGCACAGAGTCTTAACCACTGGACCGCCAGGGAAGTCCCTAGGTCTCTGATCCATTTTGAGTTGATTTTTGTATATGGTGTTAGTTAAGAGTCCAATTTCATTCTTTTGCATGCGGGTATCCAATTTTCCCAGCACCATTTGTTGAAAAGACTGTCCTTTCCTCATTGAACGGTCTTTGGCACCCTTGTCAAAAATCGTTTGACCATGTATGCAAGAGTTTACTTCTGAGCTTTCTGTTCTGTTCCATTGTTCTATATGTCTGTCTTTATGCCAGTACCACACTCTTTTGATTATTGTAGATTTGTAGTAAATGTTGAAATCAGGAAGTGTGAATCCTCCAGTTTTGTTCTTTTTCAAGATTGTTCTGGCTTTTTGGGGTCCCTTGAGATTCTTGATAGGACTGCATTGAATCTGTAGATCGCTTTGGGTAGTACTAACATTTTAACAGTATTAAGTCTTCCAATCCATGATAATGGGATTTGTTTCCATTTATATGTCTTTTTAAATTTCTTTCAGTAATGTTTTGTAGTTTTCATTATCACTTTCTTGGTTAAATCAATTCCTAAGTATTTTATTATTTTTGATACTAGTGTAAATGGAATTGTTTTTGTAATTTTCTTTTCAGATTATTCGTTGTTAGTGTATAGAAATGCAGCTGATTTTTGTGTATTTACTTTGTATTTTGCTACTTTCTGGATTTATTTATTATAGTCATCCCTCTGTATCCTTGGGGGATTCGTTCCAGGAGTCCCCATAACAAAATCCAGGGATGCTCAAATCCTTTATATAAAAAAGCATTAATACAATAAATACAGTTGGCTCTCGACAAGTTTCCCATCTGTAGGTTTAAACAAGTGTAGATAGAATTTGGACTCATGGTTGGGTGAAATCTGTGGATGTAAAACCTGCAGGTACAGAGGGCCAACTGTAGTTTTAACCATTTTTTGTGGAATCTTCAAGGTTTTCTACATATAAGATCATATTATTTCCAAACAGTGATAATTTTACTTCTTCCTTTCCGTGGATGCCTTTTATTTCTTTTTCTTTCCTAATTGCTTTGGCTAGAACTTGTTGTACTATTTTGACTAGAATTGGTGAAAGTGGGCATCCTTGCCTTGTTGCTGATCTTAGAGGAAAAACTTTCAGTCTTTCACCATGGGTTTTTCATATATGGCTTTTATATTGTTGAGGTCATTTCCTTCTATTCCTAGTTTTCTAAGTATTTTTCTCATGAAAGAGTGTTGAATTTTGCCAATGCTTTTTCTGCACCAGTTGAGATGATCATGTGGGTTGGTTTGTTTGTTTTTTCATTCTGTTAATGTGGTGTATAATATTGACTGGTTTTTGTATGTTGAACCATCCCTGCGTTGCAAGAACAAATCCCACTTGGTCACGGTCTCTGTGCCGAGGATCATACGGTATGCAAGCTGCTCCTGGTGCATGGCTACCTGCCATGTGGGGGTGGGAGATGGGTAGCTGCTACTGTGCTAAGAGCTGAAATTGACTAAAATCACCTCAATTCACAGTCCAGTCCTTCTGCTGGAAGTTGCAAACCTTCAATAGACTCCAGAGTTCCAAAATAGTTATATCAGACAGATTCTGCCAGTGCGATTGTTGTCTAGATGGGGAGACAGATTCCTGGTGCTTTCTACTCCTCCATCTTCCTCAGGTCCTCCTCATTTTCTTAATAGTGTCATTCAAAGAAGAACCTTTTTAATTTTGATGAAGTTCAATTTATCAATCTTTTCTTTTATGGCTTGCCCTTTATGTGTTCTGTCTAAAATTTTTGCATATCACAAGATCACAAAGATTTTGTGTTTTCTTTTAGAAGTTTTATAAGTTTAATTCTTACATTTAAGTCTGTTATCCATTTTGAGTTAATTTTGTTTTATGGTATGAAGTAAGGGTTGAGAGGTTCTTTTTTTTTTTGCATATGATTATCCAATTGTTCTACGAATATTTCTTGAAAAGACTGTCTGTTACTCATCGAATTACCTTTGCACCTTTGTTGAAAATCAATTGATGTATATATGGTCTTTTTCTAGACTCTCTTCTGTTCCATCAGTCTATATCTGTCTATCTTTAAATCAATACCACAGTGCTTTGATTGCTGTAGCTTTGTATTGTCTTGAAGTCAGGTAGTGTAAGTCTTCCCACTTTGTTATTTTTCAAAATTGTATTGGCTATTCTAGGTCCTTTGCATTTCCATGTAAATTCTTGGACTCTGAGCTCCTTGGATACAGGAAGTATGTCCAAATCTTTTAGTGTCACCCCACAGTACCTGCTAAGGTACTTTTCTATATTTGTTGATTGATCAGTTAGTTAATAAGAACTGATGGAATCAGTAGGATTAACTCATTGAAGCCTAGAATCTTAGAGCTAGAAGAGGACTTATAGGGACACTAAGATGAAGATGAAGCCCAACCATCTCATCTTTGACCCACCTATTCCTAAATTAGGCACTGGCCTTACCTGGGTTGGTGGGTCTGTGGAGCTCTATTTATGTGCCAGATATAAGATTTCATTTTGCCTTTACAACCAGGACTTATCAATAATGTGTCGGGTCACAGGGATACATAGAGGAATGGGACATGGTACTTACGTGTGAGGTGTTCATGGTCTGTTGGGACCTACTTTTGTATGCCTCACTGAAAGTGCCCCCAGACAAGGTCCCTGATGTGTGTGTGGTCCAGGAAATATGCCTAAAAGTAGACTTTAGGCATCTATGTTTTAGTGGCAGACCTAAGGCAAGTCAGCACCTGAGTGAATTTGATCAAAGACTATCTTCAGAGGCACAGGCAGCAACGCCAATGACAAAATTCTTGCAAAGTAAACAGCCTATACATTACAGATGCTACCATCCGCACACCTGTATTAGAGGACTTGCTGAGTACAGATATTTTGACTTCTTAATGGATGACCATGAAATTGACAAATTAGGAGGGGGGAAGAAAATTGCATCTTTGAAAGCTTATGGTTCATCATTCTACTGAAATAACTCAGCTTCTTCCCTTTAAGCTATAATTTCAGTTTCTTTTTCTAATGGACACATTGATTTTTTGTGCTTATTTCTAACCTTATGGCCTACTGAAAATTTCCTTAAAAGGAAATATAGAAGTTAGGAGGTGTAATTTGAAAAAATAGCTTTTAGGTGAAGTAACTCTATCAATATTAAGATGTAGTCAGTGCTTTATAGTGGAACATTTCTAGACTTTAATCACCTGTAAATAAATGCTACCATTTTGCTATGATAAAGGAAATTTTTCATTCCTTTTAAGTACTTTTGTCCATAATTGTTAAACAAAAGCAAATGTTGATTTCATTGGAAAGCATTAAAATGTTTCCTTTATCAAACAAAATGTTTTTCTAAAATTTTGTATTTAGACTTTAAATAAACAAAATTAGATTAATAATATAATGATTTCTATGAAGTTAGCTCGAGAACTAGAAATTAGTAGTAAAACCACTGTCTATGTGTTCTTCCTTATTCCATTTTTCTGTTATTAGTAGTAATTACCATTGTCTATGTGTTCTTCCTTATTCCATTTTTCTGCCTCTTTTTCAGAGGTAACCACTTTCCTACATTTTGTGTTTATCATTACCTTGCTTTTAAGTTGTGAAATATGAAATATATATTTGTCTAAGCAATAAATATATATTTGCCTAAACAATATATTGTTTAGTTTTGCATGTATTTGAACTTTATAAAATGATACATCATATCTTCTGGAATTTGCTTTTTTTCCACTCCATAGTTATGATTTTCATTTATTTTTATTGCCATGTAATATTCTATTGTGTGACTGTGTCATATTTTAACATTTTATCTGTTATCCTGTCGATTGTCATTTATGTTGTTCCCAGATTTTTGCTATTATGAGTACTGATGCTATGAATATTCTTGAACATGTCTCCTGATGTGCACGTACAGTACTTTCTTTCAGCTGTACATGTAGGAGTAAAATTGTTGAATTATAAGGTATGTCAGTGTTCAGCTTTGCAAGTTACTGTCAATTTATTTTCCAAAGTGATATGGCAATTTAGAATTATATACCCACACATAGGTGATTCCATTGTCCATCTATTGTCAATTCTGCTATAACACAACACTTGTGTCCTAAAAGTCACCATGCTATGCATAATCACCTAATAAAAACCACAGGGCTTATGGGAAAAATGGAGTTAGGGGAAAAATGCTCAAAAGTTTTGTCAGTGGCACGTAAAAACAGTAGCACAGTTTCATACATCTTAAATACTTGAGAAATATATAAATATTATAATAAATATAGCACTTTACCTTGAAAAAGACTTGAAGTTTGCTTGTGCAATTGGGTTTCTGGAAGGGCTGCAGCTTGTGAGTTACTGTGTAGTGATGAAGGAAGGTTATCTGAAATTGGATGGAACATTGTAGCACCAAATGTGGATGGGTATGGCTCATAATACTGGTGAACTGAGGTATTGATAGATATTAGAGATGTGTGTGTAATGTATATTCCTATGTGGCTTGGTTCAGCTGGATACAGTTTTCTGCATTTGTCAGGATGAAATTGTGCATAATCAAATGCAAAATTGATGTTATGCTCAAATTGTTCATTAATATATTAATTTCATTGGAACAGATTCACATTTTCATGACAAATATTATAGCAGATCTGACTGTACTCCAACATTTGGTACTGTCAGTTTTTTATTTCTGCTAACCAAAAAAGTACAAAATTATTACTCATATGGTCTTTACTCTCATTTCTCTGATTCTAGTAAGATTGAGCATCTCTCTCCTTTTTTCATTGGCCAAATGTGTTTATTTTTCAGTACCTGTGTATTCTTATCCTTTGCCTATTTTTCATGTGGGTTTTTTGTCTTTGTGTTTTCTGTAGGAGACTCTTTATATACTCATTTAAGAAGTCCTCTCCTAAAAGGTCACCATTACCCCGATACAAAAGCCAGATAAGAACACTACAAGAAAAGAAAACTACAGGCCAATATCTCTGATGATTATAGATGCACAATTTCTCAACAAAATACTAGCAAACCAAGTTCAGCAGCACATTAAAAGGATCATACAACATGAACAAGTGGGGTTTATCCTTGGCATGCAAGGATGGTTCAACATATGCAAGTCAATAAACTTGATAATCACATTAATAGAATGAAGGATAAAAATTATGTGATCTTCTTGATAGATGCAGAAAAAACAACACCCTTTCATGATAAAAACTCTCAACAAATTGGGTATAGAAGGAGCATACCTCAATATAATAAAGGCCATATATGACAAACGCACGGGTAACATCATACTTAATGGTGAAAGGTTGAAAGCTTCTCCTCTAAGTTCAGGAACAGGATAAAGGTACCCACTCTCACCACTCCTATTCAACATAGTACTGTAAGTCCTAGCCAGAGCAATGAGGCAAGAAAAAGAAATAAAAGCCATTCAAATCAGAAAGGAAGAAGTAAATTGTTTTTGTTTGCAGATTACATAATCTTATATATAGAAAACCCTAAAGACTCCACCAAAAACTATGAGAACTAATTAATGAATTCACTAAAGTTGCAGGATACAAAATAAACATACGAAAATTAAACATATTTGTCTACACTAATGACAAACTATCTGAAAAGGAAATAAAAGAATCCTATTTATAATAGCATGAAAAACAATATAATAGTTAGGAATAAATTTAACCAAGGAGATGAAAGATCTGTATGTTGAAAACTATCAGACACTGATGAAAGAAATTGAAGAAAACACAGATAAATGGAGAGATATCACATGTTCATGGATAGGAAGAATTAATATTGTTAAAACATCAATACTACCAAAGTGATCTATAGATTTGATACAACCCCTATCAAAATTTCAATAGCATTTTTCACAGAAATAGAAAAAAATCCTAAAATTCGTATGGAGCCACAAAAACCCCAAATAGCCAAAGTAATCTTGAGAAAAAAGAACAAAGCTGGAGGCATCATACTTCCTGATTTCAAACCATATTACAAAGCTACAGTAATCAAAACAGTATGGTATTGGTATCGGCTTAAAAGCAGACACACAGACCACTGAAACAGAGTCCAGAAATAAACTCACACATATACAGTCAACTAATATTTGACAAGGGAACCAGGAATACTCTATGGGGGAAGGATAGTCTCTTCATTAAATGATGCTGGGAAAAGTGGATATTTACTTGCAAAAGAATGTAATTGGACCCCTGTCTTACACTGTTCACAAATATTAACTCAAAATGGCTTAAAGGCTTAAATATAAGACCTAAAGTGTAAAACTTCTAGAAGAAAACATGGGGAAAAGTTTCTGCACATTGGCCTTGGCAGTGACTTTTTGGATATGACACCAAAAGCACGAGCAACAAAAACAAAAATACAACTACATCAAATTTAAAAGCTTTTGTGCAGCAAATGAAATCATCAACAAAATGAAAAAGCAACCTATGGAATGGAAGAAAATATTTGCAAGTCATATATCTGATAAGGGATTAATATCTAAAAATTATAAGGAACTCATACAACTTAATAGCAAAACCCCCAAATAATCCAGTTAGAAAATGGACAAAGACATTTTTCCAAAGAAGAAATCCAAATGATCAACAAGTACACGCAAAGGTGCTCAACATCATTAATAATCAGGGAAATGAAAATCAAAACCACAATATATCACTTCACACCTTTTAGAATGGCTACTCTGAAAACGATGAGATAACAAGTGCTGATAAGGATGTGAATAAAATGGAACCCTTGTGCACTGTTGGTGAAAATGTAATTTGGTACAGCTGCTATGGTATGGAGGTTCTTCAAAAAATTAAAAATAGAGCTACCATATGATCCATTAATCTCACTTCTTGGTATACATGTGAAGGAAATGAAATCAGTATCTTGAAGAGATATCTGAACTCTCACGTTCATTGCAGCATTACTCATAAAAACCAAAACATGGAAGCAACGTAAGTGTCCATAAATAGATGAGTGGATAAAGAAAATGTGATACACACACATGCACACACACACAGAGGAATATTATTCAGTCACAAAAAAGAAGGAAGTCCTGTCGTTTGCAACAACATGAATAAACCTTGAGGGCATTATGCTAAGTGAAATAAATCAGACAGAGAAAGACAAATGCTGCCTGATCTCACGTGTATGTGAAATCTAAAAAAGTCAAACTCATAGAAACAGAGTAAATTGGTCATTGCCAGGAGCTGGGAGAGTAAGGGAAATAGGGAGATGTTGGGCAATGGGTATAAACTTTCAGTTATAAGGTGAATGAGTTCTGGGGATATAATGTACAGCATGGTGACTGTAGTTAAAAATATTGTGTACTTGAAAGTTTCTATAAGAGTAGATCTTATGTTCTTACCCCTCCACCCACAAAAAAGTTTTAAAGTATTACTTTCCATTAAAACCTTAATCCATTTTTAGTTGATTCCTATGTATGATATGATATGAGATAGAGATCCATTTTTTTTATTATGTGTAGAACCAACTCCATTTATCAAATAGTCCTTTTTCTAGTGATCTGCCGTAACATCATTGTCATGTATCAAATTTAAATAAAAGTCCCTGTGTTGGGGTTTGTGTTCTCTATAATAGTCTATCTAACCCTGATCCAATACCACAGCATCTTAATTATTAAAACTTACTTTTAAAAAAGTTTTCTTACCTGGTAGGACAGCTCCCTTCTCCTTATGCTTCTTTTTTTTTGTGTTGTGGTTAAAAAAATATGTAACCTAAAATCTACCATTTGAACTAGTTTTAAGTGTACAGTTTGGTGGCATTAAGTACATTTCTACTGTATAACTATCACCAATATCCATATCCAGAACTACTTCATCATTCTAAATAGAAACTCTGTATCCATTAAGTAATAATTCTCTATTCCCCACTCCATCCAGCCCCTGGTAATCTCTAAATCTACTCCTGTCTCTATGAATTTGCCTACTCTAGATATTTCATGTAAGTGGAATCATACAATATTTGTCCCTTTGTGTCTAGCTTATTTGTTTAGTATAATGTTTTCAAGTTTCATCCATGTTGCAGCATGTATTAAAACTTCATTCCTTTTTTTTTTTAACGTCTTTATTGGCGTATAGTTGCTTTACAATGGTGTGTTAGTTTCTGCTTTATAACATACATCCCCATATCCCCTCCCTCTTGCGTCTCCCTCCCACCCTCCCTATCCCACCCCTCTAGGTGGTCACAAGGCACCGAGCTGATCTCCCTAAAACTTCATTCCTTTTTAAGGCTGAATAGTATTCCACGTATGTTCACACCACATTTTGTTTATCCATTCATCTGTTGATGGACACTCTGTTGGGTTGTTTCTGCCTTTAAACTGTTGTGAATAATGCTACCACGAATATTGGTAGTATCTTTTTAAAGTCCCTATTTTCAATTCTTTTGAGTTATATACCTAGGAGTAGAATTGCAAAGTCATATGGTAATTCTGTATACAACATTTGAGGAATTGTCGAACTGTTTTCTACAGGAGTTGCACCATTTTATATTCCCACCAGTAATGCACAAGGGTCGATTGCCAAAAGAAGTGTAATTGATATGCTAGGAGAAGAGAGAAAGTGGAACCATATAAAATACTCAAAATCAGAGAAGGCAAAAAAGAGTGGGGTAAAAAAGAACAAAGGGACAAATAGAAAACAGTTACAAATATGGTAGATACTAATCCAAGTATATAATAATCAGTTTAAGTGTGAATTATCTAAATATACCAATTAAAAGAGAATCTCAGAGTAGATTTTTAAAAAAGACCCAACTTTATGTTATCTATAAGAAATCCACTTTAAATATAAAGACACAGATAGATTTAAAGTGAAAGAATGTAGAAACATGTATCATGCTATCACTTATCAAAAGAAAGGTGGAGTAGCTATATTAATTTCAGACAAACTTCCTTTGTTGAGGAAGAACCTCAACCTTGCCTCAACTCTGTAGTGCCAAAAATAGATGACCAGATTCAATGGATTCTAGAAAGACAATTTATTACTCACAGCAGAGCAAACAACAGGATTATGAGCACGATAGCATAAGTTTCTCTGCCCCCGAGTCTTCTGGTGGATCCAGATGGTGGCTATACACACAGTGAATTGTGCTGCAGTTGAAGAACTGAAGGCCAAAGGCTCAGCATCTTTTGCAGTAAGCAATAAGCAAGCCAGTCCCCTTCTTCCAGAAAGTGATCAGTTGCATGTTAATCATGCTGTGGTCATGTGACCTACTTAATTGCCTGTGACTGGCTACAGAAATAGCTCAGGACCAGATGATGGCTAGACATTGCAGTTTGGCACACACAGCAAGGATGTGCAGATATGTTCAGGACCCGTGGCAGATTGCTTCTCCCAACATTTTGTTTGTCTGGAAATATACATATTTCAACTTTGTTTTTGAAGAGTATTTTTAGTGGGTATAGAATTCTAGGATGGCAGTTATTTCTTTCAGCACTTTAAAAATGTTATTTCATAGTCTTCTGACTTCCATAGCTTTTGTTGAGAATCCATCAGTCCTTCAATAGTTGCTCTCTGCTGAGGCAAAGCCTCTTGCCCTGTGGATTCACAGCTTCTTTCCATGAACCTAGATACGGTAGATACCTCATGGGGGAAAAGGCTGCAGAACATCAGTTGACTTCTCCACAGTTCTCTCCTCTCTGGAATCTTAGTAGCTTGGTCCTAGTTTCTATCCTTTGCCCTGTCTAACCTAGGGATTGTAATGGCTTCCCACTCTTGCTAGTCCCAGGATGATTCTTTGTACCATACTGGTTCCCTGAACTCTGCCTAAACTTTGTAAACAGTCCTTCATTAAACTTTCTTCAGTTTCTCTTTTTAGGTGTGACATCTGTTTCCTGCTGGGCTACATATACAACAGGTTTCTAATGTGGGATTTCTGATGTCTTTTAATATACTAATGTGTCTAATGAGTTTTCCAGAAAGGTCTTAAAATACGTTACCTTTTTGAGTGTTTCAGGACTGTGTTTCTCAGAGCCTTATCTTTAGAAATACTGTTACATGAACGTGGACCTAATGCTAAAGGGCTGAGGTTTCTTGAAATCTACAGAGGTCAACAGAAGGCTCCCAACCTGGCTAATGAGGGACCTGATGTCTCAGTCTTTATCCCTCTTCTCAGCTTTTCCTCAGAGACTTGCTACTTTAGTTAAGATTTCAAAGTACAAATCTATCACTTTGGTAAATTACAGAATCTTTCTGAGCTTGTTTCCTCATCTGTAAAATGGATATATACTTATCTATCTTATCAATCTTTTAGCTAGATTAAAGGAAATAATGCATTTCATTCATGGGGCATACTCAATAAGTATTAGTGTTCTCCCCCTTCCTGCAGTATCCCCTCCTAATGAAAACCAACTGAAGTCATTTAAGGAAGATGTAGTATAGATTCCTTTCTGACTCCTCAAGTAGAACTTCAGTGGAAATATGAAATTAACTGTAAAATTGTTGACCCATATCTTTTAATGCTCAATTCTATGTTAAAGAATTTTCTCTTGAAACTCTGGCTTTTGGTTTATTTTATGAATTGTACTTCTTCCATACACAACTTGAATACATTAACTTTTAGTTAGTTAAAAATAAACTATAGCATCAATATTATTTTAATGTAGTTTTTTTGAAGTATTTTAAGTTTAAGGAGAAGGTGATTTGGACTTTTATTCTTTTGCAATTTGTTCTTTTCTTCTTTTGGGCAGGCAGACTTGGTGATCTAATAAATACAGTTGATGATTCCTCCAAAGTGGAGCCTTGTCCACCTCAATCATAATTTTAAAGATTTCCATGATTGCTCCATAGTGCCTGATTGCTCCAAATACCTAGTTATCCTTTCTCCCAAAGTCAAACTTGCCAGTGAAAAACCTGTTTTCCTTAAGTACCCAGATAGAGTTGTTCTTCACACACATAGCACCGACAAGATCAGAAATTACATGACATTCTGAGTCTGTCCACTTTAGCGCCATTGTCTTCTGTCAGATGCATACTCTTTAGAATCTAATTTCCTTTAATATCTCTTTCTGATCAGCCATTGGGGAAAAGCTGACATCCTTCCCCACTTTCTGAAAATCCTTTTGAAACTCATGACTCTTTTGCCGATTAGGGAAACTTATTCCTAGAGGTGAGGCATTTTATCTTTGTAACTGCATTACTTCTCGAACTTCTGTTAAGGCTTTTGTGCTGGAGGAGCTTGAAATCTAATATGAAAAAATGAGAGGTACTGAGGTGTAAGTGTACCAACGAAAGCCCTTTAACTTTTCTTTCATATGACCCAGTAAGCTTAGTAATTTGTCACCTTACATGAAATTATGGTTTGCATATATTTATTCCTGCACAGTTTTTTGGGGCAAGCTTGAGAATTTCTGTTCCAGTATATTTAATTTGTGTTGGTATTATCAGATCGTGGGTTTGGGATCGGAGTAGGTAGGTGAGCGAATTTTTGGAGGAGGAGTGACAGTCTTCCCAATAAACTCCTAGGAAAAAGAGAAAAAGTTGAAGCAAAGCAAACTTGGGCCTTAGATCAGCAATGTAAGGATGCAAATCAATTCACTTCTTTCTATCCCTGCTGTCACTTTCCTAAGTTAGACAGCCATCACTTCCCCTTGTAACTGGTTTCTCTACCTTCAGTCTTGGTCCGTTTAAACTGTTTTCAAGATACCCAAAGTTATCTTCCTAAAATACAAATCATCCTGTTAGTCTCTTGCTTAAAATCCTTCAATGTCTCTCCATTGCTCTCAGAAAAAAGTCTTCAGTTTTTAAACATGACTTACACAGTCTTCATCGTCTGGCTCCCTGTCTATCTGATCTCCAGTTACTCCCCCCTTACAAGATTGTTCTAGTAATACTGATTATTATTACTCTTGCTGTAATTGTTGTTTGTCATGTGCTTCTAACTCTTCTCTGACCCATTCTTTTCTTTTCTAACCAATATTTATTCCTTCTTTAGGTCCCAGCTAAGCCATTACTGCCTGTGTCTTCCCTGACCATCCCCCTCCAAGTGGAGTTTAGGTTCCCTTTTAATGTGCCTCCCCTAGAGCCTTCCCATCACAATGCATATCACAGTGTGTGATGATTGCATCTAATTATTAGCTTGCATCTCCCACTAGATTGGAAATTCCATGAGGGATGAAGCCATGCTTGTCTTGGTCACTTTTGCATCCTCAATGGTTAGCAGAATGCCTGGCATGACGAAGGTGCCCAGGATTTATTTGATAAATAATTGAACAAATGAAGGAGCTGTAATTTATGTGACAAGCTGACCTAGAGCCTTTACCATCTCAAATGCACAAGTTATGCTGTGATTTGTACTGGGATCACTGTAGGACCCAGGAAATGGAATTCAGGGCAGGAATGGACAGCTCTGACTCATCAAACCTGAAACCCGGGGAGCCTCTATATGGCTTGTGAAGTAGTGACTCTCAGGATGCAGAGTATCTACAACAAAACAATGCAGATTTCTGAATATTATGTTGAAACTCTGAGGCAAGGAGATCCTAGAACATTTTACCAATCAGGAAAAAGGTAAGTGAAAAATAATAGAACAGTTTCCATTTCTACTAATTTAAGATGTATAAAATTCAGTTAATTATGCCTATATTGTTTTATTTTAGAAAATACAAAAGATCTTTTTCTTCATATGACCTTATTTTTTTCAACCCCCAAACGCCGTGGAGGTGTTGAGGAATTGAACTCATGGAAGACTTTTGTATTTCCTAATTCCTCCCTTTGAGAGCCTTAGCTTTGACCAGGATGATTCCAGGCTGTAGCAATGCTTTCTGCCCATCCTCCCTGCAGACACGGGAGGGCAGTGCAAAAGCAGGTTTATTTTTTCCTGGACTTCTTTATTTCTCCTAAGGTGTCGTAAAAAGTTGTATTCCTGTCTTGCCAACTACTGCACTTCCTGTTCCTATTCTCAGTTCCCTATTCTAAACATCCCTGGTAGAAATGGTACAAATGACTGAGATTGAAATCCTCATAGTTCCCCCAAGCAACACAAAAATAAGTTTACACATAGCAGAATTGTACAAGAGGAACAAAGATTTGTGGTGGTATCACTGAAATAACAGTAATTCTTAATTTTTTGGAAGTTGTGTTTCATTTGAGAACCTGATGAATGTTATAGATCCTTTTCCCAGAAATACACACATACACACTTACAATTGTACATACAATTTCAGAGGGGTCATGAACTATAGGTTAAGGGCCTCTGCTAGAATACGTTTACGGAAGAACTCTCCTAAGTTATAAAATTTAGGTACTGGAGGGTGAGGAGTATTAGAGATTCTCACGCCTATGAATTTGTTATTAAAAATGAAACGTTTCCAAAACACGCAGCCAATGAGAGTTTGACTATATGCTTTGATATGTACTTTATTAATTTATGATACTGTGTCAGCACAAAGTCCATTAGGGATTGCCAAGGAGGATCATCTGGTGTTTGCTGAGAGTGGTTTGAGACCATTAGCTTTTTAATGAAAGTACACGGATGTACAATTAGAAAAATGAGAATTAGCTGAAGTTAGCTAAAAGGGGGGAAACTATGTGCTTTAAACTAATATTTTCAAAATGCCAGGACTTAAAAAAAAACCAAACAAACCACTGCCCCCTCCCCCACTTTGTGCTGCCTCCGCCCTTTCCCCTCTCCAAAAATTCTGATATATTCAGCAATGGCTGGAGGGGTCCTGGGCTATGGGCAGCTAGAGTTCTACTTACAGGAAGCTCAGGAGAGGGACAGTGACTAGGGGGTACTAATGCTATCCCCAGGGTCATGACCAGGTGCAAAAGCTACCCCTTAAACTGGCAGGGGTCGAGTGGATCTCTGGTGCTCATCTGAAGGAGACAGGATTAAGGGACACAGATTGGGACCTGAGAGGGGTTAGTGAGTTGTCTTCTGGCCAGTGACTCTCAGGGTCCATGTCAGGGAGGTAAAATTGAAAGCAAGTTCAGAGAAGTTGCAGGACTACTGAGAACTTGGCATTACCCTTATCTTGGTGTTAGTAGGTTCCAAATGTTAGGGTAATCAATGAAATGTAAAAGTCGAGCTGCTTTTCTTCTCCTTGCCTGCAGATTTTCTTCTCTCCTCCAATTTGCGTGACATATTGGAAATACATTTTAATATGGTAGTTAAATGGCTCAGCCATTTACCAGCTATGTGACCATTGCAAGTTATCTAGCTGCTCAGCTTCTCATCTATAAAATGGAGACAATAATAGTACATACTTCATAGGGTTACTGTAAAAATTAAATGAAATAATGGATGTAAGGAATTTAGTATAGCACTTGTTGCCTAGTGAGCAGCTAATTAAATGTTCACCATTTTTGTAGTTGTTTGGGCATCTACACTTCCCTACTAGGCTGACTATGAACTTCCAAAAGTCAGGATTTGTCCTGATGTATCCTACTTTTACTGTAGAACTTACGTAAAATAGGCTTTTAGAAATATATTTTTGAATGAATGAATGGAGGAATGAATGAGAGAATGAATGAAGTTGGTTGAAAAATAGGTGTTTTGGATTAACTTGGACAGGTGTCTTCAGGCTTTCCATATGTACACTAGATCCTGTGACTGGACTGTTCCTTCCCTTGTCTTTGCATGGCTACTGACCATTTCTCATCTTTTAGCTGTCACCTTGGTGTAACCTCTTTAGAAAGACCTTTTATAATGACCTCTATCCAAATGAGCTTCCTTGTCCCTGGACCCACTGGTTACATTTCCTACCACTACCCTTTGTTTATAGCATTTATATTTTATAATTTATACTATAAAGTACATAATTATATAGTTATTCAGTTTTTAAATTTGTTTTTTGTCTCTTTTCCACTACACAATAAACTCTGTGACAACGGAGAACTATTTTCTTCATTAATCCATGGAGGGACAACATTGTCTAATGGGCAGAACTAGGATTTGAACCCGTGCAGTGTGACTCCAGGGCCTGTCTGCTTTCAAATCCTGGCTTTGTCATGTATTAGCTATGTGACCTAAGACAAGTTGTTTAACCTCTGATCTTAGTTTTCTCATCTTCAAATTGGGGATAATAATTATACCTTCCTCATTGATACTGCCCTTTAGACCCAGGCAACTAAGGCTCCTGCCCTGGACCTTGTGCTTTAGAAGACCCTGCTCTAACTCTCTTCTGGCTATGTCTTACCCCATGGGCAAGCAGTTCAATTCCTGTATCTGCCTCTTCTAGGCCATACTTCTGATACTTGAGATCCCAGGACTCCCTACCCAAATAACTTTGAGCAAGCTTCCAGAGCTAGCTAGGCTTTTCCCCAGGTCCATCCTCCCAAAGCTAGTCTGTGTCTCTGGTGTGTATACCCAGAGACCTTATGGTAGGTAACGAAGGATCTGCTGTGTGTAGAGTGGGAAGGTGGACACAGCTTGGATGTTTGGGTCAAGGTGTCTACACCAATTGACGCAAGGCTCCTTGTGTGACGAAAGATATGCTGTAGGTGGGGAGAGAAGGGAGGTAGGCTGGAGTCCTCTATTTTACCCTTGCTTCTAACCTGGCAAATGTTAGAGACAGGCCAGTACCTCCTGTGAGGATTAAATGAGACATTACATGTAAAGCTTTCAGAAAATGCCTAATATACCATAAAGTACTCAATAAATATTAGCTATTATTATTATATCTCCGTTGGCTTAGCACAGGGCCTAGTGTATAATAGGTATTTAATAAGTTATTTTTTGAATGAATGAATAGATGAATGATTGAACTATTGACAACTCGTTAATTGGGGTACTCTTGGTTCTCTTGGTAGGTAAAATCAGCTGTGTATTTGAACTAAAGCTTTCTTCATTTATTGTAGTCATGATTAGTTGAAAGTAAGAAATCCTGGCTTGATATTCATAGTTAACTATTAATTGCAAGCTTCTTATCAGGAAAAAGATCTTAGGTGTTAATTTCACAGAATGATACTTCTCAGAAAGGGCCTGCATCTTATTTAAGCTAACAAATTATTATCTTTCACAAGAAAAACAGGAGGGATTTGAATTTATGTACTATTAGATGTTCCCTGTTAGCTCAAATAACATTTGCAATGACATGTACAACAGTAGGATTGACAAGAGGTTTCTAGACCTCAGGACAACTCCAGTGGTTTTCTGGCAGCATGGAGGACCTTAGCATAAAAAAGAAAGGATCTGATGCTCAATTTCAGTAAATCCGGGGTAGTGAGCTGAGAGCCAAGAGGGGAACTTCACTTCCACACCAAACTCTTGCATCCACTCAGGGTGCTGCAGCTAGTGGGACCTGATGTCAAGGACTTGAGCTGCCCATTCCTTCCCCCAAAGAGAATCTGTCTCTCATTTGCTTGCCAGAATATGGAGACTTCCTTTTCACTATTAGAGATAGCTTTGAAAGTATAAACGCCTCTTGGAAAAGGGGACTTAAAACTCATGATAAAAAATTAAATGACTGAAATTAGTTAAATTTTGGCAGTAATTTTGCTGGGGATACAGAAGGTGAGGGGAAAAAAAGAGTAAGAAAGAAGAGAAAGGCACATGGAGAAGGAGAAAAGCGTAGAGCAAGAGTCAATAGGGAACTCAGAGAAAATCTCCAATGGCTGCAGTTTTAAACCAAATCTGAAGTTTTGAAATTCCGTAGTTCTAGCAATAGGCTTTGATTTAAACAAGGAAAAAAAAAAAAAAAAAAAAAGACAGAATAGACACACAAAATGTACTTCACGTATCCATTTAGTGGTGGTTTGCAGCCATTTAACTAACACGCGTGGTATTGACTTCAGGGTCCATTATGGGCATCAATTCAGCAGCCTGTATTTTTTTTTTTTTACAGTTTGATTTTCAAGACTTTCCCATAGCTTTTAGTACTGTTTTTTGGACTCATCTTCATTAAGGATTTTAAAAGCAAAGGTCTTTGCTTACACTGAAAGTGCTACTTTTCCTAGCATCATAGTTCCTTGCTAATGGGTTTCTGAATACCATTTTCATTATTTAATTTTTATAGAACTCTACCTTCTTTATTATTATGTTTGCCTTTGTAATATGTACAATCTGTTGGCTACATATTGCTAGGCTTTAAATATTTTTCCTGTTTACCATTAATAGAAAATGGTTGCTGATTCATTTGCTTTGCAGAATAAATCACTAACCTCGTCCATGCCCAACAGAAAAATGGCATGTATTATTTCCTGATTATCCTCACTAGCTGTTTCGCTCTGATCTCTCTCTTTTCCTCTATACTGGTGAAGATATAATGTTCTTTGCTTATGGAGAGGAAATAAGCAGAATGGTAAGGCTGCTTAGACTTTACAAATTTGATAGTAATCATTTACCTACTTCATAATAGTAATGTATATAACACCTGACAGTTTACTGAAGACCTTCACTTATATTATCTTGTTTGAATCCTGAAGGGTTGTCCTATTTATTATCCCATTTTACAAATGTGACCTATACAAGGTCATGATTAGTAAGTGACTGAGGCCACCCCTTCTTTCCTTAATCAGGCTCAAGTCTTTTCCATCTTAAGACCCAAAATCCCTTTCTCAGTCCCAAAGGGTTTTAGCTACAACCCTTTTTTCCCCCTTCAGAGCTCAGCTGCTTGAGAGTGATCTGTACCCCTTTTCCCATTTCCTCATGTCCCATTCATTCTTCAGCTCACTGAAATCCAACATTGGTGTCCACCACTGTACTGGACTGACTTGGTAAAGGGCATTGCAACCTTCTGGTTGCTAAGTGCACGAGTACTTTCCAGTCTTCCTTTTACTTGAGTCCTCTGTGCTATTTGACACTATTGGTTATTCCTGCCTTCTCACAACTCTTCCCTTGGCTTCGGGGACATCACCATCTTTGGATTTTCTCCTGCCTCTCTATCAGTCTTCAGGTCTCTTCAGCAACTCTTTTTCCTGTGCTTTTTCCTTAAATAATCAGATGCCTCAGAATTCCAGCTTCCACACACCCCACTGTCCTTTTTCTTCCCTTTTCTTCTCATCCTGGAGCAATTTTATCCATTTCTTACTGTTTCCACTGTAGGTAGATTACTTTTTTTTTTTTTAACTATTACAGATGTTTTCAAACATAAACAAAAGTAGAGATAATAGTTTAATTAATGCCCATAGACCCATTACTCAGCTGCAACAATTACTGACATTTTGTACATCTTATCATTTCACTTGTAAATACTTCAAATCCATTTCATAAAGGCTTTTAAAAATCATAACCACCATGCCATTTTATACCTAAACAGAATTAACAGTAATAACTTAATATCATCTATTACTTCCTAAATTTCTATGATTATCTCAAAGATATCTTTTTATAGTTGCTTTGTTTGACTCCAGATTCAAATGAGTTGATGGCTCTTAAATGAGTTCCCGTTTCTAATCCTGCCCGTCAAGCCTCTCTCTTGGGCTGTAAACCCAGGTGTCTAGCTGACCTTTGATACTTTTATTTGGAGACCTCAAAGGTATTTCAGACTCTCTATGTCTCTAACTTCCTGTGACCCTAAGAGCTGATCCTCATCTTGTGCGTTACTTGTCCACCCAGTTGTTCATGCCAGAAACCTGGGGTTCATCTCATTCACTTGCTATATCCAATATGTTACCAAATACTGCCAATTCTATCTCCTAAATATCTTTTCAGTCCATCTTTCCATCCTCCCTGCTATCTTGGTTTAGGCCATCATTTTCCCCCAGATTTCAGCAACAGCCTCCCAAATATTCCCCTATTTCTAGTCCTGCCTCTAAATATTCTTTCCATTATAGCCAGGGACCTTTCTAAAGTGTAAATCTGGTCATATCACTCCTCTACTTAATCTCTTAAATAGCTCCCCATTGTTTTCAGGATAAATTTTAAAGTACAAGGCTTTCCAAACTCAGTGCTTGCTAACATCTCCAGCTCCATTTCCCCCTTTCTCTCCTGATGCTGTAACTCTAGCCATACATTCCTCTGTTACTCTATGCCCTTTCTCACCTTGGGCCTATGCATATGCTCCTTCTACCTGTAATGCTCTTTTATTTTCCTCTTCCAACCCTTTCCTCATTGATTTAAGTCCTTGTCTTTACATCTTTGCTTAAACAACACTTTTGGGAAGTCTTCCCTCATGCCCCAAGCCTGAGTGAGTGCCTGCTCTCAGGATGCCTGGAGTACTCGGGGGTACTCAGTTCTAGCTCCTTTTGTAACATTTATTCCACAGGTTTCTAAACGCTTATTTGATATCTTATTTGTGGTTATGGTCTATGTCAAGCATAGTGTCTGTTATCAGGCAAATGCTCAAATATTAGTTGAATGAATGAAGCAATGGTTCTTCTAAGTCCCAAGTTCTTTCTAGTATATCACTAACTTCTTAGTGTTGTAGATATTGTCTGATAGCCATTGCTCTAGCTTCTAGGCCTTAGAAAATTCAGTTGAATTTTCAGAAAATAGTTGAAACATGGAAAAATCGTAGTGTAGGGTAAAGTTTGTAAGCTTGTTCCTGTCTTAGGGCTGACTACTCACTTGCCTTGGAATATCTTCACCTAGTTGATTCCTTGTTGTTTAGACTTAACTGTAAATATCACCCCTCAGAAGGGCATTTCCTGACCACACTGACTAATATAATCACGTGGTTACTATCACATGTCCTAGTTCTAATTCTCTGCATAGCTCTTATTGCTGTTTCTTTATTCTTTTGTGTCTCTCTCTCCCCAAAGGTGACAAGGGACCTTGTCTATCCTGTTCATTGCTGCAGAGTAGGTACTCTCTCAATATATGTTGAATTAATGGAAAAATTAATGAATGAATGACTGCTATAGAAGTTGAGGTGATACACTTTTAGGACTGATAAGGGAAAATGACAAGCTTATTTCCTAAGGGGTAAATTTTTTCAAAAGTAAACAGACCCTTTGTGGGTCCTGTTATTAGTTAGACATGAGATCTTGTGTTCAACCTTTTCCTGTGCCAGTCCTAATTTTCCTTTTCTTAAGGGTATGTGGAGAGCTTTTGGATGGATGCTCTCCATTGGACCACTCTGTACAGTAGCCGAGACATGGAAACCACCAGTGTCCATCAACAGACGATTGGTTTAAGAAGATGTGGCGTGCACACACATACACACACACACACACACACACACACACAATGGAATATTACTCAGCCATAAAAAAGTATGAAATGTTGCCATTTGCAGCAACATGGATGACCTAGAGAATATCATATTCAGTGAAGTAAGCAGACAGAGAAAGACAAATGTTATATGATGTCACTTATATGTGGAATCTAAAAAATGATCCAAATGAATCTATATACAAAACAGAAACAGACTGATAGACATAGAAAACAAACTCAAACTTATGGGTACCAAAGGGGAAAGGAAGTGGGAGCGGGATAAATTAGGAGTATGGGATTAACATCTGTTAATATACATAAAATAGATAAGCAAGAAGGATTTACTAAATAGCACAGGGAACTATATTCAGTATCTTATAATAACCTATAATGGAAAAGAATCTGAAAAAGTATATATATTCAGTTCCATATGTATATGGAACTGAATCAGTATGTTGTACACCTGAAACTAACACAATATTGTAAATCAACTGTACTTCAATGAAAATAAATAAATGTGCCAGCACCATTTGTTGAAAAAGTCTATCCTTTCTTCTCCACATTGCCTTTGTCAAAAATCAGTTATCTGTATGTGTGTGGATTTATTTCTATTCTGCTCTATTGGTTAATTTGTCTATCTTTATGCCAATATCACACTGATTTAATTACTGTAGCTTTGTAAGTCTTGAAAAAAAGGTAGTGTTAGCCCTCCAACTTTCTTTTGACGATTCTAGATCTTTTTCATTTCCATGTGAATTTTAGAATCAGCTTGTCAACTTCTGTAATGATTTTAACTGAGATTACGTTGAACTTATGTAGATCAGTTTGGGGAGAATTGACATCTTAACAATATTGGGTTTGACATCTTAACAATATTGGCATCTTAACAATATTGAACAAAATATACCTCTCCATTTATTTAGTTCTTCTTTAATTTCTCTTAGCAGTATTTAGTAGTTTTCAGTTTACAGGTCTTTCTCATCTTTTGCCAGATTTATCCCTAAGTATTTCATATTTTTTGATGTTATTGTAAATGGTATACTTAAAATTTCAATTTCTGATGATTCTGTGCTAGTATATAGAAATACAGTTGATTTTTGTACATTGACCTTTGCTAAACTTTTGCACCCTTGCTAAACTCGCTATTTCTAGTAGATGTTTTATAGATTCTATCAGATATTCCAAGTTGTGGTTTAAAGTATTGAATGAATCAGAAATACTTTGTTGCACTCAGAGGAAGTTGGCCAGAAGGGTTTTGAGTTATTAAATTTGTTCCTCTAAGTGAATTGAAGCAGTTGAGGCAATAATAGATTCTTGCTGTTCTAATTGAACCTTAGGAGGAAATAAGACAATAAAATATATATATCTGATAAAATATATATAATAAAATATATCTGATTTAGATATAAGTACTCTAGGAGAGCGGACCCTGGAGACGTGCTCTCTTGTAAAGATCCTTTCTGTTAGGAAAAGGCCTAATTGTGGGACTAACCGCAGGGCTGCTGTGGGTGCCATTACAGGCATCCTGGCCCAGCAGTGCCTTGGGGCCTGGGCCCACCCTTCTGGCTCTTTGCAGAAGAGGCCTCAGGAGGTGCTCAGCACCTGGGCTCTGATCTAGGAAGGGTGGAGAGTCATAGTCGCTAATAGTGCATCGTCCACAGCCACCTGCAAGCAGGCCCACGTTCATGAGAATTTTTTCCCTGAGAGCTGAGGTAGAACAGAGGAGTAGGCAACAGGCAGTTACTACCACTTCATTTTAGATTCTCAGTATTCAGTAAACAGGCTTCTTTTTGTTTTTTTTTAAGTGTTCAGTTGTGCCGGTGGCCTCTATGTTTATTTCATTCTGGAGTATACCACAGCTCTGCTCAGATTTGGGTCATTTCAGGTTGAGTGAGCTACAAGTTAGCTTCCATTCTTGGAAACGGGGGCTCATTCGTTTCTCATATCTGCCTGATTTAACTTCACAAAGCTATTGTGAAGATCAAAGGAGATAATGCTGTGAAAATGTTTTGTTTACCATTTTCTAAGTATGAGTAAAGGATATTTATTATTATTTAATGAATACTTTTTGAATAATTACTTTATTTGATGAACACTAAGTATAGAGCAGAGAACAGACCTAGTCTGTTCTTGTGTCCCTTAAAGTTGATTAAGGGAAGACAAATATTGAGCAAATAAGCAAAAGAGAGATTATATGAATACAATTGTAATAAATGTTATGAAGGAAAAGTATGAGTGCTGTGAGAATGTAAAATCTGACTTGATTTGGGATCTCAAGAAAGACCTCTTTGAGAAAGTGACATTTAAGCTGAGATCTGAAGGATGAATAAAAATTGCCCAGGTGAGTAATGTAAGGAAGAATATTTCAGGTAGAAGGAACCATATGTGTGAAGATAATGAGGCACGATGGAGATTGGAGTGTTTGAAGAAGTTTATAAAAAGGCCTTGGAGAGTCAGAGAAAGATGATCAATAGGTGAGGCTTGGGGGCTTCCCTGGTGGTGCAGTGGTTGAGAGTCTGCCTGCCAATGCAGGGGACACGGGTTCGGGCCCTGGGCTGGGAGGATCCCGCATGCCGCGGAGCGGCTGGGCCCGTGGGCCACGGTTACTGAGCCTGCGCGTCTGGAGCCTGTGCTCTGCAACAGGGGAGGCCGCGATAGTGAGAGGCCCACGCACCGCGATGAAGAGTGGCCCCCGCTTGCTGCAACTGGAGAGAGCCCTCGCGCAGAGGCGAAGACCCAACACAACCATAAATAAATAAATTAATTAATTTAAAAAAATACATTAATAGATGAGGCTTGGGAGGTAGGTAGGGATAAGATCACGTAGGATCTTGAGGCCACACCGAGGGTTTTGGGCTTTTACAGAAACCTCTCCAAATATTTCAGCAGAAGGAAATTGGTTACACATGTACTGGAGGGCTGAAAAGCAATGGGTTTCCATTAAGGTAACCTGATATTAGTACTACAGTTAGAGGTTTCCACCCCATAGAACCCAGGAGTGCCCCAAAGGACCCATGTGGCAGGTGGTGGGACCATGGAGTAGGATGGAGTAGGGGCCTTGGTGTAGGAGCTAGGATCACCAAAGGACAGAGCCACTTCTTAAGTTGCTGTCAGAAGGGGAGAGGAGAGAGAGAGAGAGAAAAGAGTGAAAAGAGAAGAGAGAGCTTTCCCCCACCTTCTGCCTTCTGCCTTTCTGCCACTACATCCTATTAGTAGAAGCTAATAGGAGAGTGTAGTTTATAGACTGTTGGCCACAACATTTTGGAGCAGAGTAGAAAAGGGTGGGTGTTGAACAGAGTAGAAATGCTGGGTTAGAGACAATAAGAGTGTGAGTCAGTACAAGTTTGAAATGAGAGGAGGGATAAGAATCCCTGAATTGCAGAAAGATTGATATCATGTTAGTGACAGCTTCCTTCTCGGGGTTCACAAAGTCATCTCTCTTTATGGGTCATATTATCTAGTGAATTCCCCCGTTGCTTAACTTAAAGCCCGTTGTCTTACATTCTCTTTCCAATAGATACCTATGAGTTCTACAAAAGGATCTGATAATAATATCATTTGTGGAGTATCTCTGTGTTACAGCACATTACAGTGTCTCATTTTTTTTTTTTTTTAATTTTTTTAATAGCATATAGTTGAGTTTTTTCCTTTTTTTTTTTTAAATTAATTAATTTATTTTTGGCTGTGTTGGGTCTTCGTTTCTGTGTGAGGGCTTTCTCTAGTTGCGGCAAGCGGGGGCCACTCTTCATCGCGGTTCGTGGGCCTCTCACTGTCGCGGCCTCTCCCGTTGCGGAGCACAGGCTCCAGACGCGCAGGCTCAGTAGTTGTGGCTCACGGGCTTAGTTGCTCCGCAGCATGTGGGATCTTCCCAGACCAGGGCTCGAACCCGTGTCCCCTGCATTGGCAGGCAGATTCTTAACCACTGCGCCACCAGGGAAGCCCCCTACAGTGTCTCATTTAATCCTCACAACAGACCTACAAAATGGACACTGTTATCTCCACTTTATGGTAGAGGTGACTGAGACTGAGGGAGGTAAGCTAATATATGGCAGTTCTGATGTTTGAGCTAGGACTTTCTGACCCAAAGCCTGTGCTCCTACCATTATAGCACAGTATCCAGCCTAGAATTGGGATGAGTTCCTCACTATGGGCCTTCAAGTGTAAGTTTTCTCTCTGGTGTTCAGTTTCTTCTTACTGGTAAGAAAATTCCCAGTGGGAATTCTGTGTTAGTTGAGCAGGAGACCCAGCACTCAGGATCTTTAGAGTCTTGAACTTTTTTTTTTACTAATGATACTTCAAATTTATAGTCAAGAAAATTTTTTGATTTTTTTTTTTTTTTTTTTTTTACTGTAAGGTAAATTTTCTCACTTTTACCCATCAGTCAAAAAGTTCCCTTCATAGTGGAAATGTCATAAGATGTATTCCCCTCTCTATAGGTTTGTTGTGAGGATTAAATGAGACATTGTAACGTGCTATAACATAGCAGGTATTCAAATTATGTTCAACATTGTTTGATTTTTAATATGCTTATTTTGTTGAGAACACAAAGTTTAGTTAAGAGATAGACCAGTGTGAAAAGTTTTGATGAGGCCACAGTGACTGAAAGGGAAAAGAATTCTTCTGGAAGGAGAGCTAAAATTCCTTTTCAGTACCATCTGACCCTTTTTTGAGGTTAGTAGCAATGTAAAAGCTAAATAGTGTTTGGAGATCATTTAGACCTGAAGAAAACCCACAAAATGCCATTGTAATTTACCTACAGTTCAATTGAGAGAAACACCATGCACACATTAGTAAGGGAGTGCTATTTTTAAATATAGCATGGAATGTGTTTGGTAGAAGTAGGCCAGTTGGTTGCTACTGATTGTTAGGTTTCTTAGAAGCTTAAGTATAGTGAGTTGCCCTTTCTGTACAAAGTCTATTGAAAAGATAAGTTATCTAGATATATACCAAAGTTTCAGGTGATACAATAACTGTAGATTTCATCTTGAACATCCATAATAATAATGTATTAACATCATATGGATAATGCCAGAAGACCTTGACCATTTTGCTTAAAAATGTCATTTCTTCCAAACTGGATTCCTATGCTAGTTCAGCATTAGTTCTTCTTCTTTTTCTTCTACTTTTTTGCAAATTAGAAGCCAAGGTCTCTAACAAATCATCCATGCAGAGATGTTCTGTTCTAGGCACTGTACCACTTCAGGTTTTTCTGAGAGTTGCTACCATTCCTAACATTACTTTCCTCTTATTTCTCATAACATAAACAGTTTAAAACACCACAACTTTCCATAACATTAATTCCTGCAAGAACTATTAGGCTGTGAAACAAACCTCAAGGCAATGTAGTCATCATGAAAATAGTATCATCTGGTTGAAATTTGTTACCTTTTGTATTCCATGTTACCTACTCAAGGTGAAGTTCTTGCGTACTGTACACACTTCTGGCACGTTGCCATGGTTGGCTGACTGTCGGCAGCTGTTATATAGATAATCAAGGTTGGAAAGACCTTACATATCACTTACTCTCTGTTTCTTAAGTCTTTGA